>NC_083745.1:2322642-3522642 GCF_033458585.1 Syngnathus typhle
AAGGCCTTATTTAAGCGTAACAAGGGACTACTCATAGTTCAAGATTGAAGAAAAAAAATGTAACTCATGAATATGAAATGTTAGAAGACAACAACAACAGAAATCCAATGAGTGAGAGACTTTGTAACATCCATCCATCCAAGCAGCTAGCGCTCTTTTCAGATTAGCACTCTTGGCTCCCGTTAGCTCCAGATTTAGCACCGGCTAATCCTCGGACCGCCCAAGGTCGTGTTGGCTTTTGTTTGAGAGGGATGGATTTTCACCCACTTTTTGTGAATTTTGGCAATCCCCCTATTTCACACCTCCACACTCAGGTGGGGTGCACACAAACGTATAATCGGGATCAATAACGATTATGTTCACGCCCTTTCCATCGGTTAGCAAAGGTCATATTATTGAACGTCATTTCTTCTTTACCAATTCACCAGTAGTATGGGACATGTTAAAACGGAGTTTCTTTTCTCTCACGACCTGATGGCAAAAGTGTCACGGGCGACATTCCTAACCTGTTCAACCTTTTCAATATTTACCGTAATTTTCAGACTATAAGTCGCACCGGAGTATAAGTCGCACCAGCCATAAAATGCCCAAAAAAATGAAAAAAAAACATATGTATGTATATAAGTCGCTCCTGAGTATAAGTCGCCCCTCCCCACCCAAACTATGAAAAATAACGCGACTTATAGTCCGAAACTTACGGTAAATACATACCGATAATTGGGCCTGAATTTTTTTCAACCTTTTTAACAGTGCGGTATACGCGGGTGCTCGACAGCTCGACCCCGTTTTAACAACTACCACAGACGACTTCAGAGTCCCAACGATTAGCACTTTCTTCTGCACATATAGTTTAACAGTGTGCAGCACATCTGCAATACTGCTCGGATAAGACACACGAGAGACTTGTGTCGCTCTTGTGTAATTATGCAAGAAATTAAAAACGCATTGCTTTAATGGAAGTGAGTAAAGGAACCATCTTGCTCCCTGTGAGAATTCCAAGAACTTCTCATATGAAAGTTGCTCTAATTAAATTTTGCAAGGGATGATATTCTTTGTCTTTTGGGGAGGGGGTAATATTTCTGGTCCTGTCCAAATCAGTCTTGTGGGAGGCTGTGTGTCATCTCAACTACTACAGTTAATCTTTTGCTTATTACGCATGTTAAGAAAAATCAAACGCACTGTTACTATATTAATGCCCCTTTAGAAAATAAAGAAATGAAATTGAGCTATTGTGCCAATATTGGAGGAATTCATCAATATGTTACCATCAGTTCCCCCCTTTGCTTTAATTGTACAAAATCAGTATTACGGTAGCGTCGTTAGATTTAATACTGTATTAACTTATACCTGGGATGAAGAAAAAACTTGTTTAAATGTAAATTTCTTCAAATGGGTTTGTAGTCAATTGGAAAAATAAACAGACGGGTTTTTGACCATTTAGGTGAATAAAGTATCTATTTATCTATCTGTCTATCTATCTGCCTTTCTGTCTGTCTGGATGTCTGTCTGTCTGTCTTTCTTTCTCGAAGAAGTGATTTTGAAATTATCCATACTGACAGGGTGTGGTGGTTGTTTTTTTGGGTGGGGGTTGTTCCCAATTTGCAGCATCGTTTAAACTGTAACTTTACTCATCCAAACACCATCAAAAAAAAAAAAAAAAAGAGTCCGTAATTAGTCATTGGATTAATTCAGACTCAATGGATCAATAACGGTCAGAAAACACACACGCGCGCACACACATATTCAGAGAGAGAGAGAGAGAGAGAGAGAGAGAGAGAGAGAGAGAGAGAGAGAGAGAGAGAGAGAGAGAGAGAGAGAGAGAGAGAGAGAGAGAGAGAGAGAGAGAGAGAGAGAGAGAGAGAGAGAGAGAGAGAGAGAGAGAGAGAGAGAGAGAGAGAGAGAGAGAGAGAGAGAGCTGCAGGGCTTACCGTTGGAGCGCCGGACAATATTCTCCAAAAAAGTATTCTGAGGGGCCACAAGTCCTCGGCGGCCCCCCGCCATCCTGCCGCTTCACTCGTCCTCTTCCGGGCGAGGCTCCGCGCGGTATTCCGGCGTCATGGTGCCGCGGCGTGGGTGAGAGGGTGCTGCTTGTGCGGCGGCGGCGGCGGCTGGCTCCTCAGCCCGCTGGTGCTGCGTCTCCTCCTCATCATCATCATGCAGGAGGAGGAGGGAGGCAGGGAGGGAGGATGGAGAACGCCTGAGATGCTGACTTGGATGCGGGGAGGGGAGGGGCCGCCCCCACTGTGGGGGGGCTTCCTCCGCCTCCCGGTCTTCATCATCCCTCCCTCGTCTCGTGGACGAGGTGTCATAGTGACACCTGCAGGATAAAGGCGTGTGCGCAATTGCGGGTGAGCTTTGCAGATCAGTTGACTGAAATGGATTATGACATTTATTTATTCGGGGAAAAGTGTTTCGGGGTAAGAACGTGGCCACGTCATGAATTTAACTCGTATCTTAAGGCAGCACTGCGATCACACACTGCTTAAGTAGTTAGAGATAGTACTACTAAGACAAAGTCCTAATTTAACTCTTAAATTACAAACTACAACCTCTGAAATGTAAATCAATTTAATACCACATTTGTGGAGCATCATTCCTTAAATAAGTATGATGTATAAAAACGAATTTGCTCACGATGATTATCGTGATCATCCAAACAACTGAAAAGTAATTCTCCAATTGGACATATTTTGGATTAACAAAGCTAAAAATAAAGTTATTCTCCTCAGATGGTCTTTGTATGGCCCTCGGCAGACGACTTTAAGGTGCGAAGAGTGGGCTGTGGTGGTTGCCATGGAAACCAGCAGGGCTCAATGTACCAAAGAGGTGATAAACTCATTAAAAATGAAGACCAGATAGGTGAAGCTGCCCTTCCAGCTAGAGGGCGACGAACTTTGGCTTCGGAAATATGCTGGACAGGAAGCACAACAACAGTGTTATTAATAACTCAAGTGTCTGAAGATGTTCACACATTTGGCTCGAGTTGTTCTCGCCACTGTCTGGTGTTACCACATAGTTCAAACAATTATGTATGTCCATTTCGAGATTGCTATGTTGTTAGGTTGTGTGAAAAAAAACAGTATGCTCGCTCTGAAATATTTAAATTAGCCCCACTGTTACATAAATAAAAAAATCACAAATCCAATTGCAGTATTTCAAATGAGCTTTATATATAAATGACAAATGTGTGGCGCACATACACTTCTGGAACAAAGTTGGAAATATTGCGCTACTTCTATGCCTTGCTGTGTGTTTAAAAGGCTCCAACATAATGTCGAAAAGTCTCTCTGAAGCTGTATCTGAAGCATTAAGATACCCAGTTCCTGGAAATGTCCAGGTGAGCGAGGTGGTCGGTGACGCTCTTGTGCTTGGGGAAATTATTGAACCGGGCCTCCTTGATATTCTGCCACTTAAGAGCCCGTCGCTCCGCCGAGTGTCCAAACTCCTGCTCCGGCGTCATGTAGGGTCGACTGAGCCAGTACTCGTTTTCGGCCTCGCGCTCCAGGTGCTTCACCATGTTGCGCTTCATCTGCCACGTGACGAGCCGTGGGCGCCGGTATTTGCCGATCCACTGCTTGCCTGGGATGCCCTTACGCAGCAAAGCCAGAGTGAGGAACATGGTGCACGCTTGCTTCTCTGTTGGCACATAAAGTAGAAATGTGATTTTAAGGTCAATGAACAGATCAGGCACTATATTTTAAAGCCACATCTACTCAAGGTCACAGATAGACTGTTAACACGTAGATGGCGACCTCTAATCGATACTCATATTCATAACAAACAGAAACTGAACAACAAAAGCTGCTGCAAAGCATGCTGGGGAAGAGCATTATTCGTCCTTCATGCGTGACATTGAGTTCTTTCCACTCTTTTTTCTCTTAGCTAAATATCTATGCATTTATTACACTTCTGTACTTAACGTAAGGAACCAAAGTGCCATGAAAACCAAAAAATACGGGATGAATGGAGTTGAGTGACAAAATAAGGCTGTTGCTACCATGAAATGCTAACGTGCTAACTGACTAGCGATCTTAGCTGTAGATTTGATGATAAGATTAGTTTTTATAACAACAAGCGACAAGCAGTGTGTTCACCTTACCCTAGCTTTTTACTAAAAGGTTTTTAGTAAGCTAGATGAGATCAGCAGGATAAATTAAAAACCCGGTCTTGGGACGGTGAGCGTGAAAGTGTTGCATTCGAGTGTTTACTTCCGGGTTGCTGTACGGCGCGTGAGAATGTTCAAACTTCAGCGTGTGAGCGTTTTTTTTATTTTTATTATTTTTGCTCGCCACCCAACCGTGAAAAATAATTTAAGCGTTTATAAAAGGACAGATAACAAAATGTATTTTTTCTAATGATTTTATATTCAGTGTTTTATGGACTGAAATTTCAGAAAAATCCTTAGTTGAACTTGAACCCTCTTTTGGGTTCACAAGTGTGCGTTCGATTGTTTAAAGGTCCGATGTTGGCGATCAAGCGTATATCTCTGTGAGCAAAATATTAAAAATGGAAACGGAATCAATTAAATTGCAAGAAAAGGCGGAGTTAAGACACTTGACCGTCCCCTAAACGCAGTCAATTTAGTGCTACTCGTTGTCTGCCCCGTCCGGTGAAAGCGTCCTGGTATTTCCTTGTTTATGCATTCGGGCTTGGATTTCAACACAGGCACAATGTTCCCTTTTGAGTTGTTTTCGGCCACAACTTGGACTTTAGTTGCTTTATTTTTCGCATTGCTTCTACTGTGAGTATGCTATTATTTATATCTACATAAACATACTGTACATGTACCTAAAAAATAAAAATAAATTACATCTATATTATGTAATACTTTTTGTGTGTAGGTATGGTGTGTGGCCCTATGGACACTTCAAAAAATTAGGAATACCTGGACCAAGGCCACTTCCCTTTGTAGGCACAATGTTGGTTTTGAGAAAGGTGGGTAAGAACTATGGCAAATGATCCACTTGACTGCTTTTCATCCATGCAATCTGATGACATAATTTCTGGCGGAATTCCAAGTAGGGCTTTCTTGCTGCTGATCAGGAGTGTCACACCAAATACGGAGATGTATGGGGGTAGGTGGTGTAGTTACACAACTACACATTAAAATGACGACACGATGCAAGCGTAACCCTGAGTCGGCTATATTCCCGACAGGATGTTTGACGGCCGAACTCCGGTGTTGATGGTGACGGATCCCGAGATCATCAAGGCGGTGATGGTGAAGGATTGCTACACTACCTTCACCAATCGCAGGGTAAGCCACGCACAGATGAAAAGCAGGCCCAAGGGTACGACAACAAATCACCTGCTGAAGGTCCCCTAAGAGCAACTGCAATCAAGTTGTTTGTTTATTTTGAATTATTATTTTTGGTAGCCGGACATACACAACTCGATTGAGCCTTGAACCTCGCATGGCGATCGATCACTTTCTGAGCCCTACCTACCACCACTCCCCCACCCTGAAATTTGTTTTAGTCCAAAACTTGTTAGATTTGAACTCGATATGTATTTTTTTTTCTTATATTTAATCACAGTGTTAATGTTCAATCTGTGCACATGCATAATTTGGACACAGGACACTCTTGTGTTTGGCGCGTTTGCTGATGGCATCACCGTCGTTAAAGATGAAAGATGGAAAAGGATCCGCAGCTCTTTGTCACCATGCTTCACGAGCGGAAGACTGAAGCAGGTATGCATTCTTCCAAATTCGACTACTCGATTTATGTGACTTTACTACTGTTTTTTTGTTTTTTTGAAGGTGTTCCCGCTGGTCACTCGTTCCACAGAGCGACTGGTCGAGAATCTGTCCAAACAGGACTTGAGTGAGCCCGTCGACATCAAACAGTGTGTAGCAATGACATTTCAAAGTCAAAGTCAGCTTTATTGTCAATCCCTTCATGACACACAAAGAAACCGAAATTCCGTTTCCTCTATCCCACGGTGATGAGACATAGTACACGATAGACATACAAGTAGACGACACAAAATAAAAACAAGAAGGCGCAAACAATAAATAATAAATATGAGTGATGAATAAATAATAAACAAATAACCCAATAAATAAGAGGAGCAAAACTTTACATCATTTTCTTGCGAGATCTCGACTTGGTGGTCAGCAGCCACATTTATCTTTTATTTTATTTATTTTTTTTATCCTCCTCAGAATGTTGACTTCTGTGTTGTAGATTATTCGGGCCATATAGTTTGGACGTGGTGACCAGCGCCTCTTTTAGCGTGGACACCGACTCCATCAACCGGCCGAACGACCCCCTCGTCGTTCACCTGAAGAAAATCCTCAACTTCACTTTTTGGCCGATCATGTTACTGCGTATGTAGAGTACGGAATGCCAGTGATCAACTTTCCAGTGTGTAAATGTCAAATATTCATCATGCTATCCTCTTGCAGTGCTTTTCCCCGCTTTAGGAAAGCTGTTCAAGTTGCTAAACTACGACATTATGCCCAAAGCCAGCACCGATTTTTTCTTTCACGTCATTAAGAAGATTAAAGACCAACATCGTGCTGAAGAGTCGGTAAATGTTTCAGTATTGATGTAATCTTGCAACTTTTTTTTTTTACCCCATAGCGTCATGGCTTTAGAATCCCATTCACTGTAACTTTACATTTTCTTATTATCATTGCATATTCTCACAAGTTTACAATTGAGGAAAACCTCAAATATATTCAAGTATTTTGTAGGTCCGAAATAATTCTTATGAATGAATTCATGCAGAGTCACGCGGACTTTCTGCAAGTGATGATCCAGCACGAAATACAAGAGTCGGAAATAATGAGCGAACATGAACAGCCGAGTAAAGGTACCAGTCATCCAAAAAAAAAAAGTTGACATTTTAGGTTTGAGTGTACAGCCAAGTTTTGTTTCCTCTTGTGATCGTTGTAGGTTTGACGGAAAAGGAGATCCTGTCGCAAGCTTTCACTTTCATCTTTGGGGGCTTTGAGACCACCGCCACCACTCTCTCCTACATCCTGTACAACATCGTCACCCACCCGGAAGCCATGAGGATCCTGCAACAGGAGATTGACGACAACGTTCCTAAAGATGTAGACTAACTAGTAAAATACCGATTTTTCTTTTTCGTCTTCAATCGTTTGCTAACAATAATTTCCATGTGTCCACTTTAAAGGGTTCCATTTCATATGAGACGCTGCAGGGTATGGAGTACCTGGACAACGTGATTAACGAATCATTACGCATCGTTCCGCCGGCGCCTCGGCTCGAACGCGCGTGCAAAAAGACCATCGAACTCGGCGGGCTCACCATCTGCGAGGGGACCCTGGTCACCGTCCCCGTGTCGCTGGTCCACAAGGACCCCCGCTATTGGAAGGACCCCAATAGCTTCCGACCAGAGCGGTAACAGTATTGCCTCACACAATGACATCATCGTTTGTCTTGAATGTTTATCGGCCAACCCTTGACACGTGTCAGGTTCAGCAAAGATGGCGGTGACGAAATTCACCCCTACGCCTACATGCCCTTTGGCCTGGGCCCTCGCAACTGCGTTGGAATGCGCTACGCTCTCCTCACCGTGAAAATGGTCCTGGTCCGCCTGCTGCTGAGCTACAACGTGGAGACGTGCAAGGACACGATGGTAAGACATGTGCAATCACGTTGCCTTTCCTGCCTCTGACATCCATGTCCTCCTTTTTAGATTCCTCTGGACTTTAACTGGAAGTTCCAACCCGTCAAGCCAATAAAGTTAAAGTTTGTGCCCAGAGAGTAGGAGGCCAGAATGGGGAGGGGTGCGGTATGTAAGAGCCCACTTTTAAATTGAGTAATATATTGCTCTTTATAACACGAGAGTCAATCATTAGATGTGGTTAATAATTAAGAGGGCATGACTATACAAGCTGCAGCCAACAGAGGGCGCTTTTAGCGGCATGAATGAATTTTTGGATTTTGCTTGTTTGTTTTACTTGATTTATCCAACTAATGTACACCAATTTGAGATGGATAAATCATCTCACTGTAGATTTATCCAACTAATGTACACTAATTTGAGATCATCTCACTGTAAATGTTTTTGTATGTTCATCACAGTAAGCAAATGTATTTTCAATTTGGAACAGCTCATGGCAATGGCAGAAAAAAAAGCATTTGCATCTTAGGAATGTTTTGACATTACTAGTGCCATTTGGCCTACTACTAAGATTTTAGGATTATAATATCGATATGGCTTTCCATATGTAACAATGTTCAGGTGCAAGAAACGAGAACTCACTGTCAGCAAAAGCTATACATGTTTTAATTTTCATAAAATACTGCCACCGTGTGGGAATGGTGACAACTGCACTAAAAAGCAACAAACCTGATTTCTTGGTGTTTGTTGGAAAATAATGACCAAAACCTTTTCGAGGTCCTGAGTTTATATTGAAAAAGAGGAAAAGGTAGAAAAATCCCATAAAAGAAAAGTGCTGCGCGGTCCCGTCCATTTAAAGTCTGACAACTAAAATCAGATAACCTCAGGAGGTGTCGCTGTGCTCAGTGTTTGAAGAAAAAGAAAATCAGATAAGAAGTTGGGTTGCTCTCCCTGGCGAGCCAGCTCGAAGGCACCACGGCAGGTTGTTGCTACTATAAAACAAGTCCTTCTCCTTCGGTCTTGAAATGATGGGAAAAAAAAGGATCCGTGGAAGGTTCAGTCCTTTAAGAAAAAAGAAAATCAGCAAAGTCCACATGGGGACGTTTGGCTCGGATTACCTGAAACAGGCAGAAGCACCTTTCAACCTAGATGGTCGAGTCCTTATGTGGCTGGTGAGGATTAAAACGAGAAAGAGACCGTTTGATGTTTGTAAACAACAGGAGCCCAGATACTTCCAGTTGGCAGAAAATTGATTACCTAGCCCTGACCTGAACTGAAATCATGACAGGCCATCAAGTAAACAAAACTAGCGGTGCTTTCTGCCAGCCAGAAGTAAAAATGACGTCATTGTGAAATGTCTTATGGTCAGGCCCGGCGGTTTTCTACCGCCGCGGCTGGTGGCGGGTGGTCGACGAGGACGGCGCCACGGCCGCCAACGAGGCGGAGGCGGCGGCGTCCTCGGCCTCCTCCGGCTCGCTGCTGCTGGCGTGCAGCTCCTGGCTGACGCTGGACTGCAGGGCGGCCGGCGTCAGCCACTCTTTGGGCAGGCAGCTCTGGAGAAAGGGCACGCAAGAGCTGAAGTAGGCCAGACGGTTCACCCAGCGCGGGATCTCGCGGCCGCACAGGATCTGAACAAGGAGGACGAAGAAGAGATGGTGAGTGGGACAGCAACAGTATGTTATCATGAAAAAGAAAAAATCCATGTGAATATTCTTGCACATCATAATTCAATGTACTTCTATCGCTGATGCGTGCAACATGGCCACCAGGGGGCAGAAAAACAGAAATACGACACATTTCTGATGACAACACACAAAAACAACCAATATCCAACAATTGAGTTCTTTTTTTTGCAGAGGATAAAGAATACATTGTTATATAATTTAAATATAATAAATTGACAAGAAAATGCAAAAAGCTATTAAAAAAAAAAAAAGCAACCCAAAAGAAAGTCTTATCTGAAGACAACAAAACAAGGACATTCACATCAACTTACATCACGGTGCTTTCAAAGAATATTGGGAAAAAAAGCCTTGCCTCACTTCTCCATTGCGACAACTGAAGCGTCCAAGCGTGTACCTACGTGCGTATTTCTGTGTGTGCGTGTGCCAGCTGGCTGTGCATGCCTAGGCTTGTATCGTTCCACTTTAATCCCCATCGCAGCGTCGGGACTAACTGTAAGACTCCCTGCTCATTAGTCGGAGCAAGATAAGCCGATTTCGACCTCACACACAGTGGACACTTCAGTTGCTGCATTGGAGAAGAGCGGCAATCTCCCCCCCCCCCCCCCAATATAAAGCGGCACAATGATTTCCTATGGGAACATTGAACTTAAATCGAAAATGGATTCTATTCAACCTCACTACATTCAGCAAACAAGTGGCGCTTTCAGGCCTTTGTTTTCCTTCACTGTACTAATTACGTGGAATGCAAAGACAGCCAAGCATGCGTGTGTTGTGTGTGAACACGTGTAGATGGCGTACCTCTGACAAGGCCGAGGAGAAGTGGTTACAGTTCTTGTGCATGAGGTGGTAAGCGTTGCCTTTGTACTCTTTGCCCATTTCCTCCATGATGCGCTCCACGTCGTCCTCGGTGAAGTCGGTGGTGCCCAGGACGATGGCTTGTCTGCCAACACGCACGCGTCATCATCATACATGCTGTCGTGACTCAAAGGTGAGTCAAAACATGGATGATACTTTTCTTCTTCACATTTTTTTTACAAATTATTAACAACTGTCTTAGCGTCAATCCCACTCTATTTATTGGATTATTGTGGATCAGTAGGCAGCAAAGACGCGCGTCTCTGTCAAACACCTCAGGGAACATCAATTAGAGCAGAAGAAATGGGACACGGCCTAAATGTGAGACCAGGAAGAGTTCAAAACGACTTACTTGAATTTAAAAGTGTCGCCCAGCTCGGTGGCTTCGCCTGGTGTGATTTCAAAGATCCCTGAGAAGGGGTACGGGTGTCCCCCGTAGGCAAATTCTACAACAACAACACACGTGTTTTGAAAAGCTTTCAGTGGCGAGGCACCACGTCAAGAGATGAGCTCACCTCGGCCGTAGATCTCGATCCCTGAGTGGAAGACGCCGATGCCGAGCGTGCTGGTAAATTCGTTGATCCAATACTTGAGAAACAAACAAAAAAATGCGGGTAAAATTCATTTGCTATGTTGCGGGTTATTAAATTACATTTTTTAAACTCAATATAAACAAGTGATTTTGTGAGCATCCAAATTCATTTTTCCAACCCGCTTGAAAATATCCACACGAAATCAGATGTGGTCATGTGAAAAGGCTTAAAACAAAAATTAAGAGACGTGACATTTCGTGTATGCGCTGAATTCGAAAAACATCATGAGAAAATGACTTCCATGTCTAAGTGTATCAGCTTCTTAAATTGCTAAGAATGTTAATATGAGACTGTCCGTCTGTCTGACGTGCATTTGTAGCACAGGCGACGCAACGAGCCGACAAAAGAAATGCTGCTTTGTATCCTCCTCGCACTCGTAGTGACATAAGACTCTTATCTCAGAGCTTGTTGAAACCTGCTGCCTCCTTGACTCATTGTAAGATTTTAATTTGCTGTGCTGTGAGATGTTTGTAATCTAAAATATGTTCCTTGGTTCCTCAATAAAGGACGGCAGACGCTGCACTAAAGCACTCACGGGGCCAAAACAGGAAATGCACTTAGCCGGGGCGGGCTGGCGGCGGCGGCGGCGGGGGACGGATGAGCTTTAAGGTGGACTTCTCTCTCGGTGTGATGATACGGAAAGTCATGTGACACTATTGATCCTCAAATGGAAAAATGAATGAGGCGTTTTGACGAGATGTTTTCTTTGGACGAACGCTGAGAGGAAGTGAAAGGAGGCGCGAGGGGCGGAAGAATGACAAAAGGAAGGAAGGAACACCAGGGGCCTCTGCACTGTCTTGACAAATCCAAATATGAATCAAAGTACAGAGGCTACGAGATGAGACTGTGTCATGTCGACAACCAACAACCAAGGCAAGGCCAGCGTGAGCATTCTGAGGCCTTGCAACACAAAGACCCTGCCCCCATCCCCACGCCTGCTGCAGAAGAGTCCACCAGTATGTCAATCAATGATTCATCAATACTCGAGTGACCGACTCCCCCCCCCCCCCCTTTGCCCCTTTTTGCATGATGACCACGCGGTGACTCTGCCAGCATCACCCGGTTGCAAAAAAAACGCTTCGATGAGGAAACATTCATGGTTCCCGAACGCTACAGTTTGAAGTCCCTGCGTGTGGAAAGCACCATTCACACAATTCCATGCTTTTTGCTAACCCGTTTCAAATTCAATTACTCTAGTCATTAAATTAGGCTTTGTACTCTCACTAAGAGACTTTAGCAAAACATCTAATTGATGTTAGCTTGTCTATTTGTTGGTAGAATATATGTTAGCATTGAGCTAGTGACAAATGGAATGAAATGGTTTGGTTCAGCATTTTGGGGTTTGACACTCTCCTGTTTTATGTTTCAGTTCTATCGTTGACCTCAACTGGGAGTGGTGACCCCTTGCACTTTGGCTTTTCTTTGGAGAACTGTGCAAGCAAGAGTGAGAAAAGACAGCAACATATATTTTGAAACGGCTTTTGGTAAGTTGAAGTGTGTTTTGCCTCCTTTTAATGAAGTAAAAAGCACGTGGGACAGGTCAAGCTTTATATGGTTTTCAAATTGAAGAAGGATATTTTGTGTGATCCCAAATACACAAAAGAAATGGTTCGAAAATGGCAGAGATACATTTTGAAAGCAGCTCATGAAGCCAAATAGCTTTTCTCACCATATCGTAGACATTTAGGATGATCGGCTCGTTTGCCATCACACTCTATAGTGTTGTCCTCCTCCAGGCAACCCGGTGATGGTGCTTCTCCAGCGGGGGGTCCTCGTCCACCTCCTCCGTTTGCCCCCGACTCCTTCCTCCCAGCTCGAAAGGCTCCAAAAATAACCGTTAAGCCTCCCCCGTCAAACTTGAGCACTTTCACCACAAACGGTCGGTCGGAGGGGGGAAACGCTTCATCGGCTCCGTGGCGTCCAACATCTGACAGCCAGGCTTTTGTCAGCCACCGATCTCGTCAAAACCTAAAAGAAAAAAAGCATCAGATGACGTCAGGTCGGTGAGGAAAAAAAAAAGGTTGACTTTAAACGGGATGAGGAGTTTTTGGGTGGCTAAAAAAAACGACATATATATCAAACGATTCGTTAAATGACGTAATGACGTTGTCGCACTGAAGCGAAAGCTCCTCGAGCTAGCTAATGGGGGACGGAGAACGAAACAGGAAGGAAGGAGTCCGTGGGAAGGGAAAAAAATTGGACCGTGAGTGATAGTGGGCGAGAAGGCGAGCGCACGATCGAGCGATTAGCGTGGCGCTCGATTCATCGTCCTTGGAATATCGCGGGGGATTCTGGGTAACGTAGTCGTTTAGCCAAAGGAGCTACAAGGCAGCTAAAACATTGAAGAACGCTGTTTTACTTGTCATTTAAGACTTTTTTTCTGCATTAACATATATTTTCTGTAATGAAACACAATATTTTTGTTTTCAGCACAAAATTAAAAAAATAATAATTAGGAGCTGGAGATACAGAATATGCTTTTATTGCGTTGTAATATGAATGCTTGGACTATTAACATCATTCAACTTGTTTTAAAAGTATTGGCAACTTCCATATTTATTCATCCTTCCTTATGGCCGTTTTCCTCCAGAAGTTCCATGAGCTCTTCCTGGTTGGAGAATTCCTGGAGGGAGGAGTTCATCTCATCCAGCAGATCCTCTCCCAGCAGGAACGTCTCGACGTTGTGCAGCGTCATACCGATCCGGTGATCGGTGATGCGATCCTGGGCAAAATTGTACGTACGTATCTTCTCAGATCTTCCTTTGGTGCCAATCTGTGGAGAAAGTGCAGGGATGAAACGTAACACATTTACAAACCGAGAGACAAACATACTTGAAGCAGTGTGTACCTGCACTTTGCGCTGATTATAGCGCTTGCTGGTCTCCTCCTCCAGCTTCATGCCGTAGAGTTTTGCCCGCAAAGCTTTCATGGCCTTCTCCTTGTTTTTTATCTGAGAGCGCTCCTGCTGGCACTCTGCCACAACACCTTGGACAGCAAAGAAGCACTTACTTAAGGTCATATCTTGTCAAGGGGCCAAGCTCCAGAATGTGTTGGTACCAGTGGGCAGGTGCACAATTCTGACAGCGCTGTCTGTGGTGTTGACATGTTGACCCCCCGCGCCGCTTGCCCGCTTTGTTTCGATCTTCAGGTCCTTTGGGTTTATTGTGAAGGAGATCTGAAGAGGAACACAACAAAAGTGACACACAAGGCATCTGAGACAAGAATTCTATTTTGAAACGATTGATATTTTTAAAAATCATTTTCTTCTAAACTTTCTACCTCAGTGGGTTGAGGCAGCACAACCACAGTCATAGTGCTGGTGTGCATGCGGCCCTGTTTTTCCGTCTTGGGGACCCGCTGGACACGGTGAACGCCGCCTTCGAACTTCATCCTCCTGTAGCTCTGACGGCCACTGATGCTCGCCGAGGCGTGGCGCAGTCCGCCTAGGCACAAGTGAGGAACCGTATTCAAGCATTTTGTACGATTTCTTACATTCATTCGTATATCCACCGACTGACCTATGTCACTGTTCATGTGCTCCAGGACGTCAAAGGACCAGCCGTTGTACCGAGCGAAGCCTTCATACATTTCAAACAGCTTCACACGGGGGGGGGGGGGGGGGGGGGGGGGGGGAGCGAATTACCTCAATGATGTCAGCATTTTCCTGTAAGTTATGTTCCTAGTATTGAAGGCCCTGGTGCCAAATGCACATCATGCCACACTACACATGTATTATTTTTTTAAATTAAGGCCAACCTCAGCGGTGAACAGCATGGCTTCCTGTCCGCCAACTCCTGCTGTCACTTCCAACACGAGGTCGCTCAAATCATCTTCCTCCTCTTTGATCAAAAGGTGTAATATCTGAAACGGTGGGGCAGAGTGAATTAAAATGCAGCACTCGGAAAGCTTACATTCTAGAAGCCCCTGTAATAGAAATGAAGGGGCCAGAACTAAACTATACTTGACTTCTGATTTCAAAACTGGTATACATCGACATGGAATTTAAATGTAATGGTTATGTTAGGATGCCTCAACATTCTGTGTGGCTCACAAAGTTGCAAATAAAATCCTAAATTACAGGAAAAACATGTTTTTTTTTTAATGATAGAAGATTAATTAACTACCGTCTGCCTAAGGTCACGGATGTTTTCCAAACAGGCTTCCCTCTCCTGCTCAGCCAGTTCTCGTAGATCTTCATCTGTGGGAACACCCATCATCATACAATGGCTTTCTCACTTCCCGAGAAGACGGTCTCACCATTGAGAAGCTCCTCCGTCTCGCTCATCTCCTTCTGCTTGATATCCAACTCCCTGATGGTGTGAATGAGGGGAGCCAGGAGGGCCACTTTGGTCCTCTTGGCTCTCAGCTCCTCCGCACTGCTCTGCTCCTGCTCATCACTGTTGACCACTCTCAAGCACTCACTATAGTCCGAGTCTATCTTTTTCAGGTAGTCCAGCAGTGACGTCCTGGAGAATAGTTCATCGAGGGATAATAACTTGGCTACCTTCAGCCGGCTGGTAGTGTGAAAAGTTCTGATGCAATGATGATGAAACCTAGCACATGTAATTACACTTGAATGATTTCGAAACGCACACGTGAGCAAGTTAAAGGCAGACTTCTTTTGTTTCGGTAGAAGGTGAACAGCTATTCTGAAAAACATGACTGAATGATTGGTGTCTACTCCATATCAGAAAGAGTCAGGATTCTGTGCATTCTTTGCAGTAAGTAGAATAGCGGCAGAACATTCAATCAATAAAGTTGCACGTTAAGAGAACAAAATACAGAATGGGTCACCGGAGATTGTGATAGTTCATGACGATGATGCAAATTTTTTTCGTACATGTTCCAGACTGACAAGCCTCGTTCAAAAATTCAAAACACCCCCTTGCAGAAGGGCGCAGCCATATTGAAAACTAGGCGCATGCGCCGTAGTAACATTCTCTTTGGTCGAGAAAAAAAGATTATCCAATCTTGTTCTAAAAAATAAATTGCAACGTCGACAACAACTTCTACAATTGTTTTATTTTTTAATTTCTTGGTTTTTGTCGCTCGCATTGCTGCCCTCGGCTGCCAACTAAGAGTAAGGTAATGTTTAAATCAACTAAATGCAAGTTCTATAGATTCTTAACAAATTGTACCTGCAGACAATAATGCAACACACTATAATTATTAAAAGATTTTTTAAATGTTTTGCAACTGAGGTTCACCCTCAATAAAGACGTAACATTTCTTATTTTCATTCCATATGATTTTTTTTCCATTTTCCTCCTTTTTCCTGAACGAATGGTTTCTTGTATTGATTGTTATATGATATTTATATTTGTTAAATGTTTCATTTTAACAGAAACAGTATCTTGCAGAGTAACTGCCCACTGCGCGTGCTCGGTAAAATTTCGCCGGCCTTCGTAAGCCCGCTTCCACGCGTCGCTCTCGATTGGTTCTTGTTTTAAAAGGCGGAGCAAGCGCGCTTCACCGCGCATGCGCGGGTTACTCTCCTCTCCCATTTCCGCCCCCGCGCACTTCCGCCGCCGTTGATTGGCCGTCGATTTAAATGGTGAACCGCCCGCTCCTCTTTGAATGATTTTGCGCCTTCTCTCCGCAGACTTCGAAACGGCAAGGCGATGAGAAGACAACTTTTATGAACACTGAACCTCTTCTAATTATTATTTTAATACACTAAAACGCAGCCGACCAACGAACTGAGCAGCAACGAAGACAAGCTGTGCGGAAACTGGAAGAAACATTCAGGTAAGTCGCTTTAGTTCTCCTCTACTACAACGTGTGTCAACGAAAACCATCGATACGTTGGAGTAAATTCTTCTGACCATAAAGCCAATAATGTGATTTTATTGTAGTTAATCCCCCTCAAGGATGTATTTGATAAGACTGTACGGTTTTTTTTTTTTTAAGTCTCTTAATGTGTGTCTATTGAATGAGTCAGTTTCGCTCCGAAATGGCTGGCACCCGCCAAATTTCTATCGCGTCAAAATGGTTACGATCGAAATTGTAACAAAAAATGGATGACCACTTTCAATACCGGCTGTGTCAACAACTTGGTATCAATCTATTGTTAGTTGCCAATTTATACATGTTTCAGGTAGCTGAGTTAGCTTGCCTACAACCTATTTGGGGGTTAACCTCCTCATGCTCGGTCTGCAAACAGGGAAAACAACCTTAGCTTAGCTTAAAAAAAGAGACTGTCCGTCTAGCAATTACATACTACTTTCATAACTTGTAGTTATAATTGTTAATAGTTTTGGGGGTGCTCCTGTTTCCCCATGCACTGAGTTGCAGGACATCCAGAACTAGAACAAAAGCACAAAAGTTTCATTGCTTTTATGAAATGTGATCTGTTAGCAAATCATACCCAAAGAAAAGAGTAAATTCCTTTTGCCCCTGAAACTGAATAATCGTTTAGCATTTTAAGTGACATTTTCAAATGCTGAATTCTGAGTTTCAACCCTCGCTTTTGTGTCTGCAGTTTGTGTGCTCAACCGTGCGGAAGCAAACATGAAGTGCCCGCGATACGACATGGCTAAGGCCAAACCCAAGCCCAACCTTGAGATGGGTTCTCCAGAGAAGCCCTCAGGCCTCCATGGAAAAGATTCACCTATCAAGGATCCCCTCCCCCTCAAGCCCCTTGCTGAAAAGGTGTCCAAAGTGTTGTTCCCGCATAACGACTCTCTCGGCGTGGCCCAAGACAAAGAGAACCAGACCGCCAAAGAGCTCGAGAATACCTTTGACGAGTCGCTAGAGGACAGCGGCTACTTGTCCCTGTACAACAGCCATTTTGAGGAAGGTGTAAGCCGCAGTCAGGAAAAAAAATCGACGTTCTTAATGCCCCTCCCACCTCCAACTGTGACACCAAAACGATGTGAAGAGAACATGGTTTCTGGTTGCCCCGCGTTCTTGGGGACTGCTTCCACACCTGTGGACTCCTACAGGCGGAAACCAGTCACGTACTCCTTGTCTTCCACCCCCTTGGACCACTACGACAGCACCAACCTGCCCATTGTCAAGTTTCAGCAGGCAGCGTGTCAAGAGCTCGCCAAGAGTTACAGCAAGAATAAGAGGTACTGAATTGCACGAGTAATTGATGCCCCAGTGTATTAAATAGGTCCCTATTATCGATAGATGCTGTAAGATGGCAGCAAATCACTCATTTTACATAAGGCAGGGCAAGGAGCGGTCTTTAATCAAGCTCTTTCCTTGGCAGCAAGAGCCGTGAGATAGTGACTGGTGTATTACTTTTATGGTAGGGTTGGAGGTTGACCCGAGTCCAAAAAAAATGGAGGTTGGCTTCTAAAAAATGTTAGAAGTTTGCCATCTTTAATCATTTTGTTGCTCTTGTTTGTCATCTCAGGTACGACTGGAGCGTCATCTCCAAGGTGGCCGAGGATCATCTGCTGCACCAGGTGATCGGCGGCCGCATGGGCCTCGACTTTGTGGATGTGTTCTCGTCCCTTCTGTCCAAGAATATGAGAATCATCCTGGCCAACATCCTGGCCTTGCTGGGAGACATGGACCTCATCAGGTAGAAGCACAAAGGAGTTGTTTTCTGGCGGACGTCGGGTTTCTGAGGCCGTATGATATCAACTCGGTATGTTTGCCCGCCCGCAGTTGCAAGAAGGTGAGCAGAACGTGGCGGAAGATCATACGCGAAGACAGCGCTGCTCTGCAGCGGTGCCGGCAAGCCGAAAAGGTTCTTCAGGTGAGTGCGTGCACATGCAAGCGCTGTTAAAAATCATATTCCTTCCATTCATGGCTACTAAAAAGCTTCCATAATAGGTGATTAAATACACAAAAGTAATTTGAAAAATGCCCATTTTTCTTCTTCCCCCACCCGCCCCCCCCCCCCCCCTTCATTTTAGGAGTCGTTAAGCTCTGTGACGCTGAAGAGTTCCGGTCTTACGAGGGACGTGGTCGTATCCCGGATGGTTCTGTCCTGCGTGCAAAAAGTGGCCTCTCCAAACACGCCATCACCAGCGACAGCATCCTCTGTCAGCAGACGGAACGCCACTGTGATGAAGAACAACCCATCAAATTCGCAGTGTTCTCGCTTCAACGAGTACATTCAGGTCAGTTCCCCGCTATGGATTTGAAAGCAGACACAATTATTGGGGCAAAGACACCTCGTAGTCAACAAAATTGAATATCAAAAATGATTGTAAGTCCTAAATTGATTTTTTGCACAGATTAAACTGTGTTTTTAAAAATTGTATTGCACAATATTTCCAGTCACTAAATTTCAGGCGCAGTCCAAATACTTCCGATTTGGACCGAGACAACAGTACATTGCTGCTAACAGTGATTCCACAACTGCGAGTAATTACGCGTGTGTGCCGCTAGAGGGCGGTAAAACTGTATTTATTTTCTGTATGACTAAGCTCCCTGAGTAAGCGCTCCATCCCTCATTAAAACCAAAGTCCTATTTTGATTCAAATATTCTTTAGCTCATAAAGCCTGCTGAATTAAAGCTTAGTCCACATTTTAATGACAATGATTTGTCTTTTCTCAGGCAGTGCTTCCTAACACGGTTGCCATACTTTCCCATCTCTTCCCTCAGGCTGCCAGCACCTTGAAGCAGCACCAGTCGCTGCGGCCGTGCAAGCAGTGCGGCTCGCCCGCCACACACTCACCTGACGCCCAGCGGGCCACGTGCATGCGGCCCTCCTGCCAGTTTGACTTTTGCACCCGCTGCCAGGAAGCCTTCCACGGCTCCGCCCCTTGTCGCGTGGTGCAGTGCCGCTCCGGCTTCTCGCCTTCCGGCAGCGCCCGTTCCCTCCTTCCTGGCAGCGCACAGAGCAAGAGGAACATCAGGAGGTTGTGATGAGGTTAGAGGTGATTTTTTTTTTTTTTTGTCCCCTCTTGCCAAAGAAGAGGGATTTCCAAAAAGTTGTTTCTAAATGAGTTGGTGGTTAAAAACAATGCATTCTGAGCACACCTGTGGATGGCACCAGTTCTCCAAAGCACCCTGGACAATCAGCCGATCGGCCCTGTTATTCCAGCACATGCTGCTGTTAGTGAGCGCAAAACATCTTGACCAAAAAAAAAAAGATGAAATTGTGACACTTTAAAGTTGGACATTTTAATAATGTTTTATATTGATTGTAAATATTTAAAGTTTTTTCTATATATAAATATAAATGGAGCAAGTTTGTTTTAAATAAATGTTAACCTGAAAAATTGTAAATATTTGTATACTGTTTGTATTGCCATTTCCTCATAAAAGTTTGACACTATTTCTTGTTTGCCTGTCTTTCATTATGATAAAGACTTGGGATTTGTTTGAAACATTGCATAACCTTTCTGGTGATCCGGTCAACCAATTGGCTATGATAGAACTCATCTCATTTGGGCTCAAACTTGTACAGTCAAAACTTTGCTCTTATTGTGTTTAGAAAAGTAAACGAGCGAGCTGGGATGTGTCAAATTAAATCTTGTATTTTATGACTGGAGAGAAAACCTTCACTTCCATTTGGCCTGAGTCATTCATTCAAACGGTAGTGAGGAGGTAACAATAGAAATAGTTTACATTTGCTTGTTTTGGGGGTACACAACCACCATTGTGAACACACCCTATATTGTGTCCATTTCTGGACTGGAAGGGTTTTCATCTACTATTTCCCTGAAAGTTACTTTTTTCTTTTCAAAGTTTAAAAAGCATCAGTGTTGTTGATGTCAGAGTGGAGGCTGCTGATGAATTGCCACTGTGGCCTTTTAGTCCCTCTGCAACTGGCTATCATTTATCTGCCCGTGTTATTGATCGCCTCCTGCACTGACTCACACAAAGTGCCCCGTGTGTGTGTGCTAATAAATAGGCTCGTCCTCAAATTTCCTACAATCACAAGTTTGACATTTTTAAGAGACACTAAATAATTCTTTTTAAAAAAAAAAAAAGTGGTTTCAACCTTATTCTCATTCATACTTGAAGTTTACACAAAAAATATTTAACTGCCATTTGCTCCATTTATCATAATGCAAAATGCCGTGAATGAGTTTATGAAATTAGCATAAACAGACTGTATATGTGATCACAAATAATAGCAACACATTCAGACAGAGCTCAGCATACAATACAGGAAGGCATAGATTCTTTATCATATTGTCTGAGATGAGCAGCACAATGCCCATTGAGTATTCATGATGCACAAACTGTTTAAAACTTTACATTCTGTTTAATTGTGTGATTGTTTTTGTAAAGTTTAATACTGTAGAAAGTCATTTGGAAAATGCTGTATTTTTTTTGGGGGGGCGAAACTGACTCACGTGGTTTTGAACAGCTCGAGCCCTCTCTCTGTTGTCTATTTTTACCCTGTTTGGTCCATTAAGATCATCAGTGATGAGTTCATGAGTCGAGCCACTCCACATAACAGACAGTAATTACGTACCTATGTACTGAAAAGCGGGCACACGTATGCACACACAACATATGGATAAATAATGACAGCCACACAAAACACAGGACATTGTCAACAATTTTGATTTATTCTCAGAAAAAAAGCATAAATCGTGAGACTTAATTTTTAAAGTATAAATCACGTGTTGACAAACTACACAATTGATTTTAAAATATAGCCGCCCTATAGTATTGATCGTATTATTTTATTTTTTTTTTGATTGTGCCGAGTCAGCAGAAACCAGTCGCCCGTCCATTATAAGAGGGACGCTTGGGCTGGTTGCAATTATCGAAACAAGTCAGCGTGCGGCCCTGCAGAACGTTCCTTGTTGACATTTATGAGTCAAATAGTTGCTTCCATGTGACACTTCGAAACCAAATGAGTCACAAAAACACTGCGGAGGAATCATTTGGCTCGTCTCGCAGCAAAAGGAAAATTTGGGCACATCCGGCCGGCTTGACATTCTTGTCATTATGACCTCATTTGGATACATGGCCTAAGTACATTGACCATAAATACATATCCGGTTTATTGTTTTATATGAGTTGAATAATACAGCAATGTTATTTGTTGGATACAGTGCAAGTTGTTTATTGAAGAAACTCAACAAATGAGGTGATTTCACTCCAAATAATATTGCATTTTTTTTAAAAATGATGATTTTGCTGTCATTATGATTTCTTTTGAAATGTATGTCCGAATCAAAATTGAACTTTGACTTTTTTCTTGTACATTTCATGATATTGACTTTTTTTTGGGTGTAGTATTTTGGTATTTTGTCTGATGAAATTTCTCTTTTTCTCCCCAGGGGTGGTGAAACAATGAGGCAGACCAAAGGACTCAGCGTTGAAAAATAAAAGGGACATCTTTTATTTGGTGAGTGGCGCACATACATACTGTACATACGTCATATGTCGTCATGATATGATGCTATAGGCAGTTCCATGCATGGTTAGGACTGTGTTTGCTCTACAAGTGCAATAGTAGAAAGTGATGAAATGCATCTGGGGTCCATCGGAAAATCAATCACGTTATTTCTTTGCCTCCTCAGCATCAGTACGTTAGCCAGTCGGATATAGTTGCAATTGAATAAAGGTATTTCCATTCATAATGTGAACAAAATGGTCGACCGATATGTTCCAAGAAAACGGGTTACTTGGAATTGTGGGGAATTCTTCAAAGTCCAAATATGATGGGGTTTCAATCTCTGCAGTTTCACATAACTGCAAGTGGGACTGGCCCAAATTGTTTAAAGTAAATAAGTGCCAAATGCAAAGGTGTCAGTAGGTATTTATTGGGGAAGAAAGTGTCGCTATTAAATGTTGCTATTTCAAAGAAAAGTTCTGGGGCAATTTTGTGTCAATGTTCATGTGTGAAAGCATTAATAGAAGATAAAAATTGTAAACATATATACAGTGCTTAACAAATGTATTAGACCACCATTGGTTAATTTTTTTTTTTTGGTAGGTAGGTTTCTGTAACGTTGCTCACCGATACAGCACATGTAAAAAGTGTACACACCCCTAATCAAATGGCAATTTTTTGCGATATAAAAATAATGAGACCAAGATTAATCCAAAACTTTCCGCAAATGCTTTTTGGGAACATTGATGATTGATGGGAATTTATATTTGCTCCAAATATAAGTCAGTGTTGGCATAAAACGTCATTTTAAAATGATGGAAAGAATCCACATCCAAACTTTTCTTCATCTGTTTTCTTTTTTAAATGCCTGGTGGTCTAATACGTGTGTTAAGTGAGGAAAACTAGATAAGAACCACACTGGACGCGTGTCTTCCTTGCTGGGCTCTTTGGGTGAATGCTGCAATTTTTGTTGTTGTTGTCGCTGGAAGGGATATTTTCGCCACATTGACTCCAAACGTCGGGACCTCTTCTCAAAGCGGCTGGGTTAGCAAAAACAAAGACACCGTTTAGACAGTTGACTGTGGAAGATGCGGGAGTTGTTTTTACGTTTCGTCGTACCAGCTGTAGGTTGTTTAGCAGGTGGTCGACGTTGATATCGTCGTAGTTCTCCTGGAAGGTGTCGGGCTCGTCCCTGGACTCTTCCTGGTCGCTCGTGCCGGCATTTTCGAGACTGTTGAGGAAGATACTTTATCCATTACGTGACAAATGCGTGGTCTAAATCAGCCATCGTCAAAGCGTGGTGCTGCTATGGCTCCCTCTAGTGGTATAAGAAAGAATCACAGCTTACCTCCTCTTCCCTGTTAAGACCGAGTTGAGGTACTTCTTGACGGCCATCTGTTTACGGAAGCGGCTGTAGTTGTCTGTGAAGATGGCGTCCGAGTGGCGCTTGACCGGCTCGTCCATCAGCTCGTCACTGGTGACACGGTAGAGTCAACGTGAGATAAGAGAAGGCATTAAGCTCGCTCGCTCGCTCGTCGTCGTCCGACCCGGCTGGCTGGGCAACAACGTGCAAGCAGGCACTCGTGGCATCACTTAACCTTTAACAATATGCATCATCAGGCAAGTCCGCTCTTATCATTGCAAATGTCACTGGACCTACTCACATAAATTGTATTTGCAACAAAAAAAAAGTGGGTGGTACATGTTTTTAATTTTTTCTGCAAAATAGTTACCGTAATTTTCGGACTATAAGTCGCACCAGCCATAAAATGCCCAAAAAAGTGAAAAAAAACAAACATTTATATGTATATAAGTCACTCCTGAGTATAAGTCGCCCCCCCACCCAAACTATGAAAAAAAACGCGACTTATAGTCCGAAAATTACGGTAGTCATTACTAAATTGTTACATTAAAATGCTCACTTAAGGCAACCTAAAAAAAATTAAATAATCAAACATGCTAAACAAGTCCAATCATAAATGTGAGCATATTCAAACGAAATGATTCCCCATTTAAGACAATATTTTCTCAACAAGAATAATACAGGAGCATCCACCTACTTGACTCGCTTCCCAATCAGAGACTCCAAGTATCTCCTGGCTGAGAGCTGTCCCAGAAGTTTGCTGTAGCCGCTGGTGAAAAGACCGTCAGCGTGTCTCGTTGGTCTGCACGAGACAAAATCATTCCAATGACTCCTAATCAAATCAACAAAATACCAAGCACGTACCACTCCGTATCTTAATGGCTCTTTCAACTACGTTTTTAACCTTTCTTATGACTTGTAAATGGAGACGACAACAAAGACGCAGACAGAATCGGAGCCATGCGGTTGTTCTGACCTCATGGATGCATAGGGCAGACTGAGAGTCCGGGAGTAGAGCACACTGAAGAGGGCAAAGAGGAGAAGAAGCTGGGGGCCGCTACGTTGTGACATCGCTTTACACCTGAAGACAAAGGGAACTTCATTCGACTGTGATGCAAAATGTAAGTGGCGGAATTTCCTTTTGGCTAAAATGACCAAATGCCCACTATGGTAATCTTAATGATGTGTCACGGGTCTTTTTGCTTTGGGTGGGGGCACCCAAGCGTGTTTAGGCTCGGAATAAAATTCAAATGAGGATTGGGCATGAATTTACCCAACAATCATGCATTAAAACACATCAATAATTATATTTTGTTAAAAGGCAAATTCAGTCGATTTTGTCACCAATCTGCATCTAGAAACTACATTTCGGATTCGATGTTTCTTAACTGAAAAACGCATTTTAAAAGATGGCAAATCTTGTCAAACGAGAAAAAGAAAGTAATGCGTAATTGCGCACAGGACAACTTCCACATGAGAGCAGAGCAATGTGATTCAAATCTATTTTCGCTTTAGAATATTTTTTGACCTTCTTTTCTTCCAAACGTTACGAGCGTTGCAAGCAAAATTATTTTGATTTGCCTTGTTTATTGCGGCACCACGATTCAACCAAAAATGACCCCCAAAAAAACACCCCAAAACTTGTTAACCGTAAATACAAAAACTTATTGTGCTTTAAAAATCATCTTAATAGCTGATCAACATCGTAAAATAGAGAGAACGCACGGCGCATCCACTGCGTAATTACGCACGGAGCCGACTTCGGACGACCATTCGAAAACCACCATAATCCCGAATCTTTACAAATCCACGTAAAAAAAATATTTTATCTTTTAACTTTTTGAGTCTCCAACACGAGCAGGTATTGAGAACAAATACAATATGCAGCATGCAGCCCAAATTCTGGAAAAGTCTTACATGTGCCGTAGAAGGAAGGAAAGGCTAGTAAATGCGCAGGAATCCTCTTTGGCTTGCTGTCGTCCTTTCTCTTGTTGTTCTGCTGTGTTGTGTCGTCTTCTGTTGTCCATTTTATACACTTGCGCGCCCCGTGTGGACCCCCAAAACAATTAGAGGGGGGGGGGGCGGTTGCTGAGACGTAAACGTCTCTGCTGACGTCACCGCCGCGACGCACTGCACGGCCCATGGTCAAATTAGTGTTTTTTCTTTTTCTTTTTTAATTATTCACTGGACGCGCAAATGAATGACCCGGGCTGAGTTCACTGTATGGGCAATTTGGGTATGATGACGTTAAAAAAAATAAAATTTAAAATTTAAAAGAGACAAAAGACAAGTTCTTATTTCGACACAGTGGCAGTTTTAAGGTGTTAGTAACCCTATTGTATTATAAATTGAAGTAAATGGCATAAAATGACCAAATAAAGATGACATTAGGCTGTACTTGTTTTGGACCCATTCCAGCATGATTTTGTTTGAATTTCCAGTGATTCCAACTGGCCTATTTCATAGGTTAATGGTGCATTTACTGTTCCCACCACCTTGAAATCCTTTGTCTTCCAGCACAGATTTGAGATGTTAGCTTCCGGATTATAGCAACCAAGAACTTGCCTGTGGCGTTACCCCTAGACTTTTTTTTATTCTGTGTCGTATTCAATCCACATAAACACACAGAGAGGGTGGATGTTGCAGATTATCACTTGATCCATCCATCCATCCATCCATCCATCCATCCATTTTGAGTGCTCTCCTAACAAGATTTTTTTTGTTTTTTGTTTTTTTTTAAATTTCTTGATAATGGACTTTTTGGAGGTCCAGATTCCACTAGATGCCACCGACACACTGTACGGATGATCCAGCTCATGCCAAAAGCAACTTTTTCGTGCCACAATGATTCCAATGGCAAGTCCAATATGACATCAAGCCCACGTCAAATATTTGTCAGACTGACCAGCCCCCCCCCCCCCCCTCCCCACATCCCCTACTGCATCTCCCACCTCCCCATCCACCCCACCATGATGGCACCATTTGAACTGTAATGTGATCAGGCCGCAGAGAAAGTAGATTAGGGGCCAAGTTGGTCATAATTGACAGCAGTGACTGGAGACAGAGCCCGCCAGGAAGGGGAAGCGAGCATTATTGTGTTGATCTTGATGGAATGTTTGCATGGGAGGGGAAACGTTCCTTTGGACCAGGACCGTTGCTGCCGTGGCTGAGTGTGCGTGTCTTTGTGTGTGTCCACCATCTTGGATTTGTAACATTACGTCTTCACTCGAAAAGTGCCATCCAATAATCTTACGTGCGTCAGGTCAAAAGGTTCAAGGGCTGTCTGTTAGTACACTAACTTAATATAGAAAATATAGATACATATTTGACAAAAGTTATCTCAAATGCCAAACAACAGTCACCTTATTTTAGTGGGGTTTTTTTGGGGGGTGCATCTTCTCTATTATGGCACCAAAACTCCTCATTGACTTTTTTTGGTCTACCGTAATTTTCGGATTATAAGTCGCACCGGAGTATAAGTCGCACCAGCCTTAAAATGCCCAAAAAAGTGAAAAAGAACATATATATGTATATAAGTCGCTCCTGAGTATAAGTCGCCCAAACTATGAAAAAGAAACGCGACTCATAGTCCGAAAATTACGGTAATTTTGGAATTTGTAGAAAAGTTACTGCCAGCCAGAACTTGGGGGGGTCTATTTCATTTTCCCATTCGATGTGTGTTCCAAAAATACTGTTTTGGGTCAAAATGGATCAAAGAAGCCACATGGTGATGAGGGGAATCCCCCGGCGAACTGAGTGCCTCCCGTGGGCCGCTTCATCCAATTAGCCGAGCCCAGAGTGGCGACTCTGTGATGGGGGGTGACTGCTGACATCATGGCGGCGGCGTGAGAGGGGCGGCTCGATGCAGATGATAAATGTGGCGTTTGAAACAAAGCAAAGCGGGGCCTGAAGCAGAAAAGATGACATGACGGACAATCAGAATGGAAGAGTCGTTTGTCGGAACTATTGAGGTCAATGTAGTCGAAGACGTGGCGTAAATGCTAAATGAGCAAATGACAGAGGAGTGGTAGATTTATGGTTCAAAACATAAGAACAATAAAAGATTTGGATCATCAAACAGTATTCAATAATATGGATTCAAATAAAGACAATGAAAATGCACCAGTCAACATTAAAGCAACACGGAGGTTTAAAATTGGCTTCAAAATAATGACTTTCATGAATAAAAAATATTGTCTCTTATTGATCTATGACATTGTGTAAAAAAGAAAGCCTATTTATTATCTTTCTAAAGGAAATCATGTGATCCTCTGTTGCTTGCAGCCAAAAGACATTCGAGATCAATTCCGGAGATATTCCCTCGATAGCGAGTCAGGTCCACCTGCTTCCAGCTCAAAATGGAAAGTTGAGGAAATGAGCCATCTTAAAGCAACGATGACACGCTTCCCGGACCAAATACAAAAAGTGTTTCATGAAGATTAGTGCGAGACCTTCTCATATGAGCTCATGGTCAGAATTCCCCGGAGGATTTGCTAATGGGGGCTCTTGTTTTGGCCCTGTGCGTTAATTTGACGTCCAGAGCTCGTGCTTGCATCCTGAATGAAGTAAGCTCATAAATTCATTTGGACGACATTACGCACCGACATGCCAGCCATCTTTAATTAACTCGCTCGTTAACCGGGCCGAGAACCTTCCCCGAATGCATTTGGGTCAGTGCCAATGTAATTATCTATCTATCTATCTATCTATCTATCTATCTATCTATCTATCTATCTATCTATCTATCTATCTATCTATCTATCTATCTATCTATCTATCTATCTATCTATCTATCTATCTATCTATCTATCTATCTATCTATCTATCTATCTATCTATCTATCTATCTATCTATCTATCTATCTATCTATCTATCTATCTATCTGTCTATCTGTCTGTCTGTCTGTCTGTCTGTCTGTCTGTCTGTCTGTCTGTCTGTCTGTCTGTCTGTCTGTCTGTCTGTCTGTCTGTCTGTCTGTCTGTCTGTCTGTCTGTCTGTCTGTCTTGGAAGTACGGTACCATCCATCCATCCATCCATCCATCCATCCATCCATCCATCCATCCACAGAGAAAATGTGTTCAATAATGAGATAATGGTGGCGGGCCGCTTTCCACCATTGTGCGGCAGGAGGTGGCGGCAGGTATCATTAATGTTGTTAGCAACGTTAGCACCACTGCTGCCTTTTCTGTGGTGACATGTCAAAATGTCTTGAGAGGACTTGAAATGTTGTGTGTGTGTGTGTGTGTTAGGGGGCATATAAGGTTTTTGCTTTGCCTTTTGTAGGACTTGTCAATTTATTGATATTGAATGATCATACAGATTTGAATCCAAATATAAAAATAATTGTATATATATTCTGGGTCCCAAATACAAAAGCAGCCTTCCCAAAGTATTTGCGCGTTATGGCGAGGATGAGCCCACCGAGCAAAAACCAGCAAGCGAAATGGATGATGGTTAAGTGGCAAATAAGTCCATTTCCGTGTTTTCAGTAAGAGATGAAAGAGCAATTTTATCTGTTTTCCTTTTTTTGTGTGACGGATGTCTGCATGAGGTCCATTCGGCTGTTTTCAAATGTTACGCAACACCGAAGCCACTGCAGCTATGAGAGACAGGCTTTGTTTAAAAAGCAGGAACTATACAAAAAGTTGATTTAATAACTTTGCTTGATGTATTTTATGGGCAATATT
This sequence comes from Syngnathus typhle, assembly GCF_033458585.1. NCBI lineage: Eukaryota > Metazoa > Chordata > Actinopteri > Syngnathiformes > Syngnathidae > Syngnathus > Syngnathus typhle. The sequence goes on from NC_083745.1 coordinate 2,351,689, forward strand.
TGAGAAACTTCTTTATCCAGTTTGTTAAGAAAAATATCAAATGTGGGCACTGCATCCTGCCTAGCTCAGATGTCAACTTCCGCCTGTGGCAAAGTCCTTCACAAATGGTGGGGGAAACGCAGGAAGTGTGAGTCAGAGCAGAATTAAGATTGCCTGCAATATTTGGGACAAACAGTAACACAAAAATAAAAGACTCCCATTGACCACAACTGCAAAGACTTACAGTGAATATTACAACATAACTTACAACAATGATTCTGCAGATATTGTTATACGCACCCACACACATATATAATGTAGCTCATCTGATATTGTGCAGATTGTGCGCCTTATACACAACAACGTTTATTCACATGCTTGGTCTATCGTTCCAATTGCATAAGCGGTATAACTGGCAACATGAGATTACATGAGTCAAATACAACTAGTAATGAAATAATTTCATATTGTTTTAGAACAAACGAGAATAATATAATATCCTAAAATGTTTGTTTTAATGTCATTCAATCAATAATAACTGTGCTGTAATGAGTAATTACTATTTTTTCATTTAGTTTTCATTTGATGTTATTTTTTTTAAATTTTGCACCTACTTTTCATTAATGTGTTTATTTTTTAGTTATTTTTTTTATATTAATATGTATTATATTTATGATAGGCCAAGTCGACGTAATATTGACGTCACCATATTTCGCTCTCTGATTGGCTGAGTAGACGGAAGCGGAAGGATGCCAATACAGCAAACATGTCGGCGGTCAATTGAAAAGTTGCCGCTAGTCAAATTGTAAGTGCGTGTGTGTGTGTTTGTGTTTTATGTTCTAACTTTGCGTTTAAGCCGCACCTTGACACGTTTAGAAGACGAGGACTCCACGATAAGAGCCAGAATATTCGTTATTATCAGGTTGGTGCTTCTGTTGCGTGAGTGGCAGTGTGATGCTCCTTTTAGCCGAATTAGCACACTAGTGTGGTTCGTGAACGCACCAGCGTCTTTGACGCGTGCATAGCTCACCCGTCAAAACGCGTATGATACCTCCAGAATGTCAAAAACAAAGTAATGATTTACATAACTATAGATCGCAACTAATAGCGTTTTAGCATGTAGCTTCTGTAAAAAGTCAAGTTTAAGAATTACGCGTGCAAGATTGGTGTAATGTGCCACCTATGTATATATGCACACATATATAAATCTTTCCTACTAGAACAATGATGCCAAATCTGTCTGTCTTGTCGAACTATATGTTGTTTTCTGTACCTTTATTGGAGGTATACTGAAATAATGTTGATCGAGTTTTTGTTGTTGGGTTGAACACAATCCGATATAAAGTCAACCCTGCACTAAACACACCATGACCATCAGTGCAATTTCCTTTTCAGAAATAATGCTGATATCTGGGACTCATGTCGGACGTCGTGTATGAAGAGACAGCCACGATGATTGCCGCAGGGGAATTGCAGTCGTTTGTCCCGTTTGGCCGTGATCACTGCAAGAACCACCCCAACGCTTTCAACCTGCAGCTGCGGGAGCTGCAGCCCGCCTCAGAACTCTGGACGTCGGACTGCGCCGCCGGCCTGGCGGGCTCCCTGCAGGAGGTCAGCCTGCAGGAGAGAGAGCGGGTAAGCATTATTTACAAGCCCGATGAAATTTTACAGATGAAAACTCCGCTACTGTAATGACCTTGAACCCGGCTCGTGAGGATTGGAATTCATTGGTGATGTGTTTGATTGGCAGGAAAGCTGGCAGCTGAGGAAGGGCTGCATGGAGGTCCCGGAGCAGGGTGTGGAGTTCGAAGAGGAGCTTTACTCGGCAGGGAACGTGGTGGTCTGGACCAAGGGTAGCCGGGCACATGGCTCGAATGTTTACAAGGCGTTCACTGTGGACAGCCCGGTGGAGCAGGTTAGTGGAGGATTATTGTAAATTTGAATTTCAGATTCATGGTGACAATTTGTGGCCGTTTTTTTTGTGTGTTCCATCTGCAGGCTTTATGGTGTGACTTTGCTGTCCCTCCGAGCAAGAAGGATGGTACAGTGTCATTTTTGTCTTCCAAGTTCTTCCAAGAGAAATCGGATTGGATGAAAAAAGAAAATCGACTAGCACTCAAATTCGAATTGAGGTTGTAAATATGTCCATGCTTCTGATCATGCTAAGGCGTGGTTGTGTTTCACAGAAGAACAGCTGGAGCACACGGTGTGCATCGTCCAGAACGGCTGCATCAACATCCACACCGTGACCGGCAAAGATTTCCTCTCGCCGCTGCCGTTCCAGGTGAAAACAAACACGCACCACCCCGTTCGTCGACCTTTTTTTACTGATACGTGAAAAGTCGGCTTAAAGAAGTACTCGTGTATTTATTCTCCTACAGGTGTCCAAAGCCTGGCCGACTAAGTTCGGACTTGTGTTTGAGCGTAAAATCACAGCAGCTGACGGCCAGCTCAACCCTTCGGGGTAAAGGCTAACACCCGCAACTCTGCACACACACCCGCGGGGTTACATACACACATTCTTTTGACGTGTTTTCCTCCACAGCGAGCCACTTCCCTACTTGTTCAGCATGCTGCATCCGATAGATGAGGTGGCACCAGTGGTGTACAAACCCTCTGGTAAAACAATCAATGCCGTGAGTGGAGCCTCCAACCTGGAGCAATGTATCTATTTTGTTGATCACCGTTTGCCTGCCAGGTCCGTTTGACAGCTCTCGCGTGGAGTACATGACGGAATCCAGCTCAAAGATCGTCTTCACCTGCTGTCAGCCCTCCGTCATCGTCACTTACGATAGTGAGCACGGAATACACTCGGTGTGGAGGCTGCGCAAGGTCACATCTGAGGTATGATAAGATCTTGTACGGTAGCTTATGTTTAGGGATGGGCTAGTAGCGACACAATGATATCGGCATCAGCTGGAAGTCAACCTCCAGTGTCTCACCTTCACCAGGAGCGCTCGATGGTGCTTAGTTGTCTCGCCGAGCCCTTTGCCGAACCTCTCGGCTTCCAGGCCACGGGCCTCCTTATGTCACACCTGCGCAACCACTCCCGCTTGGACACCCCGTGTGGCAGCAAGGCAGCCAGGTTCAATCCCGGCGCTGGAGCAAGGTACGTTTATAAAAGTGTATGGAATTCATTTAGCTCCACACGTGGATGTCACAAGGCAGCATAGCAGACAAAGTGACAAGCGATCAATATTTATTTTAAACTGCTGCCTTTACCTTGTCAGTATAACTTTTCAAATTTTTATTCTGAATCATAATATAAATGAAAAAAAATAGAGCAATCAACTATCATTACATTTCTGTGTATAATAAAGAATAAAGGTGATGTCAGAGCTTTTCTTCTTGTTAATATTGCCCTTTTTTTTTAATTTTTTTTAAGTGGTGTCATTGGTGCCAACAGCCCTCATCACTACAGCACCGTGCACAGCCACCAGAGCAGAACCCTCATGTCCTCACCAGTAATGCACTCCCGCGTCCATTCCCCGGGTATATCCAAGATGGCTGCCGTCAGGTCAGTTTCTTGCATCTGTTATTTCCGCCTAGACAGAAGGATGTGAACACAGCTGCTCTTTTCACACCTAGTCGCGACCACTCTCCGGGCATGGCGATGCCGTCCTTATCGGGCGCGGCTCGCTTTAACACGACCCTGCACTCCTCGTCACCTGCGGGCCACCATCACGGCATGGCGCACTCGCCCAACAGCACCATCAATGAGACGGTGCCGGAGCCCATCATCCCAGATCTGTGCATGGAGCAGCTATGGAGCGAGACAACTGCGTGCCACAGGTTGGAAGCTGTCATTGACCAAATTTGGACATTGCCAGTTTCTGCCAAAAAGTCACTGTTTGTTTTTTTTTCCCCCCAGCCTGGACAGAGAGATGAGCAGCCAGGCGTCCAAAGTGTTCCTGACCTCCGACCTCTGCGAGAACCGCTACCTCTGTTTCCTGGTGGAGTCGCACCAGCAACTCAGGTTGGAGTCAAAACATTGTCTGAAAGTGGGGAGAGGTATTGTAGCTAGTTTGTATTTCCTAGCCTGACATCCTCTCTTATCTCCGGAACCTCAGATGTGTGAAATTCGTGGAGAGCAACGACACGTCTCAGCTCATCTTCGCCTCCGTGACGAACATCGCCGCCAAAGATGCGGAGCCTTTGCAGGTGAACCAACGACCATGCTAGAGAAGCTTGATTTAGCCAAGGTTTACTGTACTTGACATTTAAAAAAAAAAATCCTACTTTCAGAACATTGATGCAATGCTGGTATTGGAGGCCTGCGGCAGCCTAATTCTCTACACGGGTGTCACCCGGGTAAGGACGACGACAAATCCGTCACCTGCACATGTGACGTGTGTTTATTTTGCGCTTCTCCCCCTCAAGGTCAGCCAGGTGTTTGTGCCCGGCCTCCTGCCATCCACTTTCGGTCTTAACAACAACCGTGTCGGTCCCTACACGCCGCAGGAGCAAGTTAGCACGCCCACTAATGCAAGCAGCAGGAATTTGCAAAGAATGGACGAGGTAATCAGAGCTGTTATTCCTCTACTTGATAGAGACATAATACACGAAATTCAGTAACTAATGAACACTCCTTTTTAATTGATGTGAAATAAAAATCATGTAGAAACCACAAAGGTGTACTCCGGTGATAAATGTGGATTTTCACTGCACTGTACTTTGATTTGGTCATCCAACGACGCCCTCAGGCCGCCATGCCCTCGCCCGTGTCCGATCCAAGGGGCCCAAACATGAAGCACCACGAAGCATCTTTTTTAGAGGACTACACTTACCAGCAGGCTTTGCGCTACATCCACGCCCTCCGGGACCCTGTCAGCAACCGTGTAACTCTGGTGGGATTTTTTTTTTTTCTTTACACACTCAGTCGTCTAATAAACATGTTTCCAAACATTGTTACAGATTGTTGTGTCTTGCAACAATGAATTCAATAATAATCTTGGGTCTTTCTCCAGGAACTAAGTAACGGCACCATGCTGAGAATTTCCATCCCGGACATTGCTGTCTCTGAGCTGGGTAAGCTTTTTTTTTTTTTCTTGCATACCAGAACGCTACAGCTGCTTCTATAGAGCACACCTTCGAAAAATAACCAAATTGTATTAAATTATTATGATTGTAATGACTGTGCATCTCCAAATCAGTATCCATCCGTGTATACCAATGCATAGAGAAGTTATTTCTGACTAGTATATGCATGCTGATGTATTCAAAACCTGCTTTTGGTCCGACGCAGACAGACGCATGCGCACGCACACACACACACACACACACACACACACACTGTTCTGGCTGAGTCAGAACAGTTGGGTCCTGGAAATTAAGTTTGCCCTACATTGTTACTGTGACGTATTGAGGATGCCATCACAAGGTACACAAACAAACACACACACTGCTGTAATCATGAAAACAGATGATGAAAAGTTGTGATTTAAGAAGACTTGAAGCAAACTAATCGTTTCAAGCTGTAACCGTTGAGCTCTCGCCCATTCTCGGAAAAAATACAAACCGCTGATGATTTTTCAGCCTTTTGTGACACGTATGCACCCAATTACAAGTGCTTTGTGTGCATCAAACTTTTTTTTTTTTTTTCCTCTCTGCCCATTATATCATTATCAATCTTGCAGATAAGTCTTTTACCAGACCCTAATGAAATGGCATTGATCTGCCTCGCCACTGACCTTTTCAATTCGGGGTGTCCAATGGAGATATTTCGGTCCACGCCGAATACGATCGGGTCAAGATCAATCACCTGCCGTGGGTCTAAAAAGGGTGTTAATCGGTTCTAATGTGTCCGCCTTACGTTTCTCTTTTCATTTAGTTCGGAAATGTCTTCAGGCCATTCGTTTCATCCTGCCCAAGGAAGCTGCCATGAAGGTTTGTGGAGACTTTTCATCATCAGACCTGCTTGTTTTATATATATATAAAAAAAGAACTAAAAGGCATGACCTATTTCTCTTTTTACATTTTGTCATGTTTCATATGTAGGTTTTGGTGAAATGGTACACAATTTACAACGCCCCTGGCGGCACAAGCCCCCACAGTGAGTGGAACCTGTTTGTCACTTGTTTCTTGAAGCTGATGGGCTACAACACGGAGCGCCTGACCTGGACCCGGAATGTCAGTTTTTGTTTTTTTTCCCCCTTCGCTAATTAAAACCAGAAGAGCTAATCCTGACTTGAAATAGTGACTCTCACACCCTTCCCCTACTTCTTCAGCTGAATTTTGAAGTGCCTCTCTCGCCGGTGATTGCGGCTAAGAAAGCTCGTCCCTGTGATGGAGGTTGCGATGAGGTGTGTGACTAACGATGAACTATGCTTTGTTTCATGTTGTAATGTCGATAAGCTAGCTAGTTTTTGGTGATTTTTTTTTAAGAGCTAATATCAGCCGATTAATCGGTTAGGCTATTGTAAAAAAAAATTGAAAACCACTGATTGCAGATTAATACCCAGGCTATCATGTCACATATTTTTATTATACCACACGAAAAAATGAAGTCGTGTCATTTGAACCATACTTTGTAAAACCAGCCGTAAAGCAATACTACCGTACATTTTTGCTTTAATGATGTCAAATAATTAACTAGCGGTAATCAAAACCATGCATCTGTTTCGTGTTTAGGATTGGGAGTACTTGCTGGGAAGTCATTACCACCGCCAGATGGATTCTCATTCCGACGCCAAACCAGCAGCCTCTAGTGGCTTTAACGCCAGCGTCATCCCGGACGATGGGGACCTCTCATCTGTATGCGACCAAATCGATAACGATCAAGAAACAGCAAAAGCCAGTCCAGAATTCCAAATTGTTCAATTCACTTCCCGTGTCCCCCTGTTTGCTTTCCAGGCGCCGTCCTCTTCCTGCGTCTTAGACAACACGGCGCCCCTCTTCGTTCACATTCCGGCCCTCTTCTACGTTCTTCACCTGCTCTACCAGGAGCTGCTCCTCAACGAATTGCACCGAGAGAGGGCCTTGTCCCTGGTGTGTCTTCTGCAGCAGCTCGCCAGGTAACCACCATTTTGTCCTTTTCTAGCAACTGCATGTGGTTGGGTTCATAGGATTTTGTAGTTTGCTTGGCTAGACAAAAGGCAGTTTTTATATAATCGGCTTTTATTCTGTGATTCCGCCTCCGAGCTTCTCATGTCAGGCTGATTGCTATTGAAAGGTTGCCACCTTCTCATGAAACAAACAGGAAAAAAAAAAGCACTTCAAGTCCATTTCCCAGAATGCCTTTGTTGACATTCAGAGTGAATGTTGAACCGTTTGCAAAGTTGAATAAAATGCAGAGGTCGTTTCGTCGCTGAGCTTCTCGAGGCAAAAAGCAGCGCTGCACAATTACGCTCAAGAGCGCTTCTGCCTCCCACTCGCCGTTCATTGTCACCAATCACGGCGCTCACTTAACCTCTGCCAGTTTGTTTCTCACCACACCGAAGAAGCCTGATTGCGTGCTGGTCTTTGTGGGCAAACAGCGGGGCTTGTTAGGCAAGACTGCAGTCGGGAGAAATAGTTTAACCCATGACCATACAGTGAAAATCAAAAGTGTTCACATCCCTGTTAAAATTCCAGGTTTTTGTAATGTAAAAAAAAAACCCAAGATGAATACATTGCAATACCAACGTGTAGGTCGTGTGGTTGCAAAAGTATTCACGCCCTCTTTTGGTGAGGCTTGTCAGTTCTCTTGTTGATTGTGTTTTTCTTTTTTTTTTTTTTTTTCTATTCCACCCCATCTTTTTTTCTTTCCTTTTTTTTTTGTAAACTATAATGCTCCCTTTTAAAGTCACCCATTTTGGTTAAATGGACACAGAGCCGAGTGGGACGAAGCGCTCGTGCTGAATTAAAAACTATTGATTATGTCAAGTTAAACAAAAGGACCAGGTCTGACTCCGAGTTTAATTACCACAAAACAATAACGCCGAATGTCACAGGGAGAGGAGAACCGTTTTTTTGTCCTGGTTTTAAACATGCACGTGTCCTGTATTCTTCACTGTGTCCTTGTCCCGTGTTTTTTAAAAAGCTGCCGAAATCATCATCGTGTAGGTCAGCTGTCATTTTGCTCCACTCAGGCTGCCTTCTCCGCCTCCTCCTCTTCTTCCTGCACTCGTTGCATGAAGATGAAGGGAAGGCAGGTGAAATATTTATAGCACGGCGACTAACTCAACAATAATCCGGAGAGAAGCAAACTGACCGCGGCAAGGGAGAGAGCTTAATATCGCGTGGCCACGATCATAGGCTGTGAATACACATAATCTTTTGCTTGTATGATTAAGAGTAAAATTACAATTTTGTGCTTATGTTTGTTTTAAACGAAACTTTGAGTGATGGAAGAATTTTTCTTTTTTTTTTTTTGCAGAGACCTGCAGTTGGAAGATTATGTGGATCTCTACTGGAGAGACTACCCATCATTAATCAATGGATTCACAGAGAGCTGCCTCATAGACCAGTGTAGGACTTTCTAATTCAACGATTGTAATATTTTGGGGTGCAGAAAAGGCCACTTTTCACACTTCTTATTTCTCCTCAGCTCTGATTGGTCAAATGCAGCATCCGTCTTTCCTGCGTGCGGAACCTCCCTGCATCTTCAGCTGGCTCAGTAGCTGCCTGCAAGGGGAATCGGTCCCGCCTTTCCCCTACCTGCCCGGTGTCTGCCACAGGCTCCGGCTGTTGGTTCTGGTAGGTCTGCTCATATACACAGTCCCTGGGTCCGAATCTTTGCTCTGGCCTTTGTCATGCTTCATCTCTTTTAAGGGTCAGCGAGATAGAAAATTGACAAATGGAAAATGAAGTCTGTCTTATATATACTTTCTCTGCATCTTCAGAGTTATGCTCTCTACATCAGCGGCGACGACAAAGCCACCACATCCAATGCGTCTGAATACTTGGTGAAGCTCTCTGCAGGTCAGTGGCTGCCATGACGTCACCCGCCGTATGCGTTTGTGCGCGAGCTGTCCCGATGCGCCACCCTTGTCAATCCCAGCGCACCGCCTCAGGAAGCAAAAATAAAGGCGTGTGATGCGATGCTTTTGCTTTGTAAAAGGATACCGTGATGATGACAGACAGCTCCTTGCAAGTATTTGATGGGGCCTTGAGAATCACTTGGACATTGACTTTGTAGTCTGACAGCATTGTGGTGTTTTTTTTGTTTTTCTTTCACCCAAACCATCATCACCCAACACAGGAGCAATCGAAAGTGCAATTTGCGCTCCCGTGTTTTCAATTTGTGCCGGCTGAATGGAGACAATACAGCAGAGCCGCGGATGTCTGATGATGGTGCTAATTATCGAGCATGTTGACCTCTTTCTGTTTTTCCCCTCTTCAGGCCAAAAGACCAGTGAGCAGCAGTACAAAAGGTGAATCAGCTCACAGTGCTATGAGGAGCCGATTTGAAAGGGCAACTGTCAATTACACACACAAAAAAAAAAGGATTCATGCAACAGTAGGGTAAAGCACTGAAAAACAATTACATACATTCATTTATTCTATTAAATATATTTATAATTAAAGCAAATAGTTAGGAGGAAATATAATTCATTAGGATGTTTCTAGCTATTTTCCATCCCCCAAGATCGAGTTGTGTTTATTTTGATGATTGATTTATTTTCAAAATATATTTATTGTCTGTATTCTAGACAGACGAGCGTGAATCAAGTCAAGTCGTGCAGCGGGAGTCTGGCTGAGCAGCTCGTGGTCTGGCTCACCTCGCAAGGTGAATGTCTTTCGGACTTTACCAATCTCACAGTATATGATCGCTTTACGTTTGGTTGCGGTTCAGGGTTCACCCTCAAAGACTTGGAGTCGGTCCCTTTCGGCGTGGCTCTGCCCATCCGAGACGCCATCTACCACTGCCGGGAGCAGCCCTGCGCCGATTGGTCAGAGGAGGTTTGCCTGCTGATTGGCCGGCAGGACCGCACCAGACAGGCCCACAACATGACCCTGGTGAAAAGCAAAGCTGTGAGTGTAAATATGAGTTCAAGTCATTAGCACGGTGTCAAGTTACTGTTTCATACTGCGATTGTGTGCGTGTGTCCAGTCTGTGAGCTCAAGTTTGTCCTTGGAACCTCCCGCGACCACAGAGGCCGACGAGGAGGAGGACGGAATGTCGGACATCATTCAGGAGGTACCCTCGCTCGTCGCATCTGCAAATTATTATTCGACGCTGAGCAAATTTCATCTCACACTCGATAGGTCACAGGACTGATCTGGAGTCAGGATCTTAGGGTCCAGGAAGTCCGAAGGCTTCTGCAGAGCTCCAAGCCAGTCCGGGTCTGCGTCGTTCAGCTCCCGGAGGTCTCGGACCACGAGTACATAGAAGAGAAAGAGAACAAGTGAGTTTTGTCATTGAAAGCATGAATGACATCTTTCATTGGGTCCATTTTAACGCCCTCTTTGTCATTGTTTACATTTCCCAGACTCCTTCAGCTGTGTCAAAGGACCATGTCCCTCCCAGTGGGAAGGGGCCTCTTCACTCTGTTCTCCTACCAGCCTGTACCTACAGAACTTTTACCCATCCCGAAACTCAACCTCACAGGTCATGAAACGCATTTGTGGATGTTAGGGACCGAGTCAACATATAAACTTGCTTGAGCCAAAATGCGGATTCATTTTGATATCTTACCAGTTATGTGTTCACGGTCTCGCATGTTTCAATGTGGTCTAGGTCGTGCCCCACCCAGGAACACCATGGTCAACCTGAACAGCGGGAATATTGACGTCCCGGCCAATATGCCCAGCTGGCCCAGCTTCCACAACGGCGTCGCTGCCGGACTCAAGATCGCCCCCGCGTCGCAGGCGAGTCCCCACGTCCCCACGACCGAGCTGCCACGTGACCGCGTGTCGATAAACGAAGCGGCCCTCTTCTTGCGTCCGTCTTCAGGTGGACTCGGCTTGGATTGTCTACAACAAAAACAAGAACCAAGAGATGGCCAACGAGCACGCTGGCTTCCTCATGGCGCTGGGCCTCAACGGGCATCTCACCAAGCTTGGGACACTCAACATACACGACTACCTCACCAAGGTGCACATCACTCTGTGAATACACATTTGTCACATTTGATCTTGGAGCCGTGTTGGAAAAAAAGGACCGCAGCTCAACTCGAGCGTGTCTTCCTCAGGGCCACGAGATGACCACCATCGGGCTTCTCCTGGGCGTGGCAGCAGCGCGACTGGGTACCATGGACGTGTCCACCACCCGCCTGCTCAGCATCCACATCCCTGCCCTGCTTCCTCCCACCTCCACTGAGTTGGATGTCCCACACAATATACAGGTGGGATTGGGACAAATGATGACTTTTCTGCTATAAAGTGGAGTTCCTCGAGCCGGAGTTTTCCAGACCCGCCCATCCCTTTTGTAGGTGGCGTCTGTAATCGGCATCGGGCTGGTGTATCAGGGAACAGGACACAGACACATTGCTGAGGTTCTACAATCAGAAATAGGTGAGGGACCATTTGTTAATTGTTTTAGCTTGTTAGCTGTGTACAGTCAGTGTTTCTCTAAATATTCTTCAGGGCGACCTCCAGGTCCGGAGATGGAATACTGCACCGACAGGGAGTCCTATTCCCTAGCTGCGGGATTAGCTCTTGGGATGGTCTGCCTCGGGGTGAGCCACATCCAAACCTTTTTTTTTGTTTTGTATACAGAAAAAACAAGGCAACCACTGCAAAATATTTCTGCCTTGGAAACACAAACTGGTTTGAAACATGTTTTTAAGTCACTGCTTTCACAACACACATATCATTTGCTGTCTTCTCTTGCAGCAAGGCAGCAACCTAATTGGGATGAGTGACCTGAACGTCCCAGAGCAACTGTATCAGTATATGGTAGGGGGCCATCGAAGGGCCCCAGTCGGAGCCAGCCGAGAGAGACATAAATCTCCCAGCTACCAGATCAAGGTACGCTGAATGGGACTCTCAAACCCGGCTCATCGTTAGCATACTGGCTGAAGGGTATTCATGGTCGTTGACAGGAGGGCGACACTATCAATGTGGATGTGACGTGTCCTGGGGCCACGCTGGCACTCGCCATGATCTATTTGAAGACCAACAACCGGTGAGAAAAGTCACCTTTTGAATTGTTCTGAACAAGACGTCTGACTTCATAGTAGGCTTTCAAACGAGTGAAACCAGTGAATCAAGTGAATGTGTATGAACACTTGGCCCTCTACCAGGTCCATAGCTGACTGGCTGAAACCTCCAGATACTTGGTTCCTATTGGATTTCATCAAGCCAGAGTTTCTTCTGCTCAGGGTTAGTGCGGCCGGCGTGGGAATTCATCTTTACTAATCGTCACAAATAAGTGTTTATCGTCTCGTTGCTCCTTCAAGACCCTGGCCAGGTGCCTCATCATGTGGGATGAAATCCTCCCTAATACAGAATGGGTCAAAAGTAACGTGCCGCAGGTGAAAAGAAAGACTCAAACCGGTCGCATTTAGTACATTGTTGATTTGCATTCCATCTTAGTTGTTGGCTCTTCGTATTCAGATCATGAGGGGGTCTCATTCGGACTCACCAGAAAACATCAACATGGAGACGTGGATGTGAGTTTCCGTCTTCACACAACAAGCACCCGCCGAACTTAGCCGCTAAACTTCCATTCCGCGCATCTCAGCCAAGTGCAGGATTACATCACAGCCGGAGCTTGCATGGCGCTCGGCCTGCGATTCGCCGGTTCCGCCAACTCGGATGCCTTCGACTGCCTCTACGACTTTGCCAAGAACTTCATGAGGCTGATGTCCTTCTACGGTACAGCCGCTGCGGTAAGTCGTTGCGTTTGTAATGATCACATGGCGTTGATGTCCACCAACATCCGCTGCGGTTCCCGCAGGAGCCGGGCTGCTACAACATGCAGACGGCGCTGTCCATGATCCTGCTGTCCATGTCCATGGTGATGGCCGGCACGGGCAACCTGAAGGTGCTACAGCTCTGCCGCTTCCTGCACTACCGAACCGGCGGCGAGATGAACTACGGCTTCCACATGGCTCATCACATGGCGCTCGGCATGCTTTTCCTGGGAGGGGGAAGGTGAGACGCCACCCACAAAACGCCAATTGAAACGGCGACGCCACCGCTGTAGTTCCATGGCACCGGTATGCCACAAGATGGGGGCAAAGCACTACTTTTATCTAAACAACGATCGTTACCGTCGCATTTGAAACATTGACTTGTCATACAAGAATTGAGAAGAGAAAAAAAAAAAAGTTTAGCCCTGGCAAGATTAAACTTTTGAAACGCACAGGAGTATTCGTCAAGTTCTTCTTGCTCCTTGTTTTGTTGGCGGGGCTGCACATCATTCAACTTGGGATAGCATACAAATGAAGACAATATAGTCCTCTCTCGAGTTCATATGCACGCCGGCCGAACGTCACAGCGCATCAAATAAAGGGAAGCCACGTCGCTGTCAACAGATCACGCTTTTGTATGAAAGCTTGCTCGTATTTGGTTGAAAGGCATTTAGCCGATAAATGTTTGGAGCGCAGTCTGAATGTCAGGACGTAGGTCGGGTTCAAAAGTCCGTCAAAGTGTGCCATTGTTGCATTTGATGCCTTTTCATTCAGTTCGCTCTCATTGCGGCCACTTTTGTGTCGTTATCACGTCATCCTGTCACTCGCTTTTTACCTCCAATTGATTTTCATTGTGCTTTTTAATCCGAGCAGAATTATTTATATTTACAGTGGACAAATGGATCATTTCCATCTATCATCTCTAAAAGAAAAAGGAAAATATGATCAGTTGATGTGAAATTTAAAAATTCAAGGCCACCGCCGTCACCCAGCGAAATGCCTTCAACTGACGGCGAGTGCCGTGACGTCTTTTGCCCCCTCTTCTTTTAATCACAATAATGGCTCCTTTCGTCAAAGTACGATCTTCAAACAGCAACAGCCATTATGATCGAGAGCCCGGCGAGTGGCCCGTGACGCCGAGAGCTATTATTAAAACACAATGAGAGCGCGGCCGTCCTCGTCAAAATGATTTTCTGTGGCTTTTTGTGTTTTGTCCCACCTTTGTTTGTGCCTCTAACATTTATGGCAATAATTGATGGTTTAATAATGGTAATGTTTGTTTTTATTATTATTATATATATATCTGATCAGGTTCAGCTTGAGCACATCCAACTCAGCCATCGCTGCTCTGCTCTGTTCCCTCTATCCTCACTTCCCCTCACATAGCACAGACAACCGGTGAGATGAACACAGCACTCATTTGAAATACAGCATTTAAATCGACATGAAGTTGATTTCTCACGGCCGGCCTCACAAATGTCACATAACACGATTTGGCATTCCTCCTCAAATTTGGTTACGTCTGTATTCTTCAGCTATCACCTGCAGGCGCTGCGCCATCTCATTGTTCTGGCCGCCGAGAGCCGGCTGCTGGTGCCGGTTGACGTGGACTCCCTTAAGCCTTGCTACGCCCTCCTGGAGGTCACCTACAAGGTAAAAGGCAGTGAGGTCTTTGATTCATTCCTACCGTGTCATCGTACTCGCTTCCTCCTCGTGGTTTCGTGTTCGCTGTGTGACTTCCTCACGAGCGAGCAAGTAATGCGCGTCGTACGCTAGTTTCACTTCACCCTAGAAACTGCCGCTGAATCCGCCATCTGGCAGTTAGCGTGAAGAAAAATGGCTCATGAATGGCCGCTGTAATTTTGTTTTGGTCCACTTGTGGTTGGTTCTTCAAGCTCTTTTACTAATATGTTGGGATCAGTCATAACATTGCGACATCGGCGCTGATGTTTAAACTTAATAAAAATATATCAGATTAATAATGCTTACTTGCATTGACTTTTTTTTTATATATTCATATTTATTTTCATATTTATCTCCGCAGAAAACCGACTGGTACGACGAGACCACGGTGGAGCTGATGGCTCCGACCATGCTGCCCGAGCTGCACCTCCTCAAGCGGGTAAAAAAAAATAACAACAGCCACGTCGCCTTTGGACTCGTGTCGTTCTAATTGAATCCGTTTACAATCTCCTGGCAGGTTCGAGTGAAGGGGCCTCGTTACTGGGAACTTTCCATTGACCTGATCAAGGAAGTGCAACACCTCAAGTGAGGAAGATGCTGAACCACCCTTAAAATGAAACAGATTCTT
Source organism: Syngnathus typhle (assembly GCF_033458585.1). Taxonomy (NCBI): domain Eukaryota; kingdom Metazoa; phylum Chordata; class Actinopteri; order Syngnathiformes; family Syngnathidae; genus Syngnathus; species Syngnathus typhle. The sequence continues at coordinate 2,366,758 of NC_083745.1, forward strand.
TCTCCTGAGGGCTTACTGATGACACTTTGTGTCTTCTGCCACTCAGGTCGGTCCTTTCCAGGGACGGCGTGTTATACGTGAAACTCCGAGCGGGGCAGTTGCCCTACAAGGATGACCCCCAGGGCTGGAAAAGCTTGCTGGGCTCCGCCGTCACTCAGCGCAGCTCTGGAGTCCGAGCCTTTAAGGTCATTCCCTTGGACTTATTGAAGATTCCAAACCCCCAATTTTGAGATCTCACAAATTTCCCGTTATGTGCGCAGCTCGAGGCCATCTCCACCTTCACCTCCGAGCCGGCCTTGCTCTCCTTCGCCGAGTTCTTCTGCAAGACGTCGGGCGGAGCGAAGCACGTGAGTACATGCAGTTTCTCACAAGCTAGATGTCCGCTATTGCGTCATCGCTAGAGATGAACTGCTGATCGAGTTTCACGAGAACATACCTGAGATAGAAACTCTGGGATATCTTCACAGCGAGTAGAGACCGTGGAGCTGTTCTCAGCCATGTTGTACGAGTGCGTGACGCAGGAGTGTCCGGAGATGCTGCCCACGTACGTCGCTATCGAGCAGGTAAAGGCAACCGGTGCTCCGACATTTCTCGTTGCAGTTCTCTAACGGAGTCTCCTGGCTTTAGGCGGTGGGCGCTCTGTGCCGTGGTGAGCCGCAGCACAGTTTCGCCCTGTGGCAGATGCGCCTGGTGGTGGAGCTTTGGGACAGCAGGGTGCTCCAGCGGCCTGCCCACGGCCGTGACGCGCTGCTTTCCTCTGAGTTTTTACCGGTCATGAAGAACAAGGTGGATGTGGTGCTGGACAGCTGGCTCAAAGGTCAGAATGGCTTCATAGTTTGGAATGGTGCTAACTTTATCTGTGCATAGTTTCATTTTTCCCTTCTTATTTTAGTAAATCACATTTTTTATCTTATTTTAGTAAATGTCCCCCCCGCAGACCAAGAAAATAACAAATGAAGATGGCGTCAAAGCACTATTTTTCTTTTCGGCTATGCTCTGATGAAGCTCCTTCACTCAAAACTTTTTTTTTTCTTCTTGCAGACAACAGCTCAGCGTTGAGGTCCTACATAGGCAGAAAGGCTCTCCCCGATGGTCCCGGGTCCCCCATGTTGGCTTGCTTCCTGGTCTACCGCTCTGTCCCCTGCCTCAGGAACAAACTGGCGCAGCTTCAAGGTAGGAAATTGCTGTGGGTCGCCGCCAAGTGGGAAAAACGCGGCGCGATGGGAATTCGCCAATGTCACGCTTCCCTCTTCTAGGCTGCACTTCACTCGGGCACTTGTTGTCCAGCAGCAGCCGGTTGGGAATGCCACTCAGAGACCTGCTCAGGCTCGCTCCGGTCCTGCTGGAAACCCAAAGCAGGCCGCGGATGCTCCTTGGTTCCCCGTTGCTCGCACGCTGAACCTTGAAGCCTTATACTCTGTTCACGCAGCAGAGAGACAGGATGGCCTTTCTGCATGCCTTGCAGGTAACCTGTTTTAGGAATACAAACGTAGTTTGTTCCCATTTGTAATATAATGTTTTTGTAAAGTGCAACATTTTTGTCCAGAGAGGAAAATAAAAACTTTTCCCACAGATTAATTTGATATTTCTTCCTGATCAGGTTCACTGCTGGGAGGATGCCAGTTGTCATCACGTCACACAAAAAAAGTTAGGAATTTTGGGGATGAATGTAAATACACAATTTCATTTGACCTAAAAGTTTTTTCCAAGGCCAAATTAAATGGACCTATTATGGTTATGGCATTTACCTGAAAATATACTCACTACTTTTTGGAAGTAGTGTACTGTGACTTGGTGTATGGTTGCCAATGTTTTTTTGACAGCCTTGGAGACTAGGTGTTCCCAAACCACGTGTATCCATTTAAAACATCAGTGACTCAGCCATGTTTGACTTTTTATGTGTCTGATGCAAGGAAATGAAACAGAATTACTTTCACACCAACGCTTTAATCGAGCTGTGTGATGTTGCACTTGTGGAAAAAAACAACAACTCCTTATTAGTCTTTAAATTCCCAAGCCTTTTTTTTTTCCACCCCAAGTCCAACCCTTGATGTTCCCTCCTAGACATTCATGCCAACAATGTTCTGGCAAGTCCAGTTTACCAGCAGCTATGCCAACATTCCTCAGAAATGAATAACATGCAAACACATAAACAGCCCACGCCTTGTCCTCATTCCATCATTGCTTCCTTTATGTCATGTCGCTATCTTGGTGGAACTTTGAGCGAGATAGCCAACGGCCAGCTGTGTGTTTCGCTCACTGATAGCGCGGCTCTTCCGGTTCCTGGAAGTCGTTTTATCTTGTCTTTAAATGCTAAACTGTGGGCGTTTTACTGGCTGATCAAAGACAACCAAGTTTAAGTGTCTCCGTTTTTTTTTCCCTGAGAATTCTTCTCAAGAAAACCAGAATCAAGTTTTTCTACTTTATACAGATGTTGAGGTTGAAAAGAAAGTAAAAATAGCATTTCAAAACAAAAGCAAGGCAGGTATGCACACTATGTTGCCTTTCATTCTTTTAATAGCTTCCTCTTTTGAGTTGAAAACCATTTCCAGTACGAAACCTTGCGCCACGTGGTTGGCTCATTCTTCACATTCTTTCATCACACGTTGCCTGGATGTTTGAAAAGTAAAAGTGCTTGTGCAATCCAACGGCATTTTTTTTTTTTTTTTCTTGAGCTGTGTTGTTATTGGCAAAATAGTGTTTGCTTTGAAAAGGTAATCTGGTTCGCCTTGCTTTGGAATGCCTGACCTTAAAACAAGAATTCTCTCGAGGTGGCCTCCGCCCTCCTCCATACCAACCAACAATAATCATTATGATCATAATCATTGCAATCACTTCCGAGAAGCCGAGTGCTCGCTTTGAGCCAAGCAGTGCTTTTTTTGAATTGAATTGAAAGTTCAAAGTTCAAAATCAGCTTTATTGTCAATCCCTTCATATGTCAAGACACACAAAGAGACCGAAATTCCGTTTCCTCTATCCCACCGTGATGAGACATAGTACACGATAGACATACAAGTAGACGACACAAAATAAAAACAAGAAGGCACAAATAATAAATAATAAGTAAATAATGAGGGATGAATAAATAATAAACAAATAAACTTATCATTCCACCCGATTCTTGACTGTGACACATTTCAGTGCACTGTATTTCAAACTCAAATTTAAAAAAAAAAAAGAACCGCGTAATTCCTGTCAAGGGTTTCACCGCATCTGCACTTCTGCTCACCTTGCAGGACGTCACCACAGTGCAATTACTTGATTTTACAGTCTATTCCGGGAACTTGCCAGGTGATTTTAACATTCTAGTTTGAAATAGAGAACTAGAGAAGTGTCACTACGCTTTTATGAAGAACTAGAGAGTGTTGGCGCCTTTTTTTGTCTTATCCGGCACCACTTCTTTGACTTCCTCTGCGAACATAAAAATGAAGTCGGTGCGAGTCTAATTTTAATATTATTTGCATATGGAGAGGAAGTTGGATAAGAGCACAAGTACGCGTACATACACTCACCCCCGAGTGGTAGTTTTACGGTGTGCAACAGGGTTTACAACTTTGCCCTATTTTTTTTTTTCTGTTACTGTATTGCATATATGTTACATACAGTATTTTGGAGTGGTCACACACCTTAAAACCTGAAGACCACCCTAAAGACACACACACAAATACAGTCTTAATAATTTTGATCTATTTAAGATTTTCTCCTTTGTCTCACTTTTTGCCTACATTTTGCATAATCAATGTTTTTTAAAGAGTTTCCATATATTTTAGGTACTTTGTTCCACTTTTTGCCTCCATTTTGTATACTCAATTGCATATGATGCTTTTAGAGTTTCCAGTTTTAGGGTGGTGGATGACCTTAACATCCTAATGACCCTTCAAAATACTACAATAAAGCAGCTTGACTAAGTGTGTACTTCAGTTTATTGTTGACACATTTCTCCAAACTGTTTTACATATGATACTTTTACAACTCATACTCAGTCACTTATAAAAAAAAAAAAAGATATATTAGTAGTATGTATAGAGCCATTCGGGTCACATGATTGTAGACTGTCCAATGATGACATGTCTCCCTCCATTCATCGTGGGTGGAGGACCGTGTGGGCGTGAGACCAGAAGTTGATAGAAGTTAAATTGTTGAGCTGCGTCACTGTGAATGGCTTTTGGCTGAGAGACGTTTGGAGCAAGACTTTCTGCAGGCAGAAAAGCGATTGCAAAGTGCTCTAGGCGCGGTTTATTTGGGCATGCATGGCATTCGTTGAAAAAGAAAAAAGATCCCTCAGTGCAAAAAGTTGACAGAAAATTCGTGTTTGCATGTGGCGTTGTTTAAAGACTGCAAAATCAAGAAAGTTTGGCGCCCTTCTGCTCATGACAGGTAAGCTCACTTTTGAAATAAATTTAACGTAAGTGTGTGTGTGTGACATGACAAGAAAGTGTGTGTGTGTGAAACAGTTGGCCTTCCTCTTCCCTTTTTCTTGGTTCGAAACTTTCAATTCATTGAATCTAAAATTTCCGGATGGATGTGAAGTCAGCACAGCTGATCTGCTCTCCTTCCTCTTCAATACTGGGAGTGACGTCACTGCGCCTGCAGCGTGGAATCTGAACTGTGACATTCCGCAAATGTATTCATTTATTTTTGTGTACTTACCACCTGCATATAAAGTGGCATTGCGTTTGCGAATGCGTCGTGCAAATATGATACGCGTCATTAAAGCAGAACGGGAGTGTAAACTTAGAAGTTCGAAACCGCTTTAAGGCAGGAAGTCAGTCGCCGTTAAAGATGCTGCGTTCAGGCGTCGTCGGAAAATATAGCAACCAAGTGAGAGTGTTGCAAAACAGAGTCGCGTATTAAGTGCAAACAAATAATAGCAGAAACTCGTGGGCAAAATGAGTTATTGTAAGCTACTAGTTACTTTACATTTGAGTAAAAACACTTTATTATGTGAAAGAGATGTCATTGGCCAAATCTGAACAGAATAATTGAACATTGATATTGTTTACATATTACAAGAAGAGCACACATTTGTACCAAAGGATCACACACATGGGGGAAAAAGTAGAATATAACTTTCTTTTTACAACAGATATATTTAATTGGATTTAAAAAAATCATTTTAATCCATCTATCCATTTTCTGTACAGCTTGTCCCCACTTCTTCGATTAGGGGACAATGGAGCCTTTGAGGACCTCTGATCAAGATTCTTTTCAAGTGTAGTTTTTCATGTCCCAAAACACCAAAGGAACGTGACGATATCAGTCTTTCAAGGCCTATCAGGAACCTTTATCCACATGTTAGATGAGCTTTGAAGCTTCCTGCACCTCAGGATGTGTGTTGGGACAATCCACAGAGGGACTAGATGTTGATTACAGACAAAGATCACATTCCAGAAACCTTGTTAGCTTCTTTGAAGACGACATTGTCCATTGATGTGAAATGCTGCTTGTCCGTGCAGGTTTCTTTCACAAGCACAATGAATACATGTTTGGGTCCCCATGACGACATCATGCGGTGTGCAACCCAAACCAGCCACAGCTTCTTTGTAATTATGTCGAGAAGTGCCATGTGATTGAAAGGCTACCAGTCCAGGTTGTTTCCTGCTTCTTCTCTGTGGAGCTCTCCTCACCACCAGCTCAATGAATACATGTCCTAGTCCACTGTGTCATGTCAAGTAAAAGCCAACGTAGTGATTAATATTGGATTCATTCATCTCGTCTCGTCTTTCACTTTTCCGTTTGTACTTGAACTCCTCCTCCTCCAGAAGACTGCAAAATGTCAGTGGTGCCAATTTTGAAATGACAGATGCATCACGTGGGCTTTCCCTGGCCCCTTTTGCTCCATTCATGTGGCTTACACACACACACACGTTAACCGGATGTGTGTGTACGTAATTAAAAATAGTTTATTGAAACAGTATTGTTCTGACGTGCGCGTGCACGTCAGCAGTTTCCTGGTTGTGCTACTTGGCGGGCTCAAACTTCCTCTTGATATCTGTGTGCCGCCGACACTGAGGCGTAGTGTTGATGGTCACAGTCAATTGTAGTTTGCAGAAATAGCTGCTTTGTTTATTGACCGTTTCCAAAGAGAAACATTCAGTTGAGTTTGTGTTTGCAAGCGTCTTTTTAAAGCTGTTCTATGGTTGGGTTTGCAGTGTTAGCGTTAGCAGTTAGTTTGGCCTTGAGGCTACCAAAACAACCTGCAGGCATCGATCCGTGACTGCAAATATGAGCACATTTACGAGTTAACAGTTTCTTATTACGTTAAACATCTCGACTCTTGCGTCAGCGACGGTGATGTGTCAATCACATTTCACAATTCTCCTATCTCACATGTGCAATTTTGGCTCGTAGTTTATCACACCTTTATTAGGGTGTCAAATATGCTCGGGAACAATATTGGCCAGGACGCATTATGCTGAAGGCATGAGTTAATATTGGCATTTAGCACACAAGCATATCACGTTTCAAAAGTTGTCTAAGGTGGAATATATGTACAAACACACATATGTATGACATCTCTACCCCCCCACCCCCCAGCAAACCGGTATCTAAAAATGTGTGAATGTTACAAAATGTATGTTATACGGGTTAGATATTATAGTCCTAATTTTCTTATTCAAATCGATACGGTATATACATGATTACACTAAAACCAGTGTGGCGTACATATACTTCTTCAAAAGTTCAGCAGTATCGCCACCTAGCGGCAGAATAGGAAGATGACGTCCTTTCCCGAGCCTTGGTTACATAAATACTCTGCTGCCATCTGCTGTACGAATTAAAAATTACATAAAAAAAACACTAACCTCAACGCCGCCATCTGTTGTACAAATGAAAAACTACATCTTCAAAAAAAAAGAGAATTACACATAAATTAAATATTTTTTGTTTTTAAATGAATTGAATGAGCTCATTTTTTGACACTCTAGTGTAACAAATTTAATATACGTACACTTGTATGAGTGATACCGAACAATTGTTATTTTTTAAGTATCAATTGAGGCCAAAGCAAAGTTCTAGTCATGTAATTTTCACACATTTGTTTCACCAGACTGCTATGTGCGCAGCAGTATTGATTTCCCGCACTTTTCATGTTACATCTTTGAAGTCCCGCCAACCTAATAGGCGCTATTGACTAGCGAAAGCCGTGGGCCGCATGTATTGATCGGTTATGGTGTGTAAAGCGAAGACTATGGGAGGTTGGTGAGAATCCGGCACGGTTTGGTTCACACGCAGCATGTGTTTGTGTACTTTACTACTGATAGGTGCGTTGCAGTTGTTATATTGCTATTTATGTGAAATAACTCCATGTTATGACTCACTGGATCGACAAAAACTTTGGTGGTCAAAATCAGAACACGCATGACTACTCTGTTACTCGCATGATTCATATAGACCACGAATGGAGATAACAAAAGTTCACACAGATGCTGGTCAACAGTGCAACGTGATGTGTGTGGTCTAATAAGAACCACAAAAGGCCCTTTCTCCATGTGAACTGGAGACTGAGAGTGTTTAGAGTCTAAACGCTCTCAGTCTCCAGTCTAAACTTTAGACTATGGAGGATGTGAGTCAAATCCTTTTGAGTCTGACTCATGATCACACAGACGGCACAGAAAAAAATGTCAGGAAGGGTTCAGGAGATGGGAGTAGAATTCTGTGGTAATTTGATTTTCTGATCATAATTCTTACAGGCATGCATTCTTTATCCTCTGTGAAGAATACAATTATTGCGGCTCACTGAGGACTTTTGACCCGTGACATTTATGTCATTACTGTTTTCTTATAAATTGACGATAACATTTTATTTTTGACACATTTTGTTGGTTTTTCGAGTGGCGGCGTCGGAACGCATGAATGGCATTTTCATTTATTTCACTGGAGAAAAAAAGTGGAAGTCCAAGACACCACTGTTTGAACTCTGCTGGTTAGATACAAGGAACACTTCCGCAACATGCCGGGGTAACATGACTCCACTTATGCAATGTACAAGTCTTGTGATTATGCCATGGCTCCTCTCTGTGGTCCTTTTGTGATAACAATGTCGAGTATAAAAAGTCAATGTGCAAAGAAACGGCTTCCCAGCATGCATTGCGTGTCCTTAATATGGCATGTGAACTGAAACCTCCATTTCGTCCCCAGAGATGGACAATGTCTCCTGAGATTTCTGGGAAAAGGGAAGTTTCTTTGCTTTTTTTTTTTTCTCTTTTCTCATGACACATGTGCACACTCACAAGCTCAGAAGTCATAAGTCGAAAATGGGGTGGGGTGGCTGTGGGGGGTGTTTCGTCTCCGACTTGATGACTCAAATCAAACCGCACTGCTCATTCTCTTCATTCTTTCCGCTTCTCATCTTCAGGTTCTCTCCATTATTTCCCTTCTCTTCTCTGTTTCAGCCATGAGCTCATTCCCTGCCTTTTTGCTCTCCAAACTTCTGGGAGACTTATCGTGTGTGTGTGTGACTGAGTGTGTGTGTGTGTGTGATGTTGATGCGATGTATGCGTGGGAAGCTGACTCGCCTCCATTGGAGTGATTAAAACATTCCTACTCGCTCTTCTTTTTCCCTTTCGACTCTCTCAGGCTTTAGTGAGAACTCCTCCACTGAAGAAGAAGAAGCGAAAAAGATGAAGAAGCGCAAACGGTGAGTGAAAATCATCCGGAAATCAATTTTTTGTCGAAACTTTGATGTGGAAGGATATCTGGAGGTTGTTTGGTGGTCTGTCTGGGTTCAATTTGGCAATGCTGCTGCAGTTTGGTAGGAGCGTAATTCTGAAAAAGGTCAAGTTGTGTTTTGGGGGATGAGGTCAAGTGATTAGTGATGTCATCAGGGCTACTTGTTGAGTCTCCATTCTCTAGATGTACTTAAAGTTGTTTGTTGAAACGGTGCTAGCTTGATGCTAAGCAATAATGTGGAAATCCATACATGAGCTAATGTCACGCAGGGCTGAATGTGACTACTCATTTGCTGTGATAGACTGGCGACCAGTCCAGGGTCCAGACGAGTCCACGTGGATAGCTTTTAGTCTAAAACTGTTCCCAGGTTTTGAATTACAGCAAAATGTTGCAGATCTGGGCATGTGGCGCATGCAGCCAACACAAGTTGCTCCACTCATTTGAAAGGAAAGAGGTCAACGCTAGCTGAGCCGGGTAACAAGGATGGGAGGGGCCACATAGAGAGGGACACCAGACACGATGACTAACCAGCGTCTGTGAATATGGCAAAATATGTGCCGGACGGTGAAAATCCAAGTATACCGGTCTATCCAAATGCATTGGGATGAGGTGGTGCTGCCGGGTTTTGCACAAAGTCTGCGTGGGTGGAGCCGTGTGGGAGGGCCATGACACGAATGACTCAGTGGCCTGTGTTGCCGAGTCGTTTGAGTAGCACACACACCCGCAACCCCGCGTTTGACAGAATACCGGTGACATCACTTGAAAACCTCATCCTGCTCTGGAGGTAGCACCACAATGACAAGTTGACCCCAGCTAGAATAAATATATTTCGATATATATTTACATAAATACAATATTTATCCTTTTCTCTTTCTGTGCTATTGGGTGTTCAAATATTTGAAATATTCAATTTACTGTAGTTTTATAAGTTTTTTAATATTTTATGATTTATGTACAGTATTTGAAATAAGTCATATATATGTATATTTTTGTATATTCTGAATTGAAGAAAAAAGGAATTGTTGAATAATGAATCCCATGAAGGGAGGTACTAAATGGCTTGGATTAGAATAGATTCTTGCGTGGGCACGTGTGTTCTGTTGTACTTTTTCTTTTTCCTCATACACACACACACACACACACACACACACACACACACACACACACACACACACGCAGGCACACTTATGACTGTGCTGTTGACTCAAATGACTAAGTCACTCATATTTTCGCTCACTTCCTCTTTTCGTCTTATTTCCCTGCTTCCTATATGCACTTGGTGAAGCCGCTTGAGAGAGATCAAGAAAAATGATTAATACTTTATTTATCCATGAGGGAAATACTTTTGGAAATTCTTTTGGTGGTCTCGAAAAGGAAATCCCAAGGCAAAGCAAACTTGTTGAATTATTATTATTATTATTATTATTATTTTTATTATTATTATTATAACAACCGTAATAGTGGCAACTTTGGTCAACACAACACGAATGATGTACATCCAAATATTTTTGACTCCTGTCCTAGTCTTGACAACTTTTGCCTTGTCGAGATGATTCTGATTGAGAATGGGGTTGTTGTTGTGCTAATTATGCCAGCGGGAAAAGTGTAATCCTCGTCATTTTCAAATAAAAAATTAAGCAGAAGTCAGCCGCAGCTTGTTTACCGACAAGTTGGGTGCAGCATCATTTCTCCGTGGAACAAACGCCAATCCACCGCAGAGGCTGCCAGTAATGTGACGTCATGATACGGCGAGTGTCGTTGCAGTAGTAGCTCCTCTTTATGCCACGAGAGGGCGACTCGTCCCCATAGTTTCAACGTTGAAAGGCTTGAGTTCTTTCCACCATTGTCACTTATTTCCCCTATATACACAGTATATATCTCTTTGTGAAATACACATTTATTATTTATTCAGCACAATCCTAACAACTGAATTGTCTTAATTGATTTTTCTATGTTTTGTCTCATTTTTATGCAAAAACAATCTCACTTTAATGCGAATGCTCAACAACATACTCCGCAGGAATTAATCACAATGTGTCCTAAGATAGATCTGTTAAAAAAAAAAAAAAAAGGATAATGTTAAGGCTTCTTTTTTTTTTGTAAAAGTCAATTGGTTATTTTCAATTTAAGTCAAATGTGAAGTCGTCAAAAATGAAACAATATTATAATGTTTTGAAGTACTAAATGAAATGTATTCATAATCTTCCAAATATTTATGGCTTTGCAAGTACATTGATATTGTAGTGATTGACTCCTAAACGACTCTTTTGATCTGATATCACATTGCAGCTTATAAAATCCGTCCATGAATTTGTTGTGAGCTTTATAAAGTATGTTTTAATATTTACCTTTCAGTTTGTTGGCCTTCGGAGAACACACACAAAAGACACTGTATATGATCATCATATATATAATCCGATTTGGTATGTTTCGGAAACATTGCGCGACTATTAAACTATTTCCGACGTTTTTTTTTTTTTTTAAGGATGGCCTAATTACTGCCCAACGCCGTCTCAATTTTGTTCGACAAATGACCGTTCAAAATAACCATGCATCATCCTTGATTTTCTTTCTTTTACCAGTCACACTTTTAACCTTTAAAATCGTCTTTAAGAACAGTCGTGTTATTATTAGTTTTTATTTCCAACGACCTCACGTTTGATTAGAGAGGAAAACAAATTAATTAACGTTTACAAACTATTCAGTGTTAATAATTACACGAAGCAGGGGAAATGAGGTCGAACGCGTTTATTAAAAATACGCACCGTTCGCATATAACTAAGTTTTTTAAATAACGAACTACTTATAAAACATAAAGGGTTGTAGGTTAAAGGCGTAAATATTTAAAAGGAAAAGAATTCATTTGGTATTTTTTGATAGAATTACCGTGAATGTTGAAATGCGCATTTCTGCTTTTAAACACTCAGAAGGGCTAAGTTGGCATATTTTTAATGCTCACCAATGCCATTTATTAATTTATGAATATTACTTATTAAGTACGCGTGCGTTAAATGGGGAGAAACCGCGCAACTGTCGCGTCGTAAAAAAAGGTGGAAAAAAATCCTAATAAACGTCAGAAACGAACAACCAAAAACATTATTATAAATGTCAAGAATTACAAAAATTAGAATATATCCCTGTGTCATTTACAATAAACCTTTAAACGCTTATTTTGCACCATTTGCCCCCCCCCCCCCCCAAAAAAAATATAACTTACCTTATCAAGGTAGAAATGTTTAAGAATGACGTCTTTTCATCCAGGAGAGGCAGAGTTGCGTCTTCTTTCGTTAAATAACAAAAACGTCGTCAAATAAAAGTCCCCTCAGCTCATGAATAGGAAAACGCTCATCATTACAGTAGTGATGATAATGTCACATAAACTTCCTGTGTGTGATTATGGTACGGAATAGGGCTGAAATTTTCTTTTGGGGTTTCACTTTCTCACTCAAGAAAAGACATATTGCCATAATATATATATGTTAATAAATGATATGCTGTACATGGATTAAGTACTCAAATATTAGCTTTGTACTAAAATATTCGACTACTCACTGCATATGTACACGTAATATCACATTGGTTGCTTGTGAAAGTGTCACATTCACTTAGGAATATGATGCAAGTATTTTTTGAAGTGTATTAATATTCACCTTCCAGTTCATGTCGGCATGCAGAGAACTAAAAAAAAAAACATGATCAATATATTCTCCTCTGTCTGTATATTATTTTTAACATGATATATTATGGAGAGGCCAAAAATGTTGACAGAAAAAAAAAAGAGGAAGGACACCTGCTCTGAACAAAAAAGGCCTCAAAACCGTATGGCCGAATTTTAAACTGACACTTTTTTTTTTTAGGCCAAAAAACACAGAGTTGACAGAGTTTTGATTTATTGAAACAAATATGGCTGCCTATATTGGAATAAGTTTGATTTCCATAAAAGACAAAGCTAGATGATAGTTACTGTATATGGCCAGTTTATCTTTCTGGTAGGGTGTAAAAATATGCTCAATCAATTATTGGTGAGGTTACAGAGGCGTGAACAAAAATGACTTTTTATTAAACATTATGACACACATAAAAAAAAAACTACATTTACATTCAAATGAGAAAATGACATGCTCCATTTCAACGGGGTTACTCTCAATAAATACATTTATTTTCACAAATATACACTATGATTTAATAGTTTTTCTTCTTTTTCAGCACTTTATTTCATTTCAATGCATGTTATTTTTTTGTATGATTCCTTCAGCTAAGGACTCCGAACCTTAGCTGCTAAATAAAAAAGTTCTGCGGGGTTCTGGAAAGTTGAAAGCTATTAGAATGTTTTCGTGGAATTCTTGTGTGCATTTGCAAATTTGCTTGAGGGAAATAGACATTTTATTTACATAAGAAAATGTTGAGACTCCCATGCCAGAAAAGAAATGGTAAGTGGAGGTTATATGAGGTCCTCAGATGTTAGAAACACAAATTTCCTTCAATAATGATTGGAACAAGTGACATCAAAATTTTTAATTGGTTTTTTTTCTTTAGATGGGTAACATTAAGGATAAAATGCCCCTTTTTTTTTTTTTTTTTTTAGGCTATTCCAATGTACTTTAAGTGCTTAACGAGTTTGCTCATTGTGTTAGTGTTCTGCTGTCTTAATGAAGCTTCAGCCCTCATTTGGAAAGTTTTCCTTGGTCCCAAGATGCCACAGGTTGGCGCCAAAGCAATATTTTTATAATAGACATGACATAAGTTTTCTATCAAAACACCAAGGAACGATCCCGCCATATTTGCAAATTGCTTACAAATATTTCACTGGATACAATTATCAGGACTAACTGAATACTTCCATGTTTTTTTTTTAACAACACTCCTGTTTTTATTACTAGACAAGCCTGATGTTTGTTTTGTTTGTAAAAAAAAAAAAAACGCAGTCATTAGGGGATACGATGCAAATGAACAATTATATTAATATTTTCTCGCACGCATCACTTCTCTGTACACCTGTCAAAGTATGTTTGACCATATCTCATAAGTGTCTAATTCAGATGCAACCCCCTTGTTGAATTATTTTTAGCACAGCTCTTGCAGATTAGCACACCTTATCTTCTGATGACCTTTTGATCGAGGCTGATATCAGCACCAACCGTACAGTTTGTTGCCACGGCAATGAACTGACTCACTCGGATTGACGTGACGGTGAGAATCTTGAAACTCTAAAACTGCATGCCACCAGTGTCCTTTTTTTTTTTCTTTTCTTTAAAGGGCTGCTAACTGTGTTCAAAGGGGAGTTTGAAACGGTCCTTTCGGAGTGGCGTAGGCGAAGCCATCGTTTCAGGAGTGTGTGTGTGGGGGGGCTGAAAGAGTTCAGATTAAGTCTTCATATTCTGGTTGCGATAAAACACAATGACGGTAAAGCACAGATAATACCTGTAAATACATAATAAATAAAGAATAGATAAAAGAATAAATAGAAAGACTGCCCTGTTTGTGTTGCGGTTCCACGTACGTGTTGTGGCGTTTGTTTATAACTACCATAACATCTATGCTAATTCCCGTTAGCCAGTCTATGGCTTTTTCCATGATATGTTAGCATTAAGCAAGTTGACAAATTGATAAACGGGGGTCCCATCTAAGCAGAAGAGAATTTGAGAATGGAAACAAAAGAATTATTTCGGATTCCAGCGTGCCGTGTCACATAACTCTTGCCTCATTTACTGTAGCGATTATTAAGAGAAGTTGTCTGAGACGTCATGAAGGGACGAGGGATGGTCCCAATTAAAGCTGCCCGTAGTCACACTTCCAAAAAAAAAAAAAAAAACTTGCTTGGCAGAGTTTGCGAGTGCTGGCGAGAAGACGATGCAGCTGCTCCATCGGGCCAGGCCGTCCTGCCGTCATCTGATGCCAAAACCAAACTTGTGAATATCAACATCCTCAACATCTGGACTATTGGACCCCCCCCCCCCCCCCCCCTCAGCCGAGGAACTAGTCGCTGGATATGATTAAGATATTTCAAATGAAAAATGTATTAATACTTTGATTCTTGCCTCAAGTGTAATTTTTTCACTAATTTGAAGTGTTTATATGCTCAATAACAGTGTCAGATTTTAGTACGCCGTTTATTTCTTTGATTGAATAATAGCCAGCAGCCAAGATTGTTTTCGTCTCTCTACAGAGGGAAGGAGACACAATATCGGTATATTGCAGTGTAAATTACCCCAGTTTTTAATACTCGTGCAAAATCAAATCCTAACTATAACTCGGTATGTTCAATATGACTTTTTATAAAGCGCTACCAGTATAATCACTCAATTCTTAAGCAGCCACCGATGGCCAAGGACCGATACCGCACGTACGTTTGACGCATAAAATTCCCCCTAAAACAATGACGGACGATTTTTGAAGAAGATCTTTATCTCCCAACATACCAAATGTTCCTTCAATTTGCATAAAATAAAAGTCTATTTTAACTTTAAATTTCTAGTTCCTGATTGGAGGACGGTTGATACTAGTACCGAGCGGTCAACGTTACATGAATGGCTTTTACGTTCCATTTATGGTTGGATTATTTTCCACCGATGCCAAGGACCGATACCGCACGTACGTTTGACGCATAAAATTCCCCCTAAAACAATGACGGATGATTTTTGAAAAAGATCTTTATCTCCCAACATACCAAATGTTCCTTCAATTTGCATAAAATAAAAGTCAATTTTAACTTTAAATTTCTAGTTCCTGATTGGAGGACGGTTGATACTAGTACCGACCGGTCAACGTTACATATTACGTTCCATTTATGGTTGGATTATTTTCCATAATGACCTTTTTATATTTGTGTATTTGTGGGTTCTTTTTAGTGGTAGACTGTAGGAGGACTGTTGTCATGCTACAACACTCCTACATGCACGTACAGACGCACGAGAAAACAAAAGTGCTCCTGACAGTTGCTTCACCTCCCACACCGACTAGACAAACTCACACATGCGTCATTTCGCATAGACACACAAGACACACACATTTGCAGGTCTGTTTGACAGTTTGAAATCATCTCCACCTAGTATTGGTAATAAATCCTACGCCCTCTGCCAAACTACTGCTTGGTACAATTTGTACTCTCAAGTCAAAGCAACATTTTGGCAGAACGATGGATTCAATTTCGTATCTCAAGGCACCGCTGTAATTCCGACCTGACGAAAATAAATACGTGGATAAGTGCATCTTTAAGGGGTTTAATATTTTGCCAACTTCCACCACAATGCTTTTGTTTGGTTCTCGGGATCGTCACTGCGGTTGTTTGACTGCGACTTACGGTTGCAAACAGGAAATGGTTTCCTGAGACAAAGCCCACACACACACGCACGCACGCCCTGCTCCTCGGTTAATTTGAGCCCAGTTTCCCAGTTTCCGCCGTATTTTGGAAGTTTTATGTTGTGGTGATATGCTGAAGCATGGGAAACATGATTAGGTTTGGCAGCAGCCACTGACCTCTGACCTGATTGTCTAAACGGGGTGCCGGGGTGCACCAGAGTTGATCACCGGCCATCCGTTATTTTTTTGTGTCTTAGCTGTTATGTCGTGATGTAATGCAATCAGAATTTGTTTAGTCACTAACTGGTTGATTTGGGCCTGACCTGTTTGATAGGCTGCAGATGTACATCTCTATTTTACCAGCTCTGTTGTTTTTTTTTATACTGTGATTAAGTATGGCAACAACCCAGAGGCTCGCGCTGATGGCCAAAACCACACACACACACACACACACACGAGTCGATTTGCAGCAGCAAAAGCATACACACGGCAACAGAGATATAAATTTGAAATATTTGACAGAAATTAAATATAGTAAGTGAATGGATGACCTACTTTTTTAATTCCATTCATTTGAACTGTGATGTTTTTCAAATTTTTTTTTTTAATATTTGATTTTGCCCATTTCTTGAAACACGATCTACCTGCGGCTTCTTTTTTTTTTTTTTTTTTTGAAAGGGAGTGACTATTCAGTTTATTGTCATTATTTCCCCTTCAACACAGAGAAATGTCAAAAGTCATATCGGGCTTTTTCTTGGCTTCCTTTTTCTATCTTTTGAAACCCGATCACACCGGTCGGTGTCCTTCCTCCGGGGTTGTTGTCTTTAAGTGGCAGAACAAAGAACCTCTGCACTTCCCACATATTCTTCTGAATTTCTCTGCTGTTGAATCATTTTGTGGCTGTGTGGGGCATTGGCTATTATGTTACCGCTCCTATCTGATGCGATTGATTTTTGTGGTGTGCAAATAGTCCCGTCGGCCTCCGTTTGTTTGTGTGCCGCAGCACGAGTCCGCGTGAAACAAATAATCATTTAAATGCTTGTGTGTGTTTGTTGTTACTTTGAGGAAAGAAAAAAAAAATACACTTTGCTACTAATATTGAAACTATGATTCAGACTGAGACAAGATCTTATTTCGGGTGACATAAATAATCCCTTCAATTGTGACGGAGGGGAAGATGTCATTTTTAAAAGTGTATTTGTTTTAAAGAAAAAAAAAAAAGTCAGCCTTTGTCTAAATGTGATCTGTAATTTAAGACAAATGCACCGACAAAAAGCTCCACTTTAAAAAAACATCTTAATTAATAGTGGCAACCATGTGTACTTTAATAATGCCACTTGCCAATTTCTATTTCAATGAAGATTCAAATTCCATCAAATCCAATGAAGGACATTTTTCAAATTCTATTTTAAAATTGTGAAATTTATAAAATCAGATGCTAATTTTCTCAAAAATACTCCTTTATTAATGTTGCTACTATACAATTGAAGAATTACAATCAAGAAATAGTCATAAAAACACAATTATTGCTTTATATTAAGTTTTATCCCCAAAACAAAATTAAATTTGTCATGGTTGTAAATTTACTCTGTGACTAAGAAAAAGTCATTTGCCTCAGAATTGACTAGCCAGGAGTATATTTCCAGTTATGTTTCGACTTAAATGGTCATAGAATTGTACAAAGACGTACATAAATGTGAAAAACAAATTTATTATATTAAAAATGACTTTTAGTTGACAATGGTGTCACCTTACGATCATTCTACACTTAAATTCTAGTCTAAATGTAAAAGCTATCAATGTCTGGGAACCCGCCCGATACCTTAACTACACCGTTACCTCGCATTGCTTCAAATTCACAATTTAGCCCACAAAACTCTCATTCTCATCTTGCATCTATATTATGTGTAGCTGACTTGATGTCAAATGTTTTTCACACAAATAAATTCATAAGTCAAAGTGAAACTGCATGACGCTTAGGTGGAGCGATAATAACCAGCAAGAACAGGAAGGGAAATTTCCCTCATCGAGTCTTCAATTCTGTAACAACCCACTCACTTTCGACTGGAAAGAAAAATAAGACAGAAAATGCATTTTGACCTTTTCAGCAACAACAAGTAAAAGGATGAAAGAATTGTATGCGTGTGTAACAAATATGACCTTGTTGTTGAATATGCATCATTTCATTTTTTCACATTGACAAGAGCAGGTCATGCCAATCTCAAAATGACAACCTTGCGCAATATTGACGATATTTACACCCACGCACGATTCAAATATAATTATTTGAAATCCAGAGTTTCAAAAATGAATGTGTTCATTAGAGTTGAGATCAGTCGATCATTTAATATAAATATGTAGTTTATGAGATAAATATGACACATTATTTATGGTGGTTGTTATTTTGGGTGTTTATCAAACACTGGTGTGTCTGTGACTTTGTCTCATAATGCTTATTTTGATTGTCACTGTCATATAATAATAGCGGTGGTGAGGGATTGCTCTTCCTAATATTGAATATAATTTTCTGGATGTGATTGTATAAACATGTAGTGCTTCACAGCGTACTGCTGGTTGCTTATTTCTGACTGCGTGTATGTGCACACTTCTGCAATTTGTTTTTCTCCCTGGTTTGGTCAATACTATTTTTTATTTATTTATCTTAACAAAATTGATTTCAATTTTTAATCAACTCAATTTTTTGGGACAGTGTGTGTATATATAGTTTGCATATTATGCTTGTGTCCTGTGCATTTGTGTATACTGTAACTAATGTTGATATATTTAGTGTTTATGGTCAAGCATCCACCGAATGTATTTCCTCGCCTGACTGAAAAGGTTATTTCGGGACAAGTTTGGCTCAGAAAAAAAAAAAATTGACAAAACTGTGACACTTCACACAGAAAATAGCACAATACGGAACCACCCTTATATTAACATTTACTGTATGTGTCTGTCTCCGTTTGATTTGCATGCGCCTGCACACGGGAGCCAGATGTGAGCGAGACTGTCTGACATTTACACATTCAAATCGAGGCGTCGGAGACGCTTGAAAAGATTAATTTGGCTGCCCGCTTGTTGATAATCTGTACAGATGAGGCCCATGGTGAGTCGACGGCCGCCAAATCAACAGTAGCTTTTTGCTTCCTTTGTTTTGAGGCTCTTGTTTGCTAGTTGAAGCAAGCACAGAGTAAATCTTGCAAAAAGAGGATTCACGTTTATTCACTATTATTAAACCCTGTATGAACGCATTATTAAACTACCCTGTGATTATGAAGCATTAATCCCTCCAAAATTGCTTTCTTATTGTAAACTGCTGCCGTTTACAGAATCTATTTTCAGCAAAAAATGTGTTTGAGTCTGAGTAATCGTTCCTGAGAGTAGTCACTGTAATAAAAACTCGCTATGAGTCAGATTTGTTGAATGCTCACTAGATGAGTGCAATCCTTGTTATTTTCCGCAATATTTGGCCCACACCGGACCATACCAGGCTCCTGAGTCTCACGCCCAAACGTTACTGACGGGCTTCAAAATCTTCCCACGCCAACACAAATAAGGGGAAGTGAGAAGTCGAAACTATTCCGGCTGTTTATTGATAGCCACTGCATTTATCTTTTCATCCCTTTCTCTTTCCTCTTCTCTTGAATGACAGAACCCCCTTCCCGCCACTGTCTTTTGGGATAAATTAGCTAAAGTGGAGAAAGTCCATCCATCATTATGATCAATATGAGCCTTAGCCAGGCCACACCTCCGTGACTCACATCCTACTGTATCCTGTGTGCGGAACTGACTGAGAAGCGTGTTCTGTGTTTGTGCAAGACTTCCAAAAGACATCCGACATCTTACGATTTTAAAACCAAAACCAAAAAGGGCAACTTCAGATGACCTTTTAGTTACAGTGACACCCTGTGATATGAATGATTTGAAAAGTGCAAAATGCATTAGCGCGGGCTAACAGCATCAGTGTTGCGGTGTGTTTAAGCAATGGAAGTTAGAACACAAATGGTGCGGCAATACTTGTAGACAGACAATATGACAATGCTCAAAGGCATGTATTCTTTAAACTAGGTAGTCTTTAAAAAAAACATATATGTATATGTCACTCCTGAGTATAAGTCGCCCCCCCCCCCCCAAACTATGAAAAAAAACCCGACTTATAGTCCGAAAATTACGGTAATATTGGGAAACCTCTTTGAGTGTTTCTCCGTTCGTTTTATATCACCCCCAGGGGGCTAGAGTACGCACACCCAAAGGAGCAGCACAATATCCATTGAAGGGTCAAACTATCCCAAAAAGATTCTTTCCCCATCTTGTTCCATCGCTCTTTCTGCTCATTTTATCTGCACCTCCATCTGATGAGTCAGCACATCTCATGTCAAACGAAACCATTTTGCCAACAAAAGAAAAACTGGGACGGCGGCCAACGGGTCCAGTGAGTTTGCACGTCGCTCACTTTTAATTGTTTCATGCCGCGGCTGCTTTTGTGTCCTCGTTTGACCCCGAACTATGATGGCACGGCCCTAATGAAAGCCATATGACTAAAGCGAGCGAGTTGCTTCACTTTGAAGACGTAAATCCACATTTGGCTTGTTAGCAGGATGTCAGTCTATGTAAGCAACGTGACAACAATGAAGGACAAATTCAATTTTTGTCAATATAAAATGTTAAAAAATTATGTATTTTAAAGACCTCCTATTATAATAGATTTTTCTTTTGAGCACTTTGCTAACATCGTTTGATATTATCATCTCCTTAGATGCCGATCCCATCTGCAGGTGAATAACAAAACCAGTGTTGTTTAGGGCGTTGGCGTCATTCCCGTTAGGTGAGCGTGATAAACATCTTGGGTGTAAAGGTTAGAAAAAATGCGATAAGCTCCCGAAGGAAGACTTTTCCTTCGTACCATTCGCTGGCGTTCACCCTTTGACCCGCCGCCGCTTAAGTAAGTAGTCTAGAAACATCGGCTCATCCATCAAACTGGCCCCAAACTCACTCGACCGAGTCATTTATCAGTACCATGATGCACTCGCTCATGTGTAATTTGTTTTTATGGCTAATGTGATGAGTGGCAGGTTTTCTAACCCCAACAACTTGTCCTTGCTATTTATTTATTTAGTTAGTTAGTTAGTTATGTATTTATAAATTAAATTTTATTTAATTTGTTTATAAACTGCTACTCAGTGCATTACCACAATCAATACATTCAAATTTGGTTTTATTTCTTTGTGACAAAAAAAAGTGACCTCAAACATCTCACCAATTATATATCAGTTTTTGATGCTCGTGTTTGACCTTTTATAAAGTTGTTTGTGACGTCTGCTGAATATGCAATTAAAGCTGCGGCGTTCGTCTTTGCCTGCAGTGTCGATCAGGCTCGGGGGGGAAAAAAAAAAAAAGTGACAAGAAGGTGCTTTGTTCGTATTCCCTCTGAAGTCTTTTAGTATCAAAACAAGTTAGATCACCCAAGATATATTTTCTCACAACCTAAATAGACTTTTGCTTTGCCACCACACCATTTTAACTATTCACTAAAAAGTCAGACATTTTGATTAAAGGGCCCGTAAGAAGTGTTGAGATAAATAACAGTCGTCCATTATAATCCGTCAATTAGGATGAGGCCATTCGTCTTACTGCTCTTTAATAAGAGCAAGCGTAGTTGCCATTCCTTTTCTATCGTCACTTTCAATACGCCTCGCGTCGTAAGCAAACTTGATATTGAGCAGAATTGACAACACTAAAAAAAAAAAAGGCCTTTTAAGCTTTGTCTCGGGGGTACTTGACTTGATGAATTGCCCGCATGAATAAATCACATCGGGGACACGGGCATGTTCCCGAGTCCTGATGGATGACTCGGCACTTTGTCTTCTTGCAAGATGAAGAGCGTATATGCCTCCAACACATTTATCCAAATAACCCTGATGAGTGTTAAAAGCTTGCCTGGCGACTGTGTCCGACCTCCCTCCCGCTTGCCGTGCAGCTGACTGAATCGATAGTTAGTAGTGGTTACCATGCTGCTGTCTCTGAATTGTAATGTGAGACGTACGTTCTGTTTGATTTTGAATTGGAACGTGATTTTTTTTTTTTTTTTCGGATAAGCAAATGCAACAACGATCCGTTTTAATCTATGCTCGAAACGTATCGCACTCAAAATATGATTCGAATATGGCACTTGGAATTCACCTTTGATGGATTAGCCAATTTGACAATGGGACTTTTGTTTTTGATGACTTCGGTGTAGACGCATGACCGAAAGGGTTGGAGATGAATGGCTAGGCTCTGCATGTTATAACAGGAAAAGCAGTTTAATCACTTCAATCTTTGCAAACATCATTTTACCCACAATGACACACTCATAAGATGAGAGCAAACCCCACCCACAGGCTTTCACTTTTTTTGGCTGTTACACTGCAAGCTGACAAATATCACAAATAAACCTTCCTTTACCCATCCAAAGAACTGGACCTATTTTTTTTCCATATGCGGACACTTAAGTGTTGACTGCTGATAGCGTTTGAACTCTGTTGCTAACCAAATCAGCAGCACCTATGGAAGATTGCAGTTTTTCAGGCAAATGAAATGTGGACTTGCTGTATGTTGTAAATGATGCAATGAACTTTGTCCATGTCGTCTTTGACGCATCACTTTCATGCTCTCATTTCTTCTCTTCTTGCTAACCAAATCAGCAGCACCTATCAAGGAATGCAGTCTTTCAGACCAATGAAATGTGGACTTGCTGTATGTTGTAAATGATGCAATGAACTTTGTCCATGTCGTCTTTGACGCATCACTTTCATGCTCTCATTTCTTCTCTTCCTGCTAACCAAATCAGCAGCACCGATCAAGGAATGCAGTCTTTCAGACCAATGAAATGTGGACTTGCTGTATGTTGTAAATGATGCAATGAACTTTGTCCATGTCGTCTTTGCCGCATCACTTTCATGCTCTCATTTCTTCTCTTCTTGCTAACCAAATCAGCAGCACCTATCAAGGAATGCAGTCTTTCAGGCCAATGAAATGTGGACTTGCTGTATGTTGTGAATGATGCAATGAACTTTGTCCATGTCGTCTTTGCCGCATCACTTTCATGCTCTCATTTCTTCTCTCTGTCTTTGTATTTCAGCTCCATATTTGCTGAGTCAGCCTCATGACTTCATCGACATCACGAGATGGTGCGAGGGCGTTGCAGCAGCAGCAGGCCCGAGAAGCACTCTGCAGCTGCAGCTTCATTTGTGGCACCGCACTACCATCACTCCCACGGAGAGTTCTTTTTTTCCCACCATGTAAGGAAGTAGCTGTAAATGGCGATAAAGCACCTACACCGAGGTTGGATTTTGTGGTTTTGGCTGTCCAGGTGTTGCGGTTTCATTTCCGCTCTTTCCGGCGTTGTTGGCGCAATGGCCTGCACGCTGAGGTCACGTCGGATGGCGCAATGGCCGGCACGGCAGCTGAGCACAAGGGGCTGTTGGATGTGTGTTTTTCTTTTTAAATAAAGCACGAGAGGAAGCCAAAATGTGAACATCTGCCCTTTCAAGTGCTCGCAATGCAGGCTTTTGATTTTCACATCAAAAAAGAAAAATCACACAATCATGCTGCGTGAGCTTAATGTGGAGGTTCTCGTTTAAAAATATGCAAATATTACAACAATTTACGACGGATTAGGGCCAGTGAAGAAAAATAAAACGAGGGGTGAATTCTGACTTTATTCTCTGAATTCTGACGGAATTCTGAGAATAAAGTCAGAATTCTGATTTTAAACTTTCTGACTTTAAAGTCAGAATTCTGACTTTATTCTCAGAATTCTGACTTTAAAGACGGAATTCTGAGAAAAAAGTCTGAATCCTGTCACCCCTCGTTTTTTTTTCTTCACTGGCCCTATTTCTCAGACAAATTACAAATTTATTATTTTGAATTTTATTCTTTAAACTCACGAAATCTCAAGAAATATGCACTCTGGAGACTAATTCCTTTTACTCTTCATTGGTCTCTATCTACACATACTAAAAATGTGTTTAAAATCCCATTATTTTAATGATTCTCATTTTCTAACATGGTTTCATTTTTATATTGAAGCCTTCTGATTGTTTTCCCCTCTAAATTTAATTACGCTGTAGACACGGCACAGCTGTTGTCACAATGGTGGGCATGTCATAAAAAAAAAAAAAAAAAAAAAAACACGTGCGTGTGCACGCATGTTTAAGGGGTCAAGTTATATTTGTCTCGCTATAAAGCTCTGCGTGCTTCTCATTTCCAGTCATTTAGCAGAAGTGAGCGAGTGAGTGAGTCGCTTCGAAAGAAATGACTGTTGCAATCTCAAGCCAAGGTGAAAATGATTTGATGTTTTAATGATTTGATAAGAAGCACTTTCCAGGCTGGGAGGCACACACAAACAACTTGCATAAATACAAATGACCCCTTTTTTTTTTTTTTTTATAACTGTGTTAGCATGTTGCATAATAGCTAATATTTACTACCATGTTTTTCCTTCGTGTGCACTGTGCACCACTGACTGACTGACTGACTGACTGAGAATACGTCCGGGCATGTCTCAAGTCCCACAATTGCATTGACACACGTACACACAATCTGTTTCAGGCTCACAAAAGAAACACTGTCTCATGCTCATCCAAGCATTTTTGAAACAAAAGGGAAAATGTTCCAACAGTGAAATTGTCAAGGGTGCTGCTGCTGAATTATTGTGATTGCTACTGCTAATATAATAACCAGCTCAGTGGCTCTAGTGGTTCGAGTGTCCGCCCTGAGACTGGAAGGTTGTGGGTTCAAACCCTGGCCGGGTCATACCAAAGACTGTAAAAATGGGACCCATTGCCTCCCTGCTTGGCACTCAGCATTAAGGGTTGGAATTGGGGGTTAGAAGGAGTGGAGCTCTTTACAAGCCCTAGGCTTCATCTCCCTCCTTGCACAGTTATTGATATAATAATATGTGCGTCCTGAACTTTTACTGTCTGTATGCACACTGGCTTTTATTCGTTGTGTTATCTATTTATTTATTATTTATTGTTACTCTTATTATTTATTGTTTGTGCCTTCTTGTTTTTTATATTGCGTTGTTTACTTGTATGTGTATCGTGTAATGTGTTTTGTCACCGTGGGATAGGGAAAACGTAATTTCGATCTCTTTGTGTGTCTCGGCATGTGAAGATGTTGACAATAAAGCAGACTTTGACTTTGACTTTTTTGACTAAACAATAAACTAAAAAAAAAAAAACTAATATCACAGCAGCATTCGACGTAAATACTGACGAGCGCATCGGAAATCAAACTGTCGTGAAACGTAACACCCAAGTGACATACTATGTGCATTATTCATAGTTGGGAGACTTTCTTAGTTTCCTTTTTTGAGGTTTGAAAAGTGTTACAAGTATTTCCCCGACTGTGAAATCCCTAAGCGTTCACATTTTCCTTTTGACCATTTTTGAATTCTCTGAGGAAATGAAGAACAATAGCGACATGACAAAATGTCTTTTGGAGATAACCACTAAACCAGCCGGTTGATTGATAAGATGGAAAAGATTAGTATGGCCTTCATACATCATTTCTTGTAAGAAAGGGGTGTAATTGTATGAAGGTAATGTACGGAATGCTGCAGGCAATAAAACACGACAGTTGCTAGCATTATTGCAACAAACAAGTCGCCTCGTTAAATCCGACATAATTGGGAAACTTTAATCATGTTTTGTACCTTCAAACTGTTTTCATCTTTGCTTTGCCGATACTGGAAATTGACGGAAAATATGGGCAAATCTGGAATTCACCATGCAAAAAACCCCAAATACTCAAGCTGCTCTGATGTGGACGACCGCTATTAGTGTGGAAATAAAATTTATGAGGCCTATAATCCCTTGAAGGGAAGCTCTACTTTAAGAATGTTATTAAATAAATCCTATTAAGATGAAGCAAGAAAAATAAATCTCAAAATGTGTTTCTTTCAATGTGTTGGAGTGGGTAAACTTTTTTTTTTTTTAAATATAATTTGGTTTTAATGTATATTGGAGATTATTGAGGGTGCATCAAAGTGAAACATCTGTTATTTGAAATTGCCTTTGATGCGTACAGTAGAAATAAAATGTTGATCTTCCAGCGGGAATGTGTCATGCCGGCCACACCCGCTCGGCTGGCGACATCGTTTCTTGTGGGGAGATGTGGGCAGTGCGAGAGAAAAGCAAAATAAAAAAATAGCTGGGAGCAGAAGAGCAAATGAACCTCAATGACCGCTAAGCCTCACACACATCACGGAATATTTCCAGTCACACACACATACTGTGTTGTGGCTTCAGCTCATTTTGACAGCTTGTAATAACACCCATGCGAGCAACTTGTAACGGAAATAAATCACCTGGGTTTTTCTTTTTAAATTCTTCCCATCTATAGAAACGGAGGTCAAGTGAACGTTTCACCTCATGAACAAAAAATGAAAAGGAAGGAGTCAAATTTTGTTGTGTTGTGTGTTTACGAACATTCGGGATGACGATGACTGCATGGTGTGGAAAGTACCTGGAGATTTGTGACAGACACACTATGAGATTTTTTTTTTTTTTAAGCACTGCGTACTTTAACTGTGGACTTTGTTCAGCCTTGTGCCTGCAAGCTGAAATGACTTTTTATCACAGCTAGGCAGGGTGAGTCATTTTTTTTTTCTCGTGTAATATAATAATGCATTTGGGTGTAATTAACAAATTAGAAAAAAAACTGAAATAAAGTAACACATGGACACGTCGCAACAACTTTTTGTTTTATGGCTATCATCACGCTTTTTCCTCTTTGCTATCTGATAGTGAAAAAAAAGTTCATTTTTAAAATCCCACCCTGAGTTGAAGTCTCGGGGGATTCTTTGAAAGTCTCACATGATGTTTTTGTTTTTTGTTTTTTTTTTCCTCTCTAAATTTGTCAGTAAGCTTGTTTGAGCCCGTGGCTGCTAAATTTGCTGACTCATCTTTTTTTGCTCTTCACAGCTGCAGCTGGGTTGAGCAAGCGGAAGGTTGACAGGTGAACGCGAGCCCGGAGGAGAGACTCCGCCCCCAACAACATCATCAGCAAGGTGTGAAACGACGACTGTTTATTGTTTGAAAAGCAAAAGTGGACACAATGAGCAGTTGTGTGAGGATTCACCGCTGTCTTTTCAATTCAATTTGGAGTAAGAGATTTGCTTTATTAGAAAAAAAAAAGATCTTATCTGGGAATTTTTCTTTGCCCCACGCTTTTCTCAACCAATCAAAACCATTTCGAAAGAATCAAACAAAACAATTGCATGTTTTGAACCACATACTAAAAATTTCCACTCTTCTGGGATTCCAACATTTTCCACATGCAAATTCCCATCGAGTAAATTGGAAAAAAATGCACGGCTTCATTTGATTTGATTGGTTTCAATCTCTAATTGTAAATATATCGATTAATGCAAAATGCATTCTCGATAGGGTTCAAGTCTGGGTAAGTTCTTCCTCGTTTGTTGAGTTTATACAGAGGTTGAGGTCCTCGTTGTACGACTGCTTTTCGTTTCTATGACGACAACGTAGCCCGGTGCACTCGTGGCTATCGCGTCTGCAGTCCCCAGGTTCTGGGTTTGAATTCTTGCCGTTCCGTGTGGTTTATGTAGCAAAGTTTTGGCTACAGTTCAGATTTTCTACAGGTGTTTTTGTAACAGTAGACAATGCAATGCATCGAAAAATGGTGAAAATAAATCAAGTCATAGATACCTCCTTGCTTTTCAACTCTTTGATCAGTTGAGCAGAAACTGGGCGCGTTGCCGCAAGTGACGCACTTCTGATAAAGTGTGTGTGTGTGTGCGTGTGTGTCTGCAACTGTACAGACGTATTTTTCTTTTTGATTGTGAAACCTGTGCCACGGCTTGTGCAACTCGCCCTGAAAGATGTGACGGAGGCTGGATGTTGTTTGCTGGTAGATTTTCTTGAAAGTATTGCTATTGTGAAGATTTTCATTTCGACACAAGTAGTGCTTAATGCCCCCAATAAAACCAAACCTGTGGAGTTTGTTTTAGTTGGAGTGACTTAACCACTTTAGTTTTTTTGGCGGGAGTAAATAGTTTAACCTTGACCTCAATTTTGTATTTATTCTTTAGTGTGCAAAGGTGTCCGAAGATAAACAATTGTCAGGCACGTCTGCACGGCTCAGGCTGATGCAACTCTGAGCCAAAGAGGTGCAAACACTCCACCTCGTTGGACACAACATTAGGGACACGTGCACCAATGCAGTACAAAATAATGCATACAAATGTTCACTTTATTTAAAAATAGATCTTGATTATTATTTGAAGCTTCAATGTGAGAGGAAACCCACACCGGCCCATCATGCAAATTGTACACGGAAGGGCCGCAGCATATCTGCGCTTAGGTTGTTCACGGAGGCAATCCCTTCTGTTCCGACGCTAAAAATGGAACATATTTATGAGACTTTATCATTTATGTGTGCCTGATAAAGGACTGGATGGGACTGGAACCCCGGGCGTGGGCGGATGGACACGTGACTCACCCGGCAGCAGGAAGACGACGACCGGAGGTGTGTGTCCGCGTCTCGTGTGTGTGTGTCTATCATGTTCGACACCTGGTCCCAGTAAGCACTGTTCGAGGACAATGCAATAGCCATGCAGCCAATTCAGTTCATTTGGTTGGGGGAAGATTCCATCCTCCGCACCAATTTTGAAATCTTAAAACGTAAAAACGAAAGACTCAATTTGAACTCGTTCAATTCAACGCTTGCATTTACAGTATCAAAGAAGCAAGGTGGCATTATGATCATTTCAGCATTCAAAAGTTGAGCAATTGTTCTGAGAAAAATTGAGCCAGACTGAGTGAAGCAGCTCGCTTCTCCTTTTTCCACAGATGGATGGAGCAATCCTTACCGCCCGATGACACCATGCACCGATATGACACTCTGTATGTTGTTTGCATGCACTTAGAAATGTATGTGTGTTCATAAGATTTGTGTGTATGAACAAGTGTGTCATTATCTGATTATTGTTTTGCCAAATTGTGGAAGGCACTGGACTTTCCAGCAAATGAGCTTGCACACACATTCACACACAATAAGAAGAGAAAAAAAAAAAAACCCCGAATCTTTCACATGTTTATCTGACATTTTGATGAGTTTAGTTTCCTCGGCTATTCATTTATAAATAAAAATCTTAGCAGATTTTGAATTTGATGACTGTCTTGAAGAGAGCAATCGACGGACATGAATCCGTCTGATCTCGAGATGACAGTTGATGTGCAATGTTGTCTACACGTTGTAATTTTACAATGTAAGTACCACTACAATAAAAGAAGCTTCAAAAAGGAATTTTGGGTTTGTTTTGAGACCGTTATTATTCATGTTACTACAAAACGTGTGGTCTGAACAAAGGTTCATGTGGGAATTTAGACTTCGGAGACTCCGCATTCTCTCAATCTTAAAAGATACAATGCAATTCCATTATTGAACCAAAAAATATAGAATGTCATTGATTTTCTCAATTTTCTTTGCATCCCCCCCCCCCTCTCTCTCTCAAATTATTATTAAAGCAGATTTATTTTTAAAAATCACTAATTACTGTTGCAAAGGATTTATTCTTGGACTTTTTTTGGTACTTTGATACACGAGTATATGTTTTTTATCAATGTAGATTTATAATAAAAATGCACTTTTAATACTGCAGTTTGAATAGAAATACCTGTGTACTCCTACTTGTGCAAATATTTACATTCCAGTGTTAACTAACAACTGACTTGTCGTATCAATAAGCCACACTGCATGTAGAAAGATGAAAAAAGTTTATTTACAAAAGGCAATGAGACAATACAATTACTACTTCAGTGTGTCATCGTATAAACCGACCTATAATAAAATAATAACAAGACACATGCCGCTGCTACAGTCGCACTGGGTCATTCAGAGTCACCCGCTTACTTAGTTCCCCTCATTATTTGTAGTCCCATTGAAGAAATGTCTCAAATCTCCAATACAGTCATTCACTTTGAAGACAAAACAAAATACAAAAAAAAAACCTCCAGCTGTGTTGTTTAGCAAATTGCGTAAAACCCTGAATGTCACACACAAAACGGCTCATTGGTCGCTGTGCTTTTTGCTCCCTGCCGTTAGACCTGACCATAGTTAGTTAGTAAGTAAGACGTGAGGTCTTAAGTTTTCACAGGGCACCACATGCCGTCAGTCTACAAAGAGTGAAGTGGTGGTTCAGCCTGAGGATGGGTCACATAGAAAAATGTGTATTGTTTTTGTATGAAAACAGATGAAAATAAATATTTGATTAAATGCATGACTTGATGAAGCAGGTGTACTTCAGTGTAGGGCGTAATGCTGGCTTAATTCAAATTGTGTGGATTGTCTGCTTGTAACTTGGACGGTAACGTTTTTCACGGTGTGGCTCAGAAAAAGATATAACAATCTCTTAATTAATCATAAAAGCATTCTGTCCTTTATTTGATAGTAACTTGGAATTGTTGTGACAAAATGATGTTTTTCATTAAATAAAAAGTAATAACTCACAACTACAGACTGACAAGGTTTGGCTCGGGGGATATAATCGCTAAGATGATTCAAAAATATTTCAATTGTTTGCGAGTGAGTTGGAAGAGTTGCATCGAAAATGTCTTTTGGGACCGATTCTTAAGAAAGACGTAGTAACAGTTCTGGACAGAGAAGGTGTGGTGATTTGAATTCGGACTCCCTCGGTGGAGGTTGAAAAACTGGAAACAAGTTTCGTTCAGTTCTTCTTGTCCTACTCTTTCGCTCCCGGGAAAATTTTAGTCGGTGGCGCTCAACCCAACGTCGTACCAGTCACAATGTCGTGAAACAACGCTACCAAGTTCAGGGACAAAGTCATGTAAACTGTGACGCGATACATGTTGACTTAACTGTGCAAATATCATCCATGGATGCCGCACCAACATGCTCATCTGAGTTTTAAAACCCTGCGTGGGAGGTGCGGCAACCGCTACGAAACCATGACTAAGCAATGGTATTAATTATCAGATTTATTTTTGGTACTTGAAATGATTTGAGTCATGTTTTGACAAAAAAAAAAAGGGATTTGTTAGCTTTACTTGACATACGATATAGAATTGAAAACAGCAGATGTATTTCCTATGGCGTTAAGATAGAATAGTTGTAAAAGTAATACCGTAACATCTATGCTAGTTACAGTTAGCCTCGCTACAGCATGATGCCAGCAATATGCTAACGGACACTGCTTTAGAAGCTTAATTCGATTTTCCTATGTTTTAGTCTTTCAGTAACTTGAAGTGAAAGTGGCAACTTGAAGCAAGTATGTATCTTATTTGGACAACTGATGAGTGAACAATCAATTTGTAGCATGCTAGCTGGCCTATTAGCTAACCATTCATTTGCTGCTCAGAAATCTGTCATTTTCTGGGAGTGTTTGAAAAAACGGCAGGCGAGCACAGACTTGCTAATGAACGGATGGAGACGGATGTCTGACAGATGATGATGACGACGATACTTATGCTGAAACCGTGAACGGAGAAGGCGATGTCCTAGAAAGCAGTCTAGGCCCTAAACGGGACAAAAAGTGGTCGCTTGATTTGGCTCTAGTGGTTACACAAACACCGACATCTCTTTGAGATGAATGTTTTGCATAGTGGATAAGATTTTCATTCATAAGTTCATATTAGTTCTAAACATTAGACGCTTTAGCATCTTTTATTTATTTTTTAGGGTGTCCAAGGGGTGGGCCAACTCTGTCGGCATGTTAAAAGTTTAAATCTGGGCAAATCAGGACACCTACAGGAGTTAAATTTGGGAAATGCTGCGTGTTGGTCTAGTTTTGTAGGGCAGGAGACTGGATTTGCTAACTCCATCCCTCGAAATTGGGAAACTGGGAAAGCCTCCTTGACAGAGATGCGATATATTAAAAAATGGGTCAAAAACGGACATAAAACATCGTAGAAACCGCGGCTTTTGAGCTGTGACAAGAGTTTTAAAGATCCCTTTCATCTTCGGAATTGATGGACCCACACATTTAACAACCCTGTGTCTGCTGAGTTGACTGTTACCTTTCTGTTCAACCATATCTCAAAGAAGTAAACCAAAAGGAATTAGCAGGAGAATGTACAAGGCACGTTTGGATTTCCACAGGCGTCATCTTCCGGGGTCGGGGCTGAGGGGTTTGTTTGCGTTCTGGATGGGAGTGCAAATTCCCAACTCTGGTTTCACAGCAAAGGCTCAGAGACGAGAGGGGAAAAAGTGGAAATTCCAGACGTTTTTAGAGTTCCTCAAAGTATCCACTTCCTGAAATAGTAAGAAGAAGACTTGTCGAATGCTACGTCTGCTGGGTTTATGGTTTTTTTCACCCCCCCTCCATGAGCTAACCCTGAGGGTGGTGCGGCTGGCCGTTGGGGTCTCAGCCAAAGTACCATACGATCACGAGAACCAGGAGGCCCATGCAGAGGAGGAGGGCGGGTTCCTGGTGAATGTGCAGAACCGGCAACTGGTTCTGAAGGGCTGCTGCCCCTCTACGTGCCGCTCCCTGGATAAAGACAAAATAATCATGTCAAACTAGAGAATGTGATTTGTGTACAAATAAATGCTAATAACATGAAGGAAAACTGAAATGCTTGAAATTAATCTGAATCGTTGACATGGAGAGTGTGAGCCTCAGCAAGTTCTGGGAAGAGTTCCTAAGATATCCTGAATGAGCTCAATAGTTTGGAGTTGGAATAGTTTGAATAAGTGCATTGCAATTCTGTAAATAAAAACACCAAAAATACAAATATAGAAGAGCCCACACAATGATGTCACTCCCTGAGGAATTTTGTGTTAGCCTCATGGCAGGAATGAAGTTTACCTTAGAGATGGTTGCTATGGACCATCAAATTAGTCCTTTTAGTCATTTTTCAACAGACGCTTGTTTGTTTTAACACAGAAAAGGTCTTGTTGCTTGTTTTTGTGGATTTTTTCCCAGAGCCATCATGCTAATCTTAGCCCCAAGATGGGTGTTGATGGCTTTATTTATTGTTGACAATCTAGGCATATTAATTTTATGGCAAGATTGTTGCTAGTAAAAGTAGTTAATCACACCTAACAGTGATTTCAGCATCATTATTGTTTCTGCTAGTAAGTGATGGTGAGAAACCCAGAGCTAATTTTAACTTCTTAGCTTTCCTGTAAACTAAATTACTGTGCTAAGTAACTTTCTACATTTTTAGAATTGATGCCAAAAAGTGACTTGTATGTACGTTATGGTGGTCACAACATTATTGTTGCTGAACGTGGCTAACTTAGCATGTTGCTAAACTGATGTGTACCAATCAATGGCAACTGCTCTACTATGTTTACATCTACAGGAAGCAAGCAGGTAAGTATAGTGGTCAACATTCTTTTTAAAGACACTCTCCAGGTGTCATATCCTGCATATTAGTATTTACAAGCCTCGCTATCTACTCCAACCCAGTCCAAAGAAAAGCATGCATCTCCAACAACCAAAAAAAGGGACTGTTCTTAGGTTTTTGGTCAGTTGTTTGGCAAGTTAAAATATTTGGTGATCCAACAGTGATTTTTTTTCTTTGAATCAATGCAATTTGGTTTTATTCCACTAGAATTTTTGCAAAATATGGAAAACCCATCCGCATTCTTTCACCTCAACACACCACAAACCGGATCGCTGGTGAACGTAACCACACATCTCTCTTAGCTTCCTTAACACACTTGGCACTGGTTGTGACCATAACAGGTGTTTTGGTTTGGCTTGACCTTTTTTCTTCTCTTTTTCCTTCCAGTCAACAAGCCCACGCTTTGGCCCTCATCCACATCGCCATTCATTGCTCACACAGCAGAAGGGAAATCCTCTCCACAAACCACCACCAGGACTTGAGAGAGGTGGGCCAAGAGCCATGCGGATGGTGACATTGACAAATATCCAACATGGGGAGGAAAAAACTAAATAAAAAAAAATAAAAAACGTAATTTTATAAGGTGGCGTGCTATATTTTATTTTCAAGAAATGGACCTATTTTTTTTTCATTGGTGGTGATGTCATTGCAAATACCACAACAACAATTTTCTTTGACCTCAATATTCGAGTTCTGCCTTACTTAAAACATCCTCTAAGACGAACCGCTAGCAGTCTGACTGAAACGTATTATTTACTGGCGTAGGAAATTGGAGTTTATTTGCCTTGGCAGGAGGACGTCCTGTCTTGGCCTCACGCCTTTCGGATAAAACCTGGCCCTGATGGATCGTAAAACACCAACAAAGAGTGGCACGAGATCCAGCCAGAGAGAGGGGGGAGGAAAAGTCAAGCAAAGCCCACACAGCACGCTCATGCCAGGACAGGAAACAGGTGAGTGGGGAAAGACTGGTTCCCCCGGTTATGAATCATATCGTCTTGTAATTCAGCATGTGACCCGAGTTGTACATTTACAGGACAGACTAAGAGGCTTTTCCAGCTTTTCCTGTACACCATCCCTTTGACCCGACTGCAAATATGTGGCACCCAAGAGACTAGTCCATCGTTTCATGACGACGAGATAAGAGGTGAGGATTAATTCAGACGTCGACATTTTACCAGAATTATAAAAGTCTCCAAATATGCAAATCTGTTATTCATCTTGGTGATGGCAAAGTCGAACCAGTGAATGCTATTATGATTATGATCCATAAACGCTATTATCGTAAACAATTGCTGGGCAATCCGGCCAATTTTTTTATTGGATCGCTCCAGGTAACACAATCCGTCATCATGACATAGAGGTGTCAATCATTGGGCGGTTTTGCTGATGGCTAACATCTGTTGCTCTTATTGCACGGAGGTTCAAATTGAAAAACGTTTTGTTGTGTCTTCGGGGAGGGATGCGATCAATTATTGCGTCAGGGTTCTCGGGGCAACTGCAGGGATCGGTAAAGCAAACACAAGAGTGACTTTGGTCACGCAACTGGTGTGGAATGACTCATACATTGACCTTTAAAAAGGTCGATTGTAGCTTTATTTTTTACGACTTTCCTTTCTGTTGTTATTGATCTGTGTCTGTGTGGTAAAAACATTGCAGTTAGCCGTTACAAAACAGCTCATGTCCTTTTTGTTTTCTAGCCACAACTTACTATGCGGCCACCCAAAAATAGCTCAGGCTGCACTTAAATGGCGTGCGCGCTCGCACACAGAAAAGAGAAACTGGCTCAGGCTTTGTTATTGTTAGCCTAATAGCATAGTTGCCTTAGTCATATAGTTGAACATTTTCAAAACAAGAAAGCACAACAAATTCTACAAACAAGAAGCGTCCGCTTGCCTCAATTCAACCTCTGTGGATTACCACGAACCAAATGACTAATAAAATTCTAAAAAACTATTAAATTTGTAGCAAGCACATTGCTAATTTTTTTATTTTTTTTTTAATGTTGCGACAAACCCGTGATTGGTTGTTAACTGCGCACTGAGCATGTGATGTCATTTTCAGTTGACAGCAAGGGACAAAATGTATTTTTCTACACAATCTTGTGTAATATATAATTTGTCATTTTTAATTCCCGTTTCAGAACAAATTCTTGCAAGGGCTCTACATTCATGCTAAATAATTTAAAATACAATATATATATATACAAAAATAGACTAAAAATAAACACTTGGTTCAAAACCCCCTTTTTGTCTTTGACACCCGACGGATGCGCACTGGTCCTCCGAGTTATTTTTGTTTGCAAGCACTCCCACTGAAAGACGACAGCCTCTGTTCAAGTGTGTGTGTGTGTGTGTGTGTGTGTGTGTGTGTGTGTGTGTCTTTTGGCAGGATAATTAGACCTTGTGCCTTTGCTCAGCGAGAGCCCTTTAACCGCAAGGCTGAGCAATAATGTAGCTACACTGTCACGGACACCGGCCCCTGACACACACACACCAGACAGTGCTTTTACTGACGTCTGAAAACAAACACACAATCCATAAACCCAACACACACTAAAATTAGACATTTTTGGCATATAATGTGACTCTCCTTGCCCACACGCGAGGGCATTACGATGACCTTAATTGAGTCATGTGACACCAGGCACGAGTACGGGGAACAAGCAGCCGGCTTCCTCTTTTTCTCGCCCCTGCTCATTGTTCTAATAAAACACGTGCACAGACTTTCGGAATAATTCTTTGCTCAAGTTCACGGCCCTTAAGATGCACACACACACACACACGCATGCGTGCACCTTCTTCTCCTTCTAACTTCCCGTCATGTGAATAAGTGTTGAGTCACAGCAGCTACTTATCACGTTATCACACTCTTCTCCAGCCTCCCGCCGGCTTCCTCTGTGGCCTTTAATCTTAGCCAAGCACGAGCAGGGTCGTCAACAATCTGAACGCATCCAAATGGCGTGTTTAATCTGAAATAAAATCCACTTTTATGTGCAATTCCCAAAGGCCGGCGGGCGCCGCAAATGTAGTCATTGACTCACAGTAAAGACGGGGGAGTTACTAAGCTGTGTTAATTACGGGCTTTAGAGCAAGGTCTCCGAAAAAGTCAATGAGTGGAGCTTTGGAACGCTGTGATGAGATTAAACGCGGTCGAAGCCGCCAGGACGAGAAGTGGCGATGATGCAACGAGCAGAAATAATGCCGAACCAAAACGGGAGCCATGCGTAATATACTCGCTGTTCTGCCTTCGATCAAGTTTGAAACAAGCTGAGCCTTGAGGAGATGATGTGTAACCTTATGCTGGAATTAAATACAGTAAGAAATCATTTTGCAATCAAGCAGGAAATATCCAAAGTTAAAATTAGGAATTTTCAAGAAATGTTGCAGTACTGTATTTTATGCATGGCTCTTTGTGTTGCTGCTCCATTTGTGTTAAAGTAGCAGTTGTTTTCAAGTTTACAACTATGCTCATTTCCATTAGCTCCTCTAGGTGTTAGCATTAAGCTAGTGGACTTTCATGCAAGAAGTGATCAATCTTTTGTTTGTTTAAAATCTTATACCAAGAGTGAAGTTTCTATGCTAGTTTCTGTTAGCCAGTTTATAGGGATGTCCATTATTTGTTAGCATTAAGCTAGCAGATTTTTGTTTGATGAAACATGATTTGGAGATTTTTTATACTGTACAATGTAACAATGGACAAATAAACGCCTTGAGAATAGGATGCTTTGCCATTTAAAATGATGTTGTACGATAGTCACCCATTTTGTGATATCAAAATATCTCCAGCAATGTCACTGTTCTTAGAAGGCAAATGTAAATACGTAGACTCATTAACCCTGACCCTCATTATGTAGTCGTTGTAGTCATCTCCGATGCGTCGAAGCTCCTGTCCGACCTCCACGGCCTGCATGTCCCCAGCAGCCGGTCCGAGCCCGGCGCTCGGACGCCAGACAGAACTTCCTGCAAGCAAAAAAACAAAACACTTCACCCCTAATGCGATCAGAAATGCGTTCGCTGAATATTATCGTGTGAGTTCGGCCAATTAGCCCCGCGCCATCCCGCCGTGACGATGCCATTCATCAAAAGTGCGGAAAGATGGACGGGCCCCGGTCAGTAATTACACGATTGGAGTGGAGCTCAGTAAATCAAAAGAAGCAGGGGAAGAGCCGATTTGCTGGAAGGAAATCATCGCCTTTGGAAGTCCCGAACGGGTCCTTACCCGGTCACAGATGAGCTTTGTGACCGAGACAACCCATCGACTCATCCCTAGAATTACTGCTCGTGTGTGTGTGTTTAGTGCTATCAGATGGATGCCGCTGAATGAAAAAGCGCTGAATGACCCATGTCTGCGCCACACAAAAGACTAGCAGGACTGTTTTGACTGCCACACACACACAAATATAAAGCATCCTAAAGCCCAGAGGTCTTAATGAGCCATGTTTAGACTCCAGCCGTCTGTCTGATAAAAGAAAAAGAAAGAAATGCTGAGATTTTGACTCTGAACCTGAATAATTTTGATAGGTAGAAAAACCTATTGACGGTTCAGCAGAGTTCAGACCTCTGTCAACACTGATGAGGGGCTGTAAATTCCTCAATTCTGAGAATAGCAGCAAATTTTGGACTGTAAAATGGAAGAAAGAAAAAACAAATAAATCTTGCTTGGGTTTGTTTTAAATTTTCAAAAAAAAAATTGAAGCAATCTAGTGAGTGTTGTTGATAAAGTTAGATAACAAAACTCCAATTTTGGATTGTCAAAAATGTTCCAATAATCATACTATGTTGGGGTGTGTTGTTCCCCTCCAGTCCTCTAGGTGGCAGTCTGTAGTAGCCAGTGTTGTACATTATCTGAATCGTAAGTTCCTGTCTTTACTGTTCCACTCCAACCCTTTAGGGGTCAGTATTGTGCCAGATTCCTCCCACCTAGTTCAGCATCAGAAAAGTATCTATGTGATTGTAATAAATATTTAAGACAAAAAAATGCAAAGAATTGTCATTCATTTTAGGTGGTTATAAATGTTGCTATGTTGTGGCTGTTCCACTCCAGCCCTCTAGGCGGCAATATTGTCTATTTGTATTCCTCTAACTACCTAACCAAATTACTGGCGAACAGAAAGAAATCAAACACATTATCTAATATGTTTCCCATTCTGCAAGGCTAAATGAGGTCACCAAAATATTTGAGGACAAATATAAACTAGAATGTGCAGTGTGAGTTCATTGTTGTTTGTGTCAGAGCAAACACTGCGAGGGGATTAGCGCTGGTCGTTACTCCCTATTTTGTCCCACGCCGCGGCCCGTTTGTTACCAAAACAAGCGTCAGAACATTGCGGTGGCTAAAAGTAGCTGACAAATCAAAGCGTACATAATGTTAAAAGAGCACTTTGGTGGCTGGAGGTGATGATATTTTAAGACCATAGTGAAGAGAGAGCTAATAATAAAGATCCTGAAAGCGCCTTTTGTATTACATCCCAGACGGAATGAAATTTAGCTCTGGGAAGAAAATGATGTCCCATGTTGGAAAGATAGAAGACAAGTGACTTTGCAAACATACCAGGAAAAATAAGATTAAGAATCAGGTTTTGTTATTTTAAATGGAGTCATTTGACAGTAAACCATGTTGACTACTTGATGTTGTTTTGGTAGCATATCTTTGGGCTCTTGCGTCATGATACTTTTATTTTGTTTTTTTCCCCCTCTAGTGTAGGTCGGGCTGGTTCCTGTCAACTCTCCCTGTTCTTTGTTGGTGCCGTAAATTGACGATTTGACATCTTTTAGCGAGCGAGGGGAATCTGTTGTGACTCATGTTGTAGTTTCATGTTTCAATTTGACATGCACACTGTAGTTAAATATGCGCCAGCTGCTTCTGCACGAGTAAATACGCTTCAATCACTTATGGGATCATGCACGAGCTATTTTTTCCCAGTGGCCTCAGACTGATGACCTTCAGTGTGTGACATGGGCTTTCTAAGCTCCAGCTGCACAAGAGATTGTTTGCACACAGTCTGCTCACGTGACCACACATGACGTGCACTCACCCTGCAGCGTCGCCCTCGGGTAATGCGCCTCCTCAGCGACGCGCGCCAGGGCGTGCTCCAGCGCCTGAGCCGAGGGGCTGGGCGTCTGAGTGAAGGCGGAGACGCGCGTCGAGAGCGGCGAGCTCGGCAGAGATTCTCCCTCGATGGAGAAGTATCCGCTGGACGATCGCCGGTACGGAAAGTGAAAGATGGTTCTGGTCTCAAACACGCCGCGGCGCTCCGGGGAGAGGAGGGGGGAGATGTTGCTCCGGAAGCGGGACGGCGAGCGCAGCGCGCCCGCTGCGGGTGCTCCTCCTAAATGGTCGATGTCTTGCAAGCAGACGCCGGAGCCGTGTTGCTCTTTGCGGCTCTCGCTCGGCTGCGGCCGCGGACGTCCTGCGCTCGCTTCTGTGGTCACTGCGGTTCCATGGGATCTGCTGGGGTGAACGCAACGGCACCGTCAACTTGCGTCGCCAGAATCGGCGGCGGCTTCGTCCCTTCTTCCCCCGTTTGCGGTGTGTTATTTCGCCTGCGATCGGATTACCTTTGACCGCCGAATGGATATTGGCCGTCGCCCTGCAGATCCTATTCGGAAGCTCCACCGCGTTCGAAGGGGCGCTCGTGGAAGTTTTAAAACACTTTTTTTTTTTTGCTCGTGTGGAACTTTATCGAGCCTCGCGTGTTAAAAGGAAGCAAACTGCGTCACATGTCAACTCGGTCCGGGGGAAGGAAAAACAAAAGCTTTTTATTTTTTTTTAACAGCAGACACCATGTCTTTTTATTTACCCTCAACCACCACATCGGAACACGTTGACTCTATCGGTCGAGAATTGAACGTCTTTACGCGTTGACTAGTACATTACATTTTGAAATATATTTCTATATTAGGCTGTGCGTAGGGGGGTGGGGGTGGGGGGTGTCTTCCTGTTTGTCCATACTGAAGCGGCTTCCTCGGCGAGCAGCCCCACAATGACGCTCTCCCGGGTGCCAACACAATCCACGCACATTTTAATGCTACCAGGAGTTGGACTTTGCGCACTAGAGCCAACCTTGCGCCAATTAAACACAGACAGCGGAATGATAATGTGCGGACATGAGTTTGTCCAATCTGTCAACATTAAATCGTTTTTCTAACAAGCCTTTTTATTTTATTATAGCGCGCCCGCGTCATGGTGTGCGCGCAAGGCGTGCGCGCCATCAGCAGGCAACTCCGTGCACCGGCATCTCATCTACCAGGAAGACGCACGGCAACCGGCGTCCGCCTTTTAACTCCTTTTTGTTTATATTATTATCATCCTTACCATTCCGAAAACAACGCGGGTAAACCAGTCCTATGGCGTCATACCGCAAAAGAAATAATCACGGGCGGGGGGGCGGGGGGGGGGGCGAACCCCGTGAACTCAAGGCAATTTTAAACGCTCGTTAGAACAAACTTGTTTTGCGCAATTATAGCGTTTTAAATGCATTTCGTGCGGAATTTGTACGCACCGTTTATTAGGGACGCTTAAAAAACAGTAAAATTTCTATAAACGCTTTGGAAGGGGAAATAATATACTAAAATTGCGCTTAATAAAGAATAAATGTAACTATTAAAGAAGTCCGTCATGAGCAATTGTGTTTGCAAATGCGTTGTCTCGTCTCGACACGGCGTGACAGCTGACTCACACCGGCGAGCCCCGAGGCAATCGTGATATTGTGAAGATTACAAAAGTCAATAAAAGCGAAAATAAGCACGTACGTACCCGGTTTCGACCTACCTGTGCATGTCAGTAGTGGCACATGATGCGTATAAGCAAAGTCCGGTAGCGTGTCTTTTGTGTGAGCTAGGTTTCCGTCCGATGTTCTTTTAGATCCACTCTGGCCGGTCGTCTACTCTTCTCTGAAGGGGTCGCGGAGCTGCGCACCCCTTTTTATTCAACCCTGGTGGGTGGGCGGGACTAGTTGGACAGTCCTTACTCTGTCGCCCCCTGGCAGGGCAAATGCAGTCAGGCAGCATGAAGACGTTTATTTCTTTTCCAGTTCAACTTTTTTTTTCTAAAAATATTTACAATTAAAAAAACAAAAACAAGACAAATTAGCAAATTGCATTACTATGATTATTAATAAATTAATAAATTAATAAATTAATAAATTAATAAATAAATAAATAAATAAATAAATAAATAAATAAATAAATAAATTAATAAATTAATAAATTTATTTATTTATTTATTTATTTATTTATTTATTTATTTATTTATTTATTTATTTATTTATTTATTTATTTATTTATTTATTTATTTATTATATTATAATTATATTTATTAATTATATTATAATTATAATTATAATTATTTATTATTTATATATAATTATATATATATATATATATATATATATATATATATATATATATATATATATATATTAATAATTATATTAATTAATTAATTAATTATAATTATTAATATATATATAATTATATATAAATTATAAATAATAAATAAATATAATTATAATATATTAATTAATTAATTAATTAATTAATTGCGTACAATTAATTAATTAATTAATTAATGTGTATTTATTTATTTATTCATTCATTCATTCATTCATTTATTTATTTAAAAACAAAACACAAGAAAATTTCAATACAATGAGCTTCATTATGTATTTTTTTTATCGTCACCTTCCTAAAATATTAATTAAAAGGGTTTTCGCCCCAGAAAACAAGACACTGAGCCAAACACAGACTGTATTGTGTTTATTAATAGTTTTCTTTGAGGACTAGAATTTTCCAATTTTTGGACTCTGAAGACCTCTGAAGGGATAGTAGGGTGTTTTTCAACAAACTTATTTTGACAGCTTCACCCTGCCAAATTGACTCCCACTCAAAGCCACACTTCCTGTGTCCTTTTTTTGGTCAGACCCAAGCCCCTCACCCTTATGTACTCACTTCCAACCTTCTCATCTGAGCAAATTGTTCTCAGGGAAATTTAATCTTGTTTTTGACAAGACGAATCCAAAGAATATCCTGGTCTAGTCTCTCATTGCAACTGGCAATGTGGCTGTTCCAAATGATTTAATCACATTCATGTTCGATGGGAATCAGTTCACATACCAAAATAAATAAAGCTGAGATTCTCTAGTAAGCGTTATCTGGCCTGTTTTGCTTTTCCCTAAAAGCTGGTTATAATGCATGTTTAAAAATATAAAAAAAATTCTCATAGCCCAGACAAATTAAGAAGATTGTTGTCTTGTTTACTAAACAACCAGTACTTGCCAGAAAAATGTCTGCAGCCCTGAACATTTTTTTTTTTATACTTTCGTAAAAAAATCAAATTTGGATGAATGTCTTGTTGTTTTGCCCGGAGCATATTAGAACATTTGAACTTTAGTTGGGACTTTTTGGAGTCATTTTAAATAATGGCAAGTCTGTCTGACTTCCAATAGAATTGGTTAACACTACTTCGTTTTTTTTATTCTTGCTACGCATGTCACTTTGATTTTAATTTACAAACATGCAATAAAGTATCTGTGTCTGAGTGGTTTTGTGCTCTCTCCAGCATGTGCTGGAACAGTTGTTCTCACTTATCTTCTGATTAAACAACAGCGGAAGACACACATGACATTTTCTCACCAATCTTTCCTCTCCCCATACTTTGAATTGCAAGTTTTTGTGCTCAGGTTTCCTTTGACTGCACATTTCGACGCACACGCATGCAACACGGTGATATTTTGGCAGCAGGATGCAGATATATTTAGATAAAGGAGGCAAAGGGGAGACAGGTGCTGACATGCGTGTGTGGCTTAGCCGCAATACAAAAGATGCAGACGAAATGTAATTGTGCAAAATAACGTCTTTTTTTAATCAAACGTTTTCTTTATTGACTTTATTTTTTAATTTCATAAAATATAGACACACGAAATGGAAAGAAAAACAAATTAATTTAAACAACCAATAAACATTTGGCAAAAAGTGTTTGGCACATACTGTTAATTTATGATTAAGAATAATTTATCTTTCTCTCTCTCGACCATACAAAATATTCAACTATTCACTGTAAGGTTATGCAGAGGAAGCTGACATTGTTGCTTTTCCTCCCATTACAGGTGTTCATGCGTGTGCATGTG
Organism: Syngnathus typhle; assembly: GCF_033458585.1. Classification (NCBI taxonomy): domain Eukaryota; kingdom Metazoa; phylum Chordata; class Actinopteri; order Syngnathiformes; family Syngnathidae; genus Syngnathus; species Syngnathus typhle. The sequence continues at coordinate 2,410,234 of NC_083745.1, forward strand.
CCACACAGACTGTTTGCACCTGGGTAGCAAAGGCGTGCGTGCAGATGTGGTGTGGAGCCAAACACACTGCACGTGTGAGAGTGTGTTCAATTCAGTTTTATTTTTAGATTGCAAATAAAAAAAATAAAAAAATTAGCTTGGGATACCAGCACTCATTTCATGCATTCATTTTTTTTTCAAAGATGTAGTAAACAATACTGACCAACAGAGGTCATCAAATGTTCAAAGAATGATTGGAGTTATAGAATGGGGGGGGCAGAAAGGAGCGATTATCCACGTGACCAAACAGAAGCTGACAACATGACAAGACAGAAGGAATTTTGAAAGGAAGGAACAGAAGAAAACCCTTACCATACTTTCTTTTTTTTAAAGCCTTACTATACATGGTGATTTTCAAATAAAAGTCAAAGACTACAGTCGTCACCATAATTTATTTATTTATTATTTATTAGTTATTGTTTGTGCCTTGTTGTTTTTATTTTGTGTCGTCTACTTGGATGTTTATCGTGTACTGTGTCTCGTCACCGTGGGATGGAGGAAACGGAATTTCGGTGAAGGGATTGACAATAAAGTGACTTTGAACTTTGAACTTTGATAACCTCAGGCTCAGGTCAATTAGTGCAGCCCAGAGGTCAAAGCAAAATCAGTGAAGCAACATTTTGGCGTTAGCAATTTCTTAGTGACTCAATTGATTGATGGAGCAGGAGTGTGTGCACTTTTGTGACGTCTGATTTGGTTGCAATTTGGTGTACAGTGTGATGCTCTGACGTCTGTCTGGGCTGCTTCTGCACAAACAAGGATCTCTTTGTGTGCACAAGACAAATCACAGGACTCACATGTTGTTTGCAGGGGAGGGACGCTAACGTGGAGCCTTAACTTAATCATTTTATTCTTCTCCGTGTTCTTCACGGGAGGCGTTAGCACCAGCAACAAGTGGACCTCTCCGCAAGGATTAAAACATGGACGATAATTCACGAGACGCTCAGGATCACACAGAAGATAGGTCACCACACAAAAAAGGTATGAATATTTTTTTTTTTATTTATTTTGCTCAGAACAGTAAAGCATAAATATAGTCTGTCATATGAATGACTAATATTAGTGACGTACTAACAAGCCAAAAGATGAGCTGAGTCTGAAGCAGAGGGGGCATAAGTATTTATAAAATGTACTTAAGTAGAAGTACAACAAAAAACAACAAAGAAAAAAAGTGCCTTCACCAAATTGTCAGATGCATACAGTGTCTCACACCGATGAACAATTATAAGGCAATCAATGAAATGAATAATAACTGAAATAATCAATACATGGTATGTATTTCAATAACACTTTTGTAAATTGCACGACTGTCCAAAAGTTTGTTTTCTGGTGTAATGACCTCTTCGCAGCCTTTTAGCAGCCCGCCCGCTGTGTCCGTGAGTCTGTTCACATGACAGCGTCGTTAGCATTGTTGTGCCTTCAGGCTAGGCTGGCCGTGTGGGTGTTGTCAGTGCTGAGTGTGTCCTTCTGGTGTATGGGTATTATACAGTCATGGACACACAAACGAAGAACAGTTTCATAACTAAATGACGACAATGATAAAATCAATGCTAGCCTCCTTAGCCAGTCTTTGGAGCTTAACATTGTGTTTAGCGTTAGGATAAAAAACTTTTTTGAAGAACTGTTCACCATCTGCTAAAATGTTGCTTGTTGTGAAGTTGACTTGAGGTCAGTGTCACTGCATTAAAATATTCATTTTGGTGGCATCTTCTTGCCATGGACCAATATTGAAGTGAGTAGAGGAGCTTCAGGTAGTCAGGACATAGCTATGTCTAATAGAAAAAAAAATGCTTTGCTGCAACATTGTGGCTAATACAAATATTTTTCTAATTTCTGTTGTGAGCGGTGTTGGAACAATATGTTTTATTTTGTTGTTCAGATGAAGAAGATACAAATTTGCAGGACGCCAACATGGAGGTAGCTCAGGTGAGAAGATCTCTTGTTCTGCTATCTATTCACATGCACAACACAACAGTTCCATACGCAAGCTCCGCTAATAGCTTGTCAGCTAATCGGAACAAGACATTCATCTCTGGCTCCATCTTTCCATGGCTGGTATGGGTCATGTGAAAGGCATCAGGCGGAAAGCATGTGTTTGTCTTTTCCCCTCGATGCTATCAGTTTGTCGACTGTACCTGAAAGCGCAAACATTAGTCTCGGTACATACTAGATGCTTTTAAGTCCTCGTCAAGTGAAAATAATGGTCTTGTAAATTGTAAAAAAAAAATCCATGACTTACTTTTTCTTTTACTCTTCGTGCACCCACGGCCAACAACGAGGCACTCCAAAGCGCACCTTCTCTTTGTACGTCTTCACCAATTAACTTCCAACGTGTTTTATGTATTATGAAAGAAATTCATTTGACAGAATCTTCAATCACTTTTGAAATGAAGAGAAATAAAAAATCATTTTAACCACACAGCTGCAGGGCCTGGTGGCAGAGCTGCGCGAAGGGCTTCGCATTTCCGTGGCGGAGCTGTGCGAGCTGCGGCAGAAGGACCGGCGATTAGAAGGAAGCCTGCAGGCTCACCAGACCGACGTGGATGATAAGATTATGGGCCTCAAGAACTCACTCAACACTTTCAAGGTGCTGGACACACTATCAAGTCGACCTCGCTGACCCAATACACACATGTACACACAATGAGTGTATTCTGGATGGAGATGGAAAAGCATCAGTAGCTTAATGAGGAACATCTGACTCAATGGAAGCAGCGGGGTAATTTAATAGATTAGACAAGAAGGCAGCAAGGCTTAGACGTTAGAAGCAAGCAAGCTCCAATTTTGGTTCTCGTTCCAACCCTGTCTCAAACCTCTACCCGGGACACATCTCAGGTCCCATCACCCAAAACGAGCTAATTGTTTCCGATTGCAGGAGGAACTGAGCACTGCGTTCTTCCACATCCAGCACGTATCCAACAGACAACAGGAGATGATCAAGCAGCTAGAACAGCTCCAGCCAGACGCCCCCATCAACGTCCCACAAAGGTAGCAAACTGTAACGCGATAAGAAAGCCAAGACACACACATACAGACTTCTGATGGGTCCAAAAAGCAGAAGAAGTTCCAAGTCGGATGTGTTGAGCGCATCCGAGGACGAGCGCATCTGTGCACCCGGCCGATCGGAGCTCAGCATCTTCCAGCGGTACTTTGGCGACTCGCCGCAGTCGCAGAGGAGCGTCACGTCTTTACAGAGTGAGCATCGAGATGGTGCATCGTGGAAAGGCTTGAATTAAATGAAATTCGATAATATGTGTTGTAGCATCTGTTTCGGAGCAGCAGAGATGTGGTTTGTCCAGAGATCCGGCGTGGGGGGATGGCAGGAATGGTAAAGAGGACACAGACACGCTCAACAGCCTGACGGAAAACAGTAAGAAAACACGGCTGTCATGTTTTCATTGACCCACAACTCAAAATCAAATAGAGCACGTCAACAACTGTCATTGTCACAAAGTGCTGTACAGAGATTAAAGATAAAAAAAAAAGAAAACGTCAAGTAACAATAATAATCAAATAATCAAATAAAAATACATTATTTTTTAATGTCTCCATTATACAAGAATGCCACAAATAAATTAAATAAAGGATCAAAATAAAAGCCAATCAAAACAAGAGATAATATTAATAAATACAATAAATGAAATACAATTACATAGATAAGATCTAAATAAAATAAACCAAATTGAACTTTTAATATGGGAGCAAAGACCGAATCAGAAAACATTAGCTTGTTTAAAAATCAGACAAATATTTCTTGCAGGTATGAGACAGAAAGCCGCCTTGGAGCTTCTGGAGTCGGAGAGGATCTACGTGTCCCACTTGTCCTTGCTGCTGAAGGCCAACATCTCTTTCAACGGCTCGGAAGCGCTCGCAGCAAAGGACAAACGGTGAGAAGATCCGATTCGTTATTAGTCCGCACACCTACCCGCTTACCCGTGATCTAAATTTATAGGAATTAGAAGGCAGGAAATGAAAAAATCTAATAACTTACTCCAGCTTGTTAATGTCATGGCTGTTAGGCCTCCATGCACGAGTTTACACAACGGGACCATTTTTGAAATATCGCCGCATCATGCGCTAACATGCGGACAACCAAAATCCCCTAAATTGATGATGGCACGTCTTGGTCCAGGCCGTTTCCCAGCTCTTTGAGGTTCCTGATCCAGCAGCACTTGGACCTGCTGCACGCCCTGCAGGAGCGCGTCCTCAGGTGCCAGTGGCAAGGCATCATGGGAGATATCTTCATGAGGCTCACCAGTAAAGAGGTGCCCTCATCATTATTTCGAAGGATTAGTGCCAAATGATTGTGAATGCGTGGAGGTCCAACGCTTGGCAAATACGTCAAATCAATCACAATCCATGACTTTACTGTTTTTTCCCCCCACCAGAGTGATTTCCTCGATTTGTACGTTTCCTATCTGAAGGAGCTGCCCGATTGTCTGGCCGTGGTCACTGTGCTGGCCTCCAATGCTGTCAAATCGTCCACCTTCCTGGAGGTAAAAGACACAACCATCCATTTTTTATTAAATAAAATAAAACATGAGTAAAAATAATTAAAAAAAAAATGAAAAAATAACAATAAACAATAAATAAATAATCAAATAAATAAATAAATAAATAAAATAAATAAAATAAATAATAAAATAATAATATAATAAATAAATAAATAAATAAATAAATAAACAAACTCTTTAACCCTAACCCTAGCTCCAGCTCTAACCCTGGTTTTGTGGAATAGCTCACAAGCGAATAGCAGCTTTATTCATGCAATAAACTTAGCCGTTAGCTTAGAGAAAACATGCATAAAAGAAGTGAGTGGTACTTTCTTTCCTTGGCAAATCGTACATCGACATTCTAGTTTACGTAGTCCACGCCAAGAGGGAGACGCAACACGTTTTCTGACTAATCCGTTGATGCACGGGAAGGAAGAGGCAGTTCACCCATTAACTCGTTGGCGAACGGGGAAGTCAGGATTCCTTCCGTCACTGATCCATCCATACGTAAAATAGTCTTACACAAATGTATCCAACCTAAACATTCCGTTGCATAAGAATGGGTGACGCTTGACTGCAGTTTGACCTATTTTTTTCTGATTGGTCAACATGAACCGCGCCTCCTTTTTGCTCTGATTGGTTGTCCCAATGTTTTCAAGAATGACGTCATGGGCGACGAGTCCAGACCCTCACTGCACACGTTGCTCCTCCAACCGGTGCAGAGAATTCCGGAATACTTGCTTTTGCTGCAGGTGACAAAAAAACACACACAGACAAAAAAAACATTTTTGTCCTTAATTCCATCCATCATCACGTGTGTGTTTAGGCTTTGCTGAGGCAGACGGAGGCCTCGCACCCAGACTACTATTTGCTACTAGTGTGTATTCAGCAGTTCCGCAACTTCAACAGCCAGCATCAGCACCTCCTCCAGCGTAACCAGGAACTCCTGATGCACAGCCGCTTGGAGGTCAAGAGGTCTGCACGACAACAAAAACAAAACAGCATTCATCCTTAAACACAACATAGGGAAATACAGACAACGTGTGCGCGTTGTCTCCTAGTAGCAGGTCGTCCATGAAGCAGCTTCTAAGGAACATGGAAGGCGGCCTTCAAGTATCTCCTTACCCTCATAGCAAGTACGGCTACAGATAGTGATAGTGGAATAATTACATATCAAATCAATAATACCATACAAATGATCTTCATTTGCTTTTTTTGGGGTCTTTTTCGACATGGACAGGGAGCACGCTAATCAGGCCAAACACAGCAAGCAACGTCTTCTGGAGCAGATCCAGTCCAGCCATCGCTTCCACGAGCGGGATCGTGTGCAGGAGCCTGAAGTTAACTGTTACGATGCCGAGTGGGGGACTCAGCTGCAGTTCTACAGCCCTGACGTGGACTCGCGCAAACACAAAGCCACAGGTGATATTTGCAAAGTTCTTGTCAAAAAAGAATAGCTAAATACAAATTTGAACGATGAGCATCTTTTGGCTTGCAGGTTTGGGCAGCATTCCGGAAACAGAAGCATCCGAGGGCTCCGGCCAGCATCGTGTACCTGCCAGACCCTCAGAATTCCGGCAGGTCCAGCCAGGCTCGGCTTTGGCCGACGCCTTGGAGGAGTTCCTTCTCCCTCCGGAGCCTCCTGGGATGGAGTGTCTCTACGAGGAAGAAAGCAACTCCCTCCACGATGCGTCCGCGTTCGACGGCAGCTCTACGCCCTCGTCCGACTCGTCCATCGACATCGCCTTCGTCAAGTGTCCCAAAAGTCCCATCACTCCATCGCGCCACGCGCCGACAAACCGGGATTTCTTCGGCAACGGTTACAACAAACCCAATCGAGCGTGCGGCTCCCCGGACGAAGCTGTGCCGATGCACCACGCTTATCAACGCCCCCTTCAGGCCAGCCAGCGTAAAAAAAGCAAGGTGAGCTCACACGGTACTCAAGTTGTGAGATTCTTTTGACGCTTTTGCCCTCTTTGCAGTCACTGAACGGACTGCAGATGGACAGCACAGCGATGGAGAGCGGCCACGCCAAACTGGAACGGCAGGGCAGCAGAGGGTGCGCCACGCCGTCTCGTAAGATCCACAGCTCGCCGGTGGTGAGCAAGAAGGACTGCGAGAAGCCCAGCGACGACCTTCATGGGGTGCTCAACATTTGAATGGATTTGACGGGCAGAGTTTTACTCTATGAACTAAAAGGCTCACCCTTGTCAGGTCCCCGCTATGCCGTCGTGGGCGGATGAGGAAGATCACCATCACACGCCCCTCAGCGAGCGAAGCCGCAAGCAAGACAAGGGAGGCTTTAGGAGCTCCTTCAAGAAACTCTTCAAAAAGAAGTAAGAAGAATGATACCGTCTGTCCATTATGAAACGGTGGCTTTATGAAACGGTCGCTTTCTCGCAGGGGCGGTGACGACGATAAGAAGAAAGCGGCGGCAGAGAAAGGTCAAGAGAATCAACAAGTGGATGTTAGAGGCACTGCAGTGTGAACCTTTGTTGAAGTAAAGCACAAAGCAGAATGTTATACACAATATACACCGAGCGCTGCCGCATATCGCAAACGTCACGACGATTTTGATAAAGACATCAAAATGGCCGCAAAGCACAACCGTTTATATCCGAATGAAGCTTTTCAACGTAGTTCACAGAAGAGTTGGGAAACTCCTACTTCGCCCATCTCTAGCTTCAGATTGTAGACATGTTTATATGTTTGAAGTATGACAGTTAAAGGATGTAGAAAAATGGGTTTTGCTTTTTTTTTTGCTTTAAATGTTCCAAATAAGCTGTTAAGTGTAATTTTAGTACAAATAAATGACATGTATTTCCTCACTTGACGATATGGAGTAAATTGTAGTTTCAGTATAAAATCGGCAAAGGTATGTATTTAAAAAATAAAATGGCCTATATTGGTTTATAAAATCGACCGATTTCTGCCCATTTCCAAAGAGCTAATAACAAAATGACAATTTGGACCAATCAAGGCGTGACATCCTTTTTTTTAATGCGTTAACCTCTCATCCTCATAAATCTTGTTACACTTCTCAAAACAAAATATAGGCAATTGTACAGTATGTAAAACAAACCCAATTTTATTTTACACTATATACATGTCATGATGTGCGCATCGCATCGTGAAAAACAAACAAAGCAACGTGTGTGAGGTCAATATCAACAAAAGCGTCAGAACAGAACGGAAGGGCCGAGACATTTTAGTGTGTTGGTTGTGTCAGTGATCACGTTAAATATGCTGGGTGGTTAAAGTCATGTAAAAGGAGATGAATTCAAAACACATTTCGGTGGAATGTCTCATTCGTGCTGTCAAATGTGGCGTTGCAAAGCCGCAACGTCACAAGGCCGACTGAATCCAAATTGACACTGGGTGCTTATCACATGAAATGAGTCAAATCCACATTTTAACATCCATGTATGGAATGTGAAACTTTTTTTTTTTTTTAATTTATAATTGGAGTTGGTTAAAAAAATTTGCAACATGCAAGTGGAGTGATCATTCGTGGAGATTAAGTTTTGGAAATATTTAGTTTTCTTATACTTGATATTTCACAGCTTAAAAAAAAATGATAGGCTAGTTTTTGGGGACATCGCATTTCCTCAAATAATGGCCTCGCCTCTGACAGACACCGTGACTCAATTAATCACCAAGTCTGTCATCAAAATGAACAAAAAAAAAAACTTCCCCAAAAAAGTAGCTGATATGACCGGTGGCTGTGAATCGTGTTTCAATGTGTGTGCATTATATATTACTATAGTGCAATATATTATTTGATTTAAGTATAATTATGGGAAACGTTTTGAAATATATATGATGATGAACAATTTTTCATTTGCTCTCTTTGAGACACACTGCACATAATTGCATTTGCTCCAGGCCACTATTAGAGGAAAGTACAGGATTCAGTATCTTGTCAAAATGGTTTCATTAAGGTCGTTTTGAATTTCTATTTACTTGTAAAATTTTAATTTATTTGAAAACTTAAGCTGAAATCACATGATCCGAAACATGAAAAAACACAAATATGTCAAATTAAAAAAAATAAAACAAAAAACAAACGTGAAGAGGCAATATTTTTTGTTTCAATTCGAGTATTGTTTGAGGTTTCATAAGTGTCATTTAAATTTATGGGAAGGAGTGTTCTATTTTATCCTTTTAAGTTTTCCAAGAAATAATTTGAACCAAAATTGCCAAAGGGTTGAGAAATGAGCTTCATGTTTTTATGTAAGTAAATCAATTTACGAGGAGCTTGTTTTAAGAAGTTTAAAACTTTTATACTAACGTGAGCTCTGTGTACGGACACATGTGACGCGACTTGTGTAAGTCTCCCTTTCAATCTTACGGAATTGTTTTAATCATGAAGCTCCTTTAAGTTTCGATGTCGATATTGTGACAAAAAACTTCAGTTGTTATTCACTGGGGGGACTGACGTGTAGCCTGCTAAGGACAAAATGTTTGTACAGACGCACATTCATAATACACACACTCACTTCCGCAGGCATGACATCACATTTTTTTCGCAAACACCCTATTCTCTGTGCAAATGTTTTAACACCAGTGGTTCAAATAAAAAAACATAAAAAGCTTTATGATCAGAACTGCATAAGAAAAAGACGTTTAAAAATGACAACAAAAAAAAAAAACCTGTGCAGGATGAGCAAGTCGTCATCTTGTGTCGGCATTTCAACAAAGGTCCACGTGAGTCGACGTTTGCGGGTTACGCAAGTTCCGCTTCCTCCAGAGTCGCCTACTTCCCCTCGTCTGTCCGTCTTTCCGCCGTTATTTGTTTGTGCCGAGCAACTACGCACGCGCCTAACTACACACGAGCAGTTTTAGTGTTCATATCTGTCCAAAAATACTACATTTATATGTACATCAATTAAATAGACATCAGTTAAGCACTTATGTGGCTGTTGTTGCTAAGCGGAGGCGGCCGGAAGCCTTCTCCTCTTTTTTTTCTTTTCTTTTTTTTTTTAACACACAGATAAAAAACAGGAGAGTCGTTATCCTGCTGGCGGATTAACATCATGCCACAATAAATAAAAGTGAGGGAGGGGTTTGATTAAGGAGGGGGGGGGGGGGGGGGTCTGTGCAAGATGGCCGCAGTAGTAGCACAATGTGTACAACTAAGTAGTACAAGTGGTGTGGAGGTCCAACCTCCTGGGAGGGCATCGTGAGCGCGAGTGTTTCTTACATCGTCATCTGCCCTTGAACGCACCGCGGCGCCTCACTGTGAACGGGGGATGCGAGGGGGTTGCAGGAGGAGGGAGGGGGTGAGCGCACTCCCCTTTGCTAGTTGCTAGGCTCTTAACGCGGGGTTGTTAGCATGAACGTGTGTTGCGTTGTGTGTCAGTAGCTGTTTTCGTGGCCTGCCAGGATGTAGAGGTTGCTGTGGGCCGTCGGGTTGTCGGTCGGCCGACTCTCCAACACCACCACCCTGAAGATAACACACACATGGATTATAAAAATCAGTTCATCTCAAATTTGATTTGTTTGCTTTAACCACAAACTGAAAGAAAGTCACTCTTTGAGAACTTGTAGAAAAGACGTCATCAAAGAATGATGTTAAATCATGAGCGTGCAGACACCAAAATAAATCAAATTTTTTCCAAACCGTTTATCTACTCATGTTTTGACGCTTTATTAGACTTTGATGTCTTCACTCTCATTAAGTAAGAACCGCTCCCCAACACCAACACTTCCAGCCCCACCCTCACCCAAAACACACACCAGGATTCAAAAATCCCAACAAAGTCAGCGATACCTTGGCAGAGTAACACCTTTGTCATGGTGACCTTTGTGGTCGTCTCGTCTTTTTGCGGGAAGGCATTGGAAAAGGTTAATGCCTGACCGTGTGTGTGCGTGTGCGTGTGTCTGTGTGCATGCGCCCACCTGTCTGATCCCAGTAGTCTGAAGATACGCGTACTGTCTGAGATCTCTTGTGTAATCTGTGGGCAACGTGGAACATTTCAGAGTTACATCATGGAAAAACACTATGGCGCGGGTTCCGGGCCAAGAAACCTGGCTCACCTCGTTGGTCTTGAAACTCCGCCCCTGCATGCCGTGCCTCCAGAAGGCCAGCACGCTATCCTGGAGACAAACTGTGAAGAAAAAAACAAAACATTTTGTTGAATTAAGTCCAGTGGTGTCTTCAGTTAATTCAGCATATGTTTTCCTACCCGTGGACTCGATCTGGAAGTTGAAGGTGAGCTCGGCCGACAATTTCCTGCTGGATTTCAGTCGTCCCTGGAGGTTAACGATCTTGATACACCCTGATGAAGAGAGACGGGGAAATGAGGCGACGTGTTTTCGAGGCGCTAGTCAGACCTCCGGCTGACTCACGATCGAGGCAGACGAGGATGGTGTCCCTCTCCAGCTGCGTGACGTGGATCACGCATGTCTGAGGCGTGTCTGTAGGCCAGAAAGAACACATTTGGAGAACCAAAAAAAAAAAAAAAAACCAGACCCCCCAAAATGCTCAGTGTGCATTCTCACCCGTCTCTGTGAACCAGGAGGAGGTAGCGTTGGGGTTGGGGTTGACCGTGCCGAATCGGACCACTTGGTTGAGCTCGCTCCCTTTACTGACGGCCACGCAGATGAGAGGGTACGTCTGCTCCGGGACCACCAACATCTCAAACACCTCCAGCGGGCACGGCAGGGGGAAGTCGATGGTCTGTTTTGCCACCAAAAATAAGAATAACCATGAAGTTTGAGCCGACAATATAATTGTGATGACAAACGTAAGTAAAATGTCCTGGTGACCTTAATGAGCATGAACTTCTGCATGGATTCCACCCACTCCAGCAGCATGACATGGGACTGGAAAGCCCCGCAGAGGTACTTGTGGCCTGTATACGGGTTGCGCACTGCACACCGAAGGACAACAAGTCAGAGCCAAGACGCACGGTGGCTTGATAATACAAACCACGTCATTAAAATCCACTTGAAGCATTCATTCTTAATAGAAGAAAATTGAGGGTAATACAAATACGTACCCACGCAACACTTTTGGCACCCTTTAGTGTCTGGAATTTTTGTGGAAACAGCAAACTTCCTATTGGAAAAAAACAAAACAGCGCAACTTAAATAGTGACATTGCTGATGGTTCCATTCAAATATTATTGATGGGATTTGGACCTTTTACCTGGGTATCATCTTATCAGGCAGCTTGTGTGTGGGAATGGCTACGGGTAATTTCTGCAACTGTCTGGCCTGGTCGAAGATTCCCGGCAGGGCGTGAGAATACAACTGGGAGGCTTTCCCTGGACAAGGCGCAAATAAAAAGTAACATTTCATTGTTTGGTGAAGAAAAAGTCGATTGTTGGGGCAGCTGCGAAGCAACTTACCGGATACTGACAGAAGATTGTTGTTCATGACGTACAACCACGTGCAGCGTCGAGGAAAGAGCTACCGCAAAAGGTGCAGCATGTTGTTGTTGTTGTGACTTCACATTTAAAGTCATTTACAAATAAGAGCATGACTCACCTGTTCCATTGTGGTCTCATGCAGCTCATTAAGGTTCAGTGTGTAAATTCCCTCTTCAGCGCCAAATATCAAATACTGATCTGGAAAAAAAAAAACACACAACACACGCAAGCTCTAGTAGAACAAAACACGACGGTCAGAAAGGTAAGCAGAGCTGCAATAAGCGCAAAATATCCCTCCTATGTATATATTTTTTCTACCTCTAGTGTCAGGGTTGATCCAGGAAGTGGCGCAGTGGATTTTGAGAGGGCAGCCGTTGAACACCTTGGAGAAACACGCGCCCATCTGCCAACAAAAGTGGAGGCGCGCTTAGAAACCATCAATGAGCTCAAAGAACTGCCGCACGAGTTCACAGAGACACTTACATGGACTTTAGGTGTCGGTGGGAGCCCGTTGCTACTTGGCATCTAAAATAGATCGACACACAAACATAATTGTTTTTTTTTGTTTTTAAAAAGAAAAATGAAGATTCTGTTTCGATCGTCATGAACAAATTACCGGGACATCCTTCTTGTCCTTCCGTAGGGGGACACTAGGGGGCATCGTGGACTGTTGTCTATCTGCAGGACTGCTGCGCTCGCCGTTGTGTGAAGCGCTCAGGCCGTTCCCTGCAGATATACAACACGCATAACGTCAGTTTGGGTGAGGCCGAAGGTGATCGCGTATCATTGGACTCACGGGACTGACGACATGGAGGAGAGCGAGAATTAACTACAAGGCGGGTGAGGGAAGGTGGAAGGCAGCGAGGGAGGGAGGGAGGGAAGAGGGGAGCCGGCTGGCATGATAAATGCAGCCACGACTTCATCTTTACTCTTGCTTCCCTACGGCAAGAAGTTCTCTCCTCTTCCTCCATCCTCAATGGAAGGGCCGCTGTTAAATGATTGACAGCACTCGGCAACCAATCAGGTGTCTAACGTTTAGTGTCAGGACATGTATAGCGAAAAGCCGGTGGCTACTACAAACATGGGCTGTGTTCGGAATCATTCATTCGCTCATTCCCTAATCAAAAGTATTTCAAATGAAAAGCCACTTTGGAACTTTGATCGATGATATAGAACATAAAAATAAGCTACATTGCAAAATGGATACAATGTTGTGATGTTTGCTTTATCTGTCTTGGCAGCCCTTTGCAATAATCAATCGCAAAGTAGCTCTCAGTTTCAAAATGGTCGGTGAGCCCTGATACGATTCCGAACATAACCCAGGAGACATTAAAAGTGTTGCTATTAATGGACTCATGGGACAGATAAATCAGCGGGAGAGGACAACTGGAGGGGCGGGGCAAAAGGATGCTATCAAGCTACTGGCTCTTACTCTCGTCCCCATTCTCTTTTTCCTGCTCCTCTTTCACCTCCTTCAGCACCTCCCACGCCTCCTCCAGCTCCTCCTCTGTGTGAGGCGTGTGGAGCCACTCCCAGAAATGCCTAAAGCTGCCATCGTCCTCCGGGGCGGACGTGTCCGCCGTGTCCGTGCGCTCGCTCGCGGTCTCGTTACCTAGGCTGCTGCGGCGGTGCGGCGGCAGCCTCGGGGGCGGCGGCCGCGGGGGCACGTTGGAGGCGGGCTTGGCGGGGCTTGCCGTCTGCGGGACCGGACAGCGCTTGATGGTCCCGCCGCCGCCGTCATCCTCGCTGTGCGATTGGCTGTCGTCCTGTTTGGGGTGTGGCTGGGGCGAGCTGATGGACTTGGGCTTTTGGCGGGGGGGCGGAGACAAGAGTCTTACTCGAATTTTAGGCAGACAAGTCGTTTTGTTCCACACCAAAGGTCTGTTAACCTACCTTAGGCGGCAGCGGGGGCGGGACCTTTGGTCTCAGGATCGTGTTCATCTTACTACACCGTGAGAAGATGGAGAGAGAGAGTGACACTGACTTTGCATGACTGGACAGCGCATTTTAAGCATACAAGTAACAGTTGTCAAATCAATCAAAGGGGACATATATTTTTTTTCTGGCAGCTTCGTGCGCCACGTGCACTGATCAGCAGACTTAATTGGCAATTTAGTAGCTTGAAGTGCTACCTCCATTTCGTGAAAAAAAAAACCGCAATATTTATAATATGTCTCCTTTAAGTGACCAACCACGGCATCTGGGCTAAACAAAGAGCACGCGAATCAAGCAAGCTGTTGTCAAGTCTCTGAGAATTGTAGCGCCGACACGGAACTTCATACATGCTATAAAGTCAATTTGGAGGTGTCGTTAGCACTCCAAGGACAGAGATTTGACTCCATTTTGCTTCATAAGAGCGCAACTGTATTTTAACTAGCTTGTTAATGAGAGCTACAGGACTGACATGAACACGCAAATGAGAATGGACAGCAGCTGGATAATAAATATAAGAGAGACATGTTGAACCTGTAAATAGATTGCCGTCCACACGCATCCCAAGATGCCACATTTTAAATGGGTTATTATCCAGCTCAAGGGCGGGGAAGGAATACAAAGCAAAGCGCAGAAAAAAGTTCCACTACGTTTGCTTTTCGACATTAAGAGAGCGCATGTTGATGAATACTTGGAAACAAAGATGCAGCGAGCAGCGTCGGCATCAACACACAAACAAAGAAGCACACGGAGAGATGGCAGCGGGAGAACAAAGCAGCACTTCTGGACCAACTCTGACCCTAAACTGGAACCACTCACACTCATCTTTAGTGTGTTAGTGCTTTTGTTTTTTTTTGCTGGCTTCCAGGTGAGTTTTAGGGTTAGTTGAGATGAAAAGCTATCAAGATGCACACACACATAAACAAAAGGGCGTGATGGTGCGCTGTGTTGCATTGAGAGATGCGTGGATGAAACTGTAGCACAAACAGGAAGCCTTCCTCCTCCTTTCCTCTGCTCCTCAGCCTCGTTTTGATGCGGGCGAGGGAGGGAGGGGAAAGGAGGACAGAGAGGCTTCCCGTTCTAGAACTGCATGGAGGGGGGGGGGACTTACTGAGTGTGAGTTTCATCATCATCTGCACCATCATCATCATCCTCATCCTCATCATCCCCTAAGTGTGCCACATGGCCCCTGGGAGCGGAGGTGGAGATAGGAAGAGAGGGCAGATTTTGGGGGGATTCGAGGGGAGCGAAGATGGGGGGAGGAAGGATGCAAGCAAAAAGGTGGTAGGAGATGACAACAGGAGGAGGAGGAAGATGAGGAAGAGAGGTAAGGATGGGGGAATTAGAGCTGTGTGAAGCTTTGTCCACAAACAAACCGCTAAGCCTTCAAACAACTTCGAACAAAAAATTAGACACAATGAAGCCTAAAAAAAAAAAAAGGTTCCACTCCTTTCCCCCCCCCCCATCTTTAAATGTGATATCACCAGATTATCAACATATACTTTTGCGGTTACCAACAGTATCGAGAATGTCGCGACAGATTGCCGCGTGGAAAATGAAGCCAGAAGAACCCCTGCAGATTGGTGAGTGGAGCTGTTAAAATTAAAAACGCTACAACCACGTGCCTGTGTGGAGCGCCAGTTATCAGCGTGTGGAAGCCATGCTCTGCGGGAAAGCGGCTAATAAGCGCAACCTTTCAACTCTGGAACGTTAAAGCGCCACCACGCAGAGTGCAAAACGCTGACAGACCGGAGACGGCAAAGAGTCGTTAGTGGCGCGTGATCAGACCCGATTAATCGCGGGTTAATTGGTTGATGCGGTGTTTAGAACGCCAGCAGAAAGGAAGGAGAGAGGAAAAACAATCGAAAGGTGCTGAGTCAGTCAGACTCACCTCTGCTGCAGCTCCTCCTCCACCGATTTGAGAAGACTCCTGTTTGGAGTCGAGAGGACATTTTTATTAACAGGGAACAAGCAACAAATATTGGAATCAATTCAATCTGCTGCCAGTCCCCCGTTCTGTCCCGAGACAGCAAATAGAAAACACAAAGCGCCCTCTACTTGCCATCAAATGTGACACAATGAGGAATGCTAAAAGGAAAGCAAGACAATAAAAGACCAAGGGGACTTACTTGTTTCCTCCGAGCAGACAAGGCGAATCGTGACCATACTCCAACTGCAAGTCCTAGAAAAACACAAAAGTGCAGCACTATTGGGATATCACATCCAAAATAAATGACGCACTTGAATTCACAATCAAATAAAAACAACTAATAAAACCGAAGCCCGGTTGTCCAATGACGGACGGGGGTGGGGGGGGGGCTTCAGTTATGGCACCAAAGAGTTTTGCAAGTAGAAGATCATGACGTGTTCAGGCACAGGATGTATTCGTCTTGTGCTCACATTGTGGCCTTACAAGCGCAGCTGGAACAACGCTCATCGCAAAAAAAATAAAAAATCTCACTCAAATAATTTCTTAGTGGGCATTTACCCTCCAAAAATTATTTGCTAAACAAATCTGAGGGGGGGGGGGGAATCGTGCATCTCCAGCCCCATCTTGTATCTCTAATTAGATTTTCTAAGAGACCACCAAGAAAAAAAACCAACAACAAAGTAAAAAGAAGGCATTTGGGACTTCAAAACAGCATTATGTAGGATGACTACTGACATCTAGTGGTCATGTCGCAATTTGGAAACCCCGACGTGACCTCACTTGTTTGACGCGTCAAAGTTGGGCCCCACCAAAAGTGTTGCGACGCCACATGGTAAGCCATCAACATCGACCGCGTCTTCATAAAACATGTTTGGAATTTATGGGCGGTCTCGCATGCAGAGGACGCAAAAAAATAAATAAAAACAACTCTGTGGTAGGGCAAAAAATGGAGCCACTTTGCGTCAACGTTTCACCATCCTCGTCGATGGCGTCTTCCCTCCATCGCGATCCCAACGGAAGGAATTTCTGTTATCCGCAGCGACGGAAAAACAAACGTAATTATAAGCCGTCTGCCCTCATCATTGTCTTTTTGCTCGCCCTAATGTGGTCGTCATGGAGACCGCGGCGGGCTGTTCGGCGCCACCCGAGCCGCTAAACCATTTAGCATTCCGGGGTGAATTCTACAAGGGCTGGCCCCTTTCAAATGTTTCATCCAAAGTAACTCCGATGTTCAACGGAGAGGATGGAGCTGAACTTGATGAGGTTGTCCACCAAAAACCACCAAGTAAAGCCACAATGTGTCAAGGCGGAAAGGGGGGGGGGGGGAAGAGACATCTTGAAAGGGAAAAAGGGAAACAAGGAGGGGTGGAAAAAGAGAGACGCACTTGTTCTCTTCATCTACTGTACGAGAAGTTAGAGCAGAAGTGTACAAAAGACATAGCGAGACATTTCGCGGCGAGAAATATCCTCGCGTCAACTCCCCCCTCCCCCATCGGTGTGCCTTGGAGCAAGGCAGCGGACTGTGATTGTTCCATTCCGAGTGCTTTTATGTGATTGTACAAACTTCTGAAGGCAGGAAAAGAAAGAAAGATGACAGCTACAGATAATGAGGCTGAAAAGAAGAACAACACACACGAGCAGAAGCGCAACAGGACAACAATCGACCCAAATGAACACACAACAAGAAATAGGCGGAGATTAGGAATGGCGGAGAGAGAGAGAGAGATGGAAGAGGTTAGTGTTGATTGTGGCAAATGAATAAAAAAAAGAGGGGGGGGGGGGCGGGTTGAGAAAGAAGGAGAGAGACGAGAGAGAGAGTACTACCAGATTAGATCTCGCGGTATAGTAGAGCTCCTCAACACAGTCCAGATAGGGCTCAGAATCACACTGGTCAGCAAGACAAAGCCAGAGAGACCTCAAGTTAATACATCAACCTCGGACGATGGAGGGGAAATGGGGCGAGGGAGGGGGGGAGCGAGGGATGGCAGGAATCGGTGCATTGATGCAAGACAGAAGATGATGTATGAGGGGGACACAAAATGGACCAAGGCCAATATGGGCTCTGGAGAGAAAGAGAGAGAGGACACAGAGACCAATCCTGGGATTGCGGATTTCCTCACTTAATGATGTTTGTTTACGCAAGTGCAGATGGTCATGGGAATTGAGTAGGGCAGGATTCAATTTGTTGAACAAGTAGGAATTTCATGTTTTTTTGACAAATACATGTTGCTGGTTAAAATGATTATTTTTCGATTTTCATTCAATAGTCGAATAGTGACTATGATGCGATTTATATGTCTCCTCGCTGTCACAGAAAAACAGGAGTGCCTTTGTTAAAGGCGATAAAAGGAAATGGTCATTTTGGATTGGCGGCCATATTGGCGATTAATCAACTTCATTGTTGTTATTTGTAAAGTCAACGCCTCGACTAATCAGTCCAATCCCTACACCGCAAAGGTTATAGTGCATTTTAGGTTCATCCTGGTATTTCCCCGAGGAGCCCAATATTTTTGGGGTGGCGCATATTAAAAAAAACTACTGCAAAAAGACATCATCTTCTGCAAACATCGACTTGACATGACTTCAACTACAACACATTCTGCATCGCTCGTACTGTAAACAACTAACAATGCCACCTGTCAAAAACAAAGTTTCAATGTAAGCAGGAAATGCAGCACCTTCCCGAAACCTGGAAATATTTTCTATTGCAGCAGCAGCAGCAGCAACAATGGAGGACAATGATGAACTGACTGGATGTGACAGTGAAAAGTGATCGTTACATCAACGACATTCGGCAATTTAAAACTCGACAGCAAAACGTTTGCACCGATTATGTGTTGACCCAATTTCATGTTTACACTCAAATAGCCCAGACTTCCTCCAAGGCACATTTTGGAACCCCTACCAATTATGCACCTTTGAATCCAAAAGAACACCAGAGCAACTCAATTCAATTGGAGCCCAAAGTGTTGATCCAGTGCCATCAACAACGGTGATCTTAAAACGGGAGAGGACAACGACATCAGGTAACAACTCACCGGTTCGTGATGGGGCTCCGTCTCCTTCCTCAGCGGCGGGTCAAACTTCACCTGTCCGACTGCGAAAATGACCACAGGTGGAGGCGGTGAACATTTGAAGGTTATTGTTGTGTATGTGCTCATTCGCTTATGCGTGAACTCACAGTTGATCTCAGAGAGAGTTTTTCCTTCTCGGGTGCTTCTGCTGGTGGAGCGGATTCGGTGAGGGACGGACACGGGAGACTGAAAGGGTAAGAGAAATGGAGTCAAATGAAAGCTCAAATGAACCACCGCGACAGTTTTGCTCGAGAAGATTACACAAGGTGAATAACAGAATAATCTCTTTGCTATTTCCTCTTTGGGAAGGGAGGTGGGGCCGATTTGATGACACAGCAAAAAAAAAAAAAAAAGCCGCCAGCTGCACACAGCAACAAGGTCAACACAATCAAATCAAACAAACGCTCCCACGTCAGGATGTTTACATCTATTGATACGGCGGGAGAAGTGCAGCCCGCTAAATAAATACGCTCGAATATCTTCGATCAATGATTTGTAAAAACCTTGAACATCGGACGGCAAATAATCTCTCGGTTCCTTCGTAACACAGCAAAATCACACCATGCTACAAAAAAAAGGAGCATTCGATAAACACAAATTAGCATTCCCCGGTTCCGCCACTAGGTGGCCGGAACACCTTCCCGACCCACGAGCCACTATTTGAGGAAATAACGCTATTATGCGCCACGGATTTCACGGTTGCCACGACAACATCAACTCAACACACGCTTTGTTAAGACAAAACATCACTGCAGACACCGCAGCTCCGAGGTGGTACCTTCCGACGAGCGGGAAAGCGGGGCGCGCGCCGAGCGCCGGGGCTAACGGCTAGGAAGCGGCCCCTGTACTTAAACTGTGGAGGAAGAGGAGGGGAGAGCATGGTGGGAAGGCAGACAAGAACAGAAGAGAGGAGAGGAGAGGAAAGGCAAGAAGGAGAAGGGGAAGCGCTGCAGGATGGAGAAAAGAGGAGAAGGTTGAGTGAGGCCGGTGCCATGGAGGAGGAAGAGCAGGAACGTGGGAGGAGTTAAGGCTGCCGGGAGAAATTGTTGACGTGGGGATTGGAATTTGACAAATGGAGAACAGATGACACACGATTTGGGGAGGAAGGAAAAGAGGCGACATCCAGTGAAAAGGTCATTAGCACCGCCACGTGCTTTTGTATGAGGGGTGTCAAATTTCCAGTAAATATATGGGAAATAAAGTTCATTTTGGAAAGATTCTATTTGGTAACAAAAAAAAAAAAAAAGAAAAATCAAAAGATTTATCGAATCTAATCCATTGGCTTGGAGGAAAAAAAAAATCCTGGAATTTTGCAACCCACCAAAATACAATAGAAGGCCCGAGCGAGGTTACCTCCGGTTCGGGGTCGTCGTCGTCAAAGTCGTTGTAATTGTTGTGCTCGGGGTTTTTGGCCCGGTCCAGCAGCTCTTTTGCCAGCGTCCTGCTCAGGGGCTGAGACACAAACGGGTGCTGCAAAGACAGGAAATGAAGCGTTCAAATTTTTCCGGGGCTCCTACGAGAACATAAATAACAACCAAGTTTCATTGAATCTACTTTCTGAACAAACACGTGGACGTTACTTGGAAATCTACCGCAATCAAAGGACAAAACCTGTTCCGTATTTTGGTGATTGTGTTCTCAAAGTTACTAAGACCTTGGCGGTGAGCGCAGTGACTTAAAACACAAAGCGCCATTGTTTTCGATGCTTCGTTACAAATCCCCGGGCGACTTGGGGAAATGAATTTGTACATTCAACGAGCCCACACACAGTGAGGAAATATGTAAGAGTGGGGGAAGTTTAATAGCTGGGTTCCAAAGAAAATCTGTTCATTCTTATTAAATATTACAGAGAATCAACACTGACAGCAAGATATGAAAAAAAATTCTATGACTTTCTCACCTGGAGTAGCTTCTCGGCCGTGGGCCTCTTCTTTGGGTTCTTGGTTAGGGCTATTTTTACAAAATGGTGGAAGTTGTCCGTCCTGCGGTCCGGAATAGGGCACAGAATATAAACAAGCAAAATGGTTGTTTTTAGTGTGTCTCGGGAACGACGCCTTACCACTTGACTTTGTCTTTCAACTTAGGCGGCTGGAAATTACTCTTGGTCATTAAGAAAAGAGCCCTGTGTAGGGAGAAGGAAAGGGGGGGCGGAGCTTAGAAAGGGGATCACTTTCACTCCAAAAAATGGTTTCACACGCAACCTCATGGGATGCAGCTCAAACATGGGCGGCTGCAGCTCGGCCAGCTCGATGGCGGTGATCCCCACGGCCCAGATGTCGCACAGTTGGTTGTAGCCGCCTTTTCTCTCCACGGCCGCCACCTCCGGAGCCATCCTGTTGCGGGGAGGAGAGAGACAAACACATTCGTTAAAGTTGAACAAGAAGCGCTGAGTCATCAACTAATCAATCAAATTCTTTCATCCGGCTGCAGTTCGTACACTCGGCCCCTCACAAGCGGCATCGACGACTCACCAGTAAGGTGTTCCGATGAACGACTTCCTCTTGGCCAGAGTTGCCGTGATCTGCGCTGATACGCCAAAGTCGGCTATTGAGAGAAAAATGAACCGAAAGATGAATGACCCCTCAATAAAGCGGAGTGAGTACAATATAGAGAAGGGGGGGAACCAAATGGAGATCGACTCGTTGGTCTCACCTAGTTTGACGTAGCCGTTGTCTGTCAGGAGGATGTTGGCGCCCTGTTGTTGACAAAATGCGGTTATTAATTTAGTGTGTGTATTTTGTGACGCATGTTCCCCCAAAGCTCACCTTGATGTCTCGGTGCATTTTGCCTTTATTGTGAAGGTAGTACAAACCCTGCAAATACATAATCACGCAACAATTGTTAAAGCTATGAAGAAGAAAAAAAAAAAGAAGAAAAATCAAGGACCAAAATAGGATGCTTACCTGCAGGGTCTCCCGTGACATGTAAGCTATTTGGGACTCTAACAAAGGCCCGGTTACTAAAAAAAAAAAAGGGAAAGAATGAAAAGGTCATTACGTGGACGACCAGACGTGACTAAACAATGAGAATGCGAGTGTCACCATGATAGATGTCCTGTAGCGAGCCTCCTCCGCAGTACTCCATGCTGATCCACAACTTGTCTCGCCTACGCACACACACACACATTAGTTGCGCCATCTTCCATAATGTAACAACTTAGCAAGAAAGATGTTTCATTCTAAAATATAGTAGATTGGAATGTACCATTTGCCGACAATGGCTTTCAAATTATTCACCAAAATACACCACAACAATATTAACTTTGAAATAAATATTTTGAATTGGGTTCTTCCTTACAATTTATGTTTTGGAGCTATCCCTCGTATAGTCCATCTATCACTTTTTTTTTTTTCCCCGTCCGTTCCGCATGCTCATTATCCAAAACACCCAAATAGACGTCAGTAAAATATGTAAAGTGTTCGTACCGGAGATAGCTGCCAAAATAGGCCACGATGTTGGAGTGCTTACAATCCTTCATCATCAGAATCTCCTGCTGGACAACGGCAAAGTCTTCCCCTGGATGGAAGCAAACAAAGCGGAGGGATGAAGGGAGCGAGGCGGATGGCCGGAGAGGATTGAAGGCAAAGTGCTCACCTGGCTCCAGTTTGATGACTTTGATAGCCGCCAGCTCTGCTGTGTTTACATTACGAGCCTGGAGGAAGGAGAAGGGAGGTTAGCAATCAGGAGGCTCTGAAAGTATGAAACGTGTGGTGGACGGCCAAAAGGTTTCCCGCTGTGAACAGCATCCTCCAATTGTTTACGGGATTGTACGTACCAGGAGGCGAGTGTTATACATGACACTGACTGGACATAAAACGTACGGACGGGAAATGGAGTCGTATTCCCGAAAAGCCGGGAATTCTTTGCTAAGCGGCGTATTGGCAGGACAGCAAGGAGGCAGATTTTCTAAAAATAGCGAGCTGTGTTTACATCACTTGCGAAGGAAGAGAGAAGTTCCTCTGTGAAACAAGACATGAATAAAAGATGATTCCAGAAGCATCGCCGCATAAGAAAGCGTGAAAGTGAGTGGCTTTAATAGCCGTTGATGGTTTTCTGGGCGTGACTTAATAAATCTTGAGAATGGAAAGTAAAATGGGTAAGAGCGGCCATCTTTGAAATGTTCACGACATAGTGACAAAATATTTTTGCTACTTTACAGCCTCTTTTTCAATGATGAGCCACCGTTACTGAATTTACTGCGTTTCATCCGGCACGCATTATTTGCTTTTACATTGAGTCCTATGGGAAACGTTGCTTCGACTTACAAACTTTTCCACTTACAAACCCAATTGTGGATTGAATTAAGTTCTTAAGTAGAGGTGCCGCTGTATTTTATTAACTTCTGCAGCTTTCAACACAAATTACAGATCCTCACCATGTGTGGGGGAAACAAGTTAGCCATCCTTGCTAACAGCAGTTAGCCAGATAACACCTCGACCTTGAAAACAAGACACCGCTGCAACGCTGTACGGTTCTGAAAACACACACCCCCATGGGAACTGCAGCCTGGCCTGCATATTTTGCCAAGATTTTGTACACAGCGAAGCGTGACATTTCACACAGCGCTCCCGCTCACTTCATTACCCGAGAGTGAAAGCTTCTAATGAAAGAGACCTAAGGACACGCTTTGACTAAAGTGCTGGAAATGTCAACACGTGGACATTTCTTTTTCTTCTCCCCCCCCAACACTTGTCGATGAGTCTGGTAGAAATGCGAGGAGCACAAGTGGAGAACAGGGGCGATGATTGACAGCGCACGATACGAGAAGGCAGCACAAGAGCACGTAACAAAGCCCGTGGCAGGAGGGAGGAGGCACAAAGAGACGTCCAAAGGCGAGAAAGGAGACGTACACAGCGCGCCAGTGTGTTCGCTCGCTTTACAGACGGGCGAGGGTGATGACTCATTGCTCTCGCGGCGACAACACACGCTTGAATGAGTCCGATTGATTGCGGCTGGTGTTCCTGTTCGATCCCCGCTGCGCTTGCGGCAAGTGTTTACATGCTTGATTAAAATCTTTTTGGGGTTTTACTGCTGCGAGCGACGACCGATGAAAAATGTGCATTGCAGGATTTATGCTTGGGGTGGGACTGAGGCCAGGTTAGCCCACAACGGAAGAATGGTCAGGTGAGGTTAAAGTGCATGCCAAAGTCAACCACAAGCTAACGGCGTTAAATGAACCCTTTCGGGAGTTCTGAGCTCGCTTGATGAATGACTTTCAAGGGCCTTTGCATTTTGTTCGGTGGGTGAACAAGAAGGGGGGGGGGGGGGGGGGGGAGTTGGTCCGCCGGCCATCTGCGAAGCTGGTGACGGCACGCAATCGCCTCGGTTAGCGGGCGGGTCATGCCGCAAGCCCTCTGCGAGGTCGCCTTCCTCTGTTGGCGCGGAACAATAGGACATGAGGGCCTTCGTACGCGCACACGTAAACACTCACGCACACACATAAAGGAAGCCGTTGCATTCCTGCACCGCGGTCGTCCAGATGTCGTACAAACACACAACAAGGCCCGGTGCGAGGAAATTGCTACTATAAGCACATTTTAATTCAGACTGGCGTTAAACTCAGCAGGACGTACAGGCACAAGGAATTAGCCATTAAAAAAAAAAGAATCCTCTAATTGCGAATAATCCTCTAATTAAAATTGATTTCAGTCTTCAGTAGTGGATCAGCTCTTATTTTATAAATATGTACAATATATATCACCAACCAATAAACCGACCAATCTCGATTCAAATATCGGTGATGAGCTACCGTGTCAAACGCTCCGCAGAGGTAAAACAGGAACACAGAGACAAAAAAAGATTTCTCTGTATGCAAGCGACACATTGCCCTGCGGTTAAAGGCAACTGCTGTCGTGGAAAATAGGAACCGACTTGAATCTTTTGTTTTAATGCGATGCCCTTTCACGCTCTGATCCTTGCCTGGGAAATATGCTCGCAATGTCGAAGAGGAGAGTGTCAAATGACTTTCCAGGTGACAAGTGCGCTTGGTATAAACAAAAAGGACAACCCAAAGTGTGACTGTACTTCCTCAATCCGAAGCTGGAAACATCATCAATTTGCGGGAACGAGGACGTCATCCTATTCTAATTTCCGACTCAACGTCGCATCCTGTATGACGGCAAATCCTTGAGAGGAGCAGCTGTTTCGGCCGTGATTATTGACGGCGGCAAAAAATGTCGTGCACGACCAACCGGTCGGATCGTGACACCTTCAGCATGCACGCTGTAGTACTGAGAAGCAGGTATTCCTAGAAGTAGCACCACATCCCGTTTGTTCTAGAGCTGAACATGTTTACGTTTGACCGGGGGAGATTGTGAACTTTTGACTAAACACATTTTTATCACAAGTGCAGCTCAAGTATTGGTATGGCAATGATGCCATCAATGCAAGGTGCTAGCTAACAAAACACGCTAATACAACAGCCACTTTGTTAGAACCGAACAGACTCAAATATGCGGGGAAAGGTCGCCCGGCATCCCCGTGCCTCCAGGAATGAGATTCCAAGCGTCCGAGTGCAAAATGCTAATTCTCAGCAGACACGTAATGGAGCCCCTCTGCAAATTGAAGACGATCATGTGTCGGGAGGCTCACACGTTGCTTCCTGCTCAAACATTCCGATCCGAGTCGCAGATTTTCACACAGCGGTAGAGCCAAATATAGGCATCAATGAGCTTTTACCGAGCAGGCCGCCCCGCTGCTTAA
This sequence comes from Syngnathus typhle, assembly GCF_033458585.1. NCBI lineage: Eukaryota > Metazoa > Chordata > Actinopteri > Syngnathiformes > Syngnathidae > Syngnathus > Syngnathus typhle. The sequence continues at coordinate 2,435,780 of NC_083745.1, forward strand.
ACAGACGTCCCAGTAATGCGGCGAGGGTTTACAATTTAACTCTCCAAAACTGTCATCACCTGTTTTGGGGATTTGGTCATGAGACACGTACAAGGCGAGCCCAGGAAAGTAGATATTACGCAAAAATGTGTAGCAGCCGTTGACATCGTGTGATTCCTAAACATTTGGTGAGAATTATTTAGAGACGAACAATGTATGATGAACTATGAAACAATGGACCAGCGGGGACAATAACAAGTTTGTCAGAGCCCGAGTGGCTGCAACAAGCCAAGATAAAAGACCTAAAATTAGAAACACACATGATTGACTCCAGCAAGGGAAGCATGCATGCGAGATGCAAAACAATGACACAAAGTTGCAAAAATCAGCATCAAACTAAAAGAACATCCAACAACGGGCCTCGGAAATGTTGCGGTGACATTTTAGCAACGTAAGAATCCTGGAAGAGGACCAAACGTCAGTCAATTAATTCAAGAGTGTTGCGTGTTTCACAGAGCTGCGCTGTGCCAGCTTTGTCTGTCGTTTAAGAGCCAGCGGAACGTTATTTTGAAACAACCACAAACCTGAGACTTTATCCGAAACACCTCTGCAATCCAAATTGTGTAATATTGTGGCCAGAAGCGCGCTCCGCGTGATAAATTAAAGTAACTGGTTTTATATTATTACACATGGGTATTTTAAAACACGAGCTAGAAGCCACAACAATCAGAACATAGCCTATTTTTTTGCCTTTTGTCTGCTAGCTTAATGCTAACACATGTCATATACAATATTTATGTCTGTCCTATACTGCCCCTGGGCAAGACTACTAAATTTATTACAGTATGTCTATTGGAAGACTGCTGTTTTTTCTAATTAAAAACATTACAAAAGGTTTTTGGTTTTCCATAGGAAGGTTAGAACGGATTAATGACATTTCTATTTATTTCGATTGGGAAAGTGGATTTGAGATACGAGTCATTTAAATTGTGAAGGCATATGCGAAAAGAGGGCAAGCAAAATTAATAATTGACGACATTTCCTGATACTATTCTTTAATATGGTGCTTGATTACACTTTGTCAAGAATCGCAAAACATTATAACTTACTCAGAAAGTTTTGATTTTGTTGTCTAATAACTTCAAACCATCGCGAAGGACACGGGCTGATTGTTGATCACAGAGATAACGGACATAAATCTCAATAAATCAAACTGCCGAACTATTTATGTGTTGTGTATTAACCGCATAGAATCGATTTTATGGTGCTAGAGCTGAAGAGATGTTGCTAATGTTATTGTTTATCGTCGCTTGTTGTTGAGTTAGCATCTTTAGAGGGTGCTTACGACAGCTCCAACTAAGGACCTTTTTCCGGCAGCTGTGCAGAAAGGTAGACCGTCAGTGAATATTTGCGCACACAAATCAATGATCGTTGTGATTTTGTGACATTATTCCACTACATAGCCATCAGGTTTAGCATCGCAATGCTAACACAAATCAACTGAGTCCATTTTCGGACAGCTAGCTTTGCACATGTCCGCTATCCGGTGCTGTTTTCTTCTGACGTAATCGCACTAAAGCAGGCAAGAGAATGAATGCAGAAGCTGACATTGAAATGCAAATAAATGCATTTAATAAGATAGTGTGACAATAACATCCAGGATTTCAAGCGGCGGGGCTAGCATTAGCTGTATTTGACGCACTTTTAAACGGGCCACAGCTTCAAGTTGTGACAGTGACAACGTTGGGCCTTCCCAAATGAGTGACATGAGTGGCAAAAACACACATTTGATTCCATTTAAGAGCCACGCCCAGCACTTATGAGTGTCCGATTATGGAACCCCGAGTCAACAGCGCTTCTTCCCCCACTCTGTCTGCAGTTTTTTACCTTGTAGACGTCTCCGTAGGTGCCGCTTCCTATCCTCTGGATCAGCTCGAAATCCTCCTGCGGATTGCGGCGGGACAGGTCGACGCTGGCGTTCATCATGGCCAAGTGCCGCTCAGGGCGCCGGACGACGCGCGCGGTTGACGGACACCGACGATGTTATGTGCGAAAGGGGATAATTGTCACGGAGAAAAAAAAAAACATACGGCGTCAGAAAATAACAACCCGAGCCCACTCCTGCTCCAACATGGCGGCCACTGCGCTTGGAGCATGCGCATTGGACGTGCCCTCCTCTTCCATGGAGCCTTTGCAAGGCACATGCGCACACATGTATTTACGGACAAAATTATTATTTGAGTTAAATGTAATAAAGGTCAACAAAACTGTATTCCATTATTTATTTATTTACCCTAAATTTCCATTTTGTTCAGGGTCATAATCAGAGTATTTCATTGATTCCTGCAGGAATTGGATATGCAACAGTAGGTACATTTTATTTAAGAATCATGTAACCGTTTTCACACCTAAAAATACCGTCATGTATATAAAATACACAATCACGCCATTTTATATTCCTTCATTTTACCTGCCTTAAGTGGCGCCCTCTGGTGGTATGCAAGCGAATCACAAAGAAAAGTTTTGTTGTATTTAACTTTTAAGTTGAATGCGATTGGTGTTTCGGCACTATCAATTTATTTGTATAGTACATTCCATACTCAAAGCAACGCAAAGTGCTTCAAACAACAAAAAACGCAACACCTAAAAACATTTACAAACAGAGCAGATGAAGAATTCAAAGAAAATAAAAGCGGCATATTCGTTTTTATTTTAACATTCCAAGGAGGCTACTTAGTGCATTTTAGAGACCGATTAAAATCCATACATTCTTGAAAGGATATACAAAAACTTTTTTCAGTCATGTTGGACTGATTAATCTGTTGTGTATATGAATGGATGGATAATAGGCATTAATCCAAGATGCTGCGTATTCCATTGTTGGTGTGCTGGCATCAAGCGACTGGCTTAAGGAGAAGTGAATGGAAGCCTGTAAGTAAGTAAGTCCAAAGTGTGGTCGTGTCTGGCCCCTTCACAGTTCAACTAGGCTAAGCGGGGCTAAACGCTAGCAGATGGCAGCATTGTGATTCAGCTAATGGGGGTCAGTGTGTGAGCGCTGCAGCGCAACAAAAGTGAAGTGATCCCTGAATTAAATTGCTGTGGTTACTTTTAGCATTTACACTGTACTTGTATAAGAACACCATCCAGGTTTGCAATTCCCATTAAAAATATTCAATTAAAAAATGTCCAACCTGAATCAATTAAGCGTGTGTTTTTATATATTTATGTAGAAGTCCATCTATGGTACCTAAGCTGAGTCTCAGAGAGGTCTGGTGCTTCAGAGAGGAGAGAGGCAGGCATGACTCGGTCATTAGCCCAATTGAAGGCTCTTTTCCCTGGGTAGGCGTTGAAGTGACATCCTGGACTCCTTCCTGATTTGCGGCTTCTTGTGTGCCCGTTTGCGGCGGCGTGAGGAGTTTTTTCAGGAGACATGAGAGCTGAGGACTCAGGAGGAGAACCAAGCTTCCGCCAACACGGAGGACTCTGCAAGCACAGGATTGTTACCTTCTACTTTTTCTTACCATTACGGCCAGTTCAACGGACCTCTCCATCTCGGCGAGGATGAGCGGCAGACTGGCGGCCATGTCGGTTTTGGTGCCAAACTTCTTGCCGAACGGCAGGTCGCACACCACCGTGTCCACGCTCGCGTTCGGTAGAGGCATATCTGCCAGAGGACACTTCTTGAGAATTCTTAAGAGAACCACATTCTCTTATCATTTTGGACCGGATTCCTCACGAGTAGATGAAGCTTTCAAGAAGTGCATTCTGTCTCGCAGCTCCGCAAACGCCACATTCTCACTGGCCTTGTGCAGCTGTCTGTCATCAATGTCCAAACCCAGGAAACAAGCGAGCTGAAAATCCAATTCAGACAGAAAACATGGACATGATATAATTATCGCCTTCACATTACAACTGCGCTGATCATCTTACGCGCTAATAAAGTGACCTTGTGTTCCTGTGCTGCCTCTATTAAGATGGTTCCTACGCCGCACATCGGATCGAGAACAAGGGAACCTGACTGTGAATCAAATCGTCATTCCCGTGGTAAATAAGATGTATTTGTGGAAAAGGAAAATCAAAACACAATGCACGGCTTTAAAAGAACCTGAATTTGAGCCAGTTCGCCCATCGCCCAGGCAACTGTGGATCTCAGTCCTGTCGTTTTGATGTAGCGCCGATTAGCAAGAGGTAACCTGAGGGGAAATAAACAAACGCCACCAAATCAAAACAATGCATTCAATGTTTCCTTTTGGGGTCAGTTGAGCGAGTGCCAACCTGGTGAGCGGTATCCCGAGCAGACAATGGTCATCCCTTAAGTACACGGTAATCTACGAGTCAAGAATAGGCAGCTCTAAACACCCTGCACAACGACAGAACACGACTGGAATAACGAAAATTAAAATACATTTTTGTCTACCTCAATCTGGGGGTTCCTCAAATCAACCTTCCAGCCCAACTGTCCACTCAGACTGGTTCCCAACACTTTACTCACTTCCTTTGGATATAAAGAAATGGGAGATATCAAGCAAAATTAAGATTTTTATAAATACGTTCCAGTTTTTACATTTTCACCTGGAGACACACACACGTAAGAATTGTTTAACATTTGAATGGTTAACATTCTCAATAGGATTTGGTTCTGGGGCTCTCTGACGGGACCATTCCAAAATGACCGTACCTGAACACTGAGGTGGCGGGACACAGACCCAGAACACTTGCAGCTGATCCGAAAGGAAAGTGGGCCAGAACAATGCCGGTTAGCCTGTGGTCTTGTTTTATCCTGGTCTGAGTAAAATAACACAAACATCAGACTCTAAAGTTGCCTGTACTTCAAATCCTTAATATGACAGTTTCATGGCTGAACTTTTTGTACAGTACCCCAAGAAACAAACACAACAGGAGAGTTAACGTATAATTCAGCATAATTACCATCTCCCGTATAGACGTACTCATCTTCACAGTCCATCATTCTCCTTTTCTTCATGATTGGGATGTCGCCCTCATTGTCTTCCCCACAAACGTTCTCCTCTTCCACTTTCCTCTGCTCCTCACACTTGCTCTCCTCCTTCTTCTTGTCTCCTACTACCCCCTGCAGGCGCCTCCATGTCACTTCAGCACTGGTCCAACTTTGCAGGTCACCAATCAGCGTAGACTTCAGCACAGACGCAACTCTGGCTGTGAACATACAAAACGATTCAACATTCATTATCTTGTTTTTTTTTTAAATGCGTGCTGGCTACCTGGGTTGGCGTGGGCGGACAGCTTGAGAGGCGAGTCTCGTTTCATCAACAAGAAGAGTCTTTCCGCAGACTTAAGCTCCTTCACTAAACTGATGTGGGCGGAGGAGCTGAATAGCACTTTACCTTGCAACCGCTCAATCTGTAAAACAATAGATAATAGTGATGAAGCAGTTAAGTAAGAAACACTTATTCATTTATTATATATTTAATTTCCAATTTGCAGAATGAAAGTGGCAAATATTCTTTTTTTACAGAGCCTGAACCCAAAGTTTTGATCCCCATTTCTTGACTGTCTCCACTCACGTCGTGAGCTGCCAGCTTCTTCGTCACCTCATCGATTACAAATTGTTCCATCCCGTAACCGGCTGTGCAGAAGTAGCGAATTTGACTCGCTTCGTTGCCTATATTGACCATTACGTTCACTGTAAAGTTTCATCTGAGGATAAAAGGGGGGCAAAAGCTCATATTCTGCCAAGATGAACCGCCATGTTTGCTGACTTGTTTATGTCGGAAGCGGAAATACGTCATCAAGCTGCATTTAATTTGCTGCTCCAGCAGGGGTCTCCTTTGGAAAACAAGTTGAATTTGCAACAGTATTCCACTATAATGAGCAAGTACAAATGTTGATGAAAATGTGATTTTCTTTTTGTAAATTTTATTTCTATTATTACCTTTGCTCAACTTTGTGAATGCAGTAATATATTGCCAATTGCAAGACGAAAAAACCCTTTCCCCACTTCTAGGTTGAATTTAAAGGGACTTTATCAATACAGTGGCACATTAATTTTCAAGTTTAATGTGTTCCATGCACACTTTATATCATTTTATTGAATTTCTTCCCGCTTTTGTGTACAATGTTTGACATATGTAAATGACTTCTTTAAATGGAGTACTGTATTTTTTTTTAATGTTATCAAAAAGCACCACACGTTCTCACTTTCTTGTTTGACGTGACAATGCAATGCATTTTTTTTTTTTTTTTAGAAAAATCTAAATAATAGTAAGTTTTATTCAGACATAAATGAATTTATTATTGGGTTAATAGAGTGTGAGCAAATCCACAGACGCACACAAGCCTCAACCTAATTTAGAGTCATTTTAGTGTAGTGACTTAACTTAGAGCGACTGATGCACTGACAGACACACTCATGAACCGTGGCCTTTTTAAATGGCATTTCCCCTTTAGGCCACGCTTCGGGACCAAAGTGACCCAGGGGACAAGTTAAAAATGTCAAGGGATCTAAACGGAAGGTCAGATCGGCCTGCTTGTACCCATTTTAGATTTTATTATGTTATAAGGTTGACGGAGATGTTAACATGTTTGACTCACAGTTATGCGGATCTGAGTATAAGGCTCCAGAAGTTTTAATGTAGACTCAAAATTGTCCATAGAAATACAGAAAATGGATATTACATAATTATTTACCACACCCAGAAGCAATGCAGGCAAATTGCTAGGTCACAAGTTCAGATTGGACGCTTGTTTGGCGTAATGAAATGTATCGACGTGGCGCAGAACAAAATCATACACAGCTTTATTAAACCCTGAAAAAATCAATACGAGCATTTGGGCCAGAGTTTAGAAGAAAAAGTTTTTACTGTTCTGGTTGTCTCATTAAATCATGGATTTTTTTGTCATCCTTTTTTTGTCATGAAAAAAAGATGCGATCAATATTTCGAGAGTTTGAAAGTTTTGTAAATCAATCATCACCTGACACCGGTTGTGAGAAAATCACATTTACTCGGGAATTTGCCAATTGGATTTTTACACGATTCCGTTACCTAATCATGCACTTTTAATCCATACATTATTTTATTTTCACCCCAGCGTGGATGAAACCAGTTTAGCATGAATCAATACATCAGCCAGTGGCAGGCGTGTGACACAGCATCCATTTTGTGTGTCCACTTATCAGCAGCAGGGCTAATGACGCCAAATGGCAGCAGTAGAAAAGCAGAATTGATATTGGCGTTCTGCACGGCCACGTCGCATATCACAGCCCGGTGAAAGCTGTTGCGTGGGCAGTAAGAAAGCTATTCGTCTTGCTTTAAATGTACATGCGTAGCGGCTTTCCGGGTCATTATAATCACCATCCATCTCACAGGCGCACATGACAAGTTTTAAGGCTTTTAATGGGACTCTGAAAGGCAGCAAAATTATAATGCAACCTGCCAAGTTTGCATAATTTCCCGAGATGAATGCGAGTGCTATTTCATTCGTCAAATTGCTTGAGTTCACAAAGGAAAATTGTTCTATTTTTCCTGCGATATGGACGTTACAACTAAAAGTTGAACCAGGATTTCGAATTACCTGATGAAATGAATCCTCTTGTTATTTGTATTTCTCAGGAAGTATAACACAAAGAACAGTTTCACAAAGGTATTTGTCATTTTTTTCTTAACGATATAAAATATACAGTATGCTTGTGAGTATTGTTACAATATTTGTTTACATGTAATGCTCCACCTAATGTGTTCAAATATCAGTTACTTAAAGGTTAGAACGCAATGAAGCCGATGGCATTCGTTAGCCTCTCTATGGTGTTTTGCATTGTTTGTTAGCATCAAGCTAAAAACAATTTTTTGATCTTCCAATTAAAAAATGAAATTGTTAGAACTACTGTTAGTTTCTTGAAAAAAAACTTTTTTGTTTTGTAGTATATCAAGGCACCTCTAGACCATGTACGTATCAAGAGGTCATTTAGAGGCTAAAACTTTTATTTTTCTGCCTTAATCTTTCCCCAAATGTTCCGACGTGGCTCACCTCTTAAGTAAGAATTGGGATTAATGCGTCTGGCCTGCACTTAATCATTTTCCCTTTGCTGTATCATCTTATCTCTACCTTACTTTTCTTTTTCTTCCTTGTGCTCTTTTTATTCGCTTCCTTGCAACGTGCTCTCTCATCTTCAAAGTCTAATGTAAAAGAGACCTTTACAACAGAGGAGAGTGGAGTCTCAGTATATGAATGAGTGTGTGTGTGCGTATGTGTGCGACATAAGCACATTGAAATATTCATTACTCCTAGAGGAGTGTAAAGTGTGTCAGCAATGAGTCAGCACCAGTACACAAAAACAAAAACAATACGTCATGTGAATGAGGGAGGAGCATTGTTCGAAAAGTGTGCAGATGAGAAGGGAAAAGGATTGGAAACATGCTTTTGCACAAAAAAAAAATCATTTATACCTGTTGGCTAGTGTCAGGTGTATTATTTGGTGATGGGAATTGTAATTATTTGCATAATAAGTGATTTGAAGAAGTCTCTTAGCAGAAAATCTGAAATTTTTGGGTCGCAATACTGAGAAAAATAATAGCACATTGCTCTCAAAAGACATTTTGTCCTTTGATAAGTGGAAATTCGCTAAAAATTGGACATGCAGTAACTTGAGTTGCAGACAAAAAGGATATCACTCTATCAAGCCCTTGTCCCAGATAACAAAGAACATTTCCGACGCCATCTAAATTTCCACACCCTCTTGTCCCATATTTTATGTCGAGAAAAGAAAAAAAACCACCACCACCATCAAGGTCTCTCTCTGTTCCATTTAGCTCAATAAAAGCCCTTGGCCTATTTGTCAGTTTGTAGCTATTACTTCCAATCCCACGGCGCCGCTGGCTCCTTCTACCCCTTTAGCACGAAGAGGATTAGTTTCATTTGCATCCACTTCAAGATAGCACTTGTAAAAATGTGCTAGTCTTTGGAGGTAAATGAGGTCAGCGGGCCTTTGGTGGGTCAGAGGCTTTAAAGGGCCCACGATGACAAGTCCTGCTCCCCGTGGCTAGGGGGAGGTCTTTATTTACAGCTCAGCTAAATTCTACTGCAGTCTACTCTTGGAGAAACTTTCCTGCAGCAGGAAAAGGAAGTGGGACTGGAAGCTATGAAGAGGCCACACACAAAACTTCAAACGTGACAGTGATGCTGCAGTCTTCTCTGTGTTAGCTTAGCATCTTAGCCGTTCCAGACAACAACATGGGCCAGCTGCTGTCATCAGAAGAGGAGATCTCTGCGGTGAAACATGCCATTGGTAACCTTCTGTACCGGACCATGCTGGAGGGTGGAGCTGTGCGTCATCTCAGAGTAGTGAACCCCCTGCTGTTGGCCAATCACAATGAAGACCCAGGAGTCTGCTTCCAGGCGCAAATGCTACAGGTTATTGCCAAGTTATGTCACAGTATGTCAATATTGCCCTGTCATTCTGCGGGCAGTGACTTTGTAAGTGCTTTGAAACAATGTCGTGACATCGTTGCACTTTTGTTTTCGATGTACAGTAATCGTGCTTTATTGCACTCGTTGAAAACGTCCGCTATTTTCTTACCTTGACAGACAAGTGACGCAACTTACTCTTTTTTCAAAATACAAGTCATTACTTGTCTGATTTTCCATAAAAGTCATAATTGGATACGTGAACACAAATAGTGCAGCAACACTTATAGAGAGAATATATATATATCAATATTATTCACGGGCATATATTCTTTATCCTCTTTCTATAACATTGCAGCTCACTGTGCACATGTGACCATCTTCTTTTTGTTGTCAATTAATCATACTGTTAACATTTTTGCCTAATTCCAGCTGCAGGGTGAAATTGGCAACAAGGTACCCGCCTACCTGAAGGATCTGATTGGACGACTCTCATCATTCTCGGACGAGCCCCGTCTGGCCGGGCTGCTGGGACTGGCTGTCAGTATGGTAATGGACCTGCTTGTCATGTCCTCATCCGGGCTGAAAAAGAAGGCGACTGGTTCATCTTCATCCCAGGTTCCCATCGCTTGTTGTAATATATATGACCATGAGACTCTTTGGATGGAAGTCAAATAAAACATGATCTCCAGCAGAGAGTGCGAGAGCTTCAGGAAGTTATGGAGGAGTACTTGAAACGCTGCAGGATCAACTTGGCTGATAAATCCCGACTCGTGCAGGACTCTCTGAGAATGGAGGCCCAGCTCAGCTTCTCGCTGACCCAGCTGAAAATCTCCCTGGTGGGCGGAGATTGCGACTCACAGTGAGTTGCTGTGAAAAAAATGATCATGGCATCACACGCTATGCTTAAATAACACGTATTCAACTCTTCATTAGCGGAATGGCAGCTAATTCCCAACATGCTAACCATCGTCTAACGTGGGCTAAAGTTAGCCAAGCTGTCAATTATTAAATGAATAAGTAAAAAGAAACACAATTATGTACGGTATTTCTATTGAGATCCTTGCCACCATGTTGGACTGACACTTTGGATCTCCAGGTCTTTGAGGTTCTGGGCTAGCGGAGCAGCGTTCCATACCCAAATGTTGATTCACCTGGCTGTTCTGGAGGGGCTGGGGGAGCCCCTGTCAGCAAGAGCTGTGCTGGACCAATACAAGGAAGACCTGGCCCAGATCCTACCCGCTTACAGGTGAAACCAAAAGCCAATTCACACACAATAAACGAAGCAGCTTTCCATAGAAACAGGGGCTCCCTCTAGTGGAACGCAAAAGAATGACTGAATTATCAATATGTAACAACATGGCATCTTGTTGGAGTACAAATTGGGAATCACAAGACAGTCATATTCTCCTGTGTCTTTTATAGGTGTTATAAGATCAATACGGTGTGTGTGGTGAAATGTCGAGGAGTCATGTCTGCGTTGTCGTGCGAATTGCACGATGAAGGATCCATGACGGGGCTGACGCTCACCGACAGGGAAACGGGAAAGAGCGTCAGTGTCACTCTCGCCGCCCTGGAGGCAGAGATAGGTAATGTTTGTTGGTCAGAACCACTCAAAATATAATAATAATAGTAATAATAATACTTATAATCATTATTATTTATTACCTACTACAATCAATCACAAGTGACTAGTGCAATACCTGGTAGTAAAAAAAAAAAAAAAATCCACTTTATATTCTGGTTCCAAAAACTTTCTTTGCATTAGCATGAACATGACTTCCATTTTTCTTTCACAGCACTTAACCTCCATGTTACAGCTTCGTCATCCTCGCTCGACCCCGACCTGATCACTTCACATCAGTACGCCCAGGCGTACGTGGACCGGCTCTTCTCTGGAGAGGGTCCCGTGGAGGAGCTAAAGAACTACTTCACCAAGGCCAGCGACAAGCTGAAAGCACTGAGATTCGGACCGCCGCCGGGTTGTCTGATCAGGAGAGCCAAAGACCAAGGACAATGTGAAGGACACACGCTGGAAACACAGGACAGAACAGAAAAAAATGAGCAAAGGAGCGATAAAAAGTTGAAGTTGAGTATTGTGGAAAGCCATGTAAAACAATAACACCAACAGAACTAACGCCTTTAACTTTACAGCACATTTTTTTCCTCCTGACCTTTACTCTATCCAAGTGAAGGCAACGTGACACACCGAGTGACATTCACAGTCACAAGTTACGTGTCGGTTTAAAACACGCAAGCGCGGCTTCCGCTCCGATTACTCCTCGCCGAACGGCGCCCGATTGCTGTTATTACTCTCGTCTTGCTCTTTTCCACACAGGCTGGCGGATAGTTGACTTTCACACAGTTCAACAGAGATGGATAGCTGGCTATTTCTTTTCTTCTCAGGTGGTTGTTGTTGCGGGCGCGTCGCTGCGGCAACGGGGAAAAAGCGCCGCTCTAACTCCACAAGGGTTTGCACTACCGCCCACGGGCCCTCTCAGCAGAGAACAAAGTTGGTCATGCAGGAAAGAGACAGAGAGGGAAATGGATGGAAAGGATAGGTGATGAAGGCAAGATGATAAATAGGATGGAGCAGAATGGTGAAAGGATTGAAGTGGTACTTGTGCTACATACTGGCGGGAAGTGAGAATTTTTTTTTTTTTATCTAGAACTGCTTCGAACAAAGTACATGAATGGAGAAGAGTTTGTTGGTTGTGATTGAATCGTTCTTTTTGGGGTCCCTAATATTGTGGACTGGCAATAAAAGCATACCATACACTGGAGGGAAAAAAAACTTCATTAAATGGTTTTCTTTTAACAATAAGCAATTTGGTCTATATTAATGTATTTGGGTTGGGGCCACATCATTTACTTTGGTTAGTGTGACAAAATGATAAAGATCGGGCACAAGTGATTTATTATTATTTATTATGGGTAGTACAGTAATAATGATAAACAAAAAAATATTCTTAATTTCCACCATGACTCTCATAAAATAGTATATAATAATAAATAAATAATCATCTAATATAATAATAATAAAGTGTCAGTGGAGCATAAGGTCTGAATTGATTTAGAAGCCTGCTGGCTGAACTCATTTCATTTGAGCGGAATTAACTTTCAGTCACTTGGAACAGGCTCTAAAGAGACAATCAATCAGAGTGAACGCACCATTTGTCAAACGCTCATTGTTCCCCCTTTACCAACGAGTTCAAACGGTGAAAGATTAAATTCTCCTTTCGTCTTCACCTCACTACTACTTGTGTTCATCACATCTAAAATGCTTAAAATGTCATCAACACACACGCTGGATGCCGAGCAGAGTTCAGGCTTTGGTATTTGCCTGACATTTGGGTCTAATCTGCGTGTGTGTGTGTTGCTTGTACATGGACCCACATGGGCGCAAACACATGTTGGTCCTTCTGACCGAGCTTCACGTTTTTGGTTCATTTTGGTTAATGACATAAATGAAGACTGGGGAGCACCAAGACTTGGTCTTTAGATGTAAATATTTGCAACGGCAAACACTGTGGTTGACGGACTTAAATAGTAACCGGATGATTGGATGTCCATACCTGGGTTTTGCCAAGCACATGATCTAGGTCGAAGCCCTCCAAATCTCAAGACCACCTCTCCTGATTGAAAGAAATCAACTTGATAAACTACAATGAGTGACACAGTCTTTAAATGAACTCATGTTCTTAAATAACAAAGATACAGGGCTAAGAACAAAGCCCTGTGGCACACCCCAAATTAAATTGCTATTTGTGCGATTCCAGAATGTCTTGCCTAAATCTTTAGACACTATTGTAATGCTCTATATGTTACACCCTGTTCTCTAAATCAGCAGAGAGCTTTAGAGGCTTTGTACCTGTCGGAAATCCACATCAAATGGACATGTGGAGCATCTCCCTGTAGACCAGCAATGGTGGTGCTTCTATTACTTCACACAGGTAGAGCACACATTGTGATTCCAGCCACGTTCTGAAGGCAGAATAAAGATTCAGTCAACGAGGATATGGGATGGAAGCCAGATTCACGTCTAGACAGTCGAGTGACACATAGGCTGATTTTATCTTCTTCTTACCTCCACATCGAGCAGGCATCACCAAGGTATTGAAGTGTCAGCAACCTTCTGCAGAATACAGAGAGGAAAAAACATTCATATATATGTATATGGGTGTGTTTCATATTAATAATGCTTCGGAGAGCAGATGCACTTTTCAACTTTCACAACGTGCAACCTCACCAGCTGCTACGAGCCCCCCCGAAGAGGAAAAGTCATTTTCTGTTGCTCCTTTCAAGTGGCATCAGCATACCAGCCAGCAGAAGCCAGGCAGCTGCTCTCACCCAAGGAAGCAGAATTAGATAGTGACACACGATGCGCAAAGACCAAAGAGGCAAGTGAGGTTCAAGCATCTGGCGAGCCACCCACTGATATATCTGTAATGGCTTGTTTTATGACTTTAAATGTGGAGCCCAAGGAAGAATATCTTTTTATGTGTTGGAAATGACCGAATCTACAGTAGATTGCAGAAGAAGTTGATGGATCAAGCAGGCAGTTTGTTTGCAAGCTTCTCATTAGTTTGTCTTATGAATTCATTTTCTAAACCTTTATAAAAGCATCTATTTTAGGGCAAGTTAGTGAAACACAGTCACTCCTTGAGGATGCACGGCACAATGAATGACAAATGACATTATCACGATTGAATGAATAAAAAAGTGGTTTGTGCTAGCGTCTTTTTCTACCCAAAGGACATCATGAATGCAAATACAACAGAAGAAGGCCTCCACTACCATTATTATTATTATTATTAATATAATCATTACTGCCGAGCACCGCAAAGCAAGTGGAGACAATGCTCCTTTATTACAAGTCTACGTAAACAGAATTAATCAGCCGCTGCCTGTGACTCAAAAAGACGAGACAGTTAATTAGCATTGTGGTCGATGGTTGCTAAACACAAAAGAAAGAAAGATTACGCCCGCACAGTATAAAGGATGAACATGACCGTGCTTGGCTGCGTCGCGTCGTCGAAATGAAAGGAGCATTTTTATCTTCACGTCATGAAAATTAAGTTGTACTAGGATATATTCGAGAAGAATAAAAATCATTTATAGAGAGAAAATGTCCCATTTTCAAAAATTAAATCGATAAAACATTGGAAAAAATGTCATTTGTTTTTATTTTGGAAAATTATATCTTTCAATTATTTTTTAAATTATTTTTTCCAGGACTGCACTCGTAAATTAAAAACATACTTTTGCATCCTTTAGAATCTAAAGAATAAATTGCTAGCTTGCGAGCAATTTCTAGCTGAAAGTCACAACACACACACTCAAGAGTAAAACACTGAATTCGCGGTGTCTCTGAAACAGGGTATCTCAAACTTTATTTGATTGGATTTTTAATCAGTACCATGGAGAGCAGTCACAGTTAGTGGCAACACGCACACGCGCACAAACGCACGCATGCGCACACGCGCTTACAAACAAACGCACAAAGAACTTTCCCGTTGGTCTCTGACAAATAATATTAAGAATCAATCAACAAAAACCAAAAACACGATTACATACAAAGAGGACAGAGGCAAAAGAACAAAGTCCCTATTTGACCAAAGATGATTTAAAAGTGGCAAACTGTGAGAGAAAAGTGGATGACGCAAAGCATGATAGGAACGACAGCAAGTTGTTGGAGTGAGTCGTGAAGACAGACCAACACAAATAATGGAGGAAAAAGGCCCGTTGGAAATTCCAAAAAAGGTGAAAAAACAAAGCAACGTCCCACAAAGCAATAAACGTCATTGATGACTGCACCGACTTTCTTCCCCCCCCCTAATAAATATTTCGCTTAAGGGCTGGCGTTGACAGCCACCTGCGCTTATTTTTTTAATAACACTGTACAGTATATACACAATAAAATTTCTTTTGTGTCAAAATAAACTTTTACGTGAAGTCCCAGCCATCTTTATCATTCAACAACAGCAGATATTGCCCCTCCCTCTTTTTTTTTTTTGAAGGACCAAAAACTGAAATGTATGAAGGAGAATTAGGACCACATTGAAATGAGGAAAAAATACATTGTGAGAATAAAGATTTGTATATTTTCAAGATTAAAGTCGTAATTGTACGAGAATAAAGTTGCTCAATTTTGAAACTTTTTAATTTAATGAGAATGAAGTCATATATTCGATGATTAAAAGTTGTAAATTTTTGCGATACAAAGTCAATTATTAGTCAAATATTATTTCGAGGAAAAAAAATAACTTCAGTATTGTCATGTATACAACTTTTTATCAATAAAGAAATGTAAAATTATGACTAATATATAAAATGTAAAGTATAATGTTCTGAAATTTGAACAAAATTTACATTTTCCGAGAGTAAAGTCATACACATCAATTTACGTGGTAAAGAAAATATATTTTCCAGATGAGAAGCATTTATCTAAAAAAATAGATAAGTCATAATTTATCGATATTAATGTTTATTTTTGAGAAATTTTATTTTGAAGCTGATAGTATTAGCTGTACAAGGATGAAGTCATATATTGTCAGTCTAAGAGCATCGTTGCTTAAGTCACATTTTGAAAAAAAAAACACAAAAATGCCACAATTTCTTACAAAAACTATTATTTCATTGATACTGTGATGGCAAGCTAAAAACAACTTTTGGTTATTAAACTTGATATCAATAAACAATACTAAAAAAAAAAAAATCCCCCTCAAGAACATGTGACTTAAATCCTGAAAACATTCAACTTTGTTCTCATGTGCATTTTTTATTTCTTTGCTGTGTGGCCTTAATACGCCTTTGCTGCAATGTGCAATTTCCTCCCAAAACAATTTAGATCAAGAAAGTGAAGAGAAATCCTGAATCTGTACAGCATTCAGACCTATTTTTTTTGTTTGTTTGTTTTTAATTGGAATAATGAGATACGATTCTCTATAACTCTACTATGTACACACACGTTAGCATTCATGCACTGTGTCCACAAGTATCACGTCGACATTCCCAAAAAACATGGAGATAGATGTAGATAGACAAACTGGTCGCTGCCTTATTTTCAGTTTTCCGGTAGTGAAGACAAAAGCAATGGAGGACAGATAAGACACCAGGACGATACACACATATGCTCGCTGACCCACAAATCAACGAAATATGGCTGTAACTTCATTTCCCCCCCACCTCCGCTTCCTGTTTGGTATCGTTTCACGCCGTCGTCCCGGTTCCCGTTCCTGTCCGTTCATTCATCCATATCTCAAATCAGTCAGGAAGTTCACCAGGAGGTCAATTGCGTCGTTTTGTAGTTTTCTCCGTATTTTTTTTTTCTCTTTACATTAAGTACAAGGTGGTTGTTTACATTGTAAGCAACTTTGACATTAGAAAGGAAAACTAACATTAGAGCAGTAGCCATTTCACAAAAGCCACAGAGTCAGTGCAAATCTTTTTCCTTCATTGATAAAATAAACGGTCCACTTCTGCTCTGTTAGCATCACTGCTAGCTTGGGCTAATGCTGCATTTAAGAACTCTTGGGAAATGGACAACACACAGATGAGTTATTATTGGCTCCCATTATGGTCATAAATGTTTTTCTTTGCCATCATTAAAGACATTCAAAGATAAAACCAAATGAATGTGTTTTTTGAGTTACAGTTTTGAGAAAAAGCACAAATCTATTGTTAATGTCCATCGTTAAGTGCTGTATCCCAATTGATGATTAATTTGCCATATTTGGTCCGGTTAAGTGCGTGTGTTTATTTTCGGGTGCGTGACCATTCTAACTTCAAATTCCCAGCGGTCTCAAATACAGCATCATCTCCAGCAGAGAGTGTTTGGACTCAAAGAATCGTCATGGAACAATAGCAAAATCATTTCATTCCCCATTACAAGACAAAGGCTAACTAGCTAATTTGATGCAAACAACTATGAACACGTGACTACAAGCTTTTCATTCCTGCGCTCCAACAAATATGGCAAGCGTGCACATTTTCAGTAAGTCCAACCACATGAAGCTACCACCAAAGCTAACAGTTGAAGTTACTCAAAAAGTGACAGCCTCCACAAATAAGCACAACTTTTTACAGTGTATAAACCTTCAGCTCCATGCCAGTGAAGAGACAAATACATATTGAAATTTTCAACGTGGTTAAGGTTCTCACAAGCTCTTAAGAAGGTGAATCGATTTTGTCTGTGTGTGGTTTTTGTACGAAAACAACCCCTCGGCTAGAAAAGCCTTGTACAGTCAATATTCGCATAGAAATATTTCCCTTTGACAAAAACAGGGGTAAACTGCCACTCGAAGGCCTTCAAGGAGAATTCCAAACGGGGGAAAAAGTCGTGCATCATGCAAGAGTTGGACGTATATTATTATTATCGTTGTTATGACCATGAGTGAATTCAGTCGTTAAAGAGGAGGAAAGTCGTTCCAGAGTTGTATTTTTAAGATATTTAAGCCAAACTCACCTCCAGTTTTACATAGAGCTGTGTTGAAAATTGATTGACACTTCTAATTGCAAATTCTATCTTTAAAATAAGATATCAAGTAAAAGAACATATCATCGGGAAAATTCTGCCCAATGACATCGGTCATCATTAAATTAGAAACAATTTCAACAAATTGAAACAAAAGTTGGAACAATTTACCCGTCATCAGTTTCCGTCACAAAATTGATAAGAAAGACTTGAAAAACCCTGAAATGAGATTTTAGAGATTTGTTTCTAATTATGTTTAAGTGCTGAACACGTGCAAAGACAACAATTAACAATTCAGTTTTCAGATTTTTTGGGGCATGGCTAAAACAGTACCTAGACACACTTGGCTGTTATAGAGCGCCTCGTTGTTGCTGTGTGGAAAAGCCCCGCGGCAACTTTCTGAGATATATTTCAGCCACCAGTAGGATTTAAGATCATTTGTAAATAAGAACGACATGAGCTAACGTAAGCATCCATTTTTCCAGGACGAGCTGTGGTAGATGATCGGGGGTGTGGACTCCAGATTTTTTCACCATTTTAAAAAGTTCCCAGGTCTCTGAATACATTTGGTCAAAATACTTTTGGGCTTAAGAATGACAGAAAACCTTTACTCTCAACAGCTGGAATCTTTTTTGAGGGGGGCTGTCCCGTCTTACGCAACCTCAGCTTTAGCCATTGTTATCAGGTTTGTACCCCGTAGACAAAACTACAAGCAAGGGAACAAGTTCGGGTTAAGGGTAAGGTGGTAATAAATGTAGGTCAGCCCTTAAGGATTTGGAATGGTCCATCGATTGTGTGGAGGAGTGTAGTAGGGTTTTGGTTTAAGAACACGTGGAAAACAAGAGACAAAGGGTGGTACCTTAATGTTATTTGTATTTTTACATCTACACTAGGTGAGAACAAACATAATTTATTTATTTATATATATATATATATATATATATATATATATATATATATATATATATTATATAATATATAAAGTATATATATATATATACATATATATATATATATATGCACTTGTAATACTCTTAACAGTTTTAAACGGTATAGTGGCCATTTTGTCCGATCAGACGAGGCCTGATTAAAGGTATATAAGCTCTTGTTGTCTTGTCAGAACCGCATTCTACAGTATAAAGCAAGAGAAAAGGGGTCCAGCGCGACCGGGGAAAAACATTCGCTTCGAACTGCGAACGCAACTCGTGAGTAAGCTGGGCTTTATTTACATATCTCACGGACGACGACGACTCGGCGTTTCTACAGGCCAATGGAAAAAAACCAACGCGTTGAATACTTAAAAGCATTTTCAGTCTCGCGGCGCAAAAACCAAAGAGGCGAGTTTATCTTGTTGTTTGTTTTCACAGTACTTGACTACTCAGTACTTGAGTCCCTAAGCAGCAGTGATGTCCCACACACACCCTCACACACACACTGGCTCTCATGTGGTCATATTGTCAGTATCGTCCACTCATGCACGGAGTCACAAACGCAACAAATCAGTCTGGAAAATTCTACCTGGTGCGCGAACTCTACGGACGGCAAATTTAAGACCATTTTTTCTTAGTGGCTTTTGTTTTAAATGAAGAAATGCATTCGAATAGTTCCGGTGTGATTCCGCGTCCACGTTTTCCTTCGCTTGTGTTTTCAGATGCACCGGTGCATCCTTCGCTCCTTCATCCATTCAGCCGCCAGTCGATCCGCAAAAAGAGAGGGAACGATAGACCGAGTAGGCCACCTTGACTCCGCCCCCTGAAATCCCCCCTCCCCCTTCTGGATCGTATTTCACCATCTTAGAAGCCCTGGATGTGGCAGTAGGCCTCCAGTGAGGAGAAGAGGATGTAGAGGAGCCAAAGGCTGACAAACATCATGGTGGTCAGGGCCTTGGCAGTCCGCGGCCCGCCCAGCTCGCCGCCAATTTCGGGCCGCCGCCGGTACATCAGTATGGCGACGCAGATGAAGGCAAAGATGGTGAAGAGCGTGACGGAAAAGGCCAGCTTGCCCGGGTCCACCCGGAAAATGTTGCCGTTGCTCTGGTGGTAGATTGCGGCGATGGACCACGCCACCTGTCACATAAACACCAACTTTTAGAATCCAGTCATCTTTCCTTCTGGTCACCAAATCAAAAGACTCACCCCAATGCCTAGGAAAACATTGACAGCATTGGAGCCTGTCACGTTGCCAATGGAGGCGTCGGCGTACTGATCCTGGATGGCTGCCACCTTGCTGGCAAAAGTGTCTGAGAAGGAAACACACACACAAGGCATTAGCTCCATAAATTTAATGCTGATCCCATGAGATGATTAGCGGTACCGTAATTTTCGGACTATAAGTCGCACCGGAGTATAAGTCGCACTGGCCATAAAATGCCCAAAAAAGAGAAAAAAAACATATATATGTATATAAGTCGCTCCTGAGTATAAGTCGCCCCCCCCACCCAAACTATGAAAAAAAACCGCGACTTATAGTCCAAAAATTACGGTACTTTTTTTTTGGGGCTAGTTAATCACACTTCATTGATTCACAAAGTGTTCAATTTGTCCAACAAATTCTTCTCGTAACTTCCCAATGACTCAGCAAACTGTCTCGAAACTTTTCCCTAAGAGAAAGTTGTGCTCCTAAAACATCTAAAGAGCGAGGAGGAAGTCACAGGTCAGCAGCTCCTCTTCATTACGGACTCTTTCACAAGCGTGCAAACGAGGGCGATCGAGTGATGCTTTCCCTTGAAACGTCAGCCAAAACGGATGATGGTGGGAAGAAAGAAAAAGGCATGAAGGGAGCACCCAAAGGAGCGGAGGTGCAGAAGGGTGCGAGGCAATGGGCCGAAGAAAAAAAAGGACGGTGAAGATAAATCTAACTCGCCGTAAAGCTTCAAGGACCTTCTGCTCTCTCGCTTACCACCTGCCTCCATTTTGAGACGCCGCTTCTTTTCAAATCCTGCACGTGCACCCCACGCCATTTCAATGTTCATCAACGAGCGTCATTCTCCGCAGAGA
This sequence comes from Syngnathus typhle, assembly GCF_033458585.1. Taxonomy (NCBI): domain Eukaryota; kingdom Metazoa; phylum Chordata; class Actinopteri; order Syngnathiformes; family Syngnathidae; genus Syngnathus; species Syngnathus typhle. The sequence continues at coordinate 2,456,612 of NC_083745.1, forward strand.
GCTCACTGCCCCGTTTCCCAACGACTAGCTGTCAATCAAAACTCCGCCCTCCCGAGCAGAAGATGCCGCTAAAGGCAAGCTGCTAAATTACCTTCATATACCTCTCGCCTCCTGCCGTGGCCTCAGGGGGACCATGGAGGAAAGTCTCTTCACTCAGTTTCTTCCCACTAGGGCACAATCAACCGCCACCCCGCCAACATGTCGAATAAATGGCGAGATTTTTTCTTTTGTCCAATCCCATAAATGTTTTATTCGCTTCGCTAGAGGTCTCAGAAGCTCCATTTCGCTTCTTCTCGCGATCTAAAAGTGTCAAAACTAAAAACTGTTTATGAATTCCTTGAGTGGCCCAAAGCGCTATTTTTCTTCTCACTTGTAAAGGTCAATGTGAATAAACGTAATGGACTCCGCCATCCACGCTTCACTTTCAATCATCGTCGCGCTGGCGAGAAATGATTGGCTATGTTGCTAAGCGTAGCATGAAGCAAGCCTTTTGTACACTTTGTCAACGCTTCCTACTCTTTCAAGGACTTTTACTCGGCAGCGAATTCAACTTGTGAATTCATGCAGCTTAGGTGTTTACAACCACCATTCTTTACTTGTTTGCTTTCTCTGCGCGAGCGTGCGTGTGGGTCGAGATAGCTGTGATAAACGAGGTTAATCGTCACGGAAATCACGGCGGATTTATGAACTGCCAAAGCCAAATAACTGCAGGTTACGCTTTTGTGGCAACTGTGTGTGTGTGTGCTAATAAGACTAAATGGGGAGAAGGGCTCCATTTTGTGCACCACGCTGTATATCTATCTGTATGTGTGCGTTGTGCATTATGTTAATGCTTTTTAAGACTGCCTGATCCTGACATGACAAATAGCCGCATGCTAATAGCACACAGTGGTGGCGGTGCGATGTAAACACAGCTTATATATACAATCAATTGGTGTGTGTGTGTGTGTATTAAAACATTAACCAGCATTGTATAGCTTGGGGGTTTGTCTATTGAAGCTGATATTTTTTGAGCCTATATTAGTTTGTGCTGCCTGAAGTGCACTGATGCAAAATACAGGCATGATAAGATCGTATCAGTTTTAAAAGATGTCAAACAAATTATGGCACGGAGGACCTTTCATTGCTTGATACAGTGGCGCTACGCTGCGTGAAAAGTTCGTTATTTTTGGAGGGATTGATTTTGAAATAGTTTGTTAGGTTAGCTGATAGCATTTTCACAACTTTTTGGCTTCATAAATACAAAATACATTTCTTTTTTTAGAGTACTACTGCAGTCCATTTAGGCACATGAAACTATTTCCTTGAATTAGGAACATTTCAAATACCGTAATTTTCGGACTATAAGTCGCTCCTGAGTATGAGTCGCCCCACCCAAACTATGAAAAAAAACGCGACTTATACTCCGAAAATTACAGTAGGTATTTTTACTTCATAATTGCAGCTCATTTATGCAGAAAATAATCTAATATTTAAATATTTAAATTTCACAAATACAGTGGTAGTTTTCATTCCTCTCGCTCGCGACAATGTTCTTGATTGATAAATACGGATTCAATGAATTTATCCATCACTAAGAGTGCATTTAGTGTCTTTTTGTTCCTTTCATGGTCATTTAACTGTACGGCTTCGACCCTAGTTTCTGTACTTCATCTTGCCCTCCCCCTTTGAATGATTGTTTCTAAGAGGCTGCTTTAGTACTAAATCATTTACTGCGGCAGCACAGCCCTGCTTTTTTTTCCCTGATGCTTCCCAGTCGAAAATGTGCAGAGAGGAAATGGGAGGAATAAATCCCTGGTGCAAAATGCCCGTACTGAATTGCAATACAACACAAATCTCTAAAATGAGAGACCCGGGGGGGGGGGGGTTGTGCTCATAAAGGCCTCGTGAAAGCCGGAATGGGAAGAATATCCAATTGCAGGAAAGGAGTGAACGCCCACTCCGTAGGCATTCATTGCAGATTTTTAATCGACTTTTTTTTTTTTTTAAGGGTTTCCACTGTATACAGGCAAGTCTGAATTTAGACTTGCATGCCTTCACTGTGGTATCACAAAGAAGCTTCAGTAAATCATAGTTTGAATTACAAGTTGTCGATTTAAAACTAGCTAACTTTGTCTGCTAGCTTCATGCTAACACATCATGGGAATTGCCATAGACAGGCTAATGGACACCAATGGTCACTGTAGCTCACCTGGTACCGACGTTCCCAAGGCGACAAACACCACCGCTGTGACCGAGTCCTTCAGGCCCACGGTGCAGCCAAAGTGAGACGCCAGGTCGCCTGGGACCACACATTCGTACGGAAGTGTGACATTGGGAACACACACACAAGCTTACACACACATATCGGTGTTGCGGCGTTGTACCGATGAAGGCGGTGAGCAGCCCGATCATGCAGATGGACACGACGAAGCACGCCCAGCCGTTCCAATAGTCGGTAGGTGGCACAAAGGCGAACAGGACTTTCCAGAAGACGGTGAGGAAGTGCATGACGTAGTCGAAGCACGATGGCAGCTTTTCCTCGCCGCACTCGTCATCGTCGTCGTCCTCACCTGCATGGACAGGGAAAAAAAGATGGATTTATTGATATAAAAAAAGTCAAGAAAGAAAATCGAAACACACATATGTGCTTAATGATACTCAACATAAATTAAATGAACCAAAATGAGAACCTAATCAGAATAATTAGTTGCAATCTTGGGCCTTTAGCTGGGCCGTAAAATCGTTGACTTTAATGTGGTTGAAAATAAATGTTTCCTTTTTCCAAGGGGTCAGCACACAGCGGCTAATTTGCTCATTAAGTATAAATGCAACGGCGACTAGAAGGTCAACCCCCCGCCCCAAGTACCTCTGTGTTAATTATAAGGGTGTACCCGTCCACTGGGAAGCACCAAAATAGAGGCCAACATGCTTTGATTGGCTACGTAATGAAAAGGTTGACTTTAAGGTGTGATTATTTAATTACAGCGTATATATATATATATATATATATATATATATATATATATATATATATATATATATATATATATATATATATATATATATACAACACACATGCAACACACATATATATATACATATATACACACATATATATATATATATATAGTATTCTTATTTTACACTTATTTTCTTAGGATTTTTTAAAAATAAATACTGTCTTATAATATCGTTTTTGTATAAATACGTCTATAATTATTGCACTTTTAAAAGTAGTTTTTACTTTTCAAAATAAATGTTCACTTTATCTCAAACATTTATTTCCATATTTTAATGTGTTGATTATATTTGATAAGTGAGTCATAGTCTGTCAAATCCACTTTTAATTGCATCTCGAGTTCGACTGTTTTTGTAAAAATAAAAAATAAATCCCTCAAATGCATAATCCCCTGAGATTCAGTATCTGCTAATCTGAAATTCTAATCGTTTTGCATGACGGCTTGGCAGCTCCGATTTACAGCGCAAACGTCGGCCGCATCTGCATGACAGCAGCCGTCTATGTGTGTGTGCGTGTGCAAGCGCGCGTGTGTTTGACTTGTGCTGACATACTCATGTTTATATTCATGCGATGCCACTCCTGCCAGATATCCTGTCACATTAAATCCCTACACACACACACAGACAATCTCCAGATAGATAGCTGCCCATTAAACTGATTGTTTCTAGTAAACAAGGCAAGGCAGCTCTTCATCATTAAGAGCAGTGAGTCAATCAATAATGTCAGAAAAAATTACATCAGTCATGTTCGCACCTCAATAAATAAATAATAAATAAACAAATACATAAATAAACAAATAGTATAATGTTGGAGTGACCATATACTTATTGAAATCATTGGTAGACCATCAAGTCACAAAAGCTTTATAATCAAGCTCTACTGGACATGGATAAAAGTAGTTTTGGATTGAATGCGGACATTCAAAGTAGCACTGTATAAATGAGAGGTCCGAGAACACATCCCTGGGGAGCGCCTCTCTTCTCTTTCATCTTGCATCAATTACAAGTTGCAACCTCGGAGACAATCGCCCCGACGCAGCCAGGCGGTGATGTCGTGGTTGGGTTTGACACGCTTTAACCGTCCAGAAAAGGTAATTAACCTCTTACCTTGCACTTTAAGCAGCTAATGAGGTGTGGGAGCCACAGCAAGGGAGGAGGGGGGGGGGGGTCCTCACAGAACCTCAACAACAATTTTAAAACCAATCGGCTTTCGGTTTGATAGGCCCCAAGAAACAATTAGGTGTCACTTTTGTGTGGATTTAAGAGATGAAACCTCAGTTAAGGACCACCAACCCGAAACATGTGTCAGGTCCAGTCCTGTCGGTGGCGGTAATTGCCATATTTTGGTACTGTGGTATTTAAAAGTAAAGGGTGAAAGTAAACCATTGCGTAACTTATTCCAAATGAGTAAAACGTGTATGAAACGATGCACATCTATTTAGATTTCAATAAGTTGCTTATTGCATGTTAGTGAATACAACGAAATGAGGCGAACAAGCAACAGTTGAAGCTCCAATCACTTCTAAAGGTTTCATATGCACGAATATAAACGCATCAATTACATTTAAATGCGCCACAAGCACCCCCGGGGCTCAATAATCAGCACATTAGATGATTTCTTGCCCATGTTTCTTTGAAGTCTCGACTGGTTGCCTAGCAACAACATCCTAACCACACTTTAGGAAGTAGCACCTTTCAAAGTAGACAGATGGCCTGACCTTTCAACATAATGGAGCCCCGTGAATAGAGTCTATGAATCAACAATTAGTTCATATGTACTTGACAATCATTGGTGTATTGTTCAAAAAGATTGAGGGGGGGAAAAAAGGGTATGTATGAATTCATATCCGTTGCATTGTAAGCGAGACTTACCTGCGCTGACCGTGATGGCCTCGATGAACTGGTCCCTCCAGCTGTTGGTCCCCACCAGCAGAGCCAGATTGGTCTTCTTTATAAGCTTGTCCACTGTGTTCTGCCAAAAAAATGACAAGATGATTAAAATGGTTCTCTTCTTGAAATAAAAGAAAAAAAACAAATCACACACACATCCTGTTTGAATTTTTGATTCGTAGCAGGTGGGAATTTGTCCTACCGGATCTTTCATTTGGTTCTGTGATGAAAATAAAGATCATTTACATGAAAAGTCCATGTGTAGTCTTTATAGTGTTCCTGAACTAATTTTCTTCTTCCCAGGTCTTACTGATTTTGCTATAATTCACAGCAGAGCTCCAAAGTTTTCCGTGTGTGTCTTTTTAATGGTCTTTGGGGCAACGTAATTTATGCCAAAAGTCATTATAATGGCAAGAAGAGAAAAAAAAATAAATCAGTTTGCATATGTGTGTTCCCATGCGTGTGTGTGCTAAGCTTTATCTTCACTCCTCCAACATCCATTCAACACGATTAGCAACCCGGTTCTCCCTCTGAAGTGCGAAGAAAGGAGGAGGATAACAGTCGCGGCCGGCGCTGCTCGCTTAATTAGCACTGTGCATGTATGTGTGTGGAAGACTATTATCTCAGTCCTCCATAAATGAGCTATAAATTAGTCTAAATTGGATGGCGAGATTACAAGCCCAAGAATTTTTGCAACATTTTTAGGAACTTCTGGTTTGGAGAAAAAAGCAAAATGTCAATCAAGTAAGAGCTGCAGTTTCACTCCGGTCCAATGGGTGGCAGTAACAGACAGATGTGGGCAATGTGAAATGGGGGAAATTGTGTGCTATTTCATGAACTCATTTTTTCACTTGTCAAAAGAGTAACAATTGATTCCCCTTAACAATATACTCAATCTCTGTGACACTTTGTGTGATTGCGGGATATGTGTGTGTTGTGTCTTAAATGCAGCAATCACAAAACACTTTGTCAGGTGTTAAAAAAGAAAGAAAAAAAAAAGCCCTTGGCATCCCAAGATTGGAAGAAACAGCCTCATCTCACCACTTGTTTATCATGGAGTGGAATGGCGTCATTGTTGCCACGGCGATGACTTTTTGATGGCTTAATGCTCCATTGTAAGTAGTCACATAACTGCATCGTTTTCGCCTGAATGTCAATTTGTGTAGAAGCACTTTTTAAAGAACGACATTAAAAATGTTTATTTCCTGAAGTGAGAGGAAAAAAAAAATAAGGTGATCCATTTGCTGAGGATAAATTAAAGGAGAGGCTGCTTTGAGGAAATATTCCGAAGAAAATACACGTCTAGTCATAACTTTGTCAGCCTTACCTTGAACTCGTAGGATTCCTCAATGACCACCTCCAGTTTGACATGATCTCCCAGCATGGGGCGACCCATCTCGGCGATGCGCCTCTCCTCCTCGTCCATCCCCGTCAGAGCTTCTTCTTCCTCCACGATCGCCTCCTCTTTCTGCTGCAGCTTCTCCTCTGCACAAACACAACACAAATTAACGTATAAAAGACAGTGGCATCAACCTGGAGGGAAAATGATTGACAGTTTGAATTAATGTCAGCTTTCGTTTGGTTCTGTTCAACTGTTGGCATAGCAATTAGCAAGCTAGCTTTTTGCCTATGCATGGCGTAGGCAACACTTTAGCTAGCAACTGAAGCAAAACCTTCGCAAATGTTACAACATTCTCACGTAATGTGACATACAAAAACCCTGTAATTAGTCAAAAGTATTGAAGTAGCACGTTTACAAAATATTTTAAATACCGTATTTTCCGGACTATAAGGCGCACCTAAAAACCTAACCTAAATTCAAACTGGCCCGAAGCGTTGTGTCATGAAATCAAGCATGAGTGGCCTGCTGAAGACTATGAATCATGAATCAAAAAGACTATGGATCATTATTTTGTGATTATAAAGTCATTTGTTGCATCTGAAGTTGAAATAAAAAAGTAAAAAATGGAGAATGATTTGATTTGGATTAAAAATCGGACATAATGCATTAATGGTGCGCCTTATATAAGGATTAAGTTTTAAAATGGGCCATTCATTGAAGGTGCGCCTTATAGTCCGGTGCGCCTTATAGTCCGGAAAATACGGTACATATAAAAATAAATGTTTTGCTGCAAGCATGGAAATTAGCAAGCTAGCTATGACGCTTTGCCTTATGACATTTTAAATGTTAGATGAAGTTTATTTAGTTGTGTTTAGCGGATAAAATGCAAGTAGAAAATAACTGCTGGGCAACAAAGTAGTGATTAAAGTTAAAGCGCTGGTGGCCATGGTGACAATGAGACCCTCCAGGTTACGCCGCACCACTAAAGAGCTGTCGCCGCCTGTTTGAGCACACATTAGCTAACAATGCAGGCTTAAAATGTCCACAGACGCTCATAGCGAGCGGCTGAATGACACTTGATGGCTGTGAAAACTGCAGGAGGTGGACTATCATTCGTTTTTTGTCATGGTGCAGGAGAATGTAATTTCTGTTGTGTTTAAATGCTGACGCAGAATTATTATCGAAACACCGAATAGGCGAATTGGCAAACTCGCATTCTGAGCATTGTCCTTCGTAAAATATTTGAGCTATTTTTTTTCCCTCAAGGAAAACATAATATTGTTGGAAAGTAGGAATTTTTAGAAGGTGAAAATAATTTGAATCAGTTGAGAACTATTGAAGGAGAAGAATGTGAGAAAGTGGGTGTTCACACAATTAGCAGATGCTAACACTGATGTTATGCAACACAACATGGACACACGCACGCGCACATATACACACAAGGCACACACACAAACACACACAAGGAAAAAGGAGGGCGAGAGGACATTGCTGTCAGACAAAATCTGTCACGTATATTCCCACTGAGATGTGCTGGATGCGTGTGTGTGAATCAGTGTGTGTGTGTGTGTGTGTGTGTGTGGGTCTTGACCCATGTGTTTTGGGCTGTTTCCCCCTCTCAGGGCTGTTCCTTCCTCACACTGCACTTTCAGCCTCTTGCCTTTTGCACTCCCTAGTCTTTTTTTCTTTCTTCATAAACTCAAACTCAACGTGTAATATCACAAGGTCATCCGCAAACGTCTCCCTCACACACAAGTCGCGTGTGTTTGACCTCACCTGTCGGTTGAAAATGAAATTAAACTCGTTCTTCATGTCTCGTCTAACATCTATTTGAAGGCAAAATTCAGACTTGGATGATCAGCCATATTGAAATGTTTGAAATGGCTGACCATTTATTAAAAAAAAACACAACACAGCCAGTGACAGCCCAAACTATTAGATCACATTAGATGTCAAAACTAATTAGGTTTAAGGCAGTCCTTGATGACCACGATGATATGACGAGCTCATCTGATGACTTTTTCGATGACACGCAAGTACGTGGGTATGTGAGATGGAGGTCATCAAAAAATGTGTGTGTGGGACCAATCTTGAGCTCGAAGCAGACCATAAAACAGAGATTAAATACCCACAAAGCACTGCAGCACTTGAAGACACGCGACTTACTACTGACGCAACATTGTTGAACATCAAAAATGTCATAGAGGAATTTAGTATAAGACACTTGTGAATATTTAATGTGTGTTTTAGACTTTGCGTCACCCTCTTGTGATATTTTTTTCTTCTTACAAACAACCTTTATGTGATTGTGGGTTTTTGCGCCCACCTTCTCTGCACATTCCACCTGTGTATACTTTATAAATGTCACAGTGAGAAAGCTCTGACATTTGAAACCCCAGCAGCAGATTTCATATCTTGCACAAGGAGCTTTTGAAAGCTCCCGAGTGGTGGGGAGAAGGAAAGAAAGAAAAAAAAAGCCAGGAGGAGAAAATGGAGGAAGATGAGAGGACAGGTGTGATTCCCACTCAAGCAAACCTCTGAAGGGAAGCAAAGGAGGAAAAGAAGAAAAAACACTGATTTTTGTTTATATATAAAAATAAATAAATAAGAGAAGCAGGAGAAGTGCTAAACCTCAATCAAAGAGCCTGTTTTGCGCAGCCAATCAGCAACGAAAGGTCATGAAAATCACGGAAAAGTGGTCGTCATTATTCGTAGGCTGACGCTTAGAAAATGTGAAAAGGTGACTTCATTTAAAAAATATATTATGATGTATTATAATTAAACATAAAACTGCTTTGTACTGTTTTATTATTCTTATTATTAACAATAATTCAGATGCTGGATTCAGATTTTTTTCAAGTTTCATTTTTCATTATTTCAAAGTCAATAACATGGGACTGTCATTAAATACTACCGTAATTTTCGGACTATAAGTCGCACCGGAGTATAAATCGCCCCCGACCCAAACTATGAAAAAAAAAACGTGACTTATAGTCCGAGAATTACGGTACTACTAATAATAAAAAAAAACAAATTTAATGCAACATTTGATCAAGCTGCTGGACTCCATTTTTTTTTGGTTATGATCAGTGTAAATTTGGTGTTGATTCAAATTAGATTCCAATTTGGTAGTATAAACAGGTTGGCCAGTTGATTGAGGGAGCAAGGGGGGGGTCTCACACCTGTCCACTCTGTCCCGCTGCCTCTCCTCCACTGGGGGGTTTCGAGTAGAAGGTAGAAGGAGGACTGCTTATTGTACTCCTCACGGTCTAAGATCCTAATCGTTATGCTCTTCCTGTATGGAACACACACCACGCAGCACAACACACACGCACACCGAGGGGGGATGGTAAATGCATGCATGGTATAAAAACAAACAACATGGCACAAATGAATGCACAAAACACACACACACACATACGGACGAGGAGGAGTGTGTGGTGCACAAGGCGGTGATTCGCTCAATGAGGCTCCTGCCGACCTTTGGAGTTGTCGCTCTCCACCAGGCGAGGTTCTCCGATCTCTACGTAGAAGGTTTTGTTCTTCTCGTACTCCTCGTCGTCAATTATTTTCACGTTGATGGTTTTACTGAAGAGGAGGAGGGAGGCCGGCAAGGAGGAAGAGAAAGGGAGGGGAAAGAGAAGCAAAGAGAAAAGTGAGGAAAAGGCTGGAAAATTAAGAGGAAACAGGAAGTTTGGGATTTCCCACCGTAAAGTGTTCAACTATTATTGGGCAAAAGGAACAGAATGTTTAAGATGTCATAAATCTCATTTTTGATGGTTTTACAATTCAAAAATGAGTCATCCGTAACCCCCCCCCCCCCCCCCCCCCCATATATGAACAAATTAGTCTTGGATTTAAACTTTGCCATAGTACATGTGGGAAATGGCCACATTCCACCAACAATCCAGCCAAATATATTTGCAGCCATATTGTACGACATGCCTTACTATCACTTTAAAAATGCGGTCCAAAACAGACCGTTGTTTTACAAGGTCACGATTCAGCCTCAGGTGGAATTTAATGAGATTAAATGGGAGCACAGAGCCGCCAAACCACCGGGAACGATAATGTTCCTCAAGGCTGGTTTGCTTTTGTAACAAAATTAGGCAAGTTATAATGGGATTTGGTTTGGCTGAATCAGAACTGGCAAGTGGCAGCACAGTTTAGACTTTGAGATCATATAAAAATGCAGAAAGGAGAAGACAAAGATCTTAAGCAAGTTCCCCATCAACAATTCGAATTGCTTTCATGGCCGATAACTAACAAAACACTCGATAAAATCCAGCATGTCTCTCGAATACTATCCAGCGAGCATGTTTATGTGTGTCCTTCCATCTGTGACCATAAACACCCCAGATCCAAATCCATGACAGGGACCATCTGAAAGAACGCTTATAATCTGGCCTAAAAAAATAATTGTCGGTTTGTATACGCGATGATGATACTAAAGCAAACAACAGAATGCATTAAGACAAGATGTTGCGGTTTGGAGCCACTTTAATGGACTTAATCGTCATGGCGGCGGAAGACGTGTAACAGCTCTCTCATTAGCTCATTACGCACACGCAGGTTGATCTATGTGCCGCTTGATTCAAACAAAGCGGACTTTAATCCTGTAAATTACCAGCTCGCGCACAAAGCAGTGGGGATTAACCTATTAGAGGGCGGCCGCGCTCGTTTATAAATGTCCCATAAGAGCAGACGGAGAACCTTCTGGATTGGAGAAGAAGCCAACCACTGACAGACTGCTGCTCTCACGGCAACTGAAGGGATGACGGAGGATGAACAGGTGAGAAATGAACACGTTGGCTACTATTGACAGATATAGATGTCAATTTTAGTAGAGCTGGTAGTGAACGGGTTAAGGAATGAATGGAAGAAGGGATGATGGATTCTGGAAGGATGAAGGACTTACAGTGAAACGATGGATGATAGATGGGAGAAGAAGGGATGACAAATGGAGAAAGGATATGGGAGGCAGATCGGAGGAGGGTGGAATAATGGATTGCGGATAAATGCAGGATTGATAAAGAAAAGGCAAAGGAAAGATGAAGGTCGAGAGGAGAAATGAACAGTTTGTGGACTTGCTCTTAATAGGCAATGAGAACATTTTCGGATAGGAGGACACTTTTGGTTTAAAGGAGATATCGAGGATGGATGGAGGACGTCTGTGATGTATAAAGGAGGTGTCGAGGGGCAATGAATACCATTTAGTGAAGGTAATGGAGGGGGCATGTCAGGGCGAGCCATAATCAAACTATCGTGTACGAGCTTAATCAATTACCCTCGACGTGGATCTTCATGTTGAACGATTAGGATCAAACACAATCACGCTCACTCGTAGCTGTCAATAGAACCGCATCAATATAAACGAAACTAAAAATGCCTCCCGTCCTGTAGATGGCAGCGTTGAGGGTCACTGCAGCGCCATTTGGTGGATCTGGTGGGTCACTGCCCCACTTGCCCTCAATGAGGAATCAAAATCGGAATCTGAACTGAAACGTAAGCGTGTAAAAGTAGTCTCGCTCGTCCGGCGCTAGTGGAAGTACCACGTGGTGGAATCTAGTGAGGTCATGTGGAAAACGGTCAGATCAGGTCGTCGTCCATATTAGTTACGTGGCAAGAAATTACCAATGGGGTGGCGGGCGGGCTATTTTTTTTCCCCCCCTTAAATTCGGGAATGGTGACTTGTCTGTTGAAGCTGGCAGACATTGCACATGACCACATACACATTCCCAGACGGCACACACGCACACACTCATCATCGTGCGGACTGTACGAAAAAAAGATGAGGCGCATATTCTGCACGTGACCAGCGCGTTGGCTTGTGTGTTGTTATGGCGACGGGATATTTGCTCCGCTAACAAGGGCGAACAAGATTGTTTCCAGACCAATGTGCGCGTGTCAAGTCTTTTGCTCACACACAAACACACTAAGTAACACAAACTTGTGCGTATAATATTTGACAGTAGCCCACATTGTTTGCAGTAAGCGTTGTCTAAGCGCCTGCATTCAATCATCTGATCATATATACGATGAAGACAGCGACTCTTTGCTGCCGTGTGCACGCGTCCGCACAAATGTGTGTGTTAAAAGCCATCATTTATTCGATATCCTTGAGATCCACCTTAAGGTCTAAGTACAAGTTGTATGCCAAAGTTGTCCTACTAGTGAAGATAATTTTTTTTCAACGACTCTAGGACAACTCCATTTTACTAGTGAGGCTACTCGACTAGTCGGCAGTAGCTGTAGCGGGGGAAAAAATTATTCGTAAGACAAAGTTTTCTTCTCACTAGTTCCCATTGGGAAAAAGAATGGAGGTCCCATCTTAATTTGATTCCCCGCGGGTGATCCTCACTTTTCCACACTACACTTGATCCTTATCAGGATTGAAGACAGTGGTGCCTTCTTTCATGCATGGCAACACAAACACACGCACAGACACACACTTTGAGGGAATCTGGGCTTGAAAAGGTGCACCCCTGTGTGTTTACATCCCTGACAAATGGTCTCCATCTGGCCGCTCTGAAGCAGCTGAGACGTATCACTTCTCCTTCCTCGCGTCTCTTTTCACACATTAGCACCTTTCGGGTATTTATAGCGATACCTTGTCACTGTATGGAGTGAGGGGAGGGAGGGAAAAAAAAAAAAGAACAATGAAGTTTACTATTGCAATGTGGATTTTATTGCAATCTGTGCGATTGTACTTTTCTGATTGTACTGTTGATTCATTCTGTAAGATCTGTAATCATATGTGCATTGATGTACAGTAATAGAAACGTGTAGGTAAATTAAGTACATTAAATATGTATTCATTGCATTTTAGGGCTGTTAAATGCACTGGATTTTATGACTTGTATGAGGGATAGCAGCATTAAAAATGCAGTGACGCTATTGTTTGTTTATTAAAAGCATTGCGAGCGTTTCAAATGCACTGCGGTGTTTGAAGTAGACGAACAGCATTAATTATGTAGTCCGATAATTACCTTTTATGTGTACGTTATTGCATTCATTTCATATATATATACTCAGTAGCGACTTATATACATATATATGTTTTTTTTCACTTTTTTGGGCATTTTATGGCTGGTGCGACTTGTACTCCGGTGCGACTTATAGTCCAGAAATTACGGTATCTTTATTTATACTACTATCTATAAGTGGGATACAATATTTTTCTTTCCTCTGCTGTTGCGATACTTACAGATTGAATAACGTACTTGTACATGGGGGGGATTTATGATGCACATGAATGTAAACACTCTCCCCAGCACAAAGTCAAGCAGGAAGTTGTAAAGCACAATCATTATTATTATAATACAATTTGATCATGGCAAACCTCGCCCCTCCATGACATATTTGGATCGGAAAAAGCGAGTTTGGGAAGCCAAGGTTTTATTTTAAGTTTGACTCCGTGTGTGTGTGTTCTCAGGCTGCAAGTCACTGTTTGCGCAGAACAGATTTATCGTAGGCTAACTTGTGAACGCAACGACTATATTCTAGTGCACTTGCAGGTCGTATGCGGCCATTTTTTAATCGTGTGTACACATAATTGACTCATAATTTGATTCAGCAAAAAAATGCAGCAGAAGTATTATAACTCACGGCGAAGACTCTTTGTAACTTCCTCTTACAGCCCAGGCTAAACTTGGCTCCTTCCTGACATACAAAGATGTCATCCTCCCAGTTGAATCACTACTACTTTCCTTTTAAGCAAGACTTTGGCGCCACCTATAGGCATTACAGAAAAAGCACAGAAACCGCACAGCTTTTTCAGAGCTAACCACGGAGTGGAAGAACAACCGTACACACTAACAGGAAGTGCGGCATTTGCATTCAAGTGTGCTTTTACAAGCTGATAATGTCGTTAGCCACAGAAGCTAACCGCAACAACATTGTGTCAGTGGCAGGCTAATGAGGTTATACACACACAAACACAAACACACAACACAATGTGGTCTTTTCAGGGGTTAATAAGGAGCATATGAGCTCACGCAAATATTCACACCTGGGAAGCGGCGCTACAGTTGAACTTCCAAATTAATTAAGGCGCGCATTGACGCGCCGCTCCGCTTGTCTCTCGTGTCCGCAGCTGTACGGCGGAGCTCATTTAAACATGGCAGCTGCACAACTTCACACATGAGTGCATTTACACTTTTTTTTTTGATATTCATTGTGTTGTGGGAATCTTTTGTTTATTGTTATGAAACTCCAAGAGATGTCTTTCATTTGCAAGAGAAAGGAATGGCCTTATGGCCTTAAATATTATTATTTTTCCCTCCTGCAAAGGTCTGATTTACAATTCTAATTTATTTTTCTCCTTTGCTTGAAATAAAACGACTTCATTTTAATTGCATTTCGATTCATTTCAATAGGAAACATTTCCTTGAGTTTTGGACGTTTCAAGTTCCAAACGAGCTCACGGAACTCAATGTTTTTCCCAAGAATTTTGCCCTATTTCAGGCAATTTTGACTTTGGAGGTCCTTCAAGATACATAAAAGCCTTATTTTCACAGAGGCTTCTGTTTTGCGCACTGTTTTCCGTCGCTCATACTCGATTTGTGATGCCTGGCAGTCCTGTGAAAATCACATTACGGGACTGCTCGTCTTTATTGGACGGCATAATGAAAAACAGTCGATGGAGTCATAAACAGATGCTACGTCTGTCTCTCTCAAAGTCCCTTTGTGTTATTCCGATTATTTTATTCGGCTCATCCTCATAGGGAGTTTCCCCCTGATGTCTTTTCTATCTTTGTCCCTATCTGAAGTATGGCTTGCAAACCAAATAAGGCCTTTTGGAACATCCCGGGGACTCCCTAACACACACGGACACACACATCGGAAATGTCAGTGGTACGCTTGTAAATCTTGATTGGAAGCACACAAATGTGTGTGTCTGTGTGCGTGTGCACGTGCACACACCGTATAACATGATGATAACTTCCACCGACTTGCCAGGAAGCTGTCGGGCTGTTTTCTAAGTGATGTCCTTATTAGGTATCCTCACCTTTCTGTGTGTGCGTCTTGGTCAATGGGTGTGTGTGTGTGTTTTGTCCAGATGTCGAGCACCTCTGGGTGTGAACAAATGTGTTGATGTAACATCTGGTTGGTGCATAATAAAGTCACATGGTTAATATCTAATTGGACAAAATTTCAATCGTATTCAGCAAGGCGAAAAGGTTGAAGAATAGGCGATTAATCCATTCTATTGATTATTTTTTGGTCAGGGTAATTCTTTGGATGAAGAATATATACCTGTGAATTTTTATTATATTGTCTGTCTACATGAGCTGCTTCACCTTTTGTGTTCAAATATCCATTCCCATGTTTGTTATAATACTATGACATTCATGCTAGTTTCCATAGCCTGTCAATAATGTTTTGCATTCTTTGTTAGCATTAAGCTAGGAGACTCGTCTTAAAGAAATGAATACTCACTAAAGTAACTCCGCAAAATAAGTGCTTGGAGACTGTTAAGACTCATTCCAGGAGACAGTTTACTTAATTTAATTAATCCGGTCAAGGTTGATGAGAGCGGTGCACACACAAACACACCCACACACACACACACACACACACACACACACTACCAATGCGCAGGTTTTAATTGCAATTAGGCCAGCAAACATGCTGTAGGTGAGCAGAGGAGGAGAGCGGTGCCAGATGGCCAGGCTGTGGAACAAAGTCATGTTTGAATGTTTTCATACTAGCTAACCGCTAATGAGCACACACCAAAACAACAAGAGGCCACGTGCTTGCGTGTCTGGATATTCTTACCTAACCAGTGTCAAAACTCCAGCTGCAAGTATCCTGGGTCCCAAACATAACACTCAATTGCGGCAAAGTTTTACAGATGGACTCGAAAAAGGGCCGACATGGATTTGATTTAATGTCAACGAAACATCTCAAAATGCAAACTGGTGGGCGAGATGATGAGAGATATGAGATCAGCTCTCCAGAAGCAATTTAGCCTGCTTTGACGTCATGGCTCCGGAAGCGCCACGTCAAGAGATGTCGAGAGGACATCAATGTCAAGTGGAACGGCTAACTATCGACCGGGATGTGATGTACATGACCGCACTTAGTCACTGACAGAAAAAAAATGACTCGCCAAAACTTTTCCCAAAGCATCCAGTTGTCAAAAAAAAAACGTCTCGCTGAGATCAGCGATTTAAACGCAGGTGCAATTTAGCGCTCGGTCAAACTTGAAGACAGGAATTATTGGGCTGTAAACAAGGCAAGACTGAGCTTTTTTTTTCCCCCCACTCAGTGTGTTTTGTGGTTTCTCAACAAACACAGATAACCCTCCTTCATAAACATGCATTGAGCAAACTCTGGCTGCCGTCTCCCCGGAGACGCAATCGAGTTACACTGCCCGAGGCGACAGATGGAGCTTGTGGTTAGCGCGCCGCGGACGGACAATCACATAGAGGAATGGAATCCAATCGATTAGAATCTCATAGAAGAGATAGCATTTTCCAGCAGCTACCTACAAACAAGTTTGACGCTGAGATGTCGTGATAGGATCAAACTTCGATTGGTTCGAGGGTGTGCTCATAAAGCTTGGATTGTTTGCGCAAAAAACTAAGCGCACGACAGCCAGAGGTAGAAAGATTTTTTTTTTTTTGTCTCGCAATCATGTTTCAATTTTTCAGGAACAAATAAGTACTGAGTATAAATAAATAAAAACATAATAATCGTAATTGCAAAGACAATAAATCAACCTTTGCATTTGCCATTTACATTTCCTGAGAGATAATTTTCAGTGAAAAATGGCAAATGGAAAAAGTCAAAATATCTGCAGAGCAGAGTTTGACATTTCCCGAGCAACCTGAGATTGTGATTAAAATGGAGTCAATCAAAAATCAAAAAGGTTAATTATTATGGCTAAAGGCTTCTATATTATGCTAATTAAACCTCGATCCTCAATGTGGTTTATGCAAATGAGTCTCGGCTCCGACAAGCGATTGGGAGAAAAAAAAAAGACGCGCCTTTGAAATGCAGTTTAACATAACGCTCGCGTTTGGGATGCTAGCAAAGGTTGTCGAGGTTAAAACGAGGTGAATTGTTCTGAAGTCAAATTTATCCTTTGTCTTCAAGGTTCAACGAGGTCAGCGATGGGACATTGATTGACTTGCATCACCTGCTTCCTGTTCCTGCACGCTTCCACTCACTAACGCAGGCTCAGCAGCACGTCACCTCAAATCATGCTCGACAAAAGACGAATGAAAAGTGAATTTCGAATTTTCCTTTGAGCTTGCGACGGGCCATTCTTTCCCTCGGCTGCCGTGGATAATAGATGAGCTTCTCTATTGATCAGAAATAGTCTTTCTCCTTTTATTGATCTCTCGGCGGCAAGCGGAGTGGCTTCTCCATCGAGCGGGCCGACTTCAGTAAGAGGCTGACGGGGGATTAGCCGACTTTCATTGCCTTCTGAATTCACATTAATGCGGTGAACCGGAGGATTTTCCTCCCAAACGGATTTTACACACAATGCATAAGAGATGAGACAGCACATTGTGGATTAGAAATACGCTCCAAAATATGGTAATGCTTAAAATATGGCATGAATTATTATTATTATTATTATTATCATCATTGAATGAAATCAAACTACCGTTTTTCCATGTATAATGCGCAAAATGTAAATAATTTATTGTCCTTCAATAATCTTTTTTCTGAAATAATTTCACGTTTATGGACTTAAGTAGGAGTCAAAATTTAGGTGCGTATTATACATGGGTACATGCTTTTTTCCAGCATCAACATGCCATTTTTAGGGTGCGTATTATACACGGGGGCGCATTATACATGGAAAAAAACGGTAAGTCAAAAATATTAAAACTTCCTGTAAGATTATTTTTTTTTACAAGTTAGCATTCGGCAGAGCCATTATGAGAGTAATGCGATGATTTTTTTTTTAAATGTCAAAAGAAGAACGTCAAAAGATATTTTTCGTAAACAGACTCCTCAATTCATAGCCCTCGAAATTTGCTCCACTTGGAAATTTTTAATTTAAGGCACCGTTGTCAGGTCAGCGTCTCACCAGAATAACGTCCAGTAAGAGTAACAGTCAGCATCCTCATTACATGACAGTGACGGAAGCCGCTTGTGACAAACGCTCCGCTCACTTCACCCCCAAGTCAACAGACACCTGTCAATCAGCCCGTCGTGGCTGGAGACGAGCTGGCCCCAATCGGAGTTGCGTGATGCCTTGTACCGCTTGACATGCCGATGACATCATGCTAAGAAAACACTGCCGCAACTCATGTCCGTTTTTGTTAGCTGTCGCGTGCCACAACGACAAATCATTCTAATCGTTCTTTCAAGTTGACAGAGCAGAAATTGGATATTTACGATTGAGTCGCTGAAATTCCAACCATTTTCACCACTTTTATTTTAAAAAAGGTATTTAATCGATTAGCAAAGACTAATTTATTCATACGCTAATTAGCTAGTATTATGCAACATGGCCGAGACATCTTTCTGGCAATTCTGTCTTTAAGTGAGCACCAAAAACTTTTGCTCCAGTGGCTCGGGTGACCTGAAAGAAACTCCCTGTTTGAAAAAGAACCTTCTGTTTATTTGTTTTGCCTCTATTTTTACAGAAGGACCGCGGGCGGTGGCAGCTGGAAACTTTACTTGCGTGCGGAAGAATCTTTCTAAGGGAAGCTTATTGGATGCTAGGTACAACTAAGGTGGGCAAGCTGAGTGAATGGAGGGGGGGGGTTGCAGGTGTCCACTTTTCTGATTGTGTGAGCAATGGTTTCATCTTTGTTTTTTGTTTCATTAGCTCCTCCAAAATTATCCTGTCCCATCTGCTCTCAGACCTCAGCTTCACCCCCATCGCTTCTACCGCCACCACCGACACGCTACCTCTCATTTCTCCCAGCCACAACCCCCCCGGCTCTCATCCCTGACACGCAGAGGTGCGCTAAATTGCTGCAGTCATTGTAAAATAAAAAAAGAAAAAGGAAAAAAAAAAGCATCCCGGATGTCCACCCCCCCCCAGAGCCAATTTAAAGTGCAGGGCTGACTTGCTGAGTCATGGTTAGCCATAATTTGCCCTTTTCATGTGAAACTAAATATAAAAGCATGAGGTAAAAGATGTCAACATTTAATTATTATTTTTTTTTTAAATAGAACATCACACTTGTCCAGGGGTTATTTGAATAATGTTGCTAACCAAAACAGCAGCACCGAGAGCCATGTCAACAATCTCTCAGGTAATTTAGAACATCTTGTATGAAAGATCATTTACAGGCTGCTACACGACCAAATCCTGCCACGCCGGCACGTTCTTCAGTTTCAATTTGGAGTTTTACTTTTTATTTCCTGCCAGTTCCCCAATAAAGCCCGCAGACAAGTTTAGGAACAGAAAGTAGCAAACCTAAAGGATGATATTTCTCCCTGGAGGAAGTTCAATTTCCTCCAAATAATATGTACTGCGGAAAGTCAGTGATGTGAAGCCAAGATTTTGTTTTCTTCAGCGAGATTGTTTATCTATGGAAATATACCACGTGATCTAGATTCAAATCGTGAAATTCCCGTCTAAATTATTCATGATTCTATATCTCTGAAAAGAATTAATTAGAAAGCAAATCCATTCAAGACTGACAACAGAATTGAATGAAAACCAATCGGCGTGCTGATTTCAAACTGAGTTACATGCATAATAATCGGAATTCCGCTGTGCAATAGCCAGAACAAACAGGTGGTCCCCCAGCGGGGCGGCGAGCTCGGCAAAGGTCTCCACTGCCAGGACGCAGCGACTGATGGGGTGTGCGGGGAGTGTTAGACCATTAGCATGGCAAAAGGTGCCGCTAATTGACTGGAAAATTACATTCTCGGAGCAAAGTGTCGAAGTCGCTATGTGGTGATGGAATGTGTGAGTCGTAAAGTTCACATGCAGTATGGATAGAAAGACCAGATGTTTTTTTTGCCTCAACTCTGTGTTTCAGCGCTAGCTTCGGCAGCTAGCCGCCATCGCTCGGTGGCCATCTTGACTCCGAAAGCCCGTCCGCAAGTACGAGAACGGCGAAATCCGATAAGACCTTTGAAATCAAGATTCCCATTGGTCTGATAGCGTCCAGTAAGTCCAGACATGATGTCATTGATCGGTCACCAATAAAGCCAAGGCCGTTTTCATGTCACATTAGACGCTATCGATCGCCTTTCTGACCCGCCACTCGCTCACTAGTTGTTTTATTTTCAGGCCTGGGAGCTTATTCAGCAAGCGCGTGACACGTAGATCTATTTAAGAGCTAATCGTGCTTTGCTTGCATTTGTACCGTAATTGATACTGTTGATGGAGCTCGCTGTGCGATAAATGTAACCAAACACGTTGACCTCCACAAGACGTTTAAAAACCCTCAAAGGGACTTTAACGAGGACTGGTGTAATTTCACACCTTTTACCATTTTGAACGACAAACCGAAACATCCGTGATCACGAAGCCTCTTTCAATATCTCGACGTTTTGACTGGAACAAGCGCCAAGTCACCATGTGGTCATTTAAGCGGCACTCAACATGATTGTCTCGAAAACAAAAATGAACATCCGGCAAAGTGAATTGCACTTTCCAGCTCATTTTTTTTTCTGATCAACTTGAACAGGAAGGACAAACCACCTCGACTGCCCTTTTAACAGCACTTTGTCAGGATGGAGCTCGGCAAGAGAGACCCAAAATTAAACAGTGATTTAATTTCATGCAAGACTGCACTCGCGTTGCAAACAAATAGCGAGTACTTTTGTTGCCGCTTATGTAAAATCTAGCGGTCAATATGGAGGACGTTGGAGAGGTGGCGGTAAGGTTGAAAAGTCAGGGCAAGAAAGAATGAACAATTTGTGCTAACCTGACACCAAAAGTTGAGCCGTTATTTTGAAAATCAACAAAACGCGAATACAGCGCAACTACTCGGCGACAAAGCAAGCTTGGGATTTTGCCATGGTGATCCAGACAGTTTGCAACCTTTTACACACGCCAGCTTTCATTGACATTTACACAGCTCTAGTTCAGATTGCCGCAGGCTAAAGTTGCTAACTGCCAAAATATACAGTACACTAACAGACACCGTGCTGCGCTATTAGTAGATGACTGCTGTCAATGCAAAAAGGATTTACAAAGTTAGGGGCTCAACAAACATACCGTAATTTTCGGACTATAAGTCGCACCGGAGTATAAGTCGCACCAGCCATAAAATGCCCAAAAAAGTGAAAAAAAAAACAACATATATATGTATATAAGTCGCCCCTGAGTATAAGTCGCCCCCCCCCCCCAAACTATGAAAAAAAACGCGACTTATAGTCCGGAAATTACGGTATATTTCTTCCAACTGTAACCATATCGGGATAGGCTTTAAAACGGATTAATTAAAACCTCAGACAGCAATCGATTGTGCACAATCGATTGGTTTTTAATCATGTCTGGAAGCAGGGAGGTAAAAAAAAGGTAAGTGCACAACTTCAGTCTCAGTTCAAATGGATGACACGGGGTTGAAATCAGGAGCCCAGAACATAACACAAAAAATAGGCAAGAAAATAACGCCACAAACAAATCACTGAATCCTTGAATCTTAATTGAAATATACTATGAATGGCGCTGATTACATCCACGCACCCATTTCATCATCGGCCTCCGACATGGAAATAAACACACTTCTTGTCAAAGAGCAAATTATAAACGGTCAAATCAAAATAAAGCTTTCACTGGAATTTTGTTGATTCCTCCAGGGCGGCCGCCTACGCACATCATACATGTGCACAAGCACACGGATGGATGCCGGGAAACTGCTGGAGAGAGAAAGAACAGCGCGGAAAGATGGAGGCGGGATAGAGACAGTCTGTTACCGCGACGGCCGGATAAATGAAATCACCGGCTTGCTGTATCGATCGCCTAACAGGACGCTGGGCTGGAAGTGCGTCCGCCTGAGAGCCACTTGAAAGTGACTTCTGGACAAGCTGCTTTCCTGACGTGGTTGATGAAATTGCTAGCTTGTAGCCTGTTAGCTTAAATGTAACTGAACAACCAATGAAAACATGTTTAGTCATTCAACCAAGTATCCAACTTCACTTGAAAACAGTCCACTTTTTAGTTTAGCATACATAGCTTGTGCTAATTTAGCACCGTTTCACATTTTAAAACGCCATCTGGTTTATTGTACATCGATTTGAGTTGAACAGGCGGCAAGTCTATCGGATGATAGTGTCAAACAACACCTCTGGCCCTGCCATGCAATTTCCTTCCCGGCTTCTTATCCAATATGCGACGTGAATATTTTAGCGGCAATGCCTGTTCGCACAGCAGCTTTCCTTGAAATTGTTACATATTAATTATTGTCACGGCGAGCTCTTTACATATTTGCACACCGCTGCGTCAC
Organism: Syngnathus typhle; assembly: GCF_033458585.1. NCBI lineage: Eukaryota > Metazoa > Chordata > Actinopteri > Syngnathiformes > Syngnathidae > Syngnathus > Syngnathus typhle. The sequence continues at coordinate 2,479,226 of NC_083745.1, forward strand.
ACTCAATAAGGCAATGCTCCTCTTACTAGATGTTGTCATTCTCTTTCTTCGAGACTCTTTTCAACCCCAATCTGTCATGAGTGATTTCGTTTGGGTTTTCCCTTGAAGAATGTTGTCTGTTAAGGAAAAGCATCAAATTGGCTTCCTTGAAACTCTTTGTGCTTGCATGAAAAGGAGGATAACTGTCTCAATGTATTTTACGTGCACTGTTTGCAGAACTATAGGAAAGAAACGACATTACGAAATTACTGACGATCATGAAATTGATTAAAAAAAATGGAGCACAATTGCGGCAAATTCCTACTTTTGTTTGAAATTTTTTTATTTTAGTCAAGAAAACATAAATGGCCCAAAAATGTAACCCTAATAAAAGTTAAGGCCACCTCAAGACTTTGGTCATACAACATTTTCTTGTCTTTTTTAGCGTCCCAAAATGTTTCTGCAGAACATGGCAGATTGAGAAAAGTCCCACTGGAAAATTAAGCCTTGAACTCAGCAGCAAACTCTGCCTTTGTGTGTGTTTGCACAAATGCGTGCGCTTACTTCTTTTCCACTCATTTATAAATGACCAAGTGTCCCCCCCCCCCCCACCACACACTTATGCACACAAAGACATAAAACAGGCTAAAAATAGCAGCCCCGCGCATGTGTGTACGTGCGTGTGTGCTGCCGTCCACATCTGTCATGTTAAAGCTAAAAGTTAGCCTAAACATGGAAACTTTTTACTTCCCTGCGTGTCTGAGTGTGTGGAATTACACACGCATATGCACACACTGTGGCAGAACAAACGGAAAGATGCTCGCCACATAGCTCGACGGTGAAGTGATGCGGCAGGCGGCCTAGTGTGTGTTTAACTGCATCGGCTTGAAGGCATACTGGATTTTAGCGGTGTGTGTGGATGCTTTGTGTGTGTGGCGATATAATATTAATGCTCCCTGATGGAGCGTTGCACCACTTCCTCATCAAAGCGGAGGGAACAAGACTCTTTAACATAGAGCATAACAAAACACTTAACGGGCTAGGCCCTCTGTGTTAGCATACAATGGGCGGGAATTGCAGAATTATGCCAGATTATAGCATATATAATTCAGTATATACTCTGTAGACTGACAAAAAGGTTGAGTGTCAGTATTTTCTTTTGTAAAATTTTGATTTCTTTTGTCTTGCAGTGATGTGATTTTTTTTTTCAATGCGAAATTTTGTGGGTATGTCTATATATTAAAAAAAAAGCCTGAATAAATAATAATAAATAATAATAATAAATCTGTAAAACAAGTGGCATTTTTAGGTCCATTTAAATATTTCTGTCCACGATATCACAATACTGCTGTTACTTTTTTTTTTTTTACCCGTCATCATCTCATTGCTGCTGACTCGTGAAATATATGACATTTTGCACGTGGCCAACACTGGTGATTATTACTCGACGGTGAAGTCGGTCAGAACAGGCTCGGATGCGAGGTTAAGGAAGGCTGTCAGGTGCGTTGCTTATCAAGCAACAACAGCGCATTGCCAGCGGGCATGCGTGCACCATGTGTGTGCAGATAATGCTGCTTCAAAGCTGCGAAGCCGAGACAGACTCCGCTGGTGTGATATCGTGACACTCTGTGCACTCATATTGCCGCATTAGTGTGTGTTTGACGTACACTTTATGGCGGTATGATGCTTGTGTGTGTGTGAGCCTGAAGTCATGGAAATTATGTAGCCAGTTTACACTGCTCCTCTAAACAATGACGAATTGACAGTGAGTGTGTTTGTGTGTTTTTGTGTACGCGTGTGTGGGAAGGGGGCTGGGTCAAGAGGGCTGATGAAAAACGTGCAAAAAGAGAAAAGAGTGGTGATGTAAGGGGAAACTTTTTATCAGCTCTGTCTGCCCTTTCTTGGCTGGAAAATGATGCAAAATCAAGTGTGTGTGTGTCTTTAGTCAGCAGGACCAGAGTCAAAAGAAGCCCAAGTGGCATTTTCCCATTTTCCATGCATGCAACATCACTTGAAGCAAACAGCGGGTCAACATCTGCAAATGTCTTTGGAAATCGGAAAATCAGGTGATCTTGAACGCATCGTGCAATGCTGGCCAATCAGAGAGAAGCGTGTTTGATGGGGAATGGAAGACGCAACCAAAAAGCCTTCAGCCTTTCACGTGAAGGCAATGTTTTACGATGGATGGTCTAAAAATTGACCTTGACTATTGTCAGATTTTTCTTTTATTATCATTTTTTGAAATTTCTCCATAGACAAAACACAAACTTTAATCGTGTCTAATAGACGTCCATTACATTCCACCAAGTGGTGATTTTTATGAGCTATAAAATAAGAAATGCATTGCTTTCAGGTTCCTGATCAAGAACCTTCCAGAAGTGTTTTATGCCACATCACCACCAATCACATTTTACATCTCCAACTTGTCTTTCTGGACATGCTTGCTCTTGCCCAAGCCCACCACGGCTCGGGTCCGCAACAGACCGCCAATCACACTGCCGGCCAATTAGAAGTGGGTTGCCTTGGTTACCGGTGCACACGCTGGCACTCTCGCTTCTCACCTCCGACAGCTTCCGCCTACTCAAACGATGGAATGAGGAACGGGTGAACGAAATACAAGATTGCACGACTTTGATTCCAGCATTTTTGTTGTTGTCGCATTTTGAAGTGAGTTTGTTTGACGAATGCAATCACAGTAAAAAAAAAAAAAAAACACGGAGGGCCGCACACACCCAGGGTCACCTCGGAGGAGCGATCAATTAAATCTCAGAGAAAGGGCATTCCTCTCAGGCAGGAGGAGGTGTTGCCGGAATTGAGGGGCTTAAACCAGACGAGCAGCAATTGTGGAAAGGATGGAGAATGGAAGGAGAAAACACGGGGAATCAAGCAGATGGCGGATAATGAAATGAAAGCCAAGTGTGGAACTAAATGGAGGCAGGGGGCCCATGAATCAAAGCGCCCAACACCTTCATAGCTGTTCCACTCTTGCGTATCTCTGAGTTTTTTGCACGACATCACTTTTATCTCGCCAGAAAATTAAGCAAAGTGATGGAAGATGCTGGCAAAAAGAGAACTAACAATGCACATGTTAGAAAGAGCATTTTTTGGGGTTACTGCTATGGGCTGGAAAGTGGAAATCCAGTTTGATGACTCGGCATAAAAGATCAAACTAATAAGTCAGCCACACAAGGTCAGAGCTGGACCAAATATGTTGTGTGATGAAGGTCTCGCCCCTGAAAAGATTCATAGCACCAAGGATAAATACGTTCCCATTCCTGGGAAAGAGCTACAGCCTTGAGTTACGGCCTTGAATTTGTCGCGCTCATTTTACAATTTTTTTCCCCCCGACATGAATCCCAATGCCATCATTTTTCAAAGTAAAGTCACTGTGAGATTTGAGATGGGCTATTTATATATGTTGAATTGTCTGTCTACATATTTTGCTGCACTGTTGGCGGGCACATTGTTTAGCATTAAGCTAGCAGGCTGAAAAGCATACTCAAATATTATATAAAGCAACATCAGCCAAAAGACGGCTGGCATAGATGTCAGCGTGGATTTCCGCGACAGACAGAGAAAAAAAACGGTTTACCCGACCATCGCTGTGTTAGGAGGCAATTTAAGGATCCGATTACCGTAATTTTCGGACTATGAGTCGCGTTTTTCTTCATAGTTTGGGTGGGGGGTGACTTATACTCAGGAGCAACTCATATACATATATATGTTTTTTTTTTCACTTTTTTAGGCATTTTATGGCTGGTGCGACTTATACTCCGGTGCGACTTATAGTCCGAAAATGACGGTACATCAAAAACACAGCTAACAACAAAAACAATGTACTGCTTCATTTAGCTTACGGGCCTTTTCAGGTTTTTCTGATGGTGTGCCTGATGAGCACAGTTGCAACGTGTCCATCACACCAAAACAAGAAATTTGAATGTTTTTCTTCTTCAAGTGAAAAAGAAAGAAGGATAGCAAATGCTGTGACTCGGGTGACGTGTGAAGGCGCGAGGAGGTCCTGCCACACCGCCTCCACCACCATCTTTAATTCAACTGATGATTTATATTTCATACGGACTCGCGGGTGAGTGAGCGCGTTTTGATGTTTGGGAGAGAACAGAAAGAAGCAAGAGGATTTTTAGTGGAGTTGCCACCTCACTGACTAAAGCTTCCACGTACTGTACGGGAAATGAAATGGAACGGAAATAAACCGTTTTTGTAATTAAAGACATTTAGAAAAAATTGGACGTATGATTTTGATGTCTATAGAGATGATTTGATTTCTCGAACTGATCTCTCAAAATTTTTAATTTCCAGAATGAATAGTTAGTAGATTTAAGTCAACAGGATATGCACGTTTAAAATATAACAGGAAGTTTTGCAATTTTTGGTATGAGTTCCTGAATTGTGGTGAATGTGTCTTGTGTCACCCTTATCATGAATTTAGAACTTCTCCATCTGATTTGAAAAACCACAGTCGGGTAGTTTTTCAGTCATTCATATCATTAGCTTATTTCCCATTTTTAGTTCACAATGTTAGCAAAAGCTGGAACACGTTGCTAACGCTTACTTACTTAACCCTCCAAGTTGACATGAGCTCAGACAGACATAAGTGGAATCTATGGACCTGCTAATAAACGTTTCACCGAGGGAATCTCTGAAGTGACGACGGGAATGTCATCCTGATTCATGACCTCCTTGTTCTGTCGCTATCCCTCATTTCCCCCCCCCCTATTCTAACATCTATTCTCAGTTCACCGGCCTTTTGAAGCCGTACACACTCAAAGTCAAAGCTACAGTAGAACAGAACACCCGAGTTCTGATAATCAAATGCCTTGATTATCCTTGAAATGATGATGATTATGATGACGAAGAGCAGAGTCGCGATTACGATCCACGATGTCCGAGCTTTTGTATCCTCGGCGGAGTCCTTCCCCCAGCTCCCTCCGCACAACCTAATCGCTATCGATCGCTCCCTCCCAGCCTTCCTCCCTCCCGCTCTCCTCATCCTCTTTTCATTTCCTGTTTCCCCCCTATCGCCAACTCGGGATCGCCTGGATTTCTCGCTTTCCATTCCACGCCAAGCTGGCTGTCTTTTCCCCTGCTCGTGACCGATTGTTCCAGTCGTCACCTTGTGTTTTATTTTGATGATCAGATCTTATGTTTTCTCTTTCTGACCTTCTGGCGGTTGCACAAAACACGTTCTACTGTTTCATAAATGAGAAATTGTGTCTGTGGGTTTTTTAGTAAAATAACACTTGAGACTTTTATTGTCCTCAAAAAGGAGACATAAGACTTGAATCTGCCATTCAAAAGTCTGAAATGCTTTTCACCAGTAAGTGAAAAATAGCTTTGGGGGATGAGTTCTAGATAAATTTTACGAGTGCTACTGAGGCAACTTCTTTGGGTGAAGCACACATTTTAGCAAACAAGATTTTACCAAGAATTAAAAGCTTTGAAAATGACCGAAGAAACAGTTCCAAGAGGGACTTTGTGTCTTGTCTGAAGAGAATCTTTTGGGTACAGTGCTTTCCTTCAAGTGTGGAATAACACATCAGATCAGTGACAGTGTTATTATTGCCTGCAGATCATCACATAATCCTCGCGTAAACCTCCGCGACTGTTACGTCAGAGGGGAAAAAAAACACCCTGTTGATGTTTCTTGGAGGAGAAGATTAAGAAAGTTCACATCTGGCAGACTGAAAAATAGAAGGATAGGAAGCAAAAACCCAGACAATGCTGAAACGCGATGAGTTGTCTTCCTTTCGACTCTTAACCTGACGGACCCATCTGGTTCTGGGAGAGCTACTCGAGCTTTAACGATCGAACGTGGGCGGGCGCCCTGACCCCGGAGCACATCTGTCGCACTTTGAACGATTCAAGTCACTAAGACAAGTACAAACCTGTAGAGTACAGCTTGTTGTTAGATTGTGGAGTGTGCTAGCGGAAATAGCTAACGTTGCACAAAATGCCCACTTCAAACCAAAATGAGAGATTTTTTTGCGTCTTTTCGAGCATGGTGTCTTAAGATATTTTGCTAATGTTGCTAATAAAACTAACTTTGGGGGATGCATTTTTAAAACAGTTGATTTTGGAAGTGATCCAAAGCACGCAAAAATGTCTCCTCTTTTTTTTGTGGGTCAACTCGTGATCGACTTGCCGACCAAATTTCATGTCACCGAGTCAAACTAGCGTCGGGATCAACATTTTCAGAATACTCAACGATACTACTAAGCTCATTTTCAGGAGTAAAGCTACCAACGTCCTATCTACACTACTTTAAATGTAATTTTTTTTACCAGGTTGAATAGAACTGCAAAATATAGCAGGGCTTTTTTTTCCCAAAATGACAAGCCACACTTGGAGTCTTAATCAATAAATGAACGGCAATGAATGCATCACATTGTGCGTGCCAGTTAAAAATAAGTGTCGTCAAATGACTGCTATGTAGCGTGCTGATAAATACATGACAGAATGTTCCCACAATATTCAGCCCAAATACAAAACTAATTAAAACCAAGGACAAACATAAACATGAATGCATTTTGTGGCATGAAAAGCGGTGAAGGAGAACATTTGGCCTATACAAACATGCACTCGACTTCATTCTGGGTTATTTATGTACGTCTTTGTGCCTATGAGACAGACACACACATGCGCGCACACATTCTGGGGATATGCGCTCTTTCAAGCCATTCAATTACACAAATTGCTTCGCTTCGGCCACGCTCGGTTAGTTTCGGCTATGGGGTAATGGCACATGTTTGCAAACATGTCACACACTCATCCACGCAAGCACAAACACATGCACAGTCACATGGCAGACTTTGTCTGGTGTCCCGAGTGTTAAGTTGAGAGGAAAAGGCCGACTCAGCACAGTAATTCAGCATTTTGCAGCATTGGCGTTGCGGCGGGGGCTTAGCTGGGTAGCTCTGGATTTTCAGCAGATTGGATTACCTTTACCAAAAGTTGGGTAAATTATTTTGACCCAACAGTAAATCTAATGTGACATTTGTAGAAGTATTTTACTTTAATTTAGGATTTTTTTCTTACAGTACGGTTTCCTCCCTACATGTGGAGATACTGCCAACTACTGGCCTGGCATGCACACTACAGCCTCAAACCACCATCAATGAGAGATTGGTCACCAGGTTTATTCAAACAAATGGGGGTGGGAAAAAAAAACACCTCTCTTAGTCGTCACGGCAACAATGTAGCGAGCGACCTTCTACTTTTTTCGGGCTAAAGACACACACGGAGGTAATCAAAACCTCTTTCGACAAGATCATCATATATATTTCAGCGGCAAAGGCTCTTTTGAAAAGTTTCAGTCTTCCGCCACGGGAGGCTGAATTTTAATGTCAAAGCTCGGGGTAACGACGCGGCCGTCTCCCTTGGCAACAGCGGCCAACGCAAACGTATTCTCTGGTGCTTTTGTTCGCCTTTCCAGTCGCTGCCAAATCCTCAATCTTTGTCGGAAATGCTTGCATTCGCAGCAGGTCTCGCACATGGCAGAGTAATTTATGGACGAGGAAATCAAACTTTAAAATTCACCCTTTGTTTTTCAGAGAAAAGGGAGAGCGGAACTTCACACTCAGCTTGGGCTTTGATGAAAATCAAAAGTTCTTTTCAGGGGGATAAAAAACACTGTGGTGAGGCGACTTCTTTCAAATGTCAGGAAGATTAGAAGGATCGCGGAGAAGGTCCGCTGATGAGATGAAAGAGTGAAGGTGAAGTGTTTTAGGGGGGAAGAGGACAGAGATGACGAAATGACATTCTGCGAGTGAATCAAGACTGTGAAATATGATAAAAATATCTCCTGATATCAGGTACAGCGATCCACCGGAAATTGGGTCTTCAATTATAATGGGACGCACTAAATCGTCTCAAGGACCCATGCCGGAAATTGAACAGGAAGTCGGCCATTTTGATTTGAAGTTGCGGTCGAAAGATGTTCAAGCAGCCAATAGAGATGTTTGATGTAAACATGGCATCACAAAATATGTTTTCATCGGTTGTTAGGCTACTACACGCTCTTTTTACTTGGGAGCAGTGTCGTCGATTTTTCAATTACGCGGCTTACATGTCGCAGTCGCCCTTGGCTAGAACTCTCTCTCACTTTCCCTTAATAGCCTTGAGCATATGCTTAGAACGAAGCCCTGGTCTCAGCAGGCGGTTCTTTTTGGAAGTCAGCGTCGGCAGATGATTAGCAAAGATAATGTCGAGATGGAACAGAGAAGGGGAAAACGATAGCCGAAGTCATCCTCGGCTGCTTTTTCTCTCCTTTGATTGGATTGCACAAGTGCGAGAAAGAGCAAAAGTTTTATTGAAGGTCCCAAAAGTCGATTAATTCATCAGAGGGAGAAGACTCAAGTAGCCTAATAATAAGCAGGTCGCTTTCAGAAAGGAGACTGCGTGTGCGTTATTAATAAGTACGCTAAGTAGGTCAGACATTGTGGAATTGGCCTTCTTCAGATTATTAATTTTTTTGTTACAAGAGTAGATACTGTGCTCACGACGGGAGACTAAGACGCTTAAGCGGCTTTAACACCTTCCCTCATTAAACTTTGCTGTTAGCGGCTACGCTACGTAGCGACGTGTGTTTGTGTACTGCTAAAACACCCCTGAGAATTAGCCCGCTAGAGGTCAAAGCACAATAGACGGAGGAGTCAGTGTGTGCGCCTTCACGCCGAGATAACGTATTACCGCAGATTTGTATTCATTTCACAAAGATGTACTTAAACTCTGACATGGAGCCAACCGCCGTGCTCGAACACTCATCGGTCCAAAGCGTACAGTGTCGAAAACGCGGTACACACGAACTCCGCTAAGTCGACTGATGAAACCCAAAAAATATTTCCCTGTTCTAGATCCAGTGAGCGTAGAAAAGATCGCAGGTAGCGGCTATTCTATTATTACCCGCCTGAACCAGGACAGCGCAAGTAGGGAATGGAAGCAGGCCGGAGTCCTCTGGGAAACACGTCGCCAACCTTGCCTTTTTTTAAATCCCCAAAAGCAACCCGCTGGGAAAATGAAGGGGGGCTGACCGGTGGGAATAGAAACGAGAAGGTCTGCTCAGCCTCTGAGAAAATCTGTGACCTCACCGCATGCCAGAGAAGGAACGCTTCAACGTCACTCGTCCGTCGTTGGAGTTTTGCATAGGGCGGGACGCGACCAAATTTAGCCGATTGAAAAGGGCGAGTTATTGGGGCAATGCGACTGAGAAGATGGAGTTGGAAGGAAACTCCAAGATGTTCATTTTTGCTTTTATAAATGTATGCCTATAGGGGGCATATAAGTAACAAATGTGATTTTAGGAAATGTTTGTTTGAAGAACCCCTGGAAATAGTCAACAAAATGGCCGCTCTAATTGCAGACGTGTTTTTATTGGCCATGGCTTCTTCAGACATTTTGGGGTGTCTACTCATAATAGACTTGCTTATCGAATTTCAGGTTGCTAAGTGAAACTGACTGCGTGGGCTGAATGTTCTGCCTTAAACCGCATGTTCAGACTCTAATGAAAATGGATGAACTGCCATCCTACTTGAATGCGTGTGTTTGTGTGTGTGTGTGTTGTGACAGATGTCCTTCCATGCTGCTTCCCAGCAGAGGAACAAGCTTAAAGTTCACTGGGGAACGCCTCTTGACATTCAACCTCTGACACGAGACAAAGTGCTGGTGAGACAACAAAAAGGCCGCGCACAAAATGCAACGTACACAAAATGCACGCACTTAAATACCTTAGTCTTACATTTATTGATATATAGTAGTGCCAAAAAAATGACATCGTTCTGACCTTTTCCAGCCCTCTGCTGGTTTCTAAATAACGACAGGAAGCAGCCTCCACAAAACAATCTTCCAAATGCTATTCATAAAGACCAAAAGTTCAATTTACATGCCTGGAAGGCAGAGAAAGATCTCGGTGGGTCATCATTGTGAATTTTCATCAGGGCGGACCCGCGGGGGACACTTCACCATGCACCTAGCTGCCTTGTGGGTTTAATGTAATAGTCTGCTTGGAGAGCTGAGCGAAACTCATCAAGTGGCCAGCCGAGAGGCCCGGCTGCGACCTCCTGACCGCCTTTATGAGGAAAAAAAAAAATGGTGGCGGAATGTCCCGGGAAACAAACTCATTAAACGCGAGTAATGACTTATCCCGGGCTAGAGAGTCGTCGAGATGGAAGGTGATAGAAGCCGCACCGTAGAATGATATATAAGCGAGCTGGAATACGGCCTTCGAAAAAAGAGTATTCTGTTATCGCTGTGGGGATTAGGAGTTAGTTTAAAAAGCACCTTGGAAAAATTCAGAAAACAATTATTATGCAGTCACACACACGGCCTTCGTTGTAATGGGGTAAACAAAGAAATCGATGAGTGTGTGTGTGTGCGTGGACAATGAGTAATGTGTGTCAGTGTGCATGGCCTGCTGCCGTATCTGATAACCCATGATGAAGTAGGAAGGCCCGATCGATAACACACACACACACACACACTGTACAGTGGTTCTCAAAACCGGCTTGGATTTCGCCTGAAAATTTGCAATAAATATAATATATTTAAAAAAAAAAAAGGAAACAAATGTAATGTGGGAATTTATTGGTCCTCCCTTCCCAACTTTTTAATTGCAATGATATTTTGGGGTACACAAGCTTGTCATGTTTAAAATAATAAGGGGGGGGGAGTCCTTAGAAAAAAAAAAATCTTCCCTCTAAGTTGGAGAAACTATACAGTTTATACACATACACACATACCAGTGGAACTTCCCTTTTTTTTTTTTTTTTTTTTAATCTTCGCGAATGGAAACATTCCTGCGAGAGTCCCCGGAGACAAAGTGAGAGTTGGAGGGCAGGAAAGGGGTGAAGAGAGTCGAGGGAAATACAAGTCTGTGCGGCTCGGCTTGAGACAGAACCTTTAACACTGCCCCTAAATTCAACCTTTTCTCCATGTTGCCATTCTTTGGACAAAGACACCAAAACGTAACGCTAACACCAAATTTAGCCGATTTTAATTGAGAGGCGGGACAGATGGGACCGTGTGTCAAGTGCGTGAAAATGGAAAACTGGATGATGTTTAACACCCAACTATCATCAGCATTTAATGATCAGGTTGCAGGAATCATAGTTACACTGATTAAGAGGAAGATTTTTTATTTTATTTTTATTTTGCCATAAGTGGACTTGTTGAAAATATACTTCCAGTAAAAACTATCTGCAATTAGTTTGGATTCAACTTTAATTGGACTGCACTTTAAAATGCAGGAGAGATGACTTTTCAAAATGTCAATTTAGAGAGCTCCTGGTCAACAAGTTGTGCTTTTACATTCTAATTAAATCTGAAAAAGACTTGAGTCTACCTTTTAGAGTTTTTTTTTTTTTTTTTAAACTGCTTCCAGGTGCCCACCAACAGCAAACAACATGGCTGAATGCGAATGAAGTGGACCATCATGAAAATATGTTAGATTGCGTTTGAGGCTTCACACACACAATTAACTGTACTATTTTTTTTCTTAATTAAACCAGAAAGACATGGTCTGATTGTCAAGGAAGAAACAGAAACCTGGTATGGAGTTGTTATTAACCGCTTTGATAAATGGAGTCTTGTATATTTTGTCTTTTTAATTTCATACCTGATTTGTTGGCAGGCACCGAGCGATTCAAAGAGGCCGTCCCTAATGGTGACCCCGGTGCTTGAGGCTAAGAGCGCTACTTGAGTGTGAGGTGTCTAAGAAGAGCTCACTTAAGATGACTGACCTCCGTTGACAACGGCTGTTATTGACCCACTAGAAATTTCTCACACACAGCGAGCACACCCTGAACGCGTTTGTGCTTGTTTATGTGTGTCGTGGGCGTGAGCTTGGATTGAAAAAAAAAAAAAAAACATTTCTGGGATACTTTTTGTGCTTAAAGTGCTGCACACTTTTAATGAAAGTATTCGCAAGATGAAATTTAATTGTTTTTTTTAGAATGGTACACGTTAATCGGAAGCCGCTCTGACTTTCCAAAATGTTGGTGACCCTTGTTGTAAATAGTCACACCAAACGGGAAGTGTGTACTTAAGAGCTCCAGCGCCAATCCAGACATGAACGGGAGAAAGGCTCATCACAGCTTTAATTACATATTCGACTCACTCCCTGCCTCTCTCCTCCTCTTGGCTCCAGTTTACGACCAGACGTTTGTCACTTGGCCATCTTCCTTGCGGCTTTCTCTCTCTCTCTCGGTTTCCCTCTGGGTGAAGCAATGGAAATAAGACCGTGGCTCTTTCCATTTCCCCTCACACCCCCTCCTCCCGCCTTCCCCGGTTAATGCCGAGACGGCGAACGAGCGAGCCGAGGTATCGGGAGTGGACGAAGGATTGGCGAACTTTTTTCCCATTCTGGCAAAAGTACCGTATTTTCCGGACTATAAGGCGCACCGGACTATAAGGCGCACCTTCAATGAATGGCCCATTTAAAAATTTTGTCCTTATATAAGGCGCACCGGACTATAAGGCGCACCATTAATCCATTATGTCAGATTTTTAATCCAAATCAAATCATTCTCCATTTTATCTTTTTTATTTCAACTTCAGACGCAACAAGTTACTTTATAATCACTAAATAATGATCCATAGTCTTATTGATTCATGATTCATAGTCTTCAGCGGGCCACTTATGATTGATTTCATGACACAATGCTTCGGGCCAGTTTAAATTTAGGAATTTGGTCCATATATAAGGCGCACCGGACTATAAGGCGCACTGTCTGCTTTTGAGAAAAGGTTTTTAGGTGCGCCTTATAGTCCGGAAAATACGGTACCTATTCATGTAGTTCTATCAAACTTTGAGCTTGGTGTATTTCTGTGTGTGTGTGTTTGAATCAGTCTACGTCAGCGCTTGCTGCCGATCTCTTCTCCACAGGTGTGCAGATCAACACTTTCACAAATAGAGCCGACAGACGCTTTCACCCCACAGCGGGGTTCCTACCGCACACTGATTGTCCTCTGCGGGCCCTTTGCACCGGAAGCGTGATTGCAACCATTTAAAGTTGAAAGTCAACTTAAAGTTAAAAGTTACAATGTATTATGACCAAGAGGCTAACCAATATTGAATCAAAGTTCAGAAACAGAAAGTGGAACTGCCTCATATTGCAGCCAAATGACTCGGTAAACAAACACAGTGCGGCTCAGCTTCTTACTAGCTAGCATCATGGCAATGTTTTTAGCAGTATAGCAGCTCTTCAGATTGAGCCAAAACAGAAGACTATCAAACCAGTGATGTCGCACTTTTTATTTTGTAGCCATCCAGCGAGTCCCCCTTAAAGGGAATCAAACCGTGACCGTTCAAAAAAGGTATACGTGCGCGCTAAGCTTTAACATCATTAGGCTTCTTTCATCTCTTGCTTGTGCTTTCATTGTAATTTCCTCCCACTCGCCAGCAATCTGGACTAATATTACGGCAGAAGACGCCCACGGTAGGAAAAAGAAGAAAAAAAAAAACATCCCCGGTTGATTGAAGGGAGACCGGAGACCAACTGGTGCTTTAATATTTGACTAAAACGCTTCGGGGGCTCGCTTGTAATATGGCGTCGCCACTTTGATGCACTTGTAAGATGTGCCGGAGCGATTGTGTGAGTGTCCCAGACTGACTTTTTATGCGTCTAATGGCGGCGTATGCCAAGAGACTATAAGACTATAAGGCAAACATTCAAATTACTCTAATCTCACGCACTAGCCAGCCATATATATATATATATATATATATATATATATATATATATATATATATATATATATATATATATATATATATATATATATAGATAGATATAGATATATAGATAGATATAGATATATAGATATATAGATATATAGATATATAGATATATAGATATATAGATATATAGATATATAGATATATAGATATATAGATATATAGATATATAGAGATATAGATATAGAGAGATATAGAGATATAGAGATATAGAGATAGAGAGATAGAGAGATATAGAGATAGAGAGATAGAGAGATAGAGAGATAGAGAGATAGAGAGATAGAGAGATATACGTAGAGATATAGAGATATACGTAGAGATAGAGAGATATACGTAGAGATAGAGAGATAGATAGATAGATAGATAGATAGATAGATAGATAGATAGATAGATAGATAGATAGATAGATAGATAGATAGATAGATAGATAGATAGATAGATAGATAGATAGATAGATAGATAGATAGATAGATAGATAGATAGATAGATAGATAGATAGATAGATAGATAGATAGATAGATAGATAGATAGATAGATAGATAGATAGATAGATAGATAGATAGATAGATAGATAGATAGATAGATAGATAGATAGATAGATAGATAGATAGATAGATAGATAGATAGATAGATAGATAGATAGATAGATAGATAGATAGATAGATAGATAGATAGATAGATAGATAGATAGATAGATAGATAGATAGATAGATAGATAGATAGATAGATAGATAGATAGATAGATAGATAGATAGATAGATAGATAGATAAAATGGGGAAATAATTATTACAAATACACAAGTGGACGAGCAGATGAAAAGGAAAATGTATGTCACGTTCAAAGAGACGGCCGCGGCAATGAGCGCATAGCGATGAAAGGCGTCGAGTATCCCTGAGAGAAAATTAGCGGGAGGTTGAAGGAACATCATTTGGATGTGGATTTACGAGAGGGGAGGAAGAGGTAGAGCAAGAAGACGGCCCCAGGCCTTTCTCTTTAGCTTCCTCCTCATTCTCCACCTCATCATGGGAGTCTGTTAGAAAAGGATGATAACCTACAGTATAGCCGCTACTAGTTTAATTGTGTGAATATGCAAATCATATTTTCAATATCTAGTTTTACCCTTTCCACATGCTTTCAATGCATTGATCAAAACAGACTTCAATCTATTAAGACACTTTTTAACGTTAGTGCCTGTTCTCATCCTTTTATTGTAAAAAAAAAAAATCATGCAACATAACCTCGAGGGAATGTAAAAAAAAAAGACTCACGAGTTCTCCTGGTATGACTAATTCAGCAATTTTGCAGGATCCCTGCATGAAAGAAGCTTAAGTTACATGACTATGCTTTTTTTATTCAGTGTTGTTTTCAAAGCAAACACTTCCAGTTTTTTTTTACTTTAAGTTGAGAAAGGGGAAGCTGTCAGCGGTTGGGTTAGTTCAGTCTAGCTTCTGGCCCGACGATAGGATTTCCTTCTTGTTTTATTTTTTTGGCGGACTTTAACCCAACTAACACACACACAGTTTTAGCATACGATGACTTTAGCAGTGATGTGCTAATGCTCAGGTCGACGGTGACATTTTAGGGTTTTTGGTCCGAGTCATAGGAAGCTTGGCGCCGGCGGCGGACAGATTGTGTTGTTCTTCAGAGTGTGTGTGTGTGACAGTGTGTGTGTGTGTGTAAGGATTCTGAGTCACCACAATGGCTACTGGTAAATGAGCTACATTCTGTTATGCTGTTATATTGCAAGGTTGGGATGAAACATGCCAAATCATATTTTGACATCAAGATGAATGGAAATGCCATTAATCCATTCCAGTCTTTACAAAAAGATGATTAAAAAATGTAATACATTTTTTATGGAATGTAGTTACAAAATAATCTGCACGAATGTTGTTGTTTTTTGCAGAGGATAAAGAATATGTAAACTGTTATAGTGGCAGTCTACTTGTGTTGCTGCACCCATTGTGTTCAAATCCCCAACATTGAAAGCCTTTAAATGTTGCCACATCGATGCTAATCATTAGCCTGCCAACGGGGGTTTTGTTTTTGGCCACAACTCCTTTAACTTACCGTTTTTTTCCGTGTATAGTGCGCAATATTTTACTAATTTATTGTCCTAAAATCTGGGGTGCGTATTATACATGGGTACAAAGAAAAAAAAATTTAATTTTTTTTTTTTTAAATTTTTTTTTTTTTTTTTTTTTTTTTAAATAAAGTCATGGTACAACAAAACCAACAACAG
Source organism: Syngnathus typhle (assembly GCF_033458585.1). Classification (NCBI taxonomy): domain Eukaryota; kingdom Metazoa; phylum Chordata; class Actinopteri; order Syngnathiformes; family Syngnathidae; genus Syngnathus; species Syngnathus typhle. The sequence continues at coordinate 2,495,195 of NC_083745.1, forward strand.
GACTGACCGACAAAGTCATGGAACAAAAAGACAGGGTGACATTACCAAAGACAGGAACAGAATGACAGTAACACATGCAATGATCCAACGGTGAGCGAGGGGCAGACAGGACTTAAATACAAAACACGTTACATCGATTGAGGTGACACAGGAAGAGCGGGGTGACACGAACAGAAACTATGGCAACCTAGACACATAGCAAAACTGGGGACGAGACATGACAAATCTCCCCCGAAATAAAACTCACCTTTCTTCTTGTTTGTTGTCAATCGCGCATCGCATTCAGCCATCCTGCCCAACACACTTAGTAAAATTCATAATTGACGACACATCGTTTGATGCGATGGTGCAATCCTCGATGGTGTGTTATTGTCAAATATTGTTTGTTTTTTAATCTCCATCGCGGACCGGACGTCATACGGAGGCCGCCATTACAGATACGCAGAACGGTTGCGCAAGACACGTCAGCTATATAAAGAGCGAGAGTTCAGTTCTCCACCTATTAGTTTCAATTCACAGTTTAATTAGCAGTTTCAATCAGCAAATAACAAAATGGGTATTACAGGTAATATTTTATTTCACAACAAATATTATTATTGTTCCTTTCGTCTCTGCTGTTCATTTCAAACACGCTCCATACGACCGCAATGCTCTTGTATCAGACGCTCGCTCGATCACCTGCGAGTTTGCCGTCTGTCACAATGTACCCTACACAAATCCGAAAGATTTGTTGCGGCTCCGAGTCACGACGAGGGGCAAGTTTTGGTTTCCAAGGTTGTTTTTATTCCTCTTCAACGTCTCTCCCATACAGAGCCGCCTCTTCCCCTGCGCACGGAGCGCGGTGGTGCGTTTAGGGGCAGTCGGAGAAATCAACGCCAACAAAAAAAATGACATCCAGCCTAGTTAAGACCATACCAAAGACTTTAAAAATGGGACCCATTGCCTCCCTGCGTGTGTGACGATCTTTGGGACTTAAAAAAAAAAAAAAAAAAAAAAAATTAAAAAAAAAAATTAAAAAAAATTCATAAAAATTGGGTGCGTATTATACATGGGTACAAGCTTTTTTCCAGCATCAGCATGCCATTGTTAGGGGTGCGTACTATACATGGGGGCGCACTATACACGGAAAAAAACGGTAGCTCTCCCTTGGCTCCGCAATTGTTTGTTTTTACCCATAAATAACTCAATGATTTAGTGTTGATTACGTCTCTAACTAGTATGTCGTACATGCACAAGCCACTTTGAGGATCTGAGCTTTAGCGCTATTGCTATCAAATCGCTAAGCCTGGGATTGTACACCCCTGGCGCTCCTGCAGATCAGTTTACACTGCAGTAAGCGTGGGTGTGTTTCTTTGTGTGTGCACGTGTAATTGTGTGTGTGTAAGATCTATAATGCCATTTCCAGTCTTCCCCTCCGATCCACCGCAGTGATGTGGGTCGCCAAGCGGCACAAATCAGCTTCTCCTCTGAGTTATCATCACTCGGTTCATCATCCTTAACCGCTGTACATTCTCATCGACAGGAAAATGTCAGGATCATGTCGCAATCGCTCCGAGAAGCCAGCTCTGCTCTCTAAATGTCAAGTTCATCTTTATAGACGAGTTGGATGCGAATCACCCGATTCTTAAAGGACAGAAACCTTGCTGATTAGTCACAAGTCTTCCATGGATTCTAAGTGACATAAATGAAAAAGGTGCTGACTTAATGAAGAAAAAGACAAGTGTTCCCATTCAACTGTCGTGGCCTAATTTTTCGGGGAGAATTTCCAACCCCTGATTGATGAATTAATAGATTCGACGCCATGTTTTTGCGCAACCGTCATTGGCAATATTCCGTTTGGAGTGCTCATTAGATTGGTGCTCCTGACAAAGAAGGCTGAGCAAAGTGACAAAAAGTGCTTGTCTTACAAAGAGATTGCTCCCTCGTGAATATTCCCCACTTTGCAAAATGCATGTAAATATAGTCAGTCGCAAATGAGCGCAATCTGGAGTGCGCTTTCATCTCACCCAACAATCTGTGCTTTATGTTATGTCGCCGCCAGGAGCACATTTGTACTCGAGTCCATTTCTGGTTCTGTCCTTTTTTGGACAAGCTCCTCTGGTGTCGTACATTGCCCACCAAACTATGCGTGCTGTGCTAACGTGCTGTAAACACACAATGGCTACACAGTGAGGAAGAAAGCCAATGCGCTAACGGCGAGCTAACGTGTATAGCTAACGGCCGGGCGCTATGACTGCAGACTTGGTTCTGTTGAATCTCTCGTTTGAAAGAAGTGGAGCGAGTTGACGCAAAGGACAGAGCTAGAGCTGAAGGAGAAGAAAAGGATCTAATTCGTAAGAACAAGGCGCAGTCGGTGACTCGCTCTCCAACTGGAATGAATCCAAAGGAGAACAAAAGGGAGGAGGTTGAAGAAAAGATGACGTCCTACTAACAGTGAAGCAACATTTAGATTCGGAATTAAGGCCACATAAACACTACTATTAGTTTGAACCCTAACCCCTAATTTCGAGCCCACCCTTAACTTGTTATTATCCAGACCATAATGGAGAAATCCAAGAACTAATATTGGAAAGAAACAAGTAGTCAATATAGGAAGTATCTTGCCCAACACTGCATCGTACTCAGTTTTTTAAAAAAAAACTAGCTCCACAAAATACAATATGGACACAACATTGTGTCACTGAGTGTTTTTCTCTCCTGCACTTGCTCCGCATTCATCCTTTCCTCTGTTTCTCTGCATTGATTACTCTGTGGCACCTCTTCTTTCAACCCATTGATTTCACAGAGGCCCTCCTCGGCGTCAGCGCGGTACAATAAGCAACGTGGAGTACGAGAGAGGCTCAGCCGAGTGTGAAAAGAAAGGCTCACGACTTCTTACTACAATTTGGCCGCACAACGCTACCGCTGTTAGCGCCGTAACCCACGGCAACACGGGACGAATAAGACGGCATGAGGCAGAGTGGGGGGTGGAAAGACACAGAAATGACACAAGATGTGTTTAATATTTGGATTAGTTGGAAAAGAGCACTGAAGAATACCGTTAGCGCTATACTTAGCGCGACACTTTGACAAGATGTGTTTATTGTAAAAAACGGTTGTACCAAAGTCGTAACGGAGTTAGGATAGGGGTGTGAAGTTTAACACATGACATTTACTTCTCACGCCCAGTTGTGTTGAAAGTAATTGCTGCTGATGTCATGGAGTGTCTTGATCGTGGGACGATATTGCCACTGAATGGGTTCTACTGTTATAACTCTGGGGTGCTCATAAAACTGAAACAATGATATTAATAAATAATACATGATAAATAATACAATTATAATTGTAAAATATATTGAGTGAGTTTTGGGGGTTCGTGGGAAAAAAAGTCTCAAATTTTATTTATTATTAATTGCTGATGTCATTTGTTTCATGCAAGCTTGGCCAAATGATAAAATCTCCACGATGGAAATTTCTTGACAACAGATTTTGATTGACTCACCCTGACGTCTCGTACTAGTAACCTGGGATTCCCTAAGTGACGATGATGATGAGCTTGCCAATCCCTTCGCCAACCCAAAACATTTGGCCACCACTGGAGTGCCCCAGTGACCGAAATAAAACAAAGATGGGCTCCCAGCAGCTGCCAGCCAAAAAAATACAAAATAAACACTAGCGCTACGCAATTAGCCTGCACATCGTCATCCATTAAAGCCACTTAGCCCAAACAGGCAACCCGGCCAGGAACTTTCACAAGCTTTTTATGACTTTGTTTAAAGTTGTATAAGGATGCTACCGCTTTAAATTCCTAATTATAATCCAGGGGTGGCCAACCACGTCCTGCCCCAGGATTTCATCTGGAAAATGCAGAAATGTATAATGTGAATTTTAAGGATATATTATATAGATCATTTGGGGTAATTAATCAGGAATGACCTATTAATACATTTTTATGTATCAATTGCATCACTGAGTCAAGAGTGTAGTTGAATGCCGAATAGGAAAGTAGTAATTAGTATTTTTACAGGAAGCTCATCGATGACACATACAAGCGTGCTCGCCTTTTCAGTTCTTATTCAAACAATTTCTCCCAACTGTCTTGTAACTTTGTTTGCATCCCAATTCTACAATTAACAATAAAAAAAACCAATTAAAAATCTTTACCGTCGCTTTAAGATCCTCAAACTGAATACACACATATCCACATCCAGTACATTTACACACGGAGGAACCCAACACTTGTGTAGCTGGTGAACATGCGTCTCAAAAGGCCAATCTGTGCTGCTTAGTGGAGTGTGAAGTCCCAGTGTGCTGTGTGTGTGTGGTGGTTGTGTGTGTTTGTGTAGGAGGGAGCCTCATTTGAATCTGCGCCTCGTTTCTCCTGCCTGTTTATGGAAATTGCATAAATGGCGCGGAGGAATGTGTGTGTGATTGTGTTTAGAGTCAAGAGTATTTTTCAAGATCACAAAGTCCAAAACTAGACAAACAATTCGTGAGTGCTCCATCCGTGAAGCTCTTACAGACGTCATTAACCAACGTTGGCTACATGCGAGGAACAGGCTGCCACTCCTCATCAGTTTGTCTAATTTCAATAAAAAAAGAACCGCTGACCTACTTCTAGTACCAAGCCCATCTGGACCAGGTTTTATAGAAATGGAAGATGAAGTGTGCCGTGAGGTGCTCTTGATAAAGAGCCTCCATCAGGAGATGCCAGGCTTGGTGGAAAAAAGGCTGCAAGCGTGAAGATTACAAATTCATATTAAAAGGTGTCTATTGTCCCTTAGTAACATTTTAAAATGAATCATTTGATGGATGACTGACGCCCCAAAGAACGAAAACGTGATTGACGTATTGTAAATACTCAACTCGTCCTCATTTGGGAGAACGGTAATCCGCTAAAGTGCTTAAGGAAGATATTTTAATTGCCATATAAGGCCTTTGTCGATGCTTTTAACAGACATGCCAATATTGGCCACTTGGGAATAAATAAGGCAGTCGAGAAAAAAAACAACTTTGGCCCACTATATAGACATGTTGCACTATTAATGTATAGCGGTTGTTATTCATGAGCCACCTTGCAGAATAGAATTAAACAAAGCCATATTTTCTACAAGTTAATATCCGCTAACGTGCACGATAGCAATGAACACAACTGCTAGAAATAATCAATGAAGTCAGAAACGTTGATGTAATCGGGGCGGCAGTAGCTCATCTGGAATGACGAGAAACAGTGCAAGCAGGGGTCTTAAACCGATAATCACCGAGCCAACACTCCAATCATGGACCGGTCGAAATACTCGTAGGCGTTGGACATAAACCAGCGAATGGTCACCATGGCGAAAGGTCCATCGGTTCAAAGCTGTGAACTTTATTGCGGTCTAGGAAGAGAGAGACGGGGGGGACCTTTACCGCAATGGCTGATTTACGATACAGGCTCGCCCACCATGCGCCAGTATAGAATCCCCGAATGAGCGGTTGCACAAAAAACAGGTTTCAAGGTTAAAAAAAAAGAAAAGAAAAAAAAAACGGGTTTTTGCTCTCCCGTTTATAAGTTTAAATGTGAGCCTTGGGGTTTGTCCGAGGGTGAAGTAATGCTTTCCGAAAAAATACAATGTAATAATCGCTCCCGAGGGTAGGCGTGAGTAATTCTCCTTGTAATCAGTCAGTTTCAGTTTAAGTGACAATAGCACAATACAAAATGCGTCATGAGCACAATGATTGATGAGCTTGCTTCATCACCTCATGCACAATGAAAACGCGTCAACCTAGGTAACTCGTAACAATTGTTTTTTGTCAGATAAAGAGCATCCGGTGGTAAATAACCGGTTCTTCTTTTTTGGGATGGCTAATGGCTCAAACAAAAAGCCCGACTGTTAATGATTGCCCCTGCAACGCTCCCGTACGACTCATCTGAAAAACGGGCGTTAGCCTTTGGCGTGCGTCAAGTTGACGAGCTTATCGATCGGCAGGGCTGTTCGCAGGGTAATCCTCCCCGTGTGATTTATCGGTAACTGCCTCTGCTTTTAATTCCTCCCTGCTTAAGATTCGAGCAACAAATAACCCAGTTTCCCAACATCTTCAGCCCAGTGCCACGCGGCGGACGGAACCTGCTGAGCGTGCAGAGCGGGAGCGGGATCGATAAGAACCCTAAAACAGATTAAACAGACGGCCGGTGGAATCCAAAGAGCAGTGATGGATGCGAGCCACATACAGTATGGGAGTTGCAAAAAGGTCTTAGGCTTAAAAGTCTTAACCTATGACCCCAGCTCTGCCTTCAGCAGATCAAACCAATGTCCTAATGGAAACCGAAAGACAAAGGTGAGAGGACAGATTGATAGAGATGAAGAAAATAGGTGGAAGAGTTGAGCGAACCATCGTTGTGACCACATCGCACCTCGCTTCTTCATCAACAGCAGACACGATAGTGTGGCTACTCACAAGATCTCGTCGTTCTGGAACTCCAGTACGCCGTGTGCGTCCTCAAAGTCCTCGCCGCCGCCCCGCGCCGTCCCCTCTACCGTCTTGTAGGGCAGCGTGACCACGCCGCGGGCGCCCGACGTCCTCAGCACTTTCACCTCCATGGTGCCCACGCTCTCGCTCACGTGGAACGCGGGCTCCTCGAACGTGAAGATTCCGGCGTGGTCGTCGTCAAAGATGGTGACGGTGGCTGTGGCCGGCAGGCCCAGGCAGGCCACCGAGTCCACGTGGTTAGCCGACTCGTCCTCCGTGGGCTCCTCGCCTTCTGTCGTCAGGACTTTTACGTTGGACAGGTGGATAAGGAAGTTCTCGTCCTCCTCGAAGATGTCGTCATCGATGATTCCCACGCGGATCTCTTTGACCGTCTCGCCAGGTTTGAACACCACCACGCCCTCGGTGAACTCATAGTCCGAGCCGGCGTTGGCTGTGCCGTCCTCGGTCCGGTACTCCACGGAAATGGTCTTGGCCAGGTTGCCGCCGCGCCGCATGACGTTCACTGCGACCGTGCCGCAGTTCTCCAGGCACTGGTAGGTGGCGGGTTCGAAGAACACCTTGGAAATCGGGTCATTGTCGCCGGCATCGGAACACATTTCGTGCATGCTGACGGCCTTGCGCGCCTGGTCGGCGGCGTGTTTCTTCAGGATGTTGCCCGCGCCCGTCATGAGCCGGGTGGCCTGGCAGCGATAGAAAGCCCGACTCTTTTGCTGCTGGCTCAGAACCTGGTAATTGGCCAGTTCTATTAGCTGCTCCACCTGGATACAACACACACAAAGGTGTAATATGAGAGTCAACACTGGGACGATGTATTTATTCAGCAAAATTCTGGAGGACTTTCTCAGCGACATATATTTCATGAAGGCTGATCACAAAAGACGTACTTGTTTAATTTCACACTTGATTGGTGAGCAGGCACTGCAGAGACCCAGCCATTTGTATACAAGCTATTAAAAAGTCAATTGTTCACAATATGCAGCCTGTAAAATGCGCCAGAAGATACGTTGAGCTCTCTAAAGCATTCTAGCGTGGCTTGGAAAGTTCACAAAAGGCTGTTCTGCAGAAAGATAAGATCATTCCGATTCTTCCCTTGCCGCCGTCTGCCGTATTCCCCTTTGGCATGTCAAGTCAGATCATAAAAGTATAGCAAAGGTATTATGTCAGCAGATAGGATCTAAAGCAATGCTGGAGAGCTTAAATCATGCTGTGAAGACGACCTCACAAATGCACCCGTACTGGAAACAAGACTATCTTGGGACGTAAGAGAGTGAGGAAGATGCTACTATAAAGCAGAGGAGGTGAAACCTGGAAATAATACTTTGGACGCTCAGCTAAGAAAGCCGTGTAATGCCTCACAAAGCCTTGCATGATCTGTTTTAGGGCCTTGTTAAATCTGTGAGTGCGCCTAATGTCGGAATTCATCAGCACGGCTTACCGTTTGCGCGTTGGTATAAGTTGATTGCAAGTCTTATTCAGGCTAACAAGGATGGAAACTGTTTGGCTGCACGCTTATCGGCTTCCATTTTGTGAAGAGGATTCTAACTCTGAAACTTCTCAGAACTCTAATGCAAACTGCTCAACCAATGTCTGGTTATCAAAGCCAAAAGGTAAGCAAAGCTTGCTGTGTTAGCATTGATTAGCATTAGCTAACACTGTTACCAGTGTCTCCACAATCACTACAAGAAGACAGTTTGACAAGTGGAGTTGAAAACTGTAAGCGCAAAATACACAAAGATATTTTAACAAGAGTACCGTATTTTCTGGACTATAAGGCGCACCTAAAAACCTAAAATGTTCTCAAAAGCTTATAGTCCAGTGCGTCTTATATATGGACCAAATTCTTAAATTTAAACTGGCCCGAAGCATTGTGTGATGAATTCAATCGTAAGTGGCTCGCTGAAGACCATGAATCATGAATCAAAAAGACAATGGATCATTATTTTGTGATTATATTTTGTGATATATATTTTGTTGCGTCTGAAGTTGAAATAAAAAAGATAAAATGGAGAATGATTTGATTTGGATTAGAAATCTGACAAGATGCATTAATGGTGCGCCTTATAGTCCGGTGCGCCTTATATAAGGACAAAGTGTTAAAATGGCCCATTCATTGAAGGTGCGCCTTATAATCCGGTGCGCCTTATAGTCCGGAAAATACGGTACTTCGATAAAAAGCTAACCGATGGTGTTTCTCCTGCAAATAATGGCTCATGCTTTTTGGTGTCTGCCCTCGTTCAATCAGAACAAAGAGCCTTGTCAGGACCTAGTCAAACCAGTTCATCAATTATTGTCGGCGTGACGTAGACACACAAGAAACAGCCTCGGGACAAAGAAAACTCACCTCTTTGTCTGGATGCTTCTGTTTGAGCTCCTTGAGAATCTTGGCCATGTCTCTACGGGTTTCCTCCTCGTCCAGGTCTTTCTCGTCGATATCCAAACCCAGCGGGCCGTCCAGGAAGTCGACTCCGTGAGAGTTGAGCATCTTGCCGTCCATCTCGATGTCCACCTTGAGGTGTTAGGGAAGCCAACTTTAAAAAAAATTGTGCTCGAGGGACACATTTGATTTTTAAAAGTGAAAGTTTCAATGTAGAAAGTCAATAAAGTAAACAAAGTGAATAACAGTTTTGGATGATGTAATGCAGATACAAATTCAGCTCACTTGAAAAGTGGATGCGTGTTTGACACGCTACAATCCAAAAACCAGCGCCACTAGTTTTCGTGCAAGTGGCTGCCAACAAATAATTTCATCAGGCAGAAACAAGTCCATCATCTGATTTTTATTTCATTTTGCAGCCGTCAGGGCTCTCGAGGTTGTACAGGCTTGATTGAAAATGACTTCCTTTTTCTACTTGAGGCAAATTGGCAATTTAACACTGTAGGAATTTGCATATCGTCACCCTCCGAGGCTGCGGTTTGCTTTCTCGTCCTCGTCTGTCTGTACTACGACACTCCATATTTGGAGCGCTAAGCTCAAAGAAATGCCACGGGTCTTTTGAATGAAGACGAGATTGGAGATTGTTTGGAAGGAAACTGAATCTGAACTTTTCCTAAAAGAAATCCCCCCATTTTCAAAGCACTAAAGGATTGCGTTCACTGGCAAGATTCCCATCAAAAGAGTATTTGCTGACAAACACAGACATTTTTAAGTACCGTAATTTCCGGACTATAAGTCGCGTTTAGGTGGGGGGGGGGGGTGACTTATACTCAGGAGCGACTTATATACATATATATGGGGTTTTTTTCACTTTTTTGGGCATTTTATGGCTGGTGCGACTTATACTCCGGTGCGATTTATAGTCCAAAAATTACGGTAAGTTCCTTTTTCACTCTCTTAATAGTCAGCTTTTTTCTTCCTTCTGGAATAGGGGATGATGACCTGGCAATTACCTCTCTTAAGATTCTATTTTAATGGTAAACAGTGGTACCTTCCTTTTACACCACCTTAAAAGTCAAAACATTTTTAGGGGGGGGGGGGGGGGGTTCAAATCTCATCCCAGGGTTGGTTTTCAAGTCTTGGATGTTCAGTAACGGTTTTGCGAAAAGAGTTTCAAATACATCGCGAGCTAGCCAAAACATTTTAGCATCGGTACCAAATGCAACGATGGAGCCCGTTTACATGACCGGTCCTTGACGAGTTCTGATTTTATGTTTGGAATGGGAAATTTTGGGACTCAACTCCAACACTCAGTCCTCCGGACATGGCGAACGTGAAAGTGCCTTTTATGCTTTTACTTTTGTTTACAGTTTCCAATGTGTCACGTCATTTTTAATGGAACCAAGTGAGTTGAAATGAGACACCTGTGACAATCACTGATAGCAAAGACGACCAAAACGAAAGGTTGCCTGGCGACGACAAAGACGAAACTGTCCGGTAAAATAAAACAGCGCTAGACTTCTAAAGATAAGCCTCTGAAGTCTAAATGTGTAAGAGAAGCTTTGAAGATGATGGCGAGCTCAAACTATACCTTAGAAGGAAGCGGCCGGTCGCCTTCGGTCTCGATGATCATGCCGCGCTGCTTGCCCGTCCTGTAGCGCTTATACACGTACTTGTAGAAAAGCAGACGTCGGTCGGCCACCCAGGCAAACACCACGCAGATTGGGAAGAAGAAGAAGGTAAGCAGGGCTTCCCACACCTGCACTACGCCGGGCGAAATGACCGACAGGATCAGGTAGAGCCAGATGTAGGCAAAGATGCTCCAGGAAGCGGTGACAAAGAACACCCGCAGGTGCTTGACCTTCCTGGTCTCGCCGTCAGGCACCACCCAAACGCAAATACCGATGATGACGAACATGTTGAATGCGGCCGAGCCCACGATGGTGGAGGGACCCAAGGTGCCGGCGTCAAAGCCGTGGCCCACCACCTCTATAACAGACAGCAGGATCTCCGGAGCCGAGGAGCCCAGGGCCATTAGGGTGAGGTTGGACACGGTCTCGTTCCAGATGCGCACCGTGGTGGTGCTGGTCTCTCCGTTGGGTTTCTTGATGGTGATCTCCTTCTCCTGTGAGGTGATCACCTCGATGGACGCCATGAAGCGATCGGCGACGATGGACACGCCCAGGAACATGTAAACCAGAGCTACAAAGTACACAGTCGCCCGGGCTACTTTGTCGCCAAATGACGGGTTCATGGGTTCCCACACGGGCAGCATGACGCCGGGCGTGCACTCTTCTGGTTTGCTGCACTCCGTTTTATTAGTGGACACCGCCGACACTGAGCTGCCTAAGCTGGGCTCAGGGGGCGCACCGGCCAGCAAAGGCTGAAGCCTGACGAGCAGAACAAGGGCGATGACTGACAGCTTCGGGGCCATGTTGACGTCTGAATCGGAGACGCGAGGTGACGATCGATGAGGAACCTTTAAGAAAAGGACACAGGAGGAGAAGAAGACTTGGTTAATGCTTCAAGTGCTTCCTTCTGACTTTTAATTGGCTATAGTACTACTTGTTGCTTTAAGAAATCAATGCTGTGAAATATAGCCTAGCTTAGATTGCCTCTGCAAAATTAATGCAGTGGTTCATTGGGAAGCAGAAGTTCAAACATCAAAAGGCATCTTTCAGATGTTTGCGTTGCTTAAAGGGCGGGAAGTTCAAACGACTTGAAGATAAACTTGAATTTCCATCATTCGATAATATGCTTGTTATCCCTACTCGGCCCACGCCGAAATCTGCGGGCCGACTGTCCCCGCGTTCACCGATAACGGTCTCCGGCTGACTTGTGGTAAAAAGGTTTGCCGAGTAAATGAGGTTACAGCGTAAACACGTTTGGCCAGCGGTGATGCTGGGCTCTAAATTGTGTTTTCAATCTGGCTGGCAAGATAACAAACCTCGCCGTACAAGTCAGGAATTTACAAGCGCTAAGCAAACATTCAGTGTTTATGTCAGTTGATGGATCGACGGTAACACGTGGCACAGGTGTCTCTACCTGTTTTTAACTGACAATTTCCAGGATACCATTGTGCTTTGGTCTCATAGATCACATTGGGTGTTGAAATAACGATGTATTAAACAGACGAGTGACAGTATATCACTTTAGGACTCGGCCCCTGACTGAACAATGTGGTCATTTTCTCGCCTAATAATCGTGTTTAAAGCTCAGCGGTGCGCCACTGACGCAGACGGTTGGAGGGGGGAAAAAAAAGAATTGTCTCAAGTGAAGAAAAGGGATGAAAGATCCCAAGATGGCTGAATTATTTATCATCTCAAATGCCACGCAAAGATCGGCGCGACGGCACGAGACGAGGAGCTGCTGGCTGGATCAAGATGAGGTAAGTTTGGCCTAAGGGAGCTCATGGGATTTACGCTTCACGTACGCATCATATCTGAAAAAACCTGAGATTAATGCATGTAGGATATTATTAATGTAAGGAACATCAAGGCGGCTTTTGTGTTATCTTGGGATGGAAAATGACTGACACGTGAGTTAGGATTATTTGCACGGTGAAAACATTGTGCATTTACGCATCGATTACTAAGATGCTGAGAGACTATCGATAATTACGTGGCTGCAAATAAAGCAGAAAAGTGTTGATGCGCTTATCGATATTCGGTTGGTTGTTTTCTCGCGCGCTAAGCGCTAATTGTACAGCAAACAAACAAAGTTCTCCGTGCCGGGCTTTGTTATTAATCGCTTCCTTTATCTGCGCAAATTAGCTAGTTTTGTCGAGCTATAATTCCACATCATTTTATACGATTTGTGGTTAACTGATGGAGCTAAAAGGTTTGCTTGATCAAAGGATAATGGTTTGAGTAGTTTTTCGAAACCTTTTTTCCCTCATAGGACAAAGAAAAATCTAAGGTCAAATAAAGTCAAATCTTTCTAAAATCTCGTTTTTTATTCTTGAGACAGTGACCTCATTGAGCCAATCAACAAGGCCCAGCCAGAGACGATTAATCAACAATCGTAACGATCATTGAATCTATTATTATACTCATCCCCAATTCAATTACAAAACCTTCATGTTGAGCCAATGCATCTCCCTCATCCATGATCACGCCGCGTCTCGTTTATTTCCTGCGCACAATAACTAGCGCGGTATCGAGCGCCAAGCAGAGCAAGGTGTTTATACACCCCCCCCCTCCCCGAACTGGAACTCATCAGAGGGAAAATACCGTAATTACAGCGAACTGTGATCATCCGTTGTCACATTACTCTGTAACTATGGCAATCAAACAATAACCAAAAGGTTTATTAATTTTATAGCTGCTGTTCTAACCAAGTCTGTACTTTGTCTCCGCCGCTTATAATGGAAAGAAATGGCAAGTGTTGATTGATTTTTATGCCCAGATGATTGTAAAAGTCCAGCAGACTCTTCTATTTGTCATACTTAAAATTCAATCAATAGACCGTGTTTACAATTTCTTGACAAATTAAACACTGCGTATACTCAGAGCGTAATCCCGTTTTACAATGGGTGAAATAGAACTTTTGTTATTTTAGGGGGGTAAAGTACAGGAAGTGGAACTGCCTCAAGCTCTACACACATTTTGATTACTCAGTAAACAAACAGTGCAGCTCAGCTTCTGGCTAGCAAGCAACATAGCTAGCGATATACTTTTGAAAGGACATTAAATCTTCAGTGTTTATTTCCATTTTAAGCATCATTAAATTATCATCTAAAAGGCATCCAAGATGAGTTTTAACAGAGAACAAAAGTAAATAAATGACGAGCTTTTAATCGATAGGCAAAGGGAATCAAAGTGTGCATTAGCAGGTAGCAGTATCAAGTACGCGTGCGGCTAACACTGGAGAGCTTTGACCCGCTGAATGCTGGCAGCTCCATTGATTTCTAATTGAAATATCACATTCCATAATATCCCCTCGCGAGCCGACATGAAAATATGCTGGGCTCGTGTTCAAAACGGAGCTAACTCGGCGGGGAAAATAAAATAAATCGAGCTCATGCGGAAAAGAGCCAAAACGTAGCTTTGACGCAACGGCATCAAAATTAGCCACGATGTCAAAACCTAACAGTTGAGATTAAAAGTAAACGAGGAGAGCATAATGAAATTAAAATAAATAAGAAACATCATTTAAAAAAAATAAAATAAATAAAGAGTAATGGTGCGTATCATGAAATCGAAGTTGACCTTGAGCTCTGCTTTTATGTCCCATCCAGAGATGACAGCAGTGGGGTATTTCATTTTGGAAGTCCAATGGGGGCACCCGAGGTGTCTCATTTCATGACAAGAACATTTGTCAGCTCGCTGTTTGGGCTTTACACACGCCTGCGGTTCCATCCATCATTAATCATCTTTTCTTTTATAGCCGCCGCTTCCGAAAACGATCACAGAATGGTCAGCAACTAGGAGGGTAAACACGTGCTAAAAATAGTATCCACACATCAATGTAACCATTAATCGGTTCAAGGTCCGGTCAGAGCCGCACAGGTTGTTCTGTAATGCCGTCGACATAACTTTTTGGCCTTTCCCCCGATTGGATGTCCTAAGTCATTGTGACAAACTATGAGATGGAGGACTCTGAAATAATGGATTCATTAAGAACCTGCCCCGAAAATGGTTTCAAGACGCACATTGTTGCTTTCGCCAATCATCAATCAATTTGAGTCACAGATTGCAAGAATGCTAATTCCATCAACACGCCATACATTAACCAGGCTGTTGCGCTCGCCTGCTCATTCCTGAGCTCGTTTGGATCGGTCCATTAGCAGCTAACATGTACGCGTGGTGTACAGTTTATCGAGAAGCAACGAGATGGGGGTGGGAACATTTGGTATACACATGATGAATAAAAAATGCATGTTGTCGTATTACAAAAAACAGATGAAACAAGAACGTGAAGTGAAATATGAATATTCAGATTAATGAGAATGTGCATGCATCATCTGTAAGCTACATCATACTCCCCATGGGCTGAAGTACGCCATTGTTCATTCCAACAAGGATTGTCTAAGAAGATTACAATGCACGCATAAAAAATATATATATGTATATAAGTCGCTCCTGATTACAAGTTGCCCCCCCCCACCCAAACTATGAAAAAAAAAACGTGACTTATAGTCCGAAAATTACGGTAAAAGCTTTTTGCCCAAACCCTATCTACTGGTTCTAATGGGGCACAGCTACACTTGCCCCAGCTACTTGTTGCTAGGCAGAGTTTATGGGGCTGACTCATACCTGTCCCGTGGGCCACTGACAAATGGCCGCATCCAGCAATTAAAACTCTTTGAATATATTTTCCAAACTTTCCTTTCAAAAATCATCTTCCGGACTATACTGAGTCCAACATGACTCGCTTAGCCGCCATTTTTAACCACGAGATCACACCGCCGCCACTGATCGGTGATGATGAACGACCAATGGATTGAATTGCCTCATCGATTGAAGCTACACGGGGTACTAGTACCGTACTCCTCCTGCGGGATGGATAGATAGTACCTGTCAGCACATATCACATCTTAAAAAATATCTTCAGAAAAGATGTATATCATTTGTTTTCCCGCCTTACTCAGTTCTCCATGAACACCTCCAATCCCTGACCTTTTTCCGTGTTTACCGTAAACAGCGGGTTTACACTTTTATGCACTGGCGGATCAGCATCTCACGCTATCTTTATGATCATTTCAGCTTCAACGCCAACCATTAGACAATATGACTGGGGGGACATGAGGGGGGGGGGCATAATGTGACAACCTAACACGTCACTGGCATCATGAAAGCATTTACATGGAAGACCGTGCAGTCTGGATTTAACAATGATTAAATTCTATAGGCGTGACACCCCCCCCCCCCCCCCCTCTCTCTCTCACTTTTTGGGGTTAAATCTGCTCTGCAATCTAATTCCACAGACAGCCATCAAGCTGGAGGTGCAGTCAGGCAGGAAAATGCTTGGAAAGCCTTCCAGTGATGGACCGCATCGTAGTAGTAGGCGTGTGATAGCGTTTTTTTTCCCGAAAGAGTAAACTCATCGGAGTATTTGCAAGAAATCCCTCAAATGTGATTGGGTGCATCAGTGGTCCATTCACATTTAGCGGGGGGTCCAATTTGGAGCGCAACTTGCCACGGTAAAAGTCTAATTAAAAAGGGAGGGAATGGCGCAAGGACGTGCTCGGCGTGCGTAATTGTCACTCGTGCACAAAAGAAGAGGGAGAAAAGCCGGAGCCTGGAGCGCATTGAATGAAGGCTGAATGGGGGGGCGTCGGTATACCGCCGGCTGCGCGCTCGGATGAGCCAACCGGGGGAACGGAGAGCTCATCCAGGTGTTCCAATTCACTTTGGCCCAAAAACAGTACGGTGAGGGTAAAAGTTCCTACCTTCCTCGCCGAGCTGTGATCCGAGCGGAGGTGAGCCGAGTGGAGGTGAGCCGAGTGGAGCTTCTCTTATAACCACCGAGACGGCGGACGGGGCCCCCGAGCGAAGGCACACACAAGTCTGAGGAGGAGGAGGCGGAGGAGGAGGAGGGGGTGGTGGTGGTGGTGTTAGTAGTGGAGGGGAGGCAAACCGGTCCGAATTCCCATGCACACGGGCACTTTTTTCTTCTTCTTCCTGCAGCTTCCTGGTGTGTTTGTTTGTTTATCTGTTGTTGGTGGCGAGAGTGCGGTCGGCGTGTTTCCATGGAGCGCCTCCGGAGCGACCTGAATGACCGCGGCGGAGCTTCATCAGCAGAGCCCGCATGTGTGCTTGGGTTGGGACCGGAGTGGAGAGAGAGAGAGAGAGAGAGAGAGAGAGAGAGGCTCGTCTTCCTCATTCTTCCTCTTCCACTTACCCCCACCCTCTCTCGCTCTCTCTTTCGCTCTCTCTCTGCGTAAAGAGATCTGCGGGGAGAGAAAGGGGGGGGGGACAAGTGAGCACTCCTTTTTCCTTCACACGCCTTTTTTTTTTCCTTTCTTTCTCCTCATCGTCTTGATAACAGCTGGGGTTACGTGCGCCAGCATGACGATAGTGACAGAGCATGCAATCTTAATTGCACCATCGGAATGCTTTTTGGCATTTTATGCAAAGTGTTAATCATGTGGCAAAAACTAAAAGAACACGTGGGTAGGGGTAAAGGTCAGTAAAAACGGCTTTTTTTTTTTTTGTGAGAATAACAGGAGGATGCTTTTGCACAGGTGTAAAAAAAAAGATGCAATGTGCATGCTAGGCCAGTAGTTGGCGATGTGACCAATTCTTTGTTGTTAATAAAAGTAGTCAATTAGGCTAATTCACAATAATCAATCTTAAGTAAATGTGCATGACAAAACGAGATTTTTTTTTTTAAAACAAAAAGAATCAACATATTGGTGGCAACGGCATTTTAATATTTGTGGAAAAAAAGGAAAACGTAATTTGATTTTTTTTTTTAGAAACAATAATGTATTATGTCCAATAATGTTTCTTCTATAAGTGCACCTGGAAAAAAAAAAAATGGAGGATTACAGCCAGTAGAGTCTACAAAATCGCATGAGTGATCACATGACATGTCCACCACATTGCCGTGCCAACGCATGGCATGCCACTCTTCCTCTCTTTCGCGTCCTCTCTTTTTCACCTGCAGCCACTACTGTCTTATTGGGGGCAGCTGAAAATAAAGGAGCTATTTCAGGGAAAGGGAGGGGAGGGACGCAAGGCCGGGCCAAAAAAAAAAGCCCAGGGTTCCTCTCTGCCACCCCCCACTTTTCTAGTAGCGGCGTTAACATGACACTGCTAAATGAAATTCAGAAAGATGACACAAATCGGCTTGAGGATAACAATATAAAAGATTTGTGCCTTTAAAAAAAAGATCTGTGTTGCATGGTAATTCAGTGCATACACAGGGATGGAAATAGTAAGAGAGGACAGAGAAAATAGCATCAGAAAGACAAGCGGCAGAGAAGTGAGACGACAAGGCCGGTTTATTTATAAAGCAGCGTTCACACCGCCTTGAGTGAACAAGTGAATTTGAGCACAACAATTCTTGCTGTGTATTTAGAAAAAAATCAAAAAAAAAATCATCAACTACATTTTGTAAAGAACAAAATAAAATAAAGGTTGCAGTTTGAATGGCAAACGAAACGGCGCCAGCTGGCAAAGCTTTGCCGTA
The DNA here is from genome assembly GCF_033458585.1 of Syngnathus typhle. Taxonomy (NCBI): domain Eukaryota; kingdom Metazoa; phylum Chordata; class Actinopteri; order Syngnathiformes; family Syngnathidae; genus Syngnathus; species Syngnathus typhle. The sequence continues at coordinate 2,513,157 of NC_083745.1, forward strand.
AGTCAAAATATGTCTGCTGTTTATTCACGCAGGGAAGCAGAGAAGGTATTAGAGGAACTGATGGAGCTTGGGAGAAAGAAGATGGAAAAAAAAAAAAGAACAATCTGGAGGAATATGACAGTAATAGGACTTGACGTCCATATATCTACGCGTGAAGGATAAAACGCTGCTTTTATTGTAATTGTACCCACGGAACAGACACTCATGTAATGTTGGAAAATAGCGTTTGATTTTTATCCACTTTATCTGTTTTCTTCGCCTCTTTGCTTCTTTTAGGAAATGACATTTTAAGCTCTGTTAACATAGTAACACTGATTTTTGGGGGAAAAAGACAGCTATTATTCATTTCTTTTTTTGTAATTATGTCTTCAAACTAACACTATTATTAAGCAACCAGCTGGTAAAAAAAAAAAAGATGACATCATTATCAAAAGCGAAAAAAAAAAAGCCCATCCGTCACGTTTCCATTGATATTCAAACATGTTTCCTAATTTTGCCCACTTTTCCATCTTTTGTCCCCTTTTCGAAGTCTTCGGAGCTTTCTGTTCATTAGCAGCGGCTCCAAACACGCTTGACATTTCCGTGTGCTAATCAGAGGACACGTCCTCATGATGTTTCCGCTTAATCTCACATGCACGCACGCACACACACACAGGCCGAAATGAGACAGACCCCGGGTCACCTGTGGACATAAAAAGCCTGCAGGAGAACACAGAGTTGAGTTGAGGGCGGTCGGTGCAAACTGGACATGTCACACTATCAGATGAAAATGTGTGTGTGTATTCCAACGAGTAACAAGAATCACATTAATACGCTTTTAGGCCCCAATCGGGAATACATGGGAATATTTCTTGTAACGGCGCATACCCATCGAGGCAAATCCGTCCAAGAACATTTGTCCAATTTCATATTTCGTGTCACATACGCTCAAGCGTGCTCACGATATCAAACGCTTTCCATCAAGTGACATCATCTGACTGCGAGGAACAATGCTCAGCATATTACATCATTTTAGCAGTTTGAGCTAATCTTCTCCAACACAATTGCGCTTCGGGCTTCCCTGGCGTCAGAAAGTGTGTCTGGTCGCTCCGCATGTCGCAGCCTGGTGCCGCATCCCGGGGATTTAATCAAGTTAAAGGCCGCCGGTCGTATTTACGCTGCACTTTGGTGCGACATTTCTCAAAATCAAGCGGCAGATTTATCACAGGCGAGGTGTGTCACCGCCTCAGGCTCCATATGAGAGATTTAGGGAAAGCCGGGAGACATGCTGTGAAATGATAATACAAAGTAAAATGGAGAGTAGAAAGAGGATCTGTCTCAAAGCACAGCCAATATGATTTTCCGATAGGCCACTAGTGAGGTTAAGCGGTACGGATCACGAATGGTTGAATGATGATGGAACGTGCATCACTGCCCCCTACAGGAATGGAGTGACTGACACGACTTTCACTTTTTTTTTTTTTTTACTTTAAACTTATACGCAATAACTTGTGATTTCATCCTTGCTCCATTCTGGTCGTATATAATAAAAAAAATTAAATCATAGAGCCATGGGGTCTCATCAATAAATGGATGTGCAAACCATATTACGAGCGGCGCGGCGCACCCAAGCCCGCCAAAAGAGACATTTTCCCAATTTCATCCCTTTCATCCGTCGCCGCACCTGCTCGTTTTGCCGAGGACAAGGTCGGACGCCCACTGTCAACCGAGCGCGCTCAGTAAATCACACGGGAATAAACAGCCTTAGACCAACAAAAGCGGGGGATGGAGTCACCTTCCAGGCCGGGACTTTTACAGGCCAAGTGAGTCATCGTGCATGAAAGGACTGCAAAGTCTCCAAAGTGGAAATAACATTATGTCTTCTTCCTGGTTAAAAGGAAGGGATGTGCTTCATTTTGAAGGAAGGCTAAAAATATACATGACGGAAGACTAGGATGAAGTGTATTTTGCCCGCCTCTGCCAATTTAGTTCATGTTGATAAATTTCGAAGGCAAGTGGCTAATCTGCTACACATGAGTGACTTTATTTAATTGAATTATGTTGGCATCGCCCCATTGTTTTGTGGTGTTAGTCGTGTCGTACTTTGTGATTGTGTTGTTTCATTTTTAACGGGGAGTGATGTCACTACCGGCCACAAGATTAAGTAAACATTGGGTCGAGTTGTTTTTGATGACGCGTCCTCGAACCTCGCTGCTGTTCTTTGACCACACGATATGGCTAAAGTGAAAATATTTTCATAATTTGGTGTATCTTATCTGGTTTAGTACATGTGGTTCAAATTTGATAGCCATTTGTCATTAAGGGACCTCTAGGAATAGCCCAAGTCACTTTAAAATGGCCGCTTCAAATCAAAATGGGAGACTTTCCTGTATGTTTTCAGGTTTGGCTTCAGAAAACTTTTGGGTGAGTTTACTCTTGATGAAAAATGTCCCCAAATCTTAAGTAACATTGACTTCAGGAAGTGGATTTTGGAAATATTCGAGAGCCAATTTTGTCTTTGAAATGGCCTCCATTCATCTAAAATGGCCAGTTCAAACCAAAATGGACGACATAGTGTGTATGGATTTCAGGGTATGATTTCTTAAGATTTTTTTTGTGGGTCCAAACTTATGTTTGACATGCCAACCAAATTTCATGTCGCTAAGTGAAACTGTCTTCGGGGGCTGAATTTCCCAAACACTGAACATTCCCGAATAAATCTTTTTAATTCTTACGGTTTTGGTTTGAATTGGCATAGAGCTTCACTACATCACACCAAGTTTTTTTTTTTTAATTTTACGTTTTGAAGAAGCTAAATAGGTTCACCCAAAACATCCTAATTAACTCCTATTCACATTTGTCTTGTTTATCATTAGTCACTCTCCTTTTAAGGCAATTAAACGGCGAGATCTGAATGAGAAAGGGACTCCTAAAGATGAGTGATGTGACTTCACCGCAGATAAGAAGCGGCCTTCTCTGTGCGGGAAACATGGCAGGAAAGCCAATTGCCACAATAAATCTTGGAGATAATTGTGACACCACTTGTCCCATAATCTGTTTTGTTTAGCAAGTTTTTTAAATTTGTATTCATGGAGGTATAGGCTACTTTCTTTGGAAACATTCTGTACTGTACAGTACAAACAGCAGATTATATTATACTATTATTATAATATATTATAATATATTATATTATACTCTTCTCATAAGACTTGATACAATTGTTGGATTGGGAAAATTGGATGCATTTAATTGTCCAAAATGTCTTTAGAAGAGGACCAATTAATTAGCTAAGTGGTTTAGTCCAACTTCCGATGGATTTGTTTATTGATTACAAGGTGCGTCTAAAAACATTGGTCAATAAAGTAAGTGTTCATTAGATTTAAATAAAAAAAAACTAAAAAAAAATTGTCAGTTGGTTTTGCTTTCCTTGCCGGATGTATTTTCACTCAAAGTGTGTTTCAGATTGTAACCTTTACCTGGACGGAAAATCTAAACCTCATTTTCAGTATTCATTTGGAGATAATGAGTCCTTGTGTACACACTCGGTTGCAAACACACACAATCACGCAAACACGCCTGCGATAACAAGCAATATCGTCTTTCTGTCACGTTTGCTTACTTCTCTCATTGGTGGAGCAGACGCAATCTGTGAATGTGTATTTGTGGTTGCGACTTTTGATTGTCTCGGTCCTGTTTTTGTTCCTGGCACACAATAGCAAAACATCTTAATAGTTTGCAGACACCATGCAGATTGGCTTTTTTTTTTTTTTTTGGGACATTACGGCTCTTTTAGAGGGGACACTGGCGGAGCTAGATTGGGGGGCTCTGGGGGCACTGAATCCCCCAGCCCCAGAAATATGCTTGGACCGCCTCGGTACCAGGGTGGGTAATTAACATTTGGCCAAAGGAATTTTTTCAACATTTTCACTTGTAAGGACCATATATTGATCAGTACTCATCAGTTTTTCTGAAAAGTAGTCAATTTTCAGCCTACAATTGAGCCTCAATCTTGTGAATTAATATGATGATAAAATTCAGTCATAACAGTCAATAAAAATGAAATGAATCACAGTTTTAATTAAAGGTACCCTTATCGGTTTCATCAGCGAGCTTTTCAAAGGCTTTCACATTTGCATTGCTTTTTTTTCTTCCTTTCCTACTTTGGCATTTTCTCATTTCCATTTTAATACCAAGTAGCGCATTTTGCTTTCCTTTCATTTCCCGTCTTTCCCTCCCTGGCACAAGCTGCCGAGGAAATTGTTCAAACTCCCAGTTTGCACCGAATTGATTTAACAATGTCGCATTAGGGCGTTTTGTCATGCAAATGCAATTGTTGACAGGGTGAACGCGGTTCAAATGTTTGTCACAACGGGGCTCATTGTTGGAAATAATTGCGGGGCAATATTTGGTGTATTTAACCCGACAATTTGCATTGCCCTGACAATGCTCATTTCTGATTGGCATTGTCAAAGAGGTTATGATTGGTGCTGCAGTTAACAATTGCGTATTGAAGTGCACTACATCATTAGGAGAGCAGCCGTCTCTAATATTTTGGTCATCTAAACAAAAGTTTAGTACGAGGTGCCTGCCGTGAAACTGGGGTTAAAATTTACTGAAAGCATTTAGGTACTAAAGGGGACATGTTACGCAAAATTGACTTTTTAATGACTCGTATCAAAATAGTTGGGTCTGTGGAGTGCCTGCTCATCTATCAAGCGTGGAATTAAGAAAAGAAAAAAAAAAAAAGCTAAATCTGCCCTTTGAGCCCTTCTAGCCAACTGTGACAGAACAGCGAGGCTAATTTACATAAAACCAGTCTGTTTACACACCCAAAACATGATCAGCCAGGCTGGGTGAAGATTCAGCGCCACTTTCAAGCAACTGCTATTACTGAATACAGGACTGCTCATTTTTTTGCTACCCTGAGCTCTGTCTCGTAAGTCGCTCTCCTAGTGGCAACACCCTAGCACCACTTTCTAATGATAGCTAGACTCACTATTGGTCCAGCAATAGGTCAAAGGTCGATGTGATAAAAAGGTGCTGGAATTCTTCATCCTTTGTGCCGAACATCACGCGCAAGTTGATGTAAATAAACCGCACAAATTGATGAGTCAGTCCAGAGAGACTTACAGACGTTGTAAGTGGCCTAATGATAATTCCAATAATAACAATGACATTTTTAAATTGGCCCTCCTTGTCTTCTTCCATCACATCACCATGAGCAATCCCGCCTCTGCTCGCCACTCTTTGTCGAGTCATTTCTCCCGTCACGTGTAATCACTCGGGCGACGCCGTTGACGACTTTGTCTCCGAGCGGGTTCAACTTTCCACGGATCGGAAGCGTTAATGAAGTCAACGTTTGGCTGCGAGCTTTAAAGTGAGATATGCTATATATATATAATAACGCAGTTAGTTCAGAGTGACATTGAGACAAGTTGGCAAATATTGACATCAACATTTTTTGTTAGGATAAATGAAAATAAAAATGTTCTTATGATGTACAATTAATTGTAGAAGAACTGAATCTGGAGATGCTTGCTTTTGAATGGACAGCCACACTTGGAATCTGAAGGGCTCACTCGTCCGCATTATGATCAAAGATAAAGAAGATTTACAACCCTCTCCGATGGCGACGGCGTGCAGGGATTCGAATGATGTAGGAAGGAGTCATGTTTTATGTCACGTCAAAACCGGGACGGATTTACAGTATGTATGGCCGCTTGTCTTTGCGTTATTGTTCGCTGGAGATTGAGTCAACTGTCACTGTTACGCTACTAAAACACGATAATGTTGATCCCAGTTCATCATTTGGTTCAAAACAAAGCAAAAATTCCAAAATGCCTTGACATAGGGTGAATTTAACTCAAGGTAGCAGTGTACTTGAATATGCTAGCTTGCGCGTATGCTACACGTCACATGTTGTCTCCTCGCTAGCAGTGAGCAGTGGTTTGTTGCCAAAAAAAAATCGTACAAAGTGCATCTTTTGATTCACGTGTAAAAACCGATGATTCAATTTCATGCTTCATTATCCTCCCCATTTAAAATTACACACAATTATTCCTCCTCCTCATTATTCCGATCATCCTCCTCTCTGGGATCTTCCTAACTAGAAGCTTTTCTGCTTTTGACAGACACAGCTGGAAGTGAAGCGTCACACGCAAATACACACTTCACTCGCACGAGGATGGCATCGACAGCTCCGTGATGTCGCCGCACACTCCATCTCGTCTAAAAAGGGACCCACGGGGAGCGCCACATCTATGCCAACTGTCGTCCAATAGGGCTTAGACAGCGTCTCGGCATCTGTTAGCACAGCTCTGTGCTCTGCTAAATGTGTGGAAGACATTTGAGTGTTTTCCAAACTCAAATGTCTGGATAGGACGGGTTTGCCCAAGGGAGTCTTGGAAATTGGAGAAATGACCATGAAATGGCTGCTTTCAATCAAAATGTCGGATTTGGTGACTTTTTGGGAAGGACTTTTTTCCGTGGGCCTACCAAATTTCGATTCCAAGATGGCCTTCGCATCACATGCTCCGTCCCGAACATTCAACAAGGAACGAAAATGGTGACGCCAGATGACTATGAACTCCATAAGTCAAGTCTTTTGCCACTTCTTCATTTTCTTTCAAAACACATTTCTTTCAGTTTCTGTGGTCAAAGGAAGTAAAGCGTCTTTCCCATGGGGTCAAATCCGATAAAAGGAAATGTGTCGCAAGATTGAAATAGAAGCGTAAAAGAGGAATAAACCAAAGTTATAATAGTTTGGGATTTTACATGACTCGAGTTTTTATTTCACTTCAGGTTAGGGTAACCTTGGAGAACAACCAGCTCTTTGACAGCAACTGCAAGCGAAGCACGGACGACCAGTGACAGCTTTGACTTCGACAAGACTTGGATATATGCTCACACACGTAGAGTCAAGTGATTGGGGTCAGTGACAGGGGGGGCAAATTGAGCCCTCTTGCCTCGGTCCTATACGTTCCTCCCTTGAGGCTCCCTGAGATCCAGTGACAAAGAATCCTAAGGGGCCGCAAGTCGGCCGGATGCTGACGCCTGATTGTTGACAGCGTGTCCCCAAGGCACAAACACTGACAACAACATGCAATTCTACTTCTTGGCTTTATTGTTGCTGTTGAGGATTTTCAGAAAAAAAAAAAAAGAGCTTCGATACAGAAGTGGGTGGACGTGACTTTCATAAGAGGACACACAAAAAGGAGAAAAAGTCGGCCATCTTAGGCAATACCCAAGGTTTGTACTTTGACAAACTCCTACTAGGCAATTACGGCATGTGGGCAACATAAAATTTCCAAGCTTTTTTTTTTTACTTACGCAAGCTAGTCTGAGCGGAACATGACATCAAACTTTGATGAACCTACTAATAGTTTGTCATAAAAAAAAAGGATACAGCAGCAAGAGCCTGTCAAGATAATAAAAATATTTTACAATCGTGGAGCACTTAATACTATTTCAGACTTGAAATTGAATATTTTGGGGTGGCAGTGCCCTCACGACCCACCCTCTAGCTCCGCCAGTGGTGGGCAGACAAACTGTAGAGACACAAGAATTTTTGCATCAATTTGTCTTTTTGGAGTCTGCACAAGGTGACTTTTAATGAAAAATCGAAACAGCTCAGCATCACTCTCATTTTGTGGCTAGAATAAGCAAGCTTCTCCTCGACTCTTAACATTAATAATCCACCATGAATTATGAATGAGACCTACTTTTAGACAAGGGCACTCATATTTCTATTGATGTAATATGATTAGAGTCCCGGGCTCATTAAAACAAATTCGTCGATAAATGCCGGACAGCAGTTTAAAGGCAGCACATCAGATAATTAGACGTCGTAGCGGGCGAATAAATTCATAAAAGTATTTTTACAAGACTCCTGTTCTCTTTAAGATAACAACTTCATCTCTTTGACATTCAGTCAACAAAGTGCAATTTTTGAAAGACCCACGCAAGCAAATTCATCTGCCTTGCGTCGAGATGTTTTTGTCAGACTGATAGCTTTCGTTTACAAATAGAGCCAGAGTGACAAGGAGCGAAATTAAGACATTAACTGAGAACGATGCAACGTTTGTGGAGGAAAAAAAAAACTTTTCTCCTTTTTCTTATCAGATTCTTTTTTTTTGAAAGGATTGATCTTATCTATTCCTGGATCGCTCCTCACATGTGATGTGACAGCAAAGGACAACAATAAAACAAGTCCGACTGCATTAACACTTGTTTGTTTTTTTCCTCATTGTTTTTACAAGAAAATAGCATTACCTCCGCCAAGGTGGTTGTGTCGTCATTCGACAATGTTAAAACGAAACATTAATTCTGGGCTGGCATTTTGTGTCTCCCTTTCTCACCAATTTAAAAGCCAAAAATGTATTCAATGTGCTACCATCATACAACACATACACAACTGGTCAGATCTGCCAATATTATGGAGCACTGAAGTAGATCATTGCTGTCGCCATGGGAACGACAGAGATGCTACTCATCACAAACCAGCGTGTCATCAACATTAATTTTGAAGCTGTTGTTCCAAACTCCACACAGTTGTTTTGAATCAGTGGGTTGACTTCTGGCAAAAAGCTTTGTAGATAAACCCAATCATCGAATATTATCTCTTGTTGGTTTGTCCGGAAGCGGACTGGAAGGTCTCGGTGCTTGCCGCTGAAGAGGTCTGAGCCAACAATAGCGGAAATCTGGGCCTGAAAGGAGGATTTGCCCGACTCATGTTTAAGTAGCTAGTGCGGGAGCCGATAAAGCGACTCGCTAATGCCTTCCACGCTTTCGCCGCTCTGCCTCAGGAGCACACTCGTTAAAAAAAAAAAAAGGATGCCGAGGCGAGAATGGATTAGACAACTATTTGGACTGCTGTCTTTATTCCTTTTACATTATTGGCGGTAAAGCTTCCACAAGAAGTCTGGAGTTTTAATCTGACACCTTCCTCGTGTTAGCATGTCCTACGATGACCTACAAACATACTTTGGTCATATCGAAAACAATTTTAACGAAGCAACTTCGAACTGCACAGACTGTAATTGTAGCCTGAGGTGCCGCTCCCTAGACGGGTCTGAAACTGATGTGGTGGAGTTTCTATCAAAGAAAACTTTTCTTCTGATTTTTCTTTGGTTACATTTTAACACCGCATTCATGCTAAATTTCTACAATTTATTCGCCTGACCCTTTTGGAAAGAATTCTCAGTCTTTATAGTAACAATGTAAAAACAAGTACAAGAGAATGAATGCCATTAATGAACTGCAGCCAACGCAAGCTAGCAATTGTTAGCATAAATGATTCCTTTTTACTTGTATAGACAAAACTGCCGAATAAGTGACAGCGAGACTCAAATGCTAACAGAGCTCAAACGATCGCGGCCGCAGATAGCTTACTCTACAATAATAAGATGAGTGTCTATAAATGAATAATTCAAAGCACGGTGTGGTCACTTGGTGTTAAATCTTGTGTACAAACAATCAAGTATCTCGCACTCAGCAGGACCCAACGTTCCCTGGCAGGGGGGGCTTAGCATTGCATGTTTAGCCACAGGACAAATCTGATGATGAGCGCGTGGTTGTGGTGTTTAATCCTACACGTCGCAATTTAGGGAGCACAACAAAAACACGGCGCTTACATAACGGGGCATCGCGGGTACGCCTTTTGTTTGTCGTTTGGAAAAAAATAAAAACAACAAGGCTTGAGTCATCTCGCTCGCATTCGGCGAGAACGTTCTTTGTTTTATGGCCTCATTCTGATGTGGGTGGATTCAGAAGTGGATGCTGAAAATAAGACATCCGCATGACGATATTTACGGAACGCTTATAGAATATGTATATTGAGGTGCATCGATATAAAACAAGCATAATTCTGGTGAAAATGTGGATAATGCCATGGTTAAAAAAATCGATAAAGAAAAGTGTTAACGTTACTGCCAAATTTGTATAATTTAAACAAATATATAAGAATTAAAATAATGAAAAATCAAGCCTTTTTTCAGCTTTTGACCACTGTGGGGGGAAAAAAATGCTTTTACACTGCTAAGAAAAATCTTGATAGCCAAAGAAAAATCAGGAATGTTTGTGTTCAGCCAAACTACTTTTGTAGCTGTCCGGCTAAGCTAATGTCACGCTTTGCTAATAAAATATTTTCTTCGCCTCGTTTGTGTAAGTGAACAAAACTCCCCAAATTAAGTCTGCATGCATCGTTACTGTCGACAGCCTCAAAGCGATGACTCTGCATTTTTGGTGGTTTTCTTTAAAACACAATGTTTTACAAATTCACACCCCTGGGAAATGAAGTAAACTGAGGAAAGTTTGACTGCTTCCGAGACTTTTTCAACTTCTGGCCACCCTGTTTGAGGTTGTTATCAATCTGACGATAACAATCTCTTACATTTGCATTTTGCTTTCATAAAACGCTTATGCCGCACCAGTTTTATGTGCGGACGGACCAGGGCCGATGGTTATCTATTTTTTGCTTGCTATTGATTTTATTCCTGCGGGCAAATTTCTCACTCAGGGTAGAGATTCACATCCAGAAACACTTTTACACGCTGCTGCTCTTGAATGCAATCATACGAGCCATTTGAGGGTTAAGCGTTCATTTGGGAGAGTCAACGTGTGCTGGACGGTAAAAATCACACCATGAAAACCTCAATTTTGCAATCACCGACATACTCACACTGGTTATTTTCATCTGTCTGTCTTGACCTTCTCCATTGCTCCTTTCATTCAGCCGACGTCGAAAATAGCAAGTGCCGCTAGCTGGTCGGCTGGCTTCATCTGGTTTGCGTTCACCGTTTTACCGTCAACGTAAGCAAGGCCGATAGATGCGGCGCTTTGATTCTTTTCCTGCACCCTCAGCAACATCGGTGAAGCCCTACAGGCAGCCGTGTCGGTTTCGATGTGTGTGCGTCTGCATGTGCGGCTGTTACAAGGAGATGATCCATTTTGTAGAATCGCTAACCACTTGTCAGCTTTGGAAAAGAATACAAATTGAAATAAGACTTTATTTGTATTCTTACGTCTACGATCTTTGAGTTCATCCTCCACTGCCATAATGTTCATGGTGTTAATCAATTACAATTACGCCGCCGAAAAAAATAATCAATTCGTCCCTAGAGACTGTTCAGTGGGAACGTTGTATGCGCATTTTGATCCACTTCGAAAAACAAAGTCAGGACTTTTCCATCTTGGCTAGCGCAGACATATGGATTAGCATTTGGACAGTTGACAAAACAGCGGACTATATTTAGCCCGTTGGAGGAAAGCGGCGTAGACAAGAAATAGCACCGGATTAGCTTCCAGGCCCAAACTTCCATTAAGGATTTTGGTTAGCGCTCTGCCGGTTGTAATTCGCGGGCAATTATCTTCTAACCTTCAGGGATTATTGGCCTACATCCAAGAAAGGGCTCGATTGAATTGAACCGTTAGCCAACGCACAACAGAAGCTACAATCGCTCTATACGTAAACTGTCAAATTTAGATTTTTTTTTTTCCCCACATCAACGCCGTGAAGTAATCGCCAATGACATTTCCTTATCATTCAAACCCTGACAAATAATCCATTTAATTTCGGTTTTCACAGACGGATGATTGATTCGCATTGATCGTAGTGTATACCGTTTTTTTCCTTGTATAATGCGCAAAATTTAACTAATTTATTGTCCTAAAATCTATCCTAAAAATTAAAAAAAAAACTTTAAAAAATTGGGTGCGTATTATACATGGGTACAGGCTTTTTTCCAGCATCAACATGCCATTTTTAGGGTCCGTATTATACATGGGGGCGCATTATACACGGAAAAAAACGGTAATCGTCAATCCCCTACAGTCGCAACTTTATTCGTATGCACCTGCTTGCTTGACATTTTTCCTCTCAGTCAATAAGGTCCTTTGTTTGTTATTCGATAATGACCTTAATGACGACAAGGGTTCCGGATGTGTTGACACCCTAACTCTTCCTTACCTCGCCAATAATTCACTAGCATCAGATGTGCTAAGCGCAGAAAAAAGACGTTGTCATGTTTTGCACGAGCGCTAATGGCCAATTTCGATCCGTGACTTGACTTTGCCGTCGCCGGAGACTGCGCAATTACAGCCGTGAGCCGGGTAGCGACGAACAATGTGAGGGTCGAATTACCCCCAAGCAGGAAGCCCGGTTTGCGCGTAAGTATCGGGATTGGATGACAGCAGCGGTGACCTTGGCAACAACCCATTATCGGGAGGGCTCTCCACAGACAAAGTGGGAGTTTGGCGGAAGACTGCGGCAATCTTCCCATCGGGGGAAAAACTAATAATCGCAAAGAGGCTTGAGGGATCCCCTTTTCCGTCCTCTTTGCTGTCACGGCAACGGTTGCCATGATGCTGACTGGACCGGAACACCATCTCACCTCGCCGCATTTCCCTTTTCTTTCTCGATAAGTGGAAAAGTCACACACAGGCTGCCTAGTTGGCTTGGACAAACACAAGGATGCTAGGTGACAATAGGAGATTAGTGCGAGGGGAATTCAAGGTCAGGACAACATCAGATGGGAGGGATAGGGCGCATCTTGTTTCAAAGAAGCAAAACATGCTGTTCACTCTTCACAAATTCACTTTTTTCTCCTGCCCATGTGTTCTGCTATTCCTGAAAGACTCAAAGATGGCAAGGCCAGGCAAATCAATCGAATTTAATACACAATGTACTTCACGTAAATTACCGTAATTTTCGGACTATAAGTCGCGGGTTTTTTTCATAGTTTGGGTCGGGGGGCGACTTATACTCAGGAGCGACTTATATACATATATATGTTTTTTTTTCACTTTTTTTGGGCATTTTATGGCTGGTGCGACTTATACTCCGGTGCAATTTATAGTCCGAAAATTACGGTAAAAATAAAACTACTGCTTAAAATATGACAGCAGCAAATTCCGCAGGTTAAAATAAGTTGGACAAATTTAAAAAAGGTACGACTGTAAATCCTGCAAAGATTTTTTTGGAGTCTTAAAAACAAGACTTGTATAAAAACATTAAGAATTAACATAAAAAAATGAGACTTCCATTAAAACATTGAAAGTTACCCAAGATAAAATTAACATAAAAAGAAAAAATCAACTTCAAAACAAGTAAAATAGTATCAAATAATAGGTCACAGTTGAGCATCTGAATCGGGAAGGTGTGACGGGCCAGCACAGTGGGACGAATTGATCAATGGCGACGTCGGCCATCTTCAACTGCTCTACTTTTTTTTCCACAATAAAAGCCCCACGCTTCAAGCGTGTACCGTTAATCCACCCCCCCAACCCCTTCTGCTCTCATTACGCAATCATTTTATACACACACACGCACACACTACATCCGAGTGGTAGACAAACAACAGCGGCGAAACATCAGAAATTCAGAGAAGTGGATGTGAGGACTAACTATCTATTTCCATATCTATCCCTTATGGTCGTTTCGAGTTTCTTGTTTCAGGCAGACGGTCCAACACGAGCTCTTCTCATCTCCGCTGCCAGGAATTTGCGAATGCGAGTGGTGACATTCTTAGATCGTTTCGGATCTTATATTGAACAAAAATTGCTTTGATTGGCTGTTATGGCTGTTTCAAATTGCAACGATATGTCGCGTTTCTATTTTCCAGGGTGCTTCTCAGATTTCTTAACATTGCATTTTGTTTGTAATATTTCAATTTTGTTGGCAGCGACCATAAGGCGTTAATGACTTGTGAAAACAGGAGCTGTTTCCGCTTTAAAGCAACTGTTGCATCATAAGCGGTCTGCCTGGGGACCACACGGCCTGCTTTTGTACTGTGGAGCAGCTGATCCCCAGCTCCAAAACAAAAAAATCAGTTTGTCCCTGGTGACTGTTCAGTGGAGACCATGTATGAGCTATAGGTCAACATTTGAGAAGCACGTAATAAAAGATTATTTATGGGCTAACCACAGCAGAAGCTGTTTTGATTGGATGATGGGATTAATCAATGAGCAATTGTACTGTGAGATGACAATAGCGAATGTGACACTGGATTATCAGCGTGAATAAAAAAATTGCAAGGTCACCTCGTCGAGAGAACGACACCGGGAAGGAGCTGAATCTTTGGGAGGATGCGCATGGTCGCTGAAGGCTTCGGGTTTGTCAGTGACAGCTGGCAACGCAGAGCCCTGCGGACAAACGCCAAGACAGATCAACGGCGGAGCCACTGAGTGCACCGGACAGCTTTTTAATACTTGGGTTCTGAAAAGACGTCCCTCCTTTATTATTTGTGAGGGAGTGAGAGATTTGAAATTGTTTGAAATATCATTGGCCTAATAGCATGGTTGCATGTTTGAAAATGATTCAAACACAAAAATAAAAAGGAATAAGTGTCCTGTTGCCTCAATTGTCTTTATTTAACCTTTAATTATGATCAAAAAGGCTTTTTTTTTTCTAATTTATCTTACATTAAAGTTTGTTATTGACCCTATTAGCACAGCAGCTAACAACAGCTAGCATGTACTCTTGCGGGAAAAACTCTTACATATTGGTTTGCGAGCTTGTTTACTTGAGCAATATTTTTGGAATTGCCTGAGGAGCTAGAACAAGGTCGCGGGAAACAGAGCAAAATATATAAGGCAAATAAGAATATCTCGTAAAAAGTGTGCCATTGACTATTGGGCTAGATCAGGGGTGGGCAAACTACGGCCCGCGGGCCACATCCGGCCCACGGGACCGTTTAATCCGGCCCGCCAACCCTGAATAAATTGTATTATTAAAAATTCTTTTTTGGTCATATTGCCTGCAATGACTGCGTTTCCCCAGTAGATGGGGAAGCGCTCGCCTGCGCATTTACTACCGGAAGCCGTGTCAGAAAGCTCGGTGCACACTCACAAGTGCGTGTACGTACTCAGTAGTACGGACATGGGGCACTCGCGCTCTATGCTGTGACGACAGCATTCTTGTAATTCGCGCGCTGAGCTTTCAGATACAGTTTTACGCTAAAGCTACCCACAAACCTTCCCCTGGAATCCTTCCATTAAAATGAGTGGCCCGAAGAAAAGAAGTGAGTGCCGAATGTTAAAAAAGAGTGGCCAATTTTGCTCGACGTACGCGACGTGACGTTCAGCCACATCAACGTCAACCCGTCACAGATCGAGGTAAACGGACCAACACCTCGGATCTCTCCTAAGAATTGCCACAACAAATTTTACTCCAGACTATGACGCACTAGCAAAAAAAGGAGACCGACAACACTGTTCCCACTGAAAATGAAGGGGAGGCTCTCAAGTTTGTTGTTAAAAAAAACAAACATTTTGAATATGATTTGTACACAGCAGGGATTGAAACTAGCGACCAATCTCACTTTCAAACAATGCAGGATGCTCAAGGACATTGATGCACCACCTGCTTGCGACTAATCTTAACCTGTAAAGTTCTTAAGGCTTACTTTAAGGAAGTGTTTCCCGTTTCCTCACCTCTGTTACCAGGTGTTTGTGAGTTAAAACTCTGCTCTGATTTTCAGATACCCCTCACCCTGTTGCAGTTTTGATTACTTTATTTGGATGTATGCTTCCACCGATTCTTCAAGATGTTATATTTGGTCAGAATGTTTGCCGTTTGATGTGATCTCATAAGATCTTTCCTTAATCTGACCTGCAGCCACTGAAGTGATGGAGACTGTTATTCATAATAACATTTTATGAGAATCACTGATAGCAGTTTTTTAGCGATTTTTTTTTAATGCTGTTAATAAATGCATTTGTTTTCAAAAAAACGTGTTTGGAATATCCATGCTTTACTACCTACTAAAGGCCAAAATCTTTTATGCAATGACCTTTACAGGTCGCTTATATTACTTCACACAAACACTACGTCCATCTGCTCCTGGTTCGGCCCTCCGGTCCAAATTTAAAACCCAGTTCGGCCCGCGAGTCAAAAAGTTTGCCCATCCCTGGGCTAGATGAATCCAGTTATAGTATGGCAGACATGAATCAGTTTGTCAAACTATTGGTGTCGAATAATTGTGGAACTTGCAAACTGGAATGTTTTAAGAATTGCTATTGAACAATACAGAACTGAAAGTTCACGACAGATCTCATCATGTCATGTGCTCCCTTGCCATTCCATGCTGACGTAACCACAAAAACCTGCATGTTTCCATCCACGTAATCACAATATTAATCTCCCGCAACCATCTGCATGCTGACTAACCAAATGTCAACATGGAACAACACATTTTCCATACGTGTCATTTAGTGTATGCGGGCGTAAGCGCTTTTTGTACCATTCGTATTGGTCACTCGTGTATTTCCACCGTCACGCCGTTTCTTCAGAGTGATTCAATTAAGTCGACAGAAAGGACAGTAAGTGGCTGCCGTCCTTGCGCACCATCTAAATTATTGATTGGCTTCTTGTTTAAAACACAAGTTTATTTTGTGTAAGAAATCCTCGGGGGGGGGGGGGGGGGGGGGTTGTTTCATTTTTCATTTCTTTGCAGTTTTTTTGTTCCACCCTGTCAACAAGCTCACATATATCTTATTAAACAGCACATCAATTTGGGGGTATTTTTTAGGAGGCTGGAACGGATTAAAGGTATTTCCATTCATTTCATTGGAAAATGTTGACTTGAGATACGAAATAAATCCTCACAATTGAATCTAGGTTTAAAAAATGTAGCTGTTTTTTTTGTAGTTTCAGTAATTTTCCAAAACCCCCCAAAAAAGTTGATTTCCTCAAAGTACCTTATGTAACGGTGACCTAGAGTAACCTTGCAATGATTTCATTTAGTCTGCGACGCTCTCTGGCTGGGGGGCAGCCATGAAACAAACACTGTCACTGCACTGTCACTAAGCTCCCCCGGGTAGGACTGATATAGTTACGGACACTTTTTCATAAAACTCCATCCACTCCAGGCTACCAGGCGGATGTTTCCGCAAATCCGTTGCTAAGCTATTTCACACGACGACCGCGACCACACGTTAGATCTCACGAGGTCCATGAATAATGTAAGTTGTACGCTCAACTGCTGATAGATTGCGGCCGACGGGAATCACAGCTTGGCCTTCGGTGATGTCTTTCACCGCCATTGTCTAATTCCGACACTATTTCCTGTGAAAAAAATGACGATGGAAAAAAAAATCGTTAGACCTTTACACTGTAATGTCACTTCACGGAAGATGGCACTTTCTCTGACGGCAGCGCTAGTAAATAAGTCCTTCAATGTGACTTGAAGGCATAGCACTCAAGAGAAGTTTTTTGACTGATGGTTTTAACCTTCTACTCGACGACCGCAGGAGTTTGAAAGTGTGAAGTAGCAGTCAAAAAATAGATGACGTGAGAAGATTTGCATACAAGGGAGGCGAGGCGAAATGCTAGCTGTTATTTATTTACTTTTTCACTCATTCAGAATTTCCCCAAAAATCTAATTTTTTAGGATCAAATTTTTTTTTTTTTTTAATTACCGTAAATTCCGGACTATAAGCCGCAACTTTTTTCCAAAATTTTGAACCCTGCGGCTTATAGTCAGGTGCGGCTTATATGAGGATTTTTTCCGTGATTTTTGTGATGACTTGATCACTTTTATACACTGCGGTATCTTGAAGAAAAAAACAATAACAAAAATACTATTTTGAAACACTACTATGGCTGCTGCTTATTCTGGCTGTGTTGCTTGTGACTATTATGAGCTTTAGTAGGAATGCACGCTAGGTGACCTGCGTCAAAGGGCTCTAAACCCTTCGTCACAGGCAATGTTGAGAAAGACATGTTAAAGTATGTTATAAAAACTTTAAAAAGGCTTTCTGTGAACGGTCTTTCTTTGTAAAAAAAACGCCTGTGCACGTGCGGCTTATAGTCCGGTGCGGCTTATATAAGAAAAAAACTAAAATATCCCCCAATTTTAGCTGGTGCGGTTTATAGTCCGGTGCGGCTTATAGTCCGGAATTTACGGTATTTGAGTATTTTGTTTCTTCCCAGTACCTTGTTTGCCTGTTTCTTTTCAAAAATATATTTGGGTGCTGCACCCCACCCCTGCAAATTATGACAAATAAATGAATTATGGAAACATTTGCGGCACTGTTTTGACGCCTCTCACTTAGGTACATTTGAGAGTGACTAGCTCGAAAGAACTTAACAACCCGCCAGTGCCGACCTCATCACCCACAGGATAAATTTGTACATCATCCAACATCAGCATGGCTTGTTGACCTCGCCGACACTCCCGAGGCTCCGCTTGAGCAGATCGTCACAGACAGCTCACCGAATCTTGCGAAAAAGCCCTTGCTAAAACAATGAGCTGTTACGAAAGCATACGAGCGGCCCCTGTGTATTAGTCATTTATTTCCTTTGCCATTCCGCTGACGACGCTTTTGTTTTCCTTTTAATGGCTCGTCCTGCGCGATTAAACAAACAGTTGTCTAAATAAACGGCGCTACGCTGGAAAACCAATTCAAACAAGAGTACCCGAAAGAGACTTTCCCTAAGGCTTAAACATTTGTCACTGGCGAAATTATACCAATATATTTTTTAATTCAAGAGTGTCCTTGAGCAAAATACTGCCCCCCCCAGTTGTACCCTTGAAGGTAATAAAAGTCCATTTAATGGGTTATTAAAATACAAAGAATTCTTTATTACCCCCCCAAAAAAATCCAATAAAAAAAAATAGAGTACAAATATGACAGCACGGCCAAAGATTTATGTGACACTCGCTCTCATGCAAGAGTCGCGATGCCCTTGAGTGACCTCCGACTGTCAAATCATGGCCGATGTAGAACAAGTTCAGCTTCCAGCAAATGAATCCCCAAAGCCGCCGTCTGCTTCCGCATGAGAGCCCCGCGCTCTACGCCAGCTCCAAACTTTTCACGGCAATCTCAAAAAGAGCCGAGTCATCGATCCGCTTCGTGTTTTCCCTGAGTGCTCGGCTAATCTGCAGTGTAGTCACCAATATGTATTTTGTCAACAAACGCTCACACGGGAGTGAAAATGGAGGCAAGCGTATCTGCGTAGTCGCTCGCTTTAATTCGACTTCATTCAATTATGACGCTTTGAAGCATTACATACGGATGCCAGAGTGAATCCATTAGCGCTACACTGAGCTAGTTTTAGCAGTCTAATTGAAAGTAGTGTAAGTACTCTTCCGTGCTTCCTATTTTAAAGCCATCATGAATAAACTGAAGTAGAAGGGGGGCATTATTTGGGAGCGGTAAACGGACGGACGTGGATGTAAAATGCAAAGTGGGCTGGTTGTTTGAATGTTTACTTCTTAGTTGCTCATTTTCCGTTTTTGACTCGGCTCCATTTTTTTATGACATTCAGTCGCTCTTCTTTGTGTTTTAGCTTCCGCTTGCATGAATGACTTTCGTTTGATTCCCCAGGGCGTTGGATTTGGTTCTGCCTGCCACCACGATTGCAAATTGTGACGATTAAAGCGGATTACTGACATTTAACGGAGAATGACCTTTATTTGATTTATTATTTACCGTTTTTTTCCATGTATAATGCGCAAAATTTAACAAATTTATTGTCCTAAAATCTGGGGTGCGCATTATACATGGAAAAAAACGGTATTTATTTACACATTTATTTATTAATTCATTAATTTATTTATTTACACATTTATCCATTCATTTTTTTACATTTTTATTTATTTTTCTATTTGTATCAAGCCCAAGTGGCTCATTTGAAGATTTCTGCCTTCACGTTTTGATTGAATCTTTGAACTTTTCTGCCCTCTTGCTTTGTTGCATCCATCTTGGCCCAAGAAAGCAATTGTGCAAATGTTTACTCGCGAGCGCCAAGTCCGAAGAGGATATCCGCCGTGAATATGAAATGTTCTATCAGGCGGAAATGCAATCTTTCACTTCTAATGACTTTCAATTTCATTTAGTCCTGCTCAGCACCATCCATACTGATGATTACTGCAATGTTATGTGGAAAATGCGTGGTGTGTTTGGTGATGGACTCAGTTTTGCGTGTCTGGCGCCTGAGCCAGAAGCTATTACGTATAGTTCACGTTTAAAACGCCGTCTTGGTGGTTTCAATATAAATTCCACCGCTTGTCCATCAGGAAACAATAGATGTCAGAATGAGAAAAATGCTCAAGCTATAATTTCAAGAAAAACGGCTCCAAACCATTGTGTGAACGATGTCTTGCGCCGATTCTTTTTCCTTTGAGCATGTTTTCCGAGGATGATTGTATCCATTAGCCCTGGCAGCTGATGTATAATGACTAAAACCCTTAAATTCTACTTAGTGTGGATGCCAGCCAGTCACACAGCACATTAGCTAGCCAAACGAGACAAAGGAGGGAAGGAAGGAGTGGGAGGAAAGTAATAAGGGCACAGACGCCGACAAATTTGGCTCTGGGAGGAGACGGAATGACATTTTGAGGTTGAACGCGGACATCCGGAAATGCCTCACAGGATCACCATATAGCGTCGTTGTTTTTTTGTTCATCAATATTTTCAGTTGTCATCATCTTCCCTCCAGGTGCTGTGGGTGGAAAATATTTTATCAAAAGACTTTCATTTTCAATTTACAGGGATTTGAAGTTCCCTATTAAGAGCCAACCTTGAATTTTGTCAATTTATTTCCACCTATTTCCTTAAATCATGATCAATTCCAATGGAGAGTTGCCAACTTAGGAAATTCCCGGAATGTTACATCCCCCCCCCCCCTCCGTCTCCACGGGTAGTAGCTTCAAGTGTTTGCCGTCCATCAGCAGTGGCAGTAATAGATTAAAACAAAACGCCGGGGAGCATGGAGGTCATCGATCCGCACTGCGTCCTCGCAAGACAATGCGGTGGCGGAGAAGCAGGTTACGTTGCGACTTGTCCGAGAGACTCGGCAACACCTTCTCATTTGTAAAACGCCAGGGAAGATCGAAGAGCGTAATTACAATCGGTGTGAAGAATGCGCCCAAGGCTCGTCAACAACAATCAATTGATTTGTTTTCGCAAAGGGAAACAACGCTTTGTCTTTATCATTATGACCACGTGAATAACGACATTTTGGAGTAATTGGACGATTGATTGTATTGAAAGCGCAAAGGCTAAGATGAGAAACATCTTTGACTTTCTTTACATCACTTGTCACTCACTTTATTTATTTTTTACAAAAAAAAAAAGAATACCGTAATTTTCGGACTATAAGTCGTGTTTATTTTCATAGTTTGGGTGGGGGGGGGGGCGACTTATACTCAGGAGCGACTTATATACATATATATGTTTTTTTTCACTTTTTTGGGCATTTTATGGCTGGTGCGACTTATACTCTGGTGCGATTTATAGTCCGAAAATTACGGCTGCAGAGTCTGACCTGTGTAGGTTGCTTTTACAGTTAAGAGACGTTTGTTGCTAATGGGATACACTGGCACATACTAGTGGCCTTGCACTTTTCCTTGGAAAGATTTCTGTGCTTTGTGGATGAATAGTGTCAGCTCACAAAGATGTATTTTTAGAGGCTTGAAAAATTCGTTTTGGCTTGATCCCGCAGGTAGTGTGGGACTTAATTAGATAGCTGCCTTTAATGCCTTGTACAGAACACAGACACCATTTGTCACAGTGCTACGAAGGGAGCATCTTGTGATTGAGGCCATCTTTTTTTGTCGATGCTGCCTTCATTTTGGTGCCGTCTTCCCACGAGGGAAGCGTTAGCCGCCTGTTTGTCTTCACTCACGCCTCGGGCAACCTCCGAGACAAGGCGGCCTCTCTGGAGCTACATCAGAGCAGTCGAGGATGCCAAAAGATGACACGCGTCCGAGATGAGACTCTCCCGATGCACCCGGCTTTGGATAGCCGATGCAGAGAAGCTTTGTTTAGGAAAGCAGACGCATGAAGTAGGCCTGCAAAACTAAATGAGACGCAATAACAAATTGAAGCTCCGATGAATGGACCTTCACACCGCTATTTTTTGGTTCACCATTTTTTGCTACCATCAATCTCAGCATTGTTACGCTCCTGGAACTATAACAGAACTGGTCGCTAACACATGTGATTAGCTAAAAAAGTCAGTGAAGCAACATGTGGCTCATTGGCAGGGTTATATTCTCTGACATTTTTTTTTATATATTTACTGACATGGACTATTGAATTGGGAGTAATGGACAACCACACAACATGTAAAAAGCATCAAAGATTGTCCCCACATACAAGCTAAGTAGGTTGAATGAGAAATATCGGCGTTATTCATCAGTGAACAAACACACAAAGTCACACACACACACACAATGCACATACCGTATTACCACTGCAGGAGTGCCTCAGTCAATATGAGCGAGACCGCTGGGAAATAAGAAACTCATAAAAGGTTTGTGCATGTGTGTTTTCACTCACTAGCAATTTAACGAGATTATCATTATAGTCTCGTTACCGTGTCGACTCCGCTCAGAAGGACAGAGCAGCTGAAAATGGATTCATCACCTCTGAAATACACTTTGTTGAACTCCATGTGTCATGAAATGAAATGTTTAAAATGCAACAGATGTAAATGAACATGCTGTACAGTGATGTTACAACCCATTGTATTGTTTATGTTGAACCACATACATGGACAAGACATGTGGCTCTTGTTCCTCTAACGGAAAAGCATGCAAATACATTTTATCCATAGAGCTGCCTTTTTTTTTTTTTTTTTTTTATGAACATTTAAATAAAAAAACACATTTGCTTCGGCAGGCGTTCTTGTGATACACAATGTTGCCTCGAGATACAAGTGCTCCAGTTTACTGTACTTTTTCATTTCTGTTGTTGGTTATTCTGCAAGCGTGGTCACATACGGTATCTCGAGAAAACTTCAGCCAGGTCATTTGTATATATATATTTTTTTTACTGTCAGTGAAAACATCCAGTCGTCTTTGATATCACCCTGTCGGCCTTGTAACAACCGGATGGACTAGCACACATCAATCGACCGAATGGCATTCTAGTAGTATAGGATCATTACAACACTGCTAAAAGAGCTTTTAATGATGACTTATACAAAGTACAGTGGGATTAAATACAAACTATAAGGACATGTCATTATACCTGCAATCCACCGTGGTAGGAGCAGCGGCTGTCGCTACGGCAACAGTTCAGATGATTAAGATCAGCCCATCTCGGAGGTCTTGGCAGTTCCTTGCAGACTGCCGCTGCGATGTCACCGGGCGGCATGTGTTGATGCCATCAGAGCCTTGTTACATCAGATTCGGGCTTTGAACACACACCACCAGAGCATACATCGCCACGTGTCGGCTATAGTGAGAGCATACTTAGCGGCGGGCTATGCTCGCTACTCTCCATGGATATCTACAGTGAACGTCTGTCTCGGCTGGTAGAGCACATCCCCCCGGAGACGCTGCCCCTGCTGCCCGACGTGGTGGTGGAGTGTATCCGCCTTCACGCCGCGCAGCCCGGGGCGGCTCTGCGTAACCGGTCCGAGGCGGCCTTTTTGCGCTGGATGTGCTCGCAGATTGAAAGTCTAATGGCCAGAAAGGCACATTCCAGGGAAGGCAAGGGACCCGACAGTAAGCCTCGCAGACCTCAAGAGACGCCGCACAAGAGAAAGGGAGTTCATAGAACATACAGTCGTGAAAAGAACACCATCACGCCACCTCACACGCGTTACAGTCTTGAGGAGACTACGGACCGACTAAGGGAGAACGTCGATCGAACCGACGGAAACAACCGTAAGACCCTTGCATCACACACCTGCCAGAACCTTAAGGAGACCAGGGACTTAATAGACACGGATAACCACTATATGCAGGACAGTCCTATGGAAAGTAAAGACCGAATAAGAGAGAGAAAAGGAGTTGATGAAAGGAATGGAAGCAACCACATCCACTTCAGTCTGAAGGAGACAAAGGAGCCCAAAAGAGTTGAAGACACAAATGGAAAGAAACGGAGACCCCGCACAGCCCACTTGACGCACGACAATCTTTCCGAGACTGAGGACTTCATGGAAATTGATAAAACAACTGGAAACTACCAGAAACCGTCTGAATTTTACACGCGGGACAGTCTAAGGGACACTACGGATTTCATCGGAGGTGAAAACGTAAATGGAAACACCCGAAAATCCTGTACATCCAGTACGCCTGAAGATCATGAGGACACTATGGAACAATTGAGATTTGAAAACAAAAAAAGAAGCCGGGACCATACCTCTCACATGCGTGACAATCTTGATGAGACTAAGGAGGTAATGAATTTCAAAAACACATCCGGTAATAATCACTTTGAACCCCAAATGGGTGACAAACACGAAGAGACGATTGTGCTGATGAGGGCCGAGATCCCAAATGACAACCATCACCTTGCGGCCCACATAGGTGACAGTCTTGAGATAAAATCCGATCAAAAAAGCGTACATACGCAAGTAAACTACAAATACCATAAATCCCATATGTACGACAGTCTACGAGAAACTAAGGACTTCAAAAGGGAGAGGAGAAGCAGAAATAACTACGCTCACAACAGTTCTAAAGACACGACGCAGTTAATAGGAGGGCGCAAAATAAGCGGAACCCACCGGAATCACCTAACGTCCCAGGCTCACGACAGACTCCCGGAGACCAAGGAGCCGAAGAGAGAGCGAAAAGGGGTCGATAAAAGAAACGGAAACAGCCACGTTCTCAACACTTTTAAGGAGACTAAAGACATAAAAGTAGATAAAACAAATGGAAACCAACGGAAGGCTACCCCGTACTCCCTGTATGGCAATGTAAAGGAGACGAAGGACTCAACGCGAGTCGATAAAATGAACGGGAACCACCGGAGACCTCCCCAGTCCCGTGACTTTCTTAAGGAGACTAAGGACACAAGACTGGAGAATACAAATGGAAACCACCGGATGCACAAGAGTCTCAAGGAGACTGAGAAGAAACTAGAAAGGGTGGAAATGATTTCGTCCCACAAAGATGACAAGAGTACGGAGACTAAAAAGCAGTGGAGAGGACCCGGCAGGTCAAACACAACCCCTTGTACGAACCACAGTCAAGAGAATACGCCAAAGCGGAAATACATAAACTCGCCAGAGAACGTTTCGGCCGCCACGTTTCCGAGTTACCCCATTCAGTCGGTGTTCACCTACCTGAGTCTTATCGAGACAGACAGCGGCGGGACGCCAAGCACGAGGTACGACTGGACGCCGACCAGCTCCATCGGTAATCGCAACGCCCGTGTCGCAAAGCAGTCGTCACGCCCCAAAGGGAACAAAAGAACGACAAAAGACTGGAAAACCGTGGGCTCTCACACCTACCTGAACCCGAAGACCGACAAGCAGAAACCCGATCGATCGGGCACGGTTAAGCGATCGGCGTACGACCGGAAGCCTACGAACGGGTCTGGTGTGAACGTAACCAAAGTAAAGGACAAAATGCGTAGCAGCTGGATGCCCCTCAGCCCATATCAGAAGACCCAAACCATGCCTAAGCACGTTCAGTTCCTGCTGGAAAGCGGCGGGGTATGATGGAGGGCGTCTAACACATGGACGCGGAGTTTGATGTATGAGAGGCACCCCGAGGCAGCCAGCTGTGAAAATTAATATCTGGCGAGATTGTGAGGGTTGTGTATGATGATATGGTGTGTGTGCCTTGCACGCTATGCACACATTAAAAGTGACCTCGGTGTCAAGTCATTTTTTACATTTTGGGAAAACAGGAGAAAAGCTGAAGAGGTAAACGGGTCAATTGTAGGTTAGCGTAGCGATTAGCATGGCTTTTCGAACCGCATACTTCATCAGAAATCTAGTTTATTCGTCACCATAGAGACAACAATTGACTTCGGGATGACTAGCACATGTTGAACCGTACTAGTAACCAGTTGAAGCTTGGTACTAACTAGCTGGAGCGACGCAAGTAGCACTACGGTGACGTGAACGACGTGCGGGCTTTCAACCTAGCGAAGGTTCACGTTGAAGCTGTCACAGATGCCTGTTGGGCTCGACTGAAAATGAGAAAGCATCAGGAGATGACGGCCGAGACAATGAAGCGCTAGCAAGGCTATTGGTCTATTTTGGGAATCTCAGCTAAATTTGACACAATTTGGATGGGTAAATGATTCACATTAGCTAAAAAATAAAGTTGAAATAATGAAAAAAAAAAATTCTTTAAAAATGTTACAATTCTTTTCCATTCCGTATTTCGCGGACTACCTGCAATACCGCCGCGGACCACCGGTTGACAATCGCTGGTCTCGCATGTTTACGTTCAAATGCCTTTTAAGAGGACCTCGTGGATTAGCTTTGCGAGTTCGTGGTTGTCACCCCCTGCTTGGTGTTAACGACCTAACACTCAGTTGCACCTTTAGGGTAAAAGTCTTAAGCTACAGTTTCTTACGCTTTAAAAATAGCTACGTTAGACGAAGACCACGTGTCCTCACTCCCGAGTGCAGCTGTCAAGAGTGTGAGGTTCTTCCGTGACGGATCAGACCTAGTCTACCACATTAGTCCGAAAACTATCTTGACGAAAATTTGCTGATGGGCTGAAAGTTTTCCTTCAGAACTTTTCCAGTGTACTGCACGCTTAAGGAAATATTAAGCGCTGGGTGGAAAAACAATTCAAGCTATAATTCCGTAACTGAATGTACTTTGCTAAATGACTTTTGTCCTAATGCTTTGTTTCCCTCAAGTGGGTTATTTCCATACGCTAACAGTTTATTGGCCATTGTGATCAAAAGTGATGAAGTTCTTTGGTAGATTTAGTTTAGTGAGGAATGGCGGCGCGTGAATGATTCACGAGTACATCCAACACAATACCCCTCAGCAACTTCTTCTGCACTAACAATAGCAAATGGACAACATCATCATCCATTGCGGCCGCCTTATTTCCATTTCTTAAATGAAACTGCGAGAGTTTGATGATGCGGCAAATACTGAAAAGCGGGAAATACAGCTGCATGAATGTTGACAGCTGGAGCATTTTGCAATGTTGTAGACTTGTTTATGGGGGAAATGTAATAAAAAATATTCCTCCTGCAGGTCATGTTTTTTCACACAACGTCACATGAATATTGTAAAAGCAATAAATTGAGACAGACTGGAAAATATCAACACACGACTTGGGGGGCGAGGGAAATTGCAGAAAATCCAAATATTCTATTAATTATTTGTACTATTTAGTTTTTAGATTGCATTTATGTTTCTCTTAATCCAAATATACTCCAAATATTTTGCAATTAATTTGCATTATATTAATAAATATTTACCTTTAATTTAATCCAAGTAGTATAATAAGTACTTTTTTCCTTTTTCCATCCAAATATGCAATATTTAAAAACAAAAAAAGTGCTTCTACAGGTAAGCATGTCGATAAGGGAAATACTTGACATTGAGCCATACAAGCGTCGTGGGAAAGTCGTAACGTTTTGTCCCCATTTGAATTTCCGAGTATGCTTTTGTTGGCGTGTGTTTACACTGCAAACACATTTTCCGCCGAGAACGCACATTTCACGGCGTGTTGTTAACGTACATACACGATAAAGCATATTTAATGTCATACTCTTTGTATACACTAACAAACATTGTACGTTCATGCTTTTATTTTGAAGGTCCGGCTGAGTAGAAGTTCTTACTCCGTTGAGTGTCGTCCTACTAAATATCCAATTTTCTCTTTGCCATGCTTGGCATTTAGCCTAACACACGACAGCGGCACGCCTCGTTAGCATGCAGCGTTAGCCCTCTGACATTTCTTACCTGGCCAGCGAAACGGCGAGAGGAGGTTGACATGACCTTGAGGATGTGTCATCATTTTAAGCCTACCTGGTGTTTTTGAATCCAAAATGAAGGATTTTGAAATACAACACGACTTTGCAGTAATGATCAAGGTTGTAAGAGAATAAATGGCGACGCGTGGGCATTCGCACACATGAACCTGCGTGGCCTCGGCTTTGGGTGTCGCACCTCAGCCATTGTGCGTGTATGCAAATCCGATTGTACGCTGTATATAATACGACCCACAAACACAAATTAGCATGTGCGGCAGCTGGAGATAAGAAGGTGGTACCGTGAGGATCCACCTTTCCACCTTGAACTTCCACAACCAAACAGGTGCAAAACAAAGGAGTGCCGCATTGATGGATGACAGGATAGAGTGGGAAGTATCGCAGTGTGTGTGCGTGTGCGTGTGTGTGTGTTTTCATTGCAAGCCATTCAATTCCACTAAGTGCAGCAAGCAGGGAGATGGTTTTTCATCCAAAGCATAAAGATGGAAGAGAAGAATACAGATTGCTGGCTAAATGTGAGCGCAAACACACACACACGGACACACACACACACTGATTTCCTCAAGCAAGCATTTTATCATTGGGTAAAAAATAGCATTTGGAGCGTAGCCTGGCCATGAAATAGCCAGCCTGCGTCTTGAGGAGGAAAGATAAATGTTCACGCAGTCGGAGACACTCCAGCTGGATGTCAAAGAGAAATTGGAGCACAATACAATAAAATAAGATAGAGTTGTCAATTTTATGTATCTAGCATTTGGACATAATTATTGCTGTAATCATATTTTAATCAAATTATAAAACAAGATTAAAATGATGGCATTGTCGATTTTATTCCCTACTGTAATTGTAATCATATAAAAGATGAACTGAGAAATTAAATCATTATAATAAGGTGAAAGAGCCTCTTTTGCGTCATAATTAGAATCATAAATTTATACTCATGATGAATGCGGTACAGTTTGTTGTTACATAAGCCTCTATTGTAAAGCTACGTCAGCTGACAGCACCCCCTGGCGGTAAGAGTGGCGCAGTATAAGATCTTGCTCATTCATGCATTGATTTTTTTTTTTTTTTTGCACTCCCATTGATCAGGATAAGTGTTAGTGACGGGGCAGAGGCTTGAACGGAGGAAACCAAAGCTGGGCTGACAGCCATGTGCATGCCCTTCCAACATGGAACATGAAACGGCGTCCGTCCAGGGTTTTACTTTCTACATTCTTTTTCTGTCAATAAAGTGCCTCAAATGTTTACCAAATGCTTGGTTAGTTGAATACTGTCTTGATTTATGGGACATTCAGAAAAACATGAAATTGCCTTGTGTTCATTTGGCCTCAAAATTGCTTTTGAGAGAGAGACATTTATTATTGAGAGAGGTCAAAAAATTAGGATCAGCTCTGTCTTTTGTTTTCGTATTCATCAAAGACAGGAAAGCGGTGACCAAAGCAGGCAGGGAAATAAGACGGATGGACTGTCAAAATTGAGCAAAGAACGGAGAGAGAGAAAAAGAAGGACGACTTGAGCATGAATGATGGAGGGATTATGAAAAAGCGGAACATGAGGGAAGGAGGGAGAAGTCATGGGCAGAAAGTCCCTTATGCATTTGGAGTGCAAAAAAAATACTGTCACTGACTATTTATTGAATATGAAAACAGACAAAAAAAATGAGAGGATGTTGGGAGGGGGTGATGTCACCAGTGTTCTACAGATGCTAAGCTAACCAGATACTTGTCAGTTCTAGAGCTCCAGTTTAGTGGTGTAGCAGTTAGCCACTAGCTATACGTGCACGTGTAGAGTTGACAAATTGCGCCTGGCTGGAATTCGTCAGAAATCGAATCAGCTTCTGCAAGGAAATGGAACTGTCACATCAGCTAAAGTGATGGATTAAAACTGCTTACATGCATACATATATACATATATATGGATATGTTTATTTATGCAATTTGGGTGTGTATGTGTGTGTTCAAAGTAAACATGCAAGTGATGATCAACACTAGCTTCCGCAGAGCAGTGTTAGGACGAAACCTTCAGGTCACTTCTAGAAAACATAAAAACATCAGGAAAAGTCTACTGGATTATCTGAATTTTAAATTGTTACAAATTGAATGGTGGCAGCTGCTTGTTTGGATGTGATTGGTTAATTTGGAACACAACTTTTCCAATTTTAAGGAGGGTGTGCACACTTGTGCAACCACGTATCAGTTGTTTATTTTTTGTTCCATTTTCAAATAGATTTTTCAAACGTGTACCGCGAGGTATACGTCTCCATACTAAAATAATACTATTATCCCACTTTATTTATTTATTTATT
Organism: Syngnathus typhle; assembly: GCF_033458585.1. Classification (NCBI taxonomy): domain Eukaryota; kingdom Metazoa; phylum Chordata; class Actinopteri; order Syngnathiformes; family Syngnathidae; genus Syngnathus; species Syngnathus typhle. The sequence continues at coordinate 2,543,098 of NC_083745.1, forward strand.
TATTTATTATTATTTATTTATTTATTTATTCCTCTACTTGAGTTTTCATCCATCTCACAGCATATCACGATTGATATGTGAGGCGATTGACAAGGCAGGTCCAAACAACAGCATTCATTGTCGTCAGGTGATAAGAGAAGGGCCAAACGTCAAACAAACAAACAAACAAAGAAAAAAGAAAGAAAATTAACAAATTGGCTTACCTCTTCGCGCCAAGGAAACGGGGTTGTCATCTGTCATCACCACCGTGCGATCGAAATGTTTGCTTTATATCGAGGTGTTTGGCATCCCCTTGCTGGGGTTAAACTGGTCTTCTCGCACAAGTGGAACCTTTGGTTTACTTTTATGTTTTGGGCTTCGGGAAACAAATGAAGAAGACATCCTTCGGTCGTAGTGTTAATCGCCGGGAAAGTTGTTGACCCTTTTCCGGTTTGGGCTCTGACGTCATATATCTATATCTATAGATATAGATATAGATATAGATATATATACATATATATATATATATAGAGAGAGAGAGAGAGAGAGAGAGAGAGAGACAGACAGACAGACAGACAGACAGACAGACAGACAGACAGACAGACAGACAGACAGACAGACAGACAGACAGACAGACAGACAGACAGACAGACAGACAGACAGACAGACAGACAGACAGACAGATAGATAGATAGATAGATAGATAGATAGATAGATAGATAGATAGATAGATAGATAGATAGATAGATAGATAGATAGATAGATAGATAGATAGATAGATAGATAGATAGATAGATAGATAGATAGATAGATAGATAGATAGATAGATAGATAGATAGATAGATAGATAGATAGATAGATAGATAGATAGATAGATAGATAGATAGATAGATAGATAGATAGATAGATAGATAGATAGATAGATAGATAGATAGATAGATAGATAGATAGATAGATAGATAGATAGATAGATATGTAATGCTATATAAATGTGTATGTGTATATATAAATATATGTATAAATGTATGTGTACATATATATATTTATAGGATATATATATGATATATATATAAATATATGTGTGTGTGTGTTGTGTGTAGCTATATATGTAGATATAGTATAGATATATAGATAGATAGTCTAATTTTATAAAGTTGAGCATTTGAAAAGGTGCGTAGACATATAGTTTCTGTATGTTTGTTCATGTGATGGCACATAGATGATCTCTTGGCCTGATTTTATGGCTTTCAGAGGCACGCTCTACTGGACATATCGTATACGCAGCTATGGCAGTGATTTAGAGAGCGGAAAAGGCGTATAGTACACACACATCATTCTCACGCAACTCTGATGGAGAGATCAGCATCATTGCACCAGTGGCTTCTATCAATGACTCCTGAAATTGTTCTGAGGATGAGAAATTGAGACCACATTGGCATTAGATGTTTTTGGCACGGGCGGGGCGGCATTTTTTTATGTCACACTTCCCCTTGGTGACACCATTGGGAACATAAACAATTTTTTAAGAATTTTTTTTTAACCATCATATTTGCAATGGCATTTTCAGGTATCTGTACTTGGTATTACCCTATTCGACCTAAAATTTATGAATATTAAATATTCAGCCTATTAGTGCGTGTGCATTAATGTCATTATTTCAAGTAAAATAAATGAATGAGAAAATAATGATTGACAGGTTGGAGTCATTTTACCTTTTCACAGAAATCTTGCTATCGCACTCATTAGCAGGTCACAAAGCGGATTGAGAAGCCATTCAAGGTTGCAAGCGCTGTCGGGTGATTCAAAGTGATGCGGAAGAGGAGGCCGTCAATCAAAGTGTCAACATCCTTGCCATGCTCACCTGAAAACGTCCACACTTCTAAACGTCTCCCAAGTTTCCCACTCCCAAGTTGAAAGCGGCCAATGTTTTAACTTTCAAAGAAAGGTGATCAATATGTTGCTTGCGTTGTTATAATGTCTTGCTGCTCCTTTTGTATGAATATCGCACATAATATGGCGCTCAGAAAAAGCTCCACTTATCACTCTGCTGACAAGCTGATAATAACATGGCTTTACGGCCACCGGCTCCCACGCAAACACACTCGCACACGCATTGTATTGTATTCCTTTGAATGCATCAATGATTCATGTGTCCATGTTGTTTTGCCTTCAGCCAAAAATCCTTGTTTGATGTTTTCATCCACGCACTGATTGTTTTTATTCTCACGAGGAGCAGAACATTATGTATGACGTCAGACGCTATTGCTTCGAGAGGCGCAGGAATGGGAATAAAGCCTGAATGGAAATCACAGGTGCTTTTCTAGGGACATGGTGAAGCAGCATGTGGCTCGTTATCGAAGGGTACCGAAGGCGCTGTTTCGTCCCCGTCACAAGAAGTGAATGTGATATTGTCGCGTGTGTGTTACTTTTCTCCAGAGGTGGGAAAATTGCAAGGTATTATATGCCTGAAGGGCCCAAAAAAAAAAAAATCATTCTCCCACCTATACTAGGTGTTGTAAAAAAAAAAAAAAGGTGGAGCTTTCACTCATTTTCATAGTAGCGGGAAAATCATGGCGCTGAGCAGGAATTAATCCACCTTGTGTCACATTTGAGGATGTTTGCCTGCAAAATTACTTATTGATTTTGTTTAGGGGACTCTTGCTCTCTGCTCTGGCCTTTTGCTCTCTCGTTTATCGACTTTTTGGCGTGTTAACACCATCATTCTTATGTCAGCTTCGTCGCAAAGGTTTGCGATTCATCTTACTGCTGAAACAATGGTTTTCATGATACTTTGGTGGCAGCATTACCAAACAACAGCAACAAAATGTTTTTTAAAAAATCCCAAAAAAAAACAGAAATGATGTTTAGCCATAGTTGTATTTACAGAGATGATACGAGATTTGCTGGGCTGTCTGACATTGACATAGAAGGGGACCACAGTGAGATAGTGATGTGTTCATATTAATAGCGGCGTGCATGCTTTTTGCCCCTCAAGCGAGCAAGCGTGTAGTAGCCACATGCCAAAAAGAATTAAAATGACACCGCTTGAGAGCAAATGAAGGCCAGTGCTGCTTCATATGCTTTGGACTCCCAGCCAAAGTTGCCATTTAAAAAAGAGCAAACAGATTTTGTGTCTTATACTCTTCCATGCGGAAAAAAAAATGTGCTTGTAACGTTCTATAGGAATTGTATCGGGAACTTTTCAAATATTTTGCATGTAGGGCCAAAGAGTCAAATAATGCCTTGAAGTCAATTCTTTGCGCTTATTCAATGTGACATCACAAGTTGAGCTTTCGGTGCCTGTTGGCCGAGTCGTGATACACACACTCGTTTTGGAAGGGGGAAATAATATGACACAACAGTATAATACTGAAGAAGATACAGTGTGAGACCCAAGCACAAAACTGATGATATCAGCTCGAAAGTAGAAGCTTAAAATCGACTGTTAGCTCGCCACTAAATGCTTACAAAGATTTACCGTTTGGCCTGAAGTGGAAAGTCAATGACTGCATTTAAGCTTGGATTCATGAAAATGACCTTTGTTGTTATTCAGGATGCAGGTGGACGAATATTGATCCGCGATCAAAGGCATATAATGGCTCACGTTAGCATCCATCTGACTAGGAATAGCTAAAAGTTGGCTTTTTGTTTGTTTCATTTGTGACTTCAATTTATTCTAATTGTTCCTTGTCCCTTGATAGGATCATTGATGCCAAAAAGGGGAAATGAGGCTCTGCGGGATCTTGCACATCCACTCAATCGTCACAGAAGCATCTGACTGAAAGAGTCTGTCATTTTTTTTCTTCTTCATTAATGTTACTAATTAATCACATGATTATTTTCAAAGGAGTGAGAAAATAAAATTACAATCCTATAATACAAATCCTATATTGCAAATAAAATAATACAACATAAAATTAACAAGAAAAGTTTAATATAGAATAGAATAGAAAATATATACACGTATATATAACGAAATTGTAATTGTAAATATTTTAATTTCGAACAGGCAAAGCTCGGCCACCTCTCTTCTGCCTTCTGAGGACCCGTCAGAAATCCAAAATGGCGGCGGCCATACGCGCGTGTTATGCCCTCCGCATCACCGTTGGAGGTGAAGTATTCCTTGTTTATATAATTCTTCGGACTAGTTTATTGTGTTTATGTGTTGTATGATATTGTTTATAGTTTAAAATGTCACGTCTGTGTTTCAATTGGGACAAATCCTTCATAATCCGTCTGTCATGACTGGCGACTTAACCGTATACCTTCTATTAAGGCGCCTGTCCTTTTTTTGCGCTTGCTATTTTTGCGTCTACAATGTAGTGGAGGGGTGAACAATAGCATACACTTGCACTAACTCTGACTGTCTGAATATATCAAATAACGCCTCGGTGTCTTCTCAGGTACATATTCCTTCCGCGCCATAGGCGGCGCCGTCCATGGATGCCAGCTGCTCAGTCGAGCGAACCCCGCACTACCTTGTGTGCCCGTCGGGTGTTGGCAGCCAAGCAGACACGGCAGCTTCTTCAACAAGCGTAAGGACACGTTATCATCATAAAGCATTACCTGCTTAAGGTAGCACCAATAGAGGGAATGATATTTTGTGAAAATGTCTTGTCTCGCCGTAAGCAAGTACATTGTGCAGTAGTAAAGATGATCTTGCAAGGTGATCATTTGCTAAAGTGCGTTGTCATTTCCACGTGTGCCAGTGACGGCCGAAGAGCTTTGGAAAGGCGTACTGGCCGAGTCTGGAGCTGGCGCCAGGAAGGGCAGAGGAAAGAGAACCAAACGCAAGCTGAGGCGCAATCTGAACCGAGGCCAAACCATCGGAGAAGGTGACTTTGGACTTCTGAAGTGTTCATGTGTTAACTTTAAGAGACCATTTTGTCCCTGACTTGACTGCGTAGGTCACGGAGGCTTCCTGTGGCCTGGTCTCAACATGCCCGTGTTAAAAGACGGCACCGTGCAGAGTATGAGCCGGAGAGGTCAGGCAGAGCAGCAGGAATTGAAAGCTGACCTCGGTACGCGCTCACATACACACTCCCATTTTTCTACATGAACAAACGCACGCTCTTTTGTCGATGTTGTGAAATGGAATATACGTTGATGTCGTTTCCTCCCTTTTAGTGCGTCAACGTGACGAGTGGGAGAAGAGGAGGAAGATGAAGGTGAAGCGGGAGCGAGGCTGGACGGGGAATTCCTGGGGGGGCATCAGTCTGGGCCCCCCTGATCCAGGACCTAATGGAGGTAAGATTTACTTTTTCTTCTTCTTTAAAATCACTGTATGGAATAAAACAATTTAGTTACAAGAAGATGCAAGTACAGGCACAAATATATATACTTTTTTTTTTTTTTTTTTTTTTTTTTGCAGAGACCTATGAAAACTTCGATTCTCGTGTCATTGAGGTCAGTGCCGTTTGTTAGCATGCAGTCACACAATATTATTAAAAAATAAAATCGAGAGTAAAAATGACCCTCTATTCTCTTTTATTGGTGTACACACACGCACACGCTATTAATTTATGCGCGTGTGCGTTTTATTGCCGCTTCTAGAGCCCTCCATGAATAAAGAGCCCTGCTGCCAGGAATTAGACTCCCCCCGATGGCCACTTGAGTGCTTTTCTGTGCCCATGCACATTCACTGTAGCCTAATGAAATGAAAATGGCTTACTGGAATAAAAAGGCCGGGCTCCCAAGGACAATGACATCAGCATGCAATGACAGACTGCAGTCAGTGAAGAGGAGCAGGAAAAAGAAGATAGTGAGTGCGGTGGAGAAGGATGTGGCTCGAGAAAAGGGAATGGGTTTGTGTTGACTCAAATTGGAAGAGAAAGCGTACACACCGATTAAAAAAATAAAATAAAACATTGAAATAAAGTTGGGTTCGGCCGAAAATCAAGAACAAGGCGATTTATACTTGTTTGAATGTGCACGACGTCCTCACTTTAGCGATTGTTGTGCCGCAGGTGAAAAGCGTGTTCAACATGACAGCAAAGGAAGGCAGGAAGAGGTCCATTAGCTGTTTGGTTGCCGTGGGCAACGGTCAAGGCGCAGCAGGTACATACTCACCCGGGACTTCAATTGTCCGCCAATGCAAACCACGAACATTAACATTGGTTATATTATGTGAATAATTGTGTTTGAATGATCCCATTTCAATGCCCTTTAGGATTTTATATGAATATTTTTTTGTCTGTGCACCTTAAGTCTCATTTCTGCTAAAATTGACGTACGCCATTCTCTATTCAGATTTAATACAACATTGATCTGTACAGGACGGATTAAAAGGAAAACAATTTCACTGCAGAATCGGTAGTTCTTTTTCAATCTAGTCACAAGGTCGGAATGTGTGAATGGGGCGGGCTCCGTTTTGTGCGCAGGTTTTGCCTTGGGGAAGGCAGCAGACAGACCCACAGCTCTGAGGAAGGTGAAAGCAATGATTATTACTCTTTGAAATTATAAGCACCTTGAACATTGATTTTTTTTTTTCATTCTTCACTTGTTGGCGGACGTAATCGTCCTGTCAAAGCAGAGTTTTTCAATCGGCTCTTGAACCAGATGTTTTATAGCGCAGACTCTGAAGTGTCTCCCATTGTATTTTATTGACATTGGAGTCGAAATTGCTTTTATTGTGTGCGTGTGTTTGCGCAGGCAAAGAATCGAGCCATCCACTACTTGTACTACATCGAACGATACAACAACCACACCAGTAAGTACAATCGCAAGTTGGCTCCCGAAACGCCATCGAGGACGTCAACAAGGCATTTTGTTTGCCTCGCCGCTAGTCAACTTCACTTGACAAAGTGAGCGGTAATTGTTTTCTGCTCGAGTCACAATCGTAAAGCACCCAATGTGCCCAAAGTTCTTTTTGTCTGACATTTAAATATTTGAGACTACTAGAAAAGCGATGAGCAATTCACAATCATTTCCAGCGGTCAAAGATACAATGACACCTTTTTGTTTTCTTTCAATTTGATCTCTGTGTTTGCCAACAGTTTATCACGACATTGAATCCAAGTTCAAGAGGACGACGCTTCGTATGAAGAAACAAAACGAAGGTACTCAGTCGACTGTCTAACCGTGTCTCGGTTTGAATGATTTCTAAAGCGTGAAACGCATCTCCTCCTCCGGTGTGCCCGTCCAGGTTACGGCCTTCACTGTCACCGCGCCATCATCACCATGTGCAAGCTGATTGGCTTGAAAGACATGTATTGTAAAGTGGAAGGATCGGTCAACATGCTCAACATCACCAGAGCGCTCTTCGCTGGCCTGGCCAAGCAGGTAAAGGTTCACATTTGGCGAAGTAAGGCAAAGGCAAGGCGGCTTTATTTATAGTGCACCTTTTGATACAACCAAAAGCGCCTCTAAACTGAACTGAAGAAAAAGACAGCAAAAGTATCTTATTAAAAATGCTAAAAGAATGTCGGTTGACATTTGCAATCAAAATAGACATTTAAATGGGAAGAAACAAAAAGTAGCCTAATATGGGGAAAAAAAAATATTTCCTGGAAATATCCAACGGCACCAGCAATATCTTCTGCAATATTTTTTGACGTAATATTAGACGATATATAGAGAGACACAAATACCTGCAAGAAAGCACGTGGTCACCCTGCCACGCCGCCATCCTCATGCATCTCTCAGGAAACCCACCAGATGCTAGCGGAGAAGAAACAGCTCCACGTAGTGGAGTTTCGGGAGGAGCGCGGCTTGTTGCCCGTGGTGGTGGCGTCCCCCAAGAACCGGGCTCAGGCCCAACCGGAGCCGGAGGACGAAATTCCAGACACGCGTCTGCACTGGGACGACGTGCGCGCCTCCCAGGGATTCAAACGGTCCATATGGGCTGGTGTCAAACGCACCATCTGGTAGAACTGCAATTCATGTGAGAAGCTTTGTTTTAGTTTGCTGATTATTTTCTAATTATGTGTTTGTTGTATAATATTATGAAAATCATAATTGCAAGCCGACATTCTTCTGTGACGCATTGAAATAAAGTGCAACTTGAAAATGAACTGGATCTCTTGATTCATTCTTACATTTTGTTTTCATGCTTAATTTTGAGGGGCTCTTTTCATCAAAATGTCTGACTCCTTTTTCAATTCCAGGTATTGACCATTTTTTTGTATGTCCTGTTACTTATCCACCTAATTTTGTATATATTGGTCAAACATTTTCACTAGGATGCATGGCACTTGCAAAAATGTACTTGTCAGTGTTGATGTATCCAACATGAAAACAAAAAAGCTGGAATAACAAGTCAGACCAACATGATTTATTTTTTGGAAGTATAAAAGTAGTCGAAAAGCAATAAACGCCTAAAGCTAGTGCAGGTTAATGTGGAAATGCTAATGCTAAAGGTTTTGAAATGTTGCTCAACAATCAAATTGTCTTTTTAGAAGTGTTTCCATCGTAGGGACGACAGGACGGCGTGAATGAAGTAGAGCAGCGTGGCCATGAAGGCAAACACCTGCAACACACGAAAATATAATAGACAAAAAAAAAAAGAAACGACTCAATATATTTGTGTGTGTAAATGTTACCACAGCAGCAATGTCAATCCGGTAGATTCCGACCTCTCCAAATTTCATAACGAAGGTGATGTAGGCTAAATTGACCCCAGCGCTGAGGTAGAACAACGCAGCCAAAGAGTGATAGGCAAAATCCTAACACACACAGAAAAGAAATGAATCCCAATCTCATTTCATCTTTATTTCCCTTCATGTGTGGCCTTACAGCGGCGACCCACGCTGAGCTGTTCTTGTGACACCCGGCGATGAAGATGATCACCCAAAGGAGCGTCATGACGAAGCAGAAGACAGACACGAACATCACCCAGCCCAGAGGGTTGGGGGGCTCCACATGGGTGGAGGCCACCAGGATCCACACCAGCCCACCCGTCACCTGCACGTCAGGTGAAAATAATTTGTGCTAGTTTGTCATAATGAATTTATTACACATTTGTCAGATGCCAGAAAGTAGGTGAAGATGCACCTCCCATAGAAGTGCCTGAATATTTTTTTTCTCCTGTTACCAGTGGTGGAGCTAGAGGGTTTGCTTTAGGGGCACTGCCCCCCCCACCAAAAATATGCTTGGGTCCTCCAGGTGCCACGGGATTGACTTTTGGGTATTTTCTGATTTTTCCGGGATTTTTTTCCACATTACATTGAATCTTTATCAACATTTTCTGAACAGTGCCCTTTACGTAAATTGATAAAAATTGCATTTTAGGGAAAGTGGAAACATTGTTGAACAATTTCTATTTATAGACATCTTACAAATCACATTTTACATTTTTACAGTTGATAAAAAAACAAAATTGATCAAATTAAAGTCTTACTCCAATGCATATGTTTTAAAAAAAATATTTAATATTAATATTTTTGGGAATATGAATTAAGCAGTGTATGGCTTTATTTCGATTATTTTATGCTGTTGACAGAAAATGACATCATAGTGCCGAACGGGCTCAGCTAACGACCGTTTTTTTTTTTTTCTTTCAACCAGATTATGTTAATTATCCATTTTCAGAGAAGTTAGCAACTTCATGTAACATTCTTTTTTTTTTGTGTCAAATCAAATGAATGATGTCATTTCACATCTGAATGTTGTCATCGGTGAAGGTCACTCACCAGTTCGGGCAGGTAGAACAAATCCGGCACGGTCACGCATATTGCTAGTCCACTTGGCAGACTCCCCATGGACTGGGTAGTGGTCGCCGCCATCCCAGAATAGTCGGACCTTTGTCTTCGTTCCGATCGGTGGGGACTAAAGAAACAGCAAGCAGGTGGAAATGCTAGTGAGGCCAATTTGGCCGCCAAACCTGTTCTGGTATTGTTAGTGTTTCCCCTCATCTTCATACACGCCCTCTTTTTTTTTTTTTTTTTGAACAGCTAAGGTGAAATTTGGTGGCCCCGGGGCCTCAGTGAAGCCAGATGGAATATCACTCTTGTTTTCTTTTTGTTTGAGTTTGACACACTGGACAAGAATCCCAACACATCTATAAAAGATCCAGCCTTCAACACGTTTGAAATCTAGTTATTTTATTTCACATTGTGTTTTTGTAAATAGATGTGTAAAGTGAAATCAATCAAATATATACAACATGTAAGTGTTTTCAATCACTTTGGAACATTCCTTTGCACGTGATGTTTATAGTCAGCCTTTCAGAAATGAAAAGTAGGATTAAAAAGGTTTTACAGGTTTGGTTGTAAACACGAAAGAAAATGTATTTTGTATACACGTGTCGCAAAAGGTCGTCGATATTGTCGAGTCAATGTCGGCAGTTGGTTTCATCTATTTAGCTCAATTCTTGTTTTAAAAATGGACGTGGTTTTGTTAGTAAAATATAAAACGATTTTTAGGTCACTGACTGTTTTATGACAGTTTAGTAGGCAATTATAAAAAACACAATTGTAACTTTGAAAATGGTGGATGCGCTGCACTGAATGTAGTTTTTTTTGCATTTAAAGAATTTTGTTTTTAATTTTCTTTTGTATATATTTTTTTTTCTTTCAGATTTATATTCCAGACAAATGCATTATTTTAACATGGTGCACGTGCGGTGCTATAAATGCTAAATTTAAGCGCAATTTGAAGAGTTCATTGATTTTTATACATTATTTTATGTTATATTGTGTATATAGATTGGACAAATCCTATTTTATTATGTTTGAAGTTGGAACTGTTTTTGCAATGGTTCTCCATTTAATGAAAACAATAATATTTAAAGTGTCCAAAAAATAGAAGTGACGATGACTTAAGTGTCTGTTTCCACGACGTAAAAAGTAATTTGATATTTTTTAATACCAATCTGAACAACAAATAAAAAAAAAAATGCTTTTAGGATGCTAAATATTTCATAATTTGATATATTTTGCAGATTTGATTAGTTAACCTCATACATGTGACATTTAGTTTGTTTACCGCTCATTCAGTCATGTGACTTTTGCAACTTGTCTGTAACAGCTTATAAAAGAATGTATGTATATAATAATCAGAATAAAAGCATGAATAAGTGTTTCTGTCTTCAGGATGAAGCGTTTGACATCTTTTTGGTCCTCGCCTTTAGGCTCTGTGCCATCGGATGGCGGAGAAAACGGCGTGCAGGAAGTAGAGCAGCGTGGCCATGTATGACATCACCTGGATGACATCACAAAGACGGACGGATCAGCATCAGGTTAGTCATTTTTAAAGTCGAGAAAAAAAAGCTGCCTCTCTAGGAATGTGGAATGGATCGGACAAAAAAAATCATTGGTTGACTTCAATGAGACATCCTACCACGGCGGCTATGTCCAGCCTGTAGATCTTGAGGCCTTCTCCGATGAGGGGCACAATGCTCAAGGTCCCCCCCGAGTTGATGGTGACTCCCCAGCCTTTGAGCACGGTAATATAAGCCAGGATCACCGACGCGCTCAGATAGAACACCACCGCCAAGAAATGGTAGAACGTGTCCTGCGAGATGGAGGAGGGAAATAACGATCGGATTCCGCTAGACGTAGGCGCCGATCGGACAACTTGAACGTTAGCCAATCGGTGTTCGGGGTGGGGGTGTCTTACCAGAGCTGGCCAGACACTGCTCTGATTGGCCCCGCACAGGAAGAGGAAGAACCAGAGCGTGGTGAAGACAAAACAGAAAACGGAAACAAACATGACCCAGCCTAACGGGTGGTCCGGATACACTCGAGTGGACGCCACCAGGATCCACACCAGACCGCCAAAAACCTGTCGGGAAAATAAAATGGATCAGAGTATGGGAAGATGAGCCAACCACGGGCTTTGTGTCGGATAGTTAGGAAGTCAAAGTTGAGTTTTTTTTTTTAAGGTAGTTAAAGCGGTGATCAAACAGCTCCTAGCACTTGTCGGCATCTCTTACAAGAAACCGTAGGGGCACTCGACAAGCCTTCAAAAAGGCCCAACCGCCCCCACCCCGCCCTCCTTTGACAAACATTCCCAATGAGAGATGTTAACATGGACACAATCCACAATGGTGAATATTTAACTCTACAGCCCTGTTCATGAAAGCATGAAAAAGTTGGATTTTACGCCGAGATATGACTAGAAAGGCGCCATTGTTGGCAGAATTAGTGCCACCTGGTCTAGTCATGTGACCACACACAATGACCAATCTGTCTACAGGCTCATTTACCAGAGCAGAAATTATGTCGTGAAGCAGCATGTGGTTCATGCTCTACTATATTCCTCGTCGCAGCGCTCTATGCAATTTTTTCTCTTATCGTGCATGCACACGATCGGCGCCACACCCCGAATATTACAGGCGGCCTTGTGTACTTCTCAAATATGAAACGCTCTATTTGATCTCGGGTTTCCGCTCAAGGAATTTTCTTGGCTCGTGTTTGCACTCACTGGCCACTTCCTTCTTGAGATTGGAATATAATCAAAAGTTCGCATAGACAAAAAAATAGCACTTAAGCTAGCTTAGTCGGTTGGCTAGTCGGCACTTAGCAGTTTAAGTACGTTCGCGTTCATTAAAACATGCTTGAAGCAAATCTTATCATTTGAGCTAATGAGATTTTGCTAGCTTAATGCTAATACAACGAGAAACGTTATAAACAAACAAAATCTTAAAAACATGAGATGTCTATACGATGAACCGTGATACTCCAGGAATTGACTTTTTGTGAAATTTTATTTGGTGGTGAGCCATTGGATTTGTCTAAATGACAAATAAGCACATGTCACGTTTTTATTGAGTCTCGCGGCTAAATCCCCGCCGCCAAAAGCAAACATTTCGAGTCTGCCGCGCTCCGGCCACTTGTTGTCGGAAAACACGGCCCGCGTTTGTCCCAAAACCAGACTAGCCGGTTTTTGAATGATTGACTCGACCGGCCCACACCGTAAAAGGAGCCGAGAAGATGCCCGGTTTCGATTTACGCCCTCTTTGAGGTTTTTTTTTTTTTTTCCCCCAACTGAATCAAACAGATTTAATGGCTCTCTTTCTACTACACTAAAGAACAATTGCCTCCAATTGTGGGCGGGAAGGAGGACGTACGATTTTTGAGGCCCAAACGGCTCAAGGAAAGGACGTTAGCTCTAAAAGTAAATAAAATACCAATGCTGACCATTTAGGAAACACAGATTTAATTATAACAAATTGTCTCGATAAAAACAATACTCCATTTAATTTTGTCAACTGGTTGCAGAAAAAAAAAACCATCTGGATTCAGATACATTTAAAAAGTTGAATTCAGATTGTTTTATTTCACACAATCAGTTGAAGAAGTAAATTCTGTACAATATTTTCTTTTTTTCTCAGTGAAGACATGTTTTGTTGCTTTTTCGCGCTTTTCATAACAAGCAAAAATTGATATTCGCACATAATGTACTTTGACCCCTCCTAAAAAATATATTTAACGCTCCCTTTAAAACTCCCTACATTTAAAAAGCCTTTCTCGCAAATTGAGTACATATTAAGTGTCGTGCATTTCTCCCGCTCGGGGACATAACCAAACTTTAGCTGACTCAACGAGTTTGTTTGAATTTGTTCAGTCAAATGTTTTGTTTGTCACCGTTATAACATGACGATGAACCAAAAAGTCAACAGTAACCTGCTAAAGTCTGCTATAAAATGCTCCAATGTCCTGATATAAGATAGCACATTTAAACATTTTGATGTTTCTCTGTGTTTTTTTTGTTGTCCATGTACTAGTTGCCATGGTGCCACTATATTGCGCTGGCTCAAAAAAAAAAAAAAAGTCGATTGGAAACGAAATAGTAAGTAAAACTAACATAAAAACAACCTAAAATTAAGTATAAGAGTGCAAATAAAATATTGAAAAAAAATCAACCATAATGAATTTTAAAAATAAAAATATATATTTTTGAAATCCTTTCTGGTTGTGGTTTTCCAAACTGAAATGATCACTTCCTCATCCTGATTGGCCAGGCGGTCGGTCAGCTTCGCTCATCCTCGACACCCCTAGCAACACTCACCCCTCATTTGAGAACAAAATTCAGACAACTACACACAACAAACCACGAGCTCAAGAAAAAAAAACACAACGCGCGACACACATCTCCGTATCCCAAGTCACCAAAACGACTCACAAATTCCGGGATGAAGAACAAGTCAGGGATGCTGGTGAAGATTCTGCCGCCGGTGGGCAAAACATCTGCCGACGTGGTGGAGGCCATAGTCCTAAACGCACTATCAATGTGTGTGTGTGTGTTTATGTCGAATGAGATGTGCGGCTGCTTTTAATATGCTTTTTACGTAAAGGCCGCCTCCCGCACCTCCTCCTCCACCACCTGCCCTCCGCCTACCATCCATGTGTGAGTGTGTGTGTGTGTGTGTGTGTTTGTAGAAGGACCTGTAAGAGTCAAAGTGGCTGTTTACATACACATACAAAAAGTGATTGTGAGGCAAATTGTGCATGTGGGACATGAAAAGGAGATGCGAGTCTGCACGGAAAATGAGAATTGAATGTGTCAAAATAAAACAGGATTGTTCTCCAAAGTCTGCTAGCTTGTTACTAACATGCAATGCAAAATGCCATAGACGGGCTAACAGAATTAGCATTGTCTATTGCAAAATGTATATTTGAGCAAAATCTTCCGCAGCAAATGCAGACAGAGCAGAACAAAATACTCACAGGAGTATATTTTCTTATCCTCTGGTTAATGTCTCCAAAATAAAAGCACGGGTTGAACGATGTTGACAAAAGTATTGGAACAGGTGGAGTAGAAGCAGTAGTTACATTTGATAAAAATGAAGAAAAAAAAAAACACAAGTTTAGGATTCAGTCCATGTTATTGAAATTGCGCTTTTATTTTGTCACATTTGGCGACTTCCTACAATGAGTCCTAATCCGCCCGTGTCGAATACCGTTTTGTACACCCCATCTTGTTGATAGTGCAGCTATTTGGAATCTGTCACCGTGGAAACCACCTACACTGTGTTTGGATGCATCGCTGCCAGGAGACACACACACACACACGTTTGCAAATGACTCACTAAACTGATCCATTGATTGATTGATTTTGTCAGATTTAACACCTCCTGAGATTTTTTATATACTACATTTATATAGATTTTTATATACAGATGTTTTTTAATTGTTTCGTTGGGAGTCGTAGCGGTTGTAGCAAAGGACTATGTCATCTGATGGCGTCTCTTCTTTCCCAATCCTGCCTAATCTTTTGTCAAGGCTCAGTTCTTGTTGAACCTGCTCAAAACTTCCTAATGACCCCTTTTGTGTTTTTTTTTTTTTTTTTGCTTTGCCTTTGTTCTCAATTGACTTAAGTAAATCGACCAAAATAGAAAACACTTGACCGTTTCCGCCTTTATGAAGTACAAAAAAAAAGTCTGCCGCACTGACTACCTTTAAGCTGTTCTTCCACACCAAACTCGTTAAAGCGGAAAAGGGATTTTCTTTCAAACTGGAGGGAAATTGAAGGTAAATCTGTGCTGTTGTTATCTGGGCTTATAATAGCGTGACCTATGAGGGTTAAAAAAATAAAATAAAAACACAGAAGACTGTATGGTCACCTAGGGGATGGCAATGGAATGTGGAAATACACGCTCTATTTGCCAGCAGGCCGGGGGATAATATGTTTACACAGCAGCATTGTCAATTTTGAATTTGAATTCAATCCATAGAATAAAGTATCATATTAAACTTTGTCAAGGGATTTGTGGCTCTACCACTAAAAACATAAAAGCAGAAAAATAAATAGAAAGCTACAAAAGTAGCTGTAGCAGGGAAGCTGAGACTTCACTCCAAAAAAAAATTAAATGTGGACCAAAGCAAAACAAATGTTCTGAAGTCATTCCAGTGGACTGACCAAGTGAGTGGCGACATGGCTCCTTTTATAAGGAACTATAAAAAGAACGCACACTACCACTAATAATTAACACACAACACTCCTTTGGTACCCCATAACTCTACTCTACACTACACACACAGTGAGTGATGTTGACTTTATGGGTGGAAGTGGAAGGATGCAGTTCAGTAAGCACTTTAATGGCAAGCCTAGAAAAATGTGCTATCAAATCATAGCAGGTGAGCATGAAGATTTGGGATTGGACCATGATGTGCCAATGTACAAACTAAATCATTCATTTATAGCTATGTGATTTAAAAAACAACAACAACAACAATTGTAATGGTTCACAAGATATTTTGTAGTTAAAAAAGCAGGACTTTTTTTATGGTAATTTACATTTGATTAAAAACATTACAAAAATATTCACGTTTTTTTTTTTTACTAATCTCAATGTGTTCATTATAAAAGTTGAACTTTGCTGTGTTCTCTCTTTTGCTCTAGCGCGCCACGCGCAGGAGGTCAAAAGTCATCTCGTTGATGTCAAAGGCCAGGGGAGAGTGGGCGGGGTCGGCCAGGACCTCCAAGCTCTCCGACTGGCCGCGGGTCCGCTTGAGCGCCTCCAGAGTGGACAGGATGAGACGGGACCGCTGCTCCTCTGATGGAGTGTCGGCCCAACGGTGGGGCGGGAAAGAAGACGTGTGCAGCAAGAAAGATGCCGACGACTGGAACGCCTTTGCGAACTCTTGCTTCACCTGCGCCTCGTCTCTCTGAGTACGTACACACGCACACACACACACGGAAAGCAATTTAGGTAGGTAGGCGAGCTCCCTCTATAGATGAAACCAAGTACTACACACCTTCTGTGCCCTGCTCATGTTGCTTTCCGCATCCATCCAGGCACTCTGAAAATTTGAAAAAAAATGTTTGCATGTCTAGAAATGTATTCATCATAGCATAAAACTAATCAATTACAATGTTACAATTGTATTTTGATTATGTTTTGATTACTTTTTTAACAACATTCAATCTTTTTATGAAAAACCTCAGCCTTGAAAACCATTTTATAAATAATAATTACAAAATGGCAAAGTGGATACGCACTCTGACCGCATCCAGCAGATCCACTTGGTCCAGCAGGATCGGGAAGGTGGCAACCACGGGACTGAAGATCAAATCTGAACAAAAGAAAGTTGAGGAGTGATGCGGAAACAAAGATGTGTGTGTGTGTGTGTGTCTTACCTGCGTTCTGCATGGTGGGCCGGTTCACCAGCAGCTCGTCGGCTAGCAGTTGTCTATACATGGCCAACAGGGGGAGGCAGCTCAGACAGTGCAGCAGCGTGTCGGGGAGGAGGCTGGAGAAGGAAAACACACTCGCCGCTCAGTTCCACACACACTCGTACGCACGTCAAACCTCTCACCTGAGTTGCGTCTTGACGCGGCTGTTGGGCGTTTTGAACTTGACGATGAGTTTGGATAGTCGCCGCGCTTTGAGCATCTGCTGGAACACGCCAGTCGTAGCTGAAAACAAAATAACACGCAAATCCTTTTAAAGCTCGTTTTTTTATAATACCGTAATTATGATGGGAGAATTTGCAGGTTTGTGCGTCGCTCTTACATGATCGAGGGAGCAACCCCTCCGCGTCGACGTCCTTCTCGTAAGGAGTGCCGCCGCTCACCGGCATCTCGTATGTCCTGTGCGAGAACACAATTTAGTCATCAATTAAAAAGAAAAAAGTGGCAGGCTGCTATCGAGTGTAGTGTTACCGTAATTTTCGGACTATAAGTCGCACCAGAGTATAAGTCGCACCAGCCATAAAATGCCCAAAAAAGTGAAAAAAAACCATATATATGTATATAAGTCGCTCCTGAGTATAAGTCGCCCCCCCCACACAAACTATGGAAAAAAAACCGCGACTTATAGTCCGAAAATTACGGTATACGAAATATGAAGGCTAAATGTAAGAATTTTCTCTTTTCGATTCCAAACCAAACAAATGAATAAGATACCTGCTCGGGAGTGGATTTCCTGCAGCGTCGTTTAGTTTGAGGAAAGCCCAACCGCAGCTCAGGTCGCCTCGCTCGCCTGTGGACTAAAACACAGCTCCTTCAAACGACTGCTCGGCTCAGCGCCTTTGAATTTACGCTCTTGTGTTTTCGTCATTACGTTGCGGATGAAGGTGACGCCGAGCTCAAAGAGGATACCGAGATCGGGGCTGTGGGCGTCGCAGCGCAGGAAGCAGTCTCCGTCCAGGAGGGTAGGCAGGATGCCGGTGGTCTGCGACAAACATGGGGTTAGTCTAATGTGAAGTTGCTTACTATCTGTGTGTGTTGGGGGGGGGGGGGGGTACCCGTGGAGAGAAAAGCCAGGTCTTGGGGCTCTTGGGGTTGTAGGTGGCCCTCACTGTGTGGATGTTACTCAGCACCTGGAGTGTAACAAAAGCAGCATTTAAAAATTCCAGGGGACATAACTGATTGACATCGGCAGATTTTAAAATGGCGTCGCTGTAATGACTAAAATAGAATAATAAAATAACAATGAGTAGAATATCTTCGACAAACCCGAGTGCCATCAAAGGCGCAGAGTCGGATGTGTCTGCTAAGGACCTGGACGCCGACCCCGGGTGTGGGGATCCTCTTGCAGCTCCACAGGCTGAAACAAACGCACGTTCGAGGGTGTCGTGGGCGCACCTGCGTGGCGGGAGGAAACCCGAGAGTGACAGCGGCGACGCGTTACTCGTATAAATACAAAGGCAGAAAATGATCTGAACTAGTTTCTCACCCTGCCAGTGTCAGGATCCAAGAAGAGGTCGCTGAAGGAGAGCTGTGATTGGCTGAGCTGTGGTTGCATCAAATGACTTCCTCTGTATTTGGCCCCTAAAACACAATAATCACGTCGACACTCAACTATGCATTTTCTGCATCACCCATCTATCTTGATTAGCGGTTCGTTTAGCAGTTTTGTTTAACGAGATGACACCAACCTTCGTCTGTCAGCAGTTTACTGAGAGTGGAGGGCCTGAACCCGGAAGGGATGGCGCCCATTGCGGAGAGGACATCGGTAGCGTCAATCTGTCACGCGAATCATGCAGGAATTAAAACAAATGGTTTGAGTGGGCGGTCATCAATTATTTCTTGTACCTCGGTCAGAGCCTTTCGTAAAGTGGACCAGTTGGCGTGAGGAGCGTGGCTGTGGAAGAGCAAGTCGGTTTTCGATGAATGAATAAACAGACATTCGATGACTTTGCAAGGTAAAGAAAAGCAAATCACATCAAACCTCTGCTTCTCCTCGTCTTCTTCTTCTTCGTTTTCCTGCTCTTCTTCTGAGTCCTCTCGCTCCTCCTCGTCGGACTCTTCATCTTCTTCCTCCTCCTTGTCGTCGTCACCGAGGACAGAACCGATCTGAAGAAAAGTGTTTTGATACAGTTGATGTACCATCGCTGGATTATGCAGCTGTGCCTAATATTTTGAACGGCGAGCCCGGACCTTGAGGTATGTTCTCGGCACCACTCCTCTGTCGCCTTTGGCATTCTCGGCCAGCCACCAGCCATCGCTTGTCTTCTTGAGGATTTTCAACGTGTCACCACGCTGAAGCAACATAGAAACAGTATTGTTAGATGGCTGAAATGGTGTTTGCTATAATGTTCCAGTTTGGAACCAGTTTAGAACCCCGGTGATAAACACATCACCTCAACTGTCAAATCTCCTTCCTGGTCCCCCTTGAAATCACTCAGCACCGTGTAGACGCAAGGCTCCGACTGCGGGGGTGCGGTCGACGCCTGATTCTCATTTTTGGGGCTGTCCTCCTTATCGGCGGTGTCTTCGTCACTGTCCTCCTCGTCACTTTCTTCAGTTCCGTCCTCGCCATCTTCTTTCTGGGCATCACTGCGAATGAAAAGGAGGGGGGGGGGGTTCGCGAGTATGGCCTTTGGAAATGATACCATGAAAGCTACGGACCTTGTTGATGGCTCCGTGCTCGGTCCCGGTGGCGAGAGCTCCACGGAGAGTTTGTCCAGCTGCTCCAGGACGTTGCGCAGTCGTCCTTGCTCGTCTCGTTTTCTCTGGTCGTAGTTGCCCACAGGAGCAATCTCATCAGCCTACAACGTACACCGCTATCTGTAAATGTCTTGCAACAAAGTCACCTGAAGACACTTCATGAAAATGTCACCTTGGTCAGTTTTGTCAGATTCTTCAGTGTTTTCTCTGCAGATATCTGAAGTTCTTGGCATCTTTAAAATTGGACGTTTTTAGACGCAAAACACACAAATTTAAATGTTGAATGGTTCTAAAAGGATGAGAAGTTCACCTTCTAAAGGACTCCTCTTTGGTTTCCACCTCACCCTCAACATCTTTCAACAGACTCTCCAGCTGGGAACAAAGAATACAAGTGAATCATTTATACATAGGACTAAAATGTGTCATTTAAACAACTCTAACAAAATACGTGCAACACTTAGCTTTTAAATGTCTGCGATTGTATTATTGTCAAAATATTCTCCTGAAGTGTAGCGAAAGCTAAAGCTAGCTGGAGACTGACGCGTTTGGAAACACCCCCCATCGAGTTTAACGTCATAAAAGTCTGCGTTTTCGATGACAAACCTTCCCCCTCATGTCGTCCACCTCTCTGTGGACCACCTGCAGGGGCCCCTTTCCTTTGGATGGCATTTAATCGTCGTTTTTAGCGACCATTATTTGAATTTCTGTGCATGCCGGCTAGCGGCTAGTGACGCCGTGCGGCCATTGGTCAGCTGGTCGCTTAGCAACAAGGGTTTACTTCCGGGTAGTGTCGCTTCCTATTCAAAACAAAATGTTAACTGTTCGACCACTTTCACCAGTCTACGGTTACTTTAGGGGTGCGAAGGTAAACCTAATGTCACCTTAGTTAAAAAAAAAAAAACTAAATTAGCTTTGTGTAACTACTCAGATGACCTTCACCGGGCGTTGTTGTGAAACGCGTTGCCTTCTAGAACAGCTCGTTATCTTTAAACGTTCTAAACTCAGCGCAATATATAATTAAAATAATTTTAATCCAAACTTCGTGCATTAAATTTTCAAGTCAGTTTATGTAGTTTAGTATGTTCCGCACATCCAACAACACTCATCTACTACTATCCCGTGAGAACGGATCTATGTTAGTTAGAATCCCCACGCGTTTTTTAGACAGTGAACTCAACAAACACATGTTACTTTCTTCTCCATAGCATTATGTCATTCCGGTGTCATGGCGGCTCCCGTGGCCCTCGTCCAAGGTGCCAGCCGGGGTCTGGGGCTGCAGTTTTGCAAATACATTTTAAAAGACAAACCCCCAGCGAGTGTCATAGCAACGTGTCGGAACCCGGACGGGGCCACGGAACTGCAGGGGCTGGTCGGACAACACCCGAACCGGCTGACGGTGCTTCAGCTGGACGTGAATCGCGAGGAGGACATCCGCAAGGCAGCTGAGCGGGTGAAGAAGAGCTTTGGTCGGCTTGATTTGATGGTCAACTCATCCGCTCTGCTTCACCCCTCCGGGAAAGGAGAGACGAGCCTGAGGGATGTTTCTGCACAAGTATGCCATTCACTCCAGTTTTTATTCAACTTGCTCATTAAGAAGTGCTTCCATCAAACTTCTAATGAATATATTTCCCCCCCCCCCACTTCACATGTTACTCTTCAAACGATGTTCTGCGATCAGTTTATTTTTATTTTACTCCTGGTTTTGTCTTTTCAGGGCATCATCGCCACCTTGACCACAAACACGGTGGGTCCGCTCGTGATGGCCAAGTACTTTGCTCCACTCCTGCAGAAGGGCGGAGGTGGCTTCGGTCAACAACCAACAGACCAGGCCAAGCGGCACAGCGGCATTATCGTCAACGTCACAGCCAAAGTCGGCTCCATTGGCGACAACGGTAACCTATAAGAACCATTACGTATATAATTGTGTTTGATGTATATTTTTGAACCTGAAGGTCTTGGCGGCTGGTACAGCTACAGAATGTCTAAAGCGGCTCTAAACATGGCCACAAAAAATCTTTCCATTGAGCTGGGCCGAAATCGACCCAAGGTAATTTAATCTTATTTGCATTTATACATCAGTAAAGTAGCAGTGGCCTACCAAATGATGCTGTATCCTACCCCCCCCTAGGTGGTCTGCGTTTCCTTGCATCCAGGAACATTGGACACCGACTTGTCTAAACCGTATCATAGGAACGTACCCGAGGGGAAGCTTTTCAGCACGGAACGCTCTGTGGAGTACCTGATGGGTATCATAGAAGATCTGGATGTGGAAAAGACAGGTAACGCCTACAACTGGGATGGAACTCAACTGCCCTGGTAGCAAAAAGAAGGAAGAACAAGGACTCTTTCTATATTAATCTAAGTAATGGAATTGTCAATATTCATTTGACATTATGGTGTGATGTGATTTTCATATATCTCATGTAAAGTTGTGCTCTTGAGTTTAGATTTGGATCAATTTGAGAAATATTGGCAAATGACCACTCTCTTTATTTCATCAAATTCTGCAAACTCATGATGATAAACTAAATGTTATTGTGCATTATTTCCCTTTTATATGTTTACAGATGCTTTTTATACTATTATATCAGTAGCCTATTTTTCAACTGGCTCACTTTTTTCCAATATATTACAGCGCTGTCCTATGTGTCATACTCTAACCCACCGCCAGATGGTGTAAAAGTACCTTGTGAAGAATCGAGCTGCTACTAAAGCATGCAAAAAAAAAAATCATTTCTATCTTTCCCGACATCATGAACTGCTGCGTTTTGCACGACACGCTTGCAAAAAAATCAACGATCCTCTTCTTTGTTTTTACAGCATTCAAATACTTTGTTACGGTATCTTATGAGCTGTCACTTTATCTCTTAATCCGCGCGTCTTCTCTGCAATTGTACTTTGCATTTTTGCGTTGAGGCGATCGATAATGTAATTATGCTGTGGCGTGCAATAAAAGCAACATGTCGTGACTGTGTGTTGACAGCCGGCTTTGTCGTCAGTCCGGTATGTAGAGGGGAGGGGGGGCACTCCACGCTGCACAAGGGAATGACAGCGGGTCTTTATAAATAAACCCCCCCCAGCTGCACACTCCCTCTCTGCTTGCTTGCGTGGGCAAACACACACCCCCGCTTAAAAAGGTGGGCGAGGGGAGGAAGAGTGGACGCATTTGTACGTTTTGACACGGTTGGAAGAAAGAACCGGTCCAAGGAGGTTAACGGGTTTTTTTTCCGCGGCTTCGCTCGGTGACGTCGAAGACGACGCGGAGTCGTTCGGTCCGTCGCCCGCTTTTCGACGCGCTCGTCAATGTAGGGAAATGACCGAGAGTGACCTCGAAGCGACTGCTGTGTTGTTTTCAAACGATTAGCATCGCCAGTGCGTTATATCTGAAAACAATAACATGCACCCGTGATAAAGGTTTTGACCTGTAGGACGGGTTCGGTTGGGTTCATTTGAGAGGACGGAACGGCTGTCACTACGGGGCTGGCTAAGGCTAATTTAGATCCCGTGTTAGCTTCGCCGCCATTCAATTGCTTAGCCGAAGCTAAGCTAATTTAGCGCTTGCGCCTAGCTTCCCGGCACCCGTAGATGCTTCGGCGAAACTAGGCCAGTTTCTCCGGTTTTTAGCGATTCGCTTCCCCCTTGGCGTCGCTATCTTTGCTGCTATGGATAAAGCAAAATCAGTGATGGACAAAAAGGGGGCGTCGGGACCTTTTTGCGTCAGCAACGGCCCGAGTCAGAGGAGCTACAACGGGCACATCAACGGTTGCGGCAGCAGCGGCGCGCTCGCATTGCCCAACAGCAGCGGCAGCGGCCAGTATGACAACAATCGCCATATGCACCGAGGGGAGAATGTGGAGTGCAACGGCTCGCCGGCCAAGAAGAGCAGGCTACGGAGAAGGACCGAGTCGATCAGGCGGCACAGACCCCGTAAGTATGAGAGGAAATGTTTGGTGAATGAATTCAGGATGTTTACACATCAATGAAACATTTTTTAGTCATTTTGAGTTTATTTTTTAAAAAAATAATCAAAATTACATTTATTTTATACAAGCTGTGGTTAAATATTCACAGTTCTCGTTTGTTGACGGGCGATGTCGCCTTCTCGGCTCTTATATACCTCGGCTGCGTTAGCCGCGTTCTGATTGGTCGACAGCCGGCGGTGGAAAAGCTCCTGATAAGTGGGCTTGGCTTGAGGCGGCCAATCAGCGCTCGACTCTTGTCTCCAGGCTGGCGTATGAATGGGACAAGACCACGCCCCCTTATTTACTCAGGGCAATGTGAGTGAAAAATCACCCAGCTAAAAACTTTCTGAGGGTTTTATCAGTGCAGGATATTGGAAACTGTCAGAGTGAGCATCACACTGGGATGCTTTGCACTTTTGCTAGTCATACGTGACAGTTTTTATTTTTATTTGGTAAGCTGATATTTTGCCTCATCATGAAGCTCAGAGATCAAAAGAAACCTGGTGAGTGTTCATTTGCAATACTTCCACACATTTTGTATTGCATCTGCGCTAGGTATTTCTCACCTTTTTAATATTTAACCCAACTCATAACTTTACAAGGTCTAAAGTCTCTTCGGTATGACGCTGCACATATCTTTGAGATGAACAGAGGACAGCTTGTTGTAACAAAACCAGTCATTATTGTTCAGCCGGCAGAGATTAGCTGCACGTTTAGGGACTTGGTGATAACTGTAGACTGTCAACATTCCTAACTTAAAGAGGGCGGAGAACGTGGGGGGTGTGCTTCACTTTTGTGTTTCCACTCTCAAGGAAACTCCAGTCACGTTGTGTCTAGGTACCGTAATTTTCGGACTATAAGTCGCACCGGAGTATAAGTCGCACCAGCCATAAAATGCCCAAAAAAGTGAGAAGAAAACATATATATGTATATAAGTCGCTCCTGAGTATAAGAACGCGACTTATAGTCCGAAAATTACGGTGTATTACTCCTGATCCCCAATTTATTTCCTGTGAAAGTTATTTGATATTCAAGCAGGTTTTTAACTTTGTCAAACCGAGGTCGAAATGTGACTGTTGCCTTGAAAAATATTTGCCTCTTGTAATAATATGAATAAGAAATGAGAAGCATGAGCCTTCTGTTGCCGCTTAATAAACAATGCAGAAGACCAGAGCATTCCCAATGTATACCAAATGGACTTCCTGGTGATAAATGATGGTTTCAACAAGATTAGCGATGGGTGTGCATTACGGCAAGCTGTGATCGGCCGGCAAACATGGCGCTCTTACGTAATAGCGGTTGCGGGGTCCCGCTTGCGCACCCGCCTCTTTTTTTATGGTCATGTTATCTTTGTATGAAGGCCAGTCAGCCGTCCCGATGAACCCGAATGCCACTCAGATCCTTTCGGCGGCAATGTGTGTCCCCTCGAGCCCCGTGTTTGTTTCCTGTTCCACATTTAAGCACAAAAGGCCTTTCTTTTATCTCACAGCATCAGCCTTAGGCTATGTTTAAATGGCTCAGTATGAAAGATGAAACTTTATTCTTTTGACCTTTTCTGAAAAGTCTGTAAAACGACACCGGAAAACAATCGCTATTCATACAAACCAGCAAAAAAAATGACTCACACGGATGTAATATGCATGCCAGGCCAGTAGGTGGTAGTGTCAATATTTATGGATGATTCAAATCAACAACAATGAAATAATAAATAAAAAATTTGGGGGGAGAACCGAACCTTAAATTGGTTTCATTTGTCGTAGACTACGACCAAATTTGCCAGTCGACTGCTTTGTTTCATGAGTCAAATAGAACCTTGGAAAAATGAAGAACAAGATCTGAAACATATTCAGAAGAAACCTGATTGAATGGCTTCTGTTTGCCCTTCATAAGTGCAAGTAAGTGCACGTTTTGAGTGTAATTAGAATGTCCGCTTCACTCTCGGCTCACGTTGGAACACTCAAGAAGTAGATGAATAATTTTGACTTGCTTTGGGGGAAAAAGGTGTGTCTGTTCAAAGTTCCAACAGTAAAAAAAAAAAAAAAAATTGCTTCATAAAGTTTAATGTCAACCAAGCCCGATTCGAAATGTGCTAAACTTGATGTACGTCACTTTAATCAAACTTCTCTGGTTTTCTTATCACACAGCCACACGAGTCAAGTCAAAGATAAGCGTAAAGGTTAGCTAGCTAGTTAATTAAAAAGTACAGAGAAAAAAACACATTCATGCCAAGAGGCTGATCAGTAAGCATTGATATAATAGGAATCACTCGAGTACTGGTTGTACTGGTACACACACACACAGTCCTTTTAACAACATGGACGTATTCCCGAATCTTCTCCCTTGTCATGTTGACCCTTGGCTTGATGACAAAGCGTGCGTGCAGGTGATAAGCGTGATAAATCCGTTTTTGGTTGTTCTTCAAACAAGTTATGTTGTGGATTTAGCTGCTTGATTAACTCAATCATAAGCAAGCAACACTGCGGGATTTTAAAGTCAACAATCAAAATGTTTCTTCAAGATTTATTGAATGGAAGGTAAAAAGTTGAGCAAAGAAAGTCATTTAAGTTTATTGTTGTATGCTGTTGTGGTATTTGGGAGGGGGGGGGGGCTCATGTTTGCAGACCTATTATCAGGTCAGTGGGTGAGGGGGCAGTCGAACAAGGGTCGAGGTGACCCGGCCGGGTTTAGAAACGGAACACGGCTCATCCAGTGGCGGCGTCACGAGCAGCAGGTGCGTGACAAGATGGACAGAACGTCTCCTGACTGCTCTGTTTACGTTATTGTGATCATATGGAAATGGAGTTTCCAGGAACTTTTTCCAATTGACACCTGTCGTTCCCGAAACCCCAAAAAGTTTCCGTTGGGCCAATAGTGACTTGAATCAAGTCGATTAGACCTGTTCAGAACTGCAAGTTTCTGGTCCTTTTGGAAGTAGCACCTCTACTCTGTCATCGTCTTGTTTTCTGGGTTCATGAACGAAACATTAAATGAGACAGCATAAAAATATGAATGAGATGAGAGCAAATTTCGATAAGAGATCAACTTGGAGGTGGCGAGGAAAAAAGATTGATGGCTATATGAAGGTGTCTGTCTCCATGCCAACCCGCGCAGTATGTTCTCGCCAACCGGACGGGCAAGTTGCGCTCCTGTTACCCGCCGTCACCTCCCGTGTTACACGACGACAATACGTTACACGATCGCCTTTTGTTACGGCCGAGCTCCAAAACAAATGACGCATCCTCCTTTTGTCTCCCGCTAGCGTTCCCATGGTTCGGGATGGACATCGGCGGCACGCTGGTCAAGATGGTCTACTTTGAGCCGGTGGACATCACAGCGGAAGAAGAGCAGGAGGAGGTGGAGAACCTCAAGTCCATCCGCAAATACCTTACCTCAAACGTGGCCTATGGTAAAAAAAAAAAAAAAAAATGCTGACTTGACAAGCTAACAGAAATGAGCATACAGGAGATAAACGACGTCCCCTCTTCCAGGCAAGACAGGCGTGCGCGACGTCCACCTGGAGTTGCGCAACCTAACCATGTGCGGCCGCACGGGCAACCTGCACTTCATCCGCTTCCCCACGCAGGCCATGCCGCTCTTCATCCAGATGGGCCGCGACAAGAACTTTTCCAGTCTGCACACCACGCTCTGCGCCACCGGCGGCGGCGCCTACAAATTTGAGGAGGACTTCCGCTCCGTGAGTGTTACCCCCCACACACACACACACACGTACTTCCATGTCCTCACTATGACATTGAAGCGTGTTGCCCAGATGGCCAACCTGGAGCTACTGAAGCTGGACGAGCTGGACTGCCTGATCCGCGGGCTGCTGTTCATGGATCGGGTGGGCTTCAACGGTCACCCGGAGTGCTACTACTTCCACAACCCCTCGGACACGGAGAGCTGCGTCAAGCAGCAGTGCACGCTGGACAACCCTTTCCCCATGCTGCTGGTCAACATCGGTTCCGGCGTCTCCATCCTGGCCGTCTACTCCGAGGATGACTACAAGCGTGTCACCGGGACCAGGTCAGTGTCTTTGATGGCTTTATTCGGGACAGCTACACAAATGAGATGGGATATGCTCTGGTTTTGTCTTCGAAAGCTTCAATGCGCTGATTCTCAACGTGTGGGGCTCCCCCTGGTGGCACTTCAAAGTATTACTTAAGTAAAAAGAATTGAGAAAAAAAAGTGTAATCCTACATTCTAGGAGGATTCAAATGTTTTATGTGCTGCCAAGAAAATACCTTTTTGGCTTAATGTCTATTTTGATATAAAATTAATTCTATGATTATGATGTAGTATTGCCAATATAGTATTTTGTATTATATAATAAAGATTTGGTAAGAACACCTCAAAGTGGCTTTTGAGATTAAAAAAAGATAATGTTTCCCCTTAACTGTCAAATGAGTGACTGGTAAAGCTGCTTTGTCACCAAGAAAACATGATAAAGGTGAACATAGTTAACATATTTAGGCCACTCATCTTTATGTAACATCTCCTTGCATTATGCAACAAATAAGATAAGATGAAAAAAGTCACTTTATAACACACGGCTAGCATTCCCACATTAGTTAAAGTAATTGTCCCTGTCATCAGATTAGTTTTCTCACTCGTTAGTGTAATTGAATTAATTGTCATAATTTTGGTTAGACACATCCCTACCGACACAAAAGACAAAACACCTTCCGGTAGTTATTTGCGGTTTTCACTGAGGTGAAGTGAGGTGAACTTTATTTGGACTAATTTTTTTTTTTCTTCGTTCTAATTTTTTTTTTTGCCTTCATCACTCAGTAGTGGTGTTTGGATTGTTGTATAATGTTGTTTTTTTGTTTGCAATATCTAGTTTGAATTATAGTCCCTGCCGGATACTAATATTAACATTTCTTTTTGAGTTTTATTTTTTCCATATACTTTAAATGACAGTAATATTAGTAATTGTAAATCTATTTTATTGATATAAACCGTCCCCGCCCCCAGTCTGGGAGGTGGTACATTCCTCGGCCTTTGCTGCCTGCTGACGGGCTGCGAGACGTTCGAGGAAGCTCTGGAGATGGCGAGCAAGGGCGACTCCACCAACGTGGACAAGTTGGTCAAGGACATCTACGGAGGCGACTACGAGCGCTTTGGCTTGCAGGGCTCGGCCGTGGCGTCCAGGTGAGAGAGTGCAACCACAGAAAACTTTCCAATCTCGATATCATAATTAGGAAGTTAGTTCTGCAAAATCTGCAACTCACTTCATTATACACTCTTAAGCACCAAGCAAACTCAATTCACATTGAGCAAGACTTCAAATGGAATTTTTTTAAGATTTTAAGGTGCGGTACACAATAGCTGCTACAAACGCAACTCCGAGCTTTTGCCTGTTAATCTGCATTCAGATCAGATCAAAGGTTAAGCCGTAAAGCAAAAGTTTGACCAAAAGCGGTGGTTTTTATCTCCGCCGTTATCTGTGATGGTGTCAAAAACAACACACGCCATCACACGGAATATGATTTTCTTCAGTTTCGGTCACATGATGGGCAAAGAGAAGCGCGACACCATCAGCAAGGAAGACCTGGCGCGGGCCACGTTGGTCACCATCACCAATAACATCGGCTCCATCGCGCGCATGTGCGCCGTCAATGAGGTAATTGTGGGAAAACGATGAATCTTCCAAACGTACGACTTGTGACTTTCTGCGCTCGGTGAGCTTCTTTACAGTGTTGTCTTGTGGCAATGGCGATCAAGCAGCATTGTACAGGGCTATCACGGCACGCAGAGCCGCAGCAAACAAATCGTACGATTGGTATTGAATTTTCACCTGTTTTGATATTGCTTTTGTAGATCCAGCGATTTTCTCAAGTGCGAGATTCACACCACGATTCCATACAGCATTTATTTTCCCAAAGCGCAAATATCTAAATGTTCAACGCTAATTCTAGTAAATATTTTAAATGTGCAATTTCCATTTCCTCTAGGATGTGCCCTCTTTAGGGTTGTGGGTAAATTGGGCTCTATTCCAGCTGACTTTATATTATTATATAGATTTAAAAGTCAATACCGGGTAAAACGGTGAGTGTACATTGTGACTAGTGTCCAAAATATTGTAAGAATCTTTAGAATTTGGTCCAATTTTGCCCTGATGTGCTCCTCATTCCTCAACCTGCTCATGAATTAGCTCACCCACACCACCATGTGGCGAGGAAGTGGCATTGACACATGTACTCTATATACGCTTGTATCGATATAAAATGCATAAAACTTTTCTTATTGCTTCGATAGTAACACGAATGTTTTTCTTAACTTGACAGAAAATCGAGCGTGTGGTGTTTGTGGGCAACTTCCTCCGCATCAACACGGTGTCCACCAAACTGTTGGCCTACGCTATGGACTTCTGGTCCAAAGGACAGCTGCGAGCGCTCTTCCTCGAGCACGAGGTAAGAAGTCACATTTTAACAACATTAACTCTTACATAAGTACGACTTGCTCTCAACCATTGCAAAACATGTTTAAACATAACACAAGACACCCATAAAACTTGCACCGCAAAGTATGCAATGAAATTAGCTCGCGGCTACTACGACAAGCTAACAAAAACACATTTGGGCTGGTTTCCCTCAGGGTTACTTCGGAGCCGTCGGTGCGTTGATGGAGCTTCTTAAGACAAGCGAAGACCCATGAGTGGCCTCTCGCCCTCCAATGCTGTGATGTCATCAACTCTGGAAAAGCTGCGAACGCCGCAGAGGCTGCTAAAGGAATTATTACTACAAGAGACGACGAGAAAGCAAGAGGAACTGGGGAAAAGCCATCGGGTGATCGCATGTACATAGCCTTCAAAGCGTAGAGGTTGTATAATCACTAATTTATGCTAATTGACTTCTTGCCTGAGTTTTTGAGCTACTGTAGCATCTGCCCCCCTGAAAAGGGAGCGTCTATTTATGATAAGAGGAACTCCAACAGAGGATTAGCCAAAATGTGGCTAAGATCATGCAAAGGTTGCCCCTCTGTGGTCAAATAGGAATGTCATTGCGTAAGGCCTTTTTGCTTTTTCTTTGGCCTTGTGGCTCCCTGTGCGGACCAACCTTATGTCTTCTTCCGAGCTACGCTTCAGGTAGCATCTCTTCCGCATGTCTTCGCCTTGTTTATCGGCCGTTTCTCGCCACCCGCTCGGACCAAGACGTAGCTGTCCATGTCCTAATATTTATAGACCTGTCGCCAAACCAATGTCCAGCAGTTAACAAAACGGTCAAGCCAATGAGAATGGGAACACGAGCAGGAAGTAGAAAGCCCGCCAAAGTAAATAGTAGTAACCATGGCCTTCTGCATCCATGCTAAAAGTGCAGCTAACGATGGAGCGGCTCACACAAATTGCTAACCAAGTAGCTAAAGGTTTGGGCAGTAATCATGTTAAAGCGACTGCAATGGGAACAAAACCAGGAAGGAAACAACACTAAAGATGGCCTTCAGCGTCCACTTGACCCGAAATGCTAAAAGTGGACCATCTCAAGCTCCTCTGCCACTTTCTTACGCCTTCTGTCACGGTTCTTACCCTTTTGTTAAATACTGTTGAAATATTATCACGGACCCTCTTTTTAGAATTTTAAATTAGCTCTAGAATTGTTTTTTTTATCACATTGTTTCCCTCCCAGGTGGTTGATTTAGTCAGGTCTGAATCCAAGAAATGAAGAGTTTTGCGGAACTCCGCTAAAGAAATAACTCATCGACCATTTTCCTTACACCTTCTGTCTTCTCTGTGCCACCTCAGCCAAATACTTCTGTAATGTCTCTTGACAACACATTCTAGCGTAAATTTTTAGCATTGCGTTAGCATTAGCTCTTACATTTGTTTTCGTCAAACTGTAGTTCTTACCCCCACTGGTATAGTCCATTGGTCTTGTAAGACTCTTATTATGAGCCAAAATTTTGTAATAATGACAGCGGGAGTTAGCATTAGCATAGCATCTTTGGCAGGTCAAGACGTACCCTTGAAAATGCACCCGGCTAACTTGACGGTACTCCACGGCCTTGCTCGATTTTCCAATTTCAGTTTGTTAGCGCTAGTGGAACGTCTCAAAGGTTTCACACCTGATAAAAAAAGAACTAACCCACAGATTCTCTTCACTGCTTTTTACTCTTTTTTTTGTTTTTTTGCGGTGCTGGTTGCCTTGGCGGCGCTCGAGCGTGTCCTCGAACCCCGAGCCCTTAACACCGTCTGTTTGCATCCATACCTTCATGTTGTAACCTCATACTTCAGTGTCTTTTGCTGTCGCACACCGAGTCCTCAAAACCGTTTGTAGCGGAGCCGTAACAGACGATCCTTACAAACGTTGGCAACCGAACCTTTTGTTACGGCTCTGACGCTAACTCCGACGTGTATGCAATCGTTGTCGGCCGGTGGCAATTGTTTTCAAGACGGTGTGAAAAGTGAGTCAGGTCTTCCCACCCCCCGGTCCCACCGCCTTCCCGGCCTTACCTTTTTACGCAATCTCGCCTTTGTTACGGCTCTGATACTACCTCCAAAGCCGGAATATTGCCGAATAGATGTTTCCCCTCATTCCATGTCAGTGCTGTAAGCCCCACTCTTGTTACGCAGTGGTACTCAAATTTGAAGAACCTCAACATTCATCGGATACTGTACATACAACTGGATTGTTTTATTGGATTGTTCTTGTTATTAATATTTAATTGTTTGTTTGTTTTCATGTTGGTTTACAAGTTCTGTAATGACTGCGAGCATGTGGTGCATCTGAACCGCAAAATGTTTTCCCAGGCGGCCATTTTGTGGTTAAAAACACCAAGTACACTACAGATTATTTATGGTTAATATATCATGTAAAACTCACAGGGTTTTTCCTAGCTCAAATTGAGGCTGATGTGGTCCCACTCTGATCAAGTATTTACATTTATTTTTATTTTTAACATTTTTTTAAACACACCACCTGCTTTCATAGATATACTTCAAACACTTGTGCGTATTTTCTTGGACACATTGGCAAGAAAATGATTTTCGCAGCATTTCTGATATGTAATAATTTCATTTATAAATAAATGGTGGTTGGTGAATAATTAGTTTTCATGATGTCAGTGCCCCAAATTAGCAGATGGACTCCTCAAAATTTTGTGCTGGAAAAATCCTGCAATTTAAGGTACAATTTATACAATCTCTTGATGATTTAATGTTAAATAATAACGCTAACAAATTATGTCATTAATTTTTAGTGTTTTTTTTCCTATCAAACCTTAAGATCTGTGATTATTTGTGTTAGCAACAATGCTAACTCCAAAAAGTGCTGGGACCACGCCTATATTACAAAAATAACTTTTGCCCATGCGCTACTTGGCTATGCAGTTAGCATCCTAATATATGGAAGCATTTATTCGATAAACTTGATATCCATTTAAGGTCCATGTACTTTGACCTATGCTAAAAAAATCACCAGTTGGATATGCAAACCTGACAGTAAAAAGAGAGAACTCCTCCTCCTTTTGTCTGGTCCTGCTGATTTTTAATTGTTTGCTATTTGAGGCGTATTTTTTTACCCATTTAACACCAGTTAGAGTGGACAAATGTTTCACGATGAGCACTTTGTATCTGGGTCGACCTCCCTTGTTGTGACTTTATTGCCTCTTGCACAACTTGAGAAAGATTTTACTTTTAATTTTTTTTCCTTGTCGGTTGTCATAAAAACATCCTGTTGACCAGTCCAAGCCTTTAAACTAATGATACGGAGGAGAAAACGTTCATTTAAATGATTGTCTGAAATGCTTGATATGTTTAATTCGTTGTGTATGTGTATATATAGACAAAAGATTTTTTTTTTTCGTTGTAAATATGAATAATAATGATCTATCCGACACCAGCAATTTTTCTCTCATTTTAGCCTGGCAAGCTTTCACATACATCGTCTGTATTGTAATACGAGTGATAGAGACACGAATTGACAATCGTGAAAAAAAACATCAGCGATACGAGCAATGTCTCTGGAAGTATGACGATATCCTACGATTATTTCAACGATACAAATCGGTATCACGATACATCATTTATATGATTGGGGGGGGGGGGGAAGTCATGGCAGACAATAGGAGTTACAAGGGAAAATGCACGATATTTTTACTCACTTCAAATTGTGTCAAATACGCTGATTGCACGTGAAATTCATCGTAAGAAAACGACATAAGATTGATTGTATATATATGGATCCATATAAAAAATACCTGTGTGATATAATGGAAGAAAACGAATTACTAAAAATGAAATCTTATCGTTACAACAAATGAAAACGCGACAATTTTGTCGCAGTAAAATCAGTAGTTTCACGATACAGCTCCACACAAATTCAATTTTAGCCTTTATTTGGGGTAATGTAGATTTGACATGCTTGTGAAAGCTGCCGCTGGTTGTTTCGTCATCTCTTCTGCTTTTAACACGAAAGAAAGAAAGAAAGAAAGAAAGAAAGAAAGAAAGAAAGAAAGAAAGAAAGAAAGAAAGAAAGAAAGAAAGAAAGAAAGAAAGAAAGAAAGAAAGAAAGAAAGAAAGAAAGAAAGAAAGAAAGAAAGAAAGAAAGAAAGAAAGAAAGAAAGAAAGAAAGAAAGAAAGAAACTATGCTATGTGCAATGCGTATGTAATGGTGTGAATAACACTTTTTCTGAAAAGGAATAAAAAGTGAAACTGGATGAATTATTCTCAATGTTTATTCACCCATTGTGGCCTTTTCAATATCAACCATATTTTGTTATTTATTTATTTATTTATTTATTTATTTATTTATTTATTTATTTATAACAATAATTTCAGCAAGCTAACTTTTTTCTTTGTTTGAAACGTGTGTAGCAACTTATAGAGTAGGAGTCAAAGTTAAGGTCTGATAAAACAGCTAAGCTAATGACAACGCACACAGTATAATGGGGTGTTGTGCATAATGTAGGGATTCTCCTCCCACTTTCTCACACACACACACACACACACACACACACACACACACACACACACACACACACACACACACACAGATATATGTTGTTTGCTCAGCTACAAGTGTTGCAGAACACGGCGGTGTGGCAGCAGGCCCAGCGAGACTGCACTCCTCAAGGTCTCTGGAGGTGTGATGCCGGGAAACTGTAAGTTAAAAAACAGCTATTACTATTTATATAAAGTTATGATCATTCTTGTTGTTAAGTGAGTTTTTTTTCCCAAGGCTAATTTGCTTCTTGTCACATTTGAACACTTTGCAAACTTACTGCAAAAGTAACGCTCACTTTTTGCTGTGTTGTAATACTGTGAAGCGTTACACATTTGCCAGGATTTCTTTTTTTTAACCGACACTTGCTAATCAGCAAGTGTTCTAGCTACAGCTTTCTTGGTAACTAATTCATTATTTTGCACCTAGTAGCTAAATGAGCATTCTGGTTCTCTTTCTGTATGTCACAAAATCCGAGCTTCAAGTCGAATAAGTTTGCTATTTTTTCCCCTGGACAATATCTTTTCAGTTTTTCCATGTCCCCCTGTGGGACAAGATCAGGAGAAGTTAATATTTGCCAATTATGGTCTTCAGACTGCTGTGCTAAATAATTTGATTTAATGTTGATTTTAATAATGGGATTCAGTATATATTTAGTATTTAGATTTCGCAAGATTTATGACCAGGTTGATTTTGGGTAACTAGATTTCTTGGCTTTAAATTGGTAGCTGTATTGTATGTTGCTTTATATATCTTAGCTGGTGAAATTGAAATTAGTATCTTGAAAGGTGTGCTCCAGCGAGTTGGCAAGTTAGCTAACTAGCTTTGACTTACATTTATTCATTTCATCATGGGCGCTAGTTTTAGGTATGTACAATACAGATCGCTGCTTAGATTTACATTAGAACTAAGAATGTTTTCTTATTAGTTTCATCTTATTTACCGTAATTTTCGGACGCGTTTTTTTTCATAGTTTGGGTGGGAGGGCGACTTATACTCAGGTGCGACATATATATGTTTTTTTTTCACTTTTTTGGGCATTTTATGGCTGGTGCGACTTATACTCCGGTGCGACTTCTAGTCCGGTGCGACTTATAGTCCGAAAATTACGGTACCCGTTTGATGCATATAAAAAAGTTTCAATGACCCAAACCTGAAATAAAAGAAAGTCAGCCATTTTGTTTTTCATAAGTGGTCAGGGATTGTACCTCAGCAAAGTGCCATTGTCAGAAAATATATCTAGACATATGGTCAAGTGCAAATTGCCAAACTTCTGTTTCCCAATTCATCTAATCTGGGCAGATCATTGTCTCAAAAGAAGGCCTTGTGTGTGCCTCCACGCCAGCTGTGCTCTATTTGCGTTGGGGCCTTTCAGAAGAACTCACATCACGCATGAGCTCCAAGAATTCACAACAACACACGTGCACGTGTGACAACTAAACATAAAAGCAGGCATGTTGGAGAAGGATTTAATGCTGTGATGAAAGCGTTAGCTACAGTGGACGGGTCAAAGTTCCCTTTTTTTTTTTTTTGCTTTGTCATCTTTGGCCTCAAAATGTTACCCATGCAGTAAAGTTCAAACTTGTGTCGATTGACAGAAGTGTTTATGCAGACGTTGTACTTCATCTTTAAAAAGAAGCACCAAAAATGATCGAATGTACTTTATGGGGAAAGCCAAGTCAGATAAATTGTGAGACAAGCTACCAATTCAAAGCTCATAAAAAAGTTAGTTAGCTACCAAGCGGAAGCTAGCTTAGCTTGTAATGTAAATATAGCGAACTAAAAGATATGTTAATATAGCTGATGAAGAAAAAAAGACTAAGTCTGAACCAATAGTAAAACATACCAATGTTGGCTAATAAGAAATTCCATCTGTTAGGCTACGGATTTTAGTTATTGATCTGACTCCAAACCGCGATCAACACTTAACACAAGAGTTATTTCCAAATCCACATACTGTCACACCTAACAATTTTGCGAGTTCGTTCTGTCAAAGAGAAGACCGGTAGATCAATTAGGCCGAATTTACCAATTGTTTAATCCTGACAACGCAAGCTAATACAGGCGCCTGGGTCTCGACACATTCTTCCGGGTTGGCCAGTTTTAAAGAAACACAATATGAATATTCAAGCATGCAAAATATTGTGTGGTGATTGGTCGATGGTCATCTTCTCCTCGTTTGGGTGTTTTTCTGCTCAGCGCAGGTGTCTGGTCTCAGTTGTGGGCGGTTGGGTCTGGACCACCATGACGGGTCGTCCTTCGCGTTCCTCACCGGGCGTGAGATGTCCTCCCTGTCTGGACATCCTGTTCCACAATATTTTGTGGAAAATAAATTCATGTAGCCTGCACATTCCTTTCCACTTATTATGCGACCACACAAGTACACTACTACTGAAAATTATGTTGTGTCTCTCTCGCTGCATCGGTTGCTAGTCCTTTATGCTTTTATCCTTTTATTATGTCAGCTTTGATGCTTTTATTCTTTTTTTTTTTAATGAATTTGTCATATATGTCGTTGTCGTATAGGCCGCACTCTGCTGAAATTTGATAATGACACAAATCCAGCCCAATATGTGACACTTGAAAGGAGGATGCAAAATTAATTATTATTATTATTATTAGAAATGAATTGAATAACAACTGGAATGTTTGTGTGCATGTGTGTCAGAGAAGCCGAGGCTAAGGGCGGAGGGGCCACTGATGACAACTAGGCCCGTCATTGGTCGGTAGCCATGGCTGTCAGTGTGCAGGAGAAGCCTCGCGAGGGCGGCTGGGGGTGGATGGTTGTTGCGGCCTGCTTCCTTGCAACCATCTGCATACGTGCAGTCACCAGGTGTGTTTGCACCATCCACTGACCCCATCGTACAAAGATGTATTAAAAGTATATATTTCTTTAACATTGCCATAGTTGTGACTTTATTACCACCACTAAATTCACTTAGCAGGAGTGCATTCCTAAACAGCTTCGTGTTTTTTTTTTTTAATCCACTAAGACTCTAAATTCCTCATGAGGCATTTCCATGTTGACATTTTTTTTTTTTTTTTGCAAAGTCAGCACAATTCCCTGACTCAAAACGTACTGTGTTGATTTTGTTGAGGAACACGTGTGATGCTGCTTTTCCAGAGGCGGTCGATCTCCTCTTAAACCCGAAAACGGTAAAAGGCGTAAATGAGTGTCTTTGATGACCTCATTTTTGACTTGTCCTTATCGTCCACAGCGGGCTAGCAGAAGAAATGACATTATATAAGTGTGCTTATGCAAGGCTCAATATAAGCAAGGCCTCACAGTTTGCGTACTTTCTCACCTCACACGTTGCTGAGTACAAACAAAACGTGAAAGGATATCATGCAATGAGGAAACGATACTGGTACTGTGCTTTCAGAAATAAATTAAACAACCCATCAAAATTAAAATATATTTGATATTGGCCTATTAGTACTGTGCTTTGAAAGACATTGGTATTTAATACTATTTTTGATACTCATGCGTGACATCAAGGATATTACAAAACACCTTAAAATATTAGATAAGAGAAAACAGAAAACTTTTATTGGCCTGTACGAGCGGTTAAGATTGCCTCCTACAAAGTCTGCCTAGCAACAAGCTACAAAAAAAATCCAAGCAGTTGATCTAAATTACTGCTCAGGACCAGTATCAATAAAGGTTCCAATGCTATACATATTTATTTTTTATTAAGTATGATGATGTCCACTGTCCCTGTGTCCAGATGTGTTTCCATGTTCTTCGTGGAGTTTCAGCTGCACTTTGAGCGAGATTATTCCACCACGGCCTGGATCCACAGCCTGATTGATTGCACCACTATGCTCTGTGGTATTACAACACATCATTTTGATTATAAAAGTGATTTAAAAGAAAAAAGTATTTTAGCTTGCTTGATTCAGACATGTGTTTCCAGCACCTCTGGGTGGTTTCCTTGCCAACCGCCTATCATGCAGAGCCACAGTGATGCTGGGGGGTCTCTTGTCCTCGGTGGGTCTGGTCATCAGCTGCTTCGCCTCCAGTCTGGAACATCTCTACGTCTCGCTGGGCATCCTCACAGGTACGGCCTCCGGCATCAGGTAAAAATATGTCTGTTGTAATGGTGTACACACATTGTTGAAGAAAAAAAAAAAAACCACTGTTACGTTGTCTCGATACTTGATTTTTTTAGGTTTGGGCTTTGCTCTGAGCTACACTCCGTCCATCGCCATGGTTGGCCGCTACTTCAGCAAGAGGAAAGCTTTGGCGTACGGCATCGCCCAGTCTGGTGGGGTCTTCACTGAGTTTTTCCGCCTTTCCATCACTCGGCTCTGTCATTATCGTCACATTCTGCCATTCAGGCAGCGGCATTGGGACCTTCATCCTGGCTCCGGTAGTTCAGCTGCTCATCGAACGTTACTCGTGGAGGGGGGCCGTGCTGGTCCTGGGGGGCATTGTTTCCAACTTGTGTGTGTGTGGAGCCTTGATGAGGCCGGTGGTGGAGTCCTGCGAGAAGAAAAGGTGGGATGGCTATGAAAAACCATTGAGTCATTTGGAATAGCTTGAATTGAAATCAACCTGAATAATGCTAACACTTGATTTCCTTATAAAGGATGCCAGATGAATCCAACAAGGAAAAGGAAGAAACCAAAGAAGTCCCAGCAAAGATGGCAGAAATCAGCAAGCTCGGCTACAGTGAAGGACTACTGATTGCTAACGGAGCGCTGAGAAACTGCCAACTGGAGAACAACAAGCTAGCCAAGGTGGACAAGCTAGCCCAGGCTAACATGCTAGCCTTTATGTCCAGCGGGCCCGATGCCAGGATAACGGATCACAAGCTAGCAGAGTGCCTTTTACTTAGCAACTCGCTAACGGCAGCCATCCTTGAGGAGGTAGCCGAGACAAAGCTTGCTAGCACTGTGGAGAGTCGTAACTTGTGCAACAAAATGGCTGCCGCAAAGACGGAAGTTGTCCTTTCTGAACCGTTGGCGAAAACTAACGTCCCAAGAGATCGTTGTTATTGCCTCCAGCCAGGAGAGGACTTTGGCTTCCTAGTAGCTCCGGACTTCCTGGTTTTGTGCCTGTCCTTCTTGTTCCTGGCATATGGCTGCAGTACTCCTGTGGTCTACCTGGTCCCTTATGCCCTTAGTATAGGGTTAGAGCAAAGGCAGGCCGCCTTCATTATGTCCATTTTTGGAATCAGCGGCATTGTGGGTAACATTACCTTTGGTTGGATCACAGACAGGAAGTAGGTAGTGGCTTAAAACCTTTTGATCATACTGCAAACAAAAAGCTAATAATGATATTTGATACTGCTGTGTCCTTTGCAGGTGTCTGAAACGATACCGTATGCTAAGCTACATGCTAGCGATAGCAGTGGAGGGCCTGAGCTGCCTGTGGGTTCCACTCCTCCACTCCTTCGCCCCGCTGACCGTGTTCGCCGTGGTCTACGGTTACTTTGACGGTGCTTATGTGGCGCTCATCCCTGTGGTCACTTCGGACGCCGTGGGCTCCACTTACCTTACCTCAGCCCTCGGCATGGTCTACTTCCTGCATGCTGTGCCTTACCTCGTCAGCCCACCCATAGGCGGTGAGACCTTGGCGAGTCATTTATTGTGTTGTTGAAAGGAAAATACTGTACAACTGTGTGTTCTTCTCTAGGTTGGTTGGTGGACATGACTGAAAACTACACAGCCACTTTCTTTGTCAGCGGTGCTTCGTACATTTGCAGCGCTGCCATTCTAGCGGCGGCCATATTGGTCCGACGGGCCCGTCGGTCAGGACCAAAGGAGCTCTGCTCAAAATTTGCCACCACCACCTCCACTGTGTGTCATCAGGATATCATCTAAGCACTCTGATGTGTGTTTTTTCGTAATAACCAAATACCCGTATTTCTTTTTTTACTACAACTCTGATATTTTTGTATACACAACTGTGTGGTGTATTGATACCGTACTATGCACGACTAAGTAACAACATATATATATGATATATGACAAAACAAACAATAATTGATACCTGTTCGACTACTGCTACAACGAAGTTACATAAAATATAAAATACTTGACGTTGGTGCTTTGATACTTGGACTGTGAGCAATATTGATACAATTGATCAGAATATCTATTTGTTATCAGTGTAACAATACTGTGAGTGACAAGTATTGATATTTGATAGTGGTGTATTGATTATTATACTGTGAGTGATAAGGATTTGGTATATCAAAAGAAGGTGATCCTGGTGTATTGCTGCTAAGTAATACGAAACATGGCATATCGGTATTTAGTATCTGCGTATTGATACTGTATTTTTGTTTCAATTCATTTATGCAACTACTATACATGTATGTACGTGAAGGAATAAATGAATTCATGGGAACAAACATGAGAATTAATAAATTTATTTAAATTTATTTTATAATCTAACAATATTTTCAAATAATAGTTTGAAAATATTCCTCCATGCATCAGTTACACCTTTGTCCAGCAGACGGCAGTGTATACAAGTGATTGAAGTATCAAGTGATGTCGTCACATATAATCGACCATTTCGGCTGGCGCTTACCTATGACGACGGTGACGTCAGGACTCGGAGATGATGGCTGAATTACTAATCGCCTAAAACACCCACAGCAGGACTAACGTGATTTAACTGGACAGGTATAAGTTGTATCAGTGTCACTTTTTGTTATTAGGTAGTTGTTAATGGTGTGATTATTGTTTGGACGGGCTAAATGCCTGTCTCGCCAGTAGCGATCCATCAAATTGCCTTTGACAAAATGGCAGAATGTAAAATGTGTGGGATTAAATGTTCTTTACTTTTCGGATTGTTATTACTCATTTAATGAAAAAAATCTGCTTTCGAGATGTTCGGTGGTAGTCCTATTAGTGTGTTGTCTTGATTTGAGGTTTTTCATACAGGCACCAGGACACCTGTCAATCACCAGATTAGCGACCATATTAAGAGTCTTAAAATTGGAATTTGGGTAAAATTTCCAAGATTAAATGATTGTCATGAAATGATTATTAAAAGACGATTCAAGTGGTAGAGATTTGTCTGTGACAAATATCAAAAAACGTTCGGATTTATTACAAGTCTGAAAATGCATTAATATTTGCTCAACAAAGTCAATGGGGGGGTTGACATTTTAGCTGGGAACCTTTTGTACAACTCAAGTATTAGCTTGCGACCTACTTTTCCATTGTTATTGTTTTGTTGGACTGCTTGTGAAATGACCAAACTAATATTGGCTGTCTCCTTCAAGTGAATGAGTGAATGGAGCCAGACGTCCTGACGGATCAACAGCCAGCAACTCGCGCTTCATTGGACGATGACATCGAGGAGGCGGGATCAGACAAGGAAGAGTTCCGGGGATTCTCTCCTGGCCTCGTCGCTTCCGCTATTCCGGCGTCCCAACTCAAGTGCAACTTTCTTCCGCCTGGAGGGCCGCTTTTGCCCCTTACTAACGGGTTCTGCCACGGCCCTGAGGAGGAGGCCGGATTTGCCGATTTCGCCGTATTTGCGGAGCAGACGACCCACCCGTGGTGTTGCGGCTTCTCGGGTGCTACGACACCCTCGATTGGGCTGAGGGAAGCACGAGACATCATCATGGACTCCAAACCCGCATCATCCCACCGCCGCCTCCATCTCAGGACTCAGAATGTTCCTCAAATGCCCCCCACCTCTGATGATCAGGACTCCCTCTTGTTGGAAGAGCCGTCCGAGGGCACGGAACCCAACGTGTCCTCGCTTACCTCCTACGGGGATCACACCGATGACGACGATGATGATCGCATGGTAGAGGATATGTGTGCTGCATCTCAGGAAACATGTCCTACCTCCAAGCAGTCCTCGCAATTCCTTCCCGACAACTCCCGGGGTCCGCCGAGTCTTCCACCGAGTGAAAGTTTTGCAGACTTCTGCTCAGCCGCTACGCAGCAAGATGGCGGTGAAAAGTGGGCTGACTTTAAAGACCAGAGCAACCACACGCAACAAGTAGGTCGACCTCAGGTGGTCTAAGAGTTAGGGTTAGGAACAGTAACGCCATTTTTTGGTCATGTCCACTAGCTCCTCCAGGTGTCTTTTCCTGAGACTGTGGGCAAGGAAGAGGAAGAGGAAGAGGAGGTGCCCAGGTTGGAAGCACTGCTTCATCCTCAACGTCATCCTGTCTGTGAGGAAGACACATTTGATCGGTATGAGCCAAAAAAATAAAAGCCCTTTAGGAAAACATTTGAGATTTATTTCCCTTCTTGAAAAGTTTCAAGTTGTGTCTAAAAGCATCTCTGCTCTTATTTTTGCCAGTGCCCGGACTGTCTTGTGGCTCCCTCACCAGGACGTCCACTGCGCCGCAGGCCTGAAGTTCCGATGGGGCGGTTCCCACGCCAACAGGACTCTGCTCAGGTGTCTCGGTGTGGTTTCCGGGAACATGGTGAGTTCATGTGGTTACAATTGTCGCTGTTCCCATCTGTGTCAAAGCGGTACTTTTTATTTTTATACCAGGAGTCCAGGAAGGACTGTTATCTGGGGCACACAGTAACCACCTACAAAACCCAAACACTCAATCAACTCAATGCTGCAAGTATGCGTAATTATTGATTTCAGTTTTGTGGATGCCATGCCACTGTAATTGTTGTCATTTCTTTCTCTTGTAGAGGAGAAGCCCAGGCCTTAAGAGTTCTCAGGTGGTCCTCCTTCTCTTCTCGCTGTGTTCCGTCCCTGCAAGCAGAGGTTGGGGAAAGTTGTCATGGTAACGCTGTGCACAGTGTGAAATGACTAGGATTTGCACTTTTTTTTTTCTTTATCTTTCCTGGGACCTGGGACTGATCCTATGAATGAATTTATTTAAAAGAAACCACACGACTGTGACAGGACTTAATGCAAACTCCAAAATGGTGCGACTCAACTTTATCAGGTTCACGCGTCTGTATTTGTTTATGTCCTATTTATTCATCATTCCCTGACCACTGAAGCGTTAACTTTACAAGCATGTTAACTCTAACTTCTTAGTGTGCTGTCATAAAAATGTTTCTTCTTGTTGTAAATATGATCTCCATCCATTCATCCATTCTCCTTGTTAATTTGTGCATTTTATATTTGCATCCCAAAAACAATTTTTGGACCTATTTTTCCTTGACAAATGGTTTTTTTCCCCCAAGTCTTCAGGGTTACTGCTTGAATCAAAACGGAATGCAATAAAGATATGTAATGCAAAAGTGTAAATACTGAAATAAATCAGATGATACTACCGAATTGTTTCACATCTATGTACTAAAGATCCGCAACTTCGTGCATGGGTTGTTTTTTGGGCCTGTTATATTTATATTTTGAATTTCAAAATTCAAATTTAGAGCCAACTTCCATTCTGCATTTATTTTACCCAAAATACTCCGCTGTTTGTGATTTATTTCAACGCGTATTTTTCAGATTTTATTTAAAAAATGTCCCACACAAAATAAGTATACATTCGCACCACACACACACACATACAGATACACACAACCCGGATGAGCGCTCGTCTCTTCCGCCTCCTTTCGTCCGGGCTGGCGTGGCTTCCTTCCGGGCTTGCCGAAGAAAAGTTACGGGGAGGTTCAGAGGCAACCGGGGCTTTAGACAGAATGGACAGCCATGGACGGAAAGTGGTGGTGTGTGACAACGGCACCGGAGTGAGTTTGGAATCTCGTCCCCTTGTTTAGTTCGATCGTCGCCATTTTAACCGTTTTGCCAGAATCAGGAAGTAGAGCCGCTGTGCTAATTGGGCGTGTAGCTAACTAGCTGGGCTAATTTTCATTCATCCAGACGTGACATGGAAACGACATTTAGAGACGTCGCTATTATTATCCCCTCAAACCGAATACAGCAATGCGACATCCGTAACATAATGTCGCCAATGAAAATAAAATCGAATTAAACACAAGTGTGTAGTATTCTACCCACTGGTACGACTGCGGCTAGCCACCTTAGCTTGCTAGCTTTCCAGCTGTCTGTCTGCTGTTTTCCGACGGGCTACGGAAACCTTTGATGTGCTTTAACGTCAGGATAATGTCCACATGTCATGAATTTAATCTGAATTTAATATTTCAACATGTTACAAA
Source organism: Syngnathus typhle (assembly GCF_033458585.1). Taxonomy (NCBI): domain Eukaryota; kingdom Metazoa; phylum Chordata; class Actinopteri; order Syngnathiformes; family Syngnathidae; genus Syngnathus; species Syngnathus typhle. The sequence goes on from NC_083745.1 coordinate 2,587,823, forward strand.
CTCTAGAAAGCATCTTTTGAGGAGTATTTAATATTTTATAGCAGCGTAGTTGTCTAGGCCGTGTCAGGACAATTAAGGTTTAATCGTTTTTCCATCCGCTAGTTTATGAGTTCCCACTATTAAAACTGCGGATTTAGTTTTTTTCATCTAAGTTTTGTGTCACGATACTAACAATAATGGTTATATTAATCACCATAATACGCTTTTTTTGTGGGGATAGACCCACCAGGAAGTGGCCGATTTGCTAAATCATTACAGATTCCCCACGCACACGTCGTACCTGCACTTTAAGGTATCGTTTTATTTGAGTTAATAATGTTGTCTGATTGTAGTTTTGTTTAATTGCAGAGTTAGTAGCCGGCCAATTAGCATGTTGCTACGTGGTATGCATTACTGCGGTGTGCAGGAATGTCCGAGTTGACTCTTTCAAAGAAGAGACTTCCTCTCATGCTGCTTGTCAGCATTGAAACAGGATGTTGCAGAAAATAAGCCGTAAAAGGTCTTCATCGGTACACTTTTTAAAAGGTCTATTTATGGGTCGAAAGTTTCCTTCACCCTCTCAGATTTTTTTCTTCTTCATCTTTTCAGGTGTGGCTTGCTTATGGAAGGAAAAGACAAAAACGAAACTTGTGTTTTTAAATTCTACACGAGGACTTAAAGAACCAAAATGCTGTTTAAACATGTTCTTTTAGAAATGTAAAATAAAGGAAGAAACTGGTGACTCGTGAAAGAGTGCTACTGGACTCAAGGATGATTTGAAGTGTGATTTTAATATTGATTTGATGATAAGGAACGTAATTCCCATTCTTTTGAATGTCTGGTAGATGTGAAGAAATTGACAATCACTGAATATTCTTTTTGGTTTGGTCATGGTTTTCCTCGGGCAGTATGGAGTGGAAAGAGATTCTCACCCCTTTCCCAAATGACATTTATTGTTGTTTAAACTACCAAGCACTTGATGTTGTCATTCTTAAACGTCCTCACTGTTTCCTTTTTGCACCTTCTTTTGTTTTGTAGTTTGTCAAGTGCGGCTATGCTGGCTCCAACTTTCCAGAGCACATCTTCCCCGCCTTGGTGGGCAGGCCCATCATTCGCTCAACAGCCAAAGTGGGAAACATTGAGATCAAGGTAGACAACGCCTCCTGTTTATTTTTCTCACGTCAATGGAAACACGACAATTGATTAAACAACAAATGTCCAGTTTTTGGTGTTATTGTGGTTTTATACGCACAAACCTCCTCTCCCTCCATGTGTTTCCCCTCCGTTGAAGTAGAATTCCCACAAGATGGTAAGTCTAGGTTGGCGTGTTCTCCTTTGCATCATCATCATCTTACCTGCCTGGAATGTTGTGACCACTTTCTTCGCTCTTTTCCCTTTCTACTCACACGTTGAAGCCGTCGTTGTGACTGAAGTAGCGAAGCATTGTTTGAATTTGGATTTTGAGTGAGTGCCAGCTCGGGGTTATGCTATTGACCAGCATTCAAATGTAAATGTAGGAACATGAAAAAAAATGTACTTGAGTAATGATTTAATTAAAATGTTTCAATTAAAATGCGTATATAGCAGCAGATAAATAGTTTGACAAAAATCATGGCAACATTTTTGAAAACTGCTCCAAAGTTTGTCTGGTCATAACCGATTTTACCGATGAACACCAAATTGGGTGGCTGTTATTGTGATAGTAGAATTGATGAAAAGGTCAGAACGTCACCGGATTATAAAACAGGATGTTGTCAAAGCTTCCTCCTTTTTACGGGAGAAACGACAAAAACCACAAAATTAAAATGGCCGCCATAGTCATCTGCTTGAAAGTTGCCAGACGCAATGTTGACACTGGCTGCACATAGCTGATGAGCATCATTGAAACAAACAAAAAGTATTTTGCGCATGCCGAGTGATGGTGCAATGCCTGCTGGGTAATGTAGTTCAAAGGCAAGCATTGGCGTGATGGTTGACTACCGCTTGGAGTTCTGATCTGTAATACTCACAGCTGACCCGGTTGCTCTTCAGATGAATTTGGACTTTGAAATCAAATGTCAACCTTTTTTCAGGATTTGATGGTGGGGGACGAGGCCAGCGAGCTGCGCTCCATGCTGGAGGTCAACTACCCCATGGAGAACGGCATCGTGCGCAACTGGGACGACATGAAGCACCTGTGGGACTACACGTTCGGGTCGGAGAAGCTCAACGTCGACACGCGCAACTGCAAGATCCTCCTCACCGAGCCGCCCATGAATCCCACCAAGAACCGGGAGAAGATCATCGAGGTAGGCCAAAGCCACGTAGAGTTTATTTATATCTGAGGTTAATTGGTGTCGATGGGTGAGGAGCTAAGTTTAGCCTCTTTGCGGAGCTCTGCAAAAGGCGCCATACATGCCGGCTATCTGTCTTGCAGATGATGTTCGAGACGTACCAGTTTTCAGGCGTCTACATAGCCATTCAAGCCGTGCTGACGCTGTACGCTCAAGGTAAGAACCGAGACGTCGGCGTTCGCTGAAGGACAGCGGCTTATTAGCCAGCGCGTGGTTGCCACGTTTGTTTGGACAGGCCTTCTGACCGGCGTGGTGGTGGACTCTGGCGACGGCGTGACGCACATCTGTCCCGTGTATGAAGGATTCAGCCTGCCACACTTGACCAGACGTCTGGACATCGCCGGGCGGGATATCACCCGCTACCTCATCAAGGTTAATGGCAGATATATGGAATTTAGCTGTCGTCATAAAATTAGAAATGATTATCTACCTTTTTTTTTTTAACCATTTTATTTCATTAATCATTTTATTTTTATTCAAAGGAACATTTTTTTTCCATTGCTCTTCTCACGGACGTTTATTTTCTCTGCAGTTGCTGCTTCTCCGAGGCTACGCCTTCAACCACTCGGCCGACTTTGAGACAGTGCGCATGATGAAGGAGAAGTTGTGCTATGTGGGCTACAACATAGAGCAGGAGCAGAAGCTGGCACTGGAGACCACCGTGTTGGTGGAGTCCTACACGGTAAGAGGGGGTGGGTGGCATGGCTGGTCTTTCCGGCCGTGTCATGTGGCGGACTGGTTGGTTTGGTGCACAGCCAAACACACTGAAGCGTTCAAATCGCCACCCGATTTGCTTCCTTGACAGACGTGACAAATTCAAATGTTCCAGTCCAGCTGCTCAATGCCACGAAATCTGAGATTTTACGTACCACCGCATTTACAAAGAGACATCAGTGCATAATTAAAGCGTTTAGCACAGAAAGTTGATTTGAACCTATTAATATTCCACTTTATGGGAGGATTTAATGCGAAGAAAATAGTCCAGGGTGTTTGGGGAAAAGAAAAAGGCACATTTGTAATTTTGTTCAACATAAACGCAGCTGTGTGTCTTTTTATTTTATTTTATTTCTAGTTTGACAAACGGCATGTTTGTAGCCTGGTGTTTACCCATTTGGATGACAAATGACCTCTTTGCTTAAAAGCACGGGTTTATAGAACAAGCGTGCACTCTTAATTAATGGCCTTTGTTGCGGGGGCCGCTGTAAAGTCGAAATTCAAACATCTGGTGGACGGCGCGGTGGTGCTCCTCCGCCAGTCTTGCTTTTCTTTCCGATGTCTTTTTTTTTTTCCCCCCCTTCTCTCACTCTCCGGAACCACAGAATCCAAAAGCATGCCTTGGCTAGCTCGTGTTGTGTCTCTGAGCTCACTGTGACCGCATGTGTGCGTATGTGTGCGTTTGGGTCCCCTCGAAACAAGGAGGGCAATGTGAGTGCGGCCCGTGGACCGCCCGTGGCGTCATTTCCTGCGCCGCCACTTTTGCAGCAGCGGCGGCGGCTTCCTTTGGCTGCCCTTGCGGCTCAATGAGGCCTTTCTTGCACACGCATGCACGCACACACTTGTACAGGTACAAGTTGTGCTTTAGCGTCAACATTTTAGTCCCACCCAAATCTTTTGCTAAAAATAGCGTGCGCGCAAATTGATTTGAGTTAGCAGCTTTGTCACAGATTAAATCAAATGTGTAAAACTACCAGCGTATTATTTTTAGACAAGCTCATTTTTCTACCTGTATGATTGCCTGAAGAGTTTTTCCTGATTCTTTATTCAAATTCAAATTTTTTTTTTTTCTTCACGCGTGTCCTCCGTCCCACGCGTCTGCAGCTCCCAGACGGCCGTGTGATCAAGGTGGGCGGCGAGCGTTTCGAGGCGCCCGAGGCCCTCTTCCAGCCTCACCTCATCAACGTGGAGAGCGTGGGCGTGGCCGAGCTACTCTTCAACACCATCCAGGCGGCCGACATCGACACCAGGTGAGCCCGCCGCTGCCACCTATATGTGACGAGCGGGGAAAAAATAACATTTTCGACCAAACTCTTTCTCACCAGGCCCGAGTTCTACAAGCACATTGTGCTGTCGGGAGGTTCCACCATGTACCCAGGGCTGCCCTCGCGACTGGAGAGGGAGCTCAAGCAGCTGTATCTGGAGCGTGTGCTCAAGGGGGATGTGGATAAACTATCGGTGAGAAAGAAATCCATTTGTGCTTCCGCTGTCATAATAATGAAGCCTTAAGTGAAGTATAGTGAACCCTTGCTAACATCCACCACGCGTAATAAACATACATATGGTTTTAGTTCCCGAAAGTTGCTGTTGAATCCCAAAATGTAATCATAACACCCTGCCACACGTTTTAAACGCAGTAAATTTGCCTCGTGTAAATTCAACTGGTGCAGTGCATTTGTCTGCCACCAGGTGGTGCCCTGAGCCCAATGCTTTATTTACTCTGCGTAAAGATTTAGTGCGTAAGTGGTGATAAGAATGCCGTTTTCTCACATAACTACTATCTAATTAACTAGTTCAGTGCTAAATAAGTCAATCACTCTTCATATTAAAATTGGTCAAACACTCACGATTAAATGCAATGTTGAATCGTGTACTGCGACTGTCAAAAAGATGATTACTACTTAAAAACATGAATCCTTTTGGCCAAAGAAGAAGCAGTGGATGAAAATAACTAAAGGAAGGTGTCATTTAAAACCTATACGTGACCTCATGGGTGTGTGTTTGGTGCTTGCAAATATAGAGGTGCCGTTGTAATGCATGTAGGTTAGAATAGCACAAACAGGTGATCGGGGGCCAGAATCCAGGCACGGATCAATCCGGACCCCCTTAAAGTTTCGCGCTACTTTCAAAATTGCAGCAAAATAATGTGCCAATTCTGAACCATGCCATCTCATCTGACGGTGATGTTTGCAAATCAGGAAGTGTGCTTGACATTCACTTCCTGTCTCTTTTTTTTTTTTTTTGTGTTAACAGAAATTCAAGATCCGCATCGAAGACCCTCCCAGGCGGAAGCACATGGTGTTCCTGGGCGGGGCGGTACTAGCTGACATAATGAAGGACAAGGACAACTTCTGGCTCACCCGCGAGGAGTACCAGGAGAAGGGGGTGCGCGTTCTGCAAAAGCTGGGTGTCACTGTCAGATAAAAACACACACACACACACACAAATCTATTTATCCTTCTCCTCTTTCCGCCTTCACCTCTCCTCTTTCTCGCTGTCGCCTTTCCCCTTTTCCGCCTTCACCTCTCCTGGCAAACGGTTCCATCTTTTTTTTTTTGCACAATTCCCAGTATAACGTTAAAAATACAAGGTCGACGTCCCCGCCAATTCACGGAGAAAGTCGGGGACGTCTCGAAGGGAAGCCTACAAGTTTTTTTTATATCACAATCAGGGTTCACCCAGCGTATTTTCTTCCCCCGTGACTAATCACATTTTTATAAACAATTTTCTTTTTTTTGGAGAGGGGTGACTTTTCTTTTATTGCGGGTTTTTCAGTTGCTTTCCCCTCGCCATTGTTGCAGTGCACTACTACCATTGTGAATGGAGTGTAACCGTGGTAACAGAAGTTTGCTTTTAATGAAGTCGAACTCCCTTCAAAGCAGGGTTTCCCCCCCCAAAATTCGGGCCCATCCTCAAAACGGTGGCGCTGAAACCCAAATTTGGAAACTTCGTCGGAACACTTGCCAACCATATTGTAAAAGCCATTAAATACAACATTATGTAGCACACGCGTATTGATAACTGGAGTGTTATCGCTTATTGAAGAAACCTGAAACGTTGGCGACATGCAAGGCTTCGAGGTCACCGAATTTGCCGCGATGCGATTGTACTTTGTCGCTAAGCTACGCTAATGCAATATCAATGTTGGAATAACAGTATTCGTATCAATTCACTTTCTGACAAATATTTGAAATCCAATCAAAAAAAGCGATGTCAATTGTTTCACCATGTAAACCGAGTATCAGATTTGTGAATTTACCAATAAAAGTGACCCCGGAACGGTGTGCCGAATTGACGAAAATGTACGACCCATAGAAAAATGGTGTTTTTTTTGGGAAACCCTGTCTTAAAGGAGAACATAGGTAAAAATGAAAGACGACCAAGAATCCTCCGACGATTCATTTGTGTGATGGTACTTTGAGGGGGCGTTTAATCTGCCTTAGTGTTGATCAAAAAGGCCTGCTGTTGTATATTTACTCAAAACGCAGCAAATCACAGAAGGTTTAAATGAAAAAGGCTGTTTTTGAGATTTTTTTTTTGCGATCCCCCCCCCCCCCCCCTTTTGGCCTGATCAATACTCGAGGCACTTCACCAAGATTGTTTGGGGGGGGGGGGGGGGGTGACGGTTGATAATGATTCTTGGATTGTATATTTTTCTTTTCCTCCTTTTCCATGGATATCTTATCCAGTGCCAAGTGCAGTTCATGTTTTGTTGTACGTTTCTGCTGGCTTTTTATTTTGTTGTCGCCGCCATTTTGTTTTGACTCTGTTGTTCATAGCATAACTGCCTAACGCTGATTTAAATAAAGAAAAGTGATTTATAAGGATGCCTGCCTCGCTTTTTATGAGTTACTTGTGTATTTGACGACCCAGCCATTGTTCCAGCCGTTCATTATTCCTCTATTGTTTCATCCTCCCTTAATCTATTCCAGTCATTCCTCCAGCTCCCATTTATCATTTCACCAATCAATGATTTGATCCATTGGCTATCCCTTCTGTCATTCATCCATATCTTGTTCATATATACCCTTAATTCATCCATCCCATCATCTGCCATCCATCGGCCATTTATACAACTATCGCCTATCCATTTATTGCTCCGTCCATCTTTAATGCATCTTTTTTTTGTTTAGCCATCTCTGTATCTATCTTTCTACCTCTCTATGTATCCATCCATCTCTTGGTAGACATTTGAAGTAAACGGGAGGAGGAGGAAATGGAAGAGTGGCGCCAGCAGAGGAAGAGGGTGTCTTTTCCTTGTCTGTAATAAAATAAAAAGCAGAAGAAAGCCCTTTCCAGCCTTGGTTCCATTTTAATCCCTCTACTTCCCCGGCGGCCGTGATCTCTTACCTCCTGTTTGAAGTTTCCCTCTCCTCAGACAGGAAGCAGGGAAGGTCATTTGGCAGTGGAGCGACTTGTTGCCAATTATTATTCTGCCATTGCATCTTTTTTTCCTCATTATTTGGAGAACAAAAGGTAAATAGAGAGTGTTCCTCATTCAAGTTCAATTGGAGCAAAGAGAAGAAACTCTTCGTTTTTTTTAAAAAAAACTGCAATTTCACGGGCAAGTTCCATGTGTTGCTAAAAAGCTCGACACGCTCCATAAACCTCAGGAACGAGCAACTCAATACTCCATTGTCTTTTTTAGGAGTTGAATTATGTGCTGATTTTTTTTTATTATCAATTCAATCAACAGTTGCATGCCTCCTTCAAGGAGGATAAATACACTACTTTTTCTTGTTGATTTTACAGCAGGGCTTAAAAACCTGCATTTACTCAAAATGAAATACATGTTAGCTAATAATATTCAAGGTCTCTAAAAGACTTTTTATTTATTCGTTTTCGTCAAAAAACTAAATTAATGAACAAAAAAAAAAGAGTAAAAATTGTGTTTGGAAAAAAAAGGTTAATTTCAGTGTTTCCTGAAGAATGTGATTGGTTGAAAGAAACCATATCTAACAATTTCCTGTACCACTTTGCCCTCACGGGGGTCGCGGATTTTCAAAGCTTTTTTTTTTCATTATACTGCCCCTCAAAAAGTAATTAACGATGATACGTTAGTATTCAAATACCTAATGTCACGTCTTTACCTCGATTTAGTTTCATAAAATGACGCCGTTGCACTGATCGAAAGTCATTGGTAGCCTGGCAAAAGAGTGGCACGGTCCCGCAATTACCGCAAAAGGTCACTTCCGGTTATCGGAAAGCCCGCGATATATAAATGGAGTAATGAAGGTCGCTGTTTTTAAATACACAAAAGCAGTTAGCTAACCTCGCTCACGGTTAATTTCACTAGCTACAAATGTGGCAAAAGATGTCAAGTTAAAACATTTGAGTTTAGCTGAGGAGAAAAGAACTATGAAGAAGGAAGGACGTCCACTTTACCTGAACACTTCCTCTGGTATGTTTGGACCATGAAAATGGCTAATTTTTCGATTTTATTTCCAACCTTATTTTCATATCTACATTTAAGTTTGTCGTCGGTACACGAATTTCAAATTGTGCCATTTGTTTTTTCAGTGCACTTGAGGTCAGAACGGTATAAGTGAGCTTTTTTCAGAGAATATAAATGAGGTTACATTGTTTAGTTAGCCTGTCTAGGGTGTTTTGCAAATGTTGCGATTCTCTGTTTTAAGAATAATTTTAAACTTCAGTTTGGACCCTCCCAAAAGAAAAAAAAATTGAGTGACAACCTGTGAGTCGGGTCACTTGAGATATGACTATTAGAATTTAGTTAGGCCTTAAAGCATACTAAGGTCTCGGTGTGCAGATTTTTAAAGTGTATTTGAAGTCTTCGACTATCTTTGGACATGCAGCACCATGGCGGAGTCCGTTCTCGTAAAGAAAGCTCTCGCAGAGGGGCCGCGTTGACCCTGTTCTGAGCGCAGCTATCTTAAATGTTTGCACATGTGCACTGCTGTGACTTTTTTTTTTTTTTGCATCCTCCCAAGCTGGAGCAGGCCCCCCAAAAGCCCTGCGGGACCCTGTTTTTTTTTTTTTCTTCCCCCTTTCTCTTTTCTCTCTCCAGAGCCTCCTCGCTCCGTCATTATCGCCCACATGCTTTTTGCAGAGACATCTTGAGCATGAACGCCCTCTCGATGGCTATCACATGTTCCTGCCTAGGAGGGGAGGCAGCTGGGAAGGAGAAGAGTTTTTTTGGACACGTTGGGAGCTTGAGGAACTTTTGCAATAATAGTTTGACATTTAAAAGCAAATAAAGTGCATTGCCTTAAGTTACAAGTTTCATTTAGTCGGTGACCAAACTTGTATATCAAATAATCTTTCCTCATTGAAATGATTGGAAATGCTGTTAATCCATTAATAACCTGCGATAATGGTAGTCGATCTTCACAGATGACAAAGAATATACGTCTACCTGGCACTGCAAGTCTTGATGCTGTTTGTTAGCTTAGCACTGTCTATAGCATTGTGTGTTAGCATTAACTAGCACACATTCCAAAGGTAAGGTTAGGAGGTATTTTTAAATTCACATGCAATTTTCTTTGTTTCATGTTTAGGAAAAGAGAAAACTTCAACCGGTTGAGGCAATAAAAGCTTGAATCATACTGGAGAAGCTCAAAAAACAAAAAAAGAAATCGATACAAAGGTGATTATGTGCTTATTGGATCATCTTCCTCATTTGCATAATGTTCCGAAGACGTCGTTGGATATTGATCCGGTCGTGGAACTTTCCAAAAGCATTTTTTCTCCTCAGATTCTCATAAGGAAGTGAGTTGTTTCCTACTGACAATCATCAGACAGGCTCAGATATGCTTTCAACATCTTCTTAACTTTTATTGGCTGCGGAAGGCGAAGACACATTGCATTTCAGATTTTCTCACAGAACCGACCACCCTCACGACACACCCCCCCCACCCCACCTTCCCCAAACACACGCACACTCATTATCTACAAAGTACTTCCTGTTCCTTCGCAAAATAGCAAGCGCTACATCCATCGTACGTTAGTTAGAAACAGTTATTAAAAAAAATAGAAATAAAAAATGTACAACATACACTTGATATATGTAGAATATACATAATATATATACGGTATATTTATATTATATAGATATACATATATATATTATATATACTTATATAATGTTCATATGCATTTTTTTATATTTGTTTTTTACAGAGGTAAAAATACTAAGTGTAAAAAAATGGTTCTGATTCAAATACAGGGAGTCATTTTTTTTTTCCCTAATAACTTCTCAACTTTAATACAAGACAGAAGAGACGATGCGTTCAGGCACTTGTAAATTGGCTCTGAAAGGACACGTAAAAGAGTGGACGGAGAGGACAAAAGACAAACACACACTTTCCTATTCTGATTGTCTCTCCCCCGATATTTGACACTACAAATGGGATGTTTTGTTTTGTTTTTACTTCTTTTTTTAATCCCCGCAGATGCAGTGTCGGGAGGTAAAAAAAAAAAAAAAAAAACACACCAAGGACACAAAAGCACAGGACGTGGGAGACGGACTCAAGGTAAAAGGACATCCTCAGCCATTCTGGACTTCAACTACAGTAAGTGACATTTCCTTGGCACCTCTATCCGGATGGGAGCTTGACTTCCTAGGTTTTAGTTGAGTGGGGGGGGGGGGGGGCACCCTTGTCCTTTTAAACGCTCCAGATGCCTTAAAAAAACATTTATGTGAAGCATTTGTCAAAATGATTTCAGCAAGAGATGGAACAAAATATTGCAATATATGTAAATACGGCGTCGATATACCAACATCAAATATCAAATACAGTATCAACGTGCTGATATTAGTAAAGTATGGCTACACCGATATCTTATTATTACAGAATTTATATGGCATAATCTGAGAATCAGTCAGATATCAGATACAATATAGATATGCCAACATGAGATATCGATTTAGTATACTTGAGCCAATATCAGAGATTGTACAGTTGTTGTTTTTCTGTTACCAAATTGAGTTTTTTTTTAATATCCTTAATCACATTAAATAACTACATTTCTTGGATGTCTGCATGTTTTTTTTCTATAGCTTGACTTCGTCACTTAGGTAGTAGATACTTCAACATAGATGTCGCACAGTAGCAATGCAATGTATCACGACTGATTTTTTTTTTTTTCCAAAATATTGATGGGCGTGTAATTGTATTTTGTACTTAAGGAAGGGATACATTTAATAATAGTTGTCATGGTTTTGTCCGCATCACTCATGGCACAGTGCTAGTATTGCTTTTCGCATGTTGCTTAATGTTTGGTCAGATTTGACAAAAACGACACGACGATTTTTAAAGCACACAGAAAGCAATGCTAACACTTGTCATAAATGACTCTTGTATTTTGACACCTAAAATGTACAGTATAAATTGAGTTTGTTGGGATTTGTGTTGCTCCTCTAATGTCACCATTGGTCTGAGCCGATTGTACGCCGCAGATAAGTCTTGTTCATTATATCTTTTTTATTTATTTATTTATTTTAAGTATAAAAAAAAGTTTTCAACCAAGTTTGTCACCACGCTTTGAGTTCTGCGACGGAAATCTTCACTCCAGATTGTTAAGGCAAGTGGCAGCAAAAAAAAAAAAAGCATGAAATTCTGACTCTCCCAAGAATGGCAGGGTTTCCGAATTTGAGTGATTATACTTTTTGAGGCACCTTTTGTAATAATCCTAACAATAATGGGTGAGTGTGACCGGAGGCACCACGAGTGAACCACAAAGCCAAAAAATTTTTGTTTTTGTTCTGCTTGTGGATCAGTACAATGAGAAAATAAATAAAATCTTTGGGATATTTTGATTGCTAGGATGTGGCCTCATACTTTTCAGATGTAGTGTTTCGATTGGAACAAGGATGTTGAAATAGGGAAGTAAATAATAGAACAAAGAAAAGAGTACAGTATTCCCCCGCATATTCCTCGAGTTTATTTTTGGAACCGATCATCTGCAGAAAAACTCACATTTGCTGTTTTTGGGCTCAGGCCAAAGCCATGTTTCATATAAAAGTATTGCTTTGGTGCCAAGGAACTATTTTGAAGTGACGGGGGCCGAGCATCATGTCATCGAGCCGTAGTTCTGTCTAATAGACAAGCAATGCTTTATCGCCATCTTGTGGCATCTGTTGGGGATTATAAAGCTTTTTAGACGTGCGTCAATTACCGCGGACGTCAGCTTTTTTTTTTTGCGGCACGGCTCGATCCTTGTATTCGCGGGGGAACACTGCAATTTAAGTTCTCTGATGACAAAGTCAGTGTACAAAATATAAAGTACCTGCATATGTGATACATATATATTCAGCTATAAAACAAAAATAAAAGGCCCCCTGAAAAAAAAAAGAGTGCGGTCTCTTGCCCGGAAATGGAGCATGGAGAGACGAGACAAGTGTCTGCCTTTCGGGGTAGCTTATCTTCCCAGGCCTCTTAGAAAATGCACCAGTTTTTTTTTTTTTTTTTATGACTTTTTGGCTTATATCAATTCCCGGAATTGTCAGGCGATCAAGCGAAACCTCAGCGGTTGTCCCCTGTCCTTCCCTGTGCTTGCGTTGGGTTCTGTTTTTATTTCCCTCTCAGCTGAGGGCCTTATGTCGGCCCCCGCAGCAACCGCATGCCAAGCCGGCCCGGTGGCACGCATTCAGCGGTGGATACAGGCAGAGGCACGGCGCCACCAGAGACAAGCCCAGCAGGGCCAGCCAGCGCGTGCCCAACCGGCCGCCCTCTCCCCCATCGCAGGAGCAGGGATCCGAGTAGTCCCCTTCGGGGTCGGACATGCAGTGGTAGAGCATGGTGTCCGCCAGCCACATGCAGCTGACCCGCCGGACGCATCCCCGCACGGGATCCGGAGCGTCCTGGCACCGGCCTCGCCTGTTCTCCGCCACCGAGAAGGCCTCACCGCAGTGTTCGCAGTGGGCCCGCTCCAGACCGTCCTCCTTGTGGCCCTTCCCGCCGTTGGCGGACAAGGAAGAGCTGGGTAGGAAGGAGCGAGGCTGGCTGGAGACCACGGAAAAGCCCTGGCGGTAGGGCCCGTCGTGGTGGCCCTTAACGGCAAAGGGTCCTAGGGCTGGATCGGAGTCCGAGGGCGAGAGGACAGGCGCTAGCGGGTACGTGTAGTCGTGCTTATGCGCCTCCGTCTTAGCAAAGTGGACGTAGGATTCTGAGTCGTCCATCTGGATGAACTTGTCGCGCATGGTGGCGTGGCGGTAGTCCTCGTAGCCCGTGAGCCAAGAGCGCTCTGACGGGCGCGCGTGGAGACGCTCGCTGACGCGGTCACCCAGCCGCTCCCAGCTGCGCTCGCGCGGGTTGATGCGCACAATTTCCTCATCCTCCTGAAAGGTGACATGGGGAATCCGGGACAAAGGCTGTGGAAAGAGAGAATAGTTGTAAAGGTTGTTAACGATTACCGGGGTCCTCGGTCTAACAAGTTCTTTAGTTTGTCTTGTCGAGGATGGAACATCAAACCCAACCTGGTCCAGCAGGTAGTGGTCCGATAGCCGGTAGGAGTCGTGAAGGTTGTGGTGATATCCCAGCATGCACCTGTGCCTCTGCGGTAGAGGTGAGGACTCGAGCGGCGGCAGGCAGCTCTCCAGCTTCTGGGAGGAGGAGTTGGACGAGCTGTCGGTGGCGTTCTAGGAGGAGGGCGACAAACAAACACAGGATGCGTCTGAGAGCCGCGTTGTCATTGGACGCGGCGGGAAAAAAAAAAAAAATGCTCGGTCGCCGGACGTCGAGATTTGACAAACAAAAACAGGAAGGCTCTACTCCGATTGGGCAAAAAACAGGAAAGTACGACTTTGTTTTTCAGTCCTTGGCTTCCTCATTTGGAAACGGGGGCAAACTTTTCAACGCATCTGCCTTGAAACGGAACCGTGAAAAAAAGGCCGGTAGTCTTTTAATGGCTTCAGGACGATTACGGATGTGGTTATCATGGCGATGGAGTCAAAACGTTTTTGGGAATAGTCCCTTAAAGTTTTCGATAGCGCTTGACCTCATTTGAGTCGAACCTCGCTCTTTCGCTAAATTAGCAGACTTCCAAGATGTTCAACCACAAGCACTTTATCAGTCTTGTCCTTGTTGTTTGAGTTGTCACATGAGCAAAAGATATTAGCGTCAAAGTCAGTGTATCGCTTTGAAAATTGAACGCGTTCAACATCTCTGTCAGTAAGGGTTAGTATCTGTCTATTAGCAGGACATCCAATTTGGGGTCAAATCTCTTTGAAAAGGCTAAAAGCTCATTTAGTTGAGAAAAGGCTTTGGCTGGGATTAGCCCGTTCCGACATTTCCAGCAGCTCTCCGGGGAATTGTTCTCAACGGGAATTCCCGATGGAAGGTTGCCGAGAAAGCCATTATGGAGCCTCAAGTCAGTAAAAAAAAAAACCTGCTTCTTAAAAATATTATAGACACGATTCCAGGAGTCCTGAGTGTTGACTGGTTTGGATGTTCAATCCACTTTGCTTGTTCATGTCACCCGTATCCTTCCTGCCTTTCTGCCAACAGACCGTCAGGGCGCCGCTCCAAGTCAAATCTTGGCCAGACACCACACACGTCTGGCCACGCAGTTTGCGGGCAGATCGATTTCAGGTCAGCCTCGGCAGTCGGGGGGGGGGGGGGGTATCCATGTCCCAGCTGACAGGCACGTGTTTGGCGATGCGGTCTTTTGTGATGAGAAATAAACTATCAGGATGTGTTGGTGTTTGGAGATCTAAGAATTTGATCCAGAAACACTGTCCAGATTTGGTTAACATACGAGCCATGCTTTTCCTGGTTCGATATGGTTTAGCGTGAAGTTTTCTGGAATCTTCTCCAGAAAATGTGTAGACTACTACAAAACATGATGGGGAAAAAAAAAATTGCGAAGCAGTGTATCAAACCAACCACCGTAGCCTATCGATGCTTTTCATTAGCCTATTTATTGCGTCGGGTTAGCGTCATGTGTTAGCGGAAGGCAAAGTTGTGAACGAGTGGTATTATATAGCTTGAAGAATTGTTCGCTCGCTACCAAATTACCAAAATAAAAAAAAACATTTGGTCTCACTGTACTAGCGGGGCTTACTAGCTTAAAAGCGACATCCATTTAAAACAATGTTTCTCGCATGACACATCTGTTTTAGCCACGGTGTCATTTTCACCCCTCGGAAGTTATTCCTAAGAATGATCACACGGACAAACTGTTCACCTCCAGCGCTTTGATCTGGCACATAGCGAGGCCTGAACTCTATGAATTATTTGCCAGATTTATATGACCCAGAAATGCGTTTGTGTGCCCGGTGGAGCTATACCCGTTATATCCTGGACGCGTTCCTGAGCAGCGCTCCCCACATGGACACTGCCATACTGAGAATTCCAAACGCCCACCCTTCCACCCTTTCCCCCCCGTCTTTGCTTTCTTACAAAGCTCTTGCGGAGCAGCCGGCCAAAAATAACAAAACATACCGCCTGTACTCTGGCCTGCTAGGCTGCGACTAATTCAAAACAGGATCGGATCGCTAGCGGATTCTGTGAGCTGAGTTTGAAAGTTTCTTCGATATGTCTTTTCTGTCATTTCAAATTCTGGCTACTTCCAAGTTAATTTTCTAGGCTTTTTTGTTGTCCTCCTGGGATGAACCTAGAATTTACACCCAATTTTCTCCGTCGCGTCTACTCCCACTGTTCCGAACCAGCCGAGACAGGGGAGACCTTCTGAAAGGGGGGTGGAGGACGATGAGGAATCATTTGTCCCGCCCCCTTCCCACCGTCCCCCGATGACTGTAAATCTGCCGGCGCATTTCGTGCCGTCCACGACTTGGCGAGCCCTACCGGCCGCCGCACCGCCAGATCATTAACAGAAGCTAAAAGGAACAGCAGATATGGCAACAACATTGAAAATATCACATTACAGCCTTCCCTTAGTTTATTTCGGCTTCAGCTTTTATGTGTTTTTACAGTGATTAGGCACACCCCCACTTCCAAATATCTGCTACAATTGTTCAAAGTATTGATGTTGCAAGGGAATCTCCTTGCCTATAGTTCCCAGTGTTGTGGAGTCCCGTGACGGCTTTGTCGAAGCCTCTTTTGGTGTTTGTGTGCGTCTCCGCGGTGGCGGTACACTCCCAGCAGAGCACCTATTAGTCTTGGCCGTAGCAGACAGCCAGAGTCCAAAAGATGAACCCACGAGGCACTTCCTCTCGTAAATCAGCCGCCCGGCTCTAAGCTGGGAAACAGCTGCGAGCCGCTAGTTTGCGCGCTGTTGCTCTCTTTTTAAGTTGCTCGAGTGGGTGGAGGGAGAGTTTGGGGGGGGGGGGAGCAGGAAGTAACCTTCTGACCCTGCCTGCTGCTCTCGGTGTCGTATTACAGGGGGGGGGGAACCGTCTCAAGCAGACAAACTTTTTTTGTTTTTTTTAAACTGCAAACAGCTCCAGTGTTGTCTGAGTTGAGCGAAAAGAAAACACTCTTACGGTGAAGACGTCGTCGTCGCCCAGCTCGCCCTCGTTCTGGAGTGCTGTTGAGGAGGTTGTGGAACCTACGGGACAAAGAAAAAAAAGAAACACCTCATTTTTTGTTGCAGGCCAAATTGACTTTGTAAGAAACCTGCAGTTGACACACTTTATTTGCTTTTGTGAATGAACCCCCCCCCCCCCCCGGGCCTTGAGTTAGACACCAGTGTTTAAGGTCGTTTACTACTTCCTCTACAGTGTCAATTTGCAAACCTTATTCCTGTAAAGTTCCTTTGGAAGGAACACTAATACTTGTGTATTGGGAACCAAAAAGGGCCTTTCCCTAAAAGTTCCCACAAAGTTTTTGGTTGGCTAAAATTTCAATAAAGCCCAGTAGTAAACACTTCTTAGTCAAGAATAGAAAACAATCAAATGAGAAATAGTAAGCACGGCGGTTATTGAGCGTACCTGTTTTGTGTGGTGCGATTGAATGCTAAATGTTGTTAGCAAGGCGCTACTACGTACCTTCGGCCAGGTCCTCGATGGCTTTGCGCACTCCCCTGTCGAAAGCCCTGGCATCGGCCGGACTCTGGAAGGAAAGGCCGCACCTTCGGTCCTCCACCTTCCAGTGGTGAAAGGTGGGCGTGGCGATGGTGTACACCAAGTCCTTCCTCAACGGGCAGTCCATGATCACCTGACAACCCAAAGGACATCAGTCAGGATGAGGCTTGCGGGAATTTCAAAAAGATGGAAACTTTCCACAGATAGTTAGCTCTGGGATACATCATGGCCGCCTTCACCTGTTTGTCCCGTAGCCGCTCGCCCCGGATGAGAAACTGGGAGCTGCCAGAGGGCGGTAGCTGGGGCAGCTCGGGCGGCCGTAGCCGGCACACCCCCACCCGACTAAGGGCGCCCCCATCCTGGGCCAGCCAGCCTCCGCTCGAGTCGTCCCGCGTCATCACCACCGCTTTCACACGCACGATGTAGCTGTCACTGGAACATGACAATAAGAACCACGCTTAGACAGTCGGCCCGATTGCGCAACCGTCGCAACCTTTACGCGGTAGTTCACTGTATCGTCTATTCCCGGCATGGAGTTTGCTTTCCACACATCGGCAGAATGTTCGAGGGCGTCTGCAGTCACGACTTTGCCTCGTCCCGGCTCTAACGACGTGGGAGGTGTTGTACGCACACGCGCACGACCACGCGGGCCTACATAAGTGACCATATTTTATAAACTTAAACCCGGGCTCCTAATTGGTGGCATTTCCATCCTAAACTCATCTACTCGCACCTGCGCGATCATTTTATACGGGATTTTTTTTTTCTTGGGGGGGGTAAGAATAGAACGTCAATCTGTCGGCGATTCCACACGAAATGGAGGAAGACGAAAAAAATACGCAGACGGAAGTCCCTGCGACAGTTTAGTCTACCGAGTCAACCAGTACGGAACAAAAGAGTCGTCATGTTCCAACATGATGGTCGCCACCCTCCAAGGGGACACAATGACCTCCGTGCACCGATCTGACAACAACAGGAAGGAGTCTTTGTGTGTGTGTGTGTGTGTGTCTTTTAAAAATGAACATGCAAAGGGTGTGTGGACTCCACTGTTTGTCTGTCGTCACACCGTCCACAACGCTTGTCATTCAGTCACTTTTATGAATGTGCGTGGGTGTTGGGGAGGGAGCTGCTCTACTGGTTTCGCCACCTGTGCTCTGTGTGTGTCCATAGATGCGTCAAATCCGCGGCACTGTCTGTAAGCTAATTATATAACAACACCTCTCTCTCTCTCTCTCCTGCACCCCCCCTTTCCCCCTCTTCATCTCTCACTTGCTCGCCCACACGCACATCTGTATTTCCATTCTCGTCCATTGACATATACAGTAGCGTTCCCCCCGGCTCCTGAAACCTTAACTGAGACAGTCTTCAGTCATAACGACGGCTCGTATAAATAACTCCGGGACGGGCAACAAGTTGTCCGACTGACCTCTGACTTTTTGGTCAGATTCTCTGTTTGTTGCGTTTACCGTAATTTTCGGACTATAAGTCGCGTTTTTTTTCATAGTTTGGGTGGGGGGGCGACTTATACTCAGGAGCGACTTATATAAATATATATGTTTTTTTTTTCACTTTTTTTGGGCATTTTATGGCTGGTGCGACTTATACTCCGATGCGACTTATAGTCCGAAAATTACGGTAGTTTAGTCAGTTGTAGAAATGAGGGACATGGTAAAACTTGGCCATTACAAAGACAATAGCGCTTAGATTTGATCACCATCACGAGCTGACTCTTGGTGCACTTGAAAACACATGTGCGACAGGTCGGGCGGGCGGGCCACCCACGAGCAGCACTAACAGCAAAAAAAAAAAGAAAAATCCAGACCTTTTCTATAAGCACACATGGTTGAAAATAGACAGTAGCGGCTATCAACGCTCTCAGTGATGTGAATATGTCACATTTCGGTCTCGCCTTGTGACCCGTGTTTAAAGCCCCCGTCTGCTGACAGGCCTTGTAATCTGTGGTGGGAACACACAAGGAAGAGCCACAAGCGCTACTTTGATACACACGGCGGCGGAGGCGGCCGCCGCAGCGTGTTCTAGACCAACGTACAAGGATGCACGTAAAAACATTCAGACAAAAATGACCAGCTTGATTCGTCAAATTCTAAATTGTAGTCATATGAGTTTTTATGTCGTTATTTTTTTGGCCAAATGTTGGAACTCTCGTCACTCATTGGCAACTGCGCTGATAAAGGGCAATTCATGAATCACCTCTTCTAATTTAATCAGCCGATCCGTCGTCAGGTCGAAGGTCCACTGGCGTGGTTAGCCTCCACTTCCTTCATTTGTTTGTGATAATATTAGAAAAATATAATGACCCCAAAAATGTCATTCAGTAATGGCTATCGTTCTAAGCAACTTAAAAAAAAAAAAAAAAAAACACTCGACTGGGCTTCACCATTATGTACCAATTCAGAAAAATAAAAAATAATTCAATAGTACACAATTGGCTTCTCTTGGCAGTCACATCGGTGAATACGTGTGTAAT
This sequence comes from Syngnathus typhle, assembly GCF_033458585.1. Taxonomy (NCBI): domain Eukaryota; kingdom Metazoa; phylum Chordata; class Actinopteri; order Syngnathiformes; family Syngnathidae; genus Syngnathus; species Syngnathus typhle. The sequence goes on from NC_083745.1 coordinate 2,607,282, forward strand.
TAATTTTATTAGCCTCATGACATAATTGTCATTTTTAATTTACTCTTACCAAATCAACACACAAATACACACCGTGCTTGGTGAAAATTGTTTCCGAAAATGTCTGACTTATAGGCAACTTGGCCCTATCTAGAATCCAGATAGAATCTCAATAAAATCTCGATTCCAGATGCATCGGAGGATGTGATTTACGTGTAACAATGCGAGTCACCTAACAGGGACGGCCGGTCGTCATGTGCGGCATCCGACTCATGCATGACTGTTTGCGATAGTAAAAAAAAAAAAAAAGAGCTGGTGCTGTGTGATAAGGGCGGCGACACTTCCGCTGACAAAGGCCACTCCTTGGTCTAATCAACACAAGCACGCATACCCGTAAAGGCTTCGCTGCTTATGCCGCACGCACCTCAAGTCCACGCCAGCAGGAAGTGGCGGTGACTTTTTGATGCGCCCGTATTATTTCAGGCCAAATCTGTAACGACGAGGCATTCTTCACGTATTTGATATTCAAATTCCAATATTGGAATTTCGAATACGATGTTTGGCTTTTCGAAAGATCAAATTAAATCGCAATTAAAAGATTTTAAAATCACAATTAACTTTTGACAGTTGACTATGTTGATGCGCACAGTTTGATTTTTTTTTTTCTTAAAAAAATAACATTAAAAATGGATAATATTCAGTGAGGATCAAACTTTACGAATGCTGCTCCCCATTAGCTACACCGTGCGCAGGTCTTGGGGAAAGAAAATCGAATTTCCAGTCCAGTTTAATTCGCTAATTATGTAAACGCCTTTAATTAATCTGAACAATCTTAAGCATAATGCAAAGCATGACATCTGACAGCCGGAGGCGGGTGAGCAGCGCCGAAAGTTGTTTCCAGGTCAGCGAGTGGCTCCGAGGTTTTGGTGTTCTGTGCACTCCAAAATCAGTTAGGATTTTCATGAAAATGTTTTGACAGCGATAGTCAAAGACACCTCCAAAAATGGCTACTCAAGAATCGGTGTGAACTCGTCACGTATACTTTGCGAGGCGGCTACTTTGAAAAGTTCCACATGTTGAGAAGAAATAGAAATGGAATGAAAAGCTGCCCTATCCCCTCCGCAAACGAAAAAAAAAAAAAGAGGCCGAGGTGAAGCGAGTTCATTCCCAACTATTGACACTGATGTTTCCCGGGGGGGATGTCGCGATCGGCTTCTTGCCAATCCGACCCCCTTATATGGAACACTCACTCACGTGTCCAAGCGGAGAGGTTGCCCAGCCAAGTCATTCATCCGGACGCGTTTGGAGTCGAGATAAATTCAACAAAAAGACGATTATTTAAGAAAGGAAAAAAAAAAAGATTGGACTATATTAAAATAAATACGCCCTTTGTTCTTAAAACAGGACTTCGTTTTTGTAACGATACGGATTTGGCTAAAAAATAACTTTCCGGAGAAATGTTACATTAATGTGATAACGTGACACAATCGTATCCGACATTTGAATGGGCCCAAAGCTAATTGGGTGATTCTCAGCTGCTTTTCTATTTTTAATCTTTTACCCATTATTTGACACACTCAAAAGCTTCCGGATCTTGTTTTGAAAAGCGCTGCCGTTGGGTCAAAGTGCGGTGGATAATGCAAACTGGAAGTGGTAGTTCTTAGCGTGTGTCATGTTAGCGCTACATCTGATCCGTTGAAATCAAGGTGGAAAATAAGCTGATTGCTTCTAAACCTCTTACAAGGTCAAGCAAAACTCCCCATAATGCTTCATATCCTCTTAGACTTGAGCGGCTAATACTTTCAGTCCAACAACATTGTATTTAGATGGAAATGAATAAAAAGCGGATTTTTCTCACGCTATCTTCAACCCTCCTTGTGTTTGATAACTTGTCAACTCTGTTTACATAAACACTCGGATGTTGCGGTTTTCGCTCGCGGCGACGCTTATGGACCTAAAACTCAGCCGGCCGATAGTCAACGTGATTTCCGGCGGAGTTATCGCCGCTTGAATAACCCTGGAGTCATTTTGTATTTCATATTTGCTGGGAAAAGCTTTTTCGGGCCTGGAAATGCAAAGCGCATGATACGTGTACATTGCGGTGGCGCTAACCACGTTGATTCACATCAATCCTCACCCTAATAAAACGTCAAAGCAAAGGGCTTAGCTTGTAAGAGTCAAAGTCGACGTGGACCCTGGCTATTATTAAAATCCCTCGGTCATTCCGTCAGCTGATAAGCAAAGATGAATTATTGTTTTAATGAAAAAGGACAAACAATCGGACTCTGTTGTTTGCTCCGGAGATATAAACAGCTCAGGCTATTATATAAAAGCTGTGATGAGTACAACACAGGAAACACTGTTACCATGGATCTGTTCCACATGATAGTGTGTGTGCGTGCATACTTGGCTATACCACGGTTTATTAAGTTCATAGAATTGATTGGAATGCGCTACCGACATGGTATTTTAATCACACACCAACAATGTATGTGTATTTCCAACAATGCATGTTTAAAGGCGGGCCTCCGTTGGGTTACTTTCAAGGCGGAAGTATTCTTATAACCCTTAAATCCACCGGTTCTCGTGTCTTGATTGCATTTGAGCCATTAAAAACATTTTGGGGCAAATCTGCATCAAAGATTGTGTACCCCGCAATCACTATAAAAAGGTGCTCAGAATTCAGAAGTCACATTCTACGGACAACAATGCTCTCTGTTGTATGTATCTCCATATACCGTAATTTTCGGACTATAAGTCGCACCGGAGTATAAGTCGCACCAGCCATAAATTGCCCAAAAAGTTAAAATAAAAAAAATATATATATGTATATAAGTCGCTCCTGAGTATAAGTCGCCCCCCACCCAAACTATGAAAAAAAACGCGACTTATAGTCCGAAAATTACGGTAGTTATGTTATATTTTCGGAAATTCCTCAAAGATGACGCCCGTGTAAGTAAACGTAGGTATGTCGGAGGTAATAAATGACCAAACAAGGCTACTCCAGTGCATTTAGCAAAGGCTGTTGGCACAAATTTAGTGTGTTATTCTTGACGGTTATTACCGGTCGACCGCCATGAAATTCCACACCAAACAGGGGATAGTCTCGATATCAAATGCTGACAAATATAAACATGAGGAACAGAACAATCTTAGCAAGGCGTTCGAGGGGCGGGGCGGTCAATATGTAGACCGTCTAACTCGAGCGTCCGCTACGTGATGAGTGCTTTTTTGTTTGGAGTGGATCGCCTTTCCGTGGGATGCCAGACTGACCTCGGATGAATGTCAATGGGCATCTTGCCCCCAAATTGCAATTAAAAAATCTGCAAGAGTCCGTCATCATTTCGTAATTGTCTTTCGTGCTGTGAAATGTGAGCGTCGGCGTGTATTTTGAAAGTTGCTCATCTGCCCTTATTATAGCTATTGTGATGTGTATATATATATATCTATATCGTGCATGAGCTAGAATAGACAGGCTTGTGCAGAATTGTGCAATTTAGCTCGTAGCTATAGCGCTGAAGTGACCTTCCAAAGAGCCGAGGCTCTGTCACTGTTGCTCCCGCGGAGCCGAGTGCGGCCGGCGGGCATGAATGGGGGAGACAGCTCCGGAAAGTTTCGAGGGCTTTTATGAATGACGCCGGCGTCACGCTAGCGCAGCGCAGACATCCCTCTCCGATGCCCTTCGGGCCCCTTCCACCACCCCTCCCTCTCCAAATGCAAGTTCCCACCGAAACATACTCTAATCGCAGAGCCAAAATGGCGAACCAGCATAACAAACGTCTCCATGTTGGATCGATGGAGAAGCCTCGTGGGTGCTCACGGAAGCGAGGCGATTAAGGCATGATGACGCTATTTTAACCAACATTAACGTGATGCATGTGGGATTTGCGAGGAAAACGTCACGGTTGCAAACCGGTTTTTTTTTTTTTATGAATGGGGGTATGCAAATGAGCTGCGATTGAAAAAGACATGGCGGATGAGGCGTATCGGATATCTCATATCCTGTGAGACTTCCCCTTTCGGTTAGAGGCACCACACACACACGCGCGCACACACGGAGCTAAAAGCAAATATTATAACAACACACGCGCCGATATGATCACTTTGTGGCCTTGTCTCGTTTTTGTTTAATTTGACGTGGTGAGAGCTCCAAGCTCTCTCAGCCGGGGGAAGTGTTTGTAAAACGGGGGGCTGCTGGCAGACGATCCGTTCACAAAATGTTTCCGATCCACCCACGCTTCGACTCCTCCACCACCACCACCACCTCGTTTTTCTCCAAACACAAGGTGGCCCTTCAATCTCGCCACCCAGCAACTCCTATTGCGTTCTGTTATCTTGAAAAATCTTAAACGGAAGGTATTTTTAAAAAAAGTAGCCGAGACCAAGTTAAGCACGAGAGGGGGTGCAGTGGGAGAGCGCAAAGGGGGGTCAAATGTAGGGGTGGTGGGTTTTTTATATGGCTACTTACTCGTTTGGGTGTGTTTCTTCTTCTATCATGTTTCCTCGCTTCACCTTAGGTCACGTAGCGCGGCGGATGCGTTCTCCCTCGTCCTCGTCATCGCGTTGATCCCCGCTACAAATCCACATTTACCACTAAAATATCCTCCTGGAAATCTTTGGTGTGCAGTGCGACCCCCCCCCCCCCTTCACCTCCCTGCTCTTATTCCTCGTCAGCCAGCTGCTTTTCGATTGTAAATGTCGAGCCCCTCTCCTCCGATATCCTCCAACTTTTCAGCGAGCCAGCAGGTACTGTTAGTCCGACGAAAGCCTTCCCTCCCCCCGCCTTGCAGGAGAATATGGACTCGCCCTCAGGTGCTGGCTGGTTGTCGTTTTTTTTTTTGCCCTCCCCCCCCCCGAAAAAATGTCCTCCACACGACGGTGGTTGTTGTTATTACAATGTAAAAATCGCGTTGTAGTCGCCGTGGGGTGGCCCCGCTAGAGCCCCATCTCTCGCGCTGCTACTCCATGTTGGTTTGCAAGGCAGCCAGGCAAGCAGGCAGGCAGCCCGAGTCGCTCCAGCGATGCCGGGGGAGGAGGAGGATGGGGGGGGGGGGGGGGGGTGAGCTGGGCGGAAGTTGTGACGTAGGTCTCCAGTTTGGTGCTGGGGCTGCAAGCCACATGCCCCCACACCCCCAATAAATAGCACCCCAACTTAGCTCCTCATAACCACGACATTGCGCATAAAATAGCATGCAGTAGTTTTGTCCTCTGATCAACTTGCATAGTACTTGTACTGAGAAAAAGAAAGAGAGAAAAAAATCACTGGACACATGTTCATCAAAACAATATGGTCCTATAGTTTGTGGCATGAGTCTCAAATCCAAATCTAACAAGCCTGCTTTCACAAATAGCAGAAGTAAAATAACAAATAAATGTTTTCAAGTACAGTAACAGTACAGTAACTACAGCAAGGTAATAAAATACAGCATTTGTAGTTTGGTATATGCCTGTGTGTGTATTTGCATGGAAATGTCAGTGTGTGACATAGAAATAGAAAATACATAGAAATTTATAGACTATATTTGCATTTTTTTCTTACTGTTTTTCCACAAAAAGACCCAATAAAATGCTTCTGCATAATTGTATTAAAAAATATATATGATTCATGCCTAGCATTGGATTTTATTTTTAAATACAAATCTAGACGTGCGGAATCTAAAGTCGAACTTTTCATGCCTTGTCGGTTAATCTCACCTCTCAGTGTGAACTAACGTGCAGTTCCAAACTCCACATGCATGATTTACTCAAAAGCCCGATTAATTTTACCGAGACAATCGTTCTGGGTTGCTCTTTTCCCACACCTATTGATCCGCTTAAAGTGTGAGCAAGTCAGATGATTGAGCGCTTCTGTTTACACCACTCAACACTAGACTGCATTGTTTGTTTTTATAAAGAGAGGATCAAGTCGGAACTAATCCCCCAGACAGGATTTCAGAAAGCGCGATGTACTACCGCCCTCTGCTGGTCATTGTTGCCTTTCGTCGTACCATGACTTCGAAGATTAATTTACACTCATCGATCTCCTTTTGAATAAATAGAAATGTCATTCAACTTTTCCCTATTTTTGTAATGTCTTTTTAATAAGAAAATGAGCACTCTACACTCTGTGCTATTGCACCGTTAACATAGAGTTATAATTAAAATTAAATAGGATAAAGTATTTACAAGTTTGTGCATAATGATGTTTAATCCTAATGCTGTTTTAATGCCCACTTCGTTGTGTTCCATGTGTGCCTTGGACACCAGGGGGCAGTGTAATACAAGTTTGCATCATACAAAAACATTATCCACAAGTGATTCAGTAATCTTCAGTTGATATTAGTTGTTTTTCTCTGAGTATTGAAAAGTTGTCTGTCTACATGTGTTGATGTACACTTTGCGTTATTTAATTAAAGTGTTATTACTGCATAATTGCTAATTTTGTGAGCCTGTCTATGGTGTTTTGCATTGTATGTTAGCAGTAAGCTAGCAACGTTTTGAACATCAATTCGATTTTACCGCGTTCATGAGCAAAAATATAATTTTTTTTCAATGTTTAAAAAAAACATTTATTTACAAATGAGTTCCACTTGTATTCTTTTCACATGGCCAATGACAGACCACTGGATGCGGACCTATACTGGCACCGTGTGGCTCAAATGGGAAAGGTTCTTGCTCATGTATACGTGCTAAATTTAGGATGGAAAAAAGTTCTTCAGACTAAGAAATTTCAAGTCCTTGATTTTTATTTACTATTATTTTCTTTTTACAAATACAAGTAATAGACATGCGTACACTTCTGTTTGGGTATTAGTTACAGCCATACTCTTAAAAATGTGGTCTGGTTTATATCAGTGCACGGAAGACTCAATTCATCCAAAAGGCCTCGTGTGTGCATACGTATGTACACAAACGCTTAATAAGAGAGAAGACTCGTTCATCATCGGCCGAGTAAACAGCACTGAGTATTTTTCACCATCTCCCTCGGCGCTGTATTGTGTAACACGCTGTAAACATTGGGATTAAACTGGCAAAGATATTATGACGATATATTTATTAGTTATTGGACGAGCAAAAAAAATACTTCAAATAATTCTCACAAGAATTCTCTTCTCCTGCTTCTCTCTTTCTGGTTACTGGACTGAGCCCTCCGAAGCTTTTGAGCTCCTTTCACACTAAATTTGAGCTTGAAAGGAACCTAATTTGTCTTTAATTCAAACCACACTGTGAAGCCCGGGACACATTCGTCAGCTCTGACTCCGTGACCCCTCTCCATCCCCATGCGCAGCCCCCACGGCCCTCTCCATCCCCTCAGCCAATCAGAAACTATCAAGCCAGCGTCTCCATGTCTGTAACTTTTGTACACTTATGAAGTCTGCCCCCCCCACCACCAACTCCAAAGACCACCCCTCCACCCTTTTAAAATCAACAACACTAATGACTCCCACCAACACACAAACACACACGTCCTACCTATCACAACAGCTCACATCCAGGTGATAAATGAGGTCGCCCCTAGTGTGTGGTATGAGTTCAAAGGTCACTCCAACCATTCTTGTGGGGTTCGAGGGCATTGGGAAGTCAGGGGGACCCCACTTCCCCCAGTAGACAGTCTCATCCACCAGGGGGCGACAGACAATCACGTTGTGCTCTGGATGCGCTTTCAGGTCAAATATGAAAACAATCGAAGTAAAAGTGAAAATGATAAACCAAACAATAGTGCTGTTTGAAAAAAAACGGAAAAGATACAAGAAATTTGTTCAAAAGTGAGGAGAACGAAAGCTAAAAGAGGAAGTAAAATAATATAAGAAATAAAGTTTCATTCAAAAATAATCTTAGAAGGGAAATAAACTATAAACCCAGTCAAAACAAACATTCAATATATAAAATCATTATAAGATAGGCTTTTATTAAATACTTAATCATTTCAAATCCCTTTGATGTTTGGAACAAAAATATATTTTGGCCAAGTGTTTGAGAGGCCGGCCGGATCTTGGCATCAAAGGCACATTTGTCTCACGCCAAAAACGCTCGCAAGCTAAATCATTTTGACATCTCCAGGAAATGGATGGAAGTCAATGTCCTCTGAAGTGATATGGAAGCATGACCGCATGCGTGCGTGCATGTGTGTGTGTGTTGCAGGTCAATACCGAGGTCATCAGTGTTTAGTCTGTGGTTTTCGCCCGAGCGGCGGCTCCACTTTTCCGTTCGCCTAGCTGAGATTTACAGCCAAAGCGTCTCAACTTCAGCCATTTTAGTTGAGCACTCATGTTTGGAAATATATCAAATGAAAAGGATGATTGTGCAAAAACTGCAAAAATCACACATTTTTGGACTGGCTTCATATCAGAGTCAGGGGGAACATATCAGTTAAGAAATCTAAGCCGGGCCTCTACGACAAAGTGGAGACTGTGGAGTCTTTCCAGCGCGGTAAGCTAACATTAGCGTGTTTGGTTAAGCGTTTGCTGCAACTGACGGCAAAAGATGCGATCGCAAAGAGGAAGCTCTGGTAATGAACTGGAGCCTGGCAGAAAGGGAGTTGAAAATAGAATAGATCTATCCAAATGAGTTTAAAACCATCTTCAGACTGACTCTGTGGGCTCTTTGAGTACATCAAATGCAATAAACAAACAGTACCATTTGCCCCCCCTCCCCATGTGGGTGCGTTAGCTGTTTGACAGGACTGTACATCATAGTCTTGGATGGCTTCTAATTGAAAGTGACGGCTCTGTGTTTCTGCGGTGGTCAGTGTGGATACTTTTGGGGGTGGGGGTCTGGAACCTAAACCTGGAGGCGCAGACGGACAGAGTCTGAGAACCATGTCAAGAATTCCAGTTCTGTTGTGGGAACCGGTTACTCAGTGTTTGGATAATTCAAGGTTGAAGGAGCCGCCCATCCTTTTATTTTATTATTTTGGCCCGGTCCATCAATTATGCAAAAATGTCCACTGCTGTGTTTCGACTCCACAGTCTCCACTTTACTGTACTGGCCCATTTTCTTTCTTTTCTTAGTCTCCTCTTCAATAAAATTGCTTTACTTTATAACATATTAGCGTACAAGGCCAAGGTTAATTCTAAAGTCTTAAATTGTTGTCCTCTGGTTGTTTGTTTTCTATTAGCATCCCTGCGCTAGCTATATATTGTAACCACACAAAGCAGTATTTATTAGCCCCTTTTACTCCGTTGCACTTGGTCATCAAAATTGTTTGCAGCGGCCTGCCAATCAGCGTCGATCCGCCTTGAGCGCTTGTTTTCTTTGAACACATTGGAAAGGCTCAGCCGGCGTGTCTTGTGTACGCCGCACATGACAAGTCCCAAACATTTGCAATTGCTCATGACAGATCTGACATAAACAGCCTCTCATCTGCCCGGTCCGGAGCTAAACAAATGCACCGCTGATCAACCAAGCTCACTTAATCTCCCTGTTAGATTTTCCAAACAAACCCTCCACACACACACGCACACACACATTGTAATTCCGCTCCAACCAAAAATGCCTCGCCGATCTCATACGCCTGTCAGTTTTCCAGATTAGCCGTTTGGCATCAACTATCAAAGCTAACAACAGTGGAACGTTTTTTAAAAAATACTGCGTGCGCGCAAATCGACCCCGCGCCCCCTGCCCTCTCGATCGGCCCCCCTTTTATTGGCGGCTTGCTCCAGGAGAGCGTGTTGATGGAGCAGCATCGATGTTCGGATTAGGGCACGCGTCCGTGATCAAGTGCTCAAACAGTAGATAAGAGTAGAAGGAACACACTTTAATCCTGTTAGAGTAGCAACTCCGACGGGCGGACGACGCTTTGTTGCACGCCTTTTATCGTCAAATATCAAAGACACAACAAACTGATTGTATCGCTAGCTCTCGGACAAGCTAACTGTACCAATTAACTGACTCGTCGTTTCTATGTTTGAAGTATCTCTAAATATACTCCGGGCCATATCTATACATAAAATGTCAATCGTTCAGCGAACAAAAGAAAGAACATCAGAAGAGAAAAGCCAGGCGTCCATTCACAAGTTTTGTCTCGGGACGGCTTTTCATTTTCACCCTGACTCGAGCGAGGGTGCGCCGCAAAACTGTTGAAATTGGCCGCCGGCATGGCTTTGCTTTAGCGGCCTGTCACTTTGAGGTAGACGTGTGAAAAGGTAATACAAGCTAGGATTTTATTCTCCCTCTCTCTCAACCCCTCCCGATCCTTCTTTTCCGTTTTTTTTTCTTCAACTACTTAGCGCCACCACGACTTTGTCCTTGTCCACGCCGTCCAATGACGACACTTTTAAGACAATTCCTGCTGGTTGTTTTAAAAGTACTTCTGCGCCCAAAGGGATAAAAATGATAGACTATTAATTGGGGAGGGGGAAGGGGTGGGTCACATAATTTTATGTCCCTCTGGCATTTCTTAATTTCTGTCAATCATCTGTTGATTAAACCGAAGCACTTTCTTACTTTACGTTTACCCTTGCTCTCGGTTTCCATTGTGCCTTAACGTTTGCCCATCAATCGGACAAAGAAAGTAGAGCAATTCTAAAGACACCACTGAAAAGTAACGAGATATTCAAACCCGATAATCAAACAAATGATACAAATGGCTTTGGAATGAGTGAAGTGGTTCTAAAAGGTACTTAAACATGAGCCCTGAAGTGGTCATTGGCCAATCCGAGCTCAAGGAGAACATTCAAACTCCGAGATTCGAACCTTGAACCTTACAACTGCGAGCCAGACAGTCGAACCACAAGACCAACGCGCCGCCCTGATTAAAAATACATTCCGTCAAGTTGAATACAAGCCTTGTTGACTCCGCCGACAAGTCCCAACACGTGGCGATCCCACCACGGCACAAAGATTAAAAACAACTGTTGGTAAACAACAAAACGAGCATCCCGCCGAGGCCGCCGCTAATCACACGCGCGTCCTCCAGTATCACGACTGTTTAACATTCATCGGCGCCACGGTGACGACGAGAAGCACGTGCGTTAAGACGCCGGCAATCCCAAGCGTGGGCGCAATTAGTTCTTAAATAAAGTGCCTGCCCTGCTACGCTTTGGCAACATTTTAATTAGGCAATCCCGCTCTAAAGCACCCCCCCTCGCCCTTTTTTTTTTTGTTTTGGTCAAATAAACAGTCCTGTTTGCCTCCAAAGAACTCCCTGGGGGAGGCACTCAGTGGTGAGGGTGCTCATGGTAGGAAATGGAGAGTTTACCCGAGGAGATAATGGCTGTTTCTTTTGAAGGAGATCCAACGCTTCCACTTTAGAGCCCATCGATTAACTGCTTGCGTTGCCTAAGAATACTACTTTTGCTCATTACATTGAAAGAATTCAGCTCCAAAAGTTTAATAGTGTAACGCCGGTCTTGATTCTTCATTTCTTTTTAGTGGCTTATCATTAAAACTAGATGCTACTTTGTAAACTTAACTCTAGCAATTTTTTAAATACTTTTTATCTTTTTAGCAACTACTTACCTGTTTAAACTTCGTAAGTAGATTTGATTTTGTTATGTTATTTAAGCGTGTGAGTACTTTGTCGACCTCTGGCCAACCTGGATACTGATGTTTCTTGTCGTCGCCATAGCAGCGAGTTCTTTTTTTAGCCTCTGGAGGGCAGTGTAACCCAGGTGCTGAGCTACTGGTCAACACTCGTTGACTGCCCTCTGAGCAATTGCGTTTGGCCTCCTTCGATTTCATCCACATACTTTGACTTTATTTCGTAAATTTCCAACATTTTTTGTTTGGCTTGAACAACATCGACTATACTCTGTATACGTCCTTTTTACCGTTTCTAGCTTTTACCGTCATGCCACGCACGTAAAAGTTTAAGCCCCGCAACCAATGCACCGTTGTTGTTGTTTTTTTTTCAAATTCAGAAAGTGCTCGTTTAGTTGCTTCGACCCGGACACTTTCGTCTTGTTTCTTGTCAAGAGTGTCTCAAGATAAACTCCTTTGACAGGGTTGCAATCTCTCACCGCCTCTTCTTAGACACGCCAATCAAGATGTATTCACAGTGAAGGGCCAATGACTTATTTTCTTAGATTCTTAGATTAGCTTGGAGAAAGTTTATAGCCCTTAAAAGGCTTTGTTTTTCATCAGCCTTTGTTTTTCCTCGACGTTTCCGCGATGGGAATTAAGGCGTAAAAATGGGAGCGGACCCTCCCAGAAAAGATTTCTGGCCTTCTAAAGAGTAACAGGATACTCACAAGTGTCAGTGATTTTTCCACTTTAATCGTTTTTGACTGATTTTCAGCTTTTATTTCCGTGCTTGTAAGCTGACAGGACAACGGGGAAAGGACTATTGGGGAACTTCAGGACTTGGAATTCCTGGAACTTGATGTTCCACTGTATGTTCGACGCCAACCCATAAGGTTCCTCCAAGGACTCCAGAGTCTTCTTTCGGCGGGTTTTCTTTTCGAGATGGCCCAAGAAGAACAACCGGCAGGATAGAAAACATCACCTCGGCATGACGGATATTGTTTTCCGATATACGGCAGAGAGAGAGAAAGACTTGGTCAGTCCAAACAGAGCCGTAAAGTGCCGCATGGTTAAGCCTGATGAATTAATAACAGGGAAGGCAGATGGGTCCCAGGGGCATAGTGGGAGCGCGGCAGCATGGCCGACAGAGTGCACCGTCAACACGCACGCGCACACACACACGCACGTCTAAGTGAAAAGTGAGCCATTTGCATAAAGTGAATCAAAGGACAAAGAGAAACATCTCCTCGCTAAACGCAAACACTTCAGTTTTCCAACTCCTGACCTCATTAGTTTCATTTGTACAAATGTGGCCGAGTTGAGTCATTAGCACACCTAATGAAGGCCGGCCCAGCTCAAAATCAGCACCCAACGCGGATCAGCATTTCAGCCCGGATGCTCAATCGTGGCACTTTTTTTTTTTTTTTTTTTTGCCAAACGAGGAATTGTATAGCGTGGCTTCTCGGGTTTAATGATCACACGGCCCTCTTGCTCAATTAGCCGGCGATTTATTGTAGGGAGGGTTGCTTTTTTATCATTTAAATTGCAACGCAGGGATGCAATTAGCTGGTTGTTTTTTTTTTCTCATTAGCTTGCCCGCTAACGTCGTATTAGCCCGTCCCAGGACGCTTGCTGGACTCACTGACGCAGTCGTCGCTGGGAGATGCAAACTTTTTCCTTGTACTTGAGCTGGGCAATAAAATAAAATCTAAAGAAAGATCTGAATGCGCCACCTGCTTCGAGGCCGAGCTTCCCCGGTTTGCTTTCCTCTTTTCATCTCCACGTGATTGTATTTGTTGGTAATGTCACATCGCTCTTGTGTGATTGCAGATGTGATGACAAGCCGGAATGAGACTGCGGCATCGTTTACGACGGGCGGATGGGTCAAGGTTACCGTGCAATCTTCTCCCGGATGCGGAGGAACAGCATGGTGAGACACTTTTGCTTACAAAATAGATCGAATGACTTTTTATCACTCGGGTCGGACCATGTCAAATAATATAACATCATAAAGGGTTTCCGAAGCCTAAACTCCAACCGCCGCCTTTCTTCTCACCGTCGTCAAACGGATCCTGTTGGAAACAAAACAAAATATCCATATTTCATCGGGCGGCGGCGAACGGCGTTTACAAATGTCACATCAACTCGCGCGCTAAAAGGTCTCGGCGCCTCCGTCGACATCTCGATCGGCCCGAGCTGAATATTTGAGCGTTCCTCCCAGCCTGTCCGTCTCGGGCGTAGATTTCACATTGCGGCGAAGCCTCGGAGCGTTCCTGCGCCTGCGAGGCCTCCTTTCCGGAAAGTGTGTGACAATTCAAGAAAGACTTCAAGAAGTCCAACACACCACAGACGGCTGCCCGCACCTGTACGTACGCTCGCGCAGTCGTCCGAACCCGAGGCTATATCGTGCGCCTGTCAGGCCGATGGCGCTCACGCGTGTTTGCTTTTCTGTGCGCCTACGCCAACTACGCTGCGCGGGAAGAAGGCAATGGAGAAGATGGTTGGAGGGCCTGTTTCTTTATTCATTACCCAACGGCCGAGGGGGTTCTCACGGGGGACCTGGCAACAACGCTTCTCCCCGGGCCCATCAGTAGTGTCGCTCGGTCGGGGGCTACAAGCTAGCAGCCATCTTGTTCCTTTTCCTGAGATGATAACCTTCCAACAAAAACCCCCTCAAAAATAAATTGTAGCTGATACAAATTTGAATAAGTGACCCGGAAATGGAAGTTCTGTTGTGATAGGCGATCCTTGGAGAAAAAAAAAAATTCCCAGCCACGTCCCACCCGGGATCGTTTCCCGCCCCCTCCCCTTCCGTAGAGTGAGCATCGATTACCGCGACATGACACATCTCTCTGCTGACCCTTTCCGCCTTGCCTCAAATCCTCCCCGCCCCATACTGATCAATGGCAATGCCGGGGGATCAATTCCTCGGGCTTTGGGGGTGTCAGATGCGATAGGACACGAATGAGGGCGCGCCGGCGGACGCTTCAAAGCTCGTTGCTCATCAGACAAACAATTCAAATTGAAGACCGCCATTGATACGAGAGATGAGAGGCGCGTTGAAGCTTTTTGTTGTTGTGTGTTTTCGATTTGTTGTTGAGCATGAAGAGAAGTACTTTTGACATTACCTCTCCTTCATCTTAAGATGTAGTCACTAGTTGGGGGTCTCTAGGTCTAGACTTAGAAGCTCTTCTATTTGCCTTTATTTTAAGCAGAGCAGCCATTGTAGGATTTACGGTAGGGTTTGAGTGAAATTACTTTTTTCTTTTTAACTGCAACTATTTGTTCAAAGTTCTTTCATGACAAAACAACAGAAAAAAGTCACATCAAGAAACGGTAATGGAGAAAATGGCAACACAAAAAGGAGAGATTGTGGAAGAATGAAAAAACCCACACACAAAAGCATTAAAATTTCATTGAAAAATAAAAAGGATGCCGTCCCATGAAAAACATCCTAAATGGGTCTTGTGTGTGGCGGGAAGCAGCTCAATGTACCTGAGGCACTGCAAAGTGTTAACACGGAAAACACATCAGAGGAGGAAGCGGACGAGGCCCGACGACGGCCTGTTGGGGGTTGGATGCTAACGTGCACCCTAACGTGCTCGATACGTCCCACTTTGCAATTGTTCCGCATGGCGGGCATCGGGTCGGCCATGCTGCTTAGTTAGCTAGCTCATCGTCGAGTCTCGGGCAATTAGACGATACCGACCGACCAACTTGAATCCTCCACCAGTTTGTATTCCGTGCAAACACCCGAGTGAACATTTAGCTCCCGCGTTGGTATTTATATCTCGGTGTTAACATCCATATCAATACTTTATTTTTTTTCGGGTTGCTCCTCATAAACACGTTTACGGCTTCCTAATGCGTTATCATGCGGCGTTATTATTTAGACATATACCGCCGATTACGATACCTATATATAAGTAACGGCCTGGCGGCTGAAAGAGATGTTTTTTAAATCCCAATCATCCATCGCACGAGCGCCGTTTCGTGGAGTTCACATCTATTCCGGCGTGGCACATTTAATTGCCTGAAACATTTCGAGCTGCCGGCGTAAAGACGAGAGCTCTCAGGTGGCTTCTCAAGAGGAAGGCTGATGAGAGGCTATATTAAGGCTGTTAAACAGCGGACAGGGGAGGGGGGGGGGGCTCGTGTTGGGGGAGGGTTCGCGGCAGGCCCGAAGAGACAAGAGCCTTTATTGGAAATGTAATTTTTGTTTATCCGCAATCACCTGCCGGCTCGTTTGTTTTTACGCACGCGGGCGCTTATAGCGAAGGGCGGCCGCATCCTCCCAAGGATTGCTCTGCGGAGAGGCTGCGCTTTATTACAAATAGGAAGGCTTTCATTGCAGATTGGATGGGCGGAGCTACGCCGCTCTACTACTGAGCTTGCCCGACCGAGCAAAGAATCGCAGCCTTGAGTCATTTAGGTTGTAGCATTGTTATTAAATAACATGAATTTACTGTAAATTTAAACTGAAAATAGCACACTGAGGATTAATTTAGATTTAATTTATTATTAATTTTATTATTTGATTTATTGTCATTATTGTTAGACTTAATTTATCATTAATTTAGACTTTTTTTTCAGTTCCAAATTTTATGAGGTACCTTCTGTTTTAAAAACAAAAACAAAAAAAAACACAGATTGACAGGAATACCAACGCAAACTTAAACAAACGAGAGAAATTGCACGTCAAAGCTCCTCGTTTATTAAATTAGTTTTGAATAAATATTTGGAAAAAGAAGGTCTCCCAAAAAAAGGTCTTGCCCTCTATTGCGTTCATGCGATCCTGTTGATCGGCCGCAATGATGTCACGGTGTGCCTGCGAATTCACATTTGCTCTCTAGTTGCAGCTAATCGCTTTATCATCAGAGAACATTTCTCTAATAAGGTCGCCACCCTGCCTAACCTCCACCCTGTTAATGATCAGGCCGGGTCATGGCTATTAGTTTGCCCTTCCCCACCATTGGGAGGCACCATTATCGCTGTTCTGTAGGAAAAGTGTGTGTGTGTGTGGGGGGGGTTAGGGTTAGGGTTAGGGGGGGGGGGCTTTGAGGAGGTAATTTGGTCAGCGCAGAATTAGGGAGTCCTCGGGTGAAGTATGATGGGGCCGGTTCCTGGCGGGTCATTGCGGCTTCCTCCATATTTCTAAGCTTGATTAAAAATTGATCGGCGGCGGAGGCAATGTGAATATATTATTGCGGCCATTATTCACCTCTGACACATAATTGGACGGTACACACGGCTCTATTTGCTTGGTCGCCATCGCTTTGTGTGTGCGGGAAGAAGTGAAACGGAGGCCGTTTGAAGCCATTCTGGATGCTTTAGTTGGAGCGTGGATATGGATATAAAAATGGATACACCGCGTGTGAACGTATAATGACTTTGCTGCTTATCAGTCATGACCTATCCCCGCAAAAGTTAGAAATAAAGCCTTGAAATACACTGTTGGATAAACCCAACATGGATTTGGGATTTTTTTACTTATCTCCGACTATATTTTGTCCTAAAAAGCAGCCCAAGTGTGGAGAATTCCCATAGTAGCGGTTAGCTAGCGTAGCCAGCGGGCACATCGATATAAATATATATATGTAAAAAAAAAAAAAAAGTGGCGGCTAATGCTATTTGCAATTCACTTGAGGCTTAGTGTGGTGCCATTGTCACGCCTTTTTAGCGTATTAAAACAGCGTGACGGAAAAGAGGCCTCGCACAACATGCTCTGCAAATACACCAGGGAGACTTTTTCATCTTTTGCTCCGCAAATTATCTTCAGTTGCAAGCTAATACAACAAATGCTCACAGCAATGGAAAAAAAGTGAACAATTCAGCCCACCAACCAACCAAGATAAATATTGTTCATAATGATCCATTATTTGCTCTAACTATATGGTACTCCTCCGTGTGGGAGGGGGCAGGGGGGGGCACACCCACCCCTCACTCACAAAGACATTACCCCTCCCAAGTGGAAATCACTGGTGGAGATTAATAACGACATTAAGGCGGTAATGATGCTGCGACGGTTGAAATATTTAATAAAAATCCCTCTGCTAGCAATTAGCGCAGCATGTAACGGTAGCGCACAAGAAACGGAAGCCATTGTTGTCGGTCACCTTCATCACCCCCTTCCCTCAATTTAAAGCCACCATTTGTGAACAGCGTTGCTCGAAACAGCCTCTTCTCACCTTGACAACAGCAGCCGTGGGAGGTGTGGCCGCAGTGGTGTACAATCTTAATTACAAACACGCCGCCTTAAGGAAATAAGCAGGGGATAAGTTTGTCAGCCATGCAGACTCATGAGGACCAGTCCAAATAAAACAAAGTCAATATAACATTCCAAGTTTCCCGAGAGCCGTTCAGGGAACACCATTTTTATTGGATGATCGACTGGCATCTTGGGGGGATTTCTTACTTCCAGTGCCTGGAGGGGGGACGCTGTGAAGTTCCCCACTCAACTTTTAGAAGAAAAACCTCCAGAAGGCGAAAAGTGTCTCTGCTGGCTAACTGTCTAAAAAAAACAAGTGAGGTCGCCAACTACATTTCCAACCAGTTTGGCGTGTCCAAGGGATTGTTTTGACACATTATCATTCTGTACGTCCTTGTTTGCGTTCACACCTCTCGATTTTCCAGTGGTCAGCTCCGATAGCTGACATGAAATGGCGGGAAGGCAGGAGGGGTCCCATGTTGTTGTCAGGAGGAAGGTCAGGGGTCGGACCATCCGATGGATCCGTTTATTGGCGGCGACGTGCGACCTCCAGGTGCTCATCAACAACGTCATTCAGGCGTGAGGCACGGAGCAAAGAACCAAATACTGTGTGTGTGTGTGTGTGTGTGATCTTAATGTAATAGCCGCTCACTTCACAACGCTGACAAAGGGAGAGCGATCAATTTGCAATATTGTCCACTGCAACAAAGAGAGGACATGAAAGCGAGCACATTAAGCGACGCCATTGTGTGAACTCTGCAATCAATAAACATCAGGGCCATGAGGAACTGTGTGCGTGTGTGTGAGAGAACAATAGAGAAGATTGTTTAAGTTCCTGGTAAACTTTCTTTTCCCCCCGCTATTGTTAATTAGATAGTTATCTTTAGCCTCGCCGATCGAGTGGATAAGACCTTAATTAATCTTCTCATCTAATTAACTGTCTTGCCGTTAATAACGTCAGACACGTCGTTGTTGTACCTTTGCCTGTCAGCGCGGAATATACGATAGTGAAAGCCGTTCCTTCATCAGACGCACTTCACGAAAAGGAATTGAAGTGGTCTTCAAAGATTTTGAGCATGATAGAAAGTTGGTGTGGAAAATAATGGAGACTACCGTATTTTCCGGACTATAAGGCGCACCGGACTATAAGGCGCACCTTCAATGAATGGCCCATTTTCAAACTTTGTCCTTATATAAAGGCGCACCGGACTATAAGGCGCACCATTAATGCATCATGTCAGATTTTTAATCCAAATCAAATCATTTTCCATTTTATCTTTTTTATTTCAACTTCAGACCCAACAAATTACTTTATAATCACAAAATAATGATCATAGTCTTCAGCAGGCCACGTATGATTGATTTCATGACACAATCCTTCGGGCCAGTTTAAATTTAGGAATTTGGTCCGTATATAAGGCGCACTGGACTATAAGGCGCACTGTCGGCTTTTGAGAAAATTTTAGGTTTTTAGATGCGCCTTATAGTCCGGAAAATACGGTAACTTGCATGTCAGACTAAATGACATGGAAAGGGATACCAGTCTGAAAAATATTCACACACACACAGAGTCAGTCAGTCAGTCTGCTCGGTACAATCCCCGCTGGGATCGAGAGCCTCATTTGCATTATGATAGCGGGCAAATTAAGTACATTCCAGTGAACTCAAAAGGGCCTCCGTCACAACAACACACATGCGCGCACACACACACCAATGATTATTTTTCCTACTGGGGAAAATTGGAAGTTTGGAGGGCGACCCATCCTGGGTAGGAGCGCTACAGAGTGGGCACCTTCCCGCTCAGTCAGAGAGGAAACTGGCGTTATGATGGCATTAATTATAAACTAGGTTACTTTCAATTCCCACGACTCCAATCATTGTGGCAGCTCGACAATACATTTCAACTTGAGCAGATGTAGAAAGGAAACGTCAAACCACCAGGGGCCCGCAACACTTTTACATGTCGCTTTTGGGAATTAAACCTGGGAAGACTTTTTAAACGGTTAACGCTAAAGCGTAGCTCATAACGTTCCTGACAAAATCATTTCTAATCGGAAGAACAAGAATAAAATGCTAACAATAATCAAGATACGAGCTCACATTGCCGGCGTGGCTCCTTCAGGTCCATTTAGTTTTGCCGCCCCTGCTGCTCGGGTCTCATGAATAACCAAAGCAACGTGATCGTTCTCTACATTAAAAACTTCTACATTTAGATTTAGATCTCCCGTCTCGACCTCAGGTAAGAGAGCACTGAAAAATTTAACAGCCTGTAGAACCTTCCTCACCGCTCCTTCCTCAAATTAAAAAGTAATTCACATCTCGGCTACTTTTAAAAAGGTCCGGCTCTGGCCTTGCCCTTTAAGATGAGCTCAAACTCACAGACTCCACACCTTGGTTGAAGGTGGATAAAAAAAAAAACCAACAACCTCCTTATTGCATTAAGGCAATTAGACCATCTTTGCCCTAAATAATAAACTCCCAACCTTGCAGCACGTGTTCAATATTTCATCTTTTATTCAGATTCGGGGAGTGCTTCTATAGTGAATGCAGACCTCTCCGTAGTGCAGGTGGGCTTCCAAGGAGGCTTTTAGATGGCGGAAGGGGCGGGGCCAGTTGGGTAAAAGCCATTGGCTTAATAATAAATCGCCTACTTGTATAAAAAAAATACACACAAAAAAAGAAAATCCGGTTGGCCAAATGGGAGAGCAAGTTAATAATAAAGGTCAGGATGAAAAGTAAGTAAAAATGCTGAGACTTGCTGAGGCAAAGGGAAAAAAATGGCGCGCTATAAAAAGGCGCCAATACAAACATAACCAATATTCTGCAGTGCTTTTAAATACAATACTTTGATAAATTGCCACAAAACATAATATCATACCAAATAAGATGTCAGTAAAGCCCTAATATCATGGTTGGATCAATTCAATACAATTCATTGATATTTTAAAGAATGAACATGGCCCCGCCCCCTTTAGCTCAAATTTGACCTGCGATAAAATATGGCACAAATCATAACTTTTGTCGCTTCATTTTTAATCGTTCTTAATTTTTGCATAACTGTTAAAGGATGTTACAGTAGATTGACTTACTGGGCTGAGTTTCCGCTAGCGTCTTGTATGACGCCACGCTCAACCGAGCCGAATCGTACGGCGTCAGGGTTATTAATCCACAAACAAAAAGTAGGTGGCATTGAGAAGTAGATTAGGCGTGAAGGTAACGTAAACCGCAAAAATCTCTTCATAGAGACAGTGACCCATCGAATAGGAATGGAGGATTTGTGTGTATGGGGGTTCTTGGGCGGTAATTAGCGCTGGTGGTTGCCCCCCCGTAAAATTGAATTTAACGACAACACAGCAAGTCTTAGCCGGCGCCAGCTAATCCGGCACTCCGGAGCATTATGCTTAATGGGCTCGAAAAGAAAATGATGGCCGCTCAAAAGCAAAACCAATTAACACAGAGCGGAGAGCTGATGCGGAGTGCTGAGCTCCACACATCGTCCGCTCGTCGTTATATAACGCCATTTCTGCTCATTTTGAATAATGGAGGCCGAGGAGGCGTGACATCATGTTGCGACCGCCGCACCTTTGAAAGAACCCGGTCGGGGACAGACAGCGCTGTTTTTATTTCCTCTTCTCGAATCTCTTAAGTTTGCCAATTCACAAAAACTTGGCTTCCTCTGGTTTTCACATCTTCTTGCCCCCCACATTGTTTTGGGAAACTTGGATTAGCAAGTCTCATTGTAGCATAGCAGGCTAACTAGCAACACAATAAAGGATCTGCTCCGTCGCTGAAACACTCGCATGTTAATACGAGAAGTCTGCTCAGACTCTGTAAGCTCCTGTGCTCCCTCAAGGCACAGCCCTGGCCATACATCATCGTAATTAAAGGCCGGCGTAATGACGCGGGGTCTCGGCAGCATGATTTCTGTCGGATCGCCATGCTGCTTCATTAAGACCACTCAAGCTAACGAGCTGTGGCTGTAATAAAGTCCTCCCACCGGTCTGCCCACCGCCGGTGATGAAGGGGCCGTGAGCCAAGGCCTGAGATGGAATTAGTAGAGGAAGAGTTTTAGGTGGACCAAGGGACAAGCCGCTGCCCCGGTGATGGGGGTCAAGGTGCTTTTAGATTGCTCGTCGACATACGCCAAGCAAAACGTCAAGGAAAAGAACTGTATGGCTGGCGTTAGCTAGCACGCTAGCCATTATGGTTTGCTTGTCGACATATGCCAAGCAAAACAAGGAAAAGAACTGTATGGCTGGCATGCTAGATGTTCTATTTTGCTAAACAATTGAAAGACAACCCAAAATGCATCCCATGGAGCTCACATGGCGGTTTAAGAACTGTATGGCTGGCGTTAGCTAGCATGCTAGCCGTTATGTTTTGCTAAACAACTGAAAGACAACCCAAAATGCCTTCCATGAAGCTCACATGGAGGTTTAATTCCCAATCTGTCCTTTTCGATGTCTCTACTTTGGCACCAGGCAGTCTCGCAATCTTTTAGGTTCAACTATTTACAATAAGCACTCTATTTCCCCTCCCTCCGCACCCGCTGGATCCATTTTTAGTCATTGATTTTCTTTTATCGAGGAATATCTGCGTCCGTAGACAAGACTCGATCAGGAAGCCGCATTTACGGCCTCTCCTTCCCCTCCGACTGCTTCATCGCCGCGCTCGGCTGTGATTAGTCACACGACGCGACATTAACCTGTAAATTAAAATTCTTCCATGCAATTTGATGGGTGATTTAATTCCAGTATTGTACCCCCCCCCCCCCTCCCCTCGACCATTCTTCAGACACCCCCCCTTTCTCCGTCTCCACCCGCCGTGGGCTAATCCCATTATGAATTCTTTATATAGCCTTTTCCCTTAATGATCAGCGGGGCCTGCTCCAATCCTGATTACTATTGTACACTTAGCACTACATAAAGCAGGGGATTAATACGCCCCTCCAGGATGGTTGCTATGGATCCACTCGTTGCCTTCCGAGAGATGTTGCCCGCCGCTTCAATTGGCCGTAAATTGCTTTCCCTGGTGGCTTCCCACGTAACAGACAAGAATAGGGGGGTGAATTTCTCTCTCTTGTGGTCCAGCGCCGTCTCCCCGGAACGAGACGAAAGTGATCCGCTCTATAATTCATGAGCCAGCACTTTCGCTTTCTTCTGCCTTCAAATTTTTCCCCTCTGCGGCCAAGACGCTGTAGTAACCCTGCTCTTCCTAATAACAATGCGAAAAGGTGCTTTAAGGCTAGGCGGGCCTCGTACGCCAACGCTAATTGTGAAAGAGTTGACGACGTGATGAATTTAGACCCTGGTAATGGGCTTCCCTAAAATAGTCACTGATGCGAACCAGCAACACAAGTGTTGGATCCAATTGAGCTCTCAGTTTAGCTCAGTGCAACAGTCGATAAGGGAGAACTTTTGGAGTCCGATGGCGACCTGCAAAGTTTTTACTGAAGTAACTTTCGAAGCAGGCGGGGTGATGTCATGGCGGCTACAATATGTACAGCAACAGTCCAGAGAGAGACAGCGGCTTGTGTTTACGTTGTTGCGCGAGATTGAAAGTTTTGCTTTCCTTGATCCGCCATCTTTGGAGCCCCACAGCAACTCTCCCTTCCCTCATAACTTGACGTGGTCAAGCCTCATTGCCCTCCGAGGGGCCCGGCCGGAGCCAGGCGGCTACAGATGTGCTTAGACAGCGTAACATCCCGCCGTAGACACCCGCCGCCCCCAAACGGTAAAAACTCACACTCCGGCGGCGCTCGCCAGGTCCACCACCTGCCCTGGCCTCTGCTGCTTTTCCCCCAGCCAAGGAAGCTCATGCATGGGCACACCGGGCAGCGGCCCAGCCTCTCACATCCAGGGCCAGGGCCAGGAGACGACGGCCAACAGCTGGCCGAGTGCAGAGGATGCCTGGAGGCTTCCACAGTAGATGAATCACCGCGGATTAATATTTAACTCCAGACTCCTGCTTCCCTCCAGCATTTCTCTGTCCTCCCCCTCTTTTCCTGCTTTCTCCCGCCGTCCCCCAATCCTGCAAAGAAGTTGGCTCAAGGAACCTTCGCTGGAAATATCATACGGGGGTTGTGATAGAATTTGGGTTAATGTAACGTGAGTCAATACCTGAAGGATTTTTGCCTTAATATGCGTTTTTATGAAATATACAGGGGTTCTCGGTTTACGACCTCGGCGGCGACATGACGCAAATTTGGACAAAAAGTCGATACGTGGTGTTCTACAGGTTTTGTGCGGTTGGGCCGATATTTTAAGACTCTTTACCAAATTCCCCAATTTTGAAAGAAACTCAAATGTCATTGGTGAGCCTTTTATGAATGAATTGAATTTTGGTTTTGGATGGTTTTGCGTTTTTAACCGTGAGGTATTTTCCATTCGAGTTGGCAGATATTTTATTGATTGCAAGGGAAATTCCAGATGATGAACGGAATCCAAGGTGTCATCCTGGGAACCAAAAAATGAAAAAAAAAAAGCTGTAATCATGACTTTAAAAGTGCTTACATTGGTGATTTTGATGGCTTTCTGGAACTTTGCAAAACTGATTGACTTAAACAGTTTCACGTTTTTAGCCGCGAGACAATTTGAGTTGGATTAGTTCGATATTTTATGCATCCCAATGGAAATTCTTGATGACAAAAGAAACTCGAGTGTCATTGCTAAGTACTGTAGCAGCCTGAGAACCAAAATGACATAAAACAAGTATTTTTTTGCAGGTACTAAAGCTTTCGTTAGCCCCGTAGCGATGACAACCTGAGCCACGCGGCCCCGCGATGGCATTCCCAGATGGGACCCGCGTCGTGATGACTGCTCTGATTTTGCGATTAAATAAAAAACAAGACGGCTTCTCTTCATCTTCCTCCTTCTTTGTTTCTGCGACGCTGCACTTTCCATTCCCCCGCCGTCTTTTCCACTGTATATGTTTGCGAAGATATATCGTCCCCCCGCGGGTGCCTCTCATTCACATGCATGTTCGGCAAGGCTCGGACATAAATCCACCTCTTTATGGCCCGGCATAAAAGCCAAAGGGGAGGGGGGGGGGGGGGGGGCGTGATTCTTCTACTGTACGTTCCGATCCCACTTGTAACGGATCAAGCTCTTGTGTTTGGTCTTCAGACCAGTGGTGTCCAAAGTATGGCCGTGGGCCGTTTGCGGCCTGCTGTTGATTGTCTTAGCAGCCCATGTCATAGTGACCAACTGCTATACTACAAGGGTTTTCAACCGGTGGTCCGCGGCCCTCTCGTGGTCCGTGGCGGTATTGCACATGGTCCACAAAATTGGAACTGGAAAATAATTGTAACATTTTAAAAAAATATATTTAGAGTTGGTTTTTGGTTATAATGGCGGTCCCTTGGACAAAAATGGAAAATGTCAAAATGGCTCTGCGGCCCTCTGAAGAAAAAGTTTAGACGAGCCTGTTTGGGATGGCATTTAGTCTCTGCCTATATGCGTCCACCATATATGAGACTGTGAACTTTTCTTTGTGTGGACACGTAACCAAACAACGGGCCCGGCGGAATTTGCGGGGGATTTGGTGGGAATCGCCACGGGGATGGAGGTCCCGGCGGGACCGCTTCCCGTCCTCCCGATTCAGGGTCGCTCGGCGGGTGCCGTCCCGCCACGCCATCCCGGACGAGTTTTCAGCAGAATACGACTCTCTTTTGTGCGCTAAGGCCCGAGCATAATCGGAGAGGCCGCAGATTGTCTTTCAAATATGAATATGCATATTCATAAGCCATACCCCTCCCCCCTCCCCTCTTCCTGCGCTATTCATTCCTCTCCTCATTTTCCATTCCAAACATGGCGCTCTGCAAATGAAAGGTTGCCGTGTCACACCCCTGAAGGTTTGACAATGGTAGAAAAATCCTAATTACATCCTTTTTTTTTTTTTTTTGTGATTATTATGCTATGATTATTATTGAGAATGTGTGGGCTGATGTTTGGTGAGTCTCCATGGAGACAAAAGTACTTAACAGCTCCGCTTCAGAGGCCAAAGCTGTATTATTTTCACTCAACACCGGTTTCCTCGTTAAATGTCAACGGACGCTTTTTTACCTAAAGAAAAATCCCGTAGGGGTGGGGGGGAGTGAAAACATTTTGGATTCTGAATAATACTTCCCAATAAGTTCAACTCCAAAACTTCTCCACCCAAACCACAGTGGTGAGTATTTTTACTCAGCGTGGAAAACGATACTTTGAGCAGTGATGGCTCTTTAGCGCCAAAAAGACAAAGCCAGTGTTTGTTTCCAGGCGCTGTGAGATAAAGTGGTATTTTCAGAACGGGATGACTCACATGTGGACTGCGTATGGTAGTAATCACACAGCGGGAGACTCTTCAAAGTGCTTCTGTTAGTCATGTTTGGTCAAAGTAGTACATGGCCAATGAAGAATAACTCGCTTAACATTTCTTGTCGCTAATGGGATGAAAGTCAAGTCGATGTCACCTCCTCGATGATGTCATTGATCTTTTTCCAGCCGGTGCCCTCAAGAGTGACTGAGACCACCATCTTTCTTTCCATTGTTCTCGCTCCTTTTTTTTTGGAAACCATTTCTTCAATGTAGCAAGCGTGTGGACCAATGGTGCAGTTTGCTCCGAGCGCAAAACTAGGCCAGGATTACTCTTGCCGGCTTGTCCCCAGTGAAGCGTGTGTTTTGAATGTGTGTGTGTGTTTTTGTGGGACCCGGGAGAACTAGCAAGCTTCCATTCTGTCCAACGCAGCAGTGAGAAAAAGTGTTGGGCATATGGAGGCTGGCTATTGGGCCAGCAGGTATTTTTCCCAGCGTCTGCTCTCTCCTCCTTTTTGTTTCAGACTTTCATGTTTCACGCGCGTAGGGCCGCTAGCGACCCGCAGCCGCCGAAGCTACAAAGTCTCTCGTAAGGAACCCTGCAGGAGGTCATCAAAGATAAATGACAAGTCTGCTTATTCTTGATCGTATAGTGCTTTTGCGGCGTCAGCAGTTTTATACGTTTAGTTGGCGGGATTTAGAAAGAAACGAGTGTTGGATTTGTTGCCTTTATACGCGTATAATGTACAGAAGCCGAATATAGTATATAGGACTCCTTTGCATATGACAACCATAACACAAACACAATTTTTCAGTTCACTTTTCTGCAGAAAGAATTTATATTATCATTTATTTTTGAACCTCTTATAACCTCACTAATTAGATCAAGTGTGGAGAACACGTGAAGATTTTTTTTTTTTAAATCGGAAAGTCCCACACGCGCACACACTCACCCGTCATATAAAATCGTCACGCCTCCAAACTTAATTGTCCTCTTAATTAGGTTACAGATCAGTGCTTATGGCTGCAGGGAACACCAGCATATCAAGTCATATATCTGCGTGGGGGGGGGGGGGGGATACAGTCCATATAAAGTCCAATACGTGCTGTACGGTATCATTTGATATCAATACTTTCCATAATGTTATTTTTAATGAAAAACACAATTATAGAGTTTCCTTTGTTATAGATCACGTTTTTGTCTTCCATTGTGTTGCTCTTCCGATCGCCGTATCGGGATACCGTTGATATCAAAGTGTCGTATCTTGTATTTACTACATTTAGTTTCCAAGCCGCTGTGTTGACATTTTAAAAACCTAATTCTTGTAATTCTGTCATCTGTAGTGGAAACAGCAGTCAATACACAGTGTTCCTGTGTATTCCACATGTCCAGGTTGTAGCGTTTAGCTCTGGCGTAGCGTAGCGTAGCGGCAGTGTTGGCGCGGCAGGTGAAAGTGTTTAGCGCGAGCGAGCGACCTCCTCACTCGCGGGCCCCCCGCTTCTTGCAGCTGGGCGTCATTACAAGTTTTCCTTCTCCCGCTCTTGATTACTTCCCCGTGTAGCATCAGATTAGCCGACAGGGGGAGGGGGCTTTTTTTTACATGAGAAGGTACAGTGCGCTCGGCCATGTTATTTTTCTTTCTAGTTGAGTCATTCAAGAATGTCTAACCGTTCAAAACAGTTGTACGGTGGACGTTTGGGAATTTTCAGTTCCGTTCACCGTCCTCGGATTGAATCTAATTTGGAGTCTTTTCATCCAAGCTGATGGTGGGATAAGACTCTTTGTCGGGGGAAGGCGAGCGTGGCGGCTTCCAATCAACTGGGGCGGAAAACACCTGTTATCGCTACAGGTGCGCAACGTCGGCTCGTATGTAGCGGCTTCTTCTGCAAAGCCACCCAAAGCCCAGACTATGACCTCCTCCGTTACAGGACTCGCATTCCAATCTGGCAAGAAAGCGAGCGTAAACGGAGAACAGGGCGAAACCGATAAAGGATAACAACCGGATTGATAACGGCGAAAAAAAAAAATACCGCAACTGAAGACAACATGAGGAAAGACGCAAGAAACGAGAGAGCTGGGTAACAATAGCACCAGATAGTTCGGGGTTTAAGAGAGGGCGTACGAAAAAAAGAAATCAAGAACATAAGAATGCATTAGCGCCGCTAAAGTAGCAAATCTGATGGTATCCCAGAGCGCCACATGGCTCTGCACAGTAAAGATAACAGCGATGGGCAGCAAATGAGAAAAAGACACTGTGCAGATAGATGGACTGATAGCACAGATGGATGGATAAAAGCACACTTGCAGTAGATGAAGATGGCTACGAGCCCTCCAAGCCCCTCTCGTCTTCATCGCAAACAGGCGGCTAGCGCAGGAAGCGGCGCGTGGCTAACGCGGTTACGCCGCCACTGACGCAGGGAGCCTCATGGAGCAGGCCTTTCTGCTTCTTGTCAAGACCTTGCCACCAAAGTCAATTTGTCCGTGCCCTGGCCGAGGCTAATAGTCCGCTAATCGCATCAAGCAGGAAATAACGTCGGCCGCTCTGTATCGATACCACCGGACATAATTGAGCAATCATTTGGAACATTACTGTAAACCCCGTAAGACAACAACAACAAATATTTCATTACCTTGCATGACAAGACCTCAGCTAGATTCAAGCAAAAGCGCACTTGGATTAGCAATTTAGTCGTAGTTCAGCGTAAATAAACCACACGATAGTGCTAGCTAGCATGCTAGCATTAGCAAACACGAGCATAATTGGCAAATTTGTGAAACCATAAAAATAATTCTTTAATCTACGTTAAAGCCGAGCTCTGCCGTCATCTAAATTCATGGCGGATGTACCGTCATTTTCGGACTATAAGTCACGTTTTTTTTTCATAGTTTGGGTGGGGGGGGCGACTTATACTCAGGAGCAACTTATATACATATGTTTTTTTTTTCACTTTTTTGGGCATTTTATGGCTGGTGCGACTTATACTCCGGTGCGACTTATAGTCAGAAAATTACGGTAGTGAAATTTCAAGGCCTCCGACGCGAAAACTCCTTGGAGGTTACACCTCCCTCCCGTCTGTAGCGTGAGGAAAAGCTTGTTAAAAGTCTAATAGTCGCTATCAAAGGCTATTGATTAGCTTTCCCGCCCTGTTTGGGTGACAAAGTGAGCATTAAGCCCGAGCTACACGCTAGAGAGCTTTCTTAAGAAGGCGCAGCTCCTCGGGGGGGGGGGGGGGGATCCCCCCCCAAAAGGACTCTGTCCACTCCACACATTGCTATCCTTTCACCCTCCTGCCGCCAGATAATCCATTTTACAGCCAGGGATCA
Source organism: Syngnathus typhle (assembly GCF_033458585.1). Classification (NCBI taxonomy): domain Eukaryota; kingdom Metazoa; phylum Chordata; class Actinopteri; order Syngnathiformes; family Syngnathidae; genus Syngnathus; species Syngnathus typhle. The sequence goes on from NC_083745.1 coordinate 2,636,530, forward strand.
AACACTGAGCCCTCTGGCTACCATAACACACACATATACACACACACGGTAAATAAACCTTCCCAGAGAAGTTACTTGTTCTTCCTTTTGGCTCCCTTCACCACAACCGAACATGACATTGCACCAACACAACAGGCGAGTCGTCCTTAAGTGCGTTTTGGGGTATCTTTAGCGGGGGCACTGGTGCAAACGGGAAGAATGGGTTATATCGGGCAAGTCGCTACAACCAAATTAATGGATGTCTGTTCAAATATTCATTTGATTAACCCCCGCGCTCGCATTGAAAGGCACACACACACAAAATCTGCATTGATGTGTTTGTGTGGTTTTCGCTCGGCTGCACTCCAACGGGAGTGCACTCTTCGCTCGAGCTGGCTTTATACGCTACGGCGTGCCACATTTAAGGTGGAATTTCGCTTCTTGTGCATCGAGCTAATTATCCAAGCGACGGTAAATACGACGGGGTTTTAATTGCACGTGTCGACGTCACGCGACAATTAGAAGCTAACTCTGCCCATTAGCTATAGCGTGACACCGAGGCTGTATTTAGGAACTTACTAAGAGCTTTTTCCATTTATTCATGATCAAAACCACACAGTGCGTGAATGTGTGTGTGTGAAGAGGATATGAAGTGAACCATGACATGAAAACACCCTGCAACCATTTCAGCGCATCTCTCAATTAGGACATCGTCTTTGCCTAGCGAGTGTTCACCGGCTTCTTCTTCTTGAATGTTTACAATTTCTTGACTTTTATTTTTTCTTCATCTGTTGTGCACGTAATTAACTTGAGTCTAGTCAACAGTGCCCAGTCTGGTCTAAATCCAACCCCCAGCTGAGGTCCATTGGAGTCCTCTTTGGATCTCAAGGCCCCATTCCATCCCCTCATCTTATATTTTATACATGAAGCTAGCCACTTACAGTCTGATGAGCAAGCCTGGCTTATTAACAACACAGCGCCCAGCAAATACTCATGTAAAATTAAACCAAATTTGTTTACACGGCACCTCGGAACAGCCCCACCGTTGGGATTTTGTTGCAAAAAGCTCCACCATTTTAATTTGGCATCAAGTGCTCACCGCCAAGCTTGGCAACCATTTGCTGAAAAAAAAAAAATCGAGATGTTTGAGAAAGGCGATACCCACTTGAGTGTTTGGGACGCTCACATTTGCTCAGGGATACTCTGCTTGAATGAAGGCCCAATGACTCAGTGATGGCTCCACTTTGGGGGAATTATGTTAAGTATTATGATTGCTATGCTAAGTATTATGATTGCAGCTGTTTTTGCTCTGGCCCAGGCTGGTGGGAAGCGATCAGCATCGCTCACTTGTGTCAGATTACCACCACGGCAAGCCTAAACACTGAAAAGACAGGAGAGGCAGTCCAAACAAAAACACGGTTCTTGGAAAGGGCCCTACACTGACTTCTCTCGTAAGTTCCTACTTGCCCAAATGATCCTAAACCGGTTCTGAGCTGGTCCTCACTAAATGTTCCTTCTACTTTGCCAAAGTAAAAGTGTCCATTTGTCAGAGTTCTTTGACAAGTTTGTCATGCTCCTAAAAGATAATTACGGTGTCTGGGGAAATGATCGTCACATTGTGCTTCGGAAGAGATAATTGCAGTGTTGAGTTATCGTACGGTAGTGCAAATTAAACGCACCCGTGACACTAACAACCCTTCTACATGGGAGTTGATGTGCTGGGACAAATTTCCCCTGATGGTGGCAAATGAAAAACAAAATAAATATGTTGTTACATGTCGTGTGTTATTACTGCCAGCAGAGACCAGACTAGATGTGTTAAAAAAAAAAAAAAAATACATTAATGGATCCATCATCATTGACGCCCACCGTCGCAGGTGCGCAGTCAGGTTGCGATTTAGGTTGATGGACGACTAATCAGCAAATCAATTAGGCCTTGACCCAGAAAGCGAGACAAAAGGAGAGGAAATTCCTTTCTTCCTTTCCCTCCTCCGGCTCGTGCCTGTCTCAACTCGGACCCTCTGGTGCCGTTGATGGCTCCGAATGAATCCTCTTGGCTCCGGAACCTATAGTTGCTTTTTAATAGATCCATCTATCAAAATGTGTAGTATTCAAAATGTGCACAAAAGACACTCAAGATACTTTGTCAAACTTCAGTGGTCGTGAGGAAGCGAGTATCCGTTGACAGCTGGCATGCTTCTCATGTCCGGTGGAGCCCCCAGCGCCCTCCCCCCTTGTGTGGAAGACCCCCTGAACTGAGCCCCTCCTTCCTATCCAGTGCAATCAAAGAAAGCTTCATTATTTTCCGACTCATTTGCCCCCCCACCCCCGACATGACTCTCAGGTAATGCCGAGGCAGGTTGTCTAACCATGGGGCTCCCTGAGGGGAGAGACTAGTACACCCGCCCCCCCTTTTCGCCTGAATCCTCAACCCGGAGGAAGGAGTCAGGAAAAAAAATAAAAAATCTCCGCATCAGGAAGCGAGCCAGCGTGGGGACACAAGGTTTGAATGCGTGGAGTGAGGGACCCGCCGTCGTGCCTCTCCAATGAAATTACCCAGTAGACAAAGGCGAGGCCTGAGAAAGGGACACTTCCTTTGAAAGGGTGTCAGCAGCTTTGCGCCACAGCCACCATATCCATCTCTCGCGACAAAAAAACCCCCAAACGATTTGCTCCTGAGGGAAGCGACAATAGCAGTGCCGATCCTTCTAATACTGTTAAAAAAATGGGGATGAGATTTCGGAATTTGAATGCTTTACTCGGGGAGTTTAGTGAGAATATGTCTGACAAAGTGGGACGGCCGAGTTATTTACAAGTGAAAATCTCTCAGGACTGAGAGACACATCACGGGGAAAATAATCAAAAACACTTTAGCGGGTCACCTTTGCTACGTCTGAAAAACTTACATGTGTGATCTCTCCGTTTAGTGTGCCTGGCTAAAAATACGGGTTAGATAAAAAAAAAAATTGTTCATAATTACCGTAATTTTTGGACTATAAGTCGCATCGGAGTATAAGTCTCACCAGCCATAAAATGCCCAAAAAAGTGAAAAAAAACCATATATGTATATAAGTCGCTCCTGAGTATAAGTCTCCCCCCCACCCAAATTATGAAAAAAACCGCGACTTATAGTCCGAAAATTACGGTAATACTTTTCAGACCACTTAAGTGAAATCCAACCACTTTCCGTAGCATTTTGAATCCGAGTTCTTAGTCTTGTGTTTTTGCGTGTTGCAGCTCAATAAGCACAACAAACATCATGGCCGCCTTCCAGGGACGCAAGCGTGTGTCCACCAACCATGAGGGGCATCCAGACAACGAACAAAAAGCACAAAAGATCCACATCGCTGTCTCTGGACCCGTCTACCTGACCGTCCTCCCCCCCACCCTTACTGCGATTCGCCTGCCAAGAAGAGGACGTTCTTCTTGACTCCCTTTTTGGAGGTAGCCTGACACAAACATTGCTTTCACACCCAAAGCAGAAACATAGCAAGCTAGCCAAAACTTTTGCATTGAATTTGTGTTGAGCAAAATGTCGCCAACTGCTTTGCTGAAAAAACACATTTTTCAATCGAAAATAGTCTATAGAGAAATTTTGTCGGTCTGTATCGGTTTCTCTCGGCTGGTCAGTCAGTCAGTCGTTCGTTCTCTCAGTTGGCCGGAGTCTTTGTTCGGTGGACAGTCAATATTTCTGTGTGATTATCGGTCAATCTGTCGGTCCCTCGGTGTGTTTTTCAATTGATCTCCCGGTTTGCCGATTTCTCAGTTGGTCGGTCTAGATCTGTTTCGAGGTTCCAATGCAGTCAAATTGGCAAAACTTTATCCACAAACTTTTAAAACAACCCTGTGGTCCATTATTGATGACATCACCATAGTCCTCTGATCGAAACGGTCATAAGCGACCGCAACGGATCAATCCGACTTTATAAAGGAAAATGCAAAGTGTCAGGTCAGCGACATGTAAAAAGGGTGAAGACAGGCAGTGTCGACTTGCTCTTTAGGCACGTCAGTCACTCTTTAGCCCGGCGATGTGACACATTAGTCACTACAACCACGTCACTTCATTCAAATGGTTGCGTTTAACCCGGGATGACACGTCGTTCACACTCCAAGCCCATCTCTCAGGCAGAACGGGTATTCAAGAATCCCTTTTGAAATCGTTTATTATCCGACGTACGAAACCCACCAATTTGTTGGAAATGCCCCCTTGAGAAGGTTAAAAACAGCCCTTGACACCAGTTTTGCAGAGCAACATGAAACTCAATGGAGGAAAACAAATCTCATGGATCCATCCATTGGTCAAAATTTCTGAATAAAAACTTTGCACAAACTTTCCACCTGTGAAGGTTATCCACTAGTAATCTCCCCCAATGAAGTCACAAAGGCAGTGATTTACAGTTTGGGCTGAGAACAGGACCTCCAACCTCCTAATGAATATGACCTCAGCGTCCTTCCCACAATTCCCGAGACTCTCATTCTTTACTAAAAAAAAAAAATCTGCCAGTGTTTAATCATTCCAAGGACTCTGGGGTGAGCTCCAACTCTAACCAATGAGCCGGTGGTATCCCTAGCGACGCCGTTGCCAAGACAGTTGTGCTTGGCAAGCTCTTGCTTCACCATGGAGATGCATCCCCAAGCCTCCACCCCTTGATGCCATGTGCAGGCTTGCTGAACTTGCTGAAGAAAAATCTGGATGACACATTCATCTTTTAAGACCCCTGGAAATGGCCACAACGAGCCACTTCAAATCCAAATGGCCGACGTCCTCTGGTTTGTATACTCATGATAGATGCATAAATATGGCTAAAAAGACCACCGTGGAAGACTCCCCGTGTCTTTTTGCCAATGGTTTCTTCAGACTTTTTTGTGGGTTGACTCCTTTTCGACAACGTCTACCAAATTCTATGTTGTCAAGTGGAACTGGTTTTCGGGGCTGGACATTCAAAGTTGTCCAACTGTCATTTTTCAGTCCTTTCCACTTGTGTCTTCTTATCACAACCTTTCTCCTCTACATTGACTCCAAACTTGATTTTCCAAAAGCTTGCCAGCGACTATTTTGTTCCCTTTTCACCGCCTCTGCTCAAAAAAAAGCACCCCAAGCGACCTTTTAAAAAAAAAAAAAGGGAAGAGCCTCTTTTTCCAGCGCTCTTCTCATTGATGAAATGTTTCCTCTTCCTCTTCAATTATTCACAGCGTTTTCATTGGAGAAGTCCCGATGGTGCACCCAGTGAGATTCGCATCTTGATTTATTTGTCATATATCCTTTCTAGCGCTAAATTCCTGATACCTCTCCGGTGGTGCCATCCATGCATCTTTCATGGGGAGCAAACACGGCCACGTTACGCCTCGACTCTTGTAGGTTGGATGAAAAATGCATTCGGTCATTCATTTCTTTTCTCCCGACTCGTGTTTTTTTTTTTTGTCAGGATTAGCACTTTTCTGTTTTTCAGACGCTTTGGCTGTGACCTGGAAAATGAATGAGTGACACAATTAGGTGAAGATGACGCTAGCCACGGGGCAAGACGCATTTATTTATCAAGAACATTCCGCAAAGTTCATTTGAAGTGGAAGCTGCTATTCCTACCCAAAATCCGGTTTTGGAAAAGACTTTTTTGGAATTCTTTTGGCGCAAAGCCCAAACTTGAAAGTTGAGCGTCAGACTTGCCAACCACAAGGCTACCGTTTCGCCCCACTATACTGTATCTGATATTATTTTTTAAAAATAGGGGGGCATTGTTGTGGAAGACCTCGAGGATTATTTCTTTCTTTCTTTTGTTCGGCTGACAGACAAAATCCAGCAAAGGAGACGAGCGGGTGACAAAGCTTTGAACCGGCGTCACGCAGTCAACACTTGAGCCGCGGGATGAGATAAACATGTTTGCCATGGCGTACATTTTATTCCCGCATCTACGCCTCTCTCTTTCGCCCTCGCCGGAATTCGCCGTTCCCGATGGACTAATTCCCTCTCAATTATCTGCCACCCCCCCGCCTCCGCCTCTTTCTCCGGATTTCTTTTCCGCGCCACGGCCTTCGGCCCCCCGAGTCGGCGCCAGCAAATGCGAGAATGCGCCGTCAAGCCTCACCATCTTCATCTGTGTGGCCAAGTTGGGGATGAAGGAGGGATGGAAAGAGGGCAGAATGATGGAGTGCGTATTAAATATACAACAGGCTGCAGAGAACATGTTGTGGGGAGATTTTATTTTTGCATTATCTTGATAACATAACGTTTCTTTTTCTGTGGCTTTTCATTGGGCAATGGGTGAATTTCAAAAATGTCTAATTTTGTTCCATGCAACTTCTCTACAAAATAGCGCTTAACCTCTCCTTCTTTTCCACCGTGGCATCACATCATTTCTTTTCTCACTTTGTCTTATTTTATTGAATCGTGCCGCAGTGTTTGCTCTCAAAGTGGAAAGTCTCTCCGGATACCCGTCCTGTCTTCATGACAGCTCGCTAACGCATCTCCACATTCTCGTCGTGTTTGTCGTCTGATTCACACGTCGGCCGAGAAGCTGCCTGAAGGAACTCGGATGGTAAAACATCGTGAAGACATCTTGGGATGAGGGTGTCGACGAGCGAGGGGCTATGTGGGTCACGTATGCGTGTCCGGATCGCTTCTTTTCAGGGTGGAGGGATGCTGTGTGTGTGTGTGTGTGTGTGTGTCGCTAGGTAAGCCTGCCTGGAAAAGCGTGTTGCTCTATTTCTAATTCATGCCGTACCACCTGGCTAATGGTGTTTTTGGATCCAACCCCTCTCAGAACAGAACTTGCTTGGGATAATCAGACCTCCACCAAATGCATCCAAATTATTCATGACCATCCACATTATGTGGCGCTGATCAGAATATTGGAATATTCAAGCAACCGGCAGGGAAACGTCAGGTGGCATTAGGGTGCTGTCGTGATGATTGTTTCTTACCGTCCTCAGGTGGAAAGGGTTATGGAAATTTAGATTAGAGTGAGCAAAATTGATCACGATTATTATCATATGGCTTAAACAAATGTAATGTCAGGGTGTGGATATGTATATATAAATATTTTATATATTTTTTAAAATGTATTTATTATTTTTGCAAAATATACAATTCAGGGAAATATATGCTGATTTTTGTGGTAACGTTTCAAAAAATGTGGTTAAAATATTTTTGGTGGAAAAAAAATAAAACGTGGCAAGTTATTAAGCCAAGTGAAGTGCACTTGAATTGGAGTGGTTTGCTTCAGGGCACAATTGAAGAAAATTGTTAACAATCGCCCCGTTGTGCCCGTTTCGAACAATGCCTTGATAGCATTGACAGTGACAATTAAAATCCAAGTTGCCTAAACGCTGACAGTGACATGCAGGCTAATCCTCTTAGCTCGCGCTGTAAAGCTTTGTTGGTAAATATCAAGCGAATCAAGTTTGCCGGGGTTGGCAGTGCGACATTTGCGCGTGCATGCCATGGAAGAACGCTCAGGAAAGTTCCAGCCTTGTTAGAAACTGCTTTGCCAAACTCCAACAACGTATCCACGCTCGCAGTTTTGTGTGATGTCGTCAAAGCGCAGCTAACAGCTTTGTTAATCGCTTTGGCAGACTTGGATGCATCATTTTATCTTTGCCTTAGGCACCGTTAATCAAGATAAACATCGCTGACGAGGGCCAGTTAAGTAGAAATGAGTCAAAAGACCTTCCAACAAAACACTTCTCTGTTGACTTTTTCAGCGCTCCTTCAAAGTCAAACTTGCCCAAATTTGAACCATGTCAACGAGACAAATTACCGTAGTTTCCGGACTATAAGGCGCACCGGTCTATAAGGCGCACCTTCAATGAATGGCCCATTTTAAAACTTTGTCCTTATATAAGGCACACCGGACTATAAGGCGCACCATTAATGCATCATGTCAGATTTTTAATCCAAATCAAATCATTTTCCATTTTTTCTTTTTTATTTCAACTTCAGACGCAACTAATTGCTTTATAATCACAAAATAATGATCCATAGTAGTTTTGATTCATGATTCATAGTCTTCAGCGGGCCACTTATGATTTATTTTATGACACAATGCTTCGGGCCAGTTTAAATTCAGAAATTTAGTCCATATATAAGGCGCACCGGACTATAAGGCGCACTGTCGGCTTTAGAGAAAATTTTAGGTTTTCAGGTGCGCCTTATAGTCCGGAAAATACGGTATTGCCATTAAATGACAGAAACGTCTTTTCGCCTGTTTGTTGACTAAAATACAAAACTGAACAATCGCAACACGCTCAAGTCCAGACAGCCACAACTGAAGCGGTCAACTTTTCCATAAGACCACTCTTATTAATATTTCATCATGAGGTCATACCGTACACCGTGTCTCAACGCCACTTAATGCGTTCGTGTTAAAGCGAATTACGCAATCGCATCACGGCCTTGTTTTCTATCAAGATGACATCACCGGAGGACTGTTTCCCATCTCCTCCCATAAATGATAAGCGATTACGGCCTCTCAATATTGAACGGCCTGATTTAAAAATGATGAAGAGGAACTGAAGGCAAAGGCGTTTTTCCAGGAAGGCCTTCTTCTTGACTCCATTCTTGTTGATTCATTATTTAGCACAATTAGCCTGCACGGAGCTATTTTTACAAGCATCTATAAGGGAGACTCAATCTACACAACAATATGGATTTCACCGCTGGGTTATTTATTTGGTACATTAGGATGCTATCGACGTTAGCTTTTATCGCTTCACTTATTGGGTAGGGCTTTTGTTGCGAAGCATTGACGACATCATTGGCTCCTCTGATCCAAACACAAGTCCTTCGGAAATCGGGAAGATTCTGAAACCAGTTTCGTGGATGGATAGGAAATTGCGTATAACATAACGCATAAAAAAGTCGCTATTATCCTTGCTCGGGATTGAACAGGAAGGGCCCAATCAGCTTTGAGCCTTCATCAGTTTGACGAAAACTTTGCACTGCATTGACAGAAGAATGATTTTGAATCACTGTCCAGTCTGACCTTTAGTCATGCATAGAGAAAGAAAATCGGTTGACTCGAGCGACCGACGCGCAACTTTAAAAAATGTCAAATTACGACTCCTGCGTCCAGGAGAAAACGGCTTTTGAACAGCTGTCCGCTGTAATGACCACTGAGCATGAAAGGGTTAAATCCCCTTCTCTTGCCTCCGAATACGTCCTCCCCGGGGAACTCCGGAGGCTTTGATCCGGCTCTGCGCACCCCCAGAATGCACCCCAGTTAGAAGTCAGCGTGAGGGGGGGGGGGTCATAGGTAAGGTTGCTGCAGATGAGAGGCAAGGAATGAAAGGGAAAAGGGAGGGGTGTGGGGGGGGTCTTGTAAAGATCAACTAGGGTTGACTGAAGGGGTGGATAAGCGGAAAGGGGGGGTTGGGCTAATGAAGCCTCTAATACCCCCCCCCACACCACTCCTACACACACACATCGACACTTTATTTCCCTAATTAGTCGCGATGACGGCACCTGCGAGGAGAGGTCAAAGAGGACGTGTGAGGTGCCAAGCACAGCGGTAACGAAGGCCTCATGCTAATAGAAGCTAATCACGCCGCGCGTTAGCACGGTGCTAATACGAGCCGGAGAAGATCACAAAACCAGCTTTTTTCATCTTGAAAGTAACGTGCTATCGGATGGGTAAAACACGGCGGTTCGTGCGTGCGCCGCAGCTTTGATCAATCAGCCTCATTTCCGTCGGCCGACGGGATCGCCCCACTCTGGGTTGAATGGTTACAATACAAAAAGTAGTTTGGAGATTCTCGATGTGCTCGGGTATAAAAGAAAGTGTGAAGCTCTAATCCGGCATATCAAAGCGCATCTCAGATAACCGCACCCGTGCGCCTCTATCTCATCAAATCAACGTTCGCTCCGATAAAACGCCGCTCTGATAGAAGTCCGTGTGTGTATGTGTGTGTGTGCAAAGCTCACTTCAAGAGCAAAAAAAAAAGAAAGCAAACAGTGCCTGAGGCCCCACCAGGAATGGCGGCCAAGTTTTAAAGAGGGGGGGAGCCGAGCGAACATCATTAGGGAAATTCAAAACATTAGGGACACCCGCGTGCATATCCGATGCAAAGATTCTGCTCACTTTGAATTCCTTTTGTCTACACGCGATTCATAAATTTGAGCATCAAGCAGTACGGTAAACCCATGTGGGGTGTTCGTACCAAAGAGAAGGTAAATCCCCCTAATGAGGAAAATGAGTACCCCCCCCCCCATGAGCGCCATCCCACCTGTGGCTGCTTTCTCTTTAATGATGCTTGCATCCCTTTCAAAGCCATTTTGTTAGTTTGCTTGTGGTGGATTTGTGCGAGTGGCGTGACGTGCATTCAAGATGACAGAGGCATCCAAAACAACAAAGTGCTCTCTTGAGGCTGACAATATCCTCTATGTCTCTTTCTGTGTGTGTGGGTCCATGTAAGTGTGTGTAGGGGCCGGGGAGAGGGGGGGGGCAAGGCAGCCGGCCGGGTTGACAGGCGCAAACGCTGATACGCTGTGGTGGCGGCGGGAGCACATCCGAGAGCGCATCGGCGGCATCCAACTGGGAGCAAAAATGATATTCATTGGTCTTAAACGGTCCGGGATGGACGTGTTGCCATCTCCTGTGTCATGTCACATTATGACCTCACAGCGAGGAAGGGCCAATCAGATGCTGACTGGAAGTGTCGTAAGTAGGAAACATATGTCGATTTATGAACCTTGAATACAAATGATGACATTATAAAACCAATCATGAGTCATAAATTCTTCGAGACTACCTGCTGTTATACAACCCTTAAAACCTCATTTGTGCCCACTGTGTTCATGAAAGTGTAGTGAAGCTCTTAGGCAACAGGGGGCGCTGCAACAGCTCTGCATTCTTTCCGTCATTCTTGAACCATCCTGACATGTGGGTCAGATTGACGCTTTTTTCAACTAAATATTTGTAGACACATTTTTTTTTTAATAGATTTAATGCACTTGGATTTTTTTTATTGTATTTTTTAAATTTACAAGGTATTTAATGTATTGTGTCGGTGACATCAATTATTTATTTATAGACAGCAAGTCTTGCAGTGCTACACAAAGTTTGTACGTTTGCAAAACAAGTGCAACCGAGTTTGGGAGAAAAAACAAAAAGCATTAGCGCAAACAATGTCATCAGTCGGGTTAAGAACAAAAGCCGGTCTTGATCGGCTTGTGTGGCATTGAGTAGCAGATCGTGAGGAAGAACAGCTGCGCCACCTTGAAGAAAAAAAAAAAAACCCCAGACAGCGCAAGGTCCTCCATTGTCAGGACGCATCTTGACACCTGTCACGTTCATTATGTTTTTGCTTTTGAATTAGTCAATGGAATGATTTTCTAAATTGTTTGGGCAGGTTCATATCTCTCCTCTTTAGTGTATTTAATGAAGGACAGATCTTCAATTTGAGCTGAAGTGCTTTTAAAAACACTAAAACCTGCAGAAGCCCTCATATTGTCTAGCAAACTTTTTTTTTTTTTTTAAATGGAGAGGAAGGCTTAAATTGCATCCAACAATATTTAGGAAAAAAAAAAAAAAAAAAGATTTCCAATTTCCATGATTTTTTTTCTAGAGTAGTCGTGGGCATTTATTTACGCAACCGAGCAAGCAATTATTAGATTTAATGGCGGCAATAGTTCTTCTATCCACAAACAAAAACAAGTAGGGGGGAAAAACAAAAATCAAATGTAGGCTTTCATGGCGCGTCTCCCCGCCGTCTCGCTCGTCTAGCGTTAGCATCTCGGACGTGTTCGCAGCTGTGCTAACATCTGTGCACCTGTGTTCTCCATCCGCCCCGCTCCCTCCAATAAGCTGCCGGTGCCATGACGGGTATGAATAAAGAACGCAACAATCTGGAGTCTCGGGTTGCACAAGCTGCTGCGAGGACATGGCGCGACTCAATAAGGCATGAGGACGACTTTACTTTTTGAACTCGGATTCTATCGATGGACTTCTTGATAAGTTTGAGTTGGAATTTGGTGGGCAGATCTATCATGAGTAGACCCACAAAAAAAGCTGACGGCGAGTCTGCCATTTTGGTTCAAAGTTTCTCACTGGAATATTTTGAAAACTAAGATCCTGAAGTCAATTTCACATAGCAACAAGTTCAAGCCTTGGCGGAGGTCTACGGGATCTGCAGTTCTGGATTGCCGGGCTTTTTACCGAGACATTAAGTCTATTAGTGCCAAAGAAAAGTGGTTATTTGTGTGTGTCGGGAGAGGCGTTTGTGAAATTGGGCTGGAACTGGCGCTCGCCAGCGTGTGTGGGCGGGTCCACATTAATATGGTGCAAGGCCGCTAATGGCTTTATGATTGGATAATTAGAGGTAGGTGGGTAATTAGGAGTGAGTTGTGGGTGCCCGCTTGGCTCGGTCCACACTGCAGCGAGTGGAAACAGGATGACTCCCCGCTGGCTGCTCAAGGGTGTTTATGTGTGTGTGAAGGGAGCTGTGTGTGTGTGTGTGTGTGTGTGTGTGTCATATCCAGCAGCTTGCAGAATGGGCACTTCTGGACTTTGGTGCTTCTGTTATTGTTGGCAAATGTTCTCCATTTTATAGTTGTTGAACAAGAAATGTTTGCTTCAATTGGAATTTTATGATTGCTAAGTGCAATCATTCACTCAAATCGAGTTGCAATATGGATTTTTTTAAAAATCAGGAGTAAACGACTAACGCTAACGACGGCTGCCCTCCCTTTGCGCTCCAGTCCAGCGTCTCCAGACATCATTAAAAGGCGAGGCTGTAGCCGCGGGCTTCCTGTGAAAACCTCCTTCAAACTGTACACTTTATCCATAATTCAGCCCCCCCCCCCCTCTCCCGACTGAATTATTCACGCAAATAGCGGGCAAATAATGGAGTTCACAGAAGCTTACTTACACATCAAACTATTTAAATGTTGATTTGAATTTTTGAGGTGCTCTGATGCGGTGGGTGGGGGGTGTAAGTGGGGAGCAAGTGTGGTCTTTTTTTGCCTAGATCACATTAGTGAGGTAAATGAATAAATTCAAATTATTTTTATGCTCACGTACCGGTCAGCAGAGTTCTGGAATGCAAGGATTTGACTTTCCAATCAGAAGAAACATTTCACACCGAAACCATGTTATATTTTCAGTTTTTTTGAAAATGATACAAAAATAAAATCAATTTAAGAAAATACAATTATAATGATAATTACTTTTTTCCTTTACTGAAATACTTACAAAATAATTTCAAATTTAAAAGACAAGAAAATATACAAAATTAAATCAATTAAACAAAGTGACAAATGATTATTTGTATAAAATATGAAGAATAATTAAAATAAAATAAAACTTTTTTAATACGAGACAATGATTTTCAAATTAAAAATTGTAATTAAAAAAAATATATTTTTAGAGTTAAATAAATAAACAAAATCCATGACTGAATACAGTTGCCAGCCACTTATCTCACTTTTTGTTGCCTAATAGCATCACTGTCACTTTACGTTTTTGTAAAACAAGAAAAAGCATAACACATTCAATAGTCTCCTTTGATTGTGACCAAAGTTAAAAATATTTAACGCAGCTACGCTATTAGGCTAACGACTTGAGGGTTACGCTTTCATTAGTGTGTGGATTCAACACCGACATGATAAATAAAAACCTTGACTGTCGAGGCTAAACGTAGCCGTGGCCCTCACTTGATACCGTACCAGCAAAAGGCTGAATTAACACGCCTTGCTTACTTACCATATCGTGAATCATTTACTCCCCTCGGAGTGCGGGAAGGCCATGCAAGTTTTATGGCGGGAAAAAGAATCTGAATTCCCGGGATAGCGGCGCACGGGTGGCTCATGCATAAGTCAAGCGTGCGCGCTACATGCTAGCACTATAACCTCGCTAGGCGATTTGGCTGGCGGCGTATCAGAGTGCACCACGCAGAGAGTGAACGTGTGTGGTGCTAAGAAGTAATCAAGTCAAATACTTTGTTGTACTTAAGTACGAGATGGAAGTATGTTTGCCACCTCTGGTCATACACATCGACTCACTCGTGGATATTCGCCGGATTGCGCCAAGGTCACGGCTTCTTACCGCCTTTGATAGAACACACATACACACACACGCGCGCGATGAAAGCATTCGGGTATCATGTGAATCCGGCACTTTAGCTTCACGGCTGATCCCGGGCTCAAATGGACAAAATCTGGAGGGAAATACTTTCTGCTTGCTTGGGCGCCACTCTCATTAAAACTCCAGTGGGCTCGTTACATCACTGCGATAGCTTCAAACTGAAGGATATGGAAAAACCACGGTTTTGGAAGTTTACATATAAACCTGTGTCTTAAAATTGAAAACGCTCTTTCGATATGATGCGATACCGCGCTCCGATACATTGCAATATTTAACGATTACGATATCGCGTAACGTGCAAACAACATAGTTAAACGAAGCGATCCGGACGCCACGCAGGTCGCAGAAGGCACGAGGAGGCGTAAGGAGCTAAAGATCACCGGCCAAGCAAAGAGCGAGGAGGCGACAAGCAATTTGACACATCGGGACGGAATTCCAGCAGCGTCTGTCACCATCAACACGTTTATCCTCCTCGACGCGTTGCTGCGGGAGACGGGCCAAGTCGTCTGTCGGATAAGAGGAGACTCAGACGGAGGATCAAAAAGCACCCGATGCTACTCGGGTTCCATCAGACGGCAACAATTTCAATATTTGAAAAGTGTGCATGTATGGAGCAGGCGTGTTTCGGGGGTCTGAATATCCCCCGTCAACAAAGCACTGCGAGACGCATTCTTCCTGCGGGTTTTTTAATGTTTAATGCTAGCGTTAGCGGCGGTGCGGGAGTATCCCGCATTCTGCAGTGTTCCCGAATGCGGACATGAATATTGTTCATGAAATACTTAGTGCGACGACATTTTCCGCCATAAAAAGAGTTTAATAGTCTGAGCTCAGTGTCAGCCAAGCGTTCATTTAGACGGGCGAAACGATCCCAAAAAAAACGGTTGGAGCTTTTAAACAACAGCATCAAATGATTGGAAAAGATTAGATTTGTACATTAGTATTGCAAACTACATTGGAACCATTTTGTTCCATTTGAGTAAACTGTTGACTTTAATAGTAATCTATTGTACGGGACGGACGGACCACCTGCTGTCCCGTCAAGAGGTTTGTTGACCATTCCCAAATGTAAACACAAAGACAAATTCTGTTCTTGACCTGAGGTTGGAGGCTAACTCGCTAACTTCCAGAGGTCCTCCTCCTCTTCTGGGAAACATTGCTATGAGTATAACCTTTCACATATTGATTAACTGGTTAGTAAGAAAAAAAAGAGCCAGTCGCATTAAGGCCTAATGATGAGCAATTTTAGGACCCGGGGGGACCCCAGCTGGTTCCGGGTCCAGACATATTGGCTCGTGATGAGCTAAAGGGAGTCCATTTGCACACAAACAATATGCATAATGGACAAATAATGGAATCTTCTAATCATTTGTTTTGGCGACGGAAGAAAATGACATGAACCCTGTGGCCTAACACTATTAGAATTTCAACGATGAAGCCCACCCCCACCCCACCCCACCCCACCCTTCCCTTCCTTTTTTTCATCTGGAGATGGATTATTGCGATTTGCCGCCGTGGCTTTTTGCTCTCTTGCCAACTCCCCGCGACATTCCCTCAGTGTGACACGTGTCTGCCAATCACTTTGATGGACAGCTGACACAGAGAGCACAAAGACTGTCAGTGTGTGCTTGAGTGACACCTCGGTGCCAGGAGACCTTCCCCACGTCATCTCCCGAAAACGTTAGTTATGCTCAAAAAATCGTGACCACTGTATTTACAACCTGGCGAAAGTACAAATGAATAATTATCATCGCTCGTTCACCGCCAGACCAGTTGAAATGGACCTTTGACGTCTATATCCGTCAATGGGAGTGAATGAGTTCATATAAAATGCTTTAATAACCTGAAAGTGGTCCTTTATCATTTAATGTGGAACATGCTAAGACTAATGGGCTATTTAAAGCATCAGCAAGCAAATACTCGTGATGTTAAAGAAAGTTTATTTGCCTTAAGCGGCCACTTTTGGGCCCTTGTGATGATGTCACGGGTGGATTTTAGCTTTGGAGCTTTGGGTAATCGCTGTGTGGCGGATGAGGCCCGCTGGGAGCCCATGAAAGTTGGAAGGGGATCCTTGTGTGAGGGTGCTACCCGCCCTTCCTCCTCCTTCTTCGTCCAGGGTGGGAGATTAACACCAGTGTCGTATTTGAGTCGGTTTGCCAGAAGTGCACGCTGCTGTCACACGTTCTAACAAGCCCCAACTACACACATGAGCACGCACACACACGGGGGGCAATATAACTGATCACCAATTTTGCATGATGTAAAAAAAAAAAAAAAAGTAAAGTAAAAAAATTTGTGTAATTTTAAAGAAAAACTTTTTCTCAATATTTTTGTTTGGGTGTATTTCCCTCATATTATATTTGTCTTATATACATTATTTTCTAATATGCTTGTAATACTCAATAAATATTTTGTGCTGTTCAAGAAATGTATATCAATTTTTTTTCAGGGGATTGTTTTCCTTCTAATACTTCCCTAGTATTACTGCAGAAAAAAAGAAACATGACATTTAAGTAGAAACACAGACTGCTGCAGTTTGGCCAACCTCTGGGCCTTTTCTGTGTGCATGTACGTGTGTGTGTACGTGTGTGTGAAATCTGTAGACCTGGAGAGGCTTCAGACAAAAGTGAATGTGCATGTGTGTGTGCGTTGCAAGTATATTGCCGCAGTAGCCCGAGAGAAGCCAAACCTGGCTTGGTGCACTCAGAGAGGCCTGGCGGTGGGAAAGCTCCTCTGATATGTCCACACACACTTACACACACACACATGGAGAGCCAGGAGTCAGCTGTCTCGGCCTGTTTCTCAGCTCATTAAACCAAATCCCGGCGACGGGAGTGAAGAATTTCAATTAGAAGGCTGACTTTGATGTCACTCTAGCGGTGATTTTTATTTATTTTTTTGGCGTGTAGCAGGTACAACACCTTTTGTGGTCTCTACTGTATGTTTACATAATTGAAGCATGACGCCGCATACGTGGAAATCTGACAAAATCCCTTTCGGGCCTTAGCCCCAACAATTGAAAGATTTTGTGTTTAGGAAAACATTCTACCGTTTCAAATCTGGCCACTCTGAACCTCAGTTGCACTTTTTGTGAGCAGGATACATAAATAGATCATAAATCAAAGTTCATCTTGTAGATTTTGGCCAGTGGGGGGAAAAAACAACAACACCGAAGACTTTTTCAGCAACATGAAAGAAGACAGTGGTAGATGTAAAAATCATCTGTTTTCTCTCATATTTGTCTTTTATGGGGCGTCTGCGAAACATCTCGGTTGGCCTTCTCTTCTCCCGCCCGCGCATGTCACCTCTGAACTCCTCCTTTTTTTTTGCAAAAACAAAAATCAGCCGTCGTCCGATCCACTCGCATTAGGGATTTACTTGGTGGATCTTTGGAATCAAGCAAGAGGATGGATGCCCATTGTGTCCCAATCAAAGCACTTCCTCCTGGGGTAATCCCTCCATCTGAGCAGGAAGAAAGGAGGGGGGGGGGGTCCTCGATTCTATGATTTATGCTTCTTTGCTGTCATTATTCAACTGTTTATTGGTCCTGTTAGCTTCCCTTTTAGCGTCTTTGCTGAGTGACTGACGTGTTAGCAAAAAGACACAATAGCCGCCTTCATCAGGTTAGCTCAACGTTAGCGTACGGCGTTGCAGATAAGCCTCAGATTTCGTCGCTTTCGTCTGACAGGTATTGTGTCGCCGATTATCGTCAAGTTTGTTCGTCAATAGCGATCTCCGGATGGGAGCTCGAATGACGGCACTGTCATCACTCGATATTACCAACAAAAACATTCCAGCGTGTCTGTTTATGAGCTGTCAGATTTCAAGTTAAGCCGTTCTTATCATTAGGAGATGTATTTCGACCTTGATCTTTTTTATTTTTTTTGTCGTAGCACCTTTTATCGTAGAATTGGGTCAAGGTCACAACATAGTGTCAAATGTCTTGTGTTATGCTTGCAAATTTTGTTTTGCGCTCCAAGTTAAGTGCACCTAACACAAAGTGGCTCACCTTGGTATACGTTGAAGGCCTTCAAATTGAATACCCCACTCCCGGCCGGCCGGCATGTGTGCATTATCTATACGTCGTAAAAGCTATCGATTGTTTGATGGTAACCTTCTTAAAGTTTACTTCTCAAGAGCTTAACTATCATCATTGTGGAAATGCTTGTAAGTGTCAAAGTTGTTCTAACAAGATGGAAAGTTTCTCCGACGCGACGGCGGCCAGTGCCTCGGTCATAAAAGCAATTTTTTCCTGCCTGTGGCGCTCTTAATAAGTTGTGCTGTGTCTGGGCCAACGCAGATGTTGCTGTTGTGTCTTTTGGATCTCTGAGTGGCTTTTGTGTTTTGTCTCTGTGGCAGCTGCTACTTCTGGACCGCTTCGCTCACGTCCGTCCAAGTGTTAAAGTCCCCGCTGGACCAGTACACAAGACAGATGTCAACACTGGAGCTGTTGACTAAAAGTCACAGCCTAAAGAAAGGCATTCATAATGTAAGTCAAATGCTAACCTCAGCGGCTAAGCTAATGATGCTAGCGACGTGCTAAAATAATGGTATGTGGTTATGAGCAAGTGTTATGCTACATTTTACAGACATTGGACCAAATGAGGTTTGGAAAGTCCGCTATAATCACACGACACTTGGCATTGGTATTTCTGTTTCGAAATCTTTGATGTTGAGTTCTCGTCAGCGTCTAATATCGCTCGTCCCTACGGATCCATTGATGTGGTGTAACCCAAACTCGTGCTAGTCTGCTTGCATCAATTGAAGTCATTGAGCGCAACACGTAACCTTTACCGGCCTTGTGAGCTCCTCGAGCGCAGGAAGTCAAAATAGACGAGTGGATTAAGTAGGAGGCGGCAGCCCCAGGAGACTCATTAGAAAGGGGGAGAGCGGGATATCGGAGGACTGATCCCAGCTGGATGGACTTCCCTGCACATGTGACCCATTGCCAACGTCTGCCGGGTCAGGGACCAACCACAAAAGAGCTAGAAGATGCAAAGATATAGTGTGAGGTAGAAAATAGGGCACTGCAGCAAAGTGGAGACTGTGGAGTGTCATCTCGCACGGACAAATGTTTTCACTGGTAGCTTTTCTAGCTGTGGATCCTCATCGGAGTAGAGACTGAAAGTAACGTTTTACGATGTTGAAAGGAGAAAATGCAGCAAAAGGAATTTATTTTTGTGCACTTCCGTGCTTGAAAAGTGCATCCATGTGTGCCCACATTGCGCGGGATGATGTGAGTCATTGCAGCACGGCGGGAAACGGTGCATTAAGGTTTACGACTTGTGAAAAGAGGTACAGTATCATCGCCTGCGTTGGCCGCCACCATGACATCACGCCACGTGGTCTGTCGTCGCCAACGCAGACGGGCTTCCAATTGCAAACCACCGTAAACGTTCCGTTCAGCACGCTCGCCGACCAGCGTGTTCTTTTTCTAAGCCGACCCGATGCGGCCTGGCCTCCCGGGCCGACCTTTTCCGCCCGCCGCTTTCAAACCCGGATCAAATGTTAGCCCCTTTAAGGAGCAAAACAGTTTGATGTGGATGAGCAACTGCTTACGGAGGACGTTAATCTGCAATGCTGTAATGTGTTTAATTTCACACCCTCTCACGGCCCTGTTTGGGATTACCCACGGGAAGGGGCCGCGGGAGCGCTTTGTGTGGTTGGGCACAAGGACATGGCAGCATTGGGAGGGGAGGAGGGAGGGGGCGGGGGGGGCTGCAAAAGAATTAGGAACAACTTAAGAAAGAGAGAGGCAGCAATATATTTTGTACAAGCTTAAATTTATACTCCAAATTTGTCACTTTCTTGTTGTCAGTCTCCCGTGGCATATAAAATTGTCCCATCATGTAATATTTGAGGATGCATGACTAAAAACCACAAGATGCTAACGTTACCGTAGCCTTACCGCCCACAGTCTCCACTTTGCTGCACCGATACAGTTTCTTCTCTCTTTCTGAAAAGAAAAAACGTCTTTTATGATCCTTTTTAAACCTTATGAAAGAAACTGGACTTTTGGACAAGACCAGAGTTGAATTTTTGTAAAAAAAATATATGTATTTAAGATGTCACGCCAACTACTGGCCTGGCATGCAAATGACAGTTTTCTGTCAAGCTCAGTATGCAGGAAATTCTTTTGTCCTTCTGTGAAACTTTCCCAAAAGGAAAAATCTGACTTTTGTTCCCTGGACGAGAGAAGAAAAGATGAAATGTATATATGTAGTCAGTCAGACATACCAAAGGGACCACGGGTGGAGCGGGGCAGGATAAAAAGTGTTTATAGCAAAAGAAAAGAAGAAGAATGCCACTTAACAATTTGGAATGCTTGTATTCAAACGGGAGGCTGCAGCTGGAAAATCCTATTCTGGGCTCAGGGAGCGACGGTCTTTGAGATGAGCATCTATGCGGCCCAGACACGTACGCCGCCGGGGGAGAGAGCGGCAATAATTCCCCGATGACGGCAGCGCACACTGGCTCCTTTATATCAGCCCCCGCCCCCTCCCCAACCCGCCTAATATCCAATTTACGGGCTCAGGCCCCCGGCCAGCGCGGCCCTCCAGAACGCAGCGGCCCCAACGCCAGCATGAGATGGAATTAGGTCCAAGTTCTCTTTCTCTTGCCAAAACTTTGAGGCTTACAGAAATATGAAACTGTTTTCCTCCTTCTCAGTCCCACTTGGAAATCGCCAAAGAATAAGCAACTCGTAATGAGATTAAAAGACTTTTTTTTTTTTCTTCCTGCTCTAAACAACTCAAATGTTTGTGTTACTTGGAGATTTGTAAAAAAGTGGGGAGGGATGAGAGGGGGCTTAAGGTAGAGGGCAGTGAGGAGAGTCCATCATGCTTTGATGAGTGAAGGATTTATCCCAGCCCACCCCCCTCTTCCCCCAAAAGTAAAAGTTAGCAAGTGTATACATGCTTAAGAGGCGTGATATCCCCACTCTGCTGATCTCCTTAGCCTCTACTTAGCCTCCCTAAGCAACACACACACACACGCATACACACACTGGAAGCTCACCTCCAGCTCAGTGAGCATGTTTCTGTATTTACTCATAATAAGGGCTTAGGTCAATAAGAATATCCTGTATGCTGATTTATGCTGTGACCACTCGAGGATCATGCTGCTTTTTTTTTTTTTAATATATATATATAAGAAATGTTTGTTTCTTGATCCCCCCCTCCACTTAAATATGAAGTTCTAGCCTTAGAATTAGCGTTCTCCTTAGTCTCCACATTGCTGTAGCAGTCCAGTTTCTCGCAGCCCTTGGTCCTGTCTGGGATATAAAATTAAAAATGTGTAACATTGGAGAAGGTCCGGGGGGGGGGGGGGTTATCGGGGAGGCGTCAAAGTCTTGGGTGGCGGCGATGAGCAAAAAGGTCCTGAAGAAGAAGAGCAAGCGAAGGGCAGCCCAGTACCATGGAAGGTTGCTGCTAATTCTTCCATATCTAAGCCTCTTTGCACAAACTCGCTTTGTCTTCCAAGTCACAGTCATTAGAGCCTAATCCTATCAAGCAGGGGCTAATCTGAGGCCACGGGGTTCAGCCCCCTCAGCGCCGCTGGCCGGCCCCTGACACGCACATACATTTACGCGCACACACACTCTCACACATCTAAAGAAGCCACCAGACGACACTCCAACAACAGTTTGTCTTGCAAAAAAAAATAAAAAGAGTAACAACAAACAGTGGTTCCAAGACCTAACGATGACGTAATCAGAGGAGTCAGTCATGTCCATCCCAAAAGTCGCAACTTTTTTTCAGTTGCGCAAACCGTTTGTGTGTGTGACGGCGGTGCATCAATTCCCCTCACATTCCGCCACACACCCTTCACCCCGGGCCATCATCATCACTCTGGTCTTTATTTCAGTGCGGACGACGGGCCCGAGATTAGTTATTGATCAGCCGACATATAAATTATGCTCAAGTGAAAGCCAACAACACAGAGACTATGGATCGGCGATCGACCCTCTCCGATTTATCATCCCATTTCCACAGCGCCACCAGCGCCCTGCCAGGGGGGAGGTTGGAAGAAACGTCGGAATAATGAGAGGAAAGGGACGTTTACGACCAAGCCTGGGTATTCTGTTTCACCTTTCACATGTCAGAAACAAAAAAAACAGGATGCATTGAACGCAGCGTCTAGATTTAGAACCGCTACTTCCATCCATCCATTTTCTGTACCGCTTTGTCCCCACAAGGGGTCGCGGGCATGCTGGAGCCTATCCGGGTACTGCAGCTTCCGGAGGGAAGATGATATGCATTGTTACTGTTGTCATTTCCAGCTGTGTATCCTCAAATGTCACTAACGCAGCCATTTTGTTTATCCCACAGGAGACTAAGGGCGGCAAGAAATGATGCAGAAGGAACTGATCAGCTAAAGAGGTACGTGCAGATTGAGGCAGCTTCGTTGATTGCCTCACTCTTACCATTTTAAAGTATAGATCTCCCTACACGTATGCAAAAAAAAAAAAGTCCAAAATGGTTTATTGATATGTCAAGTAGAGGTACCGTAATTTTCGGACTATAAGTCGCCCCCCCACCCAAATTATGGACAAAAAACGCGATTTATAGTCCGAAAATTACGGTACTAACTCAGAGATGCGTTGAGATAAGTTACTTTATACAAAAAAATGTGGCTAATTCTGTTGAGAAATGCAACAGTTGTTGACTTTAATGAGATTTTTCTGTCAAAAAGATGGAGCAACAATGGGTAACAGCTGGGATGGAAAACACAATTGAAATCTTTCCCCAGGTGTTCTCATTGACAACTTGTGATTTTCTTTGGCTCAAACGTTTGGCATTTCAAGGCCGAAAAGGAAACGTTGTAATTAAAGCCACGCAGGTGTGCCACCATCACAAAGGACGTCGAGAATGGATGCTGTCAAACGCTAAACGACGGTCGTCATAATTAACGGAAGGACGAATCGATCGCGGGATTCGTTGACAGCAGGCGCCGCTTTTGTGAGCCGCTTCGACTCAGATGTTCTGAGCTGCGTTCGCCGACTCAACCCCTCACGCTTGGCGAGATTCCTCATTCGGATCATGTCAGCGCGACATCGTGTCACCCACGACCTCTCGGTGAACTTCGGAAGAGATAACTTCGGGGAAGGTCGCCTTTGGACGCAACGTTAGGTACACCTGTACACAAGATGCAGATTTGTTATTGTTAAGATTTGCGCATTATTCCGTCAGGAATAAAAAAAAAAGTGACAATTATGAAGTTGTCATATTTAATCTCAAATACAAAAAAGATCAATGACAACATTTGTCAATCATCTCGCTAAAATAAACCAAAATATTATGACCCATACACATCTTAAAAAAAATTCCAGATCATGCCTGTTACGTCCTCCCCCACCCCCAGCCTAGAAAACCAAATCATTTACACTCAGAATGTCATTCCACCTTTCGTCCCCTAGGGGCGCTCACACCTCAGTTTAAGAACGGGTGTTCTCTAGCAACCAGAAAACAACAACAAAGACTTAAGTCATAAAAAATGAAAGCAGTGACATAGTACAGCTGTAAAAAGCCGATGAATACGCCGCTACATTTTTATATTTTCATATTAGCTAAACAGTGTTCCAAAAATAAGAATAATCTGGCATTTGCTTTAAAGAGCCATCTGCTGCGCAGTCAAGCAGAGGAGCTTTAAATATGAAATTATTACTGGGCTTTGGAAAATTACTAATCTTTCCCTCAACTAAAAATAGTCACTTGCTCAGCAATAAAAACTGAAGTTTTTGGGAGTCTTTTTGCTGTTTAAAGTTTAATGTTCGGTGTGTTATGAGTGGGAATTACTTGGCTGTCATCGCTAATGGTATCACGGTACGGCCGTCGTGCGATAATTGGTGTCGTGGGAATACGTCATCTGTGAAATGAAAGAATGTAGAGTAACAATACGATATGATATTTTTCCAATTATATCAATCGTATCACAATACAGCGATAATTGATGTACCGTAGTTTTCGGACTATAAATTGCGTTTTTTTTCATAGTTTGGGGGGGGGGGGGGGGGGGCGACTTATACTCAGGAGCGACTTATATACATATATATGTTTTTTTTCCACTTTTTTGGGCATTTTATGGCTGGTGCGATTTATACTCCGGTGCGACTTGTAGTCCGAAAATTATGGTATATCAAGAAAAGCTACGTTCCTGCCTTATGATATCATGATAATTGCCAGTGATACCAATGACATCATGATAGAGCAATCGTATGATTTGGGAATTTTTATATTAGAAGAAAAAAAATCAAGGTGGATCAAGTAGTCCAATTTGATTGCAATATCGTTATTTTTTCCTCATCTTGTCTCCCAAAGATCTTCTATTGGTGAACTCAAATGGACTTTTTTTTTTTAAAGTCCTCCAGGCTTTTGCCACTCACACCCGTCGCCATGAAAAGATGAATCTTCACACCTCCCGCCGCTTCCTCCCCCTCTTCTTGACTCACCCTCTCTCCTCACGTCCTTCCTCACTTTCCTTTCTCACATCTCTCCATCGCTCCCTCCCTATGAGGTGCTGATCAATTCACAGCCTCCCTGCGAGGTGTGACCACCCCTCACCCGTGCACCTCGTCTATCCTCACCCTCAACACTTTTTGGGGAGGGGGGGTGGGGGACAAGAGATGATCTTCGTGTGAGTCCATTAGCACACCTGAAATAAAAGCTGCAGCATGGCAAATGTTCAACGGGGGTGGGAGGGAGATGGGTGAGGTCGATTCAGCAGTCTGCTATGACCCGATCGGTCTTTGCCACAATGTGAGAATGGATTTTATTGTGATACCCAAAAGGACTGGCGCAACCCGGCTTCCAATGATACCACTGAGAACATACATTTAACACGCGCAATGCTTTACGATTTATTGAAAATATGTTACGATTCACTCCATTTACGATGCGATATGATACGGGGTAATTTGTTCCGATGACGATTCATTCGAGTATATGTTCCAAAGTGAAACAATTCACTCCAAATAGATTACAGTGCCTTATTTGAAATACGTGACAGCATTGTTCAACCCAATTAAGAATCGCATTGGTAAGATGTGTCACGATGCTGTTCAGAAGTGCAAAAACAGCTTGCTCTTAATGTTGTCTCATCGCAAATAACACCTCACGTATTTAACACCAAGGAAGGGGAAAAAAAAGTTCACACCATGCCGACTACCTGTTTTAGTTCGTCTGTAATCTATAAATCAAAAGTGCGCGTGTGTAGCAAAGCAGATGTGAATCCCTTCAAGGTGTGTGCGTAGGTGTGATGCACTGCTGTCTTTGCACTCCTTTATCATCAATGACGCCACACCTCGCGACGACTTTGACGGCTTGCGTGTGCAATTTGCAATTAATTAGGAATTAGGAAGTCAGAAATGAAAGCATAATAACTGAATGCCTCACAATTTTATTTATTTTATTTTTTTTCCTCGCCATGCCAGATTAGCAAGTTAACTTCGTGGAGACGCCTGACATTTGAAATGAAAAGACAAACACACACAAGGTGCTCCGTTAAGACTTTTTTTTATTTGTACTAAAGATCAGAGGACAAACAAAGTTTATTGACATGAGCCAGGCACGTCATTATGGACATCTGCACCCTGTAAAAATATCCAATACAGAAATGACGCCTTTATTGTTCACTATCCAATGACAAGGTTTTACTAGTCTAGTCCAATGTGATATTAAATTCTGTATATTATGTTTTATTTCCTCATGAGTCAGGTTAAGCATCTTTGATTCCCTCAAAAGCCATCATCTAAATGTAAGTTATTATTATTATTATTATTATCATTATTATTATCATTATTGCTGGCCTTTAATTACTGTTGGTGACTAAATATTTAGGGACAGCTTTCAGTTTGACGCAGGGCAATTTTACACTCATTATGTTTTTATTGAATCACAACATTATACATATAAGGAGAAAAGAAACTCTGTAAATGATCCTTTTCCACATCTACTTTTTATTTTTGATATACATCAGTGTCCTGTCTATCTTTTTAATCAATACAACTATTAAGACTGAGCGTTGCATGTTTGACTGTTCCGGGAGTACCTAATATTGTGGTTGTGTGGGCCAGACGATATTTACAGTGGGATTGTTTGTTTGCGTTGTGCCTGTCATTCCCAATTTGTGCGCTAGGAGGCGCACACGATTAAGCCTTCGTGTGTATGAGAAGCGAAAGGAGACTCGCACTCAACCCTTCAAAAGGAAGCCAACCAGGCGTTATTAAAATGCAACTGTAATTATTTAAAACACAACATTGAAATGGTGGGATCACTGTCATTAAACCAAACGTAATACTTCTATTATTATTTTTCACCTAAAAACTCACATTATGTAAAATTAAAAGGTTGATCAATGGAAGTCGATTAAAAACAAAACACTACGTTGAAAAAAAAAAAAAAGCGAAATTATACATTGACATTTAGTTAACCGGCATTTTGACTTGATGTATCCTATTTTGGCTTGATTTAACTTCGTCTCTCAATATAGAACAAACCGAACATGAGATGGAAAAGTCAATATTTCGTTCATTTTATTTTACTTAATTTAATACTGAGCTAAATGCTGACAAGTTTTTGAGGGTCCGGCTGCATGTTTGCAGATCACAAAGCGTTTCTCCGTCAGGCGACCATGCAAACATCTTTGAAAGTCATTTACTTTGATTATTGTACAAATAAAACAACCTCCCCTAAGAAAATAAAAAAAATAAAAAATAAATCACACCTTAGTGACTTTTTGTCTGTCCAACTGATTTGCTGTCATATCGAAGCCCCCCTAAACGAGGCTGGAGAAAGTGGGGCTTGGCGTTTATATAGACGCTAATTGAAGCCATCTAATGACTTTAAAATGCCTCTGGCGTTACTTAACTGAATGACCAGCTCCTCATAGAACCCCCTTTTGTGCCAAAATTTCCCTACAAACACACTCAAAGTACATCTCAACAAGTTAGATATACTTAATATTCTTTAGAAAAATCCCAAATATTAATCATACTCACCAATTTCCAACTAAAGTGGATGTGCGTAAAAGTCCGTGCGTCCTGTTCGGCTCCGAGGAGCGGACTGAAGGAAGGTAAAGAAGGAGCCCTCGCACGCCTCTTCCCCGCGTCTCGTCGCCCCCAGCCCGGCCTTCTCACAGCCGTAGTCCCCGCTGAATGCGATGGACGACTTCCAGCCACCACAGAAACCGTCTGGAACTTACGCACCCGCCCCCACATTAATATTAGCATAATTATCAAGATCAATAAATACATATATCGTCTAAGACTTGCGGTGACGTCATGCAGTGCACTATTTTAAAGTCCATATGGTTTGGTATGCAGGAATGACATTTATTGAACTTTGCACTTCATACTCGTACAATATAAATGATGCATGATACTGGCAAATATGACGTCACTAACTAGTCATCACAGGTATTGCGATTTGCACACTTCATTACCTGAACATTTACTAATTTATATAGAGTATATTAATGCATTTGACGGCAATTGTGATCACTAGTCAAAGTCCTATCTTGGTACCGAAATCACTTATTGCATTTTACCACTTTATATTAATTATATACTGGAATATTTGCTGACGACACTAGTGGAATTTACATGCAGAAATCACATGTATTTGACTAAATACATGTACTGTACCCAAAAATATGACGTCACTGTAGCCTTATCACAAAATTTCACCTGCATAAATACAAAGGAAATATTGGCGTCATTGGTTGCTGCTATATTTGGCATTTATTTTATTTTGCGTGATTTCCAATTTATATTGAATATCATCATAAATAGAACTATTTGTATAAAAATCACATGTATTCCACGGCTTAAAACACGAGGAATTGTGATGACGTCACTTTTAAGTCCTCGATTTTGCATCATAACATGGACTTGTGTGCTGTCGTGTTTCCACATGAGAATAACTTAATTCTTGCTGCAAGAAAATGTGCAGTGCAACTTAGTGATCGAGTATTCTAGAATCATTTAAAGACACGAGACAAAGAAGTATTTGTGTTAATGTACCAAGTTTAAAATTAAATGACATTATGCATGCCATTTAATTGAAGGAGTTGCGTTTAAAGCATGAATTTTCCAGGCACCGTTTTTTTAAGTGATGCATTTATTGTTATTAACCTTTTCCCCAATCAAACTGACCATAAAGAAGCGCCACAATGTTGTAAATAAACTGAAAGTGTGGCCTGACAATAATGATGATCATGTGCTTGCTTTTGCACCTTTTCGCCAATGTGGCCTCGGACCAATCAATCAATTATTCCGGGATCGATCGATGGAGACGGCCAATCAGAACACCTCCCTCCAACAGCCCCCTTCATGAGCCCACTGCCATTGGCCAGAGCGCCGGCCGACTGGACTGACCCATTCGGCTCACTGGCAGGGGTAGAGATGATGGAGACACTTGGCAAACTACTTCTCACTTGTGATTTAACATCAAATTAAGACAACTCGGCCATCTAGCCACACTCCATGTACTCCTTCATTATTGGTACACGCCGCGAAACCTGACACGGAAACGCGAAAGAAAAAAAAGGATGCGAGTCACCGAAACAGACTGGACCAGTTAGGTGGCAAGAATGTCACTTTTGCATCGGTTATAAAACAAATAATTTACAACAATAGAGTAATATTTCGTGTTATTTGGCAGCGTTGACTTTCAGCGATTGATTCGGCGTCTTTTGCGATAACATATAAGGCGAGGTTCTGGTAGTTTGGAACCTAAACGAGCTCACTGCGGAGCAAGTAAAATGGCGAGTTTTTTCAATGGACTCTGGCTTTTCACGCACCCCCTCCATTCTTCAAGTACGCGTGCGTCACTTGCAGCGGTCAGTCGCGACCTGTTTATGGCCAGCACTACTTCCGGGTTCGAGCACACTCGTCCTCTTATCTCCATATATACACGCCACACGGCTCCTTTAAGAAAAGCCCCGAGCCATAATGATGAGCCCTCCTCCTCTTCCCCCACCTTCTCCTCCTCCTTCTCCTCTTGAGCTCTTCCACACGTCTTTGCATAAGTAATTCAAGCCGCGGGAGAGCGGGCAGCCAGCAGCCGCCGAACCCAGGGAGATACGCTTCATTCCCGGCTGCGAGTAGGAGCGCCGAGCCGGTGTTCATTCCAGCGGACCAAAACTAGGGGAGGAATCCGCGCAAGCAACGCCGGACACCCGGGGGAGCCGACAAACGAGCCATGAGAACCACCGGGTGTCTTCCAAGGCTTTGAATTTATTTTTTTATTTTTGGGGGTGGGGGGGACTCGGAGCGAGAAGGAGAGCCGAGGATCGACTCTCCCCGGCCGGGTTCAACTTGGCAGGCACCGTGGTGACTGGCTGGAGGGGGGAAAAAGCCCCAAAACAACAAACTCAAAGGATTTTCTCTGCAGTTTTTTTTTTTATGTTTTCTCTTTGTAAATGTAACCCCCCTCCTGGCAATTTTTGTTTGGATTTGCTAATTTGCCGTGCAAGGCTGGCTTCCGAGCGGATTTAAGTGGGATTCGAATCACGAACTGCGGGCAGTGAAGAGGCTTATGGCTCAAAGGGTACGTACGACCAAAGCAAGCAACCAAACACGCGTGGACTTGAGGAAAAAAGTTACTTTTGGTGTCCTTTTTTTTTTTTGCACCCACATTACGCACGGACAAGCTGGTTTTGTATTGCACCGAGCCTTCCACTCGCACACATCTACACACACTTCTTTCGTGGACGTGTTTTCGCAGATGACTTGTGACAGCACTGCGTGGATTTTCTGGGTGACAAATTTCAAACATTTGTCTCGTGACTTGAGATACCCCCCCTCCCCAAACCCAAACACGCATTTTCTCCCTGTTAATAAAATTCCTCTCATAAAAAGTCATATCGACGACAAATATGATTTGCACATTGCGCGCAAAAAAAATCTGTCACGCTGACTTGTTTTTACATCTCATCGCCCGGAGACTTGCTGCCGTTGTTTATAAATAACTTCTCAATCCACATCGGAAGACTTCACAGCAAAGCAGCACGTTGTTTAACGCAAAGATCGTTTTGCGTCAAAAAATAATCAGTGACTAGGGTGTTTACTTATTGCGCAATTTTAAGATTTGAAGCCTTAGAGAAAACGATATGCTTATTTAATTGTAATAATTCAACGAGTCCCTTTTTACGTTGCTCCAAACTACGTATGACAAAGTTGAAATTTAGGATTAATCCACTGCATTTTTTTTTTTAATCACTCCTAAACGCAACAGTCATTTTGTTTAAATCACTTGACGTGTCAGCCGCTTCGGCTTTCTACTTTTCTTGCTTTAAAATGCTCAAAAAGTTGTCTTAATTTGCACCATCCATCCAGTTTAAATTGAGGTTAAAACACTGAATAATAATTGCATTTTGTGAGTATAATAGTGCGGGTCTCGCGGGTGTAACCAGTGCACGTGTGTGTGTCGTTCCGGTGCAGTACGAAGACTTGGCCCACTACGGGATGGACGGGGTGGGAATCCCGACCACCATGTACGGAGACCCGCACGGCGCGCGCTCCATGCAGGCCGTGCACCTCAACCACGGGCCCCAGCTGCACTCGCACCAGTACCCCCACACGGCGCACACCAACACCATGCCCCCCAGCATGGGCTCGTCGGTCAACGACGCGCTCAAGAGGGACAAGGACGCCATATACGGGTACGATGTGGGGAGGGGGGGGGGCTTCCGATAGTTTCAGCGAGGTGCTCGGCTCGCTTTCCCCGGGGACAGCGAGTGCTTGCCAGGCTAGACTGGCTGAGACCAAGGTCGATCTCCGTGCATATTTTTGTAAACTCAACTGACTACGTTATTATTTTTTTCTCAATATACACTTTTACGTGTTGTCATAAAAGTTAATTGCATTCTTAACTGTGGGAGTTAGCTAATAATTTTAGGCTTTTAAGCAAGTGGAAATAATGAGTCTCTATTAGTAATTTAATTAATCGTAGCTCATTAAAAATGAAATATGCGTCACGTTCAGACTGGTGCTGCATCTTCATTCAGGTTTGATGGCTTTTTACAATTTGCATAAAATGTATTTTTCTTACATAAAGTTATACAGTACAGACTGTACGTGCCCACAACGTGCAGAATTGTGTTGCACTATGCATGCATCCCTGCAGGGAGGCTCCCCACGGGCAAATCCCTGCAAAACTAAAACAATATATTTAAAAAAAAAAAAAGAAGCATGGCCAAATGCAGCCTGCAGTCGTCTTGACCCAGCGTTGACATTTGCCGCCGTCTGCTTATACTCTGTAAATGTGTGTGTGTTGCCATGTAGGCACCCCCTCTTCCCGCTGCTTGCACTGATTTTCGAGAAATGTGAATTAGCGACGTGCACCCCCAGAGAGCCCGGTGTGGCGGGAGGGGACGTGTGCTCGTCCGAGTCCTTCAACGAGGACATCGCCGTGTTTGCCAAACAGGTCAGCGAGCAGCCCACAAAAAAAAAAAAAAAATCAACTTTGACAAAAATTAATGGAGGGACTGAATGGCAATGTTGGTGTGTGACTGCTTTGACATGATTATCACATGGTTCCTTGGTTTTTAGATTCGTGCAGAAAAACCTTTATTTTCATCAAATCCAGAATTGGATAATCTGGTAAGTCACTGAAACATTTGTGAGCTGTGCATGTCATTGAAGAAAAAAAAAAAAGCTTGATTTGTGTCATTTTTCCCTTTGTAACAGATGATTCAAGCCATTCAGGTGTTACGGTTTCATCTGCTGGAGCTGGAAAAGGTAAGAAAAAAAAAATGGATAACATCTCTTGTTCCTAATTTGCATAAATATATATTTGCTCGTCGCTTATAATTAGCGTTCAAATCAATCACGCCGCGTTTTGCTTTTCAACTTGATCCTCCCCGCGCATGTTAATCAGTGTTGCCAGACCAGTTCTGACCCATTTCTGTTTGTGCTTTGACTTAGTCGTTATTGTGAGGAGAACATGGAAGGGAGGGGGGGGTTATCCAAAAGTGCACGAAATGCGAGCGTCACGCAGAGGTGGCTGCTGGTGGGATTTTTAACACGCGTGTTGAGTGCGTCGTGGCCCGTGTGAGCCCTCGTGTCACTGCCAATTTTCAGGGATATCTCCATCCTGGAGGGGGGGGGGGCAGGGGGAGGTAGAAGTATAGTCATCGTGAAACCGACCGCCCTGGCCGCCTCATTAGGTCCACCTGCATGCATCAAAGAGCCCAGAAACAGAACATTCTTGCACATTAGACCCACTTTGTAAAGTTGGATTTTTCTTGTGTGTGTGCCTAATTATTTGACCAGTGATTGGTACCATTTCAAAGAATTAGAAAGTGTTGGTTGAGTGTAATCTTTGTCTGTTGTGTTAGAAAGTTTGTTTGCATAATTGCTTGTGGCTTGTTTTATGGGGTGTGTGTGTGTGGTTTGGAGGGCTGTTCCTAATAATTTGGCTGGCACACTTTGGGAAGTTTTTGCGCCACGGATTTTGACCGGTGATCGGTTCGGTTGTTCTGAAATTTGAAAGCATTTGTGCCGGAGATAATCCACTCTCCATTTTGCGTGATATACATTTTTATGAAGTGATTTTACGCAGCTCCGTTGTTTTTTTTTTATTGTGTGGTGGGTCAGGGCTGTTCCTAATATTTTGGCTTAGAGGAGGAAGGTAAAATGTTGATGTTTTTGTTTTTGTGGTCATTATTTTGACTGGTTATTGTGTAAGATGAGTTTTTCGTGAGTATTGTTTTATTGTTTGAGAGCTGTTCCTGATAATTTGGTTGAGACTCTTTGAAAACTTTTTTTTTTTTTTTAAATAACTCAAGACATGCCACATACTTAATATTTTGGATTTTGACCAGTGATTGTTACTGGTTTTTCTTTTTTTGGGGGGGGGATAAAATCTCTGTTTTTGTGTTGTAATATTTTGTTCAGGCGCCATTTCCTTTATTTTGCTTTGTGGTGCAGAAGGGCTGCTTCTAATGTTTTTGTTTGATTCCTTGATTTTTTATAGACAGAGTGCAAGTGTACCTAATATTTCGACCTGTGATTGGTACTATTTTATTTTTCTAAAGTTTGCTTGAATATATTCCGCTGTCCTTCTGACTTGCGTTATTTTTTTTCCAAGTCATTTCATCTAACTTGTTCTCTAGAGTGAGTCAGAATATTCATATTTTTTTAGATATGCAATAATATAATGTGCCTAATCGTTTGAGCAGGGGTTGCAATTATTTTTATGCATTAATAAAAACTTGTTTCAACGATCTACATTAATTTTCTGTTAGATTACTTTTTACGAGTGATTTATTGCAGATGGCGTGCGGCAGGGCTGTTCCTAATATTTTAATATTAAAAAATGTTCCTCGAATATTAACTGCGCTCCTTTTTTGGGTCAGATTGAATTTTGCAAGTGTTTTTTTTTCTTTTTTTCTTCTTTCCACGTAAGAGTGCATCTGATTGCTGTTTGGTTGTTCGTGCAGGTGCACGAGCTGTGCGACAACTTCTGCCACCGCTACATCAGCTGCTTGAAGGGCAAGATGCCCATTGACCTGGTCATAGACGACCGCGAGGGGGGCTCCAAGTCAGACAGCGAGGAGATCACCCGTTCCTCCGTGGCTCTCGACCAGGTACACACACACGCCCCCCCGCCCCCCATTTCCTCCAATCATCCCCTCCATCGGAATGAGACCTTTTCTGCATAAATGCTCCCATTGGCTCATTAAGACTTGACCCGCTTTCCCGTCCATTTGAATTTACGGGGCCCTTTCCCAGCCTCCACCCCTCCTCGTGCTGGCCTCGCTCGAGCCCAGCAGAGCGCATCGGCGGCGGGGTGCGAGGCCGAGGTGCTCCCCGGTGTCGCTTCTGCTCGGTCTCTCCACTTTTTTCCTTCCTCCTCCTCCTCCTCCTCCTCCTCCTCGACCGTGTGCACGCTTCATTAAGTGTCTTGTCAGTGTTTCTCCTCAGACATGAGTGCACATTGCTTATCGAGAGACCAAAACCACTTCCCCCACACTCCCACCACATCACAGCCCCTTTTATTTGCCTTTCGCAGTAATAAGTGGCAAATAAAGGTGAAATGAGCAGAGGTGGGAAAATGAGTGCGTAATTGCTTGATGTACTGTAGTATTGGTGTGTTGGGCGTGTGCTCTTAAGGGGTGTGGCCTAATCAACTGTAGTGCTAGTTTTGATGTGAGCGTCTGGGTATGAGTAGTGGCCTACAGCAGCTCTTTGTGAGTGTTTTCATTTTTTGTTCACTTATTGGCGGACATTGTGTTGCTACTATGTTGCTACTCCAGGGACCACTGTGTGTGTCCTCATACTGATCCATACAGTGGCTTTTGAAATATCGCAAGATCCCAGTAAAATTCAGCATTTGTGCACAACGTAAAGACGGTTGCAAGTCAATGAGATTAAAGGCGACATAAAAAAGTCACCAAGCTAAATAATTTAAATCCGCGCGGCGTCCATATGGGTGAGTGGCTGGGAGAGGCTGGATGGCAGGGCTGAGAGTGAAGACTTAGAGAAGGGAGGGAGGGAGGGAGGAATAGACGGAGGGGTATTCTTAGTGTGTGTGTATTATTAGGGAAATGAAGATCAACCGGCAAAGATAACACAGCGCCTTTTTAATCCAGAAAGAGAATGAAATAACACACTAAGTGTCTCTTTGAGGGCTTCCGTGTATCCTCTCGAGGATTTCTTTTTTTTTTTTTTGTCCAAAGTGGCTTTTTTTTTTCTTTAGATGGAGCAGATCAGCCAAGACGAATCCGCCTGTTGTGGCTCGGGTCAGATTGACCCATTATTATTATTATTTTTTGACAGTGCACCTTGTAATGAGTTCATTTGACCTTTTTCCGACAATGTTTACAGCCCAGTCCTTTCTGATCATCAAAACAGTCCCTGGGTCAGATTGACCCAGGGATGTTATTACTGTTCCAGAGAAATAGATTAACAGCAGAGTGAAAGACTCCTCACGTTTGAATGGTGAGGAGGTGACCAAGCCTCCTGTTCAGTTTGTTCCTTTAGTGTGCCAAAAATTTCATAACCCACCATGATAAACCTTTGTGGCAATATAATAGTTTGAGTGTAACTTCAACAACCAGTTGTATAGATTATGAAATTAGCCAGGGTCAATTTGACCCACGATGTAATAAGAGCATTAACGCACTTCAAGTTGATTCTGCCTCTGACTATTGATGGAATAACAAATAAGAATACAATATAAAAACCTTTTGACATCATGCACATGCCTACTTGCAAAGTTCTATTCATTTTTATTTTATTCTTTTACATTTTGTGGTCTATTTTTGCGTGACGTCTTATCCGCACTGGTGACATCCTTAACGAATTGGCCCTGTGTGGGTGCACGCATTATCTTGCCCCCCCCCCCCCTCCCCTTCCACATATGTATTTTTAATATATGCCCCCGGGCATAAAGTTGAAGAGCAAGAGCAAATTTGCACAAAAGCAGCAATGTTAACAAGAAGGCACATTTATTCATAAAGCAATTTATTCCGGTGCGAGGCGAGTGTTGCAGAGAAAAGAAAATGTCAGGGAGAGAGAAAAAAGACTTTGAATTTATTCAACTTTTTTTTTTTTTTTTTTACAAGGCTTGACAGTGTTTGGGAATTATGCGACTGCCTTGCATGTGTCACGCCGCTAATATTCGGAATATTTAAGCCGTGTTGTTCTTAGCCTGCCTGAGCAGGCCGGCGTGCAGAGGTGAAAAAGTCACGAGGCTGGTGAATGCGACCAAGCCAGTTTGCTGCGTGTGTGTGTGGCGTGTGCGTGTGTGTGTGTGTTGGGACTGGCCTGATAAATGCAGCACCCCCTCAGGTCCTGTGTTGAGTGGAGCGACTGGTTAGCACCGGTTGGACCGAGTTAACCGTTTCCCCGCTGCTGTTCTTTCTGCCCCTCCGAGAGATTCCCAACACATTGCCGACCACTTCCATATTCTCGCTAATCCGCAGCAGGGACTTGAAAATGCTTGAATTGGAATGCTCCAGCATTTAAAAGCGCTTAAATGTGTGTGATTTTGAAAGTACTGTGTAATTCTTATTCATCAACCTGCTTTTTCAAAATTGTCAAAATACGTTCAGATAATCACTTTGCAGGTTGAAAAGTCACCTTAAAAGTGTGTGAACCCTGACCTAAAAGCACATCACCCACATTTGGATGCAGAAAGTTGCCACCATTGCCCTTAATTGGACATCCAAGGGTGAAGGGGAGGGAGGGTGGCTTGGCGGAAGAGGCTAACGAAGTGTGAGAGAGGCCAATGACGCTAAGAACTGTCTGGAGAGCCTCTCCACTTCATCAAGTGGGGCTGAAAATAATTGGAACTTCCCTTTCAAAATATCCCCCCCGTCTGACAAAGTCGATACGCCCCAATTCATTCAGCAGGTGTTTTGATTCCGCCCATATATTTTTGTTGAATTTAATCCCACCTAGCCCTACTTTGAGGATGTGGTTTGAGTCCCAGGTTAGGTATTAGCTTAGCGCAAGGACTGCCAAATGCTTTTATTGGTGTCCATTTCAAGTCATGGAGACCTTATCAAAATAGACCCCTGGTATGTAAAGTGCCACAAAATGAGTTTGATTTAAGTTATTTAGTTTAGTTTTAAATTTGAACATTGGGGTGAGTGAGGGTAGGGTCACTTGAGCACCTCTGCGGGGATGCCGCAGAGAATGGCTAACGGGCTATCGTCGGTAACGAGCGACTACGCAGTTATGCAACCCGTCTTTCCAGGTCAGCAGTGTTGGTTTAGGTAACGCCGCTGGTCAATGGGTGACACTCCCTCCCCCTCGCTGAGTCAGGCGGGGAGGGGAGGTGCGTCACCCACCATTTTCCTAATCGGGTCGCCCCGCTATTGCTAATCTATTAGCTGGAATCACATGCGGGCTTCTTTTTGTGCGTCTCAAACGGCTCCTCTCAAAGCAAACTTCTGAGTCGCGCTCAAAGGGGGTATAGAGAGGGGGGGCGGAGGTGGGGGTTGTCGGTAATGGCGGCTTTTGTGGCGGCATAAAGGGGTGGTTTGACCCCCCCCCCTATCCTCGCCCTCCCCCTGTCTTTCGGGGCGGTGGATTCAACAAGTGGCACAAAAGAGGGGCAACCACGTGACTTGTGTCCGTCTTAGCCTGCCGGAATAGCAAGTAGGTGCATTCAAAGGAGGGGGTTCTCATCGTCAATCCCCCCCCCCC
Source organism: Syngnathus typhle (assembly GCF_033458585.1). Lineage (NCBI taxonomy): Eukaryota > Metazoa > Chordata > Actinopteri > Syngnathiformes > Syngnathidae > Syngnathus > Syngnathus typhle. The sequence goes on from NC_083745.1 coordinate 2,673,739, forward strand.
ACCCCCTCCTAAAAAATGCAAAAGTCCATTTTGTAGCCCCAAAGTTATGACGGCTGACGTGCGGCCATGTTTGAATTCCGAGCAAACAATAACGTGGCTTATGTGTACTTAGCTAATGGAAAGAGTCCCCCCCCACCCTCAACCTAACCCCCTGCCGGCCTCCCACAATGGCCACCGTGGCCATCGTGCTAAGCTAATGGAGGAATGACTAGCACATATTTTTCCACTCCAATTATACAGTATTTAATACAATTTGTGTTTTTCCCCCTTTCTAATGAAAATGGGACGAGGCTCACCTTGTTTTCATACAGCCGCAAAGCATTCTGGGGGATGGAGTTGCATGTGTGTCATTTGCCCTTTAAGAATCAATGTGTGTGTGGTAGTAGTGTGTACGTGTGCATGTGTATGATGCAGAGGGGGATTATGTATATTTACGCCTGTGCCTCTTTAAGTATGCACATATTATTCCTGCGCCCTGGTCGCCTGTAAAAAAGCGGAACAGCTCAAAAAAAGATTTCAGCACCTCGGCCTTAGCCGTTATTATTAATATTATTATTACTGCAAATCAATCAGCGAGGTGACATTTCTTCTTGCATGAGCGCTTGCTTGCTTGTATGCATGAAGAACTCCCCCCCCCCCCCCACACACACACACACATTCGCACGCACACCGGGAATGAGAGCGCACTGGATCGGAATGCCGAATCACAATTTGCAGCGAGAGGAATCTTTTCATGGCGAATTAGGGAAGAAAAACGATGATAAAAAGTATGTGTGTGTGTGTGTGTGTGTGGGGGGGGGGGGTTGCTTAACTCAGGGTGGGGAGTTGCCTGCGTGCCTCTGTGCGCTTCCCTGGGCGGCAGATTTAAGAAGTTTAGCAAAAAGCGAGGCAGAACAGAAGCAGGGAAATTGAATTTACTTGACAATTAAGCGTTGGAATACAACCTAGTGCACACGCAGCAGAGTGAGCGAGCGAGAGGGAGGGATGGATGGATGGAGGGATTTGGGGAATATGCAGAGGGAGGAGGAATGGCGGCTCATTAGGAGAACACAGAATAAATCAAGTGTGTCGCTTTGTGTGCAGTCGGCCCGTCGCATTTTTTTCTTCTCAGCGGATCTTAGGGCTGCTCAAACTTTCAAATGCTTCACCTTTTGCTGTGCTAAACAGGAAAAGAATTCCAGTGTGTTGGCTTTCAGTTAAAGATAGCGCAGCACACTTTTTTTTTTCATTATAATTTCTTTTTTCATTTTAACATTTCATTTTCTTAATTATTATTTCAATTTTTTATTTATAAATAAACTAGACTTGAATTTTGATATATATATATTTTATGTGGCCTAAGACCACACTGAGCGGCTCCTTAATAAAAAAAAAAAAGGGTATTTTTGGGGGAAAATATAAAAAATATTGAAGAAATACACAAATGCGAAACTGCGTATATGCAGAGTGCGACTGTAGGTTAAAGTTGTAATTTCACCAATCGCCACTAGATGGCAGATATTGCACTGCAACTGTCTTATGTCTTTAAATTGTCTGTTTTTTATGCAAGATAGCAAAAAAGGTCATTTTATTATTTCGATCTTCATTCCTGATGTAGCCTATACGTGTGTGCACAGGGCGTGTACGTGTGTGTATGCGCACTTTGCGGTCAAGGTGTTGTGTGCTTTTGTTAAATAACGAGGAGTGTGTATATACGTGCATGTGTACCAAGCTAGAAGAAAAGGAAAAAAAGTCTGTTGTGATGTATTTGCCCATGGGTGTGTGAGCGTCTGCTGTGTGCGTATTGGCATGCGTGTGTGTGATCTCAGCAATTAATTGCGCGTCAGATCAGCGCTCGCATCTAAGGGCGGCTTGTGTGAGTATAAATAAACTCCGCCTCTTCCACCCCCCCCCGTCCCCGCGGAGATGCCATCCGGCCCCCCCCACTTCCCATGGGGCCTCGGCGGCCACCTCCCAGCAGGCACTGCGCTCTTTTGTTCAATTACAGCTAATGCCCAACTTTGCCTCCCCACCCTCCATCCACCGTGTTCTAATTATATTTTCAAATTAAAACACAAAGAACTTGCACGCACTGGCGTACGCGATTAGCACGTCTGCCTCACAGGCCCGAGGTTCAGGTTTGAAGCGTTGGTACTTTTCCAAAAAACACTTCTTGTGAAGACTGTACTCCTGGAATATTGTCCTTTTGTTCCCCGTCTTGAACACTCACCAACTGTCTCCAGTTGTGCAGCATAAAAGGATGCAGATTGAAACCAGTTGATGGGGTTTTTTTTTTGGGGTACATCTCCTCTACCAACTTTTTTGTCCGACACCAGATCTTCCATCACTCAATTTGCCATGTTTGGGCTGACTCTTACAGGTGTTGTTGACTGCACAGAACTTTGCGTGCGTGCGAGTGATGCCGTGATGGTTCTCGTTTTGAAGTTTCGTCGTTCCTTTCAGAAGCGAAATAACATCTGGTTCGGTTGCAGTGTGAGGCAGTCGCATCGGAGGAGGCATGTGTGTGTGTGTGTGTGTGCGTGCACAGATCCACATTTGTAGTGTGTGTGTGTGTGTGTGTCTGAAAATAACACTGTCAATGAGAGGTTCCCCCGAGTTCAGTCAACCTTTGGCAGCATATGCATCAAACTTTCGCTTCAGTTTTGTCCCAAATAGTTCTGGTTCTGTTTGAGGAGGACTTCCTCGCTTCTGGTCTGGCTCTGAGGGGTACATTTATACCACAGAAACCTTTTTCCCTTTTGGGGTTTTTGGACCAAAGACAATAAAAGGATTCATGCAGGCTTGCCGAGACTGGAAACATTATAACGTGGGTTATAGAATGTGACGTATGTAAGTAATGCGACTCCACGGCACGCTTTGGTGAATGTGCACTTGTGTCCTCCTTTTTGTGCTGCATCCGAAACATAAGAGAAGAGCAGTCTCTTCTTTCACATACTAGAGAAGCCGGAAAAGTCTGTGACTACAAAAATGTCAGGGAAAAGAACGGCTGAATTTATTTGGAGCAGAGGCACGTTAACTGGTGGCAAATGTGCTGAGTATGATTGGTTGATTTTGAACACTGGCACATTACAAGAGGGTGTGCACATTTTTGCAACCATATTATCATCTCAATTTCTCTTTTGATGCTTGAATTTGTTTTCCATTGGATGTGTAGGTCAGATTAATGGTGGTTCGTTAGTTTTAATATGTTGTTTTATATGATTTTACGATAAAGGAAAATTATAATGCTATATCTTTTTTCTTTCCTTTATGTTCTATTGTACTATGGAGTTATCATTTTTCTGTTGTTTTTTTTCCTGTATTTTTTAATGTTCGAAGTAAACGTTTCAAAAAAATATATATATTGTTTGTCTACATGTTGCTACACCGTTTGTGTTTTTTTATATTTGAATTGATTTCTTTGTGGATGACATCACTTTCGCTGGTCGCTCGCTGTTGTGCTTGTTGTCATCTGCTAGCAGTTTGACCCAAACGGAGACAGACGTGGATTGCATGCTTCAAAAAGCTGGGAACTCATGCAACATGTTGGCTTGCTGCTTTTTGTTTTTCCCCTTCTTCATCTTTTTCTCAACCAACCCTCATTCCATATGACGGTGTCATGCACACTCGCTTGTGCCTGCATGCCCTTATATGAGCGCTCTACTTGCGCCGTATGCAGAGGAAAAAAAAAAAAAAAAAAGACACAACAGCACTCTAAACAGAGCGGAAACCTCCGCCAAGGCTGAGTGACTATGACACATAGTCTTTTTTGTCGTTTTATTTCAACGTGCTAATTAAATTTCGTGTAAGTCGAACCACCGCGCCTCGTATTTTATTGTGTTGTATGCGTCACGCCGCAAAATAAATAAACGAAGTTACATGTCGGAACAAGACAATTAAGTCTCCTATCGTCTTTGTGCGGAGCCTTGTTTATGTTTTATATTGTGTAAAATGGCCAATTATTTTGAATCGAAATTTAAATGGATATATATACGGAAATGGATGATACAATTATAAAAATGAATGTGTGCTTTGTATCCACATTAACATTGAACACCGAGTAAAGTCTAATACGGTCGTCCATTTTGTGTTCCTCCACAGACGTCTTGGAACCGGGACCATGACGACACGGCGTCCACGCGCTCCGGGGGCACGCCGGGCCCGTCCAGCGGCGGCCACACGTCGCACAGCGGCGACAACAGCAGCGAGCAAGGTAAGGCCGGCCGCTTTGTTGCGCGTGGCGCTCGCCGCGTTACATCAGCCGCATCAAGGTCAGCCGAACGGGCGCCTTGCAGGCTCTTTGCAACAGTTGCCGCTCAGAAAGTTTTGCCGAACCCCAGACGCCTTCTTAAAGCCACGATAGGTTTCTGGTGCTGATGGAATGTCGTCATAAGCACGCGGTTGTGTTTGCAATCAGTTACAAAATGATGATTTCACATCTGTGTCAATGTAGGTAGATAAATTCATATATTATTAAAGATGAGTGTAAGGGTTGGCAAGTGGTAGGCGCTGCCACCAATATGGCTTCCGCTCCAGCGAGTGGACATTTTGTGTGTGTGTGTCACCAACACATCGTTTCATTGTTGTCATTTCCGGTCGCAGGAGAAAAACCTCGTTCCTCCCGTTTGGGCAGTTTTACTTGGCTTCGCTTTAAGGGTGTAAGAATGCGGATGAAATCCGCTTGATCAAAGTGTGAACATAAAGAATCGATAACGCATTTTCTACGTATTAAAAGTGTGTGGAGGGAACAAATAGGACTATCAAGGCTTTTTTGAATTGATTATCACATTGATTATCTGCGAGTAATCAGAAGAATTTGGTATCTTGTAAGCAATTGTCAGACCTCGTGACGAATTTCTTCTTAGTGTTTTGCTGTGTTTTTGTGAACACTTGGCAACCTTGGCAAAGTTGCCATGTCACGATCCAGTGGATACTGGCAGAAAATCCCTCCTGGGTTGTTTGATATCATTTTCTGCTGAGGTGTTCGATATTGATATTGTCAAAGGTCATGATTCATTTATTTGATACATTTTTACAGTTTTACTTTTTAAACAGCAGACTCACGGTCAATATCACCATAAAAATCCTAAAATAATCGGCATAACGTTAAATGGTGACTTACCGCGTGATTCTCAACAATCGGAAGCTAAAACACTTTTACAGGGACATTCGTGACAATTGGGGAAAAAAACCAATTCTGACACTGGGTGTGTTTCACTATACTTTCTAGGTCCCCCTGCTGTGTTATGTTTATGGTCCAACCCTTTCCTTCGTGCTACATACAATAATTATGATGTACAGGAACTTCATAAGCCTGTGGTGGGCCGCTGTCCAAATATTTTTGGCCCTGTGGCGTGTCTTATTTTGAATCCTCTTTCAATTATGGAATTAGTTATAGTCCTATACATCCTTCCACTTTCTAGCTTCTAATCATATACTGGGCTATATTTGCTGCGTTTTCATGCTAAATTCTGCACACTGTTGTGGTTCTGCCGCGTGAGGCGTTCAGGCTCCCTCGTGCGTTACGTCGGTGACTCCAAAGGCTTCACTTTTCGTATTCCTGTCTATTGGTAAACGATTCTCTCGAAACAAAGCAGTGACTAGACAAACAGTACCAAGGCGAGTGCCTGGCATGCAATAACATGATTATTACTTCCTTAATTGGGTTAGAGGCTGTTAACATGTGTCTAGCATTGTGTATTGTCTTCACGGGGTTCATGTTGCATATGCTTTGGAACACACACACACACACGCTGGTGTGTATTACGCACACACACGCGGGGACAAGCACAAGTACCGGAGGCCATGTTGGACGCGTTTCAGTATTTATGTGGGTTAAGAGCGCTCTCCGCCGCGTCATATTTGCCTCTGTCAGTCACTCTGTAATCTCGCTAAGCTGGTTATTTATGTTTGTGGCAACCCCCCCCCCCCCCCCCCCCCTTCACCCCAAACGCTTTCATCCGCCACCTACTCTCCCGTGTCTCGCTTTCATTTCGCCGCCGATTGTTTTCGGCCTCCCACTCGCTCCCCCCCAAACGCCGCCTTTTGTTTCTCATCACCTCGCAACTTTCTCCTCCCTCCTCCGCTTCACATTTGCTTCATATCTCCTCCTTCCTCTTGTTGTTGTTTTGCCTCTTGATTTCTTCTCTTTCTTCCACCCTTCCGCCTCTGATTGAGTTCTCCCTGACCTTTTCCCTCTCCCACCTCCCCCCCACCACCACCATCACCTTCCTCCGGAGGAAGATGTCGGCTCCCAGAGTGCTCCAGGCATTTTCTTTCCTCCCTGAACGCCTCACTGGACACCGGTGGAAACATCCTCTCCGGTGCGAGGATACACGGCTAGGAAGGACAGAAATAAGCTCACGTGCAAACGTGCCTTGGCGCTGTTTGCTCCGCAGTCTCCACCTTGCTGCCATAGCCCTCTTTCTCCCTGACCTCAGTCTCGCTTCTTTCATTTCCAATCGCCAAGACGTAAAGTGTGAATAGGTTAGCTTCCCTTTGGGTGCATTTTGTGTGGTTCCCCTAAAAAGTCCATTCACGGGGCTTCCCGGGCCTTAACAAGGAGGCTTGGCTGCACTCTTGCGTCTTCAGTGTGACACACTCAGCCTCGCACACTCCAGTGTAACGGCGAGCCTCACAGGGAGCTGTTTGCCTTGGCTCTGGCCCGCGCTCTCCTCTCTTACAAATGCTGTGGGTAATTGGTGATACATATCTAATACGGCCAGTCATCGCCTCGCTCCCTGGATGCTTCTGACAGGCGGTGGAGGAGGAGGAGGAGGAGGGAGGGAAGAAGGAAAGCTGTGTGGAGCTCCAAAAAAGAGAGCAAACACTCGGCGGTGTGTTCTTGTGTTTCCCTCTCGCACGCCAAGCAAGAAGGAGCACTTTATTTCATCTGCGGGGCCACGTTTGTGATCTGATTGGAATGATCATGTCGTATGAGTGTAAAAAGAAGTTATGGATGTTGCCTGAATGGAAAAAAATCAAAAGGAACAAGCCGATTTAATCATGTACCGCTCAATGAAAAATACATTTTGGATTATACCTAGCATTTTGCATTGTGTTAGCATTAAGCTAGCAGAGGTTGGCAAGTTATGTGCTTAGGGGCACCGATGGTGGCGGCTAGCTGGGCTAACAGAGAGGGGACTAATTAACACCACCGTCACCGCCATTGCTGCTGCTGTCGACGAGGAGGGGCAAAAAAAAAGAAAAATCTTTAGAGACTCTTTTTTTAATGACATGTGCCGAACATCTTTTTTTTCTTTTTCTGTGCATACCAAATGGAATCCAGTGTGAGCCTAGAAAGAAGTGAGGGGGGTGGGAGGGAAATGGCACTGGTAGGCTTGTGGTCAAGGCATAAACACCCGAGTTGGGAATGCGGTGTGGGAGCCACAAAAAGAAAGAAGAAAAAAAAAGTGGTTCTCCTAATTGCTCACAGCGAGACGGCGGCGGTGCCGTGTGTAAAAAGCCTCGTTAAAACCGAGATTTCATATAAAGTCACATTAGCAGGCTTGCGCTTACTTACGCCTTGCTTTGCTACTTCAAAGTGGGGAAAAACACGCTGCATTGAATGCAGCACGACTGATTTTTCGGGTTATATTTCAATTCAATGTTCTCACTTTATTTTATTCATTGATTTTTTTTAATTTAATCGACTGTTTAATCGGAATTTTACCCTGCCAATTATCTGACTCAGCTTCAGAGAATCCATATCGGTCACAACTGCAACCTCGCATGGAGTCCATCAAAACTTGCCGGCTTTGGCCTCCCATCGATCCGACCGTGCTATTTTAGATCCATACCCTCTGACCTCCGCCAAGGTCAGCCGTGGCCGGATCGAGCTCGCCCAATGGCTTGGCTCAGCGCGGGCTCTCCAAAGCGGCCAATTAATGGGTGCCGTTGTCCAACAGACTGGAAGAGGGAACTGAGAGTGTGTCTCTCGCTCTCGCTCTCCCTCCCCGCGGGCTTCGCTCTCTCCTCGCTTTCGGAATCAAAGCGTGTGGAATTAGCTCCACTTTAACAGGCCATCAGTGTCGAAAGAACACAGGGATCGGTCTTGGTTGGCCGGCACTCAACCGTAGCTTTGGCGCACGTCCATGCTTCCAACGCAAACACGGCTGCATTTATGGAAGTAACAGTCGATTTTCAGACAAAAATAAGCTCTTCATTTGCCTTGGCCTGTGCATTATTACCTCCCTCAAGGAAATTATGTCATCACAGTTATGTCTACGTGAATACAAATTGTTTGTTCTGGTTGTAGTTTTCACAAAAATATCGATGTATTTGCCTCTTTGGTGTCCCGTTGTATTAACAGCCTCTTTAAATATGCGAAGATAGCGCAACAAAGCTATAAAAGTCATCTCGTGCTGTTTGTGGCGGCATAAACGACGTTTGAGGAAGCTAGTAGCGTTGTTTGCGTAGAATTTAGTGCGTGGCAAACTGCGTTTATGGCCTCACCTGGGGAAGGAAAGCGCTTTACAACTACTCTGTCAACGCTGGAAAGCGATAAACGCTATATTGCAACGAGCGCGATAAGATTAGCCACGGTGCAGGAATGTGGGAATGAGGAGCAAGCGGACAATATGTGCAGAGAGTGTACCTAATCGTTTGTCCAGTGTGCATTTTGGGATGTGAAGCGGCTCCGCGATGACTTTTCACATGATGGCGCGGTTGTAAAAGTGAGGTGAAAAAGAGGAAACGGGAGTTAGGTTCTCACATGGAGACTTGGGGATGAGCGCCTAGCTAACCTGACGGACAAAGCGACACGTACGTTTGCGCTGTTGGCATCGGAAGCACTGGAATATGCCGACTTCGAGTTGGGCCGGCCTCTCCATTCCACATTCGTTATGGCTGAGTCACCGAATGATTAGAACCAGCTGTCAGGAGGATGAAGTGCCGTTGGACAGTACGCAAAAGTACGACCACTGTATTTTTAATAATAAACAGAATTGTTTCATTCATACCCATTTGACTGACCAAGTCAGTTTTTTTTTTTTTTTTAACGCTTTCGTTTTTAATATTTCAATATCTGTTTTCGAGGTGGAATTAAACTATGTATATTTTAGACTTGTCATTGAAAATAATCTGCCTTTATTGTTTTATCAACAGTATTTGTTTAAATATTTAAAAAGACATCTTTTATATGCATCTATATTTATATGAATAAATAACAAGTACCGTAATTTTCGGAGTATAAGTCGCACCGGAGTATAAATCGCACCAGCCATAAAATGCCCAAAAAAGTGAAAAAAAACATATATGTATATAAGTCGCTCCTGAGTATAAGTCGCCCCCTCCCCCACCCAAACTATGAAAAAACATGCGACTTATAGTCCAAAAATTACGGTAATCATGCTCATTGTATTTATTGATTTTTTTTTCTTCTAAATCACAAATATGAAATATATAAACATTTCCACTTTTTTTTTTAATACAAAATAAGCCCTTTTAATATCGTACTTTTAATCATTTTTCAAGCCTCACTTTATTTTTCCATTTCTTTTACTGTTTAGTCTCGTATTCCCATTATTTGTAAAGTGGCCAGTCAGCATCTATTCACTTCTCAAGCTGTTGCGTTTGAGTGGAGGGGCTGAATAAAACCCGGACATACTTGATTTACTCCAACGCGGCGATGCTGGAGGAAGTCAAGGGTCGCTGAGTACAAAGCATATCTTTAGCTCCCATGATGTAATTGTAGGGCCCGATAATGATGTCTCGCTCGTTTGTTTACGGGATGCGCGCTACTTTAATTTGAGAGCGCCCAGCCTATATCTAATTGCTGGTGTTTTGCTCAAAGATACCATTTACACACAGCAGATTTGAACGTGTAGCAAAGCCCATTGTGGAACGGGACGCTTCCCAAAAGTGTCACGCGAGAGGGCTCAATTCTTTGACTTCATTTTTCGCCGGGGCCGGCACGGTAATTAACGTGCTTTTTCGGCCAAATGACTGAGTGTGATTCGTTTGATTCTGTAAATATAGATATGACACACGGTTCAAATGCGGTACCATGTACAAGTGAGAAGTGGAGCTTCCATCCGTGGGAACGTCGGAGTGCAATATAGTTGGATGCTACGTATTTTTACATTAGGCCTATCAAAAATCAGTCGATTGAAATGTATTGGATGAAAAATTGAGTCCAACCGAACGGTACTTGAAAGAATGTTTCATTCCGTAACTCTTCATAATATGTCAGTTTCTCCTCTCTTGGAAAGACATCTTGCAGATGATCTTCTTCCTCACCAAACGTAGCCAAGTATGCCTTAAGAGGCGAAATGGAAGTGGAAAAAATGAAACGATACCACGAATTATTAATACATCTATGAAGTTCAGAAAAGAAAAAAACAAAGTGACGTATGCTTACTTCATGCTGTTTATGAGTCAGTCCAGTAAAATATGTAGAATGTTTTTATGTGGAAAAAGTCAAAAGTCGGACGAGCGTTCTGCGGTAGCATACTTTACTCCACCCCCGGCGCCAGTATGGCAAACATTGAGAGACATCCGATGCTGCTATGGAAGACAAAGTCTATGAATCAGACATCCAAAATCAAAAATAAACATTGGACCAAATATTTAAGCACCAAAAGAATTGTTGTTGAGTATCAGTCTATTAGCTTAATGCTAATGCAATTTTTTTCCAGTGTCGGTTTAGTATCATTTCGGTATGGTGACAGCCACCCAGTTTCCGGAACTTTTCAAAAACAATCCAGTCGACCGATGACACAATCTCGACCCCCCCCCCCACAACTGATTGTCTTTTGTCCACATTTGCACTCAATGCCTCTTGCCTCACACACACTTGCTCAAATGTTTATTTAGCCGTTTGATGAAGAGATTAGCGCCATCATCATCCTACACTCTTAAGCCAGTCGAGAGGGGGGTCCATGTTGAGGAAATCCAGGATTTCCTGACACGCGGGGGTCCGGGATGGCAAAACTGCGACGGTAGCGACACACACACCCGTCCTGGTAAAACTTGATGAAGAAATAGGAAGTGGTGGTGCCAGCTGGATTCTGTTGTTGTTTATTATCAGGCCCGTCCGTCACAGTGGTCCGGCGTAGAGCTACAAACAGCAAAGTGCTAAATTTAGCTTCTAAAGAGGATGATGAGGATAAATAGCCTGCTGCCTACCACTGTGCCATATGCTGCTCTCGCCATTGTATTGTCTCACGGATATTTACGCCTCCTCCCTACCCCCGACGCCACCTCATATTTTATGGGACGATTTATTAACATATCATTCAACATTGGGAGCTAGCTTAAACTGGGAATAGTTTGGCTGGCATGAACTATTGTCTAAATTTAGTTCTGGGGTTGTTTAACAGGGTCCAAAGATGATGCTGTTATGGGGTAGTACTTTTGAGAGAACCAGGAGCTTCTTGAAAGTTCTTTCCCTACTAGCAGGATCTTCCAAATTTACCCAATGGTACGATCCAAAGACTCCAAACCCTCAATGGTCCTTGGAAAGGTCTGTTGCGTGTAAACTAAAAGTAGAATTTTCCAAAAGTGGCGATAGTGGTTCCCTTTCATCCACTATCGCTTCCAGCTGCAAGGTAACATCCCCCCCCCCGCCCCCCCATCTGTAATCTCCCGCAATTTACTTGATATTCCCACTTGTAAATGTGAGCCTGCAGTGGAATAGAGATGAGCACTCTCTCTCCTTCTCTCTCTCTCCTTCTCTCTCTGCATTATTCTCTCACATGCTCGCCCTCAAATTGAAATAATTCAATTTATGGACACAGTTCCAGACCTCCCCAGCTAAGACCATTATGCACGGATGCCCCCCCCCCCCTCCATCACCACATCGCCCCTCCCCTCTTTTCCCAACAAAAGAACGGGAGAATTTACCAGCGGGCTCTCCAAAAAGACACCCACGCAAAGCCAATTTCATGCCAGCCCAGAAGACCCGCGAGAGGCGCCATTTTAGCCCCCCCTCCCTCTCCTCCTCACCCGCCACCTCCGTTTCCCCGCAGGATTGTTTTTATCATCCGATGTGGGTCGATAGCGATTTAATTTTATTCTTATGGATTATTTTATCACCTCGCTCCGCCACATAGCGAGGGTTCCCTGCTACGATGTCGCCGGTTTGATCCCCTCAATAATCGCCCGATGTTTTTGACTCACTCAAGACAAACCTGACACTTAAAAGGTGGAAAAATGGCGCTTGCTCTCGTGGGAATTTCGTAGGATTTTCTGCCGAAAGGGCGCAAATGTGATTTTTCCTTTTACTCCTGAAAATAGACGACTTGATTGACCTTTAGTATGACGGTTAAGCCTTGAATCGAACACTTGAGTTAAAGATTTCTTGGTCAATAAAAATAGTTAGCTCCAACCCATTTGCATACATAAATGCACAATAAATAGATGACATTTTTAAATATTTTTGTAAAATTAAACAGTGGCCAATATAGATTTTTTTTCTTAATTGAAAAGCTGAGATGCTTGGCGCTAATGACAAGGGCTGAAGCTTGACCTAAGGCTGACCCTCAACAAACATGGACCACTCCCCCCCAACCCTTCGCCCTCCTCACCTTCCATTACCTCCCCTAAGGCCTAATCCCACTCCCCATGTATGCTCTCTTTGACATGGATAGCAGCTTTCGGGCTTGAAGTGGGAGATAAAGACCTGGGTGAGTTGCGTGTTTAGAGGAAAGCCAGTGCCAGATAACAAATACCTGTAGGGAAACACACAGGAGGGAGGGGGGGGGGGGTCTTAGGGGTCTTGTTTTGTTTGTGTGTTTGCAAAGCAACACGAGGCAGGCCTCATGTGCTACTCACATGAGGACGTAACTTGACCATCTGCTGCTGCTGCGAGTCAGTGAAACTCAAAGAGATAAGAGATGCTCACCTGAGATAACCTCCCGACACAAACACACTCACACATGCACGTGGGGGTCAGACTATTTCAGGAAGTCACCCCGCCACCTCCAGGAAATGACTCCACGGGGCATATCACTCGGTCCACATGCAGGAAGTCGGTCCGTAAAAAGCCAGCTCGCTTCCTGTTCCTATACGAGGTCCAAAACTTTATTCTGACGATGGTCTTGAGAAAATGCCTTAGGTGAGGAGTAACGTTCGTGCTGATCATATGCTGTCTAAAGTTTTAAGATTTTTTGGAAGTTCTTGTAGTTCCTTGAACTATAAAACCCAGGGCTGGAATCTCTGCTCCTAAAGCTCCTAGACTTCTAAGAACCTCTAGTGATTGGATCAATACTGAAAGCTCCTTCCCGTGGGTTCGTGGACCTCTCAAACGCCACCTCAAGTTCTGAAACCGTTGAATTCCCGGCACTTAAACATTCACTTAAGCCCTACAAAGGTTCCTGGACCTCTCAAAAATGATCCCCTTGCTGGGTTTTCCTTCAAATCCAGATAATTTACCTCACAACTAAATTTAGACACTGGCACTGTGGTTGGAATAAACAATAGTCCTCCATAAGATCCTCTTTGTGACTCCATAGTCATTTGACGCCCACACAGGGGTCATATCGCTGGTTCCACACGCAGGAAGTAAGCCCGTAAAAGCCCCGCTCACTTCCTGTTTCTTGACTAGTCCTTATCTGGTACGCATGGGGAGACTTGATAGGACAACAAGCCCCTCCCTCCACCAACCCTCGCCATACGCCGCATCCTGCACCCGTCAAGGACGCGCTGACAGCGAGGAGGAAGTTGAAACGTTATTTTTAATCCGCACGCCGCAGCCCAAATGTAAATGAAACAACAAGTAGGAGGCGGCTTATCAGGTCGGACCTGTTCGCCAAGCCCGCTTCCCACACTGAACCCTTCTATCGCCGTTTACTCGGAATAACCGGGTCCTGGCCAAATTGAAATCATCAAAACCACCAAAGATCACCGTAGAAATAAACCGCAAATAATTCATCGAAGCAGGAAGGGCAAATCTCGACCAAGTCTGGCACGGTTGGAAAGATGAAGCATGAAGATCTATTAGTGAAACGTGCCTTCTCACGTTTAACGTGCTCGCTCTCACAATTGTTTGGCCGCCTTTTAGATGGCTTTTGACACCTCCAAGCTTCCAAGTAAAGAGTGGTAGAGCGAGGGGGGGTCAAATGGAAAAGTGTGGGGGGGGGGGGGGCAAACAAAAGCCAAGAGCACTTAGCGGCACAATGGCACGGCGGCGGGCCTTTTTCCAAAAGTCAGCTGACAAAGTCCTTGAATGCGGACGTGGGACAAAGATGGAGACCCTTCGGGCTCAACTAAAATAAAGGGGGGAAACCAACCCCCGCGATTCGATTTAGTCAGGCCAGAATAAGACAAGAAAATGAATCACATGAGCCCAAAAAAGTCAAGGACACGCACTTCCAGGCTGCCCGGAGTTAAGTATTGTTGACTATGTGGATTATTTGTTGTTGCCGTGTTTTATTTCTCTCGCGTACGGCGGCCGCTATCACAGTAACACAAAGGCAAGAGCGGCTTAGAGAAGAAAGAAAAATCAATAGCTATACAGCAAAAGTGCTCGACATGAAAAGGGTGAACTCATCACCCGACTATTCCATCTTAGCTTGTATCGTCGGCCCCTTTCTCCCGGAAGTGGGAATAAAAGCCAGTGACTGTTTATGTGTGTACTCGTGTGTGTGTGTCATAGGTTTAATGTCGTGTCGCTGGCTGGCGCTCTGGGCCGTTTTGCGGCGTGTCAAGGCAGGCTCCCGGTGATGACCCTTTATGGTGTGGTGGGAGGGGAGGGGGAAATGGCACCGAGAGAGCAGTCACATTTACGCTGACATTTTTTGCCGTCACCTATGGCGATGTCAACAGCCCCCACCCCCCCCCCCCCCCCACACACACACACACTTTCCATTGTCATAGCCATGAGAAGAGCCATGCATTTGATGCGGGTTTAATCTGAATTCCTTAACAGGCATTATGTCGTGACGGTATACCGAAATAGTGTTGACCTACATTCAGCGATAACGCACACAAACTGCACGCACATCAGCCGACCTTTTGCCGCACGCACAAAAGCACTTGACTGCCTCCCGTTCATGTCTGTTTAAGAGCTGCACTTGATGCTTTGGCGGGGTCTCTGTGTGAAACAAGCGAATTTCCACGACTCGTCAAAAGGGTTTGAAATTTAAAGGCATTGTTGACAGTGGCCTACAGAAATCCACTTTCAAGCACACATTTGTGACTCAGCGGTGACGTGAACTTGACCCCGTTGCACCTTTTTTTTTTTTTGCTGTCACAACAACTCCACTGCCTCTTTTTTGTTTGTTTTTATGTTCCGCTTAGTGAACTCTATCCTGGCATTGGGATGGGATCCCACTGCATTGCGATCCCAAAATAGTGGCGTGGCTCCCTGGCGCGGGCAGGAAGGGAAAGTCTAGACGAGCCGTGCCGCGCCGCCGTCTTGTTTTGTCCGCAGCGCATGTCATTATGCGCCCAATGTTGTGGAGGCGGGGGTGAATTTCTCTCGCCTCTCCTCCCCCAAAAAAACGTTTTGGTTACTCAGAGTGTTTTGTGTCCAAGTGTGTTTTGGAATACATTTAGTAGCCATTTTTGGAACGTTGTCTTGTGGAACATCCCGTGAAGAAAATAAGATTTTTTTTTTTTTTTGGGTGCCGTAAAAGGAGAGATGCTTTTGAAATTCTAGCTTGGCTTTAGAATCTTGGAATTCCAGTATGTTCAGAATATTTGGCAGATGGGAGGGTCCCCCTTGTAAGCGCCCCCCCAGCCCCCAGCTTTAGAGCTTCTGAATGGCCTGACTACAATAAGCGTCACTTATTTTCCGGCTCCTTCTTCTTGTGAGCCCAACGAGGATTGCTGGGAATGCGCCGTTTGGCAACGGAGACATTTTTTTCTTTTCTGTTCAGTCTTCACATTGCGCTATTTTGCAATCAGAAGCGTTCAATCGTAAATGATCTTCCATCGTTTGATCAGTCTCGACGGGTTTTCAACACCGCTTCCTACATCCGATCTTTTCCAGATTTGATCGCATATGCGGTTGCCAAGGAAAAGTCACACGTGAGCTGAAAGAAAATCCAAGCTGCTTCTGATTTCCCTCCACCGCGTGAATGTTGCCTCTGTGAGCAGCACCTGGATTTCGGCCGGCCGGCTCACCTGCTACACGAGAGTCCGGCGCGTGGAACCTGATAGTGAGGCCCCGGGGCCCGCGTCTCGTCCCGGCCCGGTCTGGCGCGCCGTTATGTAAGACAAGCTCGGTAGAGGTCACTTGACAAAGCAGAAATGAGCCTTCGCGTGACTTCTTCCCTCTTAAATCCAAAATACGCTCCATAAAATCTCCAACTGTAAACGATTCTCATGCTCATGACATCTGGCACGAAGCTAATATTCATCACCCTTTGCGCGTTTGGCACTTTGAAGCAAACAAATGGATATATTAGAAAGCTTAAATGTCATAATTCTCCCACGGGGCACCGCGAGCAAGACGGCACGCTTTCACACATGACGGAGTGACAGAAATTGGCGGCTGTTCATATTTCCAGGCGCTGGAAACAAACGTCCCACACCTCCGACGTGGCGCGGCGCGAGCCACGGCTTGTAATCAGATCATAACAGATTAGCCCAGATAGCGAGCGATAATGTCAGCGTTCGCCTTAAGACGTAACGCTAAAGATATGAAGCGTCATTAGTCGTCTTGATCGCGCTTTTATGTTCAAGCGCAATTTGGATTGTGCTGCTGTTGTTTCAAATCCAATACATGGCCGGATTAAAAAAAAAAAAATCAAATATTTTTAAATATTTTGTTGATTATCTCAAAGCGTCAGATACAAATCCCCCAAAACTGTTTAGTCTTTGTTACTAACCCATCACTTGATTGCTGATTGCATTTTTTTTTTTTTACACAAAAAAAAAATTCATTTCCCCCCTCTTCCTTTTCCAAATGATTTGAAACATCCTTTTTCTGACAAAAAAAATATTTCATAAGGAATCGGGAATAAGAAACAATGAATAAAAGCCACTGCCGCCGAATTAGCATGGAAGCGGCTAATGCTAACTACGCCAGTGGAAATGCTCGGCCAAACACGGCCAAGACTAACCTACTTTTTACGTCATTATCTGTTTGCTCCCAATGTGTGTGTGTGTGTGTGTGAGTGTGTGTCTGTGTGTACTTCAGCGTGTGAGGCGACTGATAAAATATTCTTTCCCTTGGTTGGCCCCGGGGCATTTCAATTGCCCCTGGCTCCTTCCAGTCACTGGCCTGCTCCTTAATTGCCACACACACACACACACACACACGCGCACACACACAACTGCCGTGCTCGGAAACACACACACATAAAGAAAAGGACGCACGCTCACAGACCGATGCACATCTATGCATGCATGCATGCATGCATGTTGCGCACACACACATACACACGCACACACACAAAGCCTCACACCCCCATGGCCAAGCACCACCCTTCATTGATTCAGCCCTTCTTCAACCTCTTCTTCTTCTTCCTGGTTGTTTTGATGTCTTGGGTGTCTTGAGTGTGTTTGGGGCGTTTTGGCGTAAGGCCGGCCATCTTGAATGTTCGGAGCCTTAGCCCTTGCTGGACCTCTCTTTTCAAATTTTAATTATGCCAACACTTCCTCAACATGTCAACCACCTTCCCTCCCCCCCTTTGCACTTCCTCCTCCGCCACGCTTCCCTTCGGCAGAAATTAGCCCCAGACCTGGCGGAGGTGATTGGTATCAAATTGCGGCCAGAATAAAATTGACGGCGCTTCCTCCGTGGTCTAGGTAACCAGAAGCATAAGCGAAACCAAAACTGGATCATAACCCGGGTTAGGAAGAAGGCTTTGAGTTGAAAATTTGTCTTTATAAACATATTACATACAAGAGAAAGAAACGAAAACTAGGTAAGCATCTTTAAATGCGTAGTTTGCTATACTTCCCATGATTGCCTCCATCCCTCCCCCCCTTCCCTCGCTCGCTGGCTCAGTGGCTCGCCGTTGCCAGCGCGCCATTTGCTTCTGTTTTCCCAACTCGCACGGGACGAGCCCTTGGGTTTGTTATTGTAGGCTTTGCTGAACATGAGCTGCTCTTTACAGCGGATTCTGAGCATTTGCTTCCAATGAAAATCTGCTCTTGGATTACAAACGCCTCGGCCGCACGGACGGACGGACCCGTACGCATGCGCCATGTCTGAACTTAAATTGGACTCTTAAAGAAATCAGAACACTTTATTAGCTCGAACCTGCTGTTGCATTCTGGGAATTGTAGTTTTAGTGTGCAAATTCTATTATGGTTGATTTGGGGGTTCTTCGGATCTGCTCTTGCGCTATTTGATACTTGCGGCTCCTGCAACCGGAACCAATCAGACATATTGAGAGGTGCCGAGCCCAGCTTCGAGTGACTCTCCAAGCGGGAAACCTTTTCGTATTGCCCGGCCGCCATTTTCTTGTGCATTATTAATGCTCGCACCTGTGTCTGTGGAAGCTTGTTTTATCACTGCGACTTCATTAAAAAGCTCTCCATATGTGCGCATATGCATCTCGGTGTTGCGGGAGCTGGCAGTACTGATCCGGGCGCGCTCGCTATCCTAATGGCGTGTATAATTCAGGTGCCCCGCAGGCACGCTTTCAGGAATTCTTTTGCCCGAGGTAATGGGGAGCAAAGGCCCCAGGTTTTAGGCCGCTGATTATTCCGCTGATGGCGGCGGGCGTGGAAAAAAAAAGTCATCTCCAGCCGGATTAGCGCCAACATCCCCATTAATTATCAATGTGCTCGAGGTTTAGCGAGGTGTCGCTCCCGCGCCGCCGGAAGCCGAGCCCGCTTTAAAAGTGCTTTGTGTGTAATCAATAAATAACCGCAGCCGATTCTCGCGGCGCTTTTTATTTGTGTTTTTTTTCCCCCCGCCGCGCTGGCAGCTCAGCTCAGTCGCTTGTTTACCGTTTCTTTGATGAATGCCGTCTGCCTTCTTATTTTGAATACTGATAACAACAATTAGGCTCATACAGAGCGCTAACAGTAATTGGTGAGATGTATATAGGTACAGTATATGCGTGAATGTAAAGGGGAAAAAAAAGCCTTTGAAAGAAACGCCCCCCCCCCACCCAACCCGTTTTAAGCCGTCTTCCCCCTCAGGTGAGGTGAACTGGCCTTAATATAGCGCCTTATCGAAGCCCTACAGGTTGCTGTAAGCACCCGTGACGCCATTGTTATGAAAAGCAGCTAGCTTTGTGAGCGCCGTTTTTTCCCGCGCTACCTTTTATTTGCCAGGCTCCCCTTTTGTACTGCCGTGTTACTGTTTTCTAGCGCGAGTCAAATGGCGGAATAACTATTCTATGCCCCCCACCTCCCCCCCTCCTCCTCCACATGAAGGATAATAAAGACTAAATCTCTCTGTCAGTTTCAATTCTGCGCGGGCCAGGATGGCTGAGTGGGGAAATGCGACCTTACAAGTCCTTTGTGCTGGGATGCGCGCCATGTTTTGACTGTGGGGGTTATGAAAGGCAGGGATATTTATAAAAGTATTAAAAATGAATGCGGTTGTGATGCGCGCTATTCACTTTGGGCTATTGTAGCGTTTTCCTACAAACCCCCGCCCCCCCCAATCGCTATTTTATCGCCCTTTGAGGTGCTTGACGTCAACAAATGGTGCTTCTAATGTCTCGCCTTCTTTTTCGATTTTTTTTTTTTTACAGGCGACGGCCTGGACAACAGTGTGGCCTCGCCGAGCACGGGCGACGACGACGACCCGGATAAGGAAAAGAAACGTAACAAGAAGAGGGGCATCTTCCCTAAGGTGGCCACCAACATCATGCGGGCGTGGCTCTTCCAGCACCTAACGGTGAGTTTGCTTTGAACACCACTAATATCATAAGACAAGACTCATGATTTTAAAATGGCCATCCCCTTTTATATATAACATCCAACACGTTGTTCCTCGGTTGCTCTCAGCATTGCATTTCGCGTGAGAACAGCAGCCGCGTTGGTTTTTGGCACGCCAAACAACACATCAATGCCCGCCTGATCACAGCTCGCTCATTCTTCATCATCTTTTCCGACTGTCACGCTGTACCTCTCGTTTATAAACGCACGCTTGTGTTGGCATCTGCTCGGAGCGAGACGCACCCCCACGGGCTCGTGGCTTGTGGGGACGCTTTAACAGAGCGCTTATTAAAAACAAACATGTCATTCTTTTAAGGAGACTTAAAACTGTGAGAAGCACCTTGTGATGTGCTGATAGCAGCTGCGGCGGCTGCGGACCACAAGATCAGTTCCTTTCTCAGTGAGGCCTTGATGGAGTTCGTCTTTACACTTGAACTCGTCCAACCCAAAGTGTCACGCCAACGCTGCGGGCGAGATTCGTCCCCTCAGCACACGAGGCTTGATTTACAATCTCGATCTAAACGCCCAGGAAATAACGGCAAATTAACGGCGGCACATTGGGGTCGGGCGAAAACTCGATTGTCCATGTGAGTGTGGGCGTGGCCAGTGGCGGACAGCTGCTCCTTCGTGCGTGCGCTTGGAGATAAAGACGCAAACGACACTAATTCCTCTCCTTATCGTGATTTCTTTCTCCTGCCTTTTTAGTCTTATTCCTTTTATTTCATGATTCCATGGAAGTTCCCGTAGGTTGTGCCCAAAGCTATCTGGCTGTAATGTGTGAATAACTGCTTCCGCCTGCTTTTATGGCACGCATCATTTTTATTGTATCGCCATTTATTTTAATCGTACTGCTTTCCAGTTAATGCCACACTTACGAGTCGCTTCAGTGTCTCAGCTGCTGCTTTTTGTCTTACACCAATTGGATACATGCACATCAACAAAGACCCCCCCCCCCCCCATTATCTTTCAAGTGTATTTAATAATTGAGCACGCATGCAGGAGAAGATGTTGATACAGCAAAACTAGACTAGAGCAGCGGGCACACCACTCCCCCCCCATTGCTGCCCCCTCAGGGGAGTCGCTGTTGTGCATGAGTGGAAGAGAAGGTGGGTGGCAGGATGAAGCTGCCAGGAGATGGCAGGAGGCGTCGAGCCAGCCGTTTCCGCATCAGATTTTCGATTTGAAGAAAAGTTGCATGCGTAGATTTGAAAATGAACCACATATAGAACCTGAAAAAAAAAAGGACCCCAATTTTTGGTTGCGAGATAGTGAAGAGTGACCCGATGCCTGCAAAGCCTTGGCATAAGTATCAGAGCTGGCCTCTGAGGTAGGAAACCCGGCCGAGTGGCTTCAAAGCATCCCGTCATGCATTTGGAATGTACACCCTGCTGCCCCTAACCCCCTTTGCTTTCATCCAAATGGTATTTTCTTGTTTAATTTAACAAGAAATGAGAAGTAAATGAAAGCTCGGGCCTCCGATCCCCCGACGCGCCCCGTGATCCGCGCTCCTCTCCCCTCTGAAAAGGCAATTTGTGAAATTATGTGATGGAGTAATTAGATGGAATTCACAAGCACGCCCCCCCCCAACTGTTATTCACGTTCATGGCTGCCTGCCTCCACCAGGGAGGGGCAATGGTGTTAGCGTGTTAGCTGGCAGACTGCGCCGCGATCTCGTACACATTATCGCTAACACTCCCATTGCTGGCTGGCTGAGCTCCCTGCCTATTTGTACACACAGTCGCCGTAACGAGAGGCAGCCGCGATCGCAGCTCGTAAACGGAGCCAAGCCGGCTCGGCGACCCGCCCTCCCCCTCCCCGCCTCCTTTTCTCCCATTTAAAACGTATAAAACGCACCAAGAGCGTATTCAGAAAAAAAAATCCAACTGGAAGGCATAATCCACCGTTAATACAATTAGAGGCTAATTTAACCGCACACAAAGTGAGGTTTTGTGAAAAGCGACATCATTCGTTCAGGCACCGGCAGAAAAGCCATGGAACAACTCTTATATCATTTGGGAAGTTTTATTGATAAGTGAATTGGATTAGCGGGCTAGTCCAGTTTTTATGATTGCTATTTTGGTGAACGTCTTCGTCTCGCACATTGCAACTGAGCACTTTCAAGTATAACGCGCCCCTTAGCAAGAAATTAGCATCCGTTGTCGTTGCCATTCGTCACTCTCGGTGCCGAGCTCTCCCGCGGGCTTCCAAAGTCGGCCTCAGACGGCGTCAGTCTGAGGCTGTTTATTGCTGGAGCCTGAACATGTCATCACAACGGTCACCTGGGGCAGGATCATCAGTTCGCCCTTCAAATAGCGTCGCTTTGTACTCATGAGCAAACGCTGACCTCGTGGACAAAAATCACTCCACCCTGTTGTCGTTCCTCCCAAATCTTAATTCTTCATTTTACCAAGAAATTTGGAAGTGCTGGAAAGTCCCAAATGTTGACTCCGGGGGGGTAGGAGGGAGATTTTTTTTTTTTTTTTTTTATCTAACTCTTAAAAGTGATTTTTCTTTTTATTCTTAGAAATGCCACTTCATCCTTTAATTCTGCCATTTCGCCATCTTGCCACAATGTGTCCAATTGAGTCAAAGGCCGTTGAGCCTTAAAATAGAAATCTTTTCACCAATGTTTTCGGGCCTCCCATTCTAAGACTTTATCCAAAGTCTGTCCCACGTGTCTCAATGCTGCTTGCCGCATGATTGTTGTTGTCTCATCAGAGCGACGAGACAGCACATCAGCTGACCGTCCGTCCGTCCGTCCGTCTTGAGCTCCCGTCAAAGACAAACAAAGACGCAATGTCCGTCTCGCCGCGTGCGGTCATGTCTCCTCCTCCCTACGCGATTACAATCGTAATGCAGCCTAATGGCTGTCAGAATCGGAGGCGCCAGCTCTTTACGCTTTTGGAAGAGTTGACAGACGGCGGCGCGCTCGCGCCAGCGGCCTGGCGTGACGGCCGTGACAACAGAGAACAAGTCGTCGTTCTTTGCTCGCTCTCAGATGCTTTCTGGGAGGCGCTGAAAATGCCGCCGGGATCTTTAGGACTTACACTGCCTGTGTGTGTTGGACCTTCCACGGCGTCAAACCGCACGGCGGGCGATTTATCAATGTTATCGATTAGTAGAAGTTCATTGCGGATGAAAACATTGTTCAAGTTTAAAAATAATTGAATTATTTGAATGTCATTGTCGTTTAGGGAAACCATTGATGACAATCAACCTTTTATATAGATTCAGAGATTTGGGTTTACGACTAACTCCCAGCCCAAATTAAAGGTAGCAGACGCCACTTGGTGTCAAGCAAGGAAGGCAGCTGAGTCAACTTCTGACACACACACACACACACACACACACACACACACACGTACATATGTGCGCTCATTCCGTTGCCCCCAACCCCCACTTTGGCCTACACCTTATAATGAAAACATCATCAATTATCCCTCTTGACAGGCCCTAGAGACCAAAGGCAGACAAGGGGGGGGGGGCATCTTTTATTGTTGACTGACCTCCTCACACACACGCATGCACAAACGCTCGCTTTTGTTAAAGTATCAAAAAAAAAAAAAACAATAGCATGATGAGCCATCTTTGCCAAATAGTGACCCTTGGGAGTTTGTATGCAACTGGGAGTGATTCAGTGTGGCGTCAGTAGTGATGGTGAGGTACTGGGATCGGGGGTAGTGCTATGACCAGTCCAGAGGGGTCCCGACAGATTACATGAAAGGCCATCTGTTCTCTGATTGATGGACAGAATGATGGATGATCTCTTTTTTTTACAAAGGCACGGAAGCATATTTGGTAACCCGAGCAAGAGGTCAGAATGGACCCTCGCTCCGAGGCGCTGCCTGACCTCTCCCACACAAAGCGAAAAAAATAACTATTACATATGATTATGAAATGCAACAGAGCCACCATGTTGACGTATCCTAATAAGTTTTGAGTGTGTGTACTCATAATCACCGATGTGATTAATGGTGTCATACACACACGCTTTTTCACACTTTCTCCTCACTTTCATTATCAACTGTGTGCTATCAACTTGCCAGCGTGTACCTTTGTGTATGAGTGTTTATGTGTGTATGGGTTTCATGGAGGGGAAAAAAACCGAATAACTCTAAAATGACAAATTATTCTCTGTTGGGCGCTAATGCATGACAGCAGATACACACGCACACTCAACCGTGACATCAGCGCGTGGGTGGGATGCGGAGTTCCCCACCATGGCTGTGGTATTGGAGAGTGTGTGGCAAGTCCAAGTTTAGAAAATACTGTCACAAGTTAGCTTGTCATATTTTTAGAGACCTCCTCGAGTCTCAACAAATCTAAGTTGACTTTGCACTTTCTGCAAATTTGTCATTAAGATGTCATTCGTCACTGAGAAATAATGACATCATCAAATTAAAAAGGAATATTTAATTTCCGGAAAACACATCTCGTTGATGAGTGAACTGCAATAATGTGGCAGGATTTTGGTACATATTGCAAAATTGCAAGAACATGGACCGGTCTGATCCTTTATCAAGTTACTCACCCAAATTCCAGCCAAGCTTCAGTTAAGTTGTAAAATGGATTAAGCACTTTTTGGCTACTTTTATTTATCAAATCAGCAGTTTTACATCAAACCACTTTAAATTAAGTTCAGCGGCTTTGAAGAAAGTTTAACATAGCCTTAGTGTGTGTGGGTGTATGTGTAGCTTGGTTGTGTTCAGCCAGCAATATATTAACTCTGCTTCAGTGTGAAATCACATTAGCGCTAGCTGTTAGCCGCTATCCATTAAGGCTGTTTTGGTGATCCGCGGGATTGTCGGATCTCTTTTCTGGCTGGAGTCAGCAACTCGATGCCTTGTACTTACTTATATGGCCCCATCCCCGCATGTCACTTATGTTATTTCTGCTTGTGATGGATGCAGCCATTTTGAACCGCTTATAATCAGCATGCTCGTTCGTCAACGGGCTTGTGTGTCCCCGTTGACTCAACTCGTATAAAAAAAATAGTTCTTCCATTGTTTTATTTTCTAATCCAGCGATCTGTGTCCCATTGAATTTTTCTATTTAATTTGAAACCATTCCAATGTGACTTGTTCTATTGCATTTTTAATCCAACACAATGAAAAAAGGCCCAAGCACTAATTTGTGTGCATGTTTTCGGTGTTGTGTGAGGATTTTTGTATTCAGCCATGCTTGCGGTGAATGTAGACAAACGGCACGTCATGATGGTGGAAAAAAGAAAAGCACGACATTTTCCTCACTTGATGTTATTTTCCAGTCGCCCCCCCCCCCAACTAAATCGACTGGTCTTATGTCTTATTGTAAACACCTTGCACGCTTCACCTCCGTCCTGCAATCGGGAGGTGAAGCAAGTGCTGCTCACTTGTTTGTTACGACGGATTAGCTCATTGATTTGTCATAGTGGTGCACTGATGGAGAAGATGAGCAGGAGGAGGAGAAAGAAGGCCCAGCTCGGGCACTTAATGGAAACTTAACAAGAGGAGGGAGGAGGCAAATGGAAGGAAAATAAAAGAGGGGGGGAGAGGGAAGGAGTCTTGTAGCGCGTGAAAGCTAGCAAAAAGCTAAATATAGAAGCGACGGATGGAAGAGGGCACGGGCAGGTGAAAGGATCTACCGTGTAGAGATGAATGAGACGTCGCCGAGCATCGGGGCGCAATTGTGGAATTACCTCACTAACTTTTCAGCTTTATTCACCCTCCCCAAAGCTGACTTTGTAATTAAACCGTCAGGGGCAAAAGGCTAATTATGCTAATAATGTAATAATATCGCCACGGTTATTAGAGTGTGCCCAAATTGCTTCCTGTCGGGGATCGACTTTCGGCACATTTCCCCCCTCTCGTAGTCGAGTGAAATAAATGACAATCAACAACAATAAAGTCATTTCTATGAACCAAGTGGAGGGGGCGGGGCTATAAATACGAAGGCATCCCACTGTTGACCTCCACCCTCATGGCCACCCCCTCCTCCAAGGCGGCAGTGGCGTCGCACCTCCAGCTGTGGCTGCCGTTCACCAATGCCTTTTGGAGTGCCCCCCTTCGCTCAAATAGGCAGTAATTACCAGCTTAAAGAGGTTTAGTGGTCCAGCAAACTACATAATCACCCCTTGAATTAGCCCCGGCTCATCAGGCGCACTCCGACGAGCAGTCCGCCGGCGCGCCGTAAAGGGGCGGCAGGTGTAGCCAAAAGCTCGGCCCAACCCCGGTGATGAAAGTAGCGAGGCAAGTAAAAATAAGTCCGTGTTTGTACTTTGGTACTTCCCAAAGCTGCGAAACCCGATTTCGCACGGCGCAGAATGTGAATTAGACAAACGCCGGCGATGATGATCAATTACCCAAGATGAGCTACGCTTTCCACACGCCGCTAACTCCATTTGTTTCCCATAAGGCCGCCGCATTGAGGGAATTCCCTAAACCAACAAAAGCTGTTTTTTTTGTTTTTTTGCGAGGAAAAGCGCTCATTAATGTGTGAAAACATCTGTTTGCCCGCCTTTATCTCCAGGAGAAATGAAGAGGCACTCGATGACAAAGTGCCAATTGTTGAATTATTCATGTTACAAGCTCAGAGATGTTTATGTAATTTTTTTTTTTGTCTGCGGTGTTGTTATTTTTTTGGAGTGTCTTTTGTTATTCTGCTTTTGAGAAAGCCCCAATCAAAGGAAATTAGTTTGTTTTTGTTTTGTTCCCTCATTTTTTTTGTTTCTCTTTAAGCAACACACACACACACACTCCCACCCTCCAACTTTCCTAAGTAAGTCAATGGAATGCTGTTGGATGTCTCATATACTGAACCTGAACAAAGTACTCTAGTAAAAGTAAAATTATTTTAAAAGGAAATCATTTAACGGGAACATTTCCAATGTTTTCAATCCGTTACCTTACAAGATTGTGTCGCAACTAGACAACGACTGAACAGGAAGCAAATTTAGGGAGTACGCACAGCTTAGTATGTCGGAAAGTCTGCACTTGCTCAGAGTTTTGGCATAACAATGTGCTCACCTCCCCAAATATTTAAAGCAACCTCATACCGGCCTGGCAGCTCTTGCAGTAAACAGTACGTTCGTGAATGTGTGTGTGTGTGTGTGTGTGTGTGTGTGTGTGTGTGTGTGTGTGTGTGTGTGTGTGTGTGTGTGTGTGTGTGTGTGTGTGTGTGTGTGTGTGTGTGTGTGTGTGTGTGTGTGTGTGTGTGTGTGTGTGTGTGTAGCTAACCCTCGGGCCAAACCCCCCCGCACCGGATTAGCCGTCTGGGAGCGGGCCCGCTGCTCGGCTTGTCGCTCGCCCGCCAAGTCAACAAGCAGGAATCAACATCCCGCTTGTTGATTGTATACAAAAGTCGTTCCGAAATGACCCTTAGCGGCAAGCTAGCGCTTGTTAGCGTAAGACCGTTTCGATCCTCCGGGGTCACTCCGGTGTAAAAGGGGTCACGGCCCAGGCAAAAATTTGTAGCTTGCTAAGAAAGTTAGCATTGCGCGTTGGTAGAGCACGACAAATTTTGCGAGTGCCGTTTAAATGATCGGCAGTTCACCACACAAGGAGCTGTCGTAAAAATGTGTTCATGTTTGCCATTTTGCACATCACAGCCGGTTGCAAAGTTGACTGGATTTAGCGACGTCAGCGCTTATGTTTCTTGTCAAAGTGTATTTTTGGTGCTCCTCGGGGGGGTTTTTGTTTGTGCTGACACGGCGAGATGAAGACGTCGGTGAAATAATCCTCCTCCTCACTGTAAACTGGAGCATCACCGCCGCTTTTTAACTTGTGACACTTTTCCTCCCTTTAGGGAAAAAGATTTTGGCACATTGTTTTTTTGCCATAATCATTTAAATGTTATGAGTGGATTTTTTTTTTTCTCCCATCAATATGTTAAGGCAATAGAAGACTGAGGCAGAAAGGATCAATATTTTTCTAATAACATGACAATCACGTAAAATATTTCAATAAAAATAAATCACACATCGGAAATCAAGGCAGCCAATCGGATGTCGGTAAAACGCTGGTGTTATTGTTGCGAGGACGAATTTTGAATCTGAACTAGTTTGCTAATGCGTAACTGGCCTGCACTACTGATTCTGCAGGCCCTGGCCAGATAAGATTAGCAGAGCAACACATACAGGCTGAAATCTGGTTGGACAAAAATATCCCACTATTGGGACTTGTCTCGCTTCCTTTTTTCTTCTAGTGAATCTCAAAACTCCAACATACACATGAGCTGTGACTCGGCGAAGGTCTGACCCTTCCCTCCCCCATTGTAGTTTGATTTGGCAAAGACCCACTTACTTATATTAACACGCAAAATAGCACAGGGTCGGACTGATAAGATGAGGGAAAACACAAGCCTCCCTCGCGTCCTGGCGGCCACATGCTCGCAGCGAGCAGGCTGCGAGTTCTCATGAAAGCGCTTGTATATTTGGAGAAGACATATCATTAAGATAGAGCAGAGGGAATGGGAAGGAGGAGGGGAGGATGCGCCGAAACTTTCCATCTGCTGCTCTCAAGAACACGCTCCCGCTCTCACTCTCTCGGCACGCCCATTCCAAGCCAAAGGCCATTAGGAGACGCTGCATTACACACCTTATTAAAACTTCACAGTTGTGACGGATTGGACTTCATTTGGCTCCAAGAAGCAAGAAGGGAGGATAAAAACATTGTGTGTTGTGTTCTTTGAGAAGATTCTGGTGCGGTTTTTCACTATTTACATGGACTCAAGTCTGTTTGCTAACTTAAGATGACTAGGATGAGTAATGAGCATCATGTTTTTTTGTAGATGTATGGCAACCTGTCCCTAAATCTCCGTTTAGTTTAGAGTCGGGATCAGCAGCAATTTTAGCTACAGCCAGTTGGAGGGACGGTCTGCATGTTCAAGCTGGTTCACGACTTTTAAGAATTTTACAACGTCCGGTCTAGAAGAAGGAGGCGTGAGATGTGTGTCCGCATGCAAAGCGTAGCCACGCAAACAGGCTACATTTGTTCTGCGTTGTAGCCTGTGGCATGGACCCCACCCCTTTTCTTGACCCCCCCCCACTCGATTTTGTTTTAACGAGTGGACGATATAGCCAACGCTCACATGACGAGCACCGACATGCTAGCGGCGCATCTTTTTGTATTAATGGACAGCAAGCAAAAGCCTGAACAATGGCGTTTTATGACTTGTGAAGCACGCGGGCGGCAGAGCGGCGCCTCGTATCTGCCGTCATTGCGTAACTTGCGGTTGAATCGGTCTGATTTTTACACAATACGATTTTCGGATATAAAGCATGCTGTACATCTCATATCAAGATACCAAACAAAATATGCGACGTTAAAGGGCAAGGACCGTAACTAAATAAATATAGTTAGCATTTGGCGTTAAATTCTAGCGTCTTCATCTTGACTTTCTCCACAACCAGTTAGACTTGAACGCACCACACCGCTCATTGACGATCGAAATCAGTTTGTCCGAGTTGATAAATCCAATAAGTATTATTGATGTTGTTGGCAAACTATCGTGACTCAAACACGCTGCTCGAATACACAAACAGGGTGGACAGCATTTTGGCTGGAGGCGACAATGCAATTATAACTTACTGCATGGAATTAGCCTCCATGTATTCCCCCGCCCGCTCCTCCTCCTTCCCCACAGCCCATCACATGGACAAGGGGAATGCTGGAAGCGGAAAAAAAAAAAAAAAGAGCGAGTCTTCCCTCTCTGCTGTCTGCTGCCCTTCAAACAAAACACAGTCCTGTTCATTATGTGGCATGAAAGGCTAAAAAAACAGAAGTAAACATGCTGGCGCCACACCAATTTTACACGTCTTTGTGTATGAGCTCACACTGTGTCGGTTCACACACGTGTCATGTTTTGAATATGAATTGAAAGGACAGACCTCTAGTGTACTCTTCTATGTCGAAATACAAAAAGAGCAAGTGTCATTTCACATTTCTTTTCATACTTCCTAATAGGAACATCCAAACAAGTGCAAATTTAGCCAAGTTCCTTAACTTCTCCGTCCAGTCACACTCAAGGTGAACAGCAAATATCGGGCATGAATATTAATTTGAGTCGTTTAATAATTCATTTGAACCTTAGGGTAGGGTGATGATACAACATACATCAATGATTTTTCTTAAAATAAAAAAATATATAAAAACGTTTGAATTTATTATTGATTTTCCCTAATCAAGAATGATACACAGAAGGGTACAGGCTCAAATATATGCATACATTCCTGTCGATCTTTTAATAAGTAAAACGTCTTTAGATTTGGCAATCTAAGGCCAGTCGGATCAAACCATTTTCCAAACAATCAGAGAATTCCATTCATGATGTAACACCGAGGCAGCATTCGAGCCTATCAGATCAAATAAGCCCCTCCCTTGACGGGAAGTAAACTAAAGTGTGCATATTTTCTTTTTCCTAAAGCATCCGTACCCGTCAGAAGAACAGAAGAAGCAGCTGGCACAAGACACGGGCCTCACCATCTTACAAGTCAACAACTGGTAAGAGAAGCTCACTCGGCATCACGCGTGTACCATCTCATCCTTCCCTCAGGCCATGCCGGCTGCCGGTGATCGGAATTAATGCCGCCACTCCGACATCAGCCCCCCCTAACCCACCCCCATCCTCCGCCTCTGCCCGTTCCCAAACACAGAAACACACGGCTTACGGAATCACGCTGGTGCGGATCAATCTAAACAGATATGGCCTCAAGTCATTTTCCAAAAAGCAGCTCTAATTAAGAGTCAAACAAGCATCGGAAAGCATTAAAAAAGAATGATAATCAGGGCACGCAGAAAGTTAGCTGCGGTGATTAACGCACGGATCAGGCTCGATGTTCACGTGGGCTTGTTTTCATGTTTTTAATGACGTATATTTAAATCCTTTTTTTAAAGGAGTTGGTGAATATTTGATTGGGCTCCACTTGTCTCTGCGACATTTTCATTGGCTCATGTTAAAATTCAGATCATTCAGAAATTCATTCTTTTTTGTAGTTTCAAGTTGTTCCAATTTGAATATTTTTTTTTTTCCAAACTTTCTCCTACCTTTACCCTAAATTCTTGACGGTTAATGATGTTTCTTTGAAGATTTGTGGCCTTTCTGTTCAAGATTTTTTTTCAATTAAGATTCTCAACTTGCTGGTTGACTTAGCTTGAAGCGATTTTTTTTTTTTTTAATTAGGTGCCAAGGTTGACCCAAAACCAGGCTTTTAACCTGAGCTAGCTTTAGAAAAAAGTACAACGAGGGTCTCGTGTTTTTGCGACAAGCTTCTCTTGGCACTTTTCCAAATCCGAGCCTTTCTTAAAATGTTTATTTACATGTATCTGTCAATTGATTTGAATCTCAGTCTGTCTGACTTGGGTTTGTTTCCCTTTTTACACCTTGACTCTAAATCGTTGACTGTAGATAATATTTCTCTGAAGATTTGCGGTGTTTCTGCTTAGAAATTCAACATATTATTCCTTACGACGCTTCACTAGCCGGTTAGCTTAGCTCGAAGCAGCCTCTTTTTTTAATTGGGTGTGGAGTTTGATTCAAAACTAGGCTTTTAACCTGAGGTAGCGTCAGGGGAAAAGGTAGAAAGAGGGTCGTCTTCACGCGGTCGTATCAGATGGATGCCTATCAGCGCACACTTGCCGTTATTAGCCGCGGCTAATTAAAGGGCCGGCGCGGTCCAGCTAAGCGTGGCCCCCATTTGATCTGTAAAAAAAATGAATCGTGGCAAGCGAGGGAGAGCCAAAGTGAGATGAAAAGAAGGAAAGAGGAGAAGATAAGGAGGGAGGAGAGGAGATTAATCCCTCTAATGATGTTAACATGATGCCCGCCATTGTTCAACGGGAAGAGCTCCAGAGACAGGCGGTAGATTAGCATGCCAGGCAGTCTATGGAGAATTCAGCACATGCACACACGTGCACACTGGAGTGGAATAAGGACCCCAGGGAAGCCGTGTGGAGGTTATCACATCAGGTGACCTCGCTGAAATCCATCAGGGGATCAATTCTTTTAGCACAGATAAAAGCCGGTGTGTGTGCTGCCTGAATTGCCTTTTGTAGGCGTCAACATGCCCGAAAGCTCACCAAAACGCAGGTGAAAAGGTTTTTATTTTTGTGGTCTTGAAGATGAACCCCCCAAAAAAATCACTCAGTAGCGTGCCCTGGAAAATTACATGAAATTATCCCCCGACGCCATTTTTGCTGGGTGATGAGAAAATTTGGTGGACTCAACGATCCATGCCTTAAATTCAATAGGAAGTCGGCCATTTTGGTTTGAAACAGCCTGTTGAAACGACGTCAAAATCAATTGATAGCCGTGCGTTTGGAGCCGGAACCATCATTCTCGAGCTTGCTTTTAAGATATTAAGTCACCGAAATGAAGCAGGTTCATGATTTTTTAGCATATTCTCAAACGGCTAAAGACGCACAACCTCAAGGTGGGCGTGTGTACAATGCGTACATCGTGGGAGAGTAATCTCCGTTGGTACGTGCGTCCACGAGGGTGGTTAATCTAGAAGGTATTAGCTGTAAAAACCAACGCTCGGATCCAACTGCCTCCTCATATTGTAAAAATGTGTGTTTGGGTGTGTTGTTGTTGTGTGTTTCCATGTGCTGTGACAGAAAAGCGCACAACAGTAGCAAGCGCAAGGGAGGTTACATGAGGCAAGTGAGAAAGAGAGAAGGAGAGAGAGCACTGCCATTTTGTTGGTATGTTGGTGTTGTCGCGCTGCCCTGGAAGCTCTGTTGCCATTGGGTGTCGCCATAGCAACCCCCGGTGATGGTTACCTCCTGACCCTCTGATTTGGTGGAGTCAATTTGCCTGTCGGCCACTCACTCACACACACATTCACTCACTTGACCACCAATTCTGACATTCTGATATACTGTACACGAAGCAGGCCGCATTAATGTTATGGTATTTCGCTTTATGTATTAGCATTAACCTCGCGGTCTCTAAATCCAAATAATGCGCTTGTTGCCAAAAGAAAAAAAAATCCTTTCACATCAAACCACTTTAATCCCAAGACACCAGAATAGACAAAGAATATGAAATCATCAAGCGTCTTCGGATCGGCAAGATGTTATTGAAGTAACTTAAACTATGACACATCCTGGCTCGCCATGTCCCTCACGTGCACTCGGGCGCCGCGTAGATGTGTTAACACACGTCGCTGTGTATTATTGATGAGGCGGCGGCAGTCGCAAAGCTCGGCAGATTAAATAAGAAATGCTAAAGGCCGGCAAGGGGCGCAGCTCGCTCATGAATTATTGGCACCGGGGAGGTTTCCCCCTTTGAACAGGGAGGGGAGGGAGGAACACTTTACACCACCACCTTGTCCTTAAGGGGACCTGCAGTCAGTCATGTGATCAGTCGCTGGCCTAACTGACGGTTTAGCTTCTTGACCGACTACAGTTTGAAAATATTTTGGGGGGGGATTATTCAAAGCGAAATCCCTGAGAAAATAATTGAAAATACAGTGTACGACTAAGAAAGGCGGCGTGAGCGATGATGACTTCACCGCTCCCGGTAATGCGTTTCCCACAATAATGTCGACTGTAGCCAATCGTCTTAATTACACTCAGACGTTCTTTTCCCCTTACGCACGCGAGTATTTCTCATGCTGTCATTATTCTCATCTCCTCTGTGTCATGAGGCACGTGCGGCGGGGACGCACTCGCACACCAGGAAGCCGCGCTTGTATTGTAACAAACGCACATACGAGCCGAGGAGATTTTCCCTAAGTTGCGCTTACACGCTCCGCTGATGTAAAAATCAATGCGAGGGTCATCAGGTTTCTCCTTCCTGGGCGCAATTTAATCACGGCCCTTTAAAAGGCGGCGTTTGAGCCATTGTTTGGTCAATAAGGCCGCTTTTAGCAACATCTTAAGAGCCGGGTGAAAGCGAGCGCAGGCTACTTAAGCCGGGAGGGGCCCATCATGGCGTTTCTGGAAGGACCAGAACCTCTCATTATGTACACAGTTGCACACAGCGTTGATCAGTTCTCCACCAAGCGTGACCCAATACTTTTGTCCATTCTTTGTACTTGTCTTCTTAGAAAGGGTTGTTGACGGTAAATGTCTTGGTAATGGATGGGCGTCATAAGAGAGAAGAGGAGCAGGTTTTATTACATTTCTGTCGTCTTACTGTATTAAAAAAAAAAAAAGCGTGACTTCTGGTTTATCAGGATTCGACATCGCCTCCCGGGGAATCCCTCGGCCCGGCTGATGCTATCACGCCCGACAATAACAATGATTGTGAAAAGGACACGTTGTCGAGACCAGTGTGCAAACAACTGGTCCGGTGAGTCCGGTCATTGAGTTCAGGCTTACTTGCGTGTGTTGGAATGAGAGGATGCCTACTTCTAGTTAAGTTGGGTCAGTCTACATACTCGCATATTTTTGTTGGGGGAACATCAAAATGTCCACTCTTGGAAGAACTGCGTTAGAAAAGTGTGACACACAAAGATAGAAAGACAATAGTATGCATATGCGCAAGAGTGTGTCTGTGTGTGTTATGAATTCTTCTCCTCCTCACGACTCATAAATCATCTCCATCTTCATGGCGCGCCAGCCCGCCGGCTCACAGCCTGGCCGTGAATTATCAATTCATGCACGCGTATTAAAACCAATACTGTCGTTTTCCTTGCGCTATTAATAACGACGCTGTTTAGCACGGCCTCTGCGACTAAGTCCGCTTTCTACATTCATCTGGGGGAGCTATGACCAATTTCACTGTCGCCATCTTGCTTGTCATAGACGGAGGTAGAGCGGGTTACCTGCGGACTGCGAACACTCACACGAAAGTGCACAGATTTAACAAGCAGACTTGTTGCGAGGTGAGGCAGGGGTCACCTGACTGGGCTCATGCCAGGCTGTTATTAGTCAGGAGGCCTTGCTGGCTGTGTTTATACATGCGAGCAATATCTCATGCACACACACACAGTTGGATCCAACTCCTGCTAACAGTAGGCGGAGGATTACGTGCATGCGGTGCGGGGAAACATAAGAAAAGTGTGAAATTTAAAAGGGGCTTTAAAGTGAGATCGGCTGTGAGGGTCAACTAATCCCCCCCGCCCTCGCATACACACACATAGAAGATACACACTTAGCAAACACACACTCCATGCCTGAGTTTGGCGTCCATTGGAAGTGGAGTGAAACGAATGCTAAACTGGTTTACTGAGTGGGAAGACAAGTTGGGCAACCCCAAACACACATGTATGTCCAAAGACGCATGTTTGTGTTCATGACAGCCAGCTGCTTAAAGAGGAATTAAGACTCTGAAGGAAAAAGTCCAAATCCTGCTGGCCATGTTGCCACTTTCTGTGGACCGAAAATGATATTATTTTATACTATTATTTCATGTCATATTAATTTCAATTCATTTTTATACAAGAAATTCTACACTTGTTTTGAATGACGGAAAAATTGGCTAGCTCCGGCCCATTCGGAATAGTCCGGAAAACAAACAGGAAACTGAATGGATGAGTGCTACGCCCCACAAATGTCAGCACGTCTTCGCTTGACACACACACACACGCACACCACTTGATTGCAGTTAGGCAAGTGCCCAGTTTTGGTCGCCATGGTAATCCCAATAACAAATTCACAACATGATGTCATTCTCATATTGCACTGTATATAGACGCAGCATCAACATGTTAGCTGTAACCTTTTGGGGCATTTTATCCACATGGCACACAAACAGTTACAGGAGACATTTTTGAGGCAAATGAAGAGAAAAGCTGGTGTAGCCTCAAGGTGGTGTTTTGTGATCGCAAAGTAAAACAGGTAGGGAAGTTATGAGGCGCCGGAAGGGATGCTGTAGGGCAAACACCTCCGTGTTTGAGGCAAGTCGACACAAGCTGAAGATCGTGTTCGAAGAAAGCATTTTTTTTTTTATCAACGTGTGCGCGCAGTTTTAGCAGTGTTGCTAATGATCGCATAATATTGCCAAAGTGTCTCATCTCATTTTCCCTCCATTATGTTGTTAATCAATCTGCCAAAAAAACCGATAGATGTTTCTTTTGTTTATGCCAGCGTTACTTATCAAGAAATCACAAATACTGGATATTATTAATATCTTTGTTCATGATGATATTCATGGCGGCGAAAAAAAAAAAAAAGTACTGCTTTTAAGTTATTCTTTACCTTGTTATGTGTGTGTTACACCCCTGACAGTGATTTATGTTCTGGCCAAGTATATTTTGCTGCCAATTCATATTTGTCCCTGACGATAAAGTATGACTGATTATCTGGTTTCTTACACTTTGTTAATGTTTGTATTTCAACAGCGCGCTACTAAATCCTGTCATGTGCGGCTGCTATTATGCAAATAAATCATCCCCTTTTTCCCGGCAGTATAAAGGTCTAACCGGTTTACTGTTAGTTTGCGAGTTTAATGCACGAGCAGGAAGCACATGTGGGCAAGGCGTTAATTGCGGTTTGAGGAGCAAACAATGGATGTCATCCGCGCGCTGACGAGCCCACGATAAGAACCCATGCCGAGTCTTTGCCTTCTCCTTTTCGCTCTCTTAAATCACCTTGAATGGCAGCCGACGGGAGTGTGCACGCCGCGGCGAACGGTTATTTTCAGCTCTCCGAGATTTTGAATATGCATATTGCACCTCTGTTGGCGTGCGTCCAAATAGACCAAATAAGTCCTGCTCAGTGTGTGTGTGTGTTTGGTGAATTTAAATGAGAGGGCTTGCCGCGTAACCTTTTGTATCTCCAATCTGCATCTTTCCACCAGCTCGTTATTAAATTACCTCCCCGATCGGTCACAGCGCCGAGGCAGCTGATGAAAAAGACAATTTCTTGCTTTTAATTGGCCATTTCACGTGCGCCGCACGTACACCTGTGCGCGCCCGTGCATGCGTGCGTAGTACATGTGTGTGTGATGTCATGAGAATAGGACATTATCTTGGCAGTCGCACTCAGTTCCAGTCTCTTTGTAGACCGGCGATGAGAAATTGGTGCAAAAGTCAAACACAATCTGATTTGTTTGGATTCCAAAGTAATTAAATTCCCTCATAGGAAATAATGGGAAAAAGAAAGTTCTGTAAACTAACTGCCAATTTCCACATTTCGAATTGGGCTGTTTAGAAGTTTAGAAGGTGTTTTTAACACAATTTTTTTTTTTTTTTCGTAATATTTTCGTTAAAAAAAAATGTTTCCTTATTATTTGCTTCACATTGTGCTGCTCCTTTTGATACATGAAGTACTTTAGTAAGTTTAGTTCTTCACATTTTTTTTTTTTATTACCTTGCCGTGGTACCAAAAGGCAAAAAGTGGAGCTACGTTGAAGTATGCGCCACAGCTTCCAGGCGTATTACCAACCCTACCCCCCCCCCCCCCCCCTTCCGAAAATGTTGGTGTTTCTCCAAGTTGTACACACTTTGAAGGCCTTGAAACGTTGAGGTCTCTCTGTATTCTGGAGGCGCATCAACAAAGACCGCATGGCGTTCTTAGTTGTGGCGCAACACATGGACAGCATGTGTGTGTGTGTTTGTGTGTGTGCCCCTGCTGGGACTCCAAACTCCAGGCGCTTTGCTCCCACGACGAGGCTACGGGATTCCATTTTTATTTGGGGTCACCCCCTCTCACCACGTTTTGGGCCAAAATAGCCCAACTATTGTGGCTGCACTTGAATAGTGAGCCTCATTGTGTTTTTTTTTTTTGCCTTGGGGGAGGCCGTAAACAACGGGCATGTGCGGTTGGCTCGGGGGGTCGTGCGAAGGTGAAAGAGGAGCTGGCCGTTTACTCCTCGCCTTCTCATTCGGCGCGGCTTGTTAACGCTCGCAGTGAGAGTGTCTGCTTTCCTTTTTTTTTTTTTGTCCGTCATTCTCCCTCTCGTTCCCCCGGCCGCTATTATGAGAGGCATTTTCTCCTTTGTTCCAGGCCCCATGGTGCATCTGGCCTCAGATACGGGCACGTCGGGGACAGGAAGCTGGCAGGAGGAGGGAGTGGGCGGGGGAAGGGGGGTGGGGTGTCCAGTATGAGTCAAAACCGGACCGCCACTTTCCACCAGAGAAGGGAGGCATGATAAGGAATGATAAAACAGCCCCAAAAGCAAATACATTAAAGGCTTTTGGTATTGTTGGCAAATTACAGTGATGGAGGCAACGTCTCCAATATTTATATTCTTTTCAAAATTCTAAGCAACATCCGGTTATGATAGAAGAAAAGTATTGTGATGTTATCAATATCATTGACAACTCTCATCACGTAAGCTTTGGAACGCTTCCAACGGCAAGATTTCGTGATATCGATATCATTGTGCAAAGCAGCACGATACCGTCAAATCATCTCCACACAATCTAGGATGAACAAACACTCAGCTTTCTAAGAAGCCCACCTTGCCAAAAGCTCCTCCGTCTTGCATCAGTGTGTTTGTGGACGTGTCGCAGGAAAGAATATAAAAAAGAGGCTTTAAAACATATATGGGAGAGGGGGGCGGGGTAGGAGGTCAACTGTTAGCCAGCACTGGCCCACGTTTGACCTTCTGTAAAGGGCCCGCAGAGGAGAGGAGTTAGAGGAATGCTCTTTGACGCTCCCATATCTCCCCCAGCGAAACAGGCCCCCATCAGGGAGGGCTGGTTGGGGGTAGGGGGGGGTGTTGGTGATAAAACTCCAGACGTTCCCTCATTTGATGGTGCTCTGCCATGTCAGTCCATTCTCGCATTCCTCCCTTGCTGTCCTCACACCCCGAAAACAGACGCAGAATTCCCCACATTTTATTCCAACAAAGTTCCAAACATAGCCCCCCCCCCCCCTTTGGGATTCTTGCTAAAGCCAGTTTGACTAAGCAAGATGAAATTTGGAAGACATCTATCATAAGTAGTAAATGGTAGTGAAAAAAAAGTTTCTGGAAGCCATGTCTGAAAAGTCAGAAGACATTTGTAGTCTGCCATTTTGGTTCGGTTCCTTCAAAAAATATTTTTAAATTTCAACCCAGACACTAAAAATCTGCCGTTTTAATTGAATTCAGTGGCATTTCCAGGAGGATCTTTCGAAGCGAACCTCTCCCACCAAAATTCAGATTGCAACATGAAACGTGGTAGGCACGTTTATCCTAAAAAAAAAAAACATGTTTGGCAAATTGGCTCAAAGCCGTCAAAGACAAACAAAATAATCAATTCAGGATTTTTTATCTTGCTACCAAATTTGAAGCATGTACACGAGACAAATGGGCGACACAAAATTACCAGGATGATTTGTTTTTGCGTGTGGGTGGAACACAGCGGCCAAGTTTGATGACTCGTCATAAAACACAAAACGCTAATAACTCGACCCAATAACTCAAAGTGCAGCTTTTTTTTTATTATTATTATTTATTTGGAGCCTAAACGGCGCCTAATCTTGTGTCATCTCGCGTTTGTTTTTTCTGTTAATTTGCCGGCACTTTTGTATCCAAAAGGAGACACGTCCCTCCGGTAATGAGGGGTCAAACTTTTGTTTTGCTTCTCTGCTCCCGCTGCTCTCCGGGATGGGGCCCTTTAAATGCTCCCTTTTCTTGGGGACTTTTTGTTTCCTTAGTTTTGGCTAATGCTCCCCTTTTAAGACGTGAAATGCAAGAGTCCGTTGGGGGCAACAGCAGGAACACATAAATCAAGTCCCCAAATCCCCGAGAGGCCGAGCTCTCCTCGGGGTCATTGCACTGGTCAAAGGGTCGATTCACCAGGGGTTAGGTCACAGCGGGTCAGTGTGTGTGCGTGCGTGCGTGTGTTTTTGTGAGTGAGGCGCTGAGAATGAACAAACAGCAGATTTAAACACAGGCGCTTTTATTAGCGTTTAAATTCTATTTTTATTTATGATTCTCCGGCTGTCACATGACTAGTTCTCCGTCATTGGATGTAGTTTTCAATTTAAAAGATGAATTGTCTTCTGTATGTTCAAGAAGAAACACATTTTGTTTTTGTATTGACTTTTTTGCGGGGGAACCATTTCATTTTATAATGATGCAAATGATAATTCAAACTAAACTAAAACAAGCTGTGTAAAAATATAAATTATATTAATGCATTGTAAAGTCATTGAAATTATTTTTATATCATATATGGAATCTTTTTTTTTATTGACTACAATATCTTTTCTGCGGTTACTGCAATACAAAAACAAAATCCCAAAAGATTTATTACTGTGGAATAATTTAACCATTCTAATAAATGAATTTGTTCAGTGCCTGGCTGGGAGACGTCATATGTTTCTCCCGCCTCAATTGAAAGGCCCAAATATGTTAATCCTTGACTCGGGATTAACCCCACTTCACTATCAGTCCATTGCTTCGATTCCCCCTTTCCTAAATTTGTCTTTGTTATTGTCAGGAACGGTTGGGCGTAATAGCGCCACCTGTTGCTTTGCTCCTTTTCCACTCTTAATTAAACGTTGTGCATTTAAAAAAACAGAAACGTTTTCTAGATGTTCTCGATTTTGACTGTTTCTTACATCGCAATGCGTGTTTTCATCTTGACTTACAAGCTTTTCAAGGTCGCCCCTTTTAATCTTGTTCCCCTCCCTTTCCTCCTCCAGGTTCATCAACGCCAGGAGGAGAATAGTGCAGCCTATGATCGACCAGTCGAACCGCGCAGGCAAGTCCTTTAAAGTTGTTGTGCTCGTTTGGCTTTTTGGCTCCAGACCTCCTTGGGCAACTCGCCCCCGTCAGCTTGTCCCCATTTGTGGCCGTTTTAGGGAGCGGTTATTCCCCCCCCCCCCCACTCCCCTTTACACGGCTTAGTTTAGGCTGCTGTAAACTTTATTACCTGTAATAGGGGTGAAAGGTCAGGGCGGTATTAGGGGCCGCAGTAAAGTTCAAAGGCATCCAGAGGGGCCGAGATCTTGCTTCTGCTCCAGTTGACCCACTGACGGCCTCAGTGGGAGCTAAGTGGATTTCTATGAGGGCGTCACAATGGGCCAAGCGTTCTCGGGTTGCACTTAGTTGCCCTCCTCGATTTATGACGTGCGCACTTTGTGTTCTGCGGTCAGCTGTTTACATTAAAAATGCAACAAAGTCCATTTTGGGAAATAAATGTACACCATAAACAAAGAAACAGAATCAACCTAATATGTTTCATTGATTTATTTGGAAACGACAACAACACCTGTTGGAATCTGAAGTAAACAAGGAGATAAAACAGCGAGGGGAAAAAATAGCAGCAGCACCTATTTGTACCTTGGAATAATTAGAGAAAAACTATAAAAAGCCAAAGACAACAACAACACCTGTTAGAACTTGGGTGGCTCACCTGAGAATAGACCAAAAAAAACAAAGCAAAACACGCACGCACAAAAAGACAATTATATCCTTTTTGAATCTGTTAGAGGACCTTGGAATGGATAAAGAAAGAAAAGAGAGCAAAATTAAAAACCAACAACAAATATGAGCGGGGGTGGCAGGAAAATAAGAGTAGCAACAAAAACTCACTGGAATTTGACGGAAATTTTGTGGAGAAAATACAGGCCAAAAGTCACCCAAAACTTGCTTCCATTATTTCCTATGACGGGAATCAATGTATGGATTCTCCTGCAGCCATTGCTCATGTCTGTCTCCATCCTGCAGACTGGAACTAATTGAAACTGGCTGCTAATGTACACGCTGTCCACAAAGTTGTTTAATGAACTACTGCCTATGTGAATGTGTGTGTGTATATATATATATATATATATATACTATATATCCATATTCTTTTTAATGCAGTGTATGTTGCATGTGTGCGCCATTCAAACCTCATTAAAGCCCACCAGGAGCTTAGCGGTATAAAAAGTCCGTTACAAGACAACGGGCTCTCCGCTCCATCTCCCGCTCTTGCGTGCAGTGGTCAACAGATGACCCTGCTTCGGGCACTCAGCCTTAATTACAAACGCTAATTGATCACTCTGCCCCCCCCCCCCTCCCTGATCTCCTCCATATACACACGCAGTAAGTCAAGGAGCTCCCTATAACCCAGATGGCCAGCCGATGGGGGGCTTCGTCATGGACGGCCAGCAGCACATGGGAATCAGACCACCCGGTGAGGAATTTGATGTTCTCGTTCTGTCGTCGTTCACCTGCCATCGTGCAGCTATATACAAAATGCAGATGGCATCTTCAAGACGATGGAGATGCGGCAGCTCCTAAAATAGCATGACTTCATAGCATGACATCATCCATAGCATGGCGTCATAGTATGATGTCATTCTTCAGGGTGACAACATTGTCATGTGACATCACAGAGCGATGACATCATCTTCGCTTTGTCGTACGCAACGGCGTGGTCGTGTGCCACGCAACACTCGTCGGGATGACAACGTAGTGTGACATCATAGCATATGACATCATGGGGTGTTGACATCGGAGCATGGGAACACACTGACTGGTTTGAATGTGCTGTTTCACAGGACCAATGGGCGGCATGGGTATGAACATGGGCATGGAAGGTCAGTGGCACTACATGTAGCCCCGCCCCCACCCCGGGGGTGAACAATCGCAGCAGTGACGCGAACGTAAGTCTGCCATCTAATACTTACATATATTTTCATTTTTTACTGTTTGCACAAAAAAATAAGTGAGGATTATTTTTGCAAAGAAGTCCAAACTCCAAAAAACAGGTGAGGTTTGGCACTAGTGAGTAGTAAGTGACAAAATGGCCGCCCAAATATTTTGCTGCTTAACTTATACTCTACAAACATAATATTAATGACAATGCCTTGTTTAGTGGAAGCACATAAAATATCGTCAAGAAAATTGTTGACTTGACCCTTTTTTTTCCCCCTCCAATCTCTTATTTTCTTTTTTCTCTCTCTCCATCACTACCTTCCTTCCTCCCTCCCTCCCTCGCTTGTCTCGGGGCCAAATGGCCTCCCACGTCATTCCGGGACATACTGTACGTGTACGGGATACGCCGAGGGGTCGCTAGGGTCGTCTCATGTTTAGAAAGCGCACACCAGAGCGTCTGGCAAATTTAAACATAAAATGTTTTTGTGCACGCCGATGTATACTGTATGTGCATACGGTAATAGGATTACTGCTGGCACAGGGAAGGAGGGGGGGGG
Organism: Syngnathus typhle; assembly: GCF_033458585.1. Taxonomy (NCBI): domain Eukaryota; kingdom Metazoa; phylum Chordata; class Actinopteri; order Syngnathiformes; family Syngnathidae; genus Syngnathus; species Syngnathus typhle. Next base: position 2,716,509 of record NC_083745.1, read on the forward strand.
GTGCAAACTAGTACGAAAAATGGAGGAGGAGGAGGTAGCCAGCAGGCTATGGAGCTTAACGGGGCCTAATTGACTCGATCCAAATTAAATATGCCGTCAGCGGAGGTGTGACCAATGGATTTGACTTATTCAGTTTACCAAAATGGACGCCATTAACCCCTACGTGGAGTGTGCCGCTATTCCCCCCCCCCAAAAAAAAACAAAGAGTCTCATCGTGAGGAGATGTATTTACGGATATGCTGTCGAGATTTTGTGTGCGTGCGTGTTGGGCGTGTCCAAGTCAAACGTCCCTCCTCCTCCCTGGTAGCAGCTGCTCGCCTTCCCAGCAGACCCCGCTTTAAACAGCCTCAATTTGCCTGCTCAATCCCGTAATTGGGCCACCAGAGGAATCCCGGCCCAGTCAAGATGAGCAAGAAACATGGAGGGAGACGGGGAGGGAGAGTCAATGACGAGGAGGGGGGGGGGGGCACGATGGAACGGACCAAAGGGAGGATGAAAAGGGGGGGTGGGAGTCTGACAGCTTCATCAGCTTGTATTGGTGGCGTCTTTTCTAGGTCAATTAAACGATGAAAGTCTTTTGTGAGCAATTAAATTAATAGCGTATGATGATGGAGTGGGGGGGGGGGGGTCATTATGTATTCCAAGCGTTTTTCATTAGCTTCTTCTGCTTCTTCTTCGTCGTGGTCTTCATTGCCACGTTCGAGCCAATTAGTGTTGCTTGGTGACGGTCCAGTTGGAGCCCCCTCCTTGTGAAACAATACACCTGTCAGCATGCATGAAGTCGGACAAGCCAAGCAGAAGACACCCCCCCCTCCCCACGCACGCTCTTTGAACGCCACCGAGGTGACTCGCATGTCACCTTTGGCCCCGTTTGCCATCGCCGAAGACATTCGGGAGCCAAATTTGGTTTTCTTATACAAAATAAAATATGGATGCTTGCTAAAAACATGTCAGACTTTTGCGAACTTACTCAAACACGCAGTTCTTTCACCAAGTCCAAACAAAGCCATTTCATCCATTGTGCTTTTTAAATAAAAGTTTGGGAGTTTAGCATTTGCTGATTTTTCATTTTCCTTGATCCAAACGTGTGTGTGACCGCGTGAGCGATCGGCGCCGGTGAAGCCCCCCCATCAAATGTCCGTCCCCCATCTCGGCTGGAGACGCTTTTGTCCCCCGGCTGCAATCATTAAGCGCAAATTTGTTAACCCTCGGGCCGAGGGGTCGAGATGCGCCCCCGCCTCCTCCCCGCCATTAACTTCCCTTTCTGTTGGATGAACTTTTACTGTTAACGAAGGGCGTGCCGCCCCTGCTCCCTCCGTATTGTCCACGTGAACGCTCGTCCCCCTTGATTCGGCCCCTGCGGACCCCAACGCGGGAAGTCTTGAAGCCTTGCGTATTGATTTGCTTATTAGCGAAAAACCTTATTAGCAATTTGTGCTCCTTCAAGCTCTTTATTGGGACTCGGCATCCATTGACTTCACACGCATCGACTTTCGTAGTCAGCGTGTTCTTGTTAAGCGTGCAAAAGATGGATTTTTCTTTTATTGCCACATTTACATGCTCTGCTTTGGTAGCACAGGTGACCTTTTAAGAACAGGAAAACCGTCTTAAATGGGATTTTACAAAGTGTGAGGCCTTAAATAGGTTATGTCGTTCTTAAATCCGACTTTCAAAGCTATTAAAAGAGAAATGCCGCAAATACATTAAATGTTGCCATATGTCAATAGTAACACTACGCTGCAGCCAAGGCTTTGCTAGCGCTTTTTGAATTCAACCCTTACACAACAAAAAATACTACCATTACAAAGAAAAAGAAAACTTTTTTGTCATGAAAAAAAATCCACTGCTTGGCAAAAAAAATACCCAAGAGAAAAAATATTTGTATATATATTTTTTATTTTTTAACTACTTATTTTTAATTAAAAATTCACTTATATTCTCGGAAATTTAAGACTATAATATTTCCACAAATTTTAATGTTGCAATTGCACTTTGTAAATTGTCTCATGGAACGTGATATTATCATCCAACCAAACCTTCTTGACACGATTTTCAAATCCCTCACAATCTGCTTCTCGTTAGCATTAGCATTGATTGGCATTATTAACCGGCTCTTTTTGTGTGTGTGTTCAGAACCGCAGGGCACGGCAGAAGGTCCTGTCACACAGAGGCGTCCGTACGGATTTACGGGGACGGGATCCCCTTCGTCCCGACCGCAAAGCCGACCATCTTCCTTCCTGCACACTTCCGATACCCCTTCCACTTGTTTATTATCACCCGGCCTGACTTCAAGGCTCCGTGTTGAGCCCGACTCCCCCAAAAGTCAAGACAGACCACGCCCCCGCCCCAGTTTGTGGCCGCCACCATTCGGACACTGTTGAGACTTTCCGTGGCGCTCCTCGAAAAAAAAAAAACTCTGATGGATGAGCAGGACCACGGCGGGAGACGGGTGTGAGAAATAGCCCAATGTCTATAAAATTGACTGGACACTTAAGAAACCAAAAAAGAAGGTGCCCACTTCAAGAGAAAAATCAAGAGAAATAAGGCTGGGGGGGAAGACATGAAAAGTATATGGAAGCAAGCAAATATACTGTCAAGTGGTGGCAAACCATGCTGGACTCTCACAACAACTATTGTAAATGCTATTGTATTGTTCTGCATATTATGTTGTTTCTAATAGAGTTCTTTTTTTTTTTAAAAGGCCTCAACTCATTTTTCCCTGCTTCCATTCTTTAAACATCTTTAGACACTCATGTGCAGAACTATATCAGGGCAGGTATCCCTCTTCCATCTAAAAAACACAAATTGAGAAACGATATAGTCGTGGCCAGAGAGTGTAAAAAAGAGGTGGCCATGGCTACACCTGGCTGGCCACCATGTAGCTCCGCCCCTGGATTCTAGTGAGGATGAATGGATGGATGACATTCCTCCTATCACTTTATGCATCTTTTCTTAGAAGGAGTTCCGCAAAAATACTTTAAGATTCTTGTTTGACTTATATCTGTATTTTTGGAGGGGGTGGCAATTTATTCAAGACAAAGGGCATCTGTCTTGAATGAATTGCCACCCCCTTCAGAAATATGACTATTCAATAGCACCTTTTCCCCGAAGAAAGATGGGCTTTAGAAAAGGAAAACATACATTTCTCAAAAATTGTTTTCATGGAATAAAATTTCCCAGTAAAACTTGCTTTTCCACGAAAAAAAAAAAAAAAAACGGGACTTTTTTTGCTCCCAAACATTCAGTATTTTCCAAGAAAGTTTTTGTTCCTTTGGGGAAAAAAAGACACTTTTTCAATTTAGCTGACTACTTGCCCTTTCTCATTATTATTATCTTTTTTAAATCTCACCAAAGTAAACAGGTTGGTTCTTCCATTGAGACATTGAGACGCTGCACTTTAAGCACCACGTGCCGAACTTGATTGCCACTTTCAAGTACTTGCACGTACCTGCGCCTTCCAAATGTTTGGACTGCTTTTGAGTGGGCACGTTCGTTTTTAAAAATGCCAAGAACAGATCGGCAGAGCTTGGCGTTGCGACCAGTTTGAGTGAGGGTCATTAGTGGAGCGTTCTGCTTGGAGCGGAGGAGACAGTGAAGGAAAAATTCTATAAGGCCGTGTTGGAGCGCCCCCTATAGGGAGGTTGTGGCAATGTTCAAGCGCGGAGCAGAAACGTGCACTCGGATGAGAACTTTGTCAATTAAAATACATTTATCAGAAAAATAATGCAACTTTCTCTGACACGTACAAAAAGTCTCCCTTTGCAGTAATGGATTAGCAAATACAAGTTATTTAATTCTTAAGTTCAAAATTAAAAGGCAGAAAAAAATATTTTAATCACCTTGATTACTGATGCATAGTTTTTTTGCTATATATATTTTGTGTCATTGGAAAATTATTTCATATTTATTTTTGCAGCAATGTAATTTTTAAACATTATATGGTAGTTCAGTCTTCGCCAATATTGCATTTTTTATTGGCCTCACGCCATTTTTTAAAGTTATTTCCTATACCTTCCATTAACAAATGTTTAGTTGAAATAAACAGTGAGGAAATATCTTGCGCAGGAGCGCCTAATAATAATGTCGAAATAAAGAGCGTCACACATTGCTGACCTACATTTCAGCGTGATTGACATTCTCCTTTCAAAGTCGTCTTTTCTGATGAAACACTTTGAAAGCGGACGGCGCACGTTGTATTTTTTAATACATTGTCACTTATTTTTCTTTTTCATCTAACAAAACTTTTTGTTTTTTACTTGCACGTATATGCGAGGCATTGTGCGATCCGTGGTCACTCCATTAGGTACACCTGCTTAAATCGAACTGAAAAACTCGGCCGAAAACATTCAATGGCCTTTTGGAGACAGACGCAAAACAAAAAGGCTAACTTTTTGTACAATCTAGGAAAAAATCTTGAATGATAATGTACTTTTATAAAATAATAATAAACTATTTTTGGTCCCAAAGTAATATTTAAATAATAACTTGCAAATTAAAAATGAAGCCTGATTTCTTATGAATAATCCCCAATCTATCTTTTGTTCCACATTTGGAAGATGGGTTCATGAGAGTCTTCTATGCAGGTGGGCTCATGTGAAAATCTTTTCATCACCATAAATGTGAATTGCTGATGCCAATCACTGCTTGCCATGTACAAGTGATTCCCACGCGTGAGCAAAACACGTTGTGGATACTGCAATTTTTTTTTTTTTTTTTGGCCAAAGGTCAGGCGGGCGGCAGCTGCCTTTGAAACAAAAGGAGCAGGCAGAAAAGGCAAAGGAAGCCGTGGGCCGGGTGGGGGCCATTTTGGATGTCATCTGTCTCCTTGGCGATGGCCGGAGGGGTGGGTGTGGGGTGTGGGGTGTGGGGTGTGGGGGGGGTCCCTCCGAAGCCCCTCGGGCCCGACCGGGAATTGTTTGCGAGGTGGCTCGTTTATCAGCGTCACCTCATAACGATAGGCCCTCGCTGCTCCTTATTGATGTGTGTGACTGCGTTACTTCATCAGGCCGGGATCGATGGAGTGCGCAGTGGGCGGGGTCACGGCAAATTCAAGCTGGGAATTTGAGATTGCGAGCCACCACGTCTTTAGGTTGTAAGTTCAACTCAGAGTTTCTACTCAAACAATGCTCCAGGTGACAATGAGTTCCGTGGTATAGTTAGATACAATTTGGTGTCTATCTAAAGTAATGGTTTCAGGTTTGGATAGCGAAGCAGCTGATGTGGCTGTAGAAACTGTCAAAGATATAAACGTCCCGGCTTTGGCAACTGGGTGCACAGTGGCGCCATTGAGCGCAGGCCGGCCGGAGGCCTCCCAAAGTAAACAGCGAGGGGGCACGTCTGGTGTGGGGAGGGGGGTCTCAACTCCAGCACCGCACTGACAAAGCCAGCCCTCCAGCATTGGCTCGTACATTTGCGAACCGAATACATAACACAACACTGATGACCAAAATTGGCAAAGTCAAACAAGAGCAAAACACAAGGTGACGTTATACAAAATGGATGACAACTGTTGATCATTTTCAAGTATGATGATTCACAAGAATCAAGCTAACGAGCCAACAAGCGCGCTCAAAATCAGTACGCCTTGGTCAGTGTTGTGTCGGTCCTCACAAGACACAAATTTGAATTTGGAAGGTGTGCTCGTTTTTTTGTCACTAGTTCTTTTTATTGTACACTTGGATTTTTTTTTTTTTTAAATATAGTGTCAAATTCTATTTCCACATTACACTGACTTTCAGCACAGGGATCGAATTTGCACAGGAAAACCTTGCCCTTGCTCTACTGTGACATCAAAGTGTCTTTAATAGGGAACAACTGGCCCTTGTTAACGTTTCCTTGTTAAATGAATTAATGACGTAGTTCTGGATTTACGTTTGACGCCGCACTGGTCTTTTCTCGAGCGTCTTTCAGCTTGGGTGTAGGGATGGGAAGGCAGAGGCGCTGGCTGTGTGGCGTTCTGCTCTGCGTGGCATTATTTATGGAGCATGGACAGTTTATGCCGAGCGATGCAGTCAGTCAATGAGAGTAAGTAAGGGGGAGCCCAGGCAGGGTGGAGAGGGGGGCGGGGGGGTTGTTTTCCATGAAGGAAGCTGTGTTGTGGAATAACACACTGTGATAAAGATGTTTCCCCTGCGACGTAAAACAGCAGGGAGTACCAACGGCCACTTTCTCTTCCAACTGACTGTGAGCCAACGCTTGTGTTGCCTTATATGCTCGCTCGCTCGCTCGCTCTCTCTTCCTCGCAGTTACATCATCATGGCATCTGTGGCATCATTTGTCTTGGACAATAATTTGGCAGTCGATGGATGGACGGAAGGACGGACGGATGGATGGATGGATGGAGGAGAGGCCTTCATTGTTCCTCGAGACAACTGAAGGCTTCAAGAGTTTAGTTTGTCCATCTCAGGTAAGGCTTTAAAATTGAGGCTCAAAACCAAAGTCAAGGCTTCAGATGTCTTAGTTTCCAAACTTGGGTTAGCGTTTTCTATTTGAGATTCGAGCTGGAGAGACATTAAAAGAGATGAGATGGTCATACGTGGCGACATAAAGCTTCACTTGCTCTTGTCCATGCTTTCTTTATCCGTCTTGTAAAAGGATTTTCGTCTTCCTCGGTGACCCTGAGCCAAGCTTCATCTCTGCGAGCGTCGCCGTTCGTCCTTGGCGTCCCGAGCGGCGTTAACGGCGGCGGTGAGTTGTGGCCGCGCCGTTAAAAGTGCGCTGCGGCCACAGTCAATGTTTATGTGCACCAATCAAAGGCAATGTGTTGATGTTATATGGTATTATGGACAAGGAGGCTGTGTAAAACATGACGTGACGCGGTGGGGGGCTTTATGGGCCATTGAGCTTTGGAGAAAAATGAAGTGTTGGGCTGGAAGAGCAAACGTGCGGATGAGACAGTTTGACGCTCAGGGTGCAGACTCATCAACGGACAAGGGATTTATTGGAGGATTTATTTGGGCTAGGGGATTTATTTGTGACAAATTTCCGTCTTTCACAGCATGGAGCAGTCGCTCAAAGTCTTAAGTCTGTCATAAGTTGGAAAATACATCATTTGTGCATACTGGCATGGATGTAATAACTGAGGTCTGTAGTTGGTACTTTAAAAGTTATCAAAGAAGTTGTGATATTAAAAAAGATCTAAATGTAAAATCAAAACAACCTTCCTTTTATGCATTTTCCCCCTATTTTTTAAATTATTTATTGTAAACCTTTTTCGAATTTTATGCTAAAGTCAATGCAAGAATTCAAAGTAGGACGGTTGAGCTACCTGAGTTGACAACGAGGAGTCAAGACAAGTAAGCGTAGCCCACAAAAAGTGGTCGTCAGTCTACCTTGTCACTCCAGAGAGCTGGCAACCCGGAGGACAAGCTAAATATTGTTCATGGCGACCGTATGGTATGGATAGAAAGTTGGCAGTTTCGCTTTGTGGCTGTCAAGCGGGGAGAAGGATTGCACACATTGCGGCGTGAGTCTCTGTGGCGCGCTGAAAAAATGTCCAATTCACAGCAAATTGGACCGCACTTCCTCCTTAAATTGCCTGTTGAATTGCTTTGTGATAATCTGCGAGATAATCGCGCTCTCTTAGGCGGTCTGGTTGGAACTTTACAGCTCGCAGATTAAACCGAATAAAGTGCTATTCACTTTAGTGATGTGCATTCCAGTTCTTTTAAGTGAACTGATTCTAAAGAATCGAAAGATTCGTTCAAACCTTAACCCTCAACCAGTAGATGTCAGTAATGCACATTGAAGCCGGTACCACCTCGCCGTAAAACAAAACGAAGAAGAAAATGACGTAACTTCCTGTTTACGAACGAGTCGTGAATTGCATTTCCCGTTCACCAACGGAACGGGAAAGTAAGTGAACGAGTCAGTGATTTGCATTTCCAGTTCATCGCGAGAACGGTTCGGCGAGGGAAGGAATCCTGACTTTCCCGTTCGCGAACGAGTTAATGGGTCAACTGCCTTCCCGTGTATCAACGGATCAGTCAGAGAACGTGTTGCGTCTCCCTCCTGGCGTGAACTGTGAAATTTACTTTTATTATCATTCTTATTTTAATAAACATTTATTTTAAAACTTGTCTGGTGTTTTAATCCTTGTTTTTATCATCGCCAATTGGGGGTGAGGGCGGGTGTGGCACTTTTCATTTTCATTTAAGCTTTTTCCCTAATGAAGTGGCCTGTGATTATTAAATAAATAAGTGTAGCGAACGATTGGGTGAACTGTTCTTTTGTGTGAACCGATTCTAAAGATTGAGTTCCCTTCTGAGTACAGGAATGCACATCACCAGTACAAAACAGTGCAGACGGTCGTCAGCTTCCAGGTTGACATCGCCGACTGGTTAATGACACGGGCTCTTGTTCGGAAAGGGCTCGGTTCGAGCCGTGCTGACATTACAAACTTTTATGTACTTTTAGAATTAGAACCTGGCTTTCTATGCAAATGCAAACAAATGCAGGTATTTATGGGTAAATACATTAGGTGCTCCCCCCCCCCAATTTGGCAGGGCAAACCAATGGATCACGGCCACTACCTAGGGGGCGGGGTGGAATGTGACGTCATTTGGACACTCCATTAGGTACACAGCCATTTTCAAGTGTACCTAATAACAGGCCAATTTATTAGGGAAATATCATGGTCACAGGTGTCAAGCTCTAGTCCTTGGGGCCGCATTCTAACATGTTATCCAAGATAATAAAGTGGCCTGTTATTAGGTACACTTGAAAATGGCGGTGTACCTAATGGAGTGTCCATGTGATTCCCTCGTTAAGCGCACCTGCGTGAAAACTTTTAGCCACTTTCACGTTCCGCAGGAGCTAAAACTTTTCACGCAGGTGCGCTTAACGAGGCATCACAGGGACACTCCATTAGGTACACCGCCATTTTCAAGTGTACCTAAGAACAGGCCACTTTATTAAGGAAATATGGTCAAAGGTCACAGGTGTCAAGCTCTAGTCCTCGGGGCCGCGTTCCAACATGTTTTCCAAGTGACCCTCGTTAAGCGCACCTGCGTGAAAACTTTTAGCCACGTTCACGTTCCGCAGGAGCTAAAACTTTTCACGCAGGTGCACTTAACGAGGGTATCACGTGGACACTCCATTAGGTACACCGCCATTTTCAAGTGTACCTAATAACAGGCCACTTTATTACGGAAAAAGCATGGTCAAAGCTTAACTCAAAGTGAAAAGTGCCACACCCGCCCTCACCCCCACCTCCTGATTGGCTGTTTGATCTGTGACGTCACTTGGACACTCCAGTAGGTACACTCGAAAATGGCGGTGTACCTAATGGAGTGTCCGTGTGATTCCCTCGTTAAGCGCACCTGCGTGAAAAGTTTTAGCTCCTGCGGAACGTGAAAGTGGCTAAAACTTTTCACGCAGGTGCGCTTAACGAGGGTCACTTGGAAAACATGTTGGAACGCGGCCCCGAGGACTAGAGCTTGACACCTGTGACCTTTGACCATGATATTTCCCTAATAAAGTGGCCTGTTATTAGGTACACTTGAAAATGGCGGTGTACCTAATGGAGTGTCCGTGTGATTTCCTCGTTAAGCGCACCTGCGTGAAAAGTTTTAGCTCCTGCGGAACGTGAAAGTGGCTAAAACTTTTCACGCAGGTGCGCTTAACGAGGGTCACTTGGAAAACATGTTGGAACGCGGCCCAGAGGACTAGACCTTGACACCTATGACCTTTGACCATGATATTTCCCTAATAAAGTGGCCTGTTATTAGGTACACTTGAAAATGGCGGTGTACCTAATGGAGTGTCCGTGTGATTCCCTCGTTAAGCGCACCTGCGTGAAAAGTTTTAGCTCCTGCGGAACGTGAAAGTGGCTAAAACTTTTCACGCAGGTGCGCTTAACGAGGGTCACTTGGAAAACATGTTGGAACGCGGCCCCGAGGACTAGAGCTTGACACCTGTGACCTTTGACCATGATATTTCCCTAATAAAGTGGCCTGTTATTAGGTACACTTGAAAATGGCGGTGTACCTAATGGAGTGTCCAAATGACGTCACATTCCACCCCGCCCACTAGGGCCACCTAATGTATTTACCCATAAATACCTGCATTTGTTTGCATTTGCACACAAAGCCAGGTTCTAATTCTAAAAGTACATAAAAGTTTGTAATCCCACCAGGGCTCGAACTAAGCCCTTTCCGAGGAAGAGCCCGTGTCATTAACCAGTCGGCAATGTCGACCTGGAAGCATACGACCATCTGCACTGTTTTGTACTGGTGATGTGCATTCCTATACTCAAAAGTGAACTGAAACTTTAGAATCGGTTCACACAAAAGAACCGTTCACCCAATCGTTCGCTACACTTATTTATTCATTCATTTTTACCTTGTGTAGTGTACCTATTGAAGTGTCCATAAAGTGTATATAATCACAGGCCACTTCATTAGGGAAAAAAATGAAAGTGAAAAGTGCCACACCCGCCCTCACCCCCAATTGGCGATGATAAAAACAAGGATTAAAACACCAGACAAGTTTTAAAATAAATGTTTATTAAAATAATAATGATAATAAAAGTAAATTTCAAACCAGCAATCTAATGTGAAATTGCAGTAGATATATCGGATGACAATATTTAGGCGTATACATGCATACACGTTATTTAAAAACTACTATAAGTGTGATCAAATCAAGACTACCCAAAGAGAAGCAGAATCTCCCCGTTGTTGCATAACGGCGCAGCCCTTCATGCACTAAAGTTAGCCGTTAGCTTGGAGAAAACGAACATAAAAGAAGTGGTGTTTCAGTGAGTTTACTTTCTTTCTTTCGCAAATCGTAAATCGACATTCTGTCTTACACAGTTCACGCCAGGAAGGAGACGCAACACGTTCCCTGACTGATCCGTTAATGCACGGGAAGACCCATTAACTCGTTCGCGAACGGGAAAGTCAGGATTCCTTCCCTCACTGATCCGTTCTCGCGATGAACTGGAAATGCGAATCACTGACTCGTTCACTTACTTTCCCGTTCCGTTGCTGAACGGGAAATGCAATTCACGACTCGTTCGTAAACAGGAGTTACGTCATTTTCTTCTTCGTTTTGTTTTACGGCGAGGTAGCACCAGCTTCAACGCGCATTACCGACACCTACTGGTTGAAGTCATATTCGTTCACTCTCGTTCACTGAAAGCATTCGTTCTTCTGAACGAATCATTCACTCACGGGCCAACACTAATTCACCTGTATTTTTCACACAGATGCTGCAAAAGATGTTTCACACGGCAACACGGCATGAACCAATCAATCTGTGGCCAGAATTAGGTTGAGGACCATGGCAAGAAATAGCTCGGACAGTGAGCACATTGTCTCTGACAGCAGCGACTATAAAAGCCTTCAAAAAGGTTCTTGGACTTTGTATGTTTTGACAGGCACGACCGAGGTGTGAGGGAGTGCTCCACAAAAACGTTGCTGAACATCGCTGACACGGCGAATGATGACATCAAAGCGGATCAAATCATTGCAGGATTTGATATCAGCACATCGGGGGGGGGGGGGGCTGGCGAGCCAGATAAAATACGTCGCAGTTTGTTTGCTAAAAGCATGAAATATATCTGGGAAATTTCAAGCAGAGGGAAAAGTGCACACATCCATCACGGCTTGTTGCTTCTCCCTTCTGACTTCTCGCGCTTATCGCCTGCCTGTTTCACATTGCATCAAACGGCACATTCCTCAGCAACGGTTTATGTTGTTGACTTTTATCAGACCCTTTTAGGACATGTAAAAGGAGTTTTGCGCTTATCCCGTAGATGAGAAAAAGATGGGCAGAAAGGGAATACGGTGGCACAAAGATGAATGGAAGTCAGCTTGACCTCAAGCACAGAAGAAGACAACATGAAGGCAACTGAAATTCTTGTCGCTCGCCCAACATTCTGCGTTGGCCGCTTTCACACAGTCCAATGACACAGGACAGTGTGAAAGGGTCTTAAGATGGACTTTAGTTGACAACCGCTCCATGTCAGTTCCTTTCAGAAAGATGGGCAGTTTTGGGCTCTTCCTTTTCATGGCAACACTTGGCCAGATTCTGTGTGAAAGACACAAATAAATACAGTAAATACTACAATATGCTGTTTTGTACCAAAATAGGCATACAAGTAACTTTTTATAAATATGTTACATCATCACATTAAGTGTATCCAGAAGTGTGTGGTCCATCATCCAAACCCTTTTGTCTCCAAGGAAAATAGATAGGATTTCCCTCCTTTTCTCATTTTTCCACACTCCCCCCATACAGTGCGGGCCACAGAACTAAATCCACCCAAGGTGCTTCCAGACAGAACGCCGTATGTCATGTCAGCGCCGCAGCCCGACGCTAGCTCGGGAGGACAGACGGATGCGAGTAGACTTGGAGGAGGTTGCGCGCCGAGGGGATTTGCTGCGGCCTATTTCATGTAAGGCAACGGCGCTGTCTCGGGAGTTGGGCCGTCTCGTGGGAGCCACATGTGGACTGCGGTGCTTGGACTGTCACTGAAGTGATGAACACCAACTTAAAGAAGAAACTAAATCGCCTCACTTTGAGTCTTTCATGTATTCATGTCGTTGTACTGTTAAGTGCTAGCAGAAGCTGTTAGCGCTAAGAGTCTCCTGTATAGCGGTTACTGATGGTGTTCCACAAGTGTCTATCCTCGGCTTTTTATTCTTTGTGTAGATTGTATTAGCAAGAGGAACTCGTGTGTTATATTTCATTTTCTATGCAGATGATAAATTCCAGATAATGTATTTCTAAATAAGGATATTCTAAGTAGTTTTTGCATTACTCTAATTAAAAACAAGTTTACCATTCAATAAACAAAATGAAAAATCTCTGATCGCACATGTGAACTCAACGCTTGCTTTTTTTGCTCAACTTAAAGAGAACTATCAATCAAATATTCTCACTTAACATCAACAAGTGTCTATTCACTGACCGTACAGCAAAAAAAGTGCAAAAACGCTTTGAATTCACGAGCGAGCGGCCTACTAGGCCGATCAGATGGCGTGCGGCAGATGATGGAACACTTATTGTGATACTTGACACTTGGAGTTGCAACAAAAGAGAAGAAGAAGAAAAACCATTTGAAAGCATCCTTGGCAGCCGCGTTGGAAAACGTGTTTCCTGTTTGCGACCGGCAGTCAAGACAGGATTTGGAAAACCACAATAAAAGTTTGGATTCAGGGCTGAAAGCTTTTTTTCCCCAACAGAGTCAGAGCAGCATCAGTGTTGCAAGTTTTGAATCACCTCTAAAGTTCCTTAAATTTGTCATTGTTTTTTTTTTTCCTTTTGCAATCTAAAACAGTTCTCAAGTATGTTACTTTTTTTTTGCTGTGAAGTTTTACATAGTACTCAATATTCCAATTAGCCAAAGTGTGACATAACAATTCAGCAAAGCATGTCCCAATCACAGATTTTGTCAACTAAGAAGATTTAAAAAAAAAATTTAAAAAAAATTGGATACAAGCTATAACTAAAGTCAGTGTGACATGACATCTCCCCGGACGTAAACAAGCACACGGTGCAACTGGAGGCCGCATTCAAAAATGAAAGAACTTGAAAGCGCTTCACTTGAAATAAAAGTCATATTTGGCATTTCTTCCCATGAATTATGATTCTGTTTCCCCCTCGCGCTTTTTCAATAAATCACGCGATGACCAAAAGTGTTGTGAGCTTCAAACTACGAGGAATGGTAGACGGCGAGATCAGATGTCTTCCATGGAGCTAATACGCACGGCATGCTGATGACTTTTGTAGAAATGAAGACGAATGGCGACGTCGCCGCAGCGCTCTGGTCACCCAAACACATGTGGCTGATATTGGCGAGGGTGCAGGGGAGTGATTAAAGAAAAAAAAAAAAAGCGGAGGAGGTCACGGAGAGGCTACCAGCACATGGAAAAACAGTTTGAAAAAGGAAAAAGACTTTTCGTGTTACACGCTAAAGCTATGGACATTAAAAAAAGATATATATATTTTTTTAAAATAAGTGTAGTTCCTTTTTTTTCTCTATGTTAAAACATGTTCGGCCTAATGGCAAAGAGCTAACGTGTTTTATTTAGCTCCTTTTGTTCATTTCGTTTCAGTTTGACGAACTGATCATCGCGATAAAATCGAATCGTTGTTTGTGTTGATGGCTTCCAATATATCTCCTCATCACTGACTCGTGTTGTTATCGTTGGCAAAATACCGAGTCGACGTCCTAAGTTACACCCGGGTTCCCAGTAAACAACGTCTCTTTTTAACGTTAAATCGTAAAAATGACATGTACTTCGTTCGCTAGCAAACTAGTGGTGAGACACATGTGGAGTACCTTTCCCCCCCCCCCAATTCTTTTGCTCTTCTTCCTTCTCGACGACTAAATCAAAACATTCGCCGAAGTGTCGGGGTGAGGCGGAGGACAGCGCGCCTTGTAAAACATATGCACTTGATATCCAGCTCATAAAACTTGTACAATTAAAAGCTATTTTGGAAAAGAGAGAAAGGGAGGGAAATATTTCTGCGTCTGGCGCTGGATAAAGGTGGTTTTATCTCGGGGCAGCGAGGGCCCGCTGGGGCACAGGTAACAACTGTCAACAGGCCATGGAAGGGTGCTGAAACGCTGTGGGGGCTCGCGGCGGGGTCCTGCCAGATGTGAGGGCGTGGTTTCCTCTTTTTAACTCTTCATTTTCCAAGCAGGGATTTACTGGAACGGACGCCGACTTGATTGCGTACGGAAACTGAAATGCTAAGCGCCATGCTGTGGGAGGAGTTGAACCAAATGAATTGAATTGAATGAACTGATTTTGCATTTCTAAATAGCACAGTTGACAGTCAGGTCAGTAACACGCTCGATTTACTCTGTTTCGATTTCGACAAAGAAATAGGCTTGGCCAGTCGTTTTATTGTCCTGTCTTTCTATTGGACCATCGGCGCCAAGTATCAGGGTCTAGGTACTTGACAATGGGGTCTGATTATTTTATAATGATGTAATTCATTGTTTTAAAGTATTATAGTTGGGTTGTATTAAAAGTTAAACATTCCCATTTAATGTATTCCTTCATTTGGCCTTCATGACCCCAAATAAACAAATAAACAAACGGATAAATAGAAAATAAATAAATAAATAAATACATAAATACGTACGTAAATAAATAAATAAATAAATAAATAAATAAATAAATAAATAAATAAATAAATAAATAAATAAATAAATAAATAAATAAATAAATAAATAAATAAATAAATAAATAAATAAATAAGACACACCCGCTCCAAGCCAAGCAAAAAAAAACCAAAAGAAAGTTCAAGTGTCATCGCAGCTCCTGACGGAGAGCTTGTCTTATTTTGTTTTTAAAGTGTCTGTCCAGTCAGGCTGATGGAAAAGCTGCAAAAAACAATTCTAAACGTGAGAATGTGCAGAGCCCTCGCAGTCGTCGTCGTAGCGGACGGCAAACATCGTAAATCCGGCCGCGCTCTCTGTTTACGTTGCGTTGACCTCGCCGCGCCCTCCGGGCCGAGCTCGGCGTGATCCTCCTGGCTGTTGACGTACGCAACGTGCGTGCGCCTGCTAGCTTGCGCTTGCGTACATGCTGTCTTGAGACTTCGCTGTCAGTAGGTGTGCATTTCAACTGGAAGTCAGAAACCTATGAAGAGTTACTAAACATGATACCCTCATCCAAAACTCACCTCGTCTCAAGAATTTGAAAACAAAAATAACACCGGAGTAGAAAAGTGACCCAAACTATTTAAGTGCCAAACAACCCAATTTTTTGGAATATTAATATTTTTACATAAATTGGGTTATTCTTTGACCAAACCGTTTTCAGGAAATATACCGCTGCCTTGTTACTTCAAATGATATTTAAATATATATACAATATAGTATATTTCAATAATATATGCAAATACTTCAAAATGCTGCAGCATATATATTCCCTTTTGCAGTCATATCATTTTTGGTGGTATTTACAATTCCAAATTCTCCAGAGTACATGTAAGCTAGTCTCTTATGTGCATGTACGCGGCAGATACAACTGAGGGACCATTATGCTTTTTGGAATAATAACGGCAGGGGGGGACGCACAGCCTCTTCTTGTTGTAATAAACCACACGCACACACACACACAGGGCCGCACACACCTCAGCGCGGTCCAAAATGCCGTAAAAATTTACGGGCTGAACATTCCTGCGGGGTCAAGCAATTTATCAAATGCTGCACATTCTGGTTTCAATTACACAGGCCATTGTTGCGCACGCTCGTTTTCAGCAGGTTCATTCGGCCCGGTTGGTCGGGTCACTCGGAACCGCCGGCCGCCATCTTCCCACCCTCATCCGAAAGTCACTTGTCTCGTTTTTTTTTTTTCCTGTTTGCGATTCTGATCTCATCCCCCTTCCTTTCTTTCTCTCTCTCTGTGGTAGAGTGGTGATAAATCCGCATTTTATTGCCGAAGAATTCCTCTCTCCCGGCAGGGCTGACAGCTCCCCACCGTGGGGGACGCGGCCGGGTCCAAACCCGATCCCCTCCCCATCCTCCATCACTCCATCCCTGCCTCCATCTGGCCCTGATTAGGGGGAGAGAGTGGAAGGGTGGCAGGGCGTGGCCGAGCGGAGGAGGAGGAAGAGGAGGATGCGGCGTCCACAACATGTCGCTATGGAGGTTGAGAGAAAACCAAGGACAAGGTGAAGACAAGCGCGGTCGCATCGGGAGGTCCGGATGAAGGATACTAAGCGCTGGTTGGAGCTTTTAAAGTGGAAGTGACACGAGGGATGTAAAAAAATGATTGTGAAATAAGTAAACACTCACGCTCACCTACTTCGCTTTTATGGTCGTGAGATCAAAAGCGGCGACGGGTACGAGGGAGAAGCCACGCGACGCAAGACAGAGGCGAGAAAATGAGGAATGGACCATTAGGAAATAGTGGGGGTGAAAGCAAAAAATGAATTTGAATATAAAATAGAAATAAGCTTTCTGTGGGGGGAAAAAAAAAGAATCCACAATTATTAAAGGACTCAACTTATTTGAACTATGATGAGATCTTAATAAGCAAAGTTACAAGAAAAAAAATCCATATCATAAAGCGGTCGAGTGTTCCTCCGCTCCTGCATTCCATTTGTCGTCGTCAAAGATGAGTTTGTAAAATAAAGATGATCAAACCGGGCTGCCAGACACACTTTCGATTAAATCTTTACGACGTGTGAAAGGTTAGCAGACGTGAGCTTGCCTTTGCTAATTCCGCCGTACAGCCGAAACGTGATAATGACCTCATTTGGACTCGGTGTGCGTGCGTGTGCGTGCGTGCTGGCAGCCATCGTGTGCCACGCAGGCCCGTGTAATAAACACAAGTGCTTTGGACAAGCTGGTCCAGCACATGAAATCCTCCGTAATGTACTTTGGCAACCTCATCTCCACATTAGTGGAGTAACTGTGTGGTCAATTCAAATGGTGTGAAAGTTATTGTGTGATCAAATCATCAGAGATTCTGTCTTTACAAATAGAATAATGCTCTTTTTTTTTACTGGGAGGTTATATCTATATCTATATCTATAAAACAATGTTTATTACTGTTCAACTGCACCACACCATATTGCGCTGTTCCTAATATTCTGACTGTTTTTTTCCCACATTTTAGAATAACCAAGCAAATCATGCAGTTTATCCTCCGACGAATTTGCTGAATTTTCTATTTCCAATCTCAGTTCACCAACTGTCACATTTACCCGACGATTCCTTTCATTTAAATGTAAACTCTTGTCTAATTGAGATTCACTCAGAGGGGAGAGAAAGAAAGAAAAAACCATAGTATGATTTCTATTCATTATTACACGTCCATTTATCTACGAGAGGAGACGCGACGGGGAGGACGGGGGTATAACTCTGAGGAATAACAATACCATTAAAAAGCCTGCGCGGCAAGTATCAATCATGCTTGCCGTTAATGTCCCTCCAAGCCTATTCACGCCCCCCCCCCCCCCCTCTCTCCTTTCTTAATGTCCACCCATCTGTGTGTGTGTGTGTGTGTTACATTCAAAGCCCTCTAATCAACAATCGCTGCATCTGGGCCAGATAATGAATGGCATTGTTTATCACCTCTCTCTCTCCTGCGCTAGGTGATAAATGCATTTAATGCCGTCATCTGAATAGGAAATGAGAACGGTGCTTTTCGGCTTCTTCTTTTTTTTAAATCCAAAGGAATGATCGTGTTAATAACATTTTCGCCGTGGTGATGATGACGATGATGATGTTATCAGGAGGCCCGCCGAGGCAATAAAAGCGACGGGCAAGGCAAATGAGTTTATAGAGCAATTGAGTTTGATTTAGTGGCTAAATGATGACAAATTTAGAAAATATCCGACAAGAACAACTCGAAAAAAGGCTTCGACAGAATTGCAAGAGTGAAGTCGTTGGTAGAAGTTTATTTTTGTTTGTTGCTACTCTAAATTCCAAATATTTGATGGCTTTAATAGCAACATTGGTTCAATTTGTGTGTATTTGCAGTATCCCAAAACAAAAATACTATTTTGTTTATATCCCAGTGGAATAACAGAGGCCCCGTGTCAGAACCCTGTGGGACGCCTCAGTGGAATACAGACACAAGCAGCTCTCTCGACAGTTTGCAAGCGGTCCCTTCTGGCCCTTTAACTGAGGAAAAAAGCCCCCGCAGACCTCCCTCCCTCGTCTTTATCAGTATCAGACACAATCATTGATAAAGACAAGCTTTCTGATAGCTTCTCCACAAGTGATTTGCTGCTCATACCAGCTCCTTATAATGCACACGTGTGTTTTGGGAGACAACGAGGTTTCTTAACCTCTCTTTCAAGTTAAACACAACTGAACTGAGAGCATGCGGAGTAGAATTTAAGAATCACTGATATTGATATGCTGTATAGATGGCATCAAAATGATAGATAGATGGATCTTCAACGCCATCTGAAAAACGGGCAGAAAAAAACTGCGATGCCTGCTCAAATTTGATCAATGTCACTAGTAAAGTGCTTCATGATGGTTTTAATTTAAGGCTCAGACACTCAGAAGACGCTGCCTTAACTCTTCTGTCCCATCACGACCCTCCCTTCTCCCTCCTCCTCTTCTTCTTCCACGCCAGCTGGGCTTCGGCAGGCTGATGCCGGGTCCCGCTAGGTGCCACTGACAGCTGAATTATCCCACAGGCCGCAACGCTTGATTATCAGCGGAGAAGTCATCAGGGCGTCCCGCCGCCTCGCACCCCCAGCGCGCCTCCCCTGTGTCACCCCTCGTCAAGACAGGGCCGCCTCCTCTTGACAGGTAATCTCAACAATAACAATTACCGCCATTACTGGTGTCATACACAAGTGGCGCACCCGCAACAAAAGGCCTTTCTAATTCAGCGTGCAGACACCAACAGGTAACAAGGTATCAGCGAGCAAGGGGCACTACCAAGCTAAATTGAAATGCAAATATTTGATGGCGTTTGCACAGATATGGTCAGAGCTCAAATAAGATATTTGGGTTTCTAAACTTACTAAAATAATCATCATTTACATGTACTGTAGACTAGGAACATTAAACTTAAAAAAAAACTCAAATGAATTAATTGTGATTAGATTGTAAATTTATAAAAACAGTTATATCTTTTTTTCTTTTTTTAAACAAAGTCAATTTAAAAGGCAAAAAATGGCTACCACAAGATAAATACACACAGCTACACTGATTTGAATTGTTTTCTTAATAATGTTAATAAGAACACACTTCGTTGTGCTAAAAAAATAGGAAAAAAATCAAAATAGCAGGCTTCTAAAAAGATGAGACAGACCCCAATTAAAAATCACAAAAGAACACAATCTAAAACGGGCAGATAAGCGCATTGCTAGATTTTTTTTTTTCAACACAATTTTTTTCAAATGAGTTGTTTGCTTTTTATGGTTACGTGCATTTCATTTAGTGTAAAAATCAAAAAGCACACTTGTAAAAAAAAAAAAAAAAAAAAAAAACACTCAGTGTAAATTATCATAAGCATTTATTGAGAATCCCTAATTTATTAGCATTTTACTGGATAAAATTCTAATTGACAGTGAGGTTTTGGGGAAGCTTATGTTAGTATTGTCAGGTATTGATGATGCCATTTGATCAGAGAATTTTATGGATTATTATTATTTTTTTACTAGGCAACTGTAAACCACAGATGGAACGGATAACAAGTGAGAACATCAAACTATATCATAAGGGACAGACGGGGGAAGTTAATTGAGAACACAAAAAAGATGGCATTTATTGCAAAATACAATGCCAAATTACGAAGGAGAAAATACGGCGTTTTAGGATTTACTTATTTTCGTGACTCGGTTGAGTGCGTCTTGCCATGCGCGCAACGACGTTCGACTTATAAATACTCAGCTTTAATTCGGCGCCTAAATAAAGCCAAATCACGCAAGCGTAGTGGAGCGGAAGCGCAAAGTAAACAAGGCCCGCGGCGTCAAATAGTCAAAGGAGAGACCCTAATGAGAAGACGTGGGCTTCAATTAACACGCGTCACAGCCCACAACATCAAATGTCACTCTCGTTCGGCTGCCGAACACAAACTAAACACTCGACTCGGACCGACTGGGTTGTCTCGAAGAAGGACGGCTTGGATGTGGAAATGGGTCGGAGAAAAACTGCAACCATCGCAGCTTCTTTTTCCCTTCCGTTTTTTGTTGTTATTTCTCTCCGTTTTTTGTTGCAGTTGTATTTTTGTGCAGCGTCTTGCAAAA
Organism: Syngnathus typhle; assembly: GCF_033458585.1. Classification (NCBI taxonomy): domain Eukaryota; kingdom Metazoa; phylum Chordata; class Actinopteri; order Syngnathiformes; family Syngnathidae; genus Syngnathus; species Syngnathus typhle. The sequence continues at coordinate 2,737,194 of NC_083745.1, forward strand.
ATAAATAAATAAATAAAATCGTGCAAGAGTTGCTGCGCGTGTTATAAATAAAAGCACTGATTCGACATTTTGGCATTTACGAAAAAATTTTTTTATTTGCAAAATAAATAAATAAATAAATGCAACACCGGAAATATACGTACATGGATAAAAAGCAAGATATCTTATTCGTGTTGATCATTGTAAATGAAAATACCAATTATATAAATTGCAAAATGAGCCTAAATTCGATGTTTTATCAAATAAGTATTTTACTAAATAATGAACACCTTACAGGATTTATAATGTTGAGCATGTTCAATGTAAAGCACGAATAATGTGATCACTATAAATATGTTCTCCACCCTATCGAAAAATATACTTTAAATAAAAATAGAGAAGCTAAAACAAAACAATTATTTTGAATTGTTAAATCGGTTTGAAATGACTACGGTTCAGTGTGCACAAAAATACAAAACAAGCTTTCAAACCACTAAACAAAAATAGGCCAGAATAATAAAATACTTTTTTCACAATTGTTTTAAATGTCATTTTTATTCATGTAAAAACAGTTCATACAACTTACATGAAAACAACATAAAATACAAATTCACTTCTACTGAATTCATTTATCCTTTTTTGCCATCCATGTGAAAATAAAAAAGGCAGTCATTTGAAATCAATAAAATCTACCTAGCAACAACATTTTCCTGCTCAAATGCAGGATAAAAAAAAAGAACATTTTAGTCTTGATGTTCTCCTGACCTGAGCCGCTCGTCTTCCTTGGCCGGCGTTTTTCTGGCCCTCCCGTCTGTTTGGGCTCCTTTTTTTTTTTTTTTTAGATCTTGCGCATATCATTTACATTTTTCAGCACCTTGACGAGGCCTGGCTGTCACATCGTCGCTGCCGCTGGACCGCTAGCTTCTCCGCGGACGATTGCCGCTGGCAGAAACAAAAGGCCGAGGAAAAGTGCAGCGAGGAGAGAGAGGGAGGATAAATGAGGCCTCTGTGTAACCCCCCACCCCCACACACTATGCTCCCCCCCCCCCCACTCGACAAGCAGCCTGGCCCTATACGTGACTCTTGAACCAGGCTGCGTTTTGTGTTAAGCAGCACCCCTCTCATGACAGATCTGCGGCGGGGTCGGCGGTCAAAGTTGAGGACCGGGTCGTGGTGGTGGTGGGGGGGTTGTACTCTGCAAACTCTCCACCCGCATGCCTCCCCCCCCCCCAACACCACCACAAATTTCTTTCTGGCATTACGTCACTCAGCTGACCCTTCAAAACAAAGCACATTGCCGAATGTTTACGTATTAAAAGCTCGGCGAAAAGCAATGATTCACACGCCGACTCGATGTAAACACGCCGTCGAGGCTGGGAGGATGAGAGCTAGCGCTTGCTAAAGCTAGGCTCAACACTTTGGAAGTTGTTTGCGTTTAAAAGCTCGACCGCTGAGTTGACGGCAGACGATACCGCAAATTTGATGCCATTCCAAGGAACGGGCGTCACCAATGTTTGGTTAAGATGAGAAATAAAAACCTTCGTTTCATCATCACTACAGCATGTCAATATAATCAAAATTGGTTCGGAACTTTTCAACACTTGCTCAGAATGATGATTTTTCCAGTGGATGTGAATTTGTGATAGCACACATTCGAATACCGATGCGATACCAGCAAACTTTACAAAAACGTCGGTATTAATATATATTCAGTAAAAGAAGCTTGGGAATATATCAATTCGTTAATCATTACAACTTGCGAATGAATTGTACACACAGCATCACTTCACAATGTACGATACGACGTGAAAATCAATTCCGGTACACGATTCATCATTATTGGTTGTAAATATATCTCAGACATGTATCATGCACTTCAGTAGGTCATTTCTTTTGAAAACAACAATGTGATGGGAAAATGGACTTTTGGATTGTTAGGAATGTACCCTTTTTTTTTTACAATAGTTAATTAAACAAAGTATTGTGGTTTTGCCTCGCACACATGCTCACAAACACACTTTGATATAAACAAAGGTGGAGACAAACCACATGAAGCGGAACTCCGCCGACCACAAGCAGAAAGACGGAGGGAACGTGTGATGGAGTTGGACTTGAGGATCAAACAATAAACAGTCCATTAAGTGTGTGGTGGTAGTGGGGAAACAAGGTGGGTGGGGGGAGGGGGTGATATCAGGGTGGGGGGTGAGGCGGAGGAATGATGGGAGTTTATTTAAAGCACAGTGACCCCGTGGCCGATGGCTGCCTCAGTGCAGGGATGAATAAAACTTTAATGGCTCATAAAAAACAGCGACCCCCCCCCCTTCCCACTAAGTCCCCCACCACACACCCCTTTGTGTGCGACTTTGCTGCGTTTATTCCCGCCGGCCAATCAGGTGTCTCGATTCTCCAAACAGCAGCAATGAGGAGGAGGGGAATGATGGTGGGGGGTGTCATGTGAAAACTTTGGGGAAGTACGCTTGTTAGTGTTCAACTTCAGTACGTCTAATAAGTAGCAGAAGTCATATTTGCAGGAGTCACCTTGATAGTGGTTAAGGATCGCGTATCATTGGTCAACGCCAAAGCGGTTCTTAGATTCTCTTTTAGATTTTTGTGCAAGCTGAGAGCCCAGTGTCATCAAGTGAGAAAGAGAAACAGGATAGATGATCCTTTCTTTCAGTCAGAATTATTATGGACTAGGATGCTAACGCTAAGCTAGGCTAAATGGCTTTCAACTGAGGGACAAACTGGATTCCTCCATTCCCCGAGAATACGCAAGACAGGAAATGAGGACAACACGCAAAGTCGAGATTGAAAAGTAGAGCGATGAAGAATCGAGCGGGTTTTCACATATGCGAGGAAATCACACACAACCTTTCCACCTCTTTTGACAGAAAACTGTGAAGGTTCAAAGTGTCGGCAGCGGTCAAATCAAACCTATGTGAAGAGAAGAAAAGCCAAAAGCCCGTTTGCCTCTTTGGAAACAACCTGGGATGGTCTAAAACACTTTGGACGGGTAAACAAGATACGGAAATGTAGAAAAAGTTCTTATTGACACACAACTGGGGTCAAGTAGTAGCAAAAATGGATTTTATGTTGAGAGGGTGGTACAGTATATATTTAAAATATTTATATCCTTATATCATTGTCATACTTTTGCCATTTGGCCACTGGGGGCAGTATTATCATAAAGTTATGCAGACACAAACGAAGAAGAGTTTCACTACTACTTTAAAAGAGTCAATCTATTTGTAATTCTATGTTTGTGTTAGCATAGTGATATCATTTTATGATATAATATTTCTGCTCAACTCCATCTAAAACCGAGGAACCCCTCGCACAGTACTTGTATTGGTGTGGTCCAGTAACGCGTTCACGTCAAATGGGATGCGATGGACTTGGCCCTGGCAAAACCAGTGAATCATTGCGGGACTTCCTGCGCTAAATTACACGTAATCATCGAGTCATTTAAAAGACTTGATCAAAGGTGTGAAAAGTGGCGAAGAGTAGGAGAGTATTCACCACGCTTGACAGCCTGGCAACGGTTTAGAGCAACTATCCCAGACCAACATCCAAAATCTTGACATCATCTCCCGCACTGACATCACTCCACGTGTGATCTGGGCAAGGCGGGAAAAGCTTTCGCCGGCCATTATCGTGTCATCAAAGCATATGAAAGAAAAAAAATAAAACGCCGCTCCCCGGAGGCCCGCACTGGCCCAATTATCGCTCTGTTATGTCAAGTGCATTTGAGCCCAAAATTGCTGCAAGTTGGACGGTTCAAAGCTATCGGGTTGCCGTGTGAAAACACAGCGACCGTGACATCACTGCCACTCAAGCGCACATTAACGCACACGCAGTTGTTCTCAAGGTGACGGAATGACAGTGTATGGAACTATCAACTTGGCTTTATTGTCAGAATAAAAGATGGCGGTGCAATACTGTGGGATTCGGTATCAATCTGATATCAAGCTAACACATCGCCATTAACTGATAATGACACGTTTTAATAATTATGGTAGTTGCAGCATCAGATTGTTAAATCTGAAGGGATTTTTCATACTTATTGATAATATTAGTCACCCAATGTTTTTCAAAACATGCAAGTTATAGATGATTCTGAATCTGCCCTCATTTTTATTTTTTAGCACAAAATAATAAAATGAATGCAAATAATACTACAACTAATAATGCCGTTCGAATAACGGATGAAATAACACATTCTCCAGGTGAAATACAAAATAGCCCTCAGGCATGACCCTGATCACTTGCTCATTAAACTTGTCCTTTAGCAACACAATCCACTAAAGCGCTCTTTAGCGTCTTCACAGCAACACACACTGGGCTTTGTGATTACAGGGTGTGAGAAGTTTGTCAGCCCAGTGAAGGCGTCTTCTTTTTTTCTCCCCGAGATGGTTTGGACCATTACACACGACCCCTGACCCTGGCGGGCACCCTGAGGTGAAATAGAGCAGGCCTGCTCTCACTCAGCCGAATCCAGTAACAGCGAGGCAGGCGCTCGTGTGTGTGAGAGAGAGAGGGATAGGAAAAGAGAGAGAGAAATCTCCAAGAATGATTTGGCTTGGTGACTTTGACTTTTCTTTTATTTTCTGTCCCTGATGTTTTTCTATTTATGGCCATGACAAGGAATGGGCGCAATATACAGTAACCAATTGGTCAACATTTTTTTTTATTTATTGTAAATCATAAAATTAAAATAAATGAGTAAAACTAAAATCATTTCAATTTTATAACTCTGGATTAATCCAGTCCAGCACATAGTAAAAATAAGAAGGTAGACTCACTTCGAGGCATACTTACTATTTCATGGCAGATTTTTGAAAAACTCTCCAGCTGCTCCAAAACGCTGTCGCTTTGCGTACTTGACGAGAGCCCTAGAAGATGACATCATAGACAAATTGAAATTATTTGTTGTTTTGGTCCACCACTAATTGACTTTTGCCTTTTTCTCGATGAAGTATTTAGTAAACAAATATAATCAATCAATATAATCACACTGTGCCTGGACTTGTTATGTTGACATTGACGTACACTAAAGCGACACAAACGTACAAATAGAGCGGACGTGAGAACCAAACACGAGTGGTCATCTGAGATCCAGTCACACACACACATTTAATTTGAGCGACGGTTAATTAGCGACTGTCCACTCCACTACTTAACATGTGACCACTCATGCGTGGACCACCATGCTAATTATGGCTTAGCCTAGCCTCCACACAAAGGTTGGATGACTTTACTGGCCACGTGCAAATATTCTCAATTCCTCATCATGGCTGCTTTGCTCTTCTGGCAGCAATTAAAGCAAGAGCAGTTCATTCATGGCACCACGCTAATGTTTTAAGTGGTTATATAATGTTCCCTTTAGCTGTAATTTGTTTTTGTAGTTCTGTTTGTTTTGGTGCTGTTTTGAAATGAAATACGCAAGAGTTGAGCTCATTTCCTTCGAAATGAACGCAGCCCAAAAAAAGTTGACAAAACTGTGCACGGTCATCGTGTGAAGGAAAAGTAAGAAAATAAGTGTTGACAATTGATTGATATGCAAATAGAGGTCAAGTCAAGTCTGCATCCGCCGGCGCCCACGCGCTCAACGCTTTTGTTTTGTGTGCAGTCACACGCAAACAATGAGGTTGGGGGGGGGGGGGCAAGCCTCCTTCCCACCAACAGAAGATTGGGGTTGGGGGGGTGATCTCTCTCTCTCTCTCGCTCTCTCTCCAAGTCCAACCAAAGCAAACGTGTGTTGAAGTGAGCCGGAATTCTCTCATCTGGCGCAAAACGTTCGCCGTCACCATGAAAGGCGCTCGGAGAAAGCCTCAACATCTCCCAGCGATTTAGAAACCGGTCGAGGACAAGTGAGGTCATCGCTCGGCGGTGCCAACTTGGCTTCGACCTGACGCTTGCCGTTAAATACACATCCACGCATTAAACTATACACACAGAAAACGTGCACTTCCCGCACAGCCATGCAAATAAACACACATGTGCATATGACACATGAATACATACAATTTTCCTGAGATCATAGATCATTATCTCCATTTCCATGAACGCACACACACAGAACGGTTACACATGGTTACACATAGACAGGAATATGAAACATTTCATATTTAAGATTTTCGGCCCGACCCGTTTCAGGAGACAAATTTGGTCTTAACGCACTTTAGCCCGCAAGATCATTTTAGAACGCTAACAAGTGTCATCGTTGTAAAGGATTTAAAAGCAGCTTGAGGGAGCCGAGAAAACTGTCCAAACATTTGCAGCATTTGTTCTACGTCAAAGTTAGAACGACACTTGAGGTAGAAGGCAAGATTTATTTTGCGCTTGAGTGCTAACCATAATTTTCGGACACTGTTTATTGCGATTATGTAGCGTTCCGTTCCAGTTTTGCCCATTTACACTAACAATGCTACGCTTCACGCTAGCATTGGCTCACGACTGTCTCGAGGAGTTTCTCCAGAGAGGTGATCATTATGAACCTAAGATGATTTTTAAGGTTTCACTTTCATTAAATATGACACTTAAGCTACATCAAAGTATTTAGAATCGTTCACCTTGACAGTTATGCTAACCCCCGAAAAGAAATCTGACAGTGGCCTTGACACCTTCAAGGCCTGGAATGTACTCAAATTATAAATAAATCCTGCAAAAAGGAGGTGACATCTTTAAAAATGGATCTTGGAGAGATTTCAGCCACACACACACACATACATGCACGTCAGATTAATTGATTGATGTTATGTTTAGCGAAATGTTAAATATACATTTGCACATGTGCTCACGGCGTTTAGAGAAAAATAATCAAGCCGGCGCTGGGGATCTTACCTTGCGGTCAGTCAGAAGGAGGAGGGTTCCATTTTGGGAAGAATAACGTCATATTTTTGGCATTGACATCCCGATGGAGGCGTGAAGGGCTTAGGGTGAAGGCTGGGTCAAAGAACACACAAAGGGCACCATGAACATTAAGGACTTTCTTAACACAAATTCAAAAAGAGAAGCTCAGAGTTGTACTTGAAAAAGTGCTGCATCTCCGCTCAACCTGTTTTGTCTCGACTTGTTTGCGGATCTTCAGTCGACAAGTCTTGGAAATCCACCGAAGGTACGATGGCAACCCGAGATGCTTCCAGATGCCGTTTAATTAAAATGCCGACACTTTATTCACAACATCTGATCCGTACACACGCATGAAACCCACCGGTGGAAATGTGCATACGATCACGGACATCCCAGCTGCAAAAAGCGCAACGTTGACATTTGCGTGTTTTCAACTTGTCTCGCGGCGCAAAGGCTAATGACCTCTATACGCCTGCATGTGTGTGTTGCCTTCAAAGGCGTGTTGAGGGGCGAAAGGTGTTCCCCTTGCTGACGCCAGGCACACTTGTAGAGACACCCTGGCACGGGAAGATGAGAGTGCCACCTCGCCCCTGACATAGGATTCGACACCTGTATAAAAGACACACGCAGAAATGTCGAAATGAACAACGCACAAAAGCACCCCGCCCGCCAAATCGCTCGCGTCTTCACGCACTTGCTGAAAGACACACACAACATTTTCTGCCACCTCAGCGCCTGTTGACAGCCCGCACACACATACACACACACGCACATGGGTTAGTTAAATGATCTCAAATTTCCTGTGCATCTTTTTCAAAGGTTTACACAAGTTTCAGCTACATCATAACAAAGGCGGACCAGAACCACACAAAAAAAAAACAGATCAAAATATCAAAAGGATCCAGAGGGCTGTTATGTAAATGTGGTAAGAATAAGGTCATATTATATATTATAATGGAAGTGCCCTCTTGGCTTCCATCTTGGAAGAAAAAAAAAAAAACATTGTAATGTGACATTCAGAGAAGTGGGACGATGGTTGCCCACCAGAATGAGGCCGCGAGAAACGACAATCCTGTTCATGCTAAGCCTAGCTAAGTAAAGGGCTGGCTGATGAATTGTTGAATAATTCAAGTTTTTTTTTTTTTATCCAGATGAACATTGTAACCAACCGAATAATTTGATTATATTTTATTTGAAGCCTATATTGCTCAGCTCTACCAAGCGGGCTAACTTTGGTACACCCTCCCCCTTCTTTCACATTATTAATAAAATCAGCACTCCCTCGGCTGTTTAATTTATTACCTAGAGATAGAACTCGATGAAATCCAATATTTTAATTGAATGTTTAGATGGCGCGCAGCTTCGGTGATAAATTTCCACTAGCACCCTGCGCTGCCATATCATATTCCTAGCTTCTAATTACATTTGCATAAATGATGCTGGTCGTGATGATTGCCGCAGGGTTGGCCTGGATCGTGTGGTTATTTTAAATAAAAAAAAAAAAAAAGCAGAGAGGAAGTTATCATAAGTGCTGATATCAACCTAATGTGACCTATTGTATGAGATCAATGGAAAACAAATGGAGCTCCTCTTGATAATGTCAGACGAAGCTAATGTAAAAAACACTGCGCTTTATAACGTGGTGACCTTTACTTGTTGTGCCTCATTTGTCATAGTTAGCGTCAAGGCAACTCAATAAAGCCACGCTTGTTGCTAATACCCTTGAAAACTCCAAATATGTTTAAAATTGATTTTAGGATGAAGTGTCACTTTGTTAGGTACACCTGCACACTCTAAAGCAAACAGAAGAACTTCCGGTCAAAAACAAAATGTCTGCCAAACAACGAGCATTCATTTTGATGTATACAAAATCGAATGTATACATCTTCTCAACTCAAAATTTGATCATATGCGTACGGAACGAAACAAAATATCATTTTTTTCATGAATTTGTATTATCAAACTAAAGCCCCTCATTTGCATAACAAGAATTTTTGGCCTAGAATTACAAACTACAAGAGACAACCCCGTGGATAATGTGCCTAAATTTGATCATACAATTCACAAATAAATGTCTATGCATACCAATATGATATAATAAAAGTTTATATTTAAGGAGAAAAGGGCAGTTTATGAGTTTGTACATGATAGCAACAGCTTGTGCCACCCGCTGAGCCTCATGACAGACTTATGAGCGATGGCGGCGGGTAAGGCGATGCCTGGGAACAGTCCGAAGACATTTGCGGTGTTGTGTAAACGCCGCGTCACGGCTCTCGAGTGGGCGCTAACCGCCGCAGCGGGCGGCCTGTGGGAACCATGTGTTTTGGAAGAGGAAGAGGAGATGAGGAGGAGATGAACACACAGATGAGCGATATGGAACGCGGCCACCATTCCATTTCTAAAAGTTTGGAATTTTGCCTTTTGAAATGGAAAAGATTAGTTCTGTATAAAATTTTGAGTGTATTAGTTTTCTCGAACTACAAAAATATTTGAAGTGGATTTTGAAATCAAGACAAATCTCGCAAGGAAATAGGGAAGGGTTACTTTTCCTCGCCTGTGAGTGACGTGCTGCTTCTTCACTCAGTCGGAGAGGGTCGTTAATTCATCCGCAGCGGAAATATCTGCTCCGATGTCTTCTTCACCACTTTGGAATGTTCTCCTGCTCGCCCGCAGACGCTCCATTTCCTCCTCCTCCTCCTCTTTCTTCATCCTCTCCTTGGCTCTCTCACGCTGTGAAAAGTAAGTGAGAGAAATGATGACGTCCGATGTACCGGAGGAGAGCGACACTGTAGGTAGCAATAAGAAGCCATGTTGGAAAGACGCTGACGGGCCGTTACACAGCAGCCCGCCAAGTGGACCCGCTGTTTTAAATACGAGCGTGTCTGCTTAGAGTGATTGAGAAGGACCCCTGCCGCAAGGCCCTCACTTCTGTGCGGCTCATCAATATATCACTATTTTATTTTATCTTTGGGTTTATTCTTTATAGGCTCACTTTATTCACACTCACAAATGATTTTTTTTTTTCAGTATTTTATTTTATCATCGTTACTCCTCGGAAGGGAACTGCTTCAAAGTATTGGCTCAAATTTAATGTATTTTCTTTGGGCTTTTCATGGTGTGCTGCAATGATTAAAAACTGTATTTATTTTATACTATTTTGTTGGAATATATTTGTTTTAATTGAGTTTTTATGTAAACAGTTTTACATTTTTTATCATTATTTTATTCGATATTTCATGTTTCTTTTACTTTATTTTACATCTTTTATATTGGCAGTTCATTTTGTTATATTTCATTCTAGTTTAGCTTTTATTTTAGTTTATTTAAATAGTTGTGTTTCACAGTGTATTGCTGTGTTTACATTTATAGGATATTTATTTAAATCTTTTGACTATTCTACTTTCATTTCTTTTCTTTTTTTTATTGCCTTGTGAAATTTTATTACATTCATTATTCATTCATTTAAATGTAATTAAAATGTAATTTATGGCATTGATGCTGTCCAATAAAAAGTCATTTCTGTTGTAAAAATCAAATATCAGTTGTATGGATATTCAACAATTATATGTACTGTAAGATTTATTTGTTCATGTATTATCATCACACCATTCTCTGTCTTTCTTTTCCCATTTTTTTTCTGTTTTGTTTCATGATGGTTAGCATGAATATGGATGTGACCTCTTTCTCCATAATGCTTGACTACACGCACACACATGTACGCTAATTATGATTCACACATACATGCATATGCTTTCTCTTCTGACATTTCCCATACATTGAGTTTGACAAATTAAAAATATATCTCACCAGTTTACTACATTAATAACCAGCAGGCCCAGATTTGGTCAATTTAATTGCCCTCGCCATATCTTGACGGATTAATTAGAGAATAGCGATGTAGTGCTAATTTTCCGCAGTTCCTGAGCGACACGTAAGAGACGTTTGCTTTTATGAACAAAAATATGATTTCGCTCAACCTCAATTATGCGTATTAGTGTGGATAATCACGGAGATGAGGAGAACTTGTTGGCGAGTTTAAGACCGCAGATACGATTGTTATTTTCAGTGGAGATAATCGTACAATGGAACAATGAAATAAATGAAGTGCTGCCACCATGAAAGAAAATTGGGCTTGCAGGGGGATCGGGTAAAAATAAATAAATGGCTTATCACCGTATATACATATATATATATATATATATATTTGAAGAATCACATAACGCAGCCCAGATGATTGCTAAAACCGCCATCTCAGTCACATCTTTGTCAGTGGTACTTTCCCGGTTGGAACATTCCAAAAAAAAAAATAGCCGAATGAGTGTTATGTGGAGGAGGCCTGCAACATGAGGGAGGGAGGGAGTGGTGTAATTACACATTGTTGCTATCAGCGCCCTTGAACTCTGCTGTTTGTCAAGCCGGTCCAACAATGCAGCCTCTGTGCGATAACGGCCGGCGAGATTCGCGCAAGGACGTCGGAGGCCTCAGCGGGGAAACAAAATGGTGCGGTTGAAAAAATGAGCCGGGCATGTCTTGTCAGGCTGCGGATGTTGTTTGTATACACGTGTGAGAGGTTGAGTCTATGATGGGGTCCGAACTCAGACAGGAATCTCACAAATCATGTCCATGCAATGTGATCTGAAGGGTTGACGACGGTGAGATTTAAAAGATGCTCTCGTCCCTTGCTCGCTCGGCTTCCTCCTCCGCCTCACACTCGGGGAAAGTTCAAAACCCAAATTCCTCTGGCCACCATTTGTTTTCTTTTCCATTGATCACCGAGCAGCTGCTGACGGATTCTCTCACACGCGCACACACACACACGGTCTCATCACTATGTGTAACACGGCCTTCATCCTTCTTTGTCTCGCCCGGTAATAAACGAGACTTGCTCGTAATTGGCCGGCCCGAGACGACATCATCGCTCATTCAAGTGTCCGATAATGACACGCACACGCGCAGTGGCGCGCGCATGCAGATCCATATCATTGATCTGCGCTTCCCCCACCCGTCCTGTCTTTCAGAAGAAACGAGAGGCTAGAGGACGTCGGACATTTCTCCAGCCACGTCATGTCTCGGCTAGGACAAATGCACTTGCTGCAAACCCCTACTTTTAAAACCTTGACCCAGATTAGAAACCTGAAAAGTAAGTCATTTTTATATACATACTGTAAATATATATTCTTCCGACTCATATTTTTGTTTGTACAAAGTAGTATGTTGGCGTAGTATAGTCGTGCGGTACGTTTGCGTGGTCCGCCTTGAGGCAGGCTCATCCCAGCGGCCAAGTAAAGATTGATGTTGCTCATCTTCGGGAATGGCCTCGTAAAAAAGAAAGCACTGCACTGGACGGGGAGGGCTGGCTCTGCCTTGCCGTCGTCGTCGTCGTCTTTTCTCAATGTTCATTCATGCCTCCTCCTTGCTGCCGTGATCTACAGTAGGCCACGTCCTGGCTCGAAGCCACGTCGTCTTTATACACCATGTGAGCTCTATAGCGAGATAGACAGTCCGAGTCCTTAACAACCCACAATGCATTTCTCCGTCGACACGCCATGCTAGTTGCTCGCCGACTATTCACTATCTTTTACTCCATGGTCTCCTTTTTGCTGCCCTTAGTCTCCTCTCAGATGTAAAATTGCCCAGATTTGACACATGGCTATAAAAGACAACAATAGTTTAACTTAATGTCGTGCTTTAGATCTGGACTGTCCACAATCTCATTCCTGCTGTCCACAGTGTTCACTTGGCTGTTTATTTGCTGCATTCCCTCTCCACTAAGACATATAATTGCCCCCGTCGTAACTTTTGAGCACAACAATAAACATGACATCCAATTACCGTGTTATTGGTCCTAGTTTTTGGACACTACTGCCTTCTACTCCAGAGTCTCCAATTTGCTGCAGTCGCCCTTGATCTGCTCGCCGATATAAAATAGTCTCATCAGCATTTGAGGATACGTGGCTAGAAATGCCAATCGTCAACACATACGCTAGCTGTTAGCTAAGTCTGCCACTGTGCCTCAACTGCTGTAACAGCCCTTAGTCTCCATATGGATACAATTTCCACAAGGACAGCAGACCTTCATTTTTCATAGCTGTTTGTTTGTGTTTGTCATATTGACCGATGTGTTCAATGTTTTTCACAGATTGACATCAAAGCAGGAATTATTTCATTTTTCATGCCGAGACAATTTTTTTCCAAAGCACTTTGACGCCGACTATAAATGGTCACCATGGCGATACGTTCAATATGTCCAACAAGGCCCCTCCGGATAGCTCGCGGAGAATTACCATGTTGGAGAGCAAAGACGGATCGAGCGAGGGAGCATAATAATATCCAGTGGTCTGCTTTTCCCCAAACGGAACGCCCGGGCCGCTTATTTCCCATGGTGCCCTTGGCGGGGCAGTCACACCGTTTGCGCTCCCAGCACATCCTCACTTAATTTCGCGTTCTTTAATATTGCATGAAGCTCATTTAAAGGCGGTGGAACACGCACATGCACACACACACACGCACGCACGACGCTACAATGGTTCCAACGTAATTCTCCCACCACCAAGCGCTCTCAAGAGTGTATTTTAGGATGGAGCAGTGGGTTGTGGATTGATGTGGTTACAATCGGTGTCTGAGCACCGTGTGTGTGTATAAATGTGTCAGTGCATGTGTGTTAACGGAAGCATATAGTTCCACAAAAAGACATCAGCAAGCATCTTGCCGCCGTTCTCAACGTCATCAATCACTTCTAGTTCTATTGTCTTCAATACTGAGGAAAGGAAAGTCAAAGTAGGGTTTCAAATTAGGGTAGAAAGAAAGAGTTAGGGTCTGACATAAAGACTTCAACTAGCAACTCACATTCACCAATGATTTACTCTCGTAATAATGTTAACATGCTAACAATTCTAACATATAGCCTAGCATGCCATGCCCAAACACAATAGCATAGCTCAATGCTAACTCCGCAACAAGTAATCGTAATAAAAGCCCTCAGAAGTGGAAATAAGAGAACCCAACTTTTTTTTTCCCCCTCAGCCGTTTTTACGGATTGTGTGCAGCCATATTGATTTTATTTTCTCGCGCGTTCGGGCCGTGGCGCCGACAAAATGAGGTCTGGCCCGGAGGTTTATGTCCTCGCCGCCGTTAGCCGGAAACGTGAGCCGAGGCTTCGGCCGGCCTTTTATTGTAAACGCGCTCCCTGTAGATGGTCGGAAAGTGTCTGTTTTCCTGCCGATAGGAGGGGAATTAAATATGAAGGCTATCAGCGGATGGGCAGGAAGACTCCAAACGAGTGCTCAGGGACAGTTTCCCATTATTGTCATCCATTATGGCCGACAGATAGTCATTCTGCACGTCCATTACGGCATTGGTGGCAGGCGGAAGGCCTTTTTTTTTCTGGGAAAACAGTTAAGTGCGAGAAAAAGCAGCGTCGGGGCCAAGTTGGCTGAAACGATTGATAAACATTCATAATTTATGCAGAAAATGAGACAATACGGCCGAGCGGCGCAGTGCTGCACTCATGCCAGGACGTCACCAAATAAACAGCTGCTTTCCACTACATTAAACTGTACTCAAACACACGCGTGTTTGACTTTACTTGCTGAAAGGCGGGGGATTCAAAGTAAGGTTTCAAACCGGGGTTAGGTTTCCAAACAAAATCTTATTTCATTTCTTACGTAATTCATTAATTAATTGCATCTCCATTTTCTAATGTAGGTTTGGATAAATCAGGGATTTATTTGGGTTGTTTTTAAATTGGGGTTTTAAGGCCAAATTGGGAGATCAAATCAGGGTTTTAAGTCAAGGTTGGGGTTTCAAATTAGGGTGCAAAGTCTAGGAAATGTTTGAGATTACTGTAAATTTGGGTTTCAAAATGGAGTTGGGGCTTCAAATTGAGGTTTCAAGACAGATTACAGTTTTGAGTAAGAGTTGTGGTTTCAATTTAGGGTTTTAAGTCAATGTTAGGGTTTCAAATTATGGTATCAAGTCAGGGATGGGATTTGAAAGGATCTTTTCCAGCCTGTCTAACCGTCCACCGTGACCTCCGAGTGTTGCCAGGCGATGACTAAACTAAGCGGAGCAGCTGCTTTACTCCCACATTTTACTTCTCTTGTGTGGTTCAGTGTTGGACTTGGCTTCTTGGAAACACTGTGAATCCACACCTAGCGCCAGGAGGACCAAAACCGGCAGGATGCTTCCTGGTCCACAAGCTCCAGCTGTCTTCCTCTGCTACCTTAATAACTACTAGCTTAGTGACTAGCCTAGCTTCCCGCTGCCACTGTGGTGCGAGTGTGAATAATGGAGCCGCTGGCTGTAAATGTCAGGCCTTTAAATCAACACAGTGCAGCCAGCGGAGAAGACAAGTCTTCATCACAGTTTCACGTACGTTGACTTTATTTACTTACGGTGTGTGTACGTGTGTCGTTATAAATCATTACGCAAAACACACAAGGGCAAGACGGCTCGGCTCGTTTGTTTTTTTAAACTAGGTTTAGGATTTCAAATTATGGGGTAAAATGAGGAGTAGGGTTTCAAGTTAGGGTTTGAAACCTGATTTAGGGATTCCAATGAGGGTTTGAGGTTCTTCCTGTTCTGCGATGACGGGTTTTAATCCGAACGCGCCTCACAAACACGTGCTGTGAAGTGTGAAGAGCAGCACGTGCGTGTTCAACTGTCAAGTAGAGCTTTGACGCCGAGCCCATGCCGAGAGAGCGCACAATGCTTGGCCCGCGTTGGACTTTCCCAGGGAGCTGACTTTCCCCCACGGAGGAAACAGCATCAGCTGCTGACATTCCGGAGCTCACCTAGCGTCGCATAGCCACTAGGCTGGCCCTGAGCCTCGCTTTCAAGCCTTTGGGTTGAAGAGGCCTTGCCAGACGGACAGGTTGGCAAAATAATAATAATAATAATAATTGGAAGAGTGGCCTGAGGGGGGTGAAGCAATCGGCGTGTTTGAGTGACACAGCAGATCCTCGAGTGTCGTTTGTCTGGAGGAAATGTGAGGGAAGTCGAAGAAAAAGCTTGACAGCAGACATGAGGCTCAGTCAGGGGAAATGTCAATCAGCAACATGAAAACTAGACTTTTTTTTTTAAACTGGACAAAGTATACAAAGCAAAAAATGGACGCCTGCCTGAAAGTGTATTTTGCAGGTAGACGTGGTCTGGTCGTGTGTGTTGGTGGTGGGGGGGAAGAGGGGGTGTGGAGGGGACAAAAGGGAGAATGTTTTGAATTATACATTCCTGCCATGAGTGACAAATGGAGAGAAGGATTCGTCATAAATCACAAGCAGCCCAACACAAAGTGCTTGCTCGGCAGCAGCCTGAAATTTAGTGTTTGCTTCGTCTGCAAACGCCACGATTGTGCCTGTGCGTGCGCACAACTGTGTGTGTCTGTGTGTGCGTGTGCGTGTGCGCTGACGTAGTAGTGCTCAGCAAAGTTAGCCAATTAGCCGGCTACCATACAGTTCATTTTTGTGGCTTTTAACAATCTTTTCCTTCCTTCCTTCCTTCCTTCCTTCCTTCCTTCCTTCCTTCCTTCCTTCCTTCCTTCCTTCCTTCCTTCCTTCCTTCCTTCCTTCCTTCCTTCCTTCCTTCCTTCCTTCCTTCCTTCCTTCCTTCCTTCCTTCCTTCCTTCCTTCCTTCCTTCCTTCCTTCCTTCCTTCCTTCCTTCCTTCCTTCCTTCCTTTTAAAGCGATGAGCAACTGCGTCAAGCATACAGATATCTGCATTCCATATAATCTGATGTTTATTTAATATAGATAAGCAAACCCAAAGAAGACAGTCGTTGTATATTGGAGACGTGGAAATTCCGAAGAGACGCATCGGGGATCAACGGGAGTGTTGACTAAGCATCTGCGAGTAAATAAATAACCTCAACCGCACGCGTGGATCTTCCCGGCTTCAACCAGGAGGCCGCCCGCTGTCAAATATTTTGTTTGGTGCGGCGCTAATATCAGCGTTTTTCCTTCTTCTTTTACGTTACCTGTAATGGCATTCTTATTGATCGGCCGCTTAATGGTCGGCCTCATATACTGGATGGTGTTCATTTAAAGTAGAAATGAATAATGGCCGTCTGAAGCAAAGCCGTAAAACCTCGCATGTACGTGCGTGCGTGTCCATGTGTGTGCGTTTTCGTCGTCATTGAGATGTGGAAGCGGAAAGAAGGGGAGAAGGGATGGAGTTTTTCATTTGCAGAGTATCGTGAGGTTGGGAAGGAGCGGGGGGGTGGGAAGACTTTAAGAACGTGGGCAATAAAAACTAATTTACCCTCGCAAACAGAATTTGTACTAAAGTATTTCTGCAAACGCAAAGCATTTCGCCTCCGAACGCTCGTTCATCACTTCTATGCGTTGGCAAACAACTCCCCCCCCCCCACTGCCTGCCTCCCCTCCTTCGTCCTGCTCCCTCTTAGGTCATCAACCGGAGAAACCACAACAAAAGGGGATCGGGCGGGTAGTGGCGGGGGGCCGGCGTTGGCGCGGTGACCTTGGCTGTGACATCATGTGGCGGCAGAAAGAAATGAAGCCATTAGGCCGAGGCAGCGCTCGGCCATAAATCAGACTGTTTCCAATAAGCTGCCTTAATGGTCATCCATCACCCCCGCCAGCCTGCGCCCTCCGCGCCCAACCGCCTGGGGAACGGCCGCTGGGAATGGGGTGGGGTAATAACGGCGGGGAGCTGCGCGGGCGGGGGCGGGCTCCGTCCAGGTAGACTCTACGGGATACGCTCGGAGAGGGAAAACACGGCCGTGGTTAGACGGCAGAATGAAGGATGAGGTCGAAAATGGGAGGCGAGGGGGATCGAGAGGTGAGCCGAAATGAAGGGATGGGGGTGGTAGCAAAAATTGCCATTGAGGAACAAAAGTAAGACATGAGGACTATGACTTCATTTAAATGTTCAGCCTAAAAACCGATCTCTCTATCCAGCTGTTTGTCTGCACATCCATTTTTTTAGTCGATTCAGATGGACAGCCGCAATTCTGTGCATGGCTGAATGGATGACGGATGGACGGACAGAAAGAAAACATGAAGAAGCATCAACCTTCAAGCGGGTTGACAGTTGGATGATGGATGGACAGATGACGTCCAACAATAGAAGAAAGCAGTCGGACGGATGGACGGATGGCATAAAATGCCGCACCACTGGCTTAGGAAACAGCCGTTACACAACAACAACCGAAAATTCATCCCTGACTTTTTTCCTCAGGTTTTCCACTCGTTACCATTTCGGTGGCTTCCAAACCCAATGACAGCATTTTATAAATGGTGGCGTTTAACGACATGAGCTAACACTCGTTCCGACAATTAGAGGGAATTTGCCGCAGTTAGTCAAAGTGCATCGAAGGAGGAGGAGAAGAAGATCACACGGAAACATTGGCGGTGCAGCCAGACCCGAGCGTCGCGGTCGCCAAGCGGGACCGCGGGAATGACTTCACATGCTGCGTTTCAGCAGCGTTAGCCACATACACTTTGCGTCAAAAGCTTTTTGGGCTAAGCGAGCTGCATCCGGATCCTTCACAGCAGGACTGGGAAAAAGTTGATGCTCGAGGGCCAAGTTGGATTTGTAATGCCAAACATTTGGCTTGGTCAATGAAAGAGATCATGATAAAGTAACAATTCATTCCTGTGTTTTAAATTAATTTGTGTAATTATAATAACATTTTTTTATTCTATTATTTGCAACACATTGCTGATTCAGTTATTTCATTAAAAACATTATGAGTGAAAAAAATTAGATGTGAAATTATTATTGATTTCTAGTATAATATTTAGAATGGTTTGTTCAGTCTAAATAATATACTTCCAAATAAAAAAGTTCCAGAAAATGTAAGAAATTTATCTAAAATATTAATATTATTTCAATAAATTCATTTTCTAATTTTATGTTAATATTTACAGTAAAGAGACCAACTAATTATTTGACAGTATTGTCTGCTTTTATGTATAAATTCGTTTAGTTGACTTTTTTTTTTTTATTAACAATAAATGAAAGAATTCTTCCACAAAATAACCTAATCTGTACTTGTGTGCAGCACTGCACCACTGTGGATGTATGTACTTTTCCAAAATGTCTGAAAACACAGAAAAATAATGTGCCAAATGATTTTTTGTGAGCCTTAGCTGGGGTATGATCCATCATGCAAAATGAGCCCTCTAATTGGGATTATTTTCGCAAAAAATATGTTATAATAAATATTATATTACACATCAGCCTACTCTTGCCTTTGTGACATTGAGAGGTTACTTGTGTGATGTGAAAACGACCCTTTTTGAAGGACACACTCTTGCACACGTACACACACACCGGGGACCCAACGTGGCCCCTCTCAGCTGGTACCAAGCCCCATATGCTTCACAGACTCCCGTTATTATTGTTGTTGTTTGGCTCATTTGACATGTGGACCCATGACAGTGTCCAGAACCCCTTCTGAGCTGCATGTGTGCGCACACACATGTGCGTGTGTTCAGCCACACTGTTCAGCCAAGATGGCGCAATAATGAGGAAGATGGTGAATTGTGGTAGACTCAATATTTTGGGATTTCTGTGACGCATCTGTGTGTATCATTATTGATATTAGAATGATTCCAAAAAATAGCACAGCATGAGTTTCTCTGCAATTCCCACCTCGAGTTTGGGCTGTCATCAGTGCAGGAACGTATTGTGGGAGACATCATCAGCTAGCCACTTGAGGCCTGGCTGGCGGACATTGTGCAGGCGTGGTGCGGAAAAACAGGAAAAGGGGAAGGCTTGCCTGTTAAAAAGCCAGAATGACATTTATATGAATATTTACATTTGTTCACAGCTGTTCCTTGCGGAGTAGTAGCACTCCCCAGCTAGTAGAAAGGTCACAGCGCAGTTTTTACTAGCTTAGCATGCATATAAAAATCTTTGTTTGGATCAAATGCTTCTCCTTCCTCTTCTAATGTAATCTCACAAACGGCAGTTCAAATGAGGTTTATATAAGAAGGGGAATGGTGGGGTAATCGCTGGTAAGCGTATGTTTATTTACAATTACCGTATTTTCCGGACTATAAGGCGCACCGGACTATAAGGCGCACCATTAATGCATCATGTCCGATTTTTAATCCAAATCAAATCATTCTCCATTTTAACTTTTTTATTTCAACTTCAGATGCAACAAATGACTTTATAATCACAAAATAATGATCCATAGTCTTTTTGATTCATGATTCATAGTCTTCAGCAGGCCACTTATGCTTGATTTCGTGACAATGCTTCGGGCCAGTTTGAATTTAGGAATTTAGTCCATATATAAGGCGCACTGGACTATAAGGCGCACTGTCGGCTTTTGAGAAGATTTTAGGTTTTTAGGTGCGCCTTATAGTCCGGAAAATACGATAGATGGAATGCTAACATGCTAACAGTCGGTATGCTAATGTGTGCAACTTGGGCAGAGAAAGAACAGAGGTTGATATCGATATTAGACCTTGCCATAGTCTCTCATCATTTCAGAATGCTAACATGCTAGTTGTTAATGTGCAAGCAAGTCGCTAATGCATAAAATAGTGCAACATGAGTGAGGAAAGCGCTATGAATGGGAAAAAAAAATGCTAACATGCTAGCAATTAAATGATGCAGATATAATATTATGACCCAAATCCCACCTTTCTTCAAATGTAGGCATCATTCAGCCTTGGAAAGCGCCCCCCCCCCCTTCCCTCAACAAGCCTCCTTCTTTCTCCCTTTTCTCAAAATGGCTCCATAAATCACAAGGCTAGATGTAATCTGCAGTGTCCAGAATGTGAGGGGCGAGGCCGGCCGGCATAATGCGAGCAATCCTCCATTGTCATTCAGCTGCATGCAGCAGCAGCAGCCCGAGTCTGATAAGAGTGCGCTGAGAGAGGGCCATAAATCACGAGCTGTGCCAACGCTTACTCCTCTCATCTCAGCGTGGGATTGGGGGGTATGGTCACACACACACACACACACATGGAAATGTGTGACAGGACCAGACTGGTCTTCAAAGTTGCTTGTGACCTTCACCAAATCAACACTGCACTTCGTCCATTCATAATAATGACTCAACAAAAGCCGACATCGGATGAAGACTTTTTATGCATCAAAGAGGTTGCACTTAAAATATGTAGAATTATTTTTACACACCTATATTATTCTAATATTGAAATATTCGTATATTTATTGCTGTTATTTGATAAGTGGATTTAAATATTTGATTCAATTCAAACGCTATCATTTGAAAGGGTCACGATTTTGAGTCTACGTTGACTTTTCAATCGGATGACTTCCCAATTGGAATACATCTTGAGTCGCTCTTCATCCTGATTTTTGTGTCAGCTCTCACTCTCAAGCGTCCATTCAGTTGGCCTTATTCATATGCTAAAGGCCTTAGCGCACCAGCGCGGCCCCTTTGGCTGGGCCCACTGTGAGCTCCGTGTTAACACGTGTAATCCCCCATTAACGCCCGGATGAGACAACGTATCCCACGTTCCCGCTCGCTCGTACCCCCTCTTGGGATTAGCCCGGGGGGCTGCTGGCTAGCAATGTTCTGTAGACCCCACCCACCCACCGCCATCGGCACCCTCCTCCACATCCCTGGAGTTTGACTTTGGGATCAAGGAGGCTAAGTGTGTTTGCCTGGAGGATTTCACTGATTATGTGCTATGAGAAGCTGTTTAGCAGATTTGCATTCATTGAGAGCCAAAAGGGCTTGTTTGGATTTGCACATTATACCATACAACAACAGTAAACAGAAAAATCACTTCAGCGTTTTATCGAGCGGCACACATCATGACATCAGCGAATCCTTCGCATGTTGCCGTGGTTCCATCACGTCTGCAGGACGGGGCTTTTTTTTTTTTTTACATCTCAGTCTGAGGCCTCGCTGGCTCGCACATTTTGTACTCGGGAGGATTTTCAAAGGCAACACGAGCGCGAGAAATGTTTGCGACATTGTGGCGAGCTGCTTTTTAGATCTGTTCCCAAAAAAGAAAAGTCACGTTTCTTGAAAATCAGCAAATTCCTTGTGCTCTCCGGGAATGTGAATCGGTTGAAAACTGAGGACAATTACAAGAAGAATAAAAATCCGGGGGAGCGGTGGGGGTGACTAGGAAAATAAACATCTCGTCTCACAAATGTTCTTTACATAACACACCTCCTGTGAAGTCCAGCCAGCATTGTGCCCTCCTCCGGATAATTCGTGCCTGACCAGTTTTGCACCTTGAACAAGGCAGCAGACACTCCGACGCATTCCTGTCCTTTGTTCCTGGCGAGCCTGTAACATAATTTTAGAATGATGTGATTGCAGTTAACTATGGAAGAAGTCCTTGAAAGGATTTTTTTTTTTTTAGGGTCCTCAGGTCGTGGTAGGGACGAACTTCCTGCCTGTTGAAAAAATCAAAACAATCTATTTGTGGGGCACAAAGGAATGTGCCCCACTTTGTTGTATTGTTCAATGCATCGCATATTCGTGACGGTTATGTAAGTTGACGGCGCGAACCGTGCCGCCTTTGACTTCTCATTTTCTTCACACCCCCCTCAGGCTTTTCATTTTGATGCTTAGCGTGTGGCGCTTGCATCCAATAACAAACCTGGTGAGGGGCAGGGTGGCACCCCGGCACTATTAATACGCCACCATGCATCTGTCATCTCGAGGCCTCCCTCCTATCACCTTTTCGCTCAGGTGGACACACGCGGATCTTTGGCAGAGGTCACTTGGGCTGACGCCAGCGGACGTAGGGAGTAAACTGACAAAATAGCCAAATGCTCATTAAAATGAAGGCAGCTGGATACTTCGAAATCAACAAGGGGTCACTTGGATGGCTAATTTACAGCAATCTAGTCAAAGCCCAGAAGCCAAGAATCAGCATTTCTTATAAAAAAAATATTAAACACAAAAAAAATCACACTTTAAAAAAAAATTTAATAATAATAACCAAAATAAATCAATTAGTTATTTACGTACTGAAAACAATATTTCAAACTGCTAATAAATGTCTGAATATAAAATATTTATGATTATTATTTAGTATTTAAAGCAGAATCGTCATTGCCTTCTCAATAACAAACCACAATCAACTTTCAAAAGTCACGACTTTTAACACGCGTGTGCCAAAATCGAAAATAAAAGCGTACAAACATTCCCCATTTATGACGATAAACATTTTGGACAACTGTCCGCTTCGTTAACATCGGGCTGCCTTTTAATTGATCTTCATTTCCCTCCATTACGATTATAATTAAACACCGGAAAGCTGTCGGAGCGAGCGGCCATCTGTCGGTGTTGATAACGTGCAAGTGGGCACACGCTGTGGCGCTTTTCTGCCAACGAGGCCAACGCACCTCCAAATGGCCCATGTGGGAATTGGTTTGCTGTGAATTCTTCACTGTTTTGTGTCAACGACCAAATGTTTCAACATTCCACACATGTGAGGGAGGACTTGTGTACCTTTTTGATTCTCCCAAATTATCTTTGGCACATTTGTGTACTAGGCGTCAGATTGCCGTATAGACTTTAGCATGCTAGGTTCGAAAATAAATGACCTCACCGTTCCAATAGAAGAAAGGATTTTTTTTTTTTCTTCCAAGGAACGGCAAACAACCGAATTCCTATATCGGCTCTCATTAGTCACTCGGCACAACTCAAAAAATGGCTTTGTTGCACAATTCGAGACGTCAATAGTCATCCGGTGGGAAGGCAGCGAAGGAAGCTCATAAAATGGCCGACATGTTGATTTTCATCCGATTATGTCACGGCGTTAGATTTATAGTCATTGCTTTTTCTTATTTTTCAAATGGCGTCAGCTCAAACCGAGTTATGAACTTAATCAATGGGCCCCTGCTTGCTCTCTCGCGTTGAGCCTTTTAATGCTTGTCCGAGGTCGCCGAGTTTTATTGACCCGATAACCCGCTATGGAAACGGCGGCGTGTATTTGACTAGCAGAAAATATGAAGGCACTTGATAACCCCCTGCCGGTTAAACGCATCGTAAACGGGAAGCGGCGTGAAATGAATCGCTTCCGGAAGCGTTCCCACCATCGCTTGACGGAGCCGAGATGGGCCCGAGTGTGATGGATGAGGTGGAAATCTCAATCGCCGGCATTCCTTCCATTTAGGCTGCGTTGCTTCACCTGCGGATCCGCGGCGGCCATCACCAAGCACCTACTTCGTCTACCGAGCTTTCGCTGCCTTTTGCGTACGACAAACGAGTTGACGCGTTAAAGAGACTTTTCCGCGATGAAGTGAGAAAACCCAACAAGACAATTCTATCATTGCACAAGCCAAAAATGTCAATTCTTTTTTTTTTAATGCACTAACAAACCACACCATCCATCAATTTTGCTTGTCCTTGGCCTACTCCTGTTGAATTTGGTCAGGAGAAGCAAAGTACAGTCTTGGAGTACTCGGCACCAGCCAATCACAGGACAAATATAGAAAAGAAAAAAAAAAAAACATTCACACTATGAACTTGATTCCCAAACACTGATCTGCTATGGTGAGGATTTTGCATCTCGTAAATATATTCATAAGGCTTGTGAAAGGAGCTACCGTAATTTTCGGACTATAAGTCGCACCGGAGTATAAGTCGCACCAGCCATAAAATGCCCAAAAAAGTGAAAACTATGAAAAAAGAACGCGACTTATAGTCCGAAAATTACGGTACATAGGAGAGAAGTCGGACAAAAGAGCCAAAAGTTACAACTGGATTTAAATATGAAGGTGGAAACGACCAGATCAGGTTTTAATACATTTGCATCAACCCGGACACAAATGGCCTAAATTATGGAAAAAATGAACCAATGTTGGTGTGGACGCGGCTGGACGCTTTGGAGAGAGTCCAGCCTGGTACATGAGCACATATGGCTTTACCTTACATCATGACTTCCATTAAGTCATTAAGGGCCTGGCCCGACCTGAGCGAGGGCCTGTTAGTTAGTCACATTAAAGAGTTAATACTTTCTGTCTCCCTGAGCCCACGGACTGACAAGACGCTCCGTGCCGCATAATTAGGAAAATTGCTCTTGTAGTAATGGTCTCATTTCTTCCATCTCGCTATGACCGGAGCAAACTGCAAGAAGATGTCCCCTATTAACACCCGCTGCCAAGGCGGGCAAACTTTTGTGATCAAGGGCTGCGTTACACATTGGATGGACTGGCCAAATCCTTCGTAAATGAAAGAAAAAAAGAAAAATCTAAACATGTAAAATTATGAGAAAAAAAGGCAGTGTTTTAAATATGAAAAATAGCATTTAAATTAAGAGTAAATAATTCAAATGTTTTAAATGTCTTTTTTAATGGTCACTGTGACGAGACGTCTATTGTGTGTGTGCCCTGGCCACAATTAACTGAGCAAGCTGCAATAATATTGGTCAATTTTTTTGCAAAGGATAAAGAATTTGCGAGTGTTATTATATTGTCTTTCTAAATGTGTTGCGCAACCGTTAGTGTTCAAATCTCCATTGCTGTTATAACACTGCAAAATCGATGCTATTTGTTAGCCCAGACTTGATTAAATTAATGCAAGAAATAATTTGGGACTTTTGATAATAAAGGACCAGATAAAAAGAAAAAAAAGAGCGGGCCGCAAGTGACCCCCGGGCCCCACTTTTCCCACCCCTGCACTGGAGCCTTCTAATGGGCCTAATGAGCGACGCCATGGTCTGCTCCCCTCGCAGATCTTTACCATATTTGAGGAGCCCTTTGATGGAGCAGCTATCATTTGAAACTTTTCAAGGGGGTGTTAATGCTATATGTGAGGAGAGGGGACGGATGGGGTGAGGGCAGGGGAGGGGGGGGGGGGGCAATTTAGGAAGAATGAAGGATGGTGAGACCATTGGGGCGCTGAGCTTTCATCTTGTCCCAGTCCGCCATCCCTTCATCTACCCCCCCCAACTCCTCTCGCCAAATTCAATTGAAAGCAGATGGAGCCGGGGCCTGGACTGTGCGTTGTGTCAGGTTGTCATGGAGTATTAGCTATCATTGGACATCCAAACAGCATGGAAGAAAAGGAAAACGCATCAAGAGACAAAGATAGGGAGCGTTCGCATGGCACAGCTGGCACACCAAGCGACACGGAGACAGCCTAGCATCGGGGAGCTTCGGGATGGGGCTGAGGTTTCATCACGGATGACGCACCCCCCACTTCACTGAATCTGAATACAAACCCAATAATCACGTAATTAACTTCTGCATGTGGCAGTGTAAGAAAACAAACCACAGACCTCCCCTGTTCTTTGTCAACCATCTCAATTTGGACAAGGAAGCCGATGTGTCTCGACTACAATTTCAATACAAAAAGAAGGAAACATTTCTTATTTTATCTTAGTTTAGCAATTTTCGATTCGCTGAATAGGGGCGATAAGAAATCTATAAAGCAAAGTATGTCCAAGAAAACTTAAGAGGACCTCAGGTTGAGCCCAGGTGTATCCCGAGAAAACCAGATGGACTCGTCTGAGGCTATTTCCCACCCAAAAGTTATTCGAGTATTCAATGTTCCTTTAGATATGAAGACTAACACATGCGTGCAGTGCTGACATTCAAGCATTCGTCTTCCCGACCATCACCGTCCCACTTAACCTCTGGCGGGGCGGGGGGACGGAGATTCAAGTTTGACTGGTAACAGCGATACGGTGTCATTGCAGGTGTCATTAGCCCTGCTCGTAATTGACAGAAGCATTAACAGGTCATTAACACATAAGCTTAGACTTATATTTGAACCTTTTAATGAGGCAATCAGTCAACATTAATAGATTAGTTATCATGCTTAATGTGCCAGGTGTCTTTGCCTGTCCCCGCGGGGCATCATAAGGAAAATCACGCCAATGCTTTTGCTTGAGGAGGTTGCGCAAATAACGAGGTCGACGCGGGCGAATGTAAGGAGAAAAGAGCGCATACAGGCGTCCATTAGCTTAGCATTAATACAAATAGAAGCTTTTGTCCTTGTCCTAATGTGTAGTGCTCAGGACGGCTTTTGGACTTGGGAAATTCACAGCTTGACAAATTCGGACCTTTCCCATTCCGTGTTGGTACGTTTCACACACTTGTGAAAGGGAAAATAATTTTTTTCAGTGAATATTTTCCACCAATTGGCTCATTTGCTGTCCAACCATTCAGCTACTTAAAACTCCACAAGCAACCCCCCCCCCCCCCCCCTCTCCCTCCAGTGCTGCATACTGATCCCTACGAGCTGGAGCCTTTCCTTGTTTACATCAGGCCACAATTAATCTCCCGGAATGTCTCCTCCCCACGGACGCCACGGCTGATTGATGGCGGCCGGCTCGGGCCTGGCGCGTCGGAGTCGCTCAGAAACTCGGGTTTCAGGATACGCGAGCGGGTCAGTGCTTTCAGAAGCGACCAGTTGTGGCCGGCGAATGAGCCGAGGCGTCTCTGATGTGAAAAGCAGGTATCCATCCAAGACCCCCCCCCCCCCTCATTCCCGGTTGCTAACATTTCCACCCGAATTCTACTGCCTGCCTGTCCAGTGGGTTGATGGATGATATTTTGCAGCTCAGAAGCACATTGTTTTCTTTAGCACAGCAGGCTATTCTGTTTGCGGAGGCCTGGCCCGTGAAATATGGAGAAGATCCATCAGCGGCCTCCGTTAAAGCCTCCCAGATTGATAGCTCCGACCGTCTGATCCCGTAAGTCCGACACAGGCAACCGAGCTCCATAAATCTGCGTGAGTGCTAATAGATGATAAAATTCAGCATGTCATTCAAAATTCCAAGGTGGATTTGTGAGTGTTAGTATTAGGCTAGCAAGAAATAGGAGTGGCGCAGCAAAGTGGAGACTGTGGGCTCAAGGAGCATGGTGTTGTTACATCAACGTGTTGCCACACAAAAGGCAGCTGAACTTGTGACCCTCCCCGGGGTCTTGGGGTGTGAGGGCCAGCCTGGGGGTTCTGCTATCACTGAGCTGATCCACTCCATGCTCCCCCCCTCTCTCTCTACCCCCCCCACAGGGTGTACCTACCACATAAGCTGATGTCGGGTTGTCTTTCACTCCCACTGCTTCAGCCTGTAAATGGGAGAATACAGAAAATATTACTACAAATTAAAAGCAACAGGTTGAAAGAAGGAGGAGAAAAAAAATCATGAATAGAATCACTCATATATATTCAAAATACGCATTCATATTTGGACAATGACAACTGCGACATGATGCCATCATAAAAAGGCCTTGACAAGAAATAGCTAATTTAGCTAAATTGGACTTAAATGAATAAACCTAGTGAATTTAATAAAAATGGAGTATTATTATCCCCATTTTGATACCACTCCTGCAATGGATTTTCATAACATGGCTGAAAATGTGAGTTTAGCAAATGTACGCACCCCCCCCCCCCACCTCCAGTCTATTAAAGGAACGTCATCGATCATGTGGCGCAATGGTGTACATTTGCTGTAAATGAGGCCAAATGAAGTCATAAAGGTAATATTGTCATCAAACATCAATTAATAGAGCAGGATGGAGCTGGCACAGTCGAGATAACTCACGTGAGGGGGACGCTTATGGACGTTCGAACGTTATGATGAGAGATATGACGTGTGTGTAAGAAGACGTTTAGGAATTATTAGTGTGCACGTTTGAATGGAAGCTGCATTTATCAAACGCAGGCCTGGGAGGCGACACTGCGACGAAATACAGAGGCACTTATTTTATTAATTACGTATTAAAATATCAATAAAACCAGTGCGCTTTTTTTTTATTCATTGTGTTAAAGAATCATGAATTGTTTTTTGATCACTTCAATAATGTCAATAAATCACATCAAGTTAATTATGTGTCTGATTATACAAACTACCAAGAATAATAGATTAAATTGTATTGAAATAGAATACAAAATCATGGAGTACAATAATAGTTATTGCTGTTCATAACTTACTACGATTATTTTATTCATTCATTCTTGTCTATGTACAGAAATATTTGTGCTATAAAACTTTTTTGTGTATTTATATTTATTGTGCAAAATAATACATTATTGGTAAACAACCTTTTTATAAGTAATCATTAATTCAGTATTTTAAATTTAGTATCAACCAATATGTCAAACTTCATCTATTTTATCAAACATCAGTCTAATTCTAATAACATAATTATATCAATCACGTTAATACTAATATGAGAAAAGTAACAATACAATAATAATATACAGTTGGTGTTATTACTATTATAACACTATTATTTTTCTTAACTTGATTCTAAATATTTTTTAAATTGTGTCATAGCTTCTTAGCATTGTTGTAAATTACAATAATGCTAAGAAACTATGACACAATTACAAACAAAATTATGAATTACAATTTGTAATGAATAAAATCACATTTTAATTATAAATTCATCCTTCAACACATTAGGTGCTAGTATTATAGCTGTTATTACTACTAATGTGAATGTCTTTCACCTTAATTTTACTTTGGTAAAATGGTATTGTGTTTTATTAGATTTTTTTTTCCAGATTTCTGTTTACTGTGCAAAACAATTAGTAGCAATACGTCATCCTTACTTCTCATGCTTATCTTAATTTCTTTTTTTAATCAATCTCATTTAACAAAGTGACAAATCGTCATCTACAATGTCACATGGCACTTCCATTTGAATGGCGGGGATAAAAATAATTAAAATGGGAATTAATTACCAGCACACACATTGGTACAAGTTGAATAATTGGGGCATGATTGAAAGTTATAATAATTAGGATTGTGTAATTAATGGGACATTTCATGTGACCCTAATAGTTCAACGTGGTGAATAAAAAGCACTTTTTAATCATTAGAGGCGGAAAAGTGTGACATTTGACAAATTATGCACATCGACGTGCACTCACATTTTTGCCTCCCCCTCCCAGTTTATTAATATTACGTATATTTTTTAAGACAAATGTCAACTATTTTCCTGCTTGTGGCTTTTTTTGCGTGAGAAATCATCTCAAAGAATACATTTTGATGTTTCCTTTTTGCATGAAAAAAAATTAATCACAAATTTTGGGTGTTAAGACTAAAAACCAAAAACACACCAGAAGTAAAGAAAGGATGAAGAAGAGGAGGAGGGGGGGAAGAAAAGTGGATGTTAGCAGGGAGAAATGGTTGTCAGGGTGTCAGCACCCCCTGCTGGTTTTGGCTACTGGACTGTTTCGGATGCTCTTGAGTACCCCCCTCCCATCTCAGGTCAAAATGATGACGTCAACTCACACTTCTAATTAAGGTACTTTCACTATTCTTATTTTTGCAAATTGCTATTTGAACAATAACCATATAATCAAGCAAAATTAAAAACAATTCAATCTGTGATAGATTGCTACATTTACGAGCAGGAAAAAAAAATCTTTTTATCGCTACTGGAAGCTGATTTGCATACAAAGGCTCAGCACGGCCACTCGTTAGCCTTAATGGCAAGAGCCCCCAATTTAGCAACACGAGGGTGTCCAATCAAAAGCGAGATGTCACCGACATGACTGACACGCGGCCCTGACCCGGGCCCATGTGCGGAAGAAGGCTGACACCTCCGGGAGTGGGGCGGCGGAGGGGGGGGGTTACACGGTGTGGCGTCGTTATCCCAGAAAGGGCTCCTCTCTCCGGGTTATCAGCCTTCTGTCACGACCCCCCACCGCCGCCTCCAGCATGAAGGCTGTTGTGTTGTTTCATTATCGCAGTGCTTCACGTAGCAGCGCCATCATTATCCATCAGGCTTAATGAGACTATCCCGCCTGCCGTAAAGGTCAGGCAATTACTGCTGCAGCAGTTTTTCCGCCTCTGACATACACGCGCACACACACACGTATTGACGCTGTTTGATGACTCCTTTACACATAAAAAAAGAAATAAGTCATTAGTGCTCCACCTCTAGTTTAAAATGTAAATATAGAAATCTCAAAAGATATTATTAAATTAGCCTTTTTGTTCAATTGGGCCACTTACTGTACTGTACCTTGACAAGTTTACATTTTGCATTTTGTCCATTGTTAGCCTTAAGTTAGCTTCCGACTATAGCTCCAACATGAATTTCCCAAATTACAATATCATTAGCTTCTACAATTGCTTCCAAGATTAGCTTCTAATGTTACCTCTATCATTAGCTTCTAAAGTTAACGTCAACCATACCCAATAAGGTTCCGGATAAGTAAAATGTTAGCTTGCTTGTATTGAGTAAGGTGTCAATTTTTGTAAACAGTAAAACACAATCCCAGTAAATATCTATCACCTACCTATTAATATTTCATCATGCAATATCTTGTCTTCAAGTAGACGGGTTTAAAAAAAAAAAAAAAAAAAAAAAAAAAAAAAAAAAAAGCTGAGGCAGCCTCAGGCAATGGCAGAACAGCTTTTTATGCACCGGAGCGAGCGCAGTTACCCTGTTTTAACAGCGGGATTAATGGGGTGGCAAAAGTGGCCATAAATTGATAATATAACCATTGAACGTACTTGGCGGGACAATTAAGATAACATGGCGGGAAATGGCGGCGCACGCATCATCATGCGTGGCCTCGTTGCTGGGCACAATCGGTGTGGGGGCGGGGGGGGACGCGCTGAAGGGTAAGAATAAAAATTTGCAGGGCGTAAAAGTTTAGGGGTTCACCGCCCTCCACTAGCGTGTAGCATTAGCACCATTGGTGAGATGTTGGCAGCAAAGAATCAATAACGTTGTCGAACTTCCATTATTCATTGACGAACTCACTGACGATATGCTGTTTTTGTGCTTTTGGGACAAAAATAGTGCTTTACTACAATTTTGTGGGATCTAGAGGTATTTATAAACTTTGTATAGCATCGAAGGTCTCATTTCCATGTATTAATTGGTGATTCTGCCTTCTAAACACTGCTTCGATATACAGAGGTCAACCGTCATTGATTATGTGGACGCGGCAGCGTTGCTCCTGAATGCTCAACTTCACTTCAATGGACTATGTCAATGGATTAAATAAAGAGAAGTTTAAACATTCTTCTCATTGGTATTTATTTGAAAAAGGACCGGACAAAAGCCTCCATCACACTCAAGTGGAGGCAATATTCCATTAAAAAAAATATTAAGACTAATTTTAAAAAATACATCAATGTAAAACATTTGATATAATAAAAAGTTGGAAGCAAATAATTATGTATTAGGAGTATTAAAATGAGAATTGAGTTTGAAATCGCATGATTCTGGATGCTCTGAGACAAATATACGTATAAATAAATATTTTTCTGAATATGCTACAAGCTAATAAAGGGAGCATCGCCCCACCTCTTAACGAGCGTATACGCGGCAGGGGTTCGTCTGCGGAAGTAAAACAAAAGGCCTAATGAGAGTGTGAAGAACGATGGCGGCGCATCTCTAATGAAGATAAAAAACGTCACTCCGACGTCTAACGATGATGCATGACACCGTGCTAATTAGCGGCCTGCCCCGCAATTAATAGCTCATAAAATATCACTTCATGCACACTTTCCATACACACTGCTCATTGCCTGAGCTTGTTAATACTGTATGTATGTTGAGATTTGATTCTCCGATATTTTTTTCCCACTAATGTTCACTGGTTGGGTTAACCTTCATAAAAGATAAATGGACCTCGGACAGTTTCCTGGGGAACACCACTCCAAATTGAAAAAGATCCACTCGATTGAACCGGACCATTTGGTAGAAAGGCGGCTTTAGATTACAAAGCATATCGCCGTATGGGTGTGCGAGGGTCCGTGCGGGTGGTGATTGTCGGGTGGGCTCTGAATGGCACCTGTCAGCCTGTTGATTAACGAGGCCCTCTGCCCTTCAACCCCTACCAACGCCACACCTGTCACTCACATAAGATACATTCATCTTGGTCGGCCTCTTGTCAGGTCAGAGCTGCTTCTAGTGTGTGTGTTTGTGTGAGGGGGTGCTGTGTGCATGTGTAGATTAAAGGCATGTGTGCAATGTGAAGTTGTTACAAACAACACCAGACTTGACAGTAAGAGTAATATATATATATATATAAAAATACCCCAAATAATTAAAAAGTCATAATTTGTTGAGAAATGTGCGCGGTTGCACGAACATTTTCTCGTGTGTGTGTGTGTTGTGTGAGAACAGATGGAGACGGTGTTGCAAGCTAGCAACACCATTGTTCCGCAGCCAATCACGGGCTGCTGCTGCATGTGAAGAAGCCAATCAAAAGAGCCGCAAGCTCATTTAGAGAATAATAAAAAAAAATAGGGCCATTCATCATTCAATCACGCCGCTGTCAACGCCAGCCACACGACAGAATATGTAAAAGTAACTCATGAAGTGCACTTGGTGTGAAAACAATAGAAGAGGCGATATGAGTGAAAAACAGGATAAATTTGTAACTAGCCTTCCTCCTGACAGCAGAAATGATCGGGCAGACCTCCACCAAGACTCAAAAGTCACGCCACATTTTCTAAAAATCAATCATTAACGACAGAACCCAATTATAAGACAGTCAATACTGTTCCGCCCCAGTCCTGCGGGGGGCGATAATGGTTAACTGCCAATAGAATGATCCATTGTTTTGTTACGGTGAAATAAAGATGCATTGCATTATATTTTTAAAAACATTTATGGGATTGTAGATGTTTGATGTTCCGACGCTAAGTGCCTGCACGTTAGCATTGCTAACCTCAAACATTTTAGGTTTTTACACATTGCTGTGGAAGATCGGCGGTCCCTCCTCCACCTCCGCTTCCCGCTCCCCTACCAGGCAGGAAAATGATCCCCGCTAAATAATTTATCAAGATAAATGATAATTGCTGCCATTTTTTATGTGGTGCACACTCCTTAATGAGCGCCATCAATTAGCCACCAATGCAGCTGACAGAAGACGGAGGAGGAGAATCGAGAGAACCCGAATCAGGAGCACCGGCCTTAATTTGCACGAATGGAAGGACGAAGGTGCATTATCATAATAAGAATATACTGTATATTATTATACAATGATTATTCAGGAAGAGTTTGAGTTCTCTTTAATACAAGAGATAGGATTACGGAATACGATTCTCTCATCCAGACCTGAATGCACCTGGATCTACTTGAGTATAAAATTTTATATTGTACCGTCTCTCTATAGTGCAGACGTTCCCCGTGTTGCGATATTATCGTTGCCGAACGGCCTTGAATACATTATCGGTAACATATGCGCACACACACGAGTACAGTAATTGTGGATGGCTCACACTTCATCCAATTGTCCCTCCGTTGCTGTCAGACATCAAAGATGTGTGTGGGGGGGGAGGCTCCTCTGAGGCCGCCCGATTGAAACCTGGCAATGGCAACAAACATCTGCTTCAAACAAAAAGACATCTGCATATTTCACATTTGTTTTTCATAAATTAACCAGAAAAGCCTGCCAGAAATCCGGCCCGGGAGCCTTGAGTCGCCGCGTAAAGTTGAGAAGATGGGAGAGTTGCAAATGAGCATGAGGAGAGAAGATGAGTTGGACTACAACTTTGAGGTATTTCTTATTGTGTGGTACGGGAGGGGCATAGGATGATTACTTTTTTCCATCACGGCGCCATCTTCTGGTGGGTCACTGCCCCACCATAAATGTAAAATGTATAAAGTTTCGTGCTATATTGAGCAGATCAAGGCCATTGTGACAACAGTATGTTATGAATCTGATTTTGCTTTTACAATGATGTCAAATGTGTTTTGTTTTTTTTAGCAGCCTCACACACTTCCCTCAAAAAATCAAATAACATGTTAAAAAATGCATGGCATGAGGTGCCAGGCTTCCTTTGTGGAGCGAATGCGGCGACGACAGGGGAGCGATGTAATTACATCAAACATGGCAACCGGCGCAGGTGCTAATATATGCTAATGAGTCATTTCCCGGGCTCCGCAATCTGGACACGAATGTATTTAAAGAGAGAAGCAGCAAAACAAGCCCAGCAGCACTTTTTCTTTTTTTTTTTTTTAACACACGGGTACTCATGGTGATTGGCTGTAAACATTTTACAAATGCTAATCAGATAAGTAGCGGAGGCCCTCCGCGTACAATTGTTTCCAATATTTCGATGTTTAAATTATAATTATTTTCTCACCAGATTAAGGAGGGACATTTTCTTGACGAATTATAATAACTTCCTTGATAGATGTAATTCAATTTAAGAGGTTGGAAAAGGAGGGTTTTAATGTGTGCACAATTTGGTGGAAATTGCATTGCTTTCTGTTTGTTTGTTTTGTCTAATTTACAAAGCGAAATGACGCCTTATGGTCCACTTAAGTCCCCCGACTACAGGCTACTCCGCTTTTCCCCCCGTAAAGGGACCGAGGGATGGCGGCAACAAAAACTCTAGCATCGCGTACGTGAAAAGTGGCCGCTCCAGTGCCATATGCTCGGCGGGATGATAAAAGCCGGCGGAGGGTCCTCCATCAAAAGGCGGTGTATGAAAATATCAACATCACAGCGGGTACAAGACTTCTGCTACTGGGGCCAAATTTAGATCAAACGCAGCTTAGACAGGAAGGGGGTGGGGGGGGGGGTCAAGTTGGGGTGTACATTTCTACATGGAAATGTGTTCATATTCATAATCACAACATGTAATTTATTTACCCACAACCAATTTGTTCATATCCTTTGGAAGTCAACTCGTACTGAAAATAATTCTACCCATAGTGTACAGTACCGGCGTGCATTTGGCAAAATGCGGACGCAAATGAATTTGGCAAAACGTGGATGCAAATGAGCGTTTTGATGTTGTCCTTCCTCGAGTGTGTGCGCCGACTCGATTGCCGCGAATGAGTTTAAAATTGCGAGATGGAGCTGCAGGACTGACGGGAGGAATCGTAATACACAAACTTGTTATCAAGCAAATAGGATGAGGTGTTGTGTATTTAAAACAACTTTGCCTTAGGAATGGCCTTAAAAAGAAAAGACGGGTGAGCTTATAAATCACAGCTCCTGATGTCATGTATCACTGTTAGCGCTCACCTGGCATATTTCATCCTCCTCAGCTGCCGGCTCTCCCGAGAGGAGGTCGCGCGCCGCTGCCATCTGGCCCGCTTCCTGTCATCATTAACCCGGGAGGGGTTGCCTCTGCAGGGGGGCGCTGCCGTACACCGCGCATGCATACATCGCCCAGGAAAGGGGGAAAAAAACTGAAAAGGAAAACAAAGGGCAAAATTAGGAAAAATGCGCCAAGAAAGCGTCGAGCATGTCATTACACAAAATTTCAGTTCAGCGAGCATCAAAGGAATGTTAAAATGGGTTTTGCATTCATTCAGCTGGGTTTTTTTTCTAAAAATTATTTAAAAATGTATTTCTTCATTATCTATTATTTAATCATGTATCTTAAATATTTGGCTAATTGATTTATTGAAAGGATTTTTAAAATATTATCATCATTATTATTATTATTATTATTATTATTATTATTATTAGTCCAAACGTGCAACACACCTAAGACGGACAAAATGGTGCCCGTGTCCATAAGCACAATGACGTGTCCGGTCACATGACTCTCACGGCCTCACACGAGTGCATCCCAAGTGCTTAAAAGCGCATATGTGCCAAATTCATCTTAATGTGCCAGCCATGCTCTTGCATATTCATATAAATATGACATGACTGTCGCTCCACGTGGGAATTGATTGCTTCTCCTCACCAAGCAAATGAAGGAGGTGTGGATGTGACGGGATGGTGGACGTGGGGGTGGCATGGAGTGGCTTATCTGAATATTTAATCACTTCAGCACTCTGCGGGACATTTATTATGGTCAACAAGGGCTGCAAATGGCCCCCGGGCCGGACTTTGAACACCACCAGTTTGTAGCATGAAGTCAAAATTCGACGATAGATGCTCGTCCTCGTTGACTTTGTTCAGAATATTCCTCACGCTTGTGTTTCGGTATTCCCAATCCTTCAAACGCCAGCTGCCCGAGCCTTCAGCTCTTCCTTTCCACGCGAGAGAAACGGCCAGCGGGATTCCGTCCGACGGGGAGTCTGGGGAAGAAGCGGCCGCTTGGTTTCGACGCTTTCCGTTGGCAGCGAGACAGCTCATAATCCCAGTTTGGAGAGCGAGTTGGCACGCGGCGGTTCTTTGGAAGCTCTCCACCGCCCCACATGCTAGCTGTCACCCGAGAGCCCGAGGCCATATTGGCACGATCTGAGATGCAACCAACGTGGGATACGTTGCGGTCCCACTCGCAATAGAAGGAAAATCCACAATGTACATGGAGAGGGATGCCGAAAGGATTCATCAAATTTAAATCGATATTGCAATGTAGTAGAAAGCAATTCTCAAATCTCAAAGCTGGCATTTTGGGGGCAAAAAAAACCGCTTCATTCTAGTCGGTCGGCAGACTTTTTTTTTTTTTTATCTGACTTAGGTTTACGATCCAATTATGGAATCATTTTTACAAAGATTGAAATTGCATGGATTTAACCATACGTTGTCATTTCATGTTACAAAAGCCCGCTAGCTTAACGCTAAGCAGAAATGCAAAACGCCATCAACTGGCTAATGTAATTTAGCATATATGTTGTATGACTGAAAAGGAAGAGGCTCAATATGGCGGCAATTCACTGTTATAGCCTGACTCGTGACTCCTTGGAGATGCGTTGCTGCGGGCCTTCAAAGTGGTTATTATTTGTTAGCTTCTCATCATCTCAACAAACTGGCGTCCACCCAACAACTTCCTCTTCTTCTTCGCAGCCTACACCTGCCCCAATCCCCTGACGGCATGGTCCCCGCTTTTCCTCGCCATAAACGCCAGCAGCTGCTCGGGCAAGCAGCCATGCGTTCTTGACTTTTTTTGCCGCAAAAGCCGTAAAGAATTTTTGCACAATTAGCTCTCTAATTGCCTCTAAACAAGCCAGGCGTCAACTTTAAATAGAACGTGTGTGGTGAAGGTAGAAAGATGCAAGAGGAGCTTCTGGAAAAGGACCAAATGTGCAAAGTAAATTAAGGAGTTATACAGTAGCGAGCGGAACAGGCGCCCCCTAAAGGCTGCAATTAACACGACAAGCTAATTATGCTCAATTAAAAAAGAAAACTTATTTTTTTAATGTTCTTTTCATATCGTTCACTGTGTATGAATGGCTGATTGGCTGCCGATATACAAAATATTAATCTTTTCAAAACTTTATGAGTAAAATTTCATTCAATGTTGTATTGTTAAAGGTTTTAAAAAATATTTCTACCTCAAGTCAATTCCATTTCATTTGGATTCGAATTTTTTTTAAGTGGACTTTTAATCATTTAATATACAAAGTCTAGCATTTTTTTTATTTCTTAGAAGTAAAATTTCAATAAAACACTATACTTCTAAAGACATTCAAAATAATTACCTGCCCTACGCTTGGACGACTGTTTTGCTGCTTCGCGTTTCGCTCGTCCCAAAACCTTCCAGGCTTCCGTATGACGTCACAAACAAACATGGTGGCGCGCTTGAAAATACTCGACTGAAGGCGACAACACAACAAGAAAGTGTCGTCGCTATTTGAAATCGATTTGAGTCGATCAACAAAATAATGTTGAGCAGAAGCTACATCGCTCACAACGGTTTAACTCACCATGTCCAAGCCGAGGACGGCTTCCACGATTACCGCTTCGTCATCTTCGTCGTGTGCATCCTCCACTGATCCGTCTCGGTCAGTTTCCAAAGTTTTGCACGGAAAAAGTCAGGACAAGAAGGACGCCGAAGTTCCCTTAGCGAATATCTGCAAAGGTGAATAATGAACATGCAATGATTGACGTGCATATTTTTGTTTTGCATCTGTTGCAGGCAGGAGTGAT
The DNA here is from genome assembly GCF_033458585.1 of Syngnathus typhle. NCBI lineage: Eukaryota > Metazoa > Chordata > Actinopteri > Syngnathiformes > Syngnathidae > Syngnathus > Syngnathus typhle. The sequence goes on from NC_083745.1 coordinate 2,775,703, forward strand.
GGGGGAGGGGTAGTTGGTGAAAAACAAGTCAAGAAATTTAAAAAAAAAGTTTGCACTTTGTGCAACTTACATAAAATTGAAATTTGAGGACACAGAACTACAGAATTGCTCAAACAATTTCTCCTTAAAATTGTCCAGACAAACTCAATCAATGGATCCAAATTAATTGCACAGTAATATCAGTGGCTGAAAAAAACTTTGGACAGAGAAGTGAACATGACATTAAACTTCATTTCATGTTCATAGAGCTGCAAAGTCCTCCGCGCCGAGCCCACTGCATATTCAGTGAATCCAACCATGGAGACTCTTCGAATGACCTGGAGCCATCACAAGACATCGTTTGGGGTGCCATGTCACCCCCCGCTGGTAAAAATCAAAACAACATTATGTGTTGAACGTATCCACAAATTGACTAACTCCTTGTCAAACAAACTGTCAACGGTTAAATAGCCCAACTATTTGCGTACAGGCTATTAAAAAGTCAGTTGGCCATATTTTGTTCCTCTAACCTGCTTTTTGTTTTCAGAGGTGGGGCCGAATGTTAGAACCTTGGAAATAGCTGACATTGTCAATCTCATTGCGCCAAAGGTTAGCTGCTTTTCTAATGGTAGAAAAAAGAAAGTGGTAAACTTGCCTAGTCATCCTTGTGTTTTGCATTTGGCAGGACACAAAACCAAGAGGTCCGCTGTCGCCTCTGTGGCAGTGGCTCTGCAGCCCGACACCCTTGACGCCCGACGCACCCAGAACCAGAATTAAGAAGAAATCCCACCGGTGAGTTCGTCACAAAACAATTGTACCCTGATTCAGCGAGTAAAAGACCAAATCAAAACGACGGCTCCCTTCTCCAGGCAGAACAACGTGAACGAGCTGATCAAACTGGCCCGGCAGTTTGACGAGAACATGCAGCAAGACAAGCAGGCGTCGGCCCAGCTAAACAACAACAACCAAATTGACAAAACGCCAACAGAGACGCCGTCACCACTGAACCAAACCGAGGCCGAGCTCCGAGCCCTTTTCGACTCGTCCACTCAGAAGGTCAGCGGAGCCCTCAGCCCGGTCTCCTCCAAATCAACCCAGGGCAAAAGCCAGCTCAACAAGTCCAATCCTGCTCCTGAAAAAGTCAAGGAGTCAAGCAGCAAGTGCGGCGACTTTGACGACGACTGGGACAACGACGACCTGCTCAACGATTCTTCTTTGCTGGCCCTGATGCAGAATCCCGACCAGGATTGCAGCCCGGTCCGGCAATCCGCTCTGACCAACCTGCGGGACTTTTGTCCCAAAGTCAAGCCCACACCTCGAAGCACTTTTAAGTTGGAGACCAACCCTTACCTCCAAACTGTTCAACCCAAGCCAGAAACATCCACCAACAACATTTCCGACTGTGAATGGGACGACGGGGACGACGACGCTCTCTTCTACCAGGCGTGCGACAGCGTGGAAAGTCTCTCTCAACCCGCACGGTCCACCCCTGCCGCCACGCCTCTCGCCATCCACCAAACGTTGCCCCCTAACAGGAAATCGCCTCGCACCATCATGCGTTCCAGTTCGTTACCGAGCAACACTTTGAAGGTCAACCAAGGATGGAAAGCTCCGGTTTACACGACTCTCCCGATAGGATGCCGCGTGCCGACAAAGCAGGAACCTTTGTCGCCCTTGAAGAGGAACGTGTGCAACGCGGCGGTGAAAAGCAACAAAGGTGATGAATTCCATGCTGACTCAACGCGAACCAGACTTGTCCACCTTTTCTCATTTTTTTCCGTTCTTTCTTCTCATCCGCAGTGTTCGTCACCAACCAGATGACGGCCAAGTGTTCGGCAGCAGAAATCGAACGCAAGAAGCAAGAAGCTTTGGCTCGAAGGCGGCAGAGGATGCAGAATACGCAGAAATTGTAAAAAAAAAAAAAACATACACCTCTGGACTCCACCATGCTGCTATTGAAAAAACTGAGATTCAATCAGACTTTTTTTTTTTTGTTTCAAAAGTGCCGCAAATGTGATAGTATTAGACAATAATGTGATGGATGTGTTTTTTTGTTTTTTGCATAACTTGTCACGTGTTAGCGCACTATTTCTTGTCCCGCACTAGTTTTCTGTGTACGTTTTGAGCGAGTGTAAATAAAATCTTTGTTTTGCTACAACACTGCTTTTGTGTTTTTTCAAATATAAGATCTTGCAGAAATTGGGTTTGGTTCCGTGCAGGTGTTGGTGCCCCCTCGCCGCCACCTGGTTTGATTCGGGCTATGTTGACAGGCCCGAGCGGACATTTGGCTGTTGGGAATGAGGAATTATTTTTAATCTGACGTATAATTTGCTGACCCGAGAACACAATGTTACCCTTTGTGGTCCCGACTAGTCTACTTCCCAGGTGTGTTTGGAGTATTACATCTTCCTCAGAATCCTGTTCCATAAATCACAAGCAAAGAAATTTGCAGCATCATGAAAAGATTTTTGGTTTTATAACAGCCATTATGCTTTTTTTATTTTTTTTTACGACGATGACTTGGATTTATTTCAGCTATCTGATGAAGCTAGCAGGTGTGCGGAGAAGGCACACTATCATTCGGATTAGCAACTGATCACGTTTGAATGTCTTCTCATGTTTTGCAGACAGTTTCTTCGCCATTACATTCTGCTCATGTTTAGCACACACACACACGCACACACGTTTGCACAGGCGAGCTGCAGCAAGCTGTCAGCGGCGTGAAATGACCTGTGACCATTTTCACGGTGCGTGTCATTAGGCAGCTTCAGATTTGTTTCAACAGCGCTTCACCTGTGGGCTCCATTCAAGGGCCCCCAGGTATGACGCACCCCCCCTCTCGGTATCCCACAAGCCCCTTTGCAAAATTCCCCCGCTCACACCCCCAAGCAAGAACGTGGAAAGTTGTAAAAACAGGTTTTGTTTTTACAAGGCACTGAAATCTATCTTCATGGCGCAATGTCAGCTTTGTTTTGTTTGCCCTAGCAGCGAACTAGCATGTAGCTAGCAAGTTAAACTACAAAATGGAGTGGAGCTCATTTCCCAAATTTAAATCACCCGTCCAGTTGTCTCTATTTATTCCGTTATTTTCAAACCATTCCATCGGGAAAATTTCTACCAAAGATTTTTCACAGTTCTCAAATTCCTCGCTTTTTCAACATTTTCCAAGACAGAATTCCAAAATGAATGTAGATATTTTGTTATTTACACAACTAATACTTCCACAACACATCAAAGTTTCAGCTTATTCAGAACGCAGCGGTCAACCGCCAAATTTCTTCTCTGAATTAAATCCAATTTAATCCAATGTGGGTGACAGCGTTTTGGAAACGCATCAGATTTTTAAATGGAGCCGCCTGATACAACGGAGAGGAGGAAAGGGGAGGAAAAACACGATATTTATGTTGCTGACACAACATTGTAATTTACAAGTCGTTAATGGTGCGAATGTCTGGCGAGTAAGTCATGTGAAGGTCAACGTCACCCAGACGAAAGCGATAAGACAGACATGTAAAAAAATATATATATATGTTATTCCAAACTAAATCACAACTTTGGAATGAGAGGGGAGTAGCAGCAAAACATTTCTCGGAGAAGGATTTACGATCCCGAGTGAACCGGCGCAACGATTTCACGTCACGTTCGACGGCGGGGATTTTTTTTTTTTTCCGGAGCGATCCCGTATTGATGCGCAGGCACGGCCATGCTTTATTAAGCGTGCTGATAAGGCGACGTCGACCGGCCAACAAACATTCCTGCGGCTTATATCTGCCAACACCTTTGCGCTACAATGGCTTTGGCCTTAAAGCCGCCCCTGTGTTCCCTAACACACACACACACCATCATCCCCTCTGCCTTTAATAGTCAGCGTGGGATGTAATGGTGTGTTGACAGCTTTAGGCTGAGGTCATTTGGTTGCTCTACAATGAAGCTACCCCGAAAGAACAAATGAGCAGCAGATGCTGACGACCTTCAAATCAAATTGCGGAATTATCTCAGAAAAATTGGATTTATTGTTTGCTAAATGACTTTCCTTGAAAAATATGGTACTATCTTAAACTGACAACAACCCCTAAAATTTGGCCAAAATTGTTGCTTCAAAGCAAAATGGCTGACTTTTTGTTTCATTTCAGTCCAACTAAATTTTGCCTCGATTAGGATAACTGCGTTCCAGTTTTTTTTTTTTCTTTTATTATTTTGACTTCATGGTGAGTTTTTGGGCCAGTTTGCGTTCTGGCTATAACGCTAACAGTGCTCGATGCTAGAGCGGATCCAAATTGGGTCTCAGTCATCTGGGAAGCTATTTCTCCGTAACGTTGGCTTAAAGGCAAGAAAGGCAAGAAGTGGCAATGAATAAATAAGCAGTGTTTGCAAATGGGGGCTCCCCAGTCAAATAAGACGAGCCGAAGCAAACGGATCGGCTCCGCGCTAGCCGCTGCCGTGGGAGGAAAAGAAATTAAACATTTCCATCAAAGATTTTGCTCCCAGGACTGCAGCGTTTCCTTTGAAAACGTTTTAAAACCAGGTTCAAAAGGAACCAAGTTGTTGTGGGAATTTGCTTGAAACTCAACATTGCTCCGTTTATTAGCAATGCTGAGTTCAGAATCACAATGATCCATTTTTTTTAAGAATGAAATCCGGTCAATTTTTGTTGACTCCTCAAGAAAAATAAAATAAAAAATCTCAATGTACTGGTACCCTTCAACATGTCAGTGGTGCTGTCTATCAGTATCACAGGAGCATGTCCCTCCGACATACAGGGCTTGTTTAAAGGCTGCCACACACACACACTCACACACACACACGCTACAGGCTATGGCAGCGGGATTAATCTACATGTGAAATGCGCTTCCTCCCTCGCGCCCGCAATTCTTGTGTCTTGTCAGCAATCTGGCTGTAGCGCGGCCATACAGAAGGCCTCAGTTTGTATTGATTGAATGAAGCTGAATCACACACACATACACACACACACACTGATGACTTTGTTGCAGATGGAGGGATAGTGGGAGGGAGGAAGAGTGTCAGGCGTGGCGTGATGGGCGAACATCAATCATTGCCTGTCAGCATCGCCCACTGACACCTCCTCCTCTCACTTTTTCTTCTGCTTCACTGCTCGCCCTTTGTTTTCAATGGCCGTGCATGTGTGTGTGTGTGTGTGTACACACAAGACGTGGGCTGTTTGCAGGTGTTAACTCTCTGAGCTGCCAATTAGCTCTCGTGTCTTCTTTTCCTCCTCGCGGGTCATGGCAAACTTGATTCGTTTGCTACGTGATGAACGCGTGTTGACTTTTGTTCGTGCACCTGCATGAGTTTGCGTGTTACGTGTCTCGCTCACCTATCCAATTAATGCATAGCTGCTTGGAGAAATTAAAAATATCGTATATTTAATCGTTTGCCGACAGTCACGAATTTGTATGAGGTACAGTAGTTGCGCAACTAAAACGGTAAACCTTTCTTCTGGGTACTGGTACTAGCTTTTTTAGAATTTATTTGAGGTGTAATTCTACCACGGACCACTAGATGGCAGCACATTATTTAGTTTGACTACATTTGAATAAAAAAAGAATGAAAACAGAAAGCCTGATGATTATCAAACGTTAAAACTCTTAAGCTAAAAATTTAAGCCTGCTTTTGACGCCAACAGAAAGCAATGGATGTACATTTATTTTATACTCGACGTAATTGCCTTTGATTATGAAACATAACAAACACTCCTGCTCGGAATCGAATGATTTATGGATGCTTCGCAGAAAAATATATTTTCCATTTTTTTGACTTTGCAGCAGCAGTCTCGAGCACGTTGTCTTTATGCACTGCCAAAATCCTCAACAGCTCGCCTGTTTGTTAGCGAGAAGCCCGAGTGAGTGTTATTTGTAGCGCCGGTGGTTTCAATTAGCGCTTGCTAGGATGACGGATGGCGCTAAGACAATGCCGCGCAGACTAGCAGCTCGCTAAATGTGTCCAAGTTTGTGTTTCCTTTTGTGTGTGCGTGTGCATTCGCGCCTTTGTTTTGACGCCATCACTCCTCCGTTCAAGATCATATATTTCATCTTCATTAAGCCGTGTTAGGGCGTCAAAAACGCAGCAGAAATAACATCAAACTAATGCAAATACTTTTTTTTTCTAAATCCGTGTAAAGATCCGTGAAGATCCACTTGGATTTAGAGGCAATGTGTCAATTTGTGTCTATTTTTCTTTTATGAAAGTGGTCAAATATGCTTGTTCAATAAAGTGAAAGAAAAGACAGCTTCTTCTTCTTCTTCTAAGAGTGAATGACTCGCGTGTATTATATAGCTGCACAGATGGAGTCTATGAATGATTAATAGCGGGAGATGTATTTCACAGCACGTCCAAGGTAATCTCCGAATAAAAAATTACCATCATGTCACCACACTTCTTAAAAAAAAAAAAAAAAGCTGAAGAAAACATCAGCTATTTATAACCATTTAAATGATAATAATAAAATTTGGTTATTATTGTTTGCTTGTGGTGCCTGAAAGTAGCTAATTGTGCATACTTATTGTACTGGACATACATTTGATATTTATGAGCGCAATGTAATGCATCACATTTACTCCATTACCATTTGAAATATTAAAGACCCTACTTTGACCTTAACACCACAATACAGGACAGAATTGTTAAAAAAAAAAGAAGAAATGATGTGTTAAATCGAGAAAACACAATAAACGTATGCTACGTCTACTTTTTTGCACTTATGAAACATGAAATTAAAATCTGAAGTTAATGCTTCTTTTTGGGGGCGTATAATCAAATATGCATGCATTGTATTTTTGTAGTCATTCATCTCCCGATGTCCAGCAGGGAAATACTACATATTCATAAATCATAGGCAGAAGTTAATTTAGGATTCAGGTCTCGGTTGAAGTCAGGCTGCTGTTCACAGTTACAACAGTGACCTCTAGTGTAGCTTCTTCACTTGATGTTTTTAAAAAGTCCCTTGCCCTCTCAAAAACGTTTTTTTTTAAATATATTCAATCGGCAAATGTATGTTTTCTATTTGAAATATTGATCAAACAAATCATACTCATTTGAATAACGACAGACCTAAAACATTCATATAATTTGAATATATAAATTGTTTTAATTTTATCTCATTTTTATTTATAGTATAAATAAATAATTATTAAATAAATATAAATTCAATATATAAATAAAAATGATTACATTTCACCAATTACATCTGGCTACATTAGAGCGTTAAAGAAAAAAAAATGTCCCAAAGCAGTTAAAGAATTGTCCTCCTGTATTATACAGGTGTACCTAATGTAGTGCCCAAAGAGCATACATATTTGCAAACGTATTCAGCACAAACCGCAACAGAACTTTTCCCGTCTCCCATACGCGCATGCTTGTGGTGCACCAGCGAGCCCTTTAGCCTGGAGCATCTCACCATAAATGCTTGATGCAGCCATATGGACCCGTACCGGCTGAGGAGATTTACAGCCAGGCCTCTCAACAACGCTGCTGGACAAAACAAGGATGTCTGAACACAGCCAGTGCTCTAAATCAGGAGCACAGATGCCAACACTGCTCAAGTAGCCCAAAACCATGCACATAAAGAAGATTCACCACCTAACTTTTGGCCCATTTACCTTTTTGCACAGGTCGAATTCAGATTCCAAAAACCTTCGTCTCTCAGCGCCACATTCAGTACTGGATCATCGCATTTTATAAAAACTGATTTGAAAAACAGGTTGACCTCTCTGGTATTATATTTAACTGATTCAGCTCCTACCTAACAGATTTACTTTGTCCGTATGGATCCACGTTCCTCCAGAATACATAAACTAGATTGTGGGATGCCCCAAGGGTCAATTTTAGGTCCACTTTTTTTTTTTTTACATGCTAAATGAATATCACGACTGTCGTGTAGTGTGTTTACATGCACATTCCTCGACATGCTGCTGAACTTCACCTAAGTCAACGCCAGTGTCGGAGTGCCGTGTAAACATCCAGTGCGTCGGCCCCCCCGCCGGCCCCGAATGCGAGGAGGCCCTCGGCTTCAGCTGGCACGGCCGCCCCCCCCCCCCCCCCCAAAATCCGAATAACAGTCGTCGCTTTGTTGGCAGGTGATTGATGACACGCAGGAATTTCATTCACGGCCGCCCCAGTGTTGTGGGGTTACTGTGACGACCAGGTGAAAACAGAGTATGGGAGTCAGGAGTATCTAGTTTCACGGCCTTGATGGTGCAGGGTGGGGTTGGGGGGGGTGTTGTAAAAGTAGTTAGACAAACAGCCAAGGTTGCTATCTGCAGAAAAAAAAATAGATAAACGCTGGGAATCACCCGGTTGCTTTTTCACAGTTCGTGTTGACGTTCCACACGTGTGACCAAATGGACACTGGAAACTTTGTTTAATGTTCAATATTTGTCACCAGCGCACCCTGAAGGACACACACCGAGTGTTACAGGTTATCTATTTCGTTGTTTGTTTTAGACAGAAAATAGGATGCAGCGCCCCCTGCCTGCACTTAAAATCTCGTTCGAAACGCAACTCGCCCCTCGGATTCATACCCAGAACTTGCAGAAATGCAAACAAGGTTCTGCCCCTGAGGCACTACGTTTAGTTTAATTGGTTTCATTTGAGGGTCGGAATTCCTGAGTGGGAATCGAATGTCATTGGGTCGTGATTGCGCGATGTTATCAGGAGGGGAACGAAGCGAAGAACATGCACGCAATCAGCAGGGTCAGAGCTTTGACCAAAGCCATCCATCACGGCGGAGGGAAAGTTGACATTATTTTTTTTTTTTTTACTCTTTTCACTCCTTTTCTTTCCTTTCTCACTCGCCGTTCCGATGAAGTGTCGACTGAAACGTCAGGCGCTGTGACATGGACGCGACGTAGCGTAAATGCTACGTGGGGAATGCGAGAACCCATCCTGGTTCCCAAGTCCATTTTTTCACGATGGAAGTCTATTCGTGCAGTATTTCTCTAACCTTTTCATAAAACATAAAAACTGCAGACCGCATCCAAATATCCCAAAACTGCTCTACTGCATGATTCCGATTCACTTGAATTGAAGTCCAACAACTTGGAAAGCGGAGAAGAGTCCAAAATGAGGACCAGGAGGAAGGCGGGAGACATTTTGAATGTTTATTGCCTTTCCATTGGCGTTTGACAAAAGCGCCACGAATGAGAAGCCAAAAAGGGAAATAAAATGCTACTGATGACAACTGAACGAAGTTTAGCACGAAAAATACTTTCAAATCACCACTAGGTTTGAAAGTGAGTTTGTCCAGGTCGAGCGCCGTGGCAAGAGGCGTGGTCGGGCATGCGTGCGGCGCCCTTGGCCGACCCTCCTCAAATAGGATGTCTGGATGTGTTATGGGGGCTATTGTTTCCTCTAAACATCTAGCACCAGGGCAATAACAATCGCATCAGGCCAAATCGGGTTAGCCCGGAATGGAATTAAACCCGGCGCGACCCCGCTGTCTGTTCGCCTCGCAGGCTCTCCATTAATAACGTCTAATCTAATCAAAGGCGCTCGGATGGATGGACGGCAGACCTACGCGTGCGTGCGAGAATACCGTATGCGTTGGTCTTGACTTAATTGTATGTTTCTTGACTATCTGCGGCTTTGTGTGTGTGTGTGTTTCCGTGTGTCCAAAATAAATGAAAGACAGGGGACAGATGAGAAGGTTTCATCCCCTGCTCTTATCGGTCTCTCCCTTGTAACTGATAGACAAATAACCCCCCTGTGACTGATAAAGAGGCCTTGTTACAGAAGGATGGAGGGATGAAGGAGGGAGGCTGAGGAAAGATGAGATGAAATGAGAGCGGGATGGAGCAGATAGCATGAATTAGGGGATGGACTGTGGACGCTCAATGCAGCATTGTGTGGTTAGAGATTCAACTGTGGCTGTAGAGAAATGCTCTTTACGGGACAAGAGCTAGCATGTATGGAGACAGACACTTTCTTGTGATTTTCTTTGTTCCGAAACTTTGATTGGACTAATTTACTGTCGTTGGGACTTCTCCGCCGGGCTGCAGTATAATAAAGAAATGCAGTCACAAAAGAAGAGTTTCACTACTACTATAAGTGAGGCAGTCAGATAGTAATAATTTTACGAGAATCGTTTTTTGTTGGAGATAAGGAAGAAAGTGAACCGGACATCTGTGGTTCAGCACTGGCAGATTTGTTAAATTATTTTTTTGGGGGTCAATATAATTTTTTTGCCAATATCATTTCTTTATCAATATCTATTTTTCTGTCAATATAATTTTTGTCATAATTTTTTTCTATATACCATAAATTCCGGACTATAAGCCGCACCGGACTATAAACCGCACCAGCTAAAATTGGGGGATATTTTTGTTTTTTTCTTATATAAGCCGCACCGGACTATAAGCCGCAGGTGCACACGCGTTTGTTTTTACAAAGAAAGACCGTTCACAGAAAGCCTTTTTAAAGTTTTTATAACATACTTTAACATGTCTTTCTCAACATTGCCTGTGACGAAGGGTTTAGAGCCCTTTGACGCAGGTCACCTAGCGTGCATTCCTACTAAAGCTCATAATAGTCACAAGCAACACAGCCAGAATAAGCAGCAGCCATAGTAGTGTTTCAAAATAGTATTTTTGTTGTTGTTTTTTTCTTCAGTGTATAGAAGTGATCAAGTCATCACAAAAATCAAGAAAAAAATCCTTATATAAGCCGCACCTGACTATAAACCGCAGGGTTCAGAATTTTGGAATAAAGTCGCGGCTTATAGTCCGGAATTTACGGTATATATATATATATTTTTTTATTTTTTATTTTTTCTTGCACGATTCCGGATTCCTACTTTTTCCACGTTTTGTACGTGCAGAAGACTGTCCTCCATTTCTGTTTGTTTCTCACCCGCGGTCGTCCTTTTCGCGGGACTTGAAAGAAATCTTCTTTTACGGTGTTTGTAACGCTTATTTCAAGCAGACCTGGCACTCACTCGCTCTTTCGGACGCTGGGAAACATTCTTCCCTCCATCATTAAAGCAGGAAACAGATTATTATTATTAGCTCCGAATCAACTTTCCAGGAGCTTTTGGACACTTTTTCGCCTCCTTCTTTTCTCTCTGCCAGCATGTCTGTCTTTGCTCGATAATTCCCCCGTCTTTCCAATCATAAATCTCGTTTATTGCTTGATTTTTCCGTCTGTCGAGCCCTCGTTATTCTCGACCAAAGGTTTGCATCACTGCCTCAGATTTTGTTGGCCTTGGTGTTTCTATGAAGTCACATTTCAACATTGCCTTAACACACACACACACTCCAAGTCTCATGTTTACCGTAGTGAAGCTTCCGGTGTGTAAATCAGCAGCGCTCTGTCGTTTATATTTTTACAAGCTCTTATGTTTATATAGCCGCTCTTCTTCTTTTATCACGATGTGGAAGCAAGGGAGTCGCTTTTCTATGAGAACTGATGACAACTAGGAACTAAAATTTATACTACAACGACATTGGAACTTTGATTTTCGGGTGCTTTCATTGTATACGAGTTTCCGTTTCCAAATTCAATTTTTTTTTTAGTTCTCAAAGCGGGATGTTGAGACGTCAAATACGGCAATTTGTTTTGCGGGAAGAATATCGAACAACCCGACGAATCCGAGAGATGACCTAAGGAGGACATTCCACTCAGGCTTAAAGGACGAGAGGCATGTATTGGTCATGATGACATCAACAACTAGATAAGCTGCACAATAAGCTTACCTTGCTCTTGCTCCTTCTGCACTTAGCCAGCAAAACACACACAGTATATACACACACACACATACACACACACACACAAACAACCCCAACCCTTGTCTGACATAAACAAGTCTGTAATTTACAACCAATAATATCCTGATTCAATCACCTGATTGATTTTGGACTTGTGTCCACTAATAAATCTCAGATCTTCTTCCTCTCTTATTGAGTCCTCCATCGGATCTCCACTCGGCCTCTAACACACACACACGCAGACACACACACGGCTTCTAATGGTATTAGAAAATCAAAGTCTCTAATTTTGTCCACGTATATCCGCAGGGCAGCCAGTAATAGATCCGGCTGTCCTTATATATATCCGGAGATGGACGAGGGGAGGAAAGTAGATGAAGACGGCAGTTTAACCAAAAAAAAAGGTGTTTAGCCTGTTAGCATTTCAAAGTGGGGTTTACAACAAGGATTTTAAGATTGGTTAAGTTCAGTTTCAAGCCTGGAATTGACTTTAAAACAACATTAGGGTTTCAAATTACAGTCAGAGTTACAAATTAGATGGTTTAAGGTTTAAAGTAGGTTTTTTGTGCACGTGTGTCATCCATCAGGGGCTCAAGGAGGCGTAGAAGGACAGCAGCGGCGCGCCACAACAGCGTGCGTCCATCTGAAGCTAATGACACATAACCGTATGCTTGCTTTAATAGCAAATGGGCCCGTAACAAGATGGCCGTCGTTGTTTATTTTTTTTTGTCCGAGCCGCTCGTTTTCAGCAGCATGTGTTTCATTTTCGTTCATAGTCAATAAAGTTTGACGACACTTGGGTATGTTAAAAAAAAAAAAAAAAAAACACCGGACCTCAGGAGATTACTCTCCACGTGACTGTCTCACAAGTTAACAGAACAGATGCAGTGGTTATAAAAAGTCTACACACCCCTGTTCAAGTGCTGGTGAAAATAAGATTGGAATTTCAAAGGATTATGGTGTCATATTCGGTGCCATTCAAACACAAAATAAAAACATTTAAATAAAATTTTAAAAAATCTAAATTCAAACTACGGTGGCCGAGAAGGTCCAAAATCCCCATTTGGCCTATTTGCTCTGCCGTAGCCAAACGGCAAAGGAGGATTAATTTACTAATGGCGTCGTCAGAGAATAATTCGGTTTTTGCTCCCCAAAAGTTTAAATGCCACCGAGCAGATTTTAACATGTTTATCTTTTTATTGTCAGTCGGAGAACGAGGCAAGATGGCTGGGCGAGTTTGCTAAACGTACCAAAAAAAAGCCCCTCGACCTTTTCACTCGTAGACTAATCCATAACGTCACTCTTAATAATTGTATGGCTCATTAAAAGGCCAATCGGCCTCGTTTAGGCATCTAAATGTAAAATTCACGACCACTGCTATTGGCCGGATGAAAAGGTCTTCTGCGGAAGCGGGAAAATCTTTTTATTACTATCATTAGTTGGCAAACTGGATTGTGGTAGGCCAAGGTACGAGCACTCCTGAACACACAATAATGCAGGATGCTTTCTTTGGGCTTTATTTTTTTTTTCTTCATATCAGTGCATTTTTGAAATTGATGGTCCATTGGCCCATGACGCTTATGATGCTCGAAGGTACATTAAGCGGTGAGACATTTAGTGCCTTTGCCCTCGTTTGTCAGCGTCACCGCCGACTCGTGCTTTTAGCGATACAATTTAGCACTTTGGCCACTTTACGCACACACTCGCAATTTGTCACACAAATCTCGCCGCAGTTCATCTCACGTTGATGCACGGTGGAGGCGCTTTGTCAACCCTGCGGCTACGTTAGGGGGCTTTAATGAGAATTTACAGACGCATCCATCAATAAGATCCACGAGCGCACACGTGAATATACACCCACGCCATTGAGTGGTGATATCATGCAAGGACTAAACTCAAATCTGCTGAAGTTCTTCAGAAATGTCAATAAATAGCTGTACATAAGCTTACCTAGTAAGATGCAATTACCGTAATTTTCGGACTATAAGTCGCACCGGAGTATAAGTCGCACCAGCCATAAAATGCCCAAAAAAGTGAAAAAAAAAAACATATATATGTATATAAGTCGCTCCTGAGTATAAGTCGCCCCCCCACCCAAACTATGGAAAAAAACGCGACATAGTCCAAAAACAACGGTACTATGGATGGACGTATTTGATAGTGAAGCTTCTCAACTCACTTCCACATAGTTCCTTGGCACCAAGATGTCTCACGTTGGTTGCAAAGTAATACTTTTAGTGATTTATCCTGAGCACACCTAACGGAAAATAGGTCGTCACAAAAGTATGCACGTGATCGCTTTACCGGTCTCAGTATTTCTTTAACCGTCAGTAATGTGAGCCTGCTAGTTGCAGTAATCGAAAGTATTTTTCAAATGTAAATCTTGTTGTTTGTCATATTCCAGATGGCCCGAGCACCGGGATCCAGGTCAGGACGCTCTTTCGGAAGACTTCTATTCTGGGAAGAAGAGTGGAGTAGGGTCGAAAGAGGAATAAATCTAGCGTCGCCTGACGTCATGCGTGTGCGGGGAGCGTGATAAGCGTTTGGAAATGTGGGATTTTTCATGTAAGTAGTGCTGTAAGAGTTTTTCGGGAAGAGTTGCTGTCATATAGTTTTGATGGTGATGGGCGGATGGGGACCGGAGGGGGGGGTCTTTTTGGGGCAGGTGCAGCAAGTGGGCTGGGCTCGGGGAACAGCTGCTGTGGGATCGTGGGAGGCAATGGACAGAGAAGAAGAGAGATGCAGGCTTCATGTGATTGGCTGCCATGTCATGCACATCCTTCATAAATCTGTCGACCTTCGCCTTCCCCCGCTGTGCTGTGTATTCTGGGCCCTCCGCGTTTTCTGTCTACTGCAAAGATTTCATGAACTCATGAGCACAGCTGGGTCGAACTTAAAAGCGCCGATTTACGACGAGCAGAAAAGCGTGACGTGGTTCGTATGAGGAGGACGGTGCAAGTTCCTACACGAGCAGTAATTCAATGATTATGAAATCCTTCAATGCTTGAGGAATTTGTGCACTACCACAACTTAAACTACCGTTTTTTTCCGTGTATAGTGCGCCCCCATGTATAGTACGCACCCCTAAAAATGGCATGCTGATGCTGGAAAAAAGCTTGTACCCATGTATAATACGCACCGAATTTTTATGAATTTTTTTTAAAAAAAAAATTAATTTTTTTTTTTTTTTTTTTTTTTTTAAGTCCCAATGATCGTCACACACGCAGGGAGGCAATGGGTCCCATTTTTATAGTCTTTGGTATAGTCTTAACTAGGCTGGATGTAATTTTTTTTGTTGGCGTTGATTTCTCCGACTGCCCGTAAACGCACCACCGCGCTCCGTGCGCATGGAGCGTGTTTGAAGTGAACAGCAGAGAAGAAAGGAACAAGGCAAAGTGTTGTGAAATAAAATATTACCTGTAATAAGGATTTAGGTAGAGAACTGAACTCTCGCTCTTTATATAGCTGACGTGTCTTGCTCATCCGTTCTGCGCATCTGTAATGGCGGCCTCCGTATGATATCCGGTTTGCGTGTGTGCGAGAGCGAGAGAGAGCGAGAGAGAGAGCGTGCGAGAGAACGCTCAACCGTAGCGCGCCGCCGACCGCCCAACTGCACCGGGCTGGCTGATTATTGTGACAGAGCCGTCGCTGAAATTTAGAAGATATTTTTAAAGTCCTGATGTACTTTCTAAAATTTAAGTGGACCTCAGTGCGCACTGCGCAGGGAGCTTAATTTGGTGCAGCGCGCCGGGCGCTCACTGTGGCATTGCTTAAAGAGCGCCTTTGTGTTTTAGGATGAACAGCAGAGACCAAAGGAACAAGGCAAAGTGTTGTGAAATAAAATATTACCTGTAATACGCATTTTGTTATTTGCTGATTGAAACTGCTAATTAAACTGTGAATTGAAACTAATAGGAAGAAAACAACTCTCGCTCTTTATATAGCTGACGTGTCTTGCGCATCGGTTCTGTGCATTTTATTTCACAACACTTTGCCTTTCTTCTCTGGTGTTCACTTCAAACACGCTCCATGCGACCGCAATGCTCTCGTATCAGACGCTTGCTCGATCACCTGCTCGTTTGCTGTCCCGTGCGCGCACGAAGCGCGGTGGTGCGTTTACGGGCAGTCGGAGAAATCAACGCCAACAAAAAAAATTACATCCAGCCTAGTTAAGACCATACCAAAGACTATAAAAATGGGACCCATTGCCTCCCTGCGTGTGTGACGATCATTGGGACTTAAAAAAAAAAAAAAAAAATTTAAAAAAAAAAAAATTTTTTTTTTTTTTTTTTTGTACCCATGTATAATGCGCACCCCGGATTTTAGGACAATAAATTAGTAAAATTTTGCGCACTATACACGGAAAAAAACGGTAGTCGACCTTCTACTCCTGAAATTCCTTTCAAAATAACACGACCACCTCTACTACTACAAATTAAACCACCACCACCACCACAGCGGCACACTACTTGTAAATATAAAAGGCATTACGGTAAAAGTGTAATTGTCCAGCTAGCGATTTAATTGGAACATTCCGAACTGTCATCCAAGTGTAAAAATAAGCGACCCACCGTTCTGTCAATATTAAAAAGAAGAGAGCACAAAAACAAGCCCCCTTTAGAGGTTGTGCTCATAAACAGAGCGCCATGGAGAAGGTCTAAATAGAAGGGGAAAAAGCTAATAAACATTTATGGAGCGCTCGTAAATCGCCTGCAGTGACAATCAAGTTTTGTTATTCCCGCAATGTCATTTCAATGCCCTCTGCTGGAGACGCCATTATTCAATTGACACCCCCCGCCCCCCCCCCACCTCCCACCGTAATGACATCATCACCACTGGCCATTAATAACATCCGCTGAAGTGTACGTAGGAGTGACAATGTTATTTGCAATTTTCTTGACCACTACTTTTGTCTTGCGTGTCGCGATGTGGAGCAAAGCATGCTGGGATGCCGATGTGTGGTCTGGTGGGACAGTGATGGAGTGAGTTGTGTTTGAGAAGCTAATCAGCGTCACGGGCCATGGAAGGAGCCATCTGTCTCACGCCGGCTAAATAACCGAAACGGAGCAAATAACTTAGTTTGACCACGTACTGTAGCCTTTTGTGGCTAATAGGCGTCATTAACCCAGATGTGGCTAAATAAGAAAAAGAGCGTTCATTTGCCTTTTCATTGGAGTCATTTCACGAGGACACATTACCACGACTGACACGACCGCATACTTCTCCAAGCACTACTATTAGCACAACTACTGCTAGCTACTAGCTAACTACCATCACTACCACATGTGCTCTCTATATTTTTTTGAAGTACATTTCAGAGTCTCTACTTTTTTTGCTAAAGTACACAAGTTGATTTCGTAATTTTCCTGAGTACTTTTGCCATCTCTGAACTGTGCAAGTAAAGACATTTGAAAACGTGCCAGTGCCTGCAGCGGGGCCGCTTTTTGCATAGCTACGCGCTGATGTCTCCATCCAGGCAGGCGTGTAGCCTCGGTGATCCTTCAAAAAGTCCTCCAACACGTCCCCTCAGGTGAGCCTCTGTCATACTGCAGACAGATGAAGCTCTGCGAGGGAAAGCAAAACGGAAGAGGAGCCTCAAGAGTTTCTCCCGGAGGCCATTGGATTGTTTTTTTTTTCTTTCTCCAGACCTGTCACGTTGTGACAGAAGAAGGCCTAATGACGGGAATAACTCCTTCAAAGATGAGGAATGCAGGTTATGGCCTCACGTATGTGGATATTTGTAGCCCCCTTATACGTATGTGCAATAGTCTTTTTTTGGAAAATTTTAATCTAGGGATGAAAATAAAATGCCACTGGCAACACACAATGCAAAATGCCAAAGGCAGGATAACGAGCAGCAAACAGTAGCAAAACATGTCGACAAAAAAAATAACTGAGCAGAAAAAATATTCTCGCACTAGAGTTAGCCTTTCAAGAAGATCCCGCACGTGTTACTGGATTAATAACAGAATGAATAATCATGGGACAAACGAACAGTAGAGTGAGTGACCATCGAGAGCGGGCAAGTTTTCAGGCTGCCCCAGGGGTCCTCAGAGGCATCGGCCATCTGTTCGCGCTGCTATTTAGCGGCGTGGACGTGTGGCCGTTTTCTGCTTAATTAGGTCTAGTAAACAGGCGGCCATCAGAAAGCAGCTGCTAACATCACCATTAATACAAATACACACCCAGCGGGTTGTGAAAACAAAAG
Organism: Syngnathus typhle; assembly: GCF_033458585.1. Lineage (NCBI taxonomy): Eukaryota > Metazoa > Chordata > Actinopteri > Syngnathiformes > Syngnathidae > Syngnathus > Syngnathus typhle. Next base: position 2,793,607 of record NC_083745.1, read on the forward strand.
TATAAAAAAATAACGGCAAGGCTGGTGTCAGGTCTAAATACCATTAGACGTTATTTTACACAAAGAGGAGAAGACAACCGGTATTCGTTTTACTCGCGAGGAGAATTACGTAGAAGGCCCAGTTAGGGAGGGGAGATTGTGGCTGTAGCAACGCTGATTACCGTATTTTCCGGACTATAAGGTGCACCGGACTATAAGGCGCACCTTCAATAAATGCCCCATTTTAAAACTTGGCCGATAAGGTGACCAGCAAGGTTATGACGGGGAAACCCTTATGATGATATTAAAGATGGCCCAGTTACATGTAAAAAAAAAAATCTAAATAATCAAGGGGCACATTTTTTCAAATAAACAATATTCACAATGAGTAATGAAAAGTACTAAGCACAGAGTTGACACACATGCTATTGCAACATGTTCACATAGCTTTGCCTATGTTGTGAAATGACTCAAATAAAAAAAAAAAAAATAATAATTTAGCAAAAACAATAACTGACCTTTCTTGCACTGTATGTATTTTTTTTTAGATCCGATGGACAATTTCTGACTACCAAAAGCCAGTGCGAACGCAGTTGCCAAAACCTATTCTTGGAACCGACGACAACAAACAATCGTCTTAAATACTCGGTTACTTCCCACTGCTGGCTTTTCGTACAGCAAAGTTGTAAACTTGCGCGGGGGGGATAAAGTGGATGGCGCTGGACCTTAGCCAAATTTCCACCGGGCATTAGCGAGCAGCCAACTGGCGCAGGCCTCATTAAAGAGCACAGAAACCTATAACCATTAAAAGCCCATTAGGCAGCATGTAATTTTGTGGAACTAAATGGCGGAGAGTAATCAAAAGCACATGAAGCCCAGCTGGGCGACTGGGCAAACTGTTTGGATTAGCGGTGAATCCATCATTGGCAATGGCAGCTTTTCAGGGGGTCAATTTTACCCCGTGCAACTGCTACTCTTTCTTTTCGTCACTTGTTTTTCTGAACTGTGTCAACCAGATTGTTGGTAATCTCCTAATATAAGATAAAAAATTGTCTAGATAAGGGGGTGAAAATAACGATACGCCGCGATGCATCGTCGTAATTGTTAACGACGCAATCGTCCGATAGGAATAAGTGCCACAGATGTGATTCGAGGTAGATAATAGGCGAAGGAGAACGAATTGAGTCGTATTGCTACATAATTGGAGTGAATCGTATCCTATTGAATCGCGATCGGAGGAAATCGTATCACATCGCAATTTGTGTGCGTCCGACCACATCGTAATACGAGTGAGTCGAACCGCATCGTAATTTGATGAATAATATCTCAACACAACTGGAATGAATCATATTGTTTTGGAATCGGAGTCAATCATCAACATAACATTATTTGTTGTAGTTAGAGTGAACCATATTTTTTCTCATCACTGTAATCGAAGTGAATAATTGTTTTCCAATCGTATTAGAATCGGAATGAATCGTCGTAAAGGATTGTGTTGAAATTCTACCAGACCCGGAAGTATCGAATTCAAATGTATTACCTATTTTAGGACGCTGATGACTTCGACTTCTACACACAAAAGTGTACAAAGCAAAAGGTTAAAGTGATGATATTGAAATCGTGCAAAGTTGAGGGCAAAAGAAAAAATGGGGATGAGGAAAGCAGATGACCTCATCCATTTGGGATGGAGTCGGAGTGGGAGCGAGGGGAAATGGAGGGTTTCTTCTTTCAGCACCTCATTTTGCTTGCGCTCCACATGTGTCTATTTAGGCAGCAGCAGCACGTTAAGAAAACCTCAGGGCGTCACACGCAGGCCATTCCTCAAAAACCAGGCCGGATCGACAGCACTTGACAGGAAGTGACTTGTCTTCCGTTCCCTGCGCTCGAGACAGCTTTTAACACTAATCTGTGCTGGGAACAATTTGTCCGAATGCTAATTTATCCGCAATGCGTTTTTACTGATAACAGAGCTAGCTAATCCTGACTCAATCTGGTCGAATTTGTTTTATTTCACGCCAACGTTTGACACGCAGCCAAAAGTTGAATTTGCAGAATTCCGTTTCTTTTTTCCCCAAAAAAATAATTTGAGTAAATGACTTAATTTATTTTCACCACCCAACAGACATTAGCTAAACTACTCTGTCAGATCTTTACGGCAATCTTCCATCACGTTGTTGGATGCCGTCAAGCCAGCCAGCTAGCATGCTGTGGCTAATGCTAGCGACTTAAGCTAACAGACCAAAATCTTTGGTTATCACAGACAGCAAGAATGTGATTTTATTTTTTTTAGGTTTTACGTTAATGGAAAACTGTGAATGGTCAGAGGCGTAATATCGGTTAGCGTACTAATAGTACATCGGATATGATCGCTCTGCAGCGTTGTGTAAAGTACGCCGTGCTTGGTCGTGAGTTGATGTGACAGCTACGTCCATTTTAACTCAAACCGGGGCTGAGCACCAAATGGAGTCTTGTTTCCTAGCATTAACATTTGGTTTCATGAAATTGATCTTGTTTTTCCTTTTGGAATACAGCCAGTTGTTCTTTCAATTATGCCCTAAGCTAATTGACTTGACTGGAAAGTGACATTCCAGCACAGGGTTGGACCAACATGGCCGTACTATACTTTCACATTGCAGTATTTATTTATTTTTAAAATTCTTTCAAATCACCCCTCCCTTTGCGAGCCGGTATTTTTTCCCAAGGTCTTCTTATTCACTTTAAAGCTAAAAATAAAACAACGAACAGGCTGTTGAGCTCTCACTGTTCCACACAACGTGGCTTTAAGTGATTATGTGCCGTCAAAAAGCATTTTTGTTGCTGTACGCCTTATAAATCGGTGCCTTGTTCAAATAAACACTGAGAACGAGCTGAGGTCTTGAGAAATTACACACAGATGATGTGGGCAGACCCACACACACTGCTTACATATGAGTGAAAATTCTGAGAGTATAACTGGGGAAGGGAAAAAAAGAAAATAACATATTATGTGGTGCAACAAGGATGGCTCAGATTTGTCCGGTTGATTGTTGCTAGGCAGATTTTAAACGACATGTTACACATCGGTCGAGTGCAAATAAATCTTTGCTCAAAAGGTTGTCAAATGACAAAATTCAAAAAGAAACACGTATCGCTTCACCGTACATCCTTAATTACTACTTTCCTACTAGCCTGGGCTTTTCCTAGCCTGAAGAACGTTCAAGTGATGCTCTCCACAATCCGCTTCATCGAAACAAACTTTATTTACACCTTCCATGTTTACAATGCAGGCTTATTATAAATAATGAGCTCCCAGGTGGCCTTTAGAGTACCACCGAGCCACTTGTTTCCCTTCTTGAAAATGCCCGCATAAGCGTATATAGTTTACTGTGCGAGTTTTGAGTTTGCGTGTGCATGTGTGTGTGTGCTGCAGCGTTCACGCCTGAGGGTGGGGAGCAAGCATGCATGTGTAAGCAATGCACATATTTACATACGTGTGGAAAGCGGCCAGCTGTGTATGTGCGTGTTGCCAATTTTCGTGTTTACGTTTGTTAGTGCACCGCGAGAAGCTTCAACTCCCACATTAATATAATCACGTCAATGTGTATGTGTATTCCATACAAACAGTATATACAAACTATATACACAGTACGCACATATATACACATATACGCGCAGTATACATGTGGTAGTAGAATTTGTGGAATGTTAAATCTGTTATATTAATTCACCCTGGCTTGAAACCGTAACTCAAGCTTAAAATCCCGATTGGAACATTTGAAAACCTGAATTTAGTTGGAAAACTCAAACCTGCTCAGGAGCCCTAATGGGAAACCAGAATGGAATCACTAACTATACCTGACTTTTCCCTTTTTCTGTTACTTTTAATTCATTTTCTCTAAAATTCTTACCGTTTTTTTCCATGTATAATGCGCCCCCATGTATAATACGCACCCTAAAAATGGCATGTTGATGCTGGAAAAAAGCATGTATAATACGCACCCAAATGTTGACTCCTACTTAAGTCCGTAAACGTAAAATGATTTCAGAAAAAAGTTCATCTTTGGGAACAACCGGATGTTATTCTGCCGGTCAGTATCACTACGCATGCGCTAGCAAACTCAATAGCGAAGAAATGTTTCGGATTTGTGTAGGGTACATTGAGACGGCAAACGAGCAGGTGATCGAGCAAGCGTCTGATACGAGAGCATTGGTGTTCGTATGGAGCGTGTTTGAAGTGAACGGCAGAGAAGAAAGCGCATCAGTAATGGCGGCCTCCGCATGATATCCGGATTAAAAAAAAAAAAAAAAATTGTACCCATGTATAATGCGGAACCCCAGATTTTAGGACAATAAATTAGTTACATTTTGCGCATTATCCATGGAAAAAAACGGTAGTTAAATTTTGCGCATTATACATGGGAAAAAACGGTATTCCAAATGAATGACCTTTCTCTCTAACACACACAGCAGTATGACAGCATATTAGCTCACTCTCCAGGGGGTCGCTTCAGATGGTTACGACGTCGACTGTTTGTCATGAGGGCATCGCCAGTCTGTTACACATTTAGCATGACACCGACACACAAATACACAAATTCAACTTGGCTGTTTCAAATTACGTGTGCCGTCATACAACTCGCACAGTCACTGCCACTAAATGATAAAGTTGCGGAAAGACACACACACATTGTGTGTCGGGTTTGACATTAAAGCCGCACCAGAAGGCCGTCGTTTATGTCTGAATAAACTGCTGTAATTAGCCCATATGCAGCCCTCCAAAATAAAAAATAAAATAGACAATGACACTCAATGGTGACCATTTAATGGCTCCGCGTACACACTTAATCTAAAATGACTTTCTCTTTTAGTAATGACCTATATTTCACTTTGGCACGCGCAATATGTGAATATTACAAACTATTTTCCATCGCGTCGGCGTTGCAGAGCTTCAGATTTGAGATCAGCGCACCTTTTGAGAAGTCGGACAAGTTTGGACACCTGACACTCAAGCAGAGGATGTGCGTGTATGTTATAAACAAAGTATGTGTTCCAGTTGTATGTTGCGAAAAGGCAGAAACTTTTTTTTCGGGGAAAGGAAGAGAATCATTTTTTCGAAGGTTTTCGGGGCGCTGGAACGGATTAACGGCGACTCGATTCATTTCAATGGGGAAGATGAATTTGAAACTGGATCTTTTTTTTTTCTTCTTATTTTTATCATTTCCTGACACTCTATACCGCTAGTTAGCTTCCCCGGCAGGTGTGCACTCCTGCCGGGCAGCTGTCAAGAGTTTGGGTGGTCTGGCACTCTTCTCCCTTAAACCCTCACTCCTACCGTTGTCTATAAATACAAACTTAAATGCATTCAAAATAGACAGAGCATAAATGTTCAATTATGTCGAGACTGAGAGTCGAAAGAAGACAAACGCCGGCCGGCTCTGGGAAAACACACCGAGCCAACATGAGTTGTTTTTACATATCTCCCCACTGTTCCCGTAAATATGAAAAGGTCTGTAATTATATCATTATCAGCAATGGTTGCCATATTAGCAAGCTGGCCCAAAATGTGTTTAAAGATCTCCATGGGTGTGGAAACATCACTGGACACACACAAGTGACATTTTGAATGTGTATGGAAATATTACAGATGATTTAATTCCAGAAACAAAATGAAACATATATGTATATATAGATAAAATATGTATAATATATCTAAAATAATATAATATATATAATTAATTTTCCACTATGTCTTTCTTCCAACTTGAAATCTTATTTTGAAACATAATCTTAACCCTAGTTTGAACCCCAAGATAACTTAAATTTATATAGTCTTAAATTTCTTAAATTGAAACCTTGACCTAGACCCTAATTCAAAATCCCACTTCTACCGTAATTTTCGGACTATAAATCGCGTTTTTTTTCATAGTTTGGGTGGGGGGGGTCGACTTATACTCAGGAGCGACTTATGCACATATATATGTTTTTTTTCACTTTTTTGGGCATTCTATGACTGGTGCGATTTATACTCCGGTACGATTTATAGTCCGAAGATTACGGTAAACCGTTGACAAAAACCTCCACGAGAGCGTTTACACCTAAGTTCGTATCATAATTCAATTCATAAGAATTCGAGACCATGTGGTTCATCTCCAACTCGCTACAAAGCAAAGAAACAGCTCGTGAACGCGACCCTCCACCAAAGCGAGCGGCGTGTTGCTGAGGATTATCCAATTTCCTTACCGCCTGGCCAGATTGTTAAGTATAATACGCTCAGCGGCGGATCTCTCAGTAGGCCACCGATGGCTTTGATAGCCGGAGCTGCAAAAGCACTCGGGGAACATGCAAAATGCGACAAAAAAAAAAACACCCGCAAGTTAATCTTGCATGAAAGTGAGCAATTCAGAAAACAGTCGGTGGCTCTTCAAACACACCGAGGGGGCCCATTTTGTGGCTTTCCGGCTGCGGGCCTCACAAGAAGATGAGTTAGTCGTTGCTCACGATGGGTTCGCTCAAAAAGGGAGAAGAACAACGGATCAGACGGCGTCCCTAACGAGGCATTGCCGGCAGCAGATGTTGGTCGGGAGCGGAGGAATAACAGCCAGTGTTTTCATCTCAAACATCTCACACGCAATTACGCAGCCGACGGCACATCACTTGCGGTTCTCTGCCTTTGTTTTCTCAACAATTAGCTTTGTGTTTTCACAGAGGGCTACTTCTTCGGGGTTTGGACCTCACGCTTTGCACTGCCGCTTCGCAGTCAATTCGGGACTTGTTTGTTTTCACTCTCGACACCGTGAATTTGTTTGGGTTATTTGGATGATTCAATTTTCTGCCAGTTCTCCGTTTTTCAATTTGATTTTACGTTATTTAGCTGTTGTGTTGTACTGTTGAACACGCCACGATTTTATGATTTACATTTATACTGTTAGGTTTGTATTAAAAAAAAAAAAAAGCATAGTTTACTGTGATTTACTTAACTAGTTTTTATTTTTTGATATTACTGTATGGTATCTATTATTTTAATAGATTTTATGAATTTTTGCTGTTTACAGTTTCTAACATTAGTTTTTGTTTACTGTTCTTTTCTGGCAGATGTCTATTTATTTCTTTGCTGTGTTAATACTGCCTCAGAATATTTTTCTCGTCACTATCATTTAATTTATATGAAGCATTTTGGACGTCAATCATTTATTATTCACACATCTTTTGTTGCATTAATTAATTTCCGGTCATTATTTTGAAAAAACTACTATTTTGGATTTTTTATTTTTTTTATTTATGTTGATGTTATCTAATTCAGTGTTTGTTTACATTTCATTTCATTGAATTTGATATTGTTTGGGGCTTTTTGTTTCTCCTTTTCGAGGGATTATTAGCAGAAATTACATTTTTGAGAAAACCAACAGCCTATAACAACCCTAATTTGAGATTAAAATGAGACCCTTGGTTTCTTCATACCCGTCCATCGTGCTGACGCCTTGGCACCATGTTGAATCGCTGACCACATTGACCGTAAACATTTTAGTCGATGGCGTTTGAACGATTGGCGCCTCGTTCCCCTTGACCCAGAGGGGCCCCGAGCCTCGGCGCATGTTAATTAAACCAAACATAAGATAACGAGCCCATTGGCAGATAAAGACGCTATTACTTATATTTTAGCTCCGGGATTACAAATGTATTAGTCATTCATTCATCATTAACCACCACTGACAAAGTGTCCTTGACTAAAACACACATTTAAAAAAAAAAAAAAAAAGAATTCCCATGAGGAATAACAGAAATAATTTCTTCCAGGGATAAACTGTGACAATTGAGAATGCCCAAAGTGCCCAGGCCTGCTTTGATTGGTAAACGCCCGAGAGTGGCCTTAGATCCGATACTTGTTCTGACCTCGGCCCGTCCCTGCAGTTGCATGGACCAGGCTGCAGGAATCGGGTCACACCTGCAGTGTCTGGCAGGGTGATGAACGATGTTGCTTTAAACTCGAGAAGCTGTCGTCTTTTTACGGCGGCCTGTGTTTACCCGCCGTGGAAGGTCCATAATGACCACCTTTGAAGAGTCGCTTTCTACGACATTGTAAGGATAGAGCGGTCCTCAGACAGGTTCTGCTTCTCCTACGTAACTCCACGCAGTCTACATCAATCATCCGTCACACGCACCCGCAAACATGACACAACACGCACGTTGTGGAGAGTGTTGATCTTCTCCACTGTCATAAGAGGGAATGCAGTCCCAAACACAAACCTCAAGTGTCACTCAAAACTCAGCAAGTGGTCAGTTGTGTTGGACTGCCCTCTAAAGGCTGTTTGTTGCAACTGCATGCAAGATGAACACTGCAGGTATGTAACTTTTCACAAAAAGGAAAACAAACAGATCAAGCAAATCCAATCCAAATAGTTCAAGTAAACTATATTGTTTGTTCATTTCAAATTGTATAGTGGAGGGAATGGCTGGTTTTAACATCAGGTTCTTATCCAGTGAACTGCTGTGCATTCCTGGGACATATCTATCAACGCTCCTCGGAAAGACTTGCCAAATTCCTGCACGTTTCTTCTCTTTGGTGGACAGAAAATGATTATTTTGAAGCAAAGCCCGTGCGGCAACAAACACAATGGAAATGTGGCTTGCTTGTATACCAACCACGGAAATGTGCTGCCGATACGCCGGCTAATGTAAAAACCACCGCGCAGGCGATAAATCAGAAATAATACGAGGATGTTCCTCTATATTGTATTTTGTGGAGGATAAGAACGGTCTTTTTTTTTTACTCTCTCAGGCTCCATCATTCACAGCACGCTCGTAAAAACCGAAGCCCGCCGCGGCTTTATGGTAACTGCCGTTAGGTGCCTCCCGCATCATCGAGGCCTGCGGGCTGCCTGGAGGAAGGCGAACCAAGGGATGGGAGGGCTTATTGATGAGCAATAAACCTTTTGTTTTATTTTATTTTTAGGAAACTGTGTGTTTGCTTTACTCGAAAGGGAACTAAAATGCAACCGAGATGAGAGGGGGAGCGAGAAAAGAGAGATAGACACATGCACACACATTGAAGAGGGCCCCCGGCGGCCATTTTTCTTGCGCGGTCACACTCTTTTAGCCTCCAAGTCGAGGCATTCCTCGGCAAAATTTATGTCCAAACAGCTGCGCTCTCATCCGCCCCGGTGCACGCGCGCTCCTCGAAGACAACGCTGTCCCGAAGACGACCGAGGCAAATCGAATCCATTCCCCGTTTTCCGCACATTCCGAGCAGCTGCTCGGATCGTACACATCTGCTTTGACGCCTCGTCCGGTAGTTTCACGCCTAGGAAATTCACAATTTTAAATAAGGGGAAATCTCATTTGATTCCCAAAGTCACCGTGACAAACTTACCTATTCGCACCAATCCTTTTTTTTTTTTTAGTTCTTCTATAACATATTTGAGATAGCTATTAATACTATTAAGGTTAGCATCTGGTCTTCAAATTTCACCTCCTGAAGGCGAACGATCATTCAACGTGAAAAACGATCGTAAAAAACATTTTCCACCAAGACCACATGCCAAAATCTGACACGTCTTTGAGCGGCGTAGGGAACAACTAAAAGTCACAAAGAAGGAAGAGCAGGCAAACGTTGCCGCAGGAACGTTTAGAATTGCTGAGAAGAATGAAAGGATAAATTCCCCAGATTGAAAAACCGCCGCCGCGCTGTTTCCCGGCCTTGATTAGAAGGACCCACAAGAGTGGCAGGCGCATTAAGATAAAGATCTGGACTCTCCGAGAGCGAATTACACAAAGGAAAACAAAGGGCATGTGTGTTTATTAAAAGTGACAGAGGTTATTATATAGGGAAGTCTCATTATGGCTACACTGTATTGGGCTATTTTCTAATCACGTTTTTTTTGACGCCCCTCCAGGGCACATCCTAATTGTTACCATGAGAGCCTCTTTCAGGGAGCAATGTTCTGCTTGATTTACAAACAACACCAAACCACTAAAGAAAATACAAGCGGCCTATCAAAAACTATTACACAAAAAAAACATTCTTGCATGGTTTTGATTATAAGACAAAATTATTCTGGTCACATTATATTGAGTTGTTTCTAATATTTTGCTTACAAGAGTTTAACAGAAATTTTTACTTTGTTAAATAGAGAAGGGAATTTATGAATATTTATATTATGCATTAAATATTGTATTGCCTATTATATTGAATCGGAGTGTACACACCTCTGATGATGAATTAATGTAAAATAAATGTTTATAAATGACCTCTACAGGATGACTGAATTTTCATTAAAACAAATTTAAAAAAGTGTAATTTTTAATACACCACAAAGATTTCCATCATGAATGCAGGTGTTTATTTCAAGTTTCATTCCTTGAAGCAACACACAGTAATGCAAAAGACAACAAAAAATGTAATACTGACTGGATTCACAGAATCACTTTCCTCTTAAAAGTTGCAGAACTATCATAAAAAAAAAAAATCTATTAAATTTTGACTATGCTTGTAATACAGTCAGTTTTTCTTTGTCCGCTTTGCTGGCTTCGCGTCAGGTGTTTTGCTGTCCGCTGCTTTTTTTTTGGATGGCTTTGCCTCCGGATCAAAGAGGGCGTTCCTCATAAAGCGTCCGGCGGCACCTTTATCCAGACGAGCCGCCTTCTTCTTGTCCGTGATGGCTTTCACTCTGTTCATATAAGTCTTTATTCGCTCCTGAGAGGTACACAAACGCACTAGTGATGGACATTGGCCATTTCTATTCTTCAAGTTACAATTTAATTCTATATTAAATCAAATACTTTGAGATTTATTCTGCAAAATATTTACAAAGAACAATTATAATATCCACAAATATTAAATCCTGCCATGAAACCATATGTGGCATGTTATGTTACATTTTAGCACTAATACATCTAAAAAATATATTAAAAACAGCTAAAAAAAATAATTTGAACATGGGGTACTAAAGTAAAAAAAAAAAAAAAAAAAAACTTTACTCTCAACAATTATAATATCCACAAATATTAAATCCTGCCATGAAACCATATGTGGCATGTTATGTTACGTTTTAGCACTAAAACATCTAAAAATATATATTGAAAAAAAGCTAAAAAAAATCATTTGAACATGGGGTACTAAAGTAAAAAAAAAAAAAAAAAAAAAAACCTCTCAACAATATGAGAAGTGATAGTTACGTAGCAGTCAGTCGCTCTGGAAGTCCAACCATCACATAAAGGAGGCATTCTTCTTGGCGTTTCCAACGACACAAAAATCGTCGTCTTCAACTCAACGTACGACTTCGGGACGGCGCGTTTTCAAGTTGGTATCGCGTATCTCGCTTCTAATACGTGTACTCGCTTATTAAACACCTGGTTTTTCCAGAATTTGCTGGCATTTCGCTGGCATGTACCCAAGCATCAGTTTTAAAAGTAGATGAAGCTCGCTTCAGCTTGCTTTTGTGTTTTTTTTTTGTTTTTTTAATCCCGGTTAAATGTCATTGCAATGCAAATCACATAAAAAGCAGCCAACGCTTGCCAGGTCAATTCAACTAATCCTCTGAATTAAATCATTCAGAGGATTTGTTGAATTGACAAGGAATGGTGGCGGCAAGATACAAAATTTATATTGAATTGTGAAGGCAAGTATTACAATGTAATTCATTAAGTGATAATGTACACACCCCTGATACAGATAGTGAATAAATGTAGCAATGGTGGCAAAAAGACCAAAGATGTACATACCAGTTCTTGTTTGATGCCATGTTCTCTTGGGTTGATACCTTGTGTTACCAAATACACTGTAAAAGATGGAAAAACGTAATTTTAAGAAAAACGAACTTAAAACAAAAAACTGGAGAAGAGAGTATTTACTTACTCCAGAATAAAGAATTGAGTGTGTACGCAGACATCAGATCCAGTTTGGCCATGTCTAAAGGATCCAACTGTCGACAGAAGAACATTTTTTAATTCCACATAAGACCCAATTCTACTTCCATTTAAGCAAATCATACCTTTTGATCCAGTTCATTTCTGGGCTTCGACATGAGCGTGCCCAACATTTTTTGGACAGAGGCCACCGACGATTCGAAACCTTTAAGCTGCTCGTCTATCTCGTAAGGATAGTCCTCCGTCTTACCGTCTGCCGCCATGGTTCTGTGGAAAACCCAATATATTGATGGTGAAATTACGCAAGCCTTACATGAACGAAAACAATGAAAAGCTGTTGATATTTACCTGTAGGATGCTAATGTTTGCTCTTTTCCGTTCGCCACGATGGTCAAACCCGGATGTGACGTAGGGTATACGGATGTGACGTAAGGTAAACGGATGTGATTGCTCTACAGCGCCCTCTATCTATTGGAGTGTGCACTGTTAGTGTTTATCTAATACTGTATGTAGTAGCGAACCAGTTTGTTCACTTACCTTTATAAACTAGTAATCGAACTCTAAAAGGAAAAAATATGATTTTTTGTTAATAATTATATAATAATTACAAGATATCGAGAAAAAGGCACTATGTCGTTTTTGTCTTTTCCAAACGACATGGTGGAGTTCGTATTGTCTCCACAAGAGGGCAGTACCACACCGTTTGAGAATGTGCGTAATGACGTACTCACTGTGTGCTCGCTCAAGTTAGTTGAATATAAACATTCTCACATCGTTTTGTGATTAAATTTGAGCTTTCACATCATATATTTGGGTCTTTTTATACCTTAAGCCTCACAGCATTTACGTGCAAGCTATACTGTCACATCCTTCACTGGATGGACAAATGAAGCAAAAGGTCAGGAAGAAAAGATCAAATTGCCAGCTTTGACCTTTTAGCGTCTTCATTTCAAAGTCAACCCTTCCTTCAAAAGGACCATACAAGGGTGGGACTTTAATAGAGACCGAGATGTGTTTTACTTTTTTGAGGGACTTTCCATTTGGTAAAGTGGCCTTTATTAAATAAATTAAAATGCTATTAACCATTCAAGCCACACAGTCCCTGGCCTGTATGTTTTGGGCACCAGGTGGCAGTGTAATACGAAAAAGAATTTCAAATGTACTCAATAAGCAGTTTAAACAGTTTTCCGAACTTAAGAGCATTTTAATTGTAGAAAACAAAATTCTTCACACAAATATTTGGACAAACAACCATACCATGTTCTTTTTTTATACATCCTAATAACAGGATTTTTCACTTTAGAGGCAACATTGTGGTTATTTTTCAACATGTGAAAAGCCACATCCCATTGAAAAAGGTCCAGTTTCGACTTCCCAGTGACTTTGTTTTCACACGGTGGCGAGTTTGGTGACGATGAGCACGCGCACCGTCTGGTCGAAGCCGGAGCAGACACACAGGCCCAGCTTGTCGGGGCTCCAATCCAGGCTGGCGATGGGCTGCGTGGACAGCGTGACGTTCTGAAGCAGGCTGACCGAGCCAGCCACGCCCACGCTGGTGCCGTCCGAATCCTTCTTGCTGCGCTGGGCGGGATACTCGCTAGTTGAGAAAGGGGGGATTTCTTTTAAAAAGCCTGACTTGTGTAAGGTGAGAGAAGACGCTCGGATAAATACATTTGAAAATTCTGACTCACTATTTCCACAGATGAAGGTTGCCTGAGCCGCCAGCTGTGAGGAAGACTTCTCGGTTCTGAGGTAAATGTCTCACCTGCCAGATGGTTGATTTATGAGCCTAAAAAAAGAAATATTAAAAGAGGATCAAATTAACTCAATTAAAACGAGGTTTTTCTAACGCCTGCTGTCAATCATGGCGGCAACAAACCGCAGAGGAAGACACAAACACTTGCAGCTGTGAAAATGCTCCCCGCATATCCCTTGGAAACTCACAAATGGAAAAAAAAACAAAAACATAAATACTACCTTCTCGGAAATGGAGGCGAAACCCTTGGTGCGGTGCTGAGTCCGCAAGTCAAACACGTGGAATTTCCCCTCCAACGAGGTGGCCACCATCTTGTTCATGTTGATGTCCTTCCTGTCAAACTCCACAGAGCACACCTGGGGAAAAATAGGAGGAAAAATGAACGGCTATTCGTAGAATGCCCTGCTACCGATACCAAGAATCTGCAAATAATTCAATCCTCACCCCGTTCTTAATGTTGGTCTCCCAGCGTAGCGACATGTTACGCAGATCAAACAGTTTAATGTCGCCGTTGTCGTAGCCGGCGCACACGCAGCGGTCCTGATCGTTGAAGGCGTGGCCTGTGAGCACAATTGCCAATTCAGAAGGTCATATTAACCATATCCTCAGGTGAGGAATCATGTAAGAAATAAAAACGGGTCTTGAAAATGAACTGGTAAAAGGGCGAGTTGCCATGGCGATGCAACGAACCAAAAGCAACCGTCCAGCAGTCTCGCTTGGTGTCCCCTTCCACGGGCTGCATGTTGGCCACGGGCGAGTCACGCTGCCGAGGGTCCCACACTTTCACTGTACCTAAGAAAAGAAGACATTGTTTGTCATTTCTTTTTGACCCCTAAAGTTATTTAATGAAAAGATCTGTTTACATGAAAGTACGATAAACAAAAATGTACCATCTCTGCTTCCAGTCACAATTTCTGGGGCGCCGTCGCCGATGTTGAGGCCGCCAACGGCGTCGATGCAGTTGACAATCTCCTTGTGGGCCTTCACGGAGTACACCGGGATGTTGGGCTCCTCCAGATTCCTGTGGAATTGCTGCGTTAGCCACTTTAGAAAGCTAAACTAAAGACCTCCGTCTGGACATACTTAGAGATTACCATATGTTGAGATTTCCGTCAAAGTCCCCAGTTGCTATATGTCTATGGCTAAGCGATGAAGCTCCGAATGTGCCGCACTTTATCGGCTTGGCTTTCTCTACCTGGAACACAGAGGACACAATCTTTACAACTAAAGGTCTAATTTGTAGCATCTTCATCTGTGTGTGTGATTTATCTGTTTTGAAAACAATACTTTCCCCCTGTTGGGTTTGAAGGTCTCCCGTTGCTATGGAGACGAGGCACCAACAAAAAAAACGAAAACCCCTTTTCCCCAAAGTCTTGAACCGTGAGTTATCTCACGAATGTTTAAAAAAAAAAAAAAAAAAAAGACATATCAATGTTTACCTCTTTGATTAGTTGAGCCTCTCCGTGCTGCATTTCGTACATTTGAATGACTCCAGTTCCTCTCGGGAAGTTCCCGAGACACACGAACTTGGAACTGCACGGGATCCATTTGCAATCAAAAACGGTGTAGTTTAAACTCTTCTGGATGTGTGCGATGATTTGGGGCTTCGAAAGTGGCGTCGACATATCGTTTGGCACACAATAAACGTCAAATTGTGTTGAAATGTGAGAAAATTAAGCTAGTACGTGCCCAAACACATGATGCCAGAAGCTTCCTTTAACTCCAGAACGACGCTACGTGCCTGAAGACGTCACGACTACTACTGTTTAAAGATATGCCTGTAAAAAAGACCCACTATTGTTTCAAATAAACATTTCCTATATTCATCAAAAAATAACCTTGCTCTTTTCTCCTATGGTAAATTAACACGGGTGCCATTGTAATGTTAGACATGGAAATAATCCCTATTCACATTTTGCTTTTTGTTTTGTTCAGGCGAAATCGACGTTGTCCTTTTAGGTCTTTCCAGTTGCACGAGGACATCATCACACTCCAGGCTCACGATTTAGCCTAGTTTTTAACTTCACAATCGAACTTTTTAAACGTGAATTTCACCATGGATCTGGCGACAAATGACTCAATGGAAGCTGGCGCGGTAGAAAAGCAGGATGACACTGACAGTTTTATCAAAGTTAAGTCTAAAAAGAGCCAAAAGAGGAAACGCGAAGCAGCTGATATGGACACAGAAGGTCCAGCAGCAAGCAAGAGGCCACAGTTTCCACCTATATCTCAAGACAAATTAAGGGTATTAACGATCGTGTTGTATGTAAACTATTTAAAATATATAACAGAAGTGTGAATGTTTGCATTTTACAGGGAGCGGATCAGATGCGTAAAGTGGCTGTCCCAGCTCACCGTTACACACCGCTAAAGGAGAACTGGCTGAAGATCTTCACTCCCATCGTGGAGAACCTGCAGCTTCAAGTCCGATTCAACCTCAAATCGCGAAATGTGGAGATAAAAGTGAGTGTCTGACACTGCAGTCATTTTCAGAGGAAAATGACATCAGTGGTGATTTATTGTGTATATTTTGCAGACTTGCAAAGAGACACAAGACATTGCGTCACTCACTAAAGCTGCAGATTTTGTGAAAGCTTTCATTCTGGGCTTCCAGGTTGAAGTAAGTGTGTTACAAACATTTGTTTTTACAATAGAACTTCATACAAATGGATATCTGTTTGTGGTCTCTTCCCAGGACGCCTTGGCTCTGGTCAGACTGGACGAGCTCTTTCTCGAATCCTTCGACATTACAGACGGTAAATATAACCTCTCACAATGTCGACCCCACTGAATGGAAAGGTCAAAGTCTTTGGGGGGGGGGCGTTCTGTTTTTGCAGTGAAGCCGCTGAAGGGCGATCATTTGTCCCGAGCCATCGGCAGGATCGCTGGCAAAGGAGGGAAAACGAAATTCACCATCGAAAACGTTACCAAGACTCGCATCGTTCTGGCCGACACGTCAGTTGATGAAAAATAAGCCACAATTGTTACACTATTTCTGGAGCTATGTGTTGATCATGATGATTTGTGTCCACAGCAAAGTCCACTTATTGGGCTCCTTTCAAAACATTAGGATGGCCCGGACAGCCATATGCAACCTCATCCTAGGTAAGTAAGAATTATTTTACATTTCAGCCATTGAGAATTACAGTACTTTGAAAATGTAAAACACTCTCAGTGGTCCATTTGATTCATAAATAAAATCTTACATCTTTATCCACAACAGGAAGTCCACCTTCGAAGGTCTACGGAAATATCCGGGTAGTCGCCAGCAGAGCTGCAGAAAGGTTCTAAACCGGTCTTCTGTGTTGGGGTTGATAAGAGTTCATTTCAATGGAATCATCATGGACTTGATATCATATGAGGAATTGGAGATTGGTGGGGTGAATGTTTTTGTGTAAATTTTGTGTGTATATATAAAAAAAATATGCAAATCATCAGTAGACTCACTCCATTTTGTGCAGATTGGTCATTTTGTGTGGAAATTAAAATGTTTTTTTTTTAAATACAATGTCTGAAACTAAAGGTTGTTAAAGAAAAAATGCTAGTTTCAAAAAGGGACAACTCATTTTAACCATTCAGTTTATTTAAACAGTATTTCAAGTTCATATAGTTGTATCAAGTTTCCAACAGTCCCGCAGCATGCAGAAAAACAGAAGAACAAAAATCTTAAATACTATATCATAATACAGTAAATATTTGATATCCCACACACACGCAAACTCAAGACGAAGCATTTCCAAACCAAAGCATAAAGGAGTCAAACTATACAGAGACAGAAGTGCGTTTAACAAATATATATATACACAAAATATTGAAGAAAAAAAAAAAAAACGCGTATGTGGCGGTTAATATTATGACACGCATTGTACTGCAGTTAAGTTCATGTGGAGACCAACCATTTGGCAACATCCATTTTGTGCAGATGATTACTATCCACATCAGCATCCATGTGTAAACAAGATTATTCGTTCCAAACGCGTTCATCTATACATGCACAAAAGAAAAACTCATTTCCACATCATGCAGCTTCCAGTTTTGATTATTAATTCAAAGCAGCCCACCCACTTCCAGTTTATTCACTTGGAAATATTTGGAAATATTTTGTCATCTCAGGCCTGTCTTAACAATAAACATGTCTTAAAATTTACATAGTATGAAAGCTGTTTTGTTTTTTGCGAAAATGTTTTAGCGATTTACCCAAAACGCTAAAAGTCTTATTCCAGCCCCATCCCGTGACAATAAAAGTGCTAAGCAGCTAACAAATGCTAAAAAAGGGCAAAATACTGTTCCAGGCATGTCTAGCCAAAAATGAAGCCGATCTGACAGATCCTTTTTTTTTTTATAGGAAATTTTTTGCAGAGAAGATGATCTCACAGTTGTTAAAGTTTGTCTCACCAAAATCCTCTAATTTCTTAAAAATTATACATTTTGAGTAATTGTAAGTGTGCGTGCGTGTGTGTGTGTGTGTGTGTGTGTGTGTGCGTGTGTGTGCGTGGATATGTTAGCTTGGCACTTCATACCCGACCATCTAGTTCTAAGTCAAGTGTGACTGAATGTATCCATACTTTTCTGACGTATAAAATAGAAGAAAACAAAATAAATATGTAAATTTAAAAAAAATGGAATTCCCTCCCTTCATCTTACAGTCACTTCCTCGTCCTTCAGTCTCTCTCTTCTTTTCTTTTTTTTTTTACCTGGTAGGCAGCCTCAGCCTTTCACTTAACACTTCGCTGTGGAAAAGCGACACAGAAATGTTCCGCTGGTGGACACTGAGGCGGGTTTTTCTTGATTTAGCCGAGCAAGGCGGAGGAAGCGAGCGTCGAGGAGAACTTGGGCGGGGAAACTTGCACGAGCTGGAGAGAGGTCGAGAAGGGAGGTGGTGGTGCGCTCACACATCCACCACCATCTTTTTGTGTATGTCCAGACCGCCCACCACCTGCAAAAGGAATGGAAATAGGTTCTAATGAGTGCTTTAGAACTTCTCTGTAACGCTTAGTTGCTTGGAGTCACCACTCCTGGATGGTGTTCCACAGGGTTCAATCTTGGGGCCCCCCGCTGTTTCGTATATTTGATCACTTCATCGTACAATCGGCGCCGTCCGGAGAGAATTCCGACTCACCGCGCAGAACTCCTCGAATGATATTCTGCCGTCGCCGTCTTTGTCAGCATTGATGATGGTTTTGTCCACAATCTGCTGGAGCTGCGTGTCTTTTAGGTTGTTCCCCACCATCATCTTTAGTACCTGGAAAAGTTCTCCATTGGAGATGTAGCCATCCTTGTCCATGTCGTAGATCCGGAATGCGACTGCAAGGGTGGGGAGAAAAAAAAACAAACTCGTAGAACATATTTTTCTCGTTCCAGGAATAGTCTGTCAAGAGTTAACTTACATCTAAGTTTTTGCTCCTTGTCGCCTTTGACACTGAACTGTGACACTCCCTCGATAAACTCTGTGACGGCAAAGGGTCAAAGTCAACAAACGCAGAGGTGACTTACTGTACGATAAGTCGGTATCGATATCTGAGGAGAGTACACAAACGTCTCCGCGGCAACGCCGGGGGCAATGAGACGCCACCTTTAAAGTCCACTTCTCCGTTGCCGTCCGTGTCGAATATGTCGATGACCCTCTGCACGAGAGGGTTCTGCTGTAACTCGGGCAGCGACATGAACTCCTCCACGCTGAGCGAGCCCGAGTTGTCAAGGTCCAGTTTCTTGAAGCGCTTCCCCAGACGCTTGATCTCGTCCGGGTCGACTGAGATGGGAAAAGATGAGACGTTTTAGTGCCGATTTGGAAAGAATCTTAAAAGTCCCAATTCGTTGATAGAACTTGCAAGTAGGTCAAGGATATGGCTTGCGGCGTGCAGATGGCACATTGTGTGGAAGACATCTGCTGGTTACCAAAAGGTCCAGGATGTCAGTTTCAGAACTAGAATCGATAACCACATTGTATTCTAGATTTGATCAACCTTCAAGAATTGTGAAACTGCTGCGGCCACTATCCTACGCTCCAATGTTATTTATAGTTGAAAAACCTGACCCTCCATCTGAGTCAAGGGAATCTCCCCCAGGGAAACCCCTTCGCAACAAGGAGGTCCAATCAGAAACTCCAGACAGGCTAATGACGCCTTCATGCTTCTGGCTCAAGCTTGAACGACATTTAAACGGGTATTTGTCGCTGTCTGACATTTTGAAACCAGATGCTAGCCCCTTGCTCGCTGACTATCTAAGCTACTTTTCCAACAGACCTCTACCGTCTCCCTATCCTGTACCGCCGCGATTTCGACATCATGTTAAAGGCACGCCAGAGGTGGAATGCCACCGGACACGCCCAGGTTCTAAGACCCGAGGCTCCCTGCTCGTATCTCTCTACGTCGCGAGCTCTGTCAAATAGAGGTCAAGTCTCCGGTGAGTTGGTAGAGAGGCTGCCGACGGAGATCCTCCATGGGTTGAGTTCTGGGTCATTCGTTATAGAACGGCACCACCACTTCTACCCCCTCCCTCGATTGTGGCATTATGCCTGGAGACTAATGCTAGCAAGTCTCAACTAACCATCTGTTTGGGTTACTATGTTGACATCGTTTCTATGCGATGGGAAAAAAATATGGGACTATCCAATCAAAACGTGTATCTCCAAATGAAGTACGTGTTAATCATGCGCCATGGAGGTCATCCTTGCAGTCCTTGAGCCTCGTCTTCACTATACAGCCCGGCCCCGGCGCTAATTGAAACGGCACGTGACGTTGCGCCCGTTTTAGCGCTTCCATGTGCCAGCGACAACGAGCTGCGATGTCGTGGCGATAATTTCATAACGTAAGTGAACTCGATCATGGAAGT
Source organism: Syngnathus typhle (assembly GCF_033458585.1). NCBI lineage: Eukaryota > Metazoa > Chordata > Actinopteri > Syngnathiformes > Syngnathidae > Syngnathus > Syngnathus typhle. The sequence goes on from NC_083745.1 coordinate 2,814,014, forward strand.
CTGTAAATAGTCTGTTGTAGGTGCTTAATTGAGTGGTGGCAATACTTACAATGCGTGCACATTTCCAAGGGGTAGCTGGCTTCATTTCCCTGAGGAGAGAAGAAACGAGAGCTTATTGATATTGGAACGACATACGCAAAGTCTTCCAAAACATTTGCTGAAAAATTACTTTTGCTAATTATGGTCATAACGTCTGTTTTTTGTTTTGCTTGGCATATTGAACCAGGGCGCAGCCGTTAGCGATACCAACCGAGCCAGCAATGGATTGTCTGTCGGGCAGCCAACCCCCCCAACCCCCCACATGGAGCAATATATTTTCGAAATCAAGCTGTAAAGTTCGCATTCTTCCTCTTCTGTTAACCCCGAGCGTAAAACCCTGTTGCAAAACTGCTGCGAAACATGACACGTGATGATGCAATCGCAGCAGACTAACCTACTCCCCCCCTTTTTTTCATTTGTCAGCTTCCACAAATAGACAATGAGCGCCGTGTGCCAAGACAACCTGAGGCTGGATTTACGCTCTACGGTTCAAGTGACATTTTTTGGCTTTCGTGCGTTACAAATCGGATATGCAAAATAGCAAAAAAGGTGAATTAGAATCTGATTTTACAGGTTACTAATTCATTTTCTTTAATGTTGAGTTACCGTAATTTTCGGACTATAAATCGCACCGGAGTATAAATCGCATCAGCCATAAAATGCCCAAAAAAGTGAAAAATATATATGTATATAAGTCACTCCTGAGTATAAGTCACCCCCCCACCCAAAATATGGAAAGAAACACGATTTATAATCCGAAAATTACGGTAGTTATTTTCCATAAATATACACTCAATCATATCGGATATGCGTCATTGAAATGTACAAGGTTTTCTTTTCTTTTAAATAAATCGAGCTCTCAATCGGAATTGGCCACTAGGCCCTACAATGTAAATCCAGCCTAGGAGAGGTTGTGGTATTTTAAGATCGGGAAAGAAACACGGGCGGAATTAGCCATGAGATTACACGAGCTAACAGACAAGAATCTTGCGGCTCACTAAAGAGACGTCCAAGTCAAAATGCAAAAAAATTAAAATCCGCCGATCCAACGAACCACCCGGGATATATCCACATGCGGAAACCCACTCCAATCCTCTTCAGATGGAATAAATTCAAGATGGATGGAGAAGGAGAGGCGGCATTGTGCGTCCTTATTCATAATGAATGTTTCATTCGCAATCAATAAATGCTAACACTAATTTTGCATATGTAAGAGCTGGCAACCCAAATAAGCATAGCTAATTATAGACCTGCAAAGGGGGGGGGGGGCATATCCCACTATAACAAGTCAACCCACACATATAATCACAGTTTATATGACAAGATAAGACCTTGAATAAAACCTGAAAAGACACCTTTTTCAGTCCGCCAAGTCCACCGGCACCTCGAGTTCTTCGGGATACGAGTTGCCGATCAGGTCGGCAGCAACGGATACGATGGTGCCGGCCGACTTCGCAACAAGCTGGCAGTTTGGCTGAGAGTCAACAATTCTTCCAAAAGGAGGTCAAGGGCTTGCTTCAAGCTACTGGCGCTCGAAACTAAGCTTCACTGCAAAACTAAATATATCTACATTTTTTTGCACATCAGGTGCACGTCCTTCTAAAAGGAACAACTTGAACAATGTTTAAAGTGCGGAAAATGTGAAATATCCAGATAGATCTGATACAGCTGAAGGCCAGCGCTATAGAAAAAGTGTCCACTACCCACCAGTAGTGCTGCAAAGCGGTGCCAACACAACTGCAGCGATGTACTGAAAACTGAGTGGGCTGCGTGAATGTGCGAATGAAGCTCTTATCTCTCGTTCCGTATTAGCTGCAGCGGCGTTTGATTGCTCTGCAGCACAATATGGACACGTAGGACATCCTATGGGTTGTCGTCAATTATGTTGTTGCGATTTGTCAACTGTGAGTTTGTTTCGGGGCAGTCCGGTGGTTCGGTGGCTTTTGGTGCCACGCAATGCTGCGGAGAGAACTTCAAACGTATTCATCGTGCTTGTGAGAAGATGCTCCCTGGGGGCATGAGGGAAACACCCTCATGCTAACATGCATTTTTATGGACGGAGAAGATCTGCAGAGACACCATGCACATGAAGATTTGAACCTCAAACCTCACAAGTGCATGGCAGATAATTAATTATACAGATCATTTATATTTAATTGCAGTTTTGCAACATTGGATTACTGTTTATCTGGCTTTAACTACTACTTCCTTAGGAAATGACAGTTGCAACTGTAAACACCAAAGGGGGGGGGGGGGGGGGCATTAAATAAGACATTTGACACGACGTTCTTGAATACTTGTATGAAAAAGATTTGACACGAAAAACGTTGGAAGGGAAAAAAAAATAACAAGACCACTGACAAGGGATCAAGAGGCGCGAATGTGGGCCAAAGGCTTCAGGCTACTGACAGGCAGGCTAGCCCCCCCACCGCCACCACCGCCCTCTTCTGACAGGGACAGGACGATGAGCCACTGAAGTGGGCGAGAAAGGGAAGGTCCTCTCGGGAGAGGAGGGGGCGTCGTGACGTCGACTTTAAAAGCCAAATAAGCAATAAAATGGCGTATTTGATCGACAAGAAGAAGAAAAAAGCGCGCGAGACAGCTTACCATGGTGCTGTTCGGTTGAGGAGACCCAGGGGATGTGAGGAAGACCGTGGAGGGAGCGTTCCGAACGCCGCCGCGGTATGTCCACTAAGCGGGGGAAGAGCCGATCACGTCTCGGCGTTTTACAGGCAACTTCGGGGGCTCTCTTTGCAGACTCGCTCTCCTCCTTTGCCGAAGCTCCAACTGCAGCGGTAAACCGGCTTGGGAGAGCCGCTAGGGGGAGGAGACTCGTTCTGACTGACAGCCAGGAACTGAGGGGCGGGGTTATGATGTTGCGTTCAGAAATATGGGATTCCCGAGTTTTATTTGATTTGTGGCGGTTGAGACCTTAAATCAACAAAGGTCGATCAATTGTTTTTTGTTTTGCTCTTTTCAAAACATTTTCTTGTATAGGCTATTTGTAACATTTTCATGATTTCTATAAATGTCTAAATACTTACCAGGTTGGTTTCCCTCCCAGTAATGAATTGTTTGAGCGCCCCTTGGTGGCGATTTAACGTCACTGCACTGTGCCTTTTTTTAACCTGCACTGCACTATGCATCCAAGTGGACTGCTTCTGTTGCACGTTTAATCCACTAACATACTTAAGTCACGCCATCATTAGACCAAAGTTTGTCTCACGCATGCTCGTTAAATCCTCGCCGGACCTTCTAAACCACAGTTCAATTTTAAATGGCTTTAAAGATGAAGCAAAGCTGTGCAGAAAAGCACCGTCACACAAACAAGCTAGCATGGCCTCTTGAGCACCACTTCAGTTCTGTGTTTTTTATTCTTGCATAGTTCAATTGCAAATTATAAATCACAAAAAAAAAAAACAATACGCATTTAAATGCATGTCTTTTGTACAAAAGATACATTATATTTGGACAAAAACACAAGATGGACCATAAAAATATCAGATATAAAGATTTCACAGATTAGAAGAGGTAGAGAGAAAACAGACGATGCAAACTATCGTATAATAATACAAAAACTGTCGACTCGGCAAAAATACAGGGTTCAAAACAGTGTATAGAACATTCCGTTGAAACACAAACCATTTCTTTCACAACCTCACTGGTAGAGCTTTTTTTTTTTTTTACCATTTATAAAAATACTCATGCTGTTGCCAAACAACAACTCACAAACACCCACACAACAGTTTAACTGTACTTTTTAAAATCGATGTTTACATTAAAAATCAAGATGTCAATGTTTTCAATTTGATATTTCCAAAATGCACCAAGACAAACAAGTCCGTGTGTCAAATAAAGGTCTCTTTGTTGACCCACATGAGTGTGCGCGTGTCGTTGGGTTTGCACTCGTACTCGATGCTGTTGAAGCTGTTGCCCCACTGGCAGTGGTCCCGTTTGTTGTAGTTGTAGTATTTCACCTGCCACACCGTCTCAAACGTGCCCGCCTCGGTGAACTGTGACACACACACCGATTATTTTTTGAATGCATTTAAAATATGGCTACATCACTCCTGATTTGAAATAAACGCGCACCTCGATGCTGATCTGAAGCGGCTGCCTCTCGCCGCTCTTGGTGTGCGCCACGCCCTCTGTGTCATACAGACCAGTGTAGACCACTGACTGAGGGTCCTTGGATTGCCGCTCCAGGGCAAAGGTCACTCCCCCCAAGGTCATGGACCTGCAAGAAAAAGAAATGATGAAGCGCTGATACATTGTTAGCAAAATGCTCCTCCTAGTTACGGACGCAGCTCTGCTTACCTTTTCGTTCCGACATCCTAGTGTTTAGGTCGGCCTAGGATTTCAACCGGCCCGGCTGATTATAATATGGTTCATTTTATTTTTTTATTTTAGCTGCCAAGTCAAGTGATTCATTCTACAGCTGTGCCCCAAATACCGTCTGACATTTGCATCATGCTTTGTGTGTGACCTACTTTCACAAAACCTGGCTCCATGATTCATTTAAATATCTGCACTTTATCTTTTTGAGGCATTAAATAAAGGGAAAACACACAACATTCATCACGACATCACAGGGGGATAAAAAAAAAAACGTTTCGAGTCCTTGTCTGCCCTGTGCTAATCCCTGAACCTGATTTGAGGTCACCAGTCAGATAGAATCCCAAATCAAATCAGAAATGGAGGTCTACCTACGTGGCCTCTACCGCTCCGGGTTTAACCACCACCTCGATTTTGTACTTGGAGCCGGTGAGCAGCTTGATGGTTCGGGTTTGCCCGAATCGGGCTCCGTCGGATTTGAAGTAGACGGCAGTGTTGTTAGGAAGCATCTTCAGCGAAATGCCGATTTTGACGAGCTGGGGAACGCCAGACATGTCCACACACCGGTCCAATTAAATCCGGGATGGTGTCCCTGAGACCATATGGGTCCGCTCGCAAAAGGAAAGTGTTGCGCGCGCAGGCTGAACTGACTGGCACGATGCTTTAATCCCAATCCAATGTTCAGAATGTGTCTAATGATAATCCCGAGCACTGCTCTCTCTCTCTCTCTCTCTCTCTCTCTCTCTCTCTCTCTCTCTCTCTCTGCCAAATAACAGTTATAAATAGAAACGTAAATGACAAAAAGAAAGGTCTAATTATATTTTAGGGCACCATTCTCTAAAATAATGATACCGTGGTATAAAGAAAAACGTGGTTGAAAATAAAAAATCTCTGATGGAATTGCAGTGTAATAACAATATTAAGACACACGGGGGCAGTGTTGGAAAAGCATAAACGTAATGTTCTCGTCTCAATGTAGAGCGGTGCTGCCTTTCCTCTGTAAAATAACTCTGGGTTAATCATCTTTATTTATAAAGCCCTTTCACAACAGCTGTCGCCGCAACAAAGCGCTTTACAGAACAAAAATATAATTTTAAAATTGTGAATAATCTTCGCCCACTATGCGCAAATAAATGAAGAAAAAGAAAATAAAGTTGGTGACGCAATTAAAAAATACAAGTAAATGAGTTTACAGTAGTCTGAGTACTTCGTCTGAGTAGTCGGTCACCTAAGGAGGGTGGTGAGAAAGAAACCCGAGTGGGAGGGGGAGAGCCCCCCCCCCTTCTCCACCCCACCCCTTCCCCACAAATGTCTCCATGGATCCACTTCTTCACAACCCCACTCTTCCGCTGTCTTGCACACAAGTGTTCGGACCGAACAGCCACATTACCATAAAAGATGACGAGTGTACACTAAAAGTCTCCAAAAAGATCGATCCTAAACTAGTGGAGCCACCACCGGCCCCGTGTGAATGTCCGCCGGTATCCCAGCGCCCTCCACGCCCGTGCCGGTGATGCCATGCCGAGGGGTCACGGCGGCGACGAGAGCGGCGGCGGTTGTGGTGTCGGTGTTGTCGGTTCCGGAATCTGGCTCAAGACTTCCCCGGGACGCCTGGCGCGGGACTTCCCCCCGAGGGATGTGGAGTTCGGCCAGACGACGATGAACCACGCGGTCGTGGCCGGGGATGGGTTTGGGCCGCCCGGTGCCGCCGACCGGAGGAAGCATGGCGCCCGGCTCAGCCTGCTGGGCAAGCCGCTGGCGTACAGCGCGCAGGGCGGCCGGAGGAACGCGCGCTACCGTTGGCTCCAGAACTACCTGTACAACGTTTTGGAGAGACCCCGAGAGTGGGCGTTCGTCTACCACGCTTTTGTGTGAGTCCACTTTTATTAATATGATCATAATTCTGTTTTTTTGAATGTCAACTTTAGGGGTGCTCAGCCTCCCAAATCAATACAATTGTCATTTTTAACCCCAATAATTGTCGACAAAACAATTTATGATCTTATCAAAAGCATATTTAGAAATTCTGGCCAATTTATTACAAATCAAATCGATTATTAAGTCTCTTTTCTATGGTAAGTTTGAAACGTAAACAATCGTCTGTCGCATCCATTGAGAGGATGGTGAAGTTCTCCTCTCCCAGTTTGATCCACTTCAATTCCAAGCGCTGACTCACACTTCATCCGTGCATCCTCAGCTCCACCAGCATTTTAAAACTTGAACGGAATCTCAACTCGAAATCCCTTGAGCTGTCATCGCACGTAATTAATGAACTGACAAATCGTCAAGTGTCAGCAGGTCGCCCGACCCACCTGGCTGCCATGTCAGCTGCACTGCTGACTTTTAAATGGGGTGAAAGGAGCAATACACAAAGCCCTGGAAATAACTTCCAATCATGTCTTCTCGTCCAGCATGAGTAGTTCAGCTAATGACAGACGGTAAGTCAACTAATTGGTCACGTATGATCCTCTGATTTGTTTGCATTTCACGCAAAACCCATCAAAGGCGGGAATATGGCTTTATCTAACCGCCATTCCTCAAATGATTGCTAAATGTGTCATCCACTTGCAGAAAGAAATGCCTCATCGCTCCGGAGAAACAAAAGTTTCTCATCAACTGATCACGAACGACCTCCACTTCAGTAGATACCATTCCCCGATTAATTACTTCATCGTCAAATAAGCGGCTCACCCTCGAGGTGACAGAATAGTCGTACAAGTTACCAGAGCCTACTTGAGGAAATCAAGTCATTAGACATCGAGAACCTTTGCTCATGACAACACGGGGTGTCATCCGGCGGCATTTCGCACCCTGGATGAGGTCGCGCTTCGACAACCGACAACTTCCTCGGTGCGCTTATGTAAGACTGGAAGCCCGCGGCACATGCGCCGGGGCTCTTAGAGAAGGTCAACGAGCTGTCAGCTGTGCAGGCTGACTGAAATATTAGCCGGGGGCCTCCTCGCGTGACCGTCCCGATGATCTGGAGACACACAGAGAGACTCGCTGTGTGGGGAAAAAAAAAAAAAAAAAGTTCCGCCTCTACTTTGGTGTGAAAGTGGCCCATTTCCATTGTGTGCGTGTCTGGAAAAACAACATGCACTTTTTATTAAGCAATTAGTCAAGTCGCAGCTGAGGAAGCGTATTAACCATTCGCAGACGTATTTCCACATGGGATTCAGTTTCGTTTTTGGCTCCAGAATTTCATGTCAAATACCGTAATTTTCGGACTATAAGTCTCGTTTTTTTCCATAGTTTGGGTGGGGGGGGGGGGCGACTTATAGTCCGAAAATTACGGTACTGTTTTGAAAGTATGGTTTGTTGATTACAATTCATTTTTTCCCACCTCAAAATTTTACATAAAACACAGCATATTGTCAAAGTGAAAATCCTTATCAGGATATTTTGGTGAATTTATTTTAAAAAAAAAAGATCTCTAACTGTGGCTAGAGCATCTGCTCTATGTAGCGTGCCCACATGAATACAAGTGACTGTATGTGCGAGTAGCAGGATGTGGATGTTTTTTTTATTTTTTTTATTTGCTCAGGCGGGACAGCTGAGGTCGACGGGTTAAGTCGTTACATCTGCTCGACGCTTCTTCCTCAAGCTCATCCTCCTCTTCCAGCGATGCGTTACAGGCGCACCTACATGAGCTGATGAGAAAATATAATCATTTGATTTGGACTTAAAGGCAGCACGGTGGTGTAGTGGTTAGCATTTGTGACCTGCAATTTGGAAAATCATTTCTTTTCTTTCAAAAATAAAACAACATAATGGAAAAAAAAAATGGAAATTTATGAAACTCCAAAAACAATGTATTTATTTAAATTGTTTATTTTTATTTAAAATAAATAAATAACAACACTAACCTCAATATTTTTAGCGCTACGGGTTGACTTTTTAAACTCTCGCTGCAGGTGCGTGCCGACTTGCTGGGATCTTTCAGCTGTTCAGGGGAAGAAAAAAAAAAAAGTTTCCAGTAACAATCCAAACTTTCTTCTCCTTTTTTTTTTTTGTCTTAAAAAAACTTAAAACCGCCCAGAGTCAGATGCTACACACATGTGTCATCCTCTCACGGAGACGCAGACAAACACAAGAAAGTATGTGATTTATGAAAGAAATATTCACTTTGATCATTCGGTTGTGTTGAAACAGATGCGGTTTTGTGTGTGTCTGTATGTGTGTGTGTGTGTGTGTGGCTTATGTTTGAGCGTGTGTGTTCTTAATCCATGTAAACACGTGGAATCTTCAATGCGTAGCTGCATCGATGGACTGCCGACTACAATGTGAATATAAACATGAGCAATCTTCTTTGCCAAATAGTGCTCCCATTGGAAAACAGGCAGCATTAACATCCGGCTGCTTAATGAGATGGCGTGAAAAAAAAAAAAAAAAAAAAAAGTCTGTGGGACAAATCACGCATTCACAAATGACTTCCAGCCACAGTCGCACGCTCAAGATGATGCACAGTTTCCTGTCCGTTCATTTTCTTATTTGGATTTCACATGATTATTTAATTATTTTTTTTTATTTTCACATTTGGGAATAGCTTGCAAAATATGTTGAATGGTTTGAATGTGTCAAAAATTGTGTAAGGAGGAGGGAGCAATGTCAAATTCTCTTTATTGCCAATTTTATTTGGCTAACAAGATGTTCTGAATGAGCTGTGTATTTTGAAATTGGAATGGTTTGAATGGGTAAAAAAAAAAAAGTCTTTTTTTTTTTTCTCAAAATTGTTCATTTAACCTTTTTCTTCACTTCGAGTTGTCTCATTTCCTTTTCGTTTTTCTGCAATCAGTCCCTTCCAAGCATTTCACCCCCCATACTCCACATATGCTACGCATCATCGGAGACAAAATAGTTCCATTTCAAACATCGCCCGCCTGTACAGTTCATCGAAGGAAGGAGGGAGGGAAGGAAGGAAGGAAGGAAGGAAGGAAGGAAGGAAGGAAGGAAGGAAGGAGGTTGTACTGTATGTGTTGTTTCCTTTGAGTTCACTGTTTGGTCTTAAATCACTCGGGGGTATCAACAGAATGAAAACCAAGTGAGGTTCTGCCCCGAGGCGTGAAAATAAAAACAACCTGCATGGTGTCAATGGCCTCGGTGCCTCATTCACTGGTCTGAGTGAAGAGAATTGCAATTTTGACAGTGTGCACCAATCGCGCTGATGGTCCTGTGCAAAAAAAAAAAAAAGAAAAAAAAACCTCTCCATCTTCTTTTCACAGCTGCTCACGTTGGTGTGAATGGAAAAGGCTTTTCCTCCCAATGTTAGTCAGGCGATCAGTAATCATCTCCAATGGGTGGAAATCATGTTTGTCACGAAGGCTTTTATTCGGAAAGTTCCACGGATGTTTTGGAAGACATATGCCATGAAAGTAAATAACGCTGTCTTAGCGGCTTATTTCATCTATTGTGCTGATCTTCCAAGACAAAATTTTCCACACTTTTTTTATTTCTATTGACTTTAGCACTTCTATGCTATGCTATGCTATGCTATGCTATGCTATGCTATGCTATGCTATGCTATGCTATGCTATGCTAATCGTCACACTTTTACGGCAAAGAAACTGAAAACATCTTCAGAGGCACTTTTTGACCTTTTCGTTGCTATGCTATGCTATGCTATGTATGCTAAGCTAAGGCAATAAATAGTTTGTCAAACCTGTATCCCACTGGAATATATTCACCCTTGCCCAGTTTTAGAGTCTTTATTAAATTGTGTTGATATTTTAGTCTGACATCTAAGGCGTAGGAGAGAAAATGAACGTCCACAAATGGTCCCCAGGCTGTAATTTGGACACCCCTGGTCGTGTGTATTGTCTTTATGGAGCGCACTTACAGGAAGCAGATCCGTTCCCGTTGCGCTCCACTCCATTGCGGTTTCCCGCAGTGCTTCTTTTTAATGTGGCGCTAAACCTCACGCAAACCACAGATTCTTTCCATGGCTACTTTCTGCATGCGTGCTTGAGAAAGGTGCAGTTCCTCCGTGGTCTTGACTTTTTTTTTTTTTCCTTTGTAGCCCCGGAGGAGCCTTTCTCATCCATCTCCAAAGCATCAGCAGCGCTTTGAGCCAGTCGGTGTCAAAAGACGATTATTATTACATGAATCAGCGTGACCTCATTGGAAAGAAAAGCTGTTATGCAGACCTCACATCTCTGTTCTTTTTCATTCGGGGTTATTTATACAGTACAACAAAAGATATATTTAAAGGTGTAGCTTAATGTGACACTCGGCGTTGTATTCAAGGGGGATTAAATGTCCCTGTGGTGTAGCATTTGCTGTCCTGTTTGAGCCAAGGCACATGTTTTATGTTTCAAAAATCTCACATCATCCAAGGTCCGGGTGATATTGTCATATCAGTAGAGACAATTGGAAAAGAAATCATGTTAGCACAATGTAATGGAATACAACCATAAGTGTAAAAATAGAAACAATAAATTGTAGGTTTAATGTGAGTATTTCTGAATAGGTCCCTTCTAAAAGCTAAATTGATTTAAAAAAACAAAAAAAAACAGGAGATGATTATTGACTAGAGACGGATGCAAAATCTGCTTTAAGCCACTACTCACACTCACGCGTCACGATATGTCACCAACTAGTTTAAACTCCGATTTGGTGTTTGTTTTATCACACCTCTCGCGTTCTGTCGCCATGATCCACGCGAGCGTTGGATTGCAGCTGGTTGCGTGTCGTTCGTACATTAAGCGTTTTTGCGCCATAAAGTGTCAAAGGCAGACATCAGTCACAAGTCAGGGTGAGAATGTGCAACATTGGGAGGGATGTTGAGGATGGCGGATGTGCTGTGACATGCGAGCTAATCACGCAATAAGTGTGCGCTCAGTTTAGTGTGTGTCTGATGAGGCAATTATCAAAAGAAAAAAAAAGTTTTCGGTGACTTTTCCTCCCTTATACTGTCCAAATAATTGCAGCTGTCCGTCCATCTATCTATCTATCTATCTATCTATCTATCTATCTATCTATCTATCTATCTATCTATCTATCTATCTATCTATCTATCTATCTATCTATCTATCTATCTATCTATCTATCTATCTATCTATCTATCTATCTATCTATCTATCTATCTATCTATCTATCTATCTATCTATCTATCTATCTATCTATCTATCTATCTATCTATCTATCTATCTATCTATCTATCTATCTATCTATCTATCTATCTATCTATCTATCTATCTATCTATCTATCTATCTATCTATCTATCTATCTATCCACCCATCCACCCACCCACAATACTCAACGCTGCATATTATTTGAATCCTCCACATTCCAATCTTGTTTTTTGGCCTTAAGACAGAATTCTCATAAAAATATTATCCAAAACTCGATTCTAGAAATTCACTATTTTTATTTTTTATTTTTTGAACGACCTCTCTCGTATGCCGCATTTTGATTGCATCAGGCAGCCTCCAGTAATCCATCTGTATACCTTAACATTGAGCTGATATCAAAAACCCTTTGGGGCCTCAAGCGAGTGAATATTTGAGTAGGTTGTCAATGTGTGTGTGTATATGTGTGTATTTGTATGTGTGTGTGTACACATAGCGAAAACATCCAAGGCAAACCTTCCTAACACATTGTAAATAATTGATCACTGCTATTTATCCCAGGTGGCTTTCTTCTATCAATTCCAAGACGTGATACCATTTGATCGGCTGCTAGCTTTTCCCATGTGATTCATGACGCTGCTCTAATGACGGGATGCGAGGGAGGAAATCACGAGGGGGGGGGGGGGGGGTAATGGATATGCTGCTTTCTGGACCTGTGTGGCTTCATCTCATAGACCATTTTGCTGTATTATTAGTTTAAACTGTCATTACCGCAAATTATGATCTGAAATTGCTCTCTCGGCCACGCCCCTTAAAGGTACATGCCTATTACACAAATACCGCTGTACTTGTAGTCATTACCTAATGAACCGGTTCATTGTCTTTTACATTTTAGTTTGTATTTAGTATGTAATACAGTGCTATTTTTCTTAAGAGGGAGAAAAGTTCGGTATCGGTTCCTCGGTATCGCTACTTGCGAGTATTGAAAGAGTTGAATAATTCATACTGGTATCGGTCTGCAAAAAAAAAAAAAGATATAGAAACATCCCGACTTTTAAATTATGAAATAGATTTGATACAGGTGGGTTACGTAACGGGCTTTGTCAAAGTACTGCCGGTTTCACTGTAGTGTAAATCTGCCAGCATAGTCAGGGTTGCCCCTAGCAACCAGCGTTTTGACAGTAATCGGCAGCTCATATTTGAGACTGAAAGCTTGGCTTTTTTTTTTCACGTGTGTGTGTGCGTGCGCGTCGGCATCCTCGGGTGATGGTGAACAAGCCGCAAGGGGAGAGAGAATGTCCCTGTGAATGAAAGTGTGGGAGACACTTTCTCTGGCGGCGTGTGTTGTGTGTGCTGCGTGTGTGCATATGTGTGCGTATGTGTGTGTTTGTAGGCTTTGGGCCCAGTCCATTGACGGGAGTTGGGCCTAATGCGGAGTGAGGCTCTGTTTTGTCAAAGTAAGCTTTCTCCCAGGCCTGCAGCCAACAGAGCGAGCGGCCTGACACAACAGGACAGCTGGCTGTTTGGATAGTATCGCAGCTCCTATGTGTGTGTGTGTGTGTGTGTGTGTGTGCAAGTGTGCGAGCCGTAAACTTCGATTCAACCGAAATAGAAGCAGGTCACCATTGAGGGCTTTAACGGTATATGTATTCGGATTAGGATTTTTCAGTGGGCCACATGGAACATATTAGGTAAGGGTCACTCGGGGAACAAACACAGAGCAGCTCAGCCTCTGGCACTTGCGATACAGCCAAAGCAATAACAAGTGTCGTTTTGTATTTTTATAGCTCAATAATTCACTTTGTTCTATTACACTCGGTTCGCAATGATTCCATCTCGTCAGCCGCTTGGTACAGAGCACTCTGTTTGGAAGACGGACGGTCAACAGTGCCCACGTCCTGTTCGAGGAGCTCTTGTTGCACACTTCCTAAATGTCCCTCCCGAGGTCACATGGCGCGAGCGTGCACTTCTCGCTCCAATTGCTCCAACTGTTCCCTCGCCGAGAATGCAAGCAGCTGTGCAAGGAGGCGACCACCTCCATGCTTGGAAGCTCACGTTAGCCGCTTATCTTCAAATGAGTCAGCATCTCATTGAATCCAATACAATTTGGATTTATTCAGCCAAACTTCCCATTCAGATCAATTATATATGGAATTGTCCAAACTGTCACCATGGTAATTGTTTTCTAAAAATCACCTCCTCGTCATTTCGTGTCACGAGAAAAAAAAAAAAAGTCAAACGGCAAGGAACTCTTAACTATCCCGATAGTTCCCTTGATATCCATAAGAGACGCCTGCAGCCGACTCGTATACTTCAATCATTTATTATTCATTTATTTCGACCCGGCTTTCTTGCTTTTAAAGACGACTTTAATACCGTGGCTGGCACTTTACCGATTTCATATAATTCATTCTTCAACGTTGCCCTAATGCGATCCAGTGCTGCCAAGTAGAGGCAATATAATTTTGTGCAGGCAAAGAATAGCACCCCTAGACAGATACACTACTTTATTAACTTTCCATGGAAAATTTGACTGGGGATGTACTTTCGAGTTGGATGGGCGGTAAATGAGTGGACATTTATATGAATAATAATGTGTTTTACAAAAAAAAACACTAAACACGTTCCACTCGCTAAATAATTCACCCAAACGTGACCCCCCGATATGAAACAGATATCTTAGATTGTCAAGGTTTTTTTGTTATTGGTCACATTATTCTGGAAAAGAACATTACCCCAAATCGTCAGCCAGCCGAAAGGTGACAGGTCGAAAAAAAAGATTATTGATCACACACACATGGCAATGCTAATAGGCGAGGAGCGAGTGCCGGGTGACAAATGTCTCCGTTAGCCTGTCGTCTCCTGACCTTGTTAAGTAAAGCCAGGAGGAGGCGATGTTCCCGGGATGAGTTACGGTTGCGTCACCGATGCGTTCAGCCCAGCCGTATTAAAGAGAGGGAACTTGAGAGCAGCTTCTCCAGGCCTGGCTTGAACCCAAAATGGACAATAATGGATGGATCGGCACGTTTTTCATCCTGAGGCTTTTTAGGGCTTTACAATGGTGCGGTGCGGTAGCGCACCATTTGCTAACGATACCGTATCGCCGAAATCATCGGAATCGATGCACCATTACCGATTACCGAGACCATTTTGACGATATTGAAACCAATACTTTTGAATATCTCTGAGGGGCTACAGCTGAGTGGAGGCGCATAGAACGTATCATTAAAAATATTTTTTTTGACTTGACTTCTCCTTTAAGTTAATTATTTAATGATGTAAAATGTTTTAATAATAATAGGATAAAAATAATGAAAAAATGCAATTTCTTTTTTTGAAGTGAAATAGTTCCACACAGGCCTTTAACGATTTTTCCACTTTGAGCTCGTATAGTTGCTGCTAAACGATTGCTTCTGCTAAATGGATTTGGAGGCCAACACCTTATGGGCCTCCCCCCTCCTCACGACCTTTATGTATTATTGATCGTAATGATAGCGAAAGGACGCACACCTCCTTCCTGGTGATTAGGGCCGTGGCTAATTGTTGGATACACACACACACACACGCGCACAGTCGTAATGTGGAAACCATCTATCTGTCACGGCCTGTCTGATTCTCCTCCCCGTTGCCGCGACAACAAGCAACACTTTGGGCAACCTTCTCACTGGAGAGGGGCTGTGGATTGATTACCGTCTGTTGTGGGTGTTTGCGTGTCTCCGCGCCAAGTAGAACAAACAACACGGTAGATCGATGCGCAGGCCGACACAAAACATCCTCCAACTTTGTTCGGTTTGCTTTTCTCCACCTTCACTCCATTAATTGGCCGACGGGGTCCTCCACCGACTCTCATTATAAATTCATTCACGTATTTATCTGCATCAATTTGACAAGGTAAAAGTTTTTTTTTTCAATTTGTTTACGACTATGACAGCATCACATTTTCCTCCATATAAAGTCCATTGATCGGCTGCAAAGAACCTGCAGAAAACGTTTTTTTGAACTCTCGACAGATTCAAAACAGAACCAATATGTGGCCAGTTGTAAAATGTAAAAATAATAAAACCCCTCAAGTAGCCTTCAACAGTGGAAAACAAATGAAAAAAAATATAATCACACGTCATCAAAGGCTGACTAGTTTTATGTGAGTCATTTATTAGACGGTCATGAATGTTGAAAGCGGAAAAAAACGATTTCCCACGTCATGTGACGTCAACCAGAGCATCGTGTCGCGAGAGAGCTAGTCGTTAGCGCTTTGATTACGCATAATCGTCAGGATTATCATCCAATCAAATCAAGTCCTGCGCATAGTGGATAAAACAGACGAGGCCTCCTTTTTGTACTTATTGGGACTCTCCGTCTGGCCGTCTGTACTTGATGTGCTTTTAAGAACATGTCCCCTCTTTGGGAATACGGTGTGTTCCTTCGAAGCATCTCAACGATGCATGGCGTCAATGATTTACGTTTGGACACACGTACTTAACAAGAATTAAAGTCACTCATCTGGCTAAACTCAACTTTTCCTTTGTTGTTAGTCTAAAGTAGTGCAAGTCAGCAGGGACATGTTTTGAATTACCATCCAAAATGGATTAATTGTTTACATCAAACTTTAGTTTCATGAATTATTCAATGAGCAATTTGTGGAAAAGAATCCACCGTATTAACTGGAATAAGAAATAGCAGAATGCTGCACGCTCACCCGATGTGAATGCAAATTTTTTTTTTGTCCTGTGTTCCAACTCACAGAAATCCATTGAGTAGTTTTTGCTTTACTGTGCCAAACAAGCAACAATAAAAAAGAAATCTTTAGAATGACCTTTTATTCCCGTGACATCACCATCCTGCCACATTCCTGCAGTGTCTGCGAGGTCTCATTGATTTACATTGAAGCGCGCTCCCACACGGTGTAAGTCAATCACATTTGCTCCCGCGGCGCGTGCCAACATCTGACTCACAAGCACGGTTCAACTGGAATAAATTCACCGAAGAACAATCTGCAATGCTGCAAATGAATCGTGCAGTTGCGTGTTTATTTACCACAAGAGATAGGTTTGCTCTCAATATATATATTTTTTTTCCTTCAGCGTGATGGAATGTGGAGAGAAAATTGGAAGAAATGACACTACCAAAAAAAAAAGAAAAAAAGCTGTTTGGTTGCTAATGTAATTTCAGAGATACACTGGCTATGACTTCTTGTTCCGCTCTCCAGCGCAAATTAAATCATCAATACTCATAAATGTTGACTTGGATAATCCTAATGGCTCATAATGGAGTCTTTCTTCTTCCTCCTCCCGATCGCTTTCGTCAGCATCTCCGTCTCGCACGTTTGTACCTTTTTGTTTCTCTGATTTGGTTAAAGAAGCTAGTTGAAGCTTCTTTTTTTTTCCTAATAAGCTCCTTAAATGGAAAACATCAAAATATATGTCAAATGTTTTGCCACACAATGATTAGAAAACACACACACACATAGTCCAATAGGGTTCCTTTTCTTAAATGACAAAAACAGACACACACATATGAAACAAGAACTGTTAAAATGTTCCCAAAATAAAGATAGGGAAAATAAAAAGACAAAAACACACAGTACTAAAATGTCCACATGAAGAGACCTCACAAAGTTTGAGTGTCACTTGCGGTGCCGCACAATTAGACACACATTTTCTAGAAGAGGCTAAACTACAGTGGGAATTTCGAGCTTTTGAAACACATTCAGATTCACAATAAAAATCCCATACAAAAATAGAAAGATGACCAGTTGATATGTCCCCACGAAGATTAAAATGTCTTCACGATAAATGTATAGGGTGTCCTGAATAGAGCTACGTAGAGATTGGAAAACAGGAACACACACTCGCACACAGAATGATAATAGAGTCAAATGGGAGCTTGCTGCACAAAGCCAAAGATTGATAGTGAAATTCATCAAGAAGCTCTTCTTCCATCCCGCGGCCAGTCTCCTTCGAAAGTCATTCATCAATGTGATAAAAATATCACTTTGATAAACGACTCCAACTACTACGGAAACGAGAACGTCTCATCGACCATCTTGGGTCCGACTCTGAGGATTGTTTTTCAACTTGTTCACCGTGTCAAATGAGGAAAGGCGGGGATGGATCCGTTTTCCCGTTCGATGCCAGGGATTTATATTTAGAGGCAAGCGGGTCCGAAAAGACCCCGGCTCGGATCGGGTTACTTGCAGAGGCCTGGAGGTGGCGTGTGGACGTTGAGATTGTTTTTCAAAAGAAAGAGACAACATTTAAATGGCAAACACTGCGACATTTTTGTTACTTTCTCTTCGCTGATTGGCATAACCGTGGCATCATCATCTAATGACTCTGGCTTTTATTTGGCCCCGTGACGCATGACTTGTTACCAAACTCCCAAGCTAATTAGCCTTGTGTGCCAGAATAATTCATTTTAGCATCTGTTAGCCCATCCCTGTGGTCTTGCAGCCGTGTATCGTAAACATAAGCACACATTTTTGTCTCGCTGATGTGCTTCTTGGGCTGTAAAGATTTTATTTTTGCAGATTTGAAACACTTTCCAAATGATTTATTCGTGCCATTCTTTTGTCACAATACCCCGAGGATCAATAATTACAGCATACTTTAAACCCTATTTTTTTTATCTTGCTGAAAATAGGTTGTTTTGAGTGGGCAGTCCAATTTAGCTCAAAGCAATTCGTGTTTTTTATTCATACAGCAATATATTTTTCATTGTGTCTATGTGCTCTAGCCCTGCGACCGGTCCGGCGACCAGTTCGGGGTGTATCAAGTCTCTCGCCCAAAGTCAGCTGGGATAGGCCCGATCTGAAATAAACACCGACCTCCGTGTAAAGGGCCTTGTTGACAAGACAAATCTTCTCATTTAGCGTTGTGCTGTCTCGGGGGGGCTGATGTTAAGTGCAGTGGTCTCCATGGTGGTACCACCCAAAATAGACATCAAGTCGAGGCGAGTCTGTGGTTTCTTCCTTATAGCATGCTTGGAGGTGTCCTGATACCTTGATTTTCAACCCAGTCTACTGCTAACATATAGCATGCTAACAACCTATAAGAACCTATAATTCGGAATATATTGTCCCTAAGTGATGTGCTATTGAGTTTAAGAGTACACAGACATTAGTTCGGAGATTGATCCTAAACTGCTAACAGATGCTATGCTAACAGGATTAAAATTTCACATTCCTTGTTCTATTTTAGGTACTATTACAAATTAGGCTTTGGAATGCTGAGAATTGGTCAAATGTTAAGGGAAAGCTTATTTTCCTTCTAAAAGTTGTGTATATGTAGTGTGTTAGCATGTTAGCATGTAAAACTTCAACCACCGCACTGCACAGGCGACGTCAACACAGCCATTTAAAAGCCTTGTATGCGGTTAGCTTGTGTTAGCATGTTTACAAGTGTCTCGTCGTTTGCCAATACGTTTAGGGGCAAACCATGTGGGAAACTTTTTTTTTTTTTTTTTTAACTGAGTGCATTTAGTAGGTTTTACTGCTCGGTGGTGTTTGAGGAAAGAAGAGCAAAAACATGTCTCAAAAGTCAAACAAAAGAAATGAGTCAGTGGTGATTCAAGGTTCAAACCCCCATTGGATTTTAAGATGACCATCTTTGACCTGTTTGCTAACGAGCTCCGTGACCCGTTGATGGGTTCTGGGCGGTCTCCTCCACCACCACCCCCACTTTGGACGGACGTTCCTCTCCACCTTAGGAGTCTCTTAAACACGGTCAGCCTCGGAGGGGTGGAGGAGGGATGCACCATAGATGTCCTCCTGGTGATGGCTCTACCATAAACGGTGGTGAAATGGGAAGAAGTTCCAGATGCCGTGACGGGGACCAACACACACAAACATTAAGACCTTAACGGAAAAAAAACACCCTCACTATGTCGTGTAGGCCCTCGGGAAGTAGAGCGCTTAGCAAAGAGAAGTTTTAAGGTGATCGTGTGGTCATCACTCATCTCCAGGCAGCATTATAAGTGTGTGTGTGTGTGTGTTTTGCGGGAATGTAGGGCAGTTAAAAAGGGAAAGTGTATCCTTTACCAGCGCCACTCCGCACGGGAGAGGCCGATACGAAGAAGCAGCTGCCAAGATGCCACTCGAGATGTTCCAGCAGCTGATTGTTATTATTGATAATAATTATCGTAAAAAAAAATGCTAATGACAGCTTCGTGAAAGGCTGGGGGCTAAATTTGAGTGTTCGCTATCCAGGCTTAAAGAAAGGCTTTTTATTTAGGCCCCGCCCACAAATATACGGTAATGGATACATGTTATGTGTCCTACTATATGATCACTATGTACTCTGCTTCACAAATGCAGTGTATCAATTTAAAAATTGTATATTTAAGCCAATCAGTTTGGTAGACTTCGAACAGTTAATTCAGTAATTCTATCATGCACCACTAGAGGGAGCTAACATAACATCAGCGTCCCACACTTTTCAAATCACTTTTCGACTGCTTTTAATCTTATTTAATCGCCAAGACACTTTAGGCACGTCGCAGAAAGTCCTCGGAACGAAAGCCAACTTTCACATTTCGCTTGCTTCCCTTTTTTTTCTCTTTATGCATGCGTGTGATGTGGTGTCGGCATCCCGTTGCGTTGGATGGGTTGACGGAAAATGTTCTTGAATGACTCCAAACTTGCGGCGTAAAACAAGCTGGCTTACACGCTCCCATTTGCCGTGTTTGTGTGTCTTGCCAAGGGAACTTTAAACTGTGTATAACCCAGACACCGGCGCGATGACCGCCGCCGTTGATGCTGTCCAGACCGCCGTGTTTGAGTGTGTGCGTGTGTAACAGTAGTAGTAAGCCAGACACGACAGCCACTAATATTCCATTACGTAGTGCTTTCCTTTTTTTTTCCAAAGCGCTCAAATCATCAACTCTGCAGATTAGCCCCAGAGGGGAAGGCTGGTGATTACATTTGACTTTATATTTTAGGAATGAAAAGCATCCCTCGTTGTTGGTGTTAGAGAGAAGCAGTTTATCTTAGCTTTGTTTGTTTACTTTGAGGGAATCACCACAATGTGTCGCGCCAAACAAAAGCGTGGATATTACATCCTTGCTAGAGTGGATGATAATTGTTTTTCGAATCAAAATTGTGATTTTTTTTCACCATGTGATTACATTATTGATAAAGCTGCATTTTGATTTTTTAGAAAATTTAATTTACCGTAAATTTCGGACTATAAGTCGCGTTTTTTTTTCATAGTTTGGGTGGGGGGGGCGATTTATACTCAGGAGCGACTTATATACATATATATGGTTTTTTTTTTCACTTTTTTGGCCATTTTATGGCTGGTGCGACTTATACTCCGGTGCGACTTATAGTCCGAGAATTACGGTAGGTTAATTTTTCAACTTTCTGCGAGTAGAAAAAAAAAGCTTTAACAATTAATCCGATGTGATGCTTGCTGAAGTGTTACACAAAAAAAAATGTATGTCTGACTCATATGTTTTCAATTCTTCGGACATGAGAGTGTCAAGACGGAATTAATAAAAGCAGTTGATGTGCGAGCGGATCATCTCACACGCACACACAATCTTTGTAACAGATGTAGTCTGTCGTGATGCCTTCCATGATAAAGCCATATGTCACACGCACTCTGGACACGCAACCGTCGGAGCCGACGTCATGTTTCTGTCATGCCGCCATCAGCCAACCAGGACTGGAGGCAATCAAGCACCACTCATGAAAACCTTCCCACACATCCATATTTTTCCGTACTTTTGGAATGTCTCTCATCTTAGTTTCCTGTTCAGTAATATTAGTTTTTTATATGTAAATATATATTTAATATATATATATATATGTAATAAATAATAAATAAATAAATAATATTTAAATAAATAAATATATCTAAATATATGTTTTTTGTATAACAAACATGTTTTTATATATAACAAAAATAGACTACCCCAAAAAAATGCTAAATGAGGACAAGATACTTAAAGGTAAACAAAGCTGAAGAAAACATTAAAAGGTAACAAAAGTAAGCAAAGATGAAACAAACGTGGAAAAAAAAAAAGATCAACAAAAACTGAACCAAAATGAAGAAAGGAAAACAAAGATGAGAATAAGATCAAACAACATTTTTGATTGTTATCAGAATCCAAGTTATGATGTAGTTAGCGTGAGGAGGAAGCGATGGAAATGTGCCTGGTTGTGTTTTGGCGTTGCTGGGAAATAAAAGGCGCGACTTTTACGACCACCATCATCGCCGGCGCGCTCGAGTGCATAAACAGGATCGGTTGTGATGGAAAGGTTTGGCGACCGCTCCGTTCCGTTCTTTGTCATCGTCCTCCGACGACAACTTGTCCTGTTCATTATCTTCTACGTACTTGTTTTGTCTTATTTTACATTTACATTTAGAAAATATATATACTTTGTTTTTTTCTTTTTTTCAACCTTTATATTTTGTCATCTCTAATTAATTTAATTAATCTATATTTGCATTTTTTTGCTACTTTCCTTTAGCTCAAGCTGCTGATCCCAGCACAGAAACGTTTCAAATCCAAGAAATGAGATTTTTGCTATTTGACCACATCTCCAAGTTATTTTTATTTTTAGGAGGCGGGGGTATAAAACCTATGGTTCAAAGCGAGTATCTCATCTGGCCCTGTTTTGTCTTCCACATCCATCGTTGCATCTTTTTTTTTTATTCTTTCTTTCCATTCGCTCGCTCGCTCTCAGCCCCCTTGATTGAAAAGCCCTGCAAGCTTGGCACGCTCAGGAGGCGGCGGCACGTACGTACACATACGCTACGTCAGGATGATGATGTGTGGAAAACGGTGACCTGCGCTTGCATACCACATTCTCGCACAAACGCACACACATCCCGATGATTTATGGAGTGTGTAGGGAAGTTCTTAACACTCTTTACACCTATTACAAAGTGTTTTGCTTAAAGCCAAAGAGTGCGTGTGTGTGTCTCGTCTAAATGAGATAAATGTGTGTGTAAAGCGATATGGGCTTAAATCCAAATCTTTTTTTTCCCCTCCCATAAGAATCTGATTTCCGATTTTAATAGATTCCTCCTTTCCTATTTTTCCTTTTTAGGGTTTACATCATACACGTATATATACCGTAATTTTCGGACTATAAGTCCCGTTTTTTTTTATATATATGTTTTTTTTCACTTTTTGGGGCATTTTATGGCTGGTGCGACTTATAGTCCGAAAATGACGGTAAGCTAACGTTAGCTGTTTCTTTTTATGTTTCAGAAATAGTCACAAGAGCTGCAAAATTAGCAAAACCGAGTTGTGTTTGTCTCCCCCAGGTTCATCCTGGTGTTTGGATGCTTGGTGCTGTCCGTGTTTTCCACCATTCCTGCTCACCAGGAATTCTCCTCGCACTGTCTTCTCATTCTGGTAGGACACCCACACACCCACTCCCCCCCACAAACACACACACACGCAACTAATTCAGATGTGTGTTCTCCAACTGATGAACCATGCGAAATTGAAAAGGCTGAGGGTCTATTGACATTTATTGTTTTAAGCCGTAGGATAAATATCAGATTTCACCTCAGCGGTCTGAAAACGAGTATTTGCTTACCTACTCTCCAAATAATGTGGCTTTGTTCATTTAGCTTTGCCAAAACAATGACATGCTCGACCACTAGATGGCAGAAGGTACAATCAACCTGTGTGTGTCCACCTGTTGCCATTCATAAAACAGGAGAATAGCTTTATTGTTCAACTAAAAAGCCATTGTTTTCATGACGTGTTGTTGCCGTGTGTTCTTTTGCAGGAGTTTGTGATGATCGTCGTGTTTGGTCTGGAGTACATCATCCGAATATGGAGCGCCGGCTGCTGCTGTCGCTACCGAGGCTGGCAAGGACGCCTCCGCTTTGCCCGGAAGCCATTTTGTATCATCGGTATGACGCAATGCATTTTTATGTGCGTGTGTAGTTTTCCGGAAGGCAATAACAAAAGATTTGGAGTTGACTCGACACTTCAGAAGATGCAGGGTTGACCTTTTCCTCCTTCCCCAGACATCATCGTGCTGATCGCCTCCGTCGCCGTGGTTTC
This sequence comes from Syngnathus typhle, assembly GCF_033458585.1. Classification (NCBI taxonomy): domain Eukaryota; kingdom Metazoa; phylum Chordata; class Actinopteri; order Syngnathiformes; family Syngnathidae; genus Syngnathus; species Syngnathus typhle. The sequence goes on from NC_083745.1 coordinate 2,837,483, forward strand.
CGCCGGCAGCCAGGGCAACATCTTCGCCGCCTCGGCCCTGCGCAGCCTCCGCTTCCTCCAGATCGTGCGCATGGTGCGCATGGACCGGCGGGGAGGGACCTGGAAGCTGCTGGGCTCTGTCGTCTACGCCCATAGCAAGGTACGACGGCAGGGCCGGATTTCCATAAGATGATAAAACGAAAGAAATTAAACAAATGTGAGTCTTTTCCGCCATTTTGTTAGCAGCGGATATTTCCCCACAAGTCACCACGATCTTTTGATCCCTTTTGCGGTTGTGCGTGTTTCAGGAGCTGGTGACAGCGTGGTACATCGGCTTCCTGGTGCTCATCTTCTCCTCCTTCCTTGTCTACTTGGTGGAGAAAGAGGAAAACAAGGACTTTGCCACCTATGCCGATGCTCTTTGGTGGGGCACGGTGAGAAGCGCTCAGTTTGTCCTCAGCTCGCATTTTTGGAAAATAGACGATTCGAACCTCGGGCGCTTTCCTGTTGAACTTTCAGATCACTCTAACCACCATCGGCTACGGTGATAAGACGCCGCAAACTTGGACTGGGAGGTTGTTGTCTGCCGGCTTTGCTCTCCTGGGAATCTCCTTCTTTGCCTTGCCTGCTGTGAGACACGCACACGTGACGCATTTTGTGTGCGTTGTGAGTTTGATTCATTGTGTCTTTTTTTCTTTCAGGGCATTCTGGGTTCAGGTTTTGCCCTAAAAGTACAGGAGCAACATCGGCAGAAGCACTTTGAAAAGAGACGCAATCCTGCAGCCAGTCTCATCCAGGTAACACACACACACTCTGCACCCCCTTCTCTTGCAGCACTTGAAGATCAGAACCAACCTTCTTGTGTATTCCCCACTGTGTGTTTAATGTCACACAGTTGCATGTTTCCACCTCTGCTCAACCTCTCAGTGAAGTTCTCTGAACGTGTGTGTGTGTGTCACTGGTAATTAATGGCGTGAGCTGTTACCATGGCGATCATGCCCCGGACAGATGTACCTCCAGGCTGCAGTGATGTGTCACATCACACACCATACGTTTCTCCTTCTTCTCCTCCTTCTGCTTCTTGTTCACTTTCTTCTTCTTCTTCTCCTCCAGTAACTTGATAAGCTTTAACCCCAACAGGTGAACGCAACCTTGGGAGCAGATTCCAGTGTATCAGTCAAAATATGATGGCGGCGCTCATTTATCCATTACGCCTCCATGACACACACACACACACACTTTATACATCTCATCTCTACGCTGTGTTTTTTGGGCTGGCTGGTAGCAGAGAAAATGACCGCTGGTCCTAACACAGCCCTTCCCTTTTGCCTCACCACCACCTTTGTCTCATTGCTCCCCCGATGTGTGTGTGTGTGTGTGTAAACGTGTATACATGTCACCCCCCCCCCCCCCTCCCCCACCAGGCAGCTTGGCGTCTGTACTCCACTGATGGTGCTCGTCCCTACCTCCACGCCACCTGGTATCACTACCAAAGCGCCCTCCCCCCCCTCAGGCATGTATCCCTCCCACCCACCTCCACCATCACCACCGCCTCCTTCCGTCAAGCACACACACAAACACACACACACACTGCATCAACAGTGCCCTATCTTAAAAAAACAAAAACCCTAAAAAAGCTTTTTCTCTTTGTTCCTCCTCACTACTCCTCCATGCCCCCCCCCCCCCTCTCCGCCCTCCTTGTTTACATTTGACCTGTCAATCATAACTCATCCCCCTCCTCTGCACGTAGTGTGTCTGGCGTAGTTACGCTGCCGATGAGAACTCGGTTTCCGTTGCGACCTGGAAGCCTCATTTGAAGGCATTGCATACCTGCAGCCCCGCCAAGTAGGTGGAAGCCCCCCCCCCCGCCCAAACCTGAACCCGCCCCTCCTCGCTTGTGGACTCAAACCTTTTTCTCCTCCATCATCTTTGTGGCTCACGTCAATCTGTTCACCTCTTCACACTCTGGCATGTACCATTCTCACACACTCACCGGCCAGAATATTAGGCACAGCTGGAAAAAGTACTGACCACACTTCATGTACGCCCATCCAAAAGAAGATGGCCGAGCACTGGAAAAAAAAAAGATCATAAAGCACCAACGCTACGCATCTAGCATGTGCACAAATCCACGTTACATAAGTCCTCAGAGAAAATGAATACTCAAGTTAAAAAAAAAAAAAAATCTGTACTTCACAAATGGCTTTAATGAATGAACGGGTGCTTCTGAAAAGCCAAGCACGACACACATTGACGCCAGAAGTTCTTTCCTTTTGTTTTTGCTTGTCATCGTAGCCAGCAAATGTTCCACATTGAGCTCCTCATACCTCACATTATCTCCGTCTTGTGCATGGCTACAGCTTGCATGCGTTAACGTTCTTGGCTTCCCAAGCGCATCTCGCTCCCTTGAATGTTCTCCCGTATTAATCCTCTGGAACACTGACCTCTCTTCCCCTTTGTCTCTTATTTTTCATCTTCGTCGTCGCACTAACCTTTGAAGGAAAGAGCAGGGCGAGACCGCATACAGGTTTGTGCCACACACACACACACACACACTCTCGCTTCTCAAGTCAACATTCTTGTGAGCATGTACACTGGTTTAGACCCGAACTGCTTGATTGATTGGTGTATTGAAATCAAGTAGGCGGAGCATGTGTGTGAATGATAAGCCGGAGGGGTAAATAGTACATGCCCAGATATCAAATTGAACAAAAGTCAGCGGAAATGACAGACAGACATGAATCCTAAGTACCGTTTTTTTCCATGTATAATGCGCCCCCATGTATAATACGCACCCGAAAAATGGCAAGTTGATGCTGGAAAAAAAGCCTGTACCCATGTATAATACGCACCCATATTTTGATTCCTACTTAAGTCCGTAAACGTAAAATTATTTCAGAAAAAAGATAATCTTTGGGAACAATCGGATGTTATTCTGCCGGTCAGTATCACTGCGCATGCGCTAGCAAACTCAATAGCGAAGAAATGTTTCGGATTTGTGTAGGGTACATTGTGACGGCAAACGAGAGCATTGTGTTAGTATGGAGCGTGTTTGAAGTGAACAGCAGAGAAGAAAGTGCATCTGTAATGGCGGCCTCCGTATGATATCCGGATAAAAAAACAAAACGAAAAAAATAAATAAATTGTACCCATGTATAATGCGCACCCCAGATTGTAGGACAATAAATTAGTTAAATTTTGCGCATTATACATGGAAAAAAACGGTATTATTATCATTATTATTATATGCAAATGTTAAATATACATATACAATATATGTTCATGAGTCCTAAATATTGAAGTGCAATCAAAAGGCAGCAGAAATTGTCATGTGCATTTAGTCAAGTCACTAGGTTTTGGTTTTATGTGCGATGCCAGTGAATGCTCCTGAGATAAATCAAGTTGAAGTGGGGAGAAAGTTGCTTTCCAATAGAAACTTTAATAAGCCTGATTGAGTTTTTACGCTCTGGCAACATTTGGCCGAGTCCCGCTGAGCCAGCAGCTTCTGACAGCATTTCAATGTTTTATTTGACTTATTTATTTTTACACTCAGTTAAGCGACACAAGCAAAAGTGCTTGTCATCCTCAAACCAAACGTTTCATTAGGGCAGCCCACAGCCGCATCCAGCATGGCGAGCGCTCATAAATCCCTGGCTTTAATTAAGCCCAATTTGCACTTGTGATGCGGCTTTTTATACTTTAGTTTGTTTTCACGACTCTACTGTTTCACTTGACATTAACCACCGAGGGCTTTATTTGAGCTATTTCGAAAGACAAATGGATCGCCTTTTGGGCCCAAAAGGCTTTTTTTTTTATTAGTGCTAGCCAGTGTTGTTCTGTGCTTCGTGATTGGAGGAGATCTGCTGGTTGACATTTGCTATCTTCGATTATTTTTTTCCGGGTGATGGCCTTATCAATTGATTATGTTGGGTGCTAACGTAAATGCTACCTTGAGTCATGTGCCCGCAGAAGCTACCGAGTGATTACTTGCTAGTCTACCACCCGTGGGGGCTCAGTTTATTAAATCGGACTCCAGTTTTGTGCGCTGAAGACGAAATGATTTCCCTTATGACCGCTGAAAGCTAACATGGAGGCTCACGACGACAACACAAGACTTTACACCTTGACTGTGTTTGCGCCGATATTTTTTATGTGTACAAATGTGTGAGTTATTTTCACTCCCAACACCTTTTTTTTATTGTTTTCCTCTTCCCATGCACTCTAGTGAGGGTCACAGGAAATTCTTCCGAAGGTATACTAGGAAATACAGGAGGTACTTCCCAGCATCCCGGTTGCCCCGTCCTGAAACTAATCTAAGCCAAGCGCACCGCAAATTGCGGGAATGACCGACTAATAGCATGAATGAGAAATATACTTTTTATTTCAAACAAATTTTTGTTTGTTTAATTGTAAATTACGCAGAAAATTTGTGTCCGTGATTTGACGGCGTGGATATATAGTGTTTATCTAATATATTAGACGAGCGTTCGATTTGAGGTTCAGTCCATAGAATTGGTATTTTTTGGTTTATTCCTGGAATGTGTGTAAAATCCATTCAACACAATATTTTTTCATGCTAAAATGTTGTTTTTTTTTCGATGGCACTTTGTTTAAAATGTCAAATTTTAATTATTTACTTGCATTCCTTGGCGAGTCTTATTCATTGACTCAATGCCTGCTTTTAATGCCCGTTTCCTCCAAAAACATTTTGGACAGTTCTCTGAAATATCCAAGATTCTTTCTGGAAATATTCATTTCTTAATATGTTGTATTTATTTATTTATTTATTTAAATGATTTGTTTGTTTGTTTTTGTCTTTGGCCCTGCTTCGTTGCATGCTGGTCCAATTTGATTCAATTGCATTTAGCACTTGTTAGCATCTCAGCTACAGACTCTAAATTGCATCGTGAGCATTTTCCAAGTCCTTTGAAATGGTTTTCTGTAGCTCCTTGGTGTTTTCTGTCTCACGGAAAGTTTTGGTGAAATTTGCGGGTAAGGTTTGTTGTCTTTGTCGCGCTCCAGAATGACTTGCGTGACGATGATCCTGCAGAATACTTTTATGAATTGTGCGTAGATTAGATTATGGATTAGATTATTGTTTGATGGCATCTTGTTATTTCCCTGGTGAGCAAACTGGCTTTGTCACTTTGGTTTTTGGGCATGTCAGCTGGATGACGCTTGTTATGATGGACACACTTGAGCACCTCATAACGTTCATTTTCTGCTCTCTACCTCCAATCCCCCTCATTCCATCTCGGCCCTTCACCCACGCAGTCAAAAGTTGAGCTTCAAGGAGCGAGTCCGCTTGGCAAGCCCGCGGGGGCAGAGCGTGAAGAGCCGCCAGGCGTCTATTAACGACCGCCAGCGCTGTTCCCCCGGCAACGAGGCTGCGAGCGGCTGCGGTGAGCTAATTGGCCAAAGCCCCACCAAAGTGCAAAAGAGCTGGAGCTTCAATGACCGCACAAGGTTCCGACCCTCGCTCAGGCTCAAGAGTCAGACGCGCAACACACCTTCAGACGGTGAGCGAGCATCCACTCAATCGTTGGTAACATTACCGTAATTTCCGGACTATAAATCGCGTTTTTTTTCATAGTTTGGGTGGGGGGGGGCGACTTATAATCAGGAGCGACTTATATACATATATATGTTTTTTTTTTCACTTTTTTGGGCATTTTATGGCTAGCGCGACTTATACTCCGGTGCGATTTATAGTCTGAAAATTACGGTAGTTGCCTGAACACTACAAATAAAAAAAAGTCAAAATTGTTTATTCGTCTTTCAGTGGACGCCGGCATGACCACGGAAGATTCCCAGGACGAGCGAGGCTGCCACTGCGACATCACGGCCGAGGACTTGTCCGCTCCCCTTAAGGCCGTGATCAGAGCTGTCAGGTGAGCCCGTCAAGTGCTTAGCGCTATAAAAAAAAAAAAGATGGATGGGTGTGTCCAATTCGATTCCGCTTAATTGATCAAGTGGTGTATCCCGATATGTTTGCCGCCCTTGCAGAAATGATGGAAAAATTCTTTCCACGGTTGTTATAGTGTAGACTGAGTGTTGAAGTACCACCACTTGACCCCCCCCACACACACACACACACACACCATGAGGCCAAGCTTTCCCAAGGTGTCGGGTTTATGATCCGAGGTAACTTCTCCCCAGTGGGTACTGCTATAACAGAGGCTCATCTGTCACCTCTCAGCAGGAAAGACGGACAACTGCTGAGCCCATCAGGAATGGGGCAGGGGCAAGGGAAGCAAATGCGCAGATCGGCTTACCCGCATCAATATTATTGGCGTCACACACTCGAGTACCAGGGTTCTTCGGTTTCCTCCGGCGAAGTTGATTTTCACACAGTGTTTGCTTTGTTAAGCTGGGGAGGAAAGGGTGAAGCTGGAGTCTTGCTACCATCTGCTGTTTTTTGCCGGTTGTTACAGTCTCCGTCATTGTCACGCTTTAATCATATGTGTGTGTCGCTCAGGATCATGAGTTTCCACGTGGCCAAGAAGAAGTTCAAGGAGACGCTGCGTCCGTACGACGTGAAAGACGTGATCGAGCAGTACTCGGCGGGACACCTGGACATGCTGTGTCGCATCAAAAGCCTTCAGACCAGGTTGGAAAAATCAACCGCCGCTTTCATTTGGCATCTCCTGGATGTGGGCTCTCTTCTTCCTTCTACAGCGGATATAAAAAGTTCACACACCCCTCTTGATACGCGTGTGCTCAGGCTTTTGATCAGCTGTATGCAGATTTTTTTTTTTTTTTTTGTCTCCCTCAGACTAGATACGGTTGTAGGTCCTGCTCCGAGACCCCTCAGCCGACACGCCAAGACCTTTTCCTCACCCTCCCTGCATTTGTATCACAATCAGGCCCGGAGGAAGTCGTCCACGCCGGGGTTAGACCCGCTCACCGCGTCCGATATTCCCTCAACTAACACGACACTAATGTCACTACCAGGAAATCCATTCATCCTAGTTTTCCCGGAAAAAAACATTCTTTGACGGCCAGTGTAAGAGAGGCTATTAATTCTATGTCCATAACATTAGGTACACCTGCACAGTAATAGATTGGCTGTATAATTTGTATGGCGACAATGTAACTAAAGAGTAGGATAACTGGACTAACATGAATTAGTGTGTCGGTGTGGAATGGCCAGTTGTGCTGTGCTTGCTAGTGTAGAGCTTTTTAGATGGCATATGATTATTGTGATAATTGTAAAAGTCGTTATTGGTAATGGTAATGTATTTTAACGGCAGGTGTGGTGTTTTTGCTGTGTCCAGACAGGCCAACTTGAGTAGTCGACTCAGGAACATGTCCTCCCCCGCCCTGCATTACAATTATGGCAACAGGAAGAAGAGCTCAGCCTCAGGGTTGCCTTTTTATTATTTTTGGAGATCGTCATTATTTGGATTTTTAATTCTTTCGCTTTTTCTCGTCTGTCTGTCATTTGGTTGGTTTTGCCTTTGCCGGATGGTTGCAGTGCGCATGTTGGGGGGAATGATGGATACCGTAATTTTCGGACTATAAGTCGCGTTTTTTTTCATAGTTTGGGTGGGGGGGCGACCTATACTCAGGAGCGACTTATATACATATATATATATATATATATATATATGTTTTTTTTCACTTTTGTGGGCATTTTATGGCTGGTGCGACTTATACTCCGGTGCGACTTATAGTCCGAAAATTACGGTAGTTTGAAAATAGTTTTTTTTGTGTTCTTTTTTTAAACTTTATAACGGTACAATTTGACCGCAACATACTGTGTGCCATGAGAATTCAATTGGAATTGGATTTGGTGTTAATGTTGGCGTGTTTTTCTTGGGACTTGTGCTTTTGCTTCATTTGTGGAAAGGCACATTTATGGGTGAAGATGACAACCGTATGACCTTCACATCTCAATGGTTTTTTTAATATTACTATGACCGCAATAACGCAATGATGTGTGCTTTTTTTTTTCCCCTCCCCTTTTTATACTAACCAGGTTTGCATCCAGATTTGCTCTTCAACTTAAAAGAAAGTCTGGTGTCGCCTCGACTTTGTGACGATGTGTTAAGTAAGACCAACGTGTTTGGATTTGTGTGCGTCAGGGTGGATCAAATCCTGGGCAAAGGCCAAATTGCCGTGGATAAGAGGATGAGGGACAAACTGAACCCGGACGGAGATGCCCACGATGGCGTCAGCATGCTGGGCCGTGTATGTAAAGTGGAGAGGCAGGTGAGGAGGCCAAAACATGGAACATGGTTCTTCATTTCTGGTTGGCTCTCTGTGTGAGATTGTTCTCTCGCTCGCTTCCAGGTTTCCTCCATCGAGTCCAAGTTAGACTCCCTTCTGGACGTGTACCGCCAAGTCCTGCAGCGTGGTCCGTCCGCTTTGGCCCTGTCCTCGCTGCCGCTTTTCGAGCTGGACCGCCACCGTGACTGCGACTACCAGACCTCCATCCTGGACCGAGACCCGCCTTCCCCGCAGGGAAGCGACAGCAACGCCCACCCCAGGGGTCTTCGGCTCATCCTGGCCCCGGCCGACAGCGATGAGGGTCCGCCGGACTCTGCGCCTCCGTCCTACCCGCCGTCCACCGCCTCGCTGTCCCCGTCACCCTTGCTGCCGCCTGACAGCCCCTACCCCACGCTGGTCACCCCCAACGGCACCAGGCGGGCGCATTTCCCCGACCTGCCTCCTCCTCCACCTTCCGCGGGGGGCTTCACCCTCCAGTTGCCCCCCGTCATGCACCCCTCCCACCTGCGCTGCCCCGTGTCGGATGGCGTGGTGGCACACAGGGGCGGCCCGGGCCCCTCCGTCGTGGTGGAACCCGGCGAGAAGACGGGCTACGTGCAGCTACGGGAGAAACCCGGCTCGAAATCCGACGCCACCTGGAGGCGGCACGTGAGCCTGGAGGTGGACCCCTTGCTCATGTTGTCGCCGGGCGACGTCCCGGCGGCACCCGACTGGGGGGGCGCCCTTGCCAAGTCTCTCTCCATGCACAATCTCAATCGACACGGGGGCGAGGGCTGGAGCGGGAGCGGACTCTTCATTTGCGAGCGCACATCGCCGACCCCCGGTGAGCATTTAGACTCTGACAGGAACCCAGCTGTGGAGCAAGACGTGCTGGGTTCGGACTTTCTTGATCAGTCGCCGCATATCCAGCTGGCCTGACGACACCAACAGATGCACACACAAAGTTACTGTATGCCGCTCTTCAGGAGGCCTCTTTAACAGGAAATGACTTATTTCCTAGCTTGTGAATGTCTTGCTATATTTTGTTCATTCTCATCAACTTTGTTTCACGCCGTGTACTTAGTAGGCAAAAGACTATTTGGCTTTCAGCTGAAATTTCTGGACCATCCTAAACCTGATATGTCCATTAGAGAAAGTCAAATTTAGTTATAGTGCCTTTCCTGTTCATTCTGAAATTTCGCTCGACGCCGGTTTCGCGAGTCGTACATGTGTGAAAGCGGGCAAATGTATGCCAAGCACATTGCGGTGTCACAAAATCTCAAATGAGCTGCCGGTTGCGGACTAGCGGTTAGCAACGCTAACAAAAAAAAAACGAACAAGAACGCACTGCACGTTGTCTCCCATGAACACTATCGATCAATCGTATCAATATCAACTGATTTTTCTATACTATAATTTGGTTCTAGATTTTTTAAAGATTATGATTAAATTGAATGAAACTTTTTCTTTTGACAACTCTTGTATTTGGATGCTGGTTGCCCCAATATATGAAATAAAGACGATTGACCGTTTAGTAAACCGCACCCACTTAAATGCAGACCGGCCAATCGGAGCATGTAACCTTTTTTTTAATTTCTTTTATACATATTTGCTTTCTTTAAAGGTTATTCCAATGAACTCTTTGTTTATAAATCACACAATTGTTACTTCGCACACCGAGCTGTAACACATAAAAAAACATATACTCGTATTCTCTCAGTGGGAACAGCAACTATTATTAGAGCTGAATCGGAGAACTTCTCTGCCTCTTCTTCTCCTCGCTTTTAATTTCCGCTGTAACTTTCCACTTGATTTTAATACTGTCTGGCATTGTGGCACAACGTGATATTACATTGAAGGCGCACAACTCAACCTAGACTTGCCAATATATGATCAACTCATATTGTCTGCTGCTGTCTGCGATGTATTTGTATTATATGTAAAGTAGCGGTATGCTGTCGTTAACTCAATAGCACGAATGCTAATCTTGCTAGCAGCTAATTCGGCTACCTACTGTACATGCTCTGAGTTGAAACTTGTCTTGATTTTTTTTTTTTTTTTTAATTCAAAATTAGGAGAAAATGTAATATTAGCTAATAACGCCGCATGATCTTAATGCCAAGCTGTCATGTTTGACGTCATTCATTTATTAGGAAAATATACAGGAGGATAAGGAAGATCTCTCTGAATAATTTTACATTACGCGCACGTAAACATACTGGAAAATGTGATATTTCGGATGGCGCTTTTTATGTTTTAACACCGATGTGTGTTATCATCTGTCAATAAGAGGCCAATTTGAATCCTTTTGCGGCAAACCCATATGATTCGTGTCAAACTCGTCCTCATATTTCAAAAACGTGAATAACTATTCTGTTGCTCTTGTCTCAGATTGCTTCCAGACTGACTAGTCTTAAATGTATTTAACTTGTTATGGACTACCCTTAATCTGCCCATTATATTCTCTTGTTAGCAAGAATTTTGTAACAGGCCAGTGTATTTCAATATGTTGCTGCTGGTATGATGCTTTACAAAAAGCACCTGAAAATGTGACACACCACACTAGTTGAATGTGTCTTAATGTTGGAGAGTAGTGATTGAAAACTTTGACTAACAAAGAAAGAAATCATGTTCAAGAATCTGTTAATCACTTAACGCTACTCTTTGGTTTGTGTACTGTAGTTTACCAATGAATGCCATATTATTTTCATATCACACTGCTTCGTTTGGGGATCATTTGTCAATCAAGTTTGTTCAACTCTTGTTCCAGTCTCCACTGATTTTTTCCATTGTATTTTCATGCATTTTGGCTATACTGCTTGAATGGTAATTTATTGTTTACTATTACACAACGGGCCTTAAAAAGCTCGACAATGTTAACACGATGTTTACTTTGAAATTAATTTATTACAAGTGCACATTCATTCTCTGGATGAGAAAAAAGCCAAAATGATTTCAAAATGAAATACTCTTTAATAAAAATTTTAAGTGAATGTTTTTACAGTGACCTTTTTGTTATTTTATTGGGACCTAACAGAAATATAAAAAATAAAAAACAATAATAACGTCCACATTATATACTATAGTAGTGATAGTAATCAAATAATACAAAAGGTAATCTAATAATCAAATAATACAACTGATATATATATATATATATATATATATATATATATATATATATATATATATATATATATATATATATATATATATATATATATATATATATATATATATATATTTTTTTTTTTTTTTTTTTTTTTTAAGTGCTCGATTGGATGTAAATGAGGGCGGAAGTATGACATTCCGCAGGGTCATTGAATGCATCATCTCGACTTTCAACTTTTGGAGCACAATTTAATCATGTCCGACTGGGAAGAGGACGAAAACGAGCCCGTAGCAAAACCTCCACCAAAACAGACCCCCAGAGGAAATATTGCTTTCGGTGTGCGGAACAGTCAAAAATTAGCAGCTTTTAATGAGCATGTGGACGATAATTATGGCGGCGGCCATAGACGCGAGGGCCAAAGTCGCTCTTTTCAGCGGAGCAACGAACGAGGGCTCGAAGGAAGACGCCAATTCGGGTCTGAAAAATCTAATTCGCCCGTCACTATTATCGTGGAAAAATGCTCCGTTGGGAGAATAATTGGTAGGTTTTTCGCTCTTACTTCAAATTAACCAACATAATAGACAGAGTCACTATGTTTTTATAATGGCACCATAGCAAAGTTAGCCATGTTAGCTACTTAGCTAAGCATTCCGCACATAATTGCTTAATTAATGAGTGGCATATCTGGTGAGTATGAAAAATATACATATATATTTTTAAAAAAATGATTTTCTCATGTGAGATGATGTCCATGTTTTCTTTATTGCTTTTTTTTTTTTTTTTAATTATAGTATTGCTAATTGCCACATGACAGCCGCGGTATTAGCATCCACTGGCTAAACATGTCTTATGTCCTTTGACCCCTTTCGATAAATTTAAGTCCAACCAAACAGCTTTATTTCTGTTTTAAGGTCGCGGAGGGGCTAAAAAACGTGAATTGGAGGAGAATACTGGTGCGAGAATCAAGGCAAGTTGAAAGGTTGTCGATTGTGTTAATTGTTATGGACCAATTCAACAATAAAGCACATTGTTACACAACTTCCAGGAGTATCATAAGTCATAATTGTCACATTATATTTATCTCCACTGTTGATTGGAAATGTAACAATACTTAAATTACTATTATACTGACCTGGCACACACCTTCATGGGGCCCTAAACAAAAAAAATTCATAGATCAATGACGGTGAGTATGAGGCGGAGGTCGTCATCTTTGGACCTCCTTCCACCCAGGAGAAAGCCAAAGAAATGATAGAAGAGCTGCTCGCCAAGGAGAACCCTCGAGTCTATGGCGGTGAGTTCAGGAGACTCTTCTGGTTTTCCACGTTAAAAGTCTTTACAGGGTGTTTAATGCAATCAATGTCTCAGGAGGCTATGGAAAAAGAGGAGGAGAGAATGCAGAAAGTGGTTCGGTGTGGCCCACCTCGCAGTTAGATGCATCTAAGGTGGCCCCGACCCGCAAGTCCATAGACTGGAACAACATTCGAGAAAACATGCACAAGTATGAAGAGATGAAGTGGAAAGGTGAGGAATCGGTACACAGTCTCTTCAGTCTTAATTCAAATCCACTTCAAGATACAGGTTCATATTCATGCCTATTATTAAAAATAAAAAGCAGATCACAAGTTGTATTTGGATTTGACAAAAGTTGTAAATCTTTGAATTTATTTGTTTAAATAAAGCGCATTAAATAAAGAAGAAATATGAAACTTTTTCCCCCCCATCTTTGTGATAATCTTGCAGACCTGCCACCCATGAAGAAGAATTTCTACACCGAGGCTGAAAGCGTGGCCCTCCTCACCGCTGAAGAAGTCAATGATTGGAGGTGAACGTTAAAACAATTTTGTGTTGTTATTGATGTCGTTTTTTCCACAGTAGCTGATTTTTTTTCTTTTTCTCATGTTATCCCCCTCCCCCCCCCCCCAGGAAGGAGAACAACAACATCTTTGTGGACGACCTGGTGGACGGCGGGAAAAAACGCCCCATCCCCTATCCCTGCCGGAGCTTTCTCGAGGCTTTCGAGCTTTACCCGGAAATCATGGACAACATCCATCGAGTCGGCTTTGTTAAACCGACCCCCATCCAGGTATCGACTGGCCTCCAGCCATGGCCTGTCGCGTTCTACACTGTTGCGAAAAGTCAAATTGCATATTTCCTGAATGTGCTATTTTCATCAGTCGCAGGCATGGCCTGTGCTACTTAGCGGGGAGGACCTGATCGCCATCGCTCAGACAGGAACGGGCAAAACCTTGGCTTACCTGTTGCCCGGATTCATCCACATGGACGGACAGCCCGTGTGAGGATCGCTTGAATTTGGTTCTTCTTTTTAAGTCTCATAAACGATTCCTTGACAACATATTTGTTTGTAGACCTCGATCGGAGCGCCAAGGCCCTGGCATGCTGGTGCTGACTCCCACCAGAGAACTGGCCTTGCAGATTGAAGAGGAGTGCAGCAAGTATAGCTACAAAGGCTACAAAAGGTGACCTTCCGTAAAATTAACTTCTATTTCAATAACTTTGATGTTGTTTTCCTGAGCAACGTAAGGTGTTGGTGTAATTATCTTTGTTTTGTGGTGCCTGTCTGTCTGTCTGTCATCCCTCAGCATTTGTATCTATGGCGGCGGAGACAGAAGGGGCCAGATCAATCTGGTGAAGAGCGGCGTGGACATTGTCATCGCTACACCAGGACGACTCAACGATCTTCAAATGAACGAGTACATCAGTCTGCGCTCCATCACCTACTTGGTTTGCTTGTTTGTGTTTGTTTTGGGGGGGGGAGGTGCCGCTATTTTCCTTTATGATTCTTGTCTAACATCTTCAAACAGGTGCTGGATGAAGCAGATCGCATGCTGGACATGGGCTTCGAGCCTCAGATCATGAAGATTCTGCTGGACATCCGGCGCGACAGGCAGACTGTCATGACAAGGTGTGGTGGGCATTTGCAGTCTATTTATCCACTGAAATCTCAGCAAAATGTTTTGGATTAAATACATTTCTAGGAAATGATGCTACTTTATCTCTTCAAATCACGTTGAGTGCAGCACCATGTGACTCTTTTCAGCGCCACCTGGCCAGCAGGCGTGAGACGTCTGGCCAAATCATATCTCAAGAATCCCATGATGGTCTATGTGGGCACCTTGGACTTGGCGGTAAGTGAGGATGACATGTCAAGAACCTGCAATCTATTTTAGGATTAAAAATAGTACCAAATTGAACAGAGAAAATGCACCCACCCTATTATAAGTAGAACATGAATTAACGGGTCATGTGCATGGCAGGCTGTGGACACGGTGCAGCAGACTGTGCTGGTGATGCACGAAGAAGACAAGAAGTCTTACCTGTTCGGCTTCATCGGGAACCTGCTGCCGATGGATAAAGTCATCATTTTTGTCAGCAAGAAAATCATGTAAGTTTGGAACACAGATGTTTCAGTCTAGGCTTTCAAGTATAAAAACTTAAATGCTAAGTCATAATACTTTTGATATTGTCGTCATATAAATGTGAACGTCTCTTGGCAGTTGCGATGATCTCGCCAGCGACATGTGTCTTCACGGTCTGGCCGTGCAGAGTCTCCATGGCGACCGGGAGCAATATGATCGGGAGGAGGCACTTAAGGACTTTAAAGGAGGTGAACCGCAGAAGAGCAAGAATGCAACGTCCATTTTCTGTACTACTACAAAATGGATTCATGGAGTGGATCAGTATAATGCTGCACTGTCAAAGCAAAGCCAACAGAAGCACGTTGGACAGGACATTAAATATAACAAATACGTTTGATTTCAACGTGTTATATTTTGCCGCCCCATAGGTCGGGTTCGTATCCTGGTAGCCACGGACTTGGCGTCTCGCGGCTTGGACGTCCACGACATCACGCACGTGGTAAACTACGACTTCCCTCGAAACATCGAAGAGTACGTGCACCGCGTGGGCCGCACCGGACGAGCAGGGTGAGGCCAGGAAAAATGCCAATGCCTTTTCAAAAAAAAAAAAGAAGAATCCACGCAATGTTTATGTGATCCAGACGCTTGGGAGCTTCCATTACTCTGGTAACGAGAGAAAACTGGAGGATGGCACCGGAGCTGATTCCCATCCTGGAGCGATCGGGCCAGGTTAGCTCACAGTGACATTAGACTTGGGTGGAACAAACGACTCACCACGTGACTGGCTCTTGCAGGATGTCCCCGTGGAGCTAGTGCAAATGGCAGAAAGATACGAGAAGTTCAAGAAGGAGAAGGAGATGTTCGCGGGTCCCCGAGGTCGAGGCGGTCGCGACGGAGGACGTGATGGACGACGTGGGGGCGGAGATCGCAGGCAAAACTGGGGATTCTAATCAGTCTTCTTTCTCCAAGTGAGTCAGTTCTCCAAGTACGGAGAAATGTATTTACAGTTTAGAGAGGTTAATATGTTATATAAAGAAGTGTACATATATATGTGCCAGATTTGATTTTCAAAACATGGGCCAAGTCATTTGAGATGTTAAATATATCAAGTATTGGTTTGTCTGTAACTTGACCAGTTCACAGTCTATATTCTGTTCAATAAAGACACGTTTTATTCACTTGCTATGGATAAGCCCCCACTGAACATGGTCTAATAGCGCCCTCTGCTGCCGACTGAT
The DNA here is from genome assembly GCF_033458585.1 of Syngnathus typhle. Lineage (NCBI taxonomy): Eukaryota > Metazoa > Chordata > Actinopteri > Syngnathiformes > Syngnathidae > Syngnathus > Syngnathus typhle. The sequence continues at coordinate 2,853,403 of NC_083745.1, forward strand.
ATTAATGTCAAGTTGAATTGTTTTCTGGTTTTGGTCTTGAGATGTTTGCATAGTCTTGATGCCTCAAAATCTTGGTCTCATTGTTGACTTGATCTTGCCATAGAATTCTTGTTTTGATTATGCTCATTTTATTTTAAGGACCCTCTACGGTTTTTTACTTTTTATGTAATCACACCTTCTGTATTACACCCAAAAGATAAAAAATGTCAAAGAACCACAACCAACATATTGAATGGAATCACATTTAATGTCGCAAAGCGTCTTGTGCCATCTTACAGTAAGGTGCAATAGCTTAGTCAATTTCCAAACATCTCCAGTGCATGTGCAAAGTTAGCAAAGTGCCAATGAAAGTGCTTAAATAATCAGGAGGCCAACTTGGAGCCCCTTGAAAAAGACACACGATGCCATTTAGTTTTTAAATGCCGGTTAAAGCTTCACCACAACAAAAGTCTACGTTCTACCTACTCGGAGGAACATACAGTAGTCTATTGAACTGCCGGTTCTGGGCAGTTCTGTAACCAACTGGAAAACAGACACTAAGGAAGGACAACATTCACCACGTTTAACAGTAGCTGTACTCGAGGGCTATAGAAGATAGATTGGAATAGTGCCTCGAATTGAAAACTAACACAGAATGGTATTGCTATAAATGAAATGAACACTTAAAACTACTCTTTGTGTTACTACATTGTTTCTCACGGTAATCCAATAGGAGTCAGCTGACCTTCTTTCCTTCGGATGGTTTTGCGATGCATTGTGTTGATTAACCAGTCTTTGGTTATTAAGTTGAAGCAGCCAATCGTGGGATGGAGCTGGGTGACCGATATCCTGCCCTGGGAGACCCTGGGGTCGGCAGCGTAGCACAACATTCATTTGTTCCTCTGGGCCTTCTGGGCAGACTTGGTGACTTTACCAGCGGTGGAGGCCTTCTTCTCCACGGCCTTGATGACACCCACGGCCACCGTCTGCCGCATGTCGCGCACTGCAAAGCGACCTGCGAGTTGAGTTAGAAACAGGCCTTGTTTGAATTCCCATGGAATATCGAGTCTGTACTTGTGGCGGCTAAGAAACTTCTAGAACGATAGTTGAAAGGTTCTGCAGATTCTCAATTTGATATTGTCTGCCATATCTGTTCTCTTTAGACTTACCCAGTGGGGGGTACTCGGAGAAGCTCTCAACACACATGGGCTTGCCCGGAGTCATGTCAACGATGGCCGCGTCTCCAGATTTGAGGGTTTTGGGATTGTCCTCCAGCTTCTTACCCGAGCGGCGGTCAATTTTTTCCTTGAGCTCGGCAAACTTGCAGGCAATGTGAGCCGTGTGACAGTCCAACACTGGGGCGTATCCGGCACTGATCTGGCCTGGGTGGTTAAGGATGATGACCTAGAGACACCAAAGTATGTGGTCAGATTTTTATTTTTTGGGACTACCGTAATTTTCGGACTATAAATCGCACCGGATTATAAATCGCACCGGCCATAAAATGCCCAAAAAAGTGAAAAAAAACATATAAGTCACTCCTGAGTATAAGTCGCCCCCCCACCCAAACTATGAAAAAAAACGCGACTTATAGTCCGAAAATTACGGTACTCAATAACAGAACTACTCGCTAGCGTCACCTGAGCAGTGAAGCTAGCAGCCTCCTGCGGCGGATCACTCTTGCTGTCACCGGCCACATTGCCGCGGCGGATGTCCTTCACCGACACGTTTTTGACATTGAAGCCGACATTGTCACCGGGCAGGGCCTCGGAGAGCGCCTCGTGGTGCATCTCCACCGACTTCACCTCGGTGGTTATGTTGACGGGGGCGAACGTCACCACCATGCCGGGCTTTAGGATGCCCGTTTCCACTCGGCCTACCGGAACGGTGCCAATACCTAAGGATGGAAAACACGGCATCAAGAGGGATGTCCAAGCATGGTAGAAATTGAGGAGTACTCGAGTACTTGCCTCCAATCTTGTAAACATCCTGAAGGGGGAGACGGAGAGGTTTGTCCGTTGGACGGGTGGGTGGCTGAATAGCGTCCAGAGCTTCAAGCAGCGTCGTCCCCGATGCGTTGCCATCCTTCCTGTTAATCTTCCACCCCTTAAACCATTGCATCTACAACACCAGAACATCACTGGAAGTCATGAACGCAGCAAGACCTTTTGCCAAATATTCCTTGGACGTACATTGGGGCTGGCATCAAGCATGTTGTCGCCGTTCCAGCCCGAGATGGGCACGAAAGGAACGGTGTCGGGATTGTAGCCTATCTTCTTGATGTAGGTGCTGACTTCCTTGACAATTTCTTCATAGCGCTTTTGGCTATAGTTGGGCTCGGTGGAGTCCATTTTGTTGATGCCCACGATGAGTTGCTTCACCCCGAGCGTGTAGGCTAACAGGGCGTGCTCGCGGGTCTGCCCGTTCTTGGAGATGCCGGCCTCGAACTCCCCCACACCGGCGGCCACGATCAACACAGCGCAATCGGCCTAAGACGGAAGACTGTTGAAGTCGGCCAACTGGATGACTCGCGTTGCTTACCTGCGAGGTCCCGGTGATCATGTTCTTGATGAAGTCCCTGTGTCCCGGAGCGTCGATGATGGTCACATAATACTTGGTCGTCTCGAACTTCCACAACGAGATATCGATAGTGATCCCGCGTTCTCTCTCGGCCTTCAACTTGTCCAGCACCCAGGCGTACTTGAAGGACCCTTTCCCCATCTGGAACATGTTGAAGGAAACGGCTTGCTTGATATTTATGTGACCAATCTGATTGGTGATGATAATAACACATTTGATTTAGAGGTCACTCAAGGTCACTTTACAAAGAGTTCAAACAATTTTAATGCGTGTAATTTTGTAAAAATTTATTTCAGACTGTGACGAGAAATGGTTTTAGTCACTGGAAATTCGAGAGACTCCATCAAGAGTAGACATGATCACATCTGACTGCAAATGAAGCTGGCACGACTGGTGGAGGCAAATAAGTAAACTGACACATAGCTTCCCCGTTGGCAAGTTAGACAAAACCCATTATTCAGAAACGGTTACAACTGTTAGCTCATGCTAATTAACTGTATGCTAATATTGCAGCTCTTGCTCACAATCCCTTTTAAGGTCTCTGCGGCGCGTCATCTCGCACGGCCTTACCTCGGCAGCCTCCTTCTCAAACTTCTCGATGGTCCGCTTGTCGATGCCGCCGCACTTGTAGATGAGGTGGCCCGTGGTGGTGGACTTGCCCGAATCCACGTGGCCGATCACCACGATGTTGATGTGGACCTTCTCCTTGCCCATGATGAGCGATGATACCGGCCCAAGTCAAGAAAGTGGGGCTTCTGCAAAAACTGCCATGGAGACTCAGTGAGTACTTTTTTTTTTATAAATTATTTTTGATAGATTATTGTTGGTAAGGTACCGTAAAAACAAGGCTAATTTCCCGTGATCCTAAGATTGTTTATTTTATCCTTATAAAGCGACACGAATCTTTGGTGTGAATTCATAAATATTCCTGAATATATTAGATATGCATCCATTTTGTATGATGAAAACTTGATTTGGAATGAAGACACATTCTAAAAATGTGTTGACCAGTGTTTGTTTTCCACATGTGTCAACTGGCAAAGCATCTTAATGGCTTTCCACTGCAAGTTAGACAATGTAAATTGATATCAATTTTGCTGGCACCATCTCATGGAAGTTCTTATCAGACTCAAATATCAAAATTTTGCTCATATTGCGTAAAAGGCAAATTTGGAAAAACTTAAGTCAAGGTACTCGTAGCTAAAGGCATCCCTGTTTCCACCCAGCTGTCTCTCCCACTGTTTTTTCTTTGCCATGTCGTCCCTGTGTTGACACACCCTGGCAACACAGTACCCCCCCCCCCCCAAATAAATCCACCATTTTGCCAGCCATATCTCCGTGCATGGCACAGCAGGATGCCCTTTTAATATATTTATTAATTTTTCTTATTATTATCAAACAAGCATTCGACATGCTGAGCAGGTTGTAAACATCCTCATCCTTCTTGTCCAGTAGCGTCACTGCTGCAGTTGCCGCAGTGCTCCCCCCCCCCCCTTTCCAAAAAAACTGCGCTAACTTAACGTCAGATGGCTTCGATCATGTGAAGGGCGCACAAGCGCTTTCGCCGTCATCTGTCAATCTGCCTCCAGCCCCCATAAAAGCCCTCCTTGCCCGCTTGGAGTATGACATTCTTAGGATGCCAGCTGCTGGGGGGGAAATCTATTCATGGCGTAATGTATTGCTTACCTTAGCAGGGAGCTGCTGGTTTGTTTTTACTGCTGTTGATGGTCAAGTGCAGGTCGTTTGAGGGAGCGCGCGTGCACACTTGATGGCAGACGACGCTGTTCCGCTTGCAGGCGCGCGCACGATACGCAGTGAGGGAGGGAGGGGTTGGGGGGTGATTGCGTAATTGCGCGTACACAAACACTGTCGTTTAGAATTGGATGGTTGTGCCATGTAATCAATCACCTGCTATTTTTATATTTAACTGTTTTGTAGATAAATGTATTGTAAGTCATTTTTTTCGTCATATTGGGTTACATTTTGAGAACAGCAGAGGGCGCTCTTGGTCCCGGCTCAACTTTCTAGATCAGTCTTCATGAGTGTAAATATTAAAATGCTGTGGAGGAATTGGAATTGGATGACTGTAGACTTTGTGAAAATAAAATCACAAGAGATCATAAATGAGCTGAATTTAACTTAAATGGATCGAATTTTTATTGTGGAAATATCGAAATTGCAGAAAATTCGAATCATTCCAAACATGTCCCGATTGATATTGGAAAATTTTGGTAACGAAAAAATACCTATCATGTCAAAAGTATCTTCAAATGTTTTAAATGCATTCTGACACTTGATTTGATACATCTTTGACAGTTTTTCAAAGCAGCAAAAATAAGACAATAATAGAGCATCGTTCTATTGCAATTAAATGTTTATCACACATGATGATTTTAACATCCGAGTTCACATAAACCAAAGGACTTAGAAAGTTTCACAGAACATAAGTGGAAGAGTAGCACAAATCTACACAACCCTGCTTTACAATAATTCCATTCTATACATTGACATTGATTCCCATTTCAAGAAATACGGCACTACTTTTTTTTTTTAATGCCACCCGGTGTGTGACTGGGTTCAAAAAATTCATTAAGGCACAAGTGCAAGACTGATCAAGTGACATTTGGAACACGTGCAAAGTGGACGGACATCCTTGTCGCTTCTAATACTAAAGTATGCTACTTCTCTTTGTGTTATGCATGTAAAAAAAAAAACCTCAAGATTGTTAAACAGTAACTACATGATCCCTTTTAATTCCATTACCTGAGAATTGTAAAACAATAACATTTATCTTGCTATCTGCAGGAAACAGTACATTCTGTCACAAGAAAAAAAAAAAAAAAAAGCAACAGAGCATAAAATAAAATGAGGCGTCTGTGCGAAAGGCACAAGCTGACATTGTTGTGCAATGTGCCTTTCTTTTATGAGTCGGTGTGGATGGCCCAGGGCTGGACGTTGCCTTGTCCGAAGATGCTGTAGAAGGTGGCACCGAAAACATTGATGGCTGCCGCGATGTAGAAGACCGTCTGCCATTCTTCCATTGTGTTCTGACAACAGAGACGACATGGACTTGTTTTCAGTCGAAAATCCAAATGGCAATCAAAGACACTTTTTTGGCACACTCTTACATTTACAGTGAGGCTTCTTGCAATGACGGGTCCCACCATGCCAGGAATGGTTGCGAAGGTGTTGGTGATGCCCAGCAGGATGCCCGCGTACCTGCCGGGATGACATCATCGCTAGGTTTTGGTCCATTTGCACACGGATAAAGGCTACTTACGAAGGAGCAATATCCAAATGGTTGATGTTGAAGCCGGACGCCGACACTCCGCCCAGCGAAGAGGAGATGGTGAGGAAAGTCAACGCCAAGGTGTAGTTGCATCCCGTGTAACCCGCCGCCACCAGGAAGACTGCCGGTCCGATCATACCAACGAGGGAGAAGCACTTCCGGACCGTGACGGTGGGGTAACGGCAGCTTTCTCGCAGGTAGTCGGCCAGCTGACCGCTCAGTAGGGCCAACAGACCGCAGCCCAGGTAAGGCAGCGCCGACAACCAGCCGTTCTGAATTGGAGAGATGTGTGACATATTCGAGTGCAGAGGGGAAAAAAAAAGGGGAATTTAATTGACAAATCTGAAAAGCCTTCTTCAGAACTTTGGGTTTGGGCGGCGCTCTCACCTGCTGTATGCTGAAGCCCAGTACGTCGTTCATATAGGTGGGTAGCAGGGTGAGGAGGGTGTAGAAGGTCCAGTTGTATGAGAAGTGAGCCACCACGATGGCCAGCAGTGGGCGTGACGTCACGATGGCTCGCCAGGGGATGTGTCCGCCCGGTGGCGACAGCTGGTAACAATCACAGTAGGTAAAAAACACTTTGCAATAATAATGAAAACACCACATATAATAGATGTACCGTATTTTCCGGACTATAAGGCGCACCTAAAAACCTAACATTTTCTCAAAATACTCCGGTGCACCTTATATATGGACCTAATTCCTAAATTTAAACTGTCCCGAAGCATTGTGTCATGAAATCAATCATAAGAGGCCCGCTGAAGACTATGAATCATCAATCAAAAAGACTATGGATCATTATTTTGTGATTATAGAGTAATTTATTGCGTCTGAAGTTGAAATAAAAAAGATAAAATGGAGAATGATGTGATTTGGATTAAAAATCTGACATGATGCACTAATGCTGCGCCTTATAGTCCGGTGCGCCTTATATAAGGACAAAGTTTTAAAATGGGCCCTTCATCGAAGGTGCGCCTTATAGTCCGGAAAATACGGTAGTTTTCCATTCAACTTTCCTTAAAGCAATTGTAAAATCCTTTTGAGAAATATTTAATTTTAATTTTGGCTGTGAAAGGCTTCAAATTAAAATGTCGGTTGCACATTTAAGTGTTACTTTATTTTGAGCCTTTAAAATGTCTTGTGTTTTAACTAATACTGTTATGCATTAAGATGCTAAATACATATTAGTTTTTGTCTTATTAAGTTTTGACTATCAAAACAAGATGTTGCATACGTGTCACGTTTTTTTTCCCCCCATTGAGTTTGGACTAAAAAAACTCAGAGGATTAACATGCATGGGGTTTTCTTGGATATACACATTGGATCTAATTCTTTCATTTTGACTGTCACAATAAAACGAAGTATTTATCTAAATGTGGCTTGACTTGGACGTGTAGAGAGACAGGACTGCACGTCACCTCTTTCTTAAGTGAGCTTGTGATGTAGACTCGCTCACGCTCCGATATCCACGGGTGAGTGTCTGGAGTGTCGTAGGCCAGGAATGTCCACAGCACAAACCACAAGAGGCCCACTGCACCTTCACAAATAAATTGAAGGAGAGGGGTCGGTCATCCTGTGTGCTGAATGTCTCACTACAAAGTGTGAGTGTTGGTACCAAAGATGTAGAAGACGTAGGTCCAGTCCAGGTAGAAACAGATTTCGCCTGACAGCGGGAGAGACACCACCGTCCCGATCTGGATTCCTGCCATACACAAGTTAAACGATGAGATGTCGACTCGCCGCCGAATGGACTTGTCGCTCTCACCGATGTAGGAGATGGTGAGAAGACGACTCCTTTCCAGGGGCGGCGCCCACGCTGCCCACATGCTGTACATAGCAGGGAAGGAGACACCCTAAAAAGGTACATGTTATTTTCCCTCCTGGAACCAAACCCCCATTTTTTTCCAAATGTGACATTTCTCTGTTCTTTTTCTCCAAGGGTTCCAGGCTGCCGACGTACCTCCCCGACACCTTCCAGGACCCTGACGGCGATGAGGTAGCCGGCACCCAGGTCAGCCGCCAAGGGGGTAAGCAGAGTGAACACCACCGTCCCCAGGATGCCCAAACCCAGCAACCATTTGGGCCCCAAACGGCCCGCCAGGTAGCCCCCGGGGATCTGGGTCAGGATGTAACCGTAGAAGAACGAGCCCAGGATCCAGCCTTGCGTCTCTGTCCCCCAGTTGTACACCCTGGCCTGTCATCAAAGGCTTTTTTTAAACTCCATAATGAAAAAAAAAAGTAGTTTTTAATAAAATTTTTAAAAAAGTCCTCATATTTTAGATAAAACTAAAGTACTGATCGCACAAGAGCAAAATTGCAGTTTCCTCAATCTTTTCCCATTTTGGATAGAAAAAAACTAATCTTATGCGACTTTTTTTTAAAATAAATTTATATAAATTTCTGGATATTGTCCAATATCCAGAAATTTATATAAATTTCTGGATATTGTCCAATTTTTTATATGGAAAAAAAATACAACATGCACAACGTTGTAGCCAATTTTTCTTGAGTCTAATGTTTGTTGATTCTAACATTAAAATGTGCAATAGTGCCATCTGTTGACCAATAATTTGTCTACACTGCCACGTGATTGGAACAGGTGTGCTTATTAGAAAAAAAAAGTTTGATAGAAAACATGTCAACCATACCTGCATGCTAGTTTGCTAGTTTTGTGACAGAAGTTTTTTATTTTATTATGAATAAATATTGAGACTTGACAAACTAATTTGTGTCACATGCCAAAATGCAGCAAATGGAGCCAAGGAAAGAATGCGGACTAAAGACATTGAAAAAGTAAGTCAAATCAATCTTTTGTGTCTGCTATTCATACCTCTTTTCTTGGGTAAAGAATTAAAATGGTAATCGTAGAGAAATTTAAAAAAAATAGTAATCCTGCAGGGATAAAAATATTTTTCTAGAATAAGTTTATTAGGAATAAGGGAAAGAAAACACCACTCACAGTTTGGTTGTGTTTGGGGCGTTCGGGGCTTTGGTGGGGGGGGCACACAGAACTGCTGTGGTTGGGGTGTGCTTGGTGGGTGCTGTTGAGCATGTCCACCATGGCCACACTCAGGTTGACCCGCAGGGCGTAGACAACGAAGAAGCCGAAACACGACAACAGGGCCAGGCCATAGCGTGCAGAAAAGCATGCTGGAGCTACGGGCCAAAAGAAAAGGAAAAGGTTAGCGTTAGTCAAAATTCATTTTGGGAAATGTTCTTCGGAGAGAATAAAATTGTTAGGGTTAAGCTAGCCAACTTTATGGCCGGGTATTTTAAATGCAAAAGTAGTTTTAGATAATTTATGCTTAGTTTAGCCTTAACTAATAGCCTGAAACCTATTTGCTCACTTATTCAATTCGCCAAACTGGTGCTTGTTTCGTAAGTAGAGTCAAGTTTGTACTTCCAAGACTAAAAGAAAATTCACTGAACTAAAACTTTGAAAAAGTTACCGGTTTAGTCGATCATGCCTCAAGACACCGCGGTATTTAGAAGAATATTGAATTTTACAAAAGTCGTGTTTTTTACAAGAGCTGTTTTTATACACGTATTATTCCTCTGTCAAGTGTCTTTAGTGCAACCTTTGACGAGCAGAATTAAAGAAATATAGTAAACTTACCAGAAAAGACGCCTTTTAAACGGAAAATGACTTAAAATAACCTTTTGAGAACAGGGAAAAATATTAATCTTACAATAATAGCCTTGAAGAAGTTGTCCTACCGATTTGCTGCATCTGAACTGGACCACTAGACTCCACCAAGTGAGACGTGGTACTTCCCTTCTCTTGAGGGTTGTCTTACTATTTAACTGTTAGTCAACGTCACTGAATACAGTTAAAACAGCATCCCTGAATGGTCCAAAAAGTTCATGCTTTTAATTTAATCCAAAAAAAATGAGGGTGGGTGGGTACTAGGAAAAAGCATTTTTTGATCATTTTATTTATTGCAATAGAAAGTAGTAATCTTGCAAGAAAACATTTCATTTTTCGAGAAAAAAAAATCAATAGTAGACTCATGACCTGAAAGTAGACAGACCTTGGGAGAATATTTTCCCTTTTAAAAAAAGATATAGTGCAACATTCTGTGGCAAAAAAAATAGTGATAATGCAGAACTATGCGTTATTAAAAACGGAGTAATAACTGTGCATTATTTCTCCTTTTTTGGTCACTTTGGGTTCTTCCGTCCAAATGTGCTGAGTCAACAAACAAATGTCGTAAAAAAAAAAAAAAAATTCAACTCGTAACTAGGATACCAAGTGTAATAATACCGAGACAAACTATGGGCAAAGTGTTATTGAGGCGTAATAACAATATTGTAGGGGTAAAGTCGACGGGCCGTGAGCATGGGCTTCTCGTGGACAGCCGTCCAGTCCGCGCTTCTCATTACCCCGTTGAATGTTGTCCTCGTCTCTGCGGTGAAGAAGAGGTTTCTGCTGCTGGTCCTCGCCCTCCGTGTCCGAGCCGCATGAATCCATTTGGGTCACTACTATGGAACAACCATGCCCAGCTATCGACGCTGAAAAGCAACGAAATCCATCTGTACCGCCACAAACAGGAAATCGATGTAAAGGCTCCGCCCATTCACGTGACGTCTTTGTGACGTTGAAATATTTTCTTAAATCAGTTTTAACATTTTTACTATCTACTAAATCAGATTATTACGAGTAAAAATACGACGCAGAGCCATTCGGTAGATCATTTTAGTATTTCCCTTTATTTTGTTTCATACCCACAATTCCAAGTTTCTGAAATCAATCACAGCATTTTAAAAGTACTGTACTAATTGCCGTTAGTCCAGACATATTTTAACAATCATTTATATATAGATGTATATAAATATATAGAGTTTATATGAATGCCCTCTGCAAAAAGATTAAAGGGTACCTTTGGTCAACGTGTCTAACGCAGTAAATGTACAATATCAAAGAAGAAATAAAACAGAGTCAAACTTCACACAGGGAGGGCAGGGGGTGGATTCGAACCCACACCCTCGTAACTGTAAGGCAGACGTGCTAGCCAGTGCTCCGCCGAGCGCACGTTTTACTGAGACAGCATTAGACTTGGTTGTGCTTTCCTTTAGCTCAATAATACATTTTCCACCATGTAAAACTATACGGCTTCAAGTTTCCCACCATGTAAACCTAAACACCATGTGACTTCGCCAGTTACAGCAGCATTATGTAAACATTTTGTTAGGTTTGTTCCCAGTTCTTTAACTTTACGCTAATAGTAATTACCAAGAGGTAGCTTTAAATATTAAAGTTCCAATGATCACTGAGCCTTCACAGTTGAACTACTTAATGTCTGCAAGAAGTGAGGTTTTTGCAGGTTTTTGCTCTCCTCTTAGTCTGGGCCACCTTCCTGGAAGGAGGCGACTCTACCTAGCCTGTGTGATAATGTGTGACCTTGAAGTCTTAACTGAGAGCAACTTCTGCATATGTGCAAAGAGTGTCATAGAGAAGAGAAAGCTAATGAAGCAAGAGAAGCATTATAGCGGGGTAACAGGATAGCTCAAGCTACATAGCTAACACATGTGCCAAAGAGGCCTATTTGAACACTTTCAATTTTTGATACTTTTGATTCTAAACACCATTGACAGCAGCAGTATTTAAAAACCGCAGATATCAATTCATCTTTCACTATATCACAGTTCATCTTTTCAAGCTTCATGGATTTTTTTTTTTCTCCACAGTGCATTGTGCTATGGCTCCAGATGAAAAATACACTAAAAAAAGGAGTCAGGCCACAGAGGGCTAGTGGTAGTGTCCGCCCTGAGACTGGAAGGTTGTGGGTTCAAATACCAAACACTATAAAAATGGGACCGATTTCCTCCCTGATTGGCACTCAGCATGAAGGGTTGGAATTGGGGGGTTAGATCAGCAAATGATTCCCGAGGACGGCCCCACTGCTGCTCACTGCTCCCCTCTCCCCCAGCGGATGGATGAATGTACACTATAAAATACTGTTTTTTTTCCATGTATAATGCGCCCCCATGTATAATACGCACCCTAAAAATGGAATGTTGATGCTGGAAAAAAGCCTGTACCCATGTATAATACGCACCCAAATTTTGACTCCTACTTAAGTCCGTAAATGTAAAATTATTTCAGAAAAAAGATCATCTTTGGGAACAACCGGATGTTATTCTGCCGGTCAGTATCACTGCGCATGCGCTAGCAAATTCGATAGCAAAGAAATGTTTCGGATTTGTATCGGGTACGTCGTGACAGCAAACGAGCAGGTGATCGAGCAAGCGTCTGATACGAGACCATTGTGTTTGAAGTGAACACCAGAGAAGAAAGCGCATCTGTAATGGCGGTCTCCGTATGATGTCCGGATTAAAAAAAAAAAAAAATTGTACCCATGTATAATGCGCACTCCAGATTTTAGGACAATAAATTAGTTACTGTAGAAACTGGATGTCCTCTCAGTTTAGATCTTTGAAGTTGAAGCTTTAATAACTTTCATTCATAGTTACAGGTAGTGCAACATTGACTCCTCGCTCGTTCTGTTTTGTTACAACTCTCCCGCTCTCTGTTTTATGCCCTCTCACTTCCTCCGTCTCTTAAAGGGGTAGTGTCTAATTATCACGACACTACATCTCTCCTTTTCTTTTAAATGAAATGTCCTTCCTTAGTTTCAGCTTTACTTACCCTGACAGAATGTACAATTGAAATAAAGTGGTTTCCAAAATACAGTCATGTAAAATTGTGATTCCGTATTATACTATGAATTCAAAATCAGATATACAAACACTTTAACAAATAACTAAGCTTAACATCTCTGAGCAGTACTGAACACACATTACTCTTGTGTCGATAACAAACATAACGGTGGCGAGAATTTGTCAGTGTCTCATCACTCTATGGCCTTTGCTATATCTCAGTGATGAGTCTGAGGCGGTCGTCTGTTTACCCTCACAGGGCGTCGCCTCCTGGTTTCAAGGTTAACGTGTTCGGGATCACCTGCTTGTCCATTAACACTGTCGTCATCACAGTTATCACCGCCTCCTGTTGTGAATGGGACTTCCGGTTTGTGCTTCAAGAGTTTGAAGTGCGATCTATGTCTTGTGAGTCTGTGGTCCTGTCTCCGTGCAGTGACCATCGTTCCGTTCACTGCGATGACTTTGTAGGGGTTTGGGTTGAAGGGCGTCACAAGTTTTCCCGTCTTCCTCTGTTGTATTAGGACAACATCACCCTCCTTGAGCACAGAGTGTGATGCGTTCCTCCTTTCGTCCGCACACTTCTTCATTTTGTCCTTCCTCAATCCATCTGTCCGACGGAGATCATCATCACTGGGGGGATGAGAGATGGACGGCAGCTTTATACTTATGGGCCGACCATAGAACACCTCAGCCGGAGGCCGGTTGGTGGTATGATGAGGTGTTGCCCTGTAGTCCCTGAGGAACTTGTACAGCTCTTGCTTCCACGGCTTGCCTTCCAGCGTAGCTGTGTGGATCGCTTTGGTCAGAGTCCTGTTGAACCTTTCAACTGCAGTGTCGGCCTGTGGCCAGTAGGGGGTTACCTTCCTGTGGTGGAATCCAAGGTATCTTGCAAAGTCCGAAAAAGCCTTGCTCGAGAATGGGGGCCCATTACCGCTTCTCACCACTTTTGGGATTCCCACTGTCGAAAAGATTTTGTCCATGACAGGGATGAGTCTGCATGCCGATGTAGATGGCATAATCTCCACAAAGGGAAACCTCGAACACTCATCCATGAGGACTAACAGGTAGTCACCTGAAGGAAAGGGGCCACAGAAGTCCACTGCAACATCCTCCCAAGGCCCCTGTGGGAGTTCAGACATTCGCAGCGGTTGATGCACAGTCTTGGGTACTGCATGTGTAGCAATGACGGAGACATGCATTCCAGTGTCCACGTCATCTGTGATACTGGGCGTGTGAAGTGTTTGTGGATGGCGTGACACGTAGTCCGCCGAGTTTGATCCTCCAGGTTTGTGAACAATTTTGAGCTTGTAAGGTTGCACCTGTATGAGACCTAGTTTAGTTGCAGTGTCATGGCCCAGCAGCGAGCCGTGGTCTCCATCAACAACGTAGAATGCTGCCTGAGCTGTTCTCCCATTGGCAGAGACTGTTGTGGTGACCTTACCACGAAGGGAAAGGGGAACGTTTGTACCATAAGGGTATATCCTTTTGCTTGACTGCTCCAGTTTGAGTTTCGTTTTCAACGCGCCGTAGGCTCTTCGATCCAGGAGATCAGCTGAGGCTCCCGAATCAACAAGAACATCAATGTATTCACCAGCTACCATGACTGCATAGCCTTTTTTCTTGTTTTATCAGTTATGGCAGCCGCCGTGAGAAATGTCTCAAATCTCCTCATCCACTTCGTCCATTTCAGGGAAAGGGAAGCCGACTCTGCGTGTACATCAAAAAGGGGGAATGCGGGTAATCCAGCCACACCCGCCATTGTCACAATAGGGTTTGTTCGACAGCGTTTTCTTTGTCTTCCCACAGGAATACCACCGTCCAGTCACGTCCACGTGTGTAGCCGTTGCTAGCCCCTTCGTCTGCGATAGGCAATAGCACGTCTCTCCCGACTATAGTGCGAGCGTCATTAGCTAGACGATGGCGTCTTCTTTCTTAAGATGCGAGGCCAGATAGTAAAACAGCTTCGCACCGGAGATATTCCAGCATCAAACTACGTCCGCCATACGGCCGTTTACTCACGAGACCGTCACCAGCAAAGCGGCTATCCTGCGCTCCAGCAGGCTAACAGTTGTGAGCGGTAGAAACTCCGTCGCGGGGATCCATTTACGTCAGTCGCGCAATATCCTCGTCGCCATTGTAGAAACTGGATGTCCTCTCAGTTTAGATCTTTGAAGTTGAAGCTTTAATAACTTTCATTCATAGTTACAGGTAGTGCAACATTGACTCCTCGCTCGTTCTGTTTTGTTACAACTCTCCCGCTCTCTGTTTTATGCCCTCTCACTTCCTCCGTCTCTTAAAGGGGTAGTGTCTAATTATCACGACACTACAGTTACATTTTGCGCATTATCCATGGAAAAAACCGGTAATTCATATCCCTGGGATTGAGTGCATTGCGGATGCATTCCAATCCTTCCAAAAAATGAAACCAATGATTCACGCTTTTCTACCACCAAAAAAACCACCACCCTAACGCAGCCGATCCCAACGACGATCCCAACGACGATCCCAACGACGATCCCAACTATGGTACCTGTCAGAGAAGCACAAAAGCAAATAAGCAACATTGTACAGCTAGCGCCAGTTCATTACAGAGGATAGAGAAATTCTTACATTCTATAAAAAAAAAAATCATTGCTTAACTCAAATATTCCCATGCAAATGTAGCCACAGATGAAGTAGATGGTGTGGGCGCATGCGCTGAGTGCAGTGTACACTTACCATCAGACGGAGGAGCTTCTTCATTTTTAGTGCAGTTGACTGCGAATGAAAAAAATAACAAGCGGTCACGTTGCAGTATTTCTGTTTTTAAGCAACAACAGCATTTGTAATCTTTTGGCTGTAGCTGTAGCGCACACTTTTCTTTAGCTAGCTGTCTTGTTCCCATCAAACTAAAATGTGATGCATTCAAGAGCTCGGAAATAACATTACTTAGACTAGGCAATATAACATTCCCATGCAAATGTAGCCACAGATGAAGTAGATGGTGTGGGCGCATGCGCTGAGTGCAGTGTACACTTACCATCAAACGGAGGAGCTTCATCATTTTCAGTGCAGTTGACTGCGAATGAAAAAAAATAACAAGCGGTCACGTTGCAGTATTTCTGCTTTTAAGCAACGACAGCATTTTCAATCTTTTGGCTGCCGCTGTAGCGCACACTTTTCTTTAGCTAGCTGTCTTGTTCCACGGGGTGTGCTGGAGCCTATCCCAGCCATCATCGGGCAGTAGGCGGGGAACACCCTGAACCGGTTGCCAGCCAATCGCAGGGCACACAGAGGCGAACAACCATCCGCACACGAACTTGTGGACAATTTGGAGTGCTCAATCGGCCTACCAAGCATGTTTTTGGGATGTGGGAGGAAACCGGAGTGCCCGGAGAAAACCCACGCGGGCCCAGGGAGAACCTGAAAACTCCACACAGGGAGGGCTGAAGGTGGAATCGAACCCGCACCCTCCTAACTGTGAGGCGGACGTGCTACCCAGTGCCAACGAGCCGCCTGTCTTGTTCCCATCAAACTAAAAGGTGATGCATTCAAGAGCTCGGAAATAAAATAACTTAGACTAGGCAATTTAATATGAATGCTCATCAGAACCCTGACACTTCCAAAAGTGAAAAGAAATTGATCAAGTATGACATGGAGGCTTACCTGGGCAATAGATAATTTGTTCCTTAGACTGGACAGAAAGAACAACAGAAATATATTGTTTAGCTTAACATTTTTGTCGTCAGGAAAAATGTGGGCGTGGCATTAATGGTGGAGTCATGACGTTTTCTCACCTCCGTGTGATGGTCTCGTTTGTGACTGATGCCTAGCAAACAAACTTTGGAATGAAGATGCGTGGAGTTGTGCCACTGGACCACATCGGCGCTTTCATTTTGTATGGAATTAGCCAACGTGTGATTCTAAAAAGCACAGGTTTGCCATCATGAGCGCTTTCCTTGAATTTTTTTTTTTAACTTTGCACTGCCTTAAAGAAGATCACTACTGAGCTGCCTTGGCAATTTGTGTGCACAGGTTGCTATGTTTACATTTGTTCATTGTTCATTCAACAATATGCAAAGTAAAGTTGAGAGCCGTATGCATCGTAATTTCGTTTTGTGTGCACTGTGTGTTTACAAAAGTCTAAGTCTAAAAGGAAGTAGCTAGTCAAACAATAAGTAACCCACCGTTGCGTTGCGCCATTCATAAACGCCGGGAGGCTTGTTCTCCCCGATGATCTTATAATGCCACCCTTGGGAATCATGAGTGACATCGCAGACGGGGGTATTGGGGTTTCCACCACACAAGTGCACCAAAGCAACTGGCAGACACAAAATGGGGGTAAATAAAAGTTACAAGGCATCTTGTTGAGCTTCCCACCGTTGTATTGCGTAAAACTCGGAGAAAGAGTGTGTTGGAGACAAAACAAGAACTTTTCTTTCAGGCTCTTCTTCGCCGCTTTTTATTCCGATTAACACTGTCTCGTTTCCATTCTCTTACTACCATTTAAACACCCTCGATGTCAAACAGATTACAAAACATGAACCGGCCGGCGACAAGCGAGCGCACATGTCGGCGACAAGCGAGCGCACAGCGCGAGTTTTGCTTCGACCGTGATTTTGCGTTAGCTATCCTAATTCCCCCACTAGCGGTTTTTTCCACTCCTAACAATGCCGCCTCAACAAGCAACCTTTCGCGACAAGTCCTGGGAAACAGTCAATCGACTTTATATAGTATTTAATGGTTACTTACAGATTGGTAGACTCCACCAAATACTCATTATAAGTTCCTAAAATTAAATCCACTTGTGTCCAAACAATACACTAATGACAGAAGTGTTGGATGTGATGAGCCGGTCGGAAGTGGATCCACTACCTACTACCTACCTTTCCGAAATGTCACGAGAATGCGCGGGTCGGTCCTGCGTGTGACGATACACGCTCCCATTGGACAGCAATGACCAGGGCGGGGCACAGAGAATAAGTAATAATAATAATAATAATACATTCAATTTATATAGCGCTTTTCAATAACTCAAAGACGCTTTACATGGAATAAGAAAAAAAATAAAAATAAAATAAAATAAAAAAAAGTCATTCCGCTTGTTACCACAAGAGGTCGCAATCGTACTTTGCACACTAGTTCCATTGAATAAACCGAGTGCTGTCTGGGCTGTAGGTATGCCTGGGATGGAAAAAAACCACAGTAGCCTGAGTCAATCCAAACATGAGGGCTTGTGACTGTAGAGTAGTTATCTGCATTGCAAGAATGATTTGACCTGGCTCCCATGTTTGCTTTTTGTGCTCTATCGCTGCTCACCGTCATGCTTGCCCTGTAACTACCTTACCTATAATTCCACGCAATGGCTGTGTTGCAGCTCCGAAAGTAGTAGGCCAGTTCCATTTGAAAGCACCTTTGGGAAGAAGGCACAAGAATTGCTAGCTCCTCACTAGCAATTTTTGCTGATTAGCATGAGTTTGTGAGTGGTATTGAAGATCAAATTGGCATTAGCATCATTATCCTAAAAGAAAATTTGTGCACTTGTGTTTGTGTGTGTGACACAATAGACTGGTTGGTCTAGTTTTGACAATCCTCCGGTAAACGTCACGTTTTCTTCCCGTTTGCTACCATGTAACACGGCAGCAATATTGTAAGGATTGACACATGGGAATGAACAACCAGCTGAAAAATGCAGTCAGGCAAGGTCACCTCAGTTCAAAACTAATGGCTAATTATTAGCCCTCATTGGTGGTAAAGCTAATGGCCTATCATTAGCCGCAACAAGAGACAATAGTGAAAAGGAATGAAGCAATAATCAAAGCAAAACAACCACTGTTAATGAACAAATGGTGGTGTAGCTATTTCAGAGAGCGTGTGGATTGTTGTGGGGGAAGCGAGGAGTCACAGGACCTGCAGACGTCGCTGCCAGGGTCCAGGCGGCGTGGTGACAAATGCCTCCATTGTTGACCACGCGAGGAGGAAGTTCCACGCACAAATCACCCAAAGAATTTTTTGGCATTCAAGCGGACGTGCTGCAGACGGATGAGAGTTGCTATTTTCGGACTCTCTTACAAACGCGTCAAGGATGTTTTTGTCACTATCCAAAAAAAAACTACCTGCCCACCAAATTAACTTGAATGGACAGAGTTGAGAATAAGTCATTCCAGTTAATCGACTGGACGTGTTTTATTGTTTGCAGTTGTCATTTGACCGCTTTCCCTGGCTGCTGTTGTGACCGTAAAATCCGTAATGCTTAAACCATTTTTTACACTTTGTCACGCTTGATCGCATTGGAACTTGACCACGACGGTGACCCACCCGCATGAGAGTTTTTCACAAGTCTGTGTCCGGGTCGCTACGTTTGTCCCTTTTCTTCTCCTAAATGCATGACAATTAGCAAAACATGCTAATGTTAGTTTAGCCCGTTGCTGCGGTATTTGGTTCTGGTCTGCCACAGATTCTCCTCCGATTAAGAATTGTCGTAACATCGAGGATAAACAGGCAGAATGACAAAATGCAACCGATTTGTCTCAATTTTTCCACATCGGCCCTCAATTTCCTCTCGGGAACAAATTTACGGGAGACTGACTGAGAACTTGAAGGCTCCAATATTTCTGCAGTTCCCTGTGGCTGATGTCTATGGCAATACAATGTTCTGGCTTGGGAGACCAAAAGGCTTTTCAGACAATGAAATGGGGATTTGTGCTTCTTGAATATTAATTAACTTGACTCAATTGGCTTTAATATAAGTAATGGAGGCCAGAGAAAGATATAAAGACATCCAACATTTTTTTTGCTTAAGTGCCACCTCATACCCAGCAAACTACTGTATCTACATTGCATAGTAACATACACTTAACTACCTACCTACCGACCCATTCACCAAACATATTGCACTTAACACTACATTCAGATGTTGTCAAAACAGTCTGTAGGGCTGTTGCATAAATAAAACCTCAGGTGTGACCTCCAGCAGAGTCATGACGTGCACGGTGACGGGGCGGCTAAAAGGTATGGCAAGCTTTCTTCACATTTAAAAGGTCAGTTTGACTAATGGAATACAAATACTTCTAAATTTGAGATGAGAAAAAAAAAGTTGACCATATTATATACAGCCTTTTCTTGCTGTCACATTGTAGAATTGATTCCAACACAATTAAAAGCTTTAAAAACAAATTAAGACCAAAATCTACTCTTTCATATCGGATTCATATGTTTTATATCTAACATCAGAGGAATGAATGCCTCACCAGTCATTAACCTCACCGCAAGTCACTGCGTTGAAAATACCTGAAATGCTAATTATGGATAAGTCAAAAGTAATTAGGAATATTTGAAAAGTTCTTTTTGCCCCAGGCAAACTGAATTACGAATATCCGCAACGCATCTAGAAGATTTGTCACAGAAACTCATATACGGCATTTCCATGAGTTAACCAGGCCCCGCCCCCTATCACGCCCATTCGCGTCACGGTTCTAAAATCCATGGAGCCGAAATAGAGTCAGAAGGTCTGATAAAGCAAGCAAGCAACAGTCGTTACACCGCCGCGGACTTATTCAACTTCCACGGCTCTTTCCCTATCCGGGTTTTATCGTGATTATTTTTTTTTTTGCTTGTTTTTCTGACGAGGAACGATCATTGAAGTCCCCCGACGCCGAGGAGTTTGTGTCGGGCACCGGGGAAAAGCAACAACGCGTGAGGCGGTGCCCGCAAGTAAGCTAACCTCCTGGACTAGGTAATTAACCGTTTCTCACCGTCAACGATAATCCCTTTGACGCACTTATAGTTCCACACAAACGGTCGGCAAAAGTAAGTCAAATCAGTCAAGTATTAAAAAGAAGAGCCGGGGGATCTAATGTACTTTTTAATGAAAAGGTGAGCGTCCTGGAAAATCCCTCCAAGACTACTTCATGGTGTGACGGGTGAAACAGCGTTACATAATGTTACAATATCGTAACAGTCATTCCCGTTGGGGAAAAAAAAAAAAACTCTTTCACTGAAGACAGCTGGTGATCACTGAACGATAGTATAAATTAACCAAAGTCGAAAAATGGCAAAACTTGTTTAGTGACTATATTCTTCAATGCATGCTTATTTTGACAAACTAGACAAAGGATCAATAATTATCATGATAATATATTGTCAATACAACTGGACAAATTAATAATTGTACATGAGTTCCCCCAAAATGACATTTGCTCACAAATGTAAAGTCGAGATGGAATCACTTTGTTGAATTTTGTGCGTGAGAGAGAGAGAGAGAGAGAGAAATATGATATTTTTTGAGCCATATCAACTGTATTTCCTCCCTCATTGACATTGCCCGTGTTACGCAATGGATGGTGTGAGAAATGCAACATATGCTGATACCATGACTTGTTGACTGACACACTTCACTTGTGTTGTCTTTTTTGATTCCCAGCGACTATTTTTAACCTTCCTACTGCAGCCTTTTGCCTCATATGACTCCATCGTAAAGTTTTTTTTAATCACATGAGCACAATGACGCACTTGCATGAATTGGTTAGCAAGGCCGCATTTGGAGATCGGTCATGCAACTTCTTCAACGTCCTCTCCCATCGTGATCACTCTAAAAAAGTCAAATGAACAGATTCAACATGCTCTCTCTTGACGCAAATGAAAATATCAGTCCCGAAAGTATGAAAACAATCGCGACTATTTTGTTAAATAGACGAATCAACTCAATTTTGATGTCCGTTGATGTTTACATCTAATGGCACATCACAGATTTTTGAGTTGCAAGCGCTGCCATTGAACAAATTCAACTTGTATCTCAAGGGATCGCATATACCGTAATTTTCGGACTATAAGTCGTGTTTTTTTTATATAGTTTGGGTGGGGGGGCGACTTATACTCAGGAGCGACTTATATACATATATATGTTTTTTTTCACTTTTTTGGGCATTTTATGGCTGGTGCGATTTATACTCCGGTGCGACTTACAGTCCGAAAATTACGGTATGTCTGGAGGCTGACCCACTCAAGGACGTCCATCTTCTTTAGTAGCCTAAAGGACGCCCCGCCCTTGCCGCGCTCACCTAATGCATGTGGCTTCATCAAGTATTCATCAGCGTGGCTCCACTAACTCAGAATTAAGCCCACTTGCAGGAAGTCGCAGACGACCAACAACCACTCATAAATCTTTATCAGGCGGCGTCATTTAGGTTCTAATGGATCTTAGCTTATGTCATGTTAGTTGTTCGTCTGATGTGAATGTCTTGGGTAGCCTCGCTTGTATGTTGAGGTCACTGTGATGGAGGCTCCCATGAGGTGCTGGTAATTATAGTGACGTCCCAACGCGACTGTACTATAAATTATTCCGTATGACACCAAAACCTGCACTCTCTTTTTTTTTTTTTTTTTTTTTTTTTTTTTTTTTTTTATCCACATGATGAAATTTACACAATGGAATAAAACTCAAAAATCTAATACAGATGAATGATTCTGAATAATAATTGCAAATCTTTTTTTTCACACCCCAGCCTCAACATTGCTGTTTCATGTGATTTATTTTTTTATTTTTGCAAGGTCCTTTTCCAATAACTTTTAACAAACTGGTAATTAACTTTTAACCGAATAAAAATATAAAAAATATTATATGACAAACCTGGCGCACAATGCCTGACCCACCAAAAAGAGAATATTAAGAAATTTAATGTAGCTTTTGGCAAACCTTTCATGCCCATTCTTAACCAAAACCAAATAAAAATGTTGTCGTGTGTTTGCGATCAAACTTTTGTTATGTAACAATTCCTTCCTACATGGTCATATGATCCCTCCCGAAACATGGCGGACAACAAGCAAGTGATAGCATTACCAATGTGCATTAGCTACTGTTATGCTGACATAACAGTTGACTCCTGGCAATCTAAGTGCATCCCAATTCTCTAATGCAATAAAAAGGCAAGGGCTCTGAAATGGCCGCTCTACTTCTCTTTTGTCCCTGGATTGAAAAGCAAATATATTTGTGTAAACACTTTTTCACACAGTAGCTCAGTTGGGCCGCCTCTCAGGTTGCACGTCACAAAAGTGCAGCTTGTAACACGATTAACTAAATGACGGATTTGTCATTAGCAGCAAAATGGAATTAGTTCCAAGAGGTGGATTAAAACTTTCCCTAGGATGGATAGATTTTTTTAAAAAGAAATTCCCCCATGAATGGCAGGGAAAGCTGACAGTCAGTCTTCTGTTTCTTTGAAAACAGGATATGACTCCTGTGGTCTGTATTTAGCCTCAAGTATCGACAGTGGATGACGTTCCAACTCCAAACGGCAACAGATGGAGATTTTGGAAGCGGTTCTTAAACCAAACAACCGCCACAAGTCTTCCCTGCAAGATGGAAATTCCGTTTTTACAGAAGCAAAGTGGACATGAAACAAGCGTCAGTCACAAACTCAACTTTAGATGTTCTCAAAATACATCCAAACTATGCAAAACATGTCGTCACTGCACCGGGGGGTTTTCATATACGAGGAATAATGAAGTAGAAGTGTGTATTTTTAGCCCCCCTACCAATAAATCACGCGAGAGTACACAAGACACAAATGGAGTCCCGCCCAGCAAATTGACAAAGTGGACTAGCGTTCGTATCCTGCCAGCACTTCCTGTCAAAGTCCTCATAGATCTGCAGATAAAACTAGATTGATCTCAACTGGAATTTCCACTTGAAATGTTCTCTGCTTTTCCGCCATCCTTCCTGTTGCCGCTCCCCGAGGAAGCGGCTTGTTTAGCTGCTGCCGAGTCTAGAAAAAGATATTGAACTATTTGCTCAGGAACCCATCAGACTGGTTCCTTAATGGTTACTTGTTCACTCTTCTAGAAGTAAAGTGCAATGATAATCTCAGGATGAAAAACATGTAAATATTAGGCCAAGAAAAAAGTCGCAGTAAACAAATATTACACCTTAGACCAGGGGTGGGCAAACTACGGCCCGCGGGCCACATCCGGCCCACGGGACCGTTTAATCCGGCCCGCCAACCCTGAACAAATTGTATTAAACGTTTTTTTTTTTGGTCATTTTGCCTGCAATGACTGCGTTTTCCCAGTAGATGGCGAAGCGCTCGCCTGCGCATTTACTACCGGAAGCCGTGTCAGAAAGCTCGGTGCACACTCACAAGTGCGTGTACGTACTCCGTAGTACGGACTTGGCGCACTCTCGCTCTATTCGTATCAGTCCCGAATTTAGAGCGTGGGTTTTGACGACAGCATTCTTATAATTCGCGCGCTGAGCTTTCAGATGCAGTTTTGCGCTAAAGCCACCCACAAACCTTCCCCTGGAATCCTTCCATTAAAATGAGTGGGCCGAAAAAAAGAAGTGAGTGCCGAATGTTAAAAAAGAGTGGCCAATTTGGCTCGACGTACGCGACGTGACGTTCAGCCACATCAACATCAACCCGTCACAGATCAAGGTAAACGGACCAACACCTCGGATCTCGCCTAAGAATTGCCACAACAAATTTTACTCCAGACTATGACGCACTAGCAAAAAAGGGAGACCAACAACACTGTTCCCACTGAAAATGAACGGGAGGCTCTCAAGTTTATTGTAAAAAAATGCATTTTGAATATGATTTGTACACATAGCAGGGATTGAAACTAGCGACCATTCTCATTTTCAAACAATGCTGGATGCTCAAGGACATTGATGCACCACCTATTTGCGACTAATCTTAACCTGTAAAGTTCTTAAGTGTTTCCCGTTTCCTCACCTCTGTTACCAGGTGTTTGCGAGTTAAAACTCTGCTCTGATTTTCAGATACCCCTCACCGTGTTGCTGTTTTGATTACTTTATTTGGATGTATGCTTTCACCGATTCTTCAAGATGATATATTTGGTCAGAATGTTTGCCGTTTGATGTGATCTCATAAGATAAACATCTTTCATTAATCCAGTGCTTCTCAATTATTTTCTGTTACGCCCCCCCCCTAGCAAGAAGAAAACTATTCGCGCCCCCCCCCTCCCCACCGTGACTATCCTAACTTGTCTTGTAAGTCGTAAAATGTTGCACTGTCGCAAACGTCACAGAAGTAACAATGAGAGCGCCACTGCTCCCTGCTGGGAAGATGCGCAATTACACTTTATTCTAGTACTGCAAAAAAAAAGCCTGTTCCCCAGGGTCACACGCGCCCCCCCAGGTATAGCACGGCGCCCCCCAAGGGGGGCGCCCCACTATTTGAGAAGCACTGCATTAATCTGACCTGCAGGCACTGAAGTGATGGAGATTGTTCTTCATAATAACAGTGTCGTATTTTATGAGAATCACTGATAGCAGTTTTTTAGTGAATTATTATTTTTTTAATGCTGTTAATAAATGCATTTGTTTTCAAAAAAATTGTTTGGAATATCCATGCTTTACTACCTACTAAAGGCCAAGATCTTTTATGCAATGACCTTTACAGGTCGCTTATATGACTTCACACAACGCCTACGTCCATCTGCTCCTTGTCCGGCCCTCCGGTCCAAATTTAGAACCCAGTTCGGCCCGCGAGTCAAAAGGTTTGCCCACCCCTGCCTTAGACAAATAAATAAATATAACCGTAAAAATACTGGGTGGAGAGACCAAAAGACAAAAAAATGCACGCATATTTAAAAAAAAAAAACCATGAAAAATACGCAACCTATTAACTATGAAAAAATTTCACTCAAAAATCTAAATATTCTCAAGAAATAGAATAAAATAGATTAAAAATACATTATTTGTAAAAAAAAAAAAAAAAAAGCATAGATATTCTGGGTACACAAATAATAAAAAAATCTTAAAACAAATGTTGGAAAAAATACAAAATTATTAGAAAAATACTAAATAAAAATATATACCTGTTAAAAATACAGGAATATTAGAAGAAATTATGCAAATATTAGAATATTGAGTTGCGTTTCAGGATCAAACCGTGAATGTTTGGTGTGATCCGAAAGTGTGCGTGCGGGTGCATCTTCTCCTTTAGATTCCATCCAGTGCCTCGCACCATACATAGAGATGACCTCTGCCAAGCGGAGTCAAGCCCACAAGTATTTGTTGATAATGAGAAATTCCGTTCTATTTAAAAGCGTGCCAGGGAGACATGCCGCCAGCTGACCCAATGTTCTGGCGCTAGTTTTAGTCGAGTGCCTGAAGATTGATGTTTCTATTGAATGATCCCCGCGCATTAAAACTCACGCCAAGCGGCAATACATCACACAGGACAGAGTACAAGCTGGGCTGCAAAGACCACATCGGGCCGTAAACCTTTGTTGCATGTGTAACTAACCACAAAAGTTTCCTTCTGTGTTTTTTTTTTTTTTTTTTTGCAACCTGCTTTGATTGGTCAAGCCTACTTGTGTGCCTGTTTGTGTTTTGTGTGTGTGTGCGAGACATCGAAAGTGTGAATAGTGTCGTGGAGTGTAGATATTTGGTGCTCCAGCGCCACTTGTCTATTTATGGTGCCGCTAGGCTGCAGACTGGAGCATCCTCTTAGTGCCTTCAGTCCTATTTAAAATCAGTTCATTATTAGTCATGATAAAATAAAAGTCGCCCCCCCCACCCAAACTATGAAAAAAAAAAAAAGCGACTTATAGTCAGAAAATTACGGTAATCATATCAACGCTAAAACTCAATTGAGACTTTCGGCTTCACCACTTCCTGCCTCTATCCTGTGGGTTGACTGGTGTGTGTTTTTTTTTTTTTTTATAGCTTCATGAACACTTAGCAATCTGCCATTTCCGTTATGTCCCCAACAGGGCGGAAACAAGAATGGGGTAAGCGGGCGAGCCAACGGACGACGTTGTAACCAGACGAGTCCCCGCTCGGCAGCACAGGTAAGACCAACACAATGCATCCATTGGTTGAGCTTTATTTTAAATGTATTTAAATCTGCCATACCTTTCCTGAGTCTGGTCTCAATATTGGAATACCATATGAATTAAAAGAATAGCAATCTAAGGCAAAAGTTTTACCGCCACGGCCGTTTTCGACAACTTCTGCTTTAAAAACGCAAAACGGGAAGCCTAGCGATTTGTAAATGGCCGAGTAGGTAACAGTTGCACAACACTGCACGCGATATTTAGAGGAAATGTGTCATGGTGGAAATGAAGCCACTTCAACAGTTCCAAAAGTTTATTTAACGTTAAATGAATGACTTGACTTTGATTTGTAGAGACTTTGAAAAACAACCACAGCCGCAAACTCCCAACAGTTCCTACAGTTGTATGGAAAAAAAAAAAAGACAACTCAAAATGGCTGACAGGATTAATAACAAACTTGTGCACCATGTTGTGAAGCTTAAGTGCAATTTTCAGCCACTGCCAGGTAAGGTGCCACTGCTGGAGTTTAAATGAGCGTCGGGAAGCTCCGCTCTTGTCAACATGTTGTCGTGCCGTCATTTTCGGAGCGCCTCCCAGCTCCTTGTTCTCTCAAAACCCAGGAGCCGTCTTGCTTGTACTCAGAACTGGAAGGTAATTATCCCGCAGGGAGGACGAGTTGCTCTGTAACGAAACAGACACATTTTGTGTTGGCGTTAGCATAGCTAGCCATGCACTACGACAGGTGAGCGCTTCAAAACTCATCCGCAGTCGGCCAAAAACAAGGACGTGTGGTTTCTGGAGGGGAACGAGAGAAGGAAGTTATGTCATGGATTGAGAGAATTGAGAAACAGAAGTCACGCTGAAGTTTATTTTAATCTGGCAGCTAGTACAGACTACTGATTATGCCAGATTGTTCACCAAGAGACAAGAATTCTTTGATATAGATGTTTAATTCGAACTGGTGAGACAAACACATATATAAACTTAGATTTACAAAACATACACATCAAATATACCGTAATTTTCGGACTATAAATCGCGTTTTTTTCCATAGTTTGGGCGGGGGGGCGACTTATACTCAGGAGCGATTTATATACATATATATGTTTTTTTTTACTTTTTTGGGCATTTTATGGCTGGTGTGACTTATACTCCGGTGCGACTTATAGTCCGAAAATTACGGTAAACCATATATACCACTATGGCCTGCCGGTGAACAACCGGGTAGTTTACTTAAACTGTTTTATTAACTTCACGATGATGCGTCCTAGGTCGGCCGTTAACTATTGCGCTGTTGCATCCCGTCACCTTCCCGTTACAGGAAGTGCCCCCGAAGTTGGGTTTACTTTCGGTTTCGATTACAATTTAATATTAACAAGATACTGCTACAAACTATAAACAAATAACAAGAAAGAAAAATAAATTCACACAAAAAAGTGATTTGCGCACCAAGTAAAAGTGCAGTTCCACTGATTATCCCATCATTATAAAATATGTATGGAAATAATTCTATTTTACAATTCAGGCAACGTTTCGGGGATAAACCGAGGAGGTGGGCTCAAGTTGCACTTGTTAACCGCGGCTTGTCTCTGATGTTTTGAGTTTCCGCTCTGCTGTGTTTAGACGTAAAACGACGGGGGCGGGTACAGGAAGGTCAACAAGGACACGACAGCGTGCCGACTTGTTGCTAGGAGAAGAAGCGATCCGTCATCCACTTTGATCAATCGGGTGGAGTTGCCTCTTTTCCAAACTGCCCATTAATTACGAACTTGAAAGCTAATGCGAATGGCATGCAGGCTATTCATTTGATAATTATTGTTTAAAAAAAAAAAAAAAAGTTAATTGATCAAATAAATGAATTAAAATTCATAAATTAATTAAAACAAATAATATTCCCGTATTTTCCGGACTATAAGGCGCACCGGACTATAAGGCGCACCTTCAATGAATGGCCCATTTTAAAACTTAATAAGGCGCACTGTCGGCTTTTGAGAAGATTTTAGTTTTTTTGGTGCGCCTTATAGTCCGGAAAATACGGTACTATTAATTTCACTTTATTTACCAATTAAGGCACACATGACTTTTACCCCTAAAAAAAAAAATACCTACTCAGACAGTTTGAAAGAAGCTAAAGTCGTCTTTCTTGACCAGTGCCAGAATTGGAACAACACAGATTCTCTTGGATGGGATGTGCTGGTTACTCAATAACCGCGGCGAGTGAATCTTTAAAGGCTCTTCAATTGTTCTACTGTGTTTAGTTTGGCCGGCAATTCCGAGTGCGCAGATCTTGCGCGCGATTGTCTTGACAAGACATCGTCACAATCCATCGACCGGCAAGTACATCTTCTGGTTATTTATTGATTTGCGGTGGAATTTGATCAGACTTTGTTCAAACAGCCAACACAATCAGTTGGGCGGTTGGCCGAGACAAAAGCAGGTGTGTTGCGCTTGACTCGAAATTGCCTCTCAAAGGAAGATACGTTTGATTTGTTTATTTTTTACGGCCCAATTTGGTAGGTCCGACAAGCATGAGTAAAAGCCCAGCAGTCTAAAGAAGACATGGCTGAAAAGACACAGGAATTGTTCCCGAGTGTGAAATATTTGCAAATATTTGTGTGTTCAGGTGCGCGAAGGCGTCATGGCGCTGCTGCGGATGAAACTGAAGGTTCTGTTGACCGTCATGACGGTCAACGTCTTCATCTTCATCGTGATCTTCCGACACGGCGGGCGGGACAAGGGCTTGCAGGACAAGGTGCTTATCCCCTCCAAGGCCTTCTGGAAAAAGATGACGCAGAGCTCGGGTTACTGGAACCTTCAGCAGCAGATTCTGGACTTCCGACACAACCCCATCCTGGCCAACCACAGAACCGCCGACTTGCCCGATTGGCTCAATGAAAGCCACGTGTCGTTCAACTCCTGTCGACCCGACACCAGGGTGACCACTCGTTTGAAAGACTACAACTCCCTACCTTTGCGATTCAAGGACTTCCTGCTGTACATGCACTGCCGCTATTACCCGGTCTTGATGGACCAGCCGGACATCTGCCAGGAGCAGCCCTTCCTGCTGCTAGCCGTCAAGTCCCTGGCGCCCCATTTCGACAGGCGTCAGGCCATACGCCAGTCTTGGGGCAGGGCGGGAGTGGTCGCCAACCGCACCGTGGTGACCATCTTCCTCCTGGGCCAGACCATGGCCGGAGACCACCACCCGGACCTGTCGCCCATGCTGAGCTACGAGAGCGACCAACATCGGGACATCGTTCAGTGGGACTTCCGGGACTCCTTCTTCAACCTGACTATTAAGGAAGTCCTCTTTCTGGACTGGATCCAGACACGTTGCCCAGGTGCCAGCTTCGTCTTCAAGGGGGACGACGACGTCTTTGTCAACACCTACGCCATCCTGAGCTTCCTGGGAGGGCTGTCTGCTTCCAAAGCCGCGGACCTCTTCGTGGGCGACGTCATCACCAACGCCGGGCCGCACCGGGACAATAAGTTGAAGTACTTCATCCCGGAAAGCATGTACATCGGCTCGTATCCGCCTTACGCCGGCGGCGGCGGCTACCTGTACTCGGCTAGCGTGGCCGCCCGCCTGCATGCCGCCTCCCACCAGGTGGCGCTCTACCCCATCGATGACGTCTACACGGGCATATGCCTGATGAAGTTGGGGCTGGGCCCCGAGAAACACAAGGGCTTCAGAACCTTCAACATCGAGGAGAAGTACCGCAACGTCCCGTGCGCCTACAAGGGCTTGATGCTAGTCCACCCGCGCACTCCGCAGGAGATGATCCAAATCTGGTCCTGGCTCAACCAGTCAGACCTCAACTGCCAGTAGAAAGTGCCCACCCATGGCAGTTTGTCGCTGTGCTCATTTGGAACTTCAGGCTGGAAAGGTTTGCTCCATTTGGGAGCACCAGAGTATTTCGGGCTGCCATTTTACAGTAAGGGTACTTGTGGTTATTTATTTTTTTTAGTTTTTAATATCAGGCGTATCTAAATTTTACCACAATTTTACTAAATTTTATCGATGTACCGTATTGTTTCGAATCGTTATTAGTTAAAACCTCATTTGAGAGTCCCCTTATTGTAAAGTGGCGCCGTTATTTATTCATTTGATCTTCTCGCTTCGGTGTACAAAGAGCTCGAACCAAAAATGTGTTTGTCTTGGGCGCACATATTTATACGGTTGTAACTATTTATAAACGCTTTAACACTGTCCGCTCTCCACAGGGGGGGCATCCAAAATGCTGTATTATATCGGAACAGACATGAGAAAGCAGGCGTGGGCTCTGAACAGTGTCTTCGGAGTCGGAAAATCTTTTATCAGAGATGGATTTGATCATTTATGGATCTGTGCCTTTCATATGATTTCATACCACAAATTAGATTAGAGTCTGGTGTTTACTGTACCCGCTGTTAGCTTTGGAGTAGCCGCTGTCCAGCCTCTGATGCTACCACAGAAGCTGGAAAATCCTCGGGTCATACGTAGAAGTTCAGCGTAAAACAAATTGGTATTTCAGAGACTAGCTTTCGTGCCTTTCTCACGGAGACGCAGCATTTCGCAATGTCACATCAACGTCTGGTGTCTCGTTTTTTTTTTTTTTCACACCGGTCATATTTCTCACAGCTGCCGTCCTGTCCCTGATACTACCTCAGAAGCTGGAAAATCTGCAGTATTCTCATTTCATATCCTTTCATACATATGTTGAAAAAAATAATTTCTTAATAATTTGGTGGAGCAAAAATAGTTGACGCACCTTTGTCGGTATCATTTACCTAGTAACAATTTTTTTTTTGACTTACCGTCCTCATGTCGATTTCAAAACAATCTAATTGTTGGTGATGGTTGTCTTGTTTTCCAAAAAATGGTCAAATATGACATAGGCAACTCTATGCATAACACTTCTGCACACTAGTCGGACAAATTTTCCATACAAGTAGGACGACTACGTGTTGTGAGTGTGGCCAAACTGCATTAGTTGACACGGTGTGTTGATAGAGCACCACTTGACGTTAACTAGTTGAATTACCAGTAGTACAAGTAAGGACAGCTGTTTTAGCAATTTATTCAATATCCTTGATTTCAGTTGTAAGGTCCGTGTGTGTGTTTTGTTCAATTCAGCTCACTAGTTGAAAGATGGCAGTGCGTTAGTGGAACCACTGGAGGCTTAGTTGCCGCTGCTTCCGTCATCCATTCGGTATTTTATCAGGGCTAATGTGTCGGCCATATTGGCGGTTAAGGTCCTCGCGGGTGTCAACTTTGCCAGCCTGCTTTTGTGAAGCTTTTGTGATGCCAAAATCCGGCAAAGATGCAATGTTAATGCAAAGCAAGAGAGGAAATGGGAAAAGTTGGAAATTGGAAAAGTTAGCGTTATTTTCCAGGACAGAATGTTTGCGTTGAAAAGCTTTTTGTGTTAGGAATGATTTTTTGGTACAAATATGTTTGTTTGATGCAATGACACGTTTTTATTTCCAGGAAATTAAGAATGAATTTGTCAAGTGTCTGACTAACTTCATGTACTTAACACTGTAAAAAAAAAAAAGTTCAAATATTTTTTTACACTTCTGTCAGGAAGAAAAAGCTCAGACGCTAGGTGTCGATTAGCTTTACTTGTCACCGTCTTCCGTTATTACCAATTTGAATAATCAATGACGTTTTAAAAAAAAAAAAAAAAGTTGATGGTGTGCTGCATGAAAGCGGGTTAAGACGCCTCCTGCTGGTCAGGTTGGTCATCTGCGCTGCTGTAAAGATAAGCGGTTAGGTTCTTTTTTGTTATTAAGTATCTTCTTATTTATGTTCTCGCTCATATAGGACAATCACAAAACAAAATTCAAAATGGTTTAAATGAATTGACACAGTTTGAAGAGATGACATTGTATGCCGTCATGATTACTTGAAAAGTTTACGTTCAAAGTCATCGCTGCTCTGTCAAACATTTTAGATATTTGTTTTCTCGGAAGACTTTCACTGTCTTACTTTTTTTCTCGTTTTGTGACTTTAAAACACTGGTGTTAGCTGTTTGTTGCGTGAGGTTAAATAAGAAATGAATATTAAATCTTATAATTGATGTACAAACAGTACACTAGCATCAATTTCACGAGATTAGAGCTTTAAGGTGATGATGTCAGGAACATTTTGAAAGTGGTGTGCAGAATTATTTTAAAACCGCACTCAGGGTAAAGACTGATATGTTTGCTAAACGACGGTTGTGCTCGTACAAACGAGAAGTGGTATGTGATACGATGTTGTGATGCCGACCAACGATTGTATGACATTGGACAAAAAAAAACATGAGAAAGGAGTTTTTTCTTCAATTAAATGACGATCAATACGGTTAGCGACCTTGATACAAAACCGACTTATAGCATATCTAGTTCCAAACTGATCGCAGACCAAATCTGTGCCTGATGTTTGTGCTTTTGATATGTCAAAGATGAAATGTAAGTGTGACTGCTTTTTATCATTTGGATTATATTGATAATTGTGTATTCTGTTGTTGTTTTTACAGTATGCTGTTCTGTGACTTTTTATTGCAACATCAATAAAATGAAGACATGTGGAAGCTTCCGTCATCTATTTTTATTCATTTCTGCTGAAACAGTCCTTCTGCCCTCCAAACATCAGCTTTCCACAAAAGTAAATCACCCTTTTCCCACCCTAAAAAATGATAATTGGAAAATAAGTCAGTCCTCTAAGAAAAATTGTACATCAAAACACCCAATCCCTAATGAGCATCTAAATACCAATACCTGGTCCATGAAAATTATTAGAAAGGTTATGACAATAATTACAATTATGAGGGGAAAATGTTAACTACAAGGATAGTCCATTTAAAACGCAGTAAACTGTCGAAATGTATTCGTTCGTTGGGTCATTCGTATCTCAATGCATTATAGTATATACAGTACAGAAAATAGCATAACCTGTCCATGTAGTGCTCACCTCTCCCCGACAGAGGGCAGCAACGCATAAATCCACCATAGGCGTTTTATTGGAGGCTGCGGAGCAGTTTCAAATGATTCTTTTTAAAAACTGCCCCAAATAGCCTAAAAACTTCATGTCACTTTGCTCAAAAGTATTGGGACAGATTTTGAAATGATATAATCTGGGCACCAGTTCTTTTGATTCTGATGGCTTTGGGTAGATTTAATTTACATGACAAAAAAATAAAAACTGACATTGGATTGAATAAATTGTTTTATCCACAAACAACAGGAAG
The DNA here is from genome assembly GCF_033458585.1 of Syngnathus typhle. Taxonomy (NCBI): domain Eukaryota; kingdom Metazoa; phylum Chordata; class Actinopteri; order Syngnathiformes; family Syngnathidae; genus Syngnathus; species Syngnathus typhle. The sequence continues at coordinate 2,886,904 of NC_083745.1, forward strand.
CCAGGACATGACCGTGTTTAAGTCAGCAGGGAAGGCCTTGAGAGGCCCCAATGGCACACTCTGTGAGTTCACTGTACCTAATGTTGTGTCCATGTGTATTCTCAGTTTAGTGATGATGATATCCCCAATTTCTGTTATTCAGTTCATCTCCTGGCATGCTTTCCGCCATCTGCCCTTCACTTACAAGGATAGATGCTGAGCTGTGCTCTATCGATTGTTGCACTTGCTCACTTATTAATGCAAACAGAGAAGGAAATGAAAGGTGCATTAGCACAAAGCTTTGATATCACCATACCCAGGGAGACCTTCCTGTGTCTGCTGGATTCATCCTACTTGTAGCAGAGTCAGTATAGGTTCAATTTAAGCCCTCCAATTGATCACTACAGCATTCTACGCCTATACAATGAAACCCTGTTAATTACATCCACAATATATTCATTTAATTTTTTTACAGCCCTCCCACCCGCTTTAAATACACAATTTCCATTATTCCCTCGTGGCCCGTTCAGGTTTTGGTATTTTTTGTTTTCTTCTTTTTCCTCTTTTTTCTTTTAAACATACAGTACGTTCCTCTTGCAGAAACATCAAGTCCCAGAGTGCATCAACACGCTGTAAATGGTAGAAAAATGCCACCGAGAGATTCCCGGAGGCGTTTCTTCGCTTTCAGTCATCCATCAAGGCGACGGCAGAAACGATGGAAATCAAGCTTCGTGGAGAAACATAGGCTGCGCAGGAAAATGTATTGATTTCCCTACAAAATAATAACTTTAACTCCTCAATAATGTCGATCGTTCAAGATGAAATATTATAAAGCCGTTAATATGTGTTTGAATAAAACGTATATGTAGATGAAATATATGTAAGATCATTAACAAGCTGTGTGTGTGCGTTAATTGACCGGATGTGGTGGCTTGTGATTTTATTTTGTTAAATGAATTCGTACAAAGGTTGTCTAGCTTTGCAGAAAGCGGTAGACCAAAGTACTTCCAACTATCCCCACTTTACTTTGCCGTGGGAGTCGCTCCCGGTTTTCACGGGGGTTTAAATTCCTTTAAATTAACTACCTCGGGGTACAAATTCTTATGAATGTCTTTTGCGAGTCATTTGGGACTCCGCTGGAGCTAATGTGTCAAGGCGGCCGAGCAACGGTTTCCATTCGCGCTCTGTTATGATGGCTACTAGCTAACAGGCTAGCTGGTTCGTAGTAGTACGAGGGGCTTGATGCTACTGTAACGAAGGCGACCATTACGCTGATAATTCTTCCCAGGACTCTCTGTTAAGGCTGACCGACAGCCGGGGCGTTGGCTATCACGACAAGGTGAGTGTCATCCGGGCTCGGTGGCTGCGAAAGTGACGTTAGCCTCGCAGAGTTAGCGGAGAACGGACCGTGGCGCAGTCTACTCCCTGGATTCAGCAGCATCAACCACCCAAAAAAAAATTCTACACAGACTATTTGCTGGATTCAACAGCATATTCGCTCTCACTAAATGTCTTTTTTTTATTTTTTATAACGGGTGTCTTTTAAACGTGACAGATTTTAAAATTAAATTGGATTTATCTTTCAAGCTGACGCAACTGTTTAATTGAAAACCTGCTTCGTTAGGGACTTTCTTCATGAATATGCAGGTGTTCGGTTTACGACTGTTTTGTTTCTTCTTACTGTGGCGACGTAACCAGAATGGACGTAAGTCGGAACGTGCCGTTACTTTCTGTCAAAAATGCGGAAAATATTTGTTTGCCTGGCGGTTAGGGAGGACGACATGTCACATCATTTGTGAATAATTAACCCCCCCTACCCCCTAAATTTTTTAATAATTGTCTAGGTTGAATGTTAAATTACAACATAACCCTTAAAAATGAATAACACTGATTTATTTTTACAGGAAAAATATCAAATACTACATTCCTTTGAGCCATTTCATGAGTGTTAATCTTTTTTTTTTCATTTTTAACTTTAGTGACTTTTCCTTCTGCTTTGCAGGAGCCTCCTGGGATGTCACAATAGCATCAACACCCAGCGGATTACTCATCATGCCGTTAGAAATTGTGGAATGTTTTCCTTCACAAGATAATGCACGTCGCTCCGCACTTGTACCGCTGAGATCCTGAGTCCTGACATCGGGATTTCTCCTTCCGCCGCCATTCTCGGATGTCTTATCTCGTCTGTGTCTTTTACTAAGACATTAACTATGTATCTGCTGGCCGCCTGGCCGTGGTAAACGTTAGCGCGAAGTGGTGCGAACAGCGAAGAAAAACCAAACTCAAAGAAGGAAAGAGGGAAATCGACAACATGGCTTCGGTTTGGAAGCGACTACAGCGTGTTGGGAAGCACGCCTCCAAGTTCCAGTTCGTGGCGTCCTACCAGGAGCTCATGGTGGAATGCACCAAGAAATGGTGAGTGACGGGTATGCACGTGGTCGCCACGACGCTGTCATTGAAGCCCCTTGAAATTTGTGCGTGTGTCGGAATGCAGAACTCATTTCTCTCGGCCGTACTTGACAGACTTTGGTGTGCAGGCTTGTTGGCGCGGCAGCAGCTTGTTAGCAGGCATTGCAGGTCCCATGATGACCTATCGAATGTCTACATTTATGTCTGTGTTGGCTGTCTCCTGGAAAAGGGAGCAAGTCTGCTTTTCCAGGAAGAGGCGCAGAAAGAGAGCATAGCGATCGCAAAGAGGCCCGCAGGCACGCATTGTTAAGCGGCTCGGCCGTAGGCAGGATCCACACAGGCCCCGGCACACCGCCTAGACCTGGGACAGATGTGTCGGGGAATGGAATGAAGGGAATGTACATGTCTTTTATGAGCGGAGAGGGCTGGGCGGGCTCAACTTTTAAAGCCCGTGGAGCAAAATATGAGTTCAGCTTTTTGCTGCTTTATGATCGCTTCTCGCTTTAATAATACATTTACTAAAAAAAAAGGAAAGTCTTTTATGTTGATGTTTAGATCCATTTGTGTGTTTGCTGTCATGTAGGTATATGTATTGGAGTTGTAACAGCTCCGTTGATTATTCTCATTATTACGTCATCAATTCTGACAGGAAATAAAAAGTCTGCATGGTTCAGGAGATAAGGCTTAGATTTATTTCTTTCTTTTCCTCTAAAGTGGTACAATTGGGATATGAGTCATGGCGGTGTAAAGTGACCTAATTTCCTTTTCCCCTTGTAATCTGATACCTTCAGATTGGAATCAGTTCCCTTGCAGGATAAAAACTGGTTACATATCAAATGTCTGCCAATGCGAGTGCAGCACAGATGGGATTTATCCATTAGTTGGAGGATGACAATTTTGTGAGGTTCACCAACCTTTGAGGCTTGGAAATTGTCGGCTTTACTTTGAGCTAGCCCTCAAAATGACTTCTTGACTTCTCAATACTGTGTCAGGTCATGTTGCCCGAATCCATGACCTCGCTGCTTCTAAAGGTGTCAACTTACTTTCCTTCTCAACATGTCCTCCCCTTAGATGTCCATCTGCTTTACCCCTTGGGTCTTTATTATTTTAAACAAATTGTGTCTTGTTGCAAGCTGGTCAAAAAATAGGCAATGGAAAATTCAATTCAGAGGAAATCACTGAATTTATTTTTCAAATATAAGAGACTGCTTCAGTGAGGAGTTCTTTAAAAAAAAACAAATCTGATTAATATCGGACATAAGTAATGAACGTGGTAACACCACCAGTGAATGTTCAAAATGAAATGACAGGATCTGAGATTTGAGTCAGTGTTTTGATCGTCAGCGAGCAGCGTGTGTCAGGCTGTGACACGTTTGTTGTGTTCAGCATGCGTTCATCGTGGCGGGTAGCCACGACGACGCTGCCAGACCGACCGTTTCCTGCCAGCTTGGCTGACGTCACCCCCCCCCTGTGACACATTCCCATTTTGGAGGTTTTCTCCAAGGGCTGTCACTACAAATGTTGCTTGTTGTCGGTCGGAAAATGAACGTTGCTTTTTGCCGTAGCTTGAATGAACCCATAAAAGCTGTTTGCCATGATGCAAATATGTCATTATTATACCAGGCGCACCCATTTTTTTTTTATGCCCTTAAAATATCCTGTTTTTAAAACGGCCGGCATTGAAGTGGTGACTGATCAATGTCTTGTCACTGTGACGCTGACCTGGAATGAACCCGTTTACAAGTGAACTACTTCCTTCCTTCCGCTTTGCGGGAAGGTCTGGGCGGCCACAACATCCCCACCAAGCCTTAATGTTACTTCATACTCGTTTTATGGTGATGCTGAATCATAATGGAGCAACTATTAAGTGTTTCGCCATTCCTGCATGTATCAGCAAGTGAATGTGGTGAAACAACACAATGGCAGCCTCTCATCATTTATTTATGCAAGGAGCGATGTGTGTGTGTGTGTTTGAAACTTGCCCATGATCATCAATCATAGAAATTTCAATAAGGTTTTTCCATTGTTTTAGAACTCCACGTTTGGATTTCGGTGTGAAAGAGGCTAATTACGGTCTCTTTTTATTTTTTTTCCCCCACTCAACTCTATCCCGTCATGTGTTTTAGGCAACCAGACAAACTGGTGGTGGTTTGGACGCGTAGGAGTCGACGGAAATCCTCCAAGGTTTGTACTTTTACTATTTGACACAGACATAACCCATTGAATATTGCCTCTGTCCGCTAGAGGGCGTGCCAACATAGCTGGTTGTCACGGACCGCTTAAGATTCAGGACAATCATGTCACGTTTTCCCTGTAATGATGTTTCTTTGTTTGTCCACGCCTGTAAATAAATGCTGATTGTGTTTTATCCTGGCTCGCAGGCTCACAGCTGGCAACCTGGCATCAAAAATCCCTACCGAGGTGTTGTGGTGTGGCCCGTACCGGAGAATATTGAAATCACAGTCACGCTCTTTAAGGTATTTTTTTTGTTTGTTTAATTTGGGGTCTCACTCACAATGTAGTACATGCATTACTCTCTGCTGCTTGGCGATTACTTGGTGAGACAATATAAACAAGCACTCACATGTGTTCAATAATTCAGCGAGGGATAAATAAATTACAATTTTTTTTTTATAACAGGCTTAACCCACTCTTGTATTTTAACTGTAGTATTTTGGGGTAAATGTGTTTTTTTTTGTGTTTAATGCTAATGTAACTCTGTGCAATTGCAGGATCCACACGCTGAGGAATTTGAAGACAAAGAATGGACCTTTGTCATTGAGAACGTGAGTCATCTTTCATGGATATATATTAGCTGAGGTCGATTTTTATTTCAGGTCTACCCTGTTTATTCTTGAATCATGTGGATCAGGGGTCCCCAAACTTTTTCCTGTGAGGGCCACATAACCTTTCCCTTCTCTGATGGCGGGCCGGTGGCAGTTTGTAACAGAAAAAGTGTGACGATCGTAGGGGAGCTTAAAAAAATTATTGTTTTCCAGAAAGCCACACATAACCAAATAACGGTTATTTAATAACCCTATCCAGGTTCTTTACAGAAAAAAAGTCAGGAAACAAATAATAACACTATTAATGAAATAAATAATAACTAAACCCTCTCTGAGTTCTTCACAGAAAAAACAGGAAATAAATAACTAAATAAGTCTCTCTGGGTTCTTCATAGAAAAAAAACCATGGAACATTAACTTTCTGTTGTGCCATGCACAATCTTAACAGATAAAAGTTCAGCTCAGTTGTCAGAGCAGAACCTCTCTGACACATATGAGCAGTCTCTTAAAGTTCTTGTGTTCCTTCCTTATAATCCTTTTGTAGGTTCCAGTAGGCTTGTAGACACTGCTGTCTTTTTTGGTAAAGTTTGATAGTGCGTCATAGTCTGGAGTAAAATTTGTTGTGGCAATTCTTAGGCGAGATCCGAGGTGTTGGTCCGTTTACCTCGATCTGTGACGGGTAGATGTTGACGTTCATGTGGCTGAACGTCACGTCGCGTACGTCGAGCCAAATTGGCAACTCTTTTAAACGCTCGGCACTGCTTTACTTGGGCGACATTTTAACGGAAGGATTCCAGGGGAAGGTTTGTGGGTGGCTTTAGCGCAAAACTGCATCTGAAAGCTCAGCGCGCAAATTACAAGAATGCTGTCGTCACAGCCCACGCTCTAAATTCGGGACTGATACAAATAGAGCGCGAGTGCGCCATGTCCGTACACGCACTTGTGAGTGTGCACCGAGCTTTCTGACACGGCTTCCGGTAGTAAATGCGCAGGCGAGCGCTTCCCCATCTACTGGGGAAACGCAGTCATTGCAGGCAAAATGAGCAAAAAAAAAAAAAAGTTTAATAATACAATTTATTCAGGGTTGGCGGGACAGATTAAACGGTCCCGCGGGCCGTATCCGGCCCGCGGGCCGTAGTTTGGTGACCCCTGATGTGGATGGTTTGAAAGGTAAGTCTTGTTTGCTACAGACATGCAGGTTCTGCCACCGTGTGGTCACAAAGTGGTACTGCATATCAGTTCCTGACGAAAGCTTTGACCCATAATGAAATGACGCTAATGTAACTTGTTTTGTAGCTACATGTTTTTTAACGGCCAATATTATTTTGTTAGGAAGGATAATTATTTATCATTATAATCATAGCAAATATTTAATATTGTTGAATATTTGTCGGTCATCTTTTCGAATGAAGGGGGGGCTCACTGTGTCCAGTGTATGAAAAATGCGGCTGAATTCTTTGATAGCCCTCACCCAGACATGTGTCCAAGAATTTCAGCGGCAGATGAAGAATGCTAGGTGAACTGGCGCTTTGACCCTCTCCGCCCCCCCCCCCCCCCCCCCCCCCGTCACTTTCTTTGTGCACATCAAACAGACAAGCTAAGAAAGTGCTTGGGGGGGTTAAGGCGGGGGGCTTCTCGTGTTTGATAGAAGGCCGACGTGACAAGCAGGTCAGCCGCCGTTCTGCGGTCAGCGCGTGGGAGACCCGTAGGAGTACAGGCGGCGTGGCTTCTTTTGGGCTGGTCTCTGCATACCTGACTAATGATCACTCTCATGACAGCTCCAAAATTAGTCGCGCACCTTCATCGTGATGGAATGCTGCCCGATAGACACATTTTCCTCGTCCCACTTGCTTTTTGAGAACTTAATATGGCCAAAGAAAGTGTAAAGCATTCATGCTACTTCTGCCAAGGAGGTTTTGTCCGTTTAATTTGTCTACGTGTATGTCAGATCATCTTTTCCCATTGAATTGAACGGAAATGCCATTAAACCGTTTCAAGTCCCCCCCCCCAAAAAATAAAATAACATTTTACATAATCAGAAAAATAGCACACGTCTGAATTATACTTAAAACAAAATAGCAGCACGTGTACCTTATCAAGATAATTGCGGTAGTGACAGCAAAAATATTCTTTACCCCGCTACTATTCAGTTTGTCCAGTTAATAAGACCCAATTAAAAGGATGCAGAAATGAGTGCTATTAACAATTTGACCACCAGGGTGTAGTCTACCCTAATTAGTCTAAAATGTGGCCTGCTTTCAGCAGCCATTCTCATCACTTGGACTGTTTTTTTTTTTTGTCCACTTACCTTTTACATGCTAAAAATACAGTCATACACATGTTCTGTGTATTTCTTATTTTTTATCTTCTATCCGTTTGGGTAATTCATAAACAGTCAAGCATCTGTACCCGGTGCCGTTTGAGAATCCGGATACACGCGAATGAACATGGCGGCAGGAGAGCCGAGCTCTCCTCAACCCCTCATCAGACGACATAGGAGAAAAGCGAAGAATACGCCATTGTGCCCCAACGCCGGAGATGATGAAATTCAAGATCCCCACGCTCCGTCTTCTTCTTAATCTGGCGGTGGGGGAGGCCCAACCTTGCGCGAGGCTAATCCCTCCCCGTTGAATTATCGGCAGCGGCTAAGATTGTATTTTGTCATTGAAAACGGCAGTGTCAAACACTGCCTTTTTTTTTTTTTTTTTTCTCCCCCCCTTGCCTATTTGTTCCTCTTCCAAGGCCAATCGCATAATCAAGCGAGGGCGAGCTGTAGGACGACAAGTCAGAGAGGTGGCGGCCCGTTTAAGTGGCAGCGCGGCAGTATCTCTAAATTGCACGCTACCCTTGCCTTTCACCCCATTTCAAATAGGTGCACATTATCAAAAAAAAAAAGGTGGGCAAATTGCGTGGCCACAAAGATTGGACGGCTCTATTCGAAGGCATTGTGCTGATGGACATGTTCAGGCATCTGCATATCAACCGGGGGGGGGGTTAAGAGATCGCAATCTAACTTCACTTTGCGGATGGGGATTTACGCAGCATATATTGAACCTTAAGAGTCGAATATACAAGGAGACGCTTTCTTCTCCTCGCCCGCCCTGAGTCAGACGAACGTCGTTGAAATGACAAATGGCGACAAAGCACTACTTTTGCATTACGAATCGCGTGGTGTCTTGTAGTCGTATTTCTTTCGTGTTGGATTCTGTATCGCAATTCATCAAAAGGGTTGATGGAATTTTTGTGATGTTGCGCTGCTTGGTTTATTGGCAAAAGCCCGGGGCATTTATTAGACCGACGTTAAGGAGCCTTTTCTGTCCGCTTCTACGTTCCATCCCTCCACCCCATCCGTCCATTTCGCGTCTTGCTCTCGACTCCTTTCAAGCCATTTTCCAATCACACGGTCGCACACTGTTGGTGCCCACTTGGTAACAAGTAAACACCCATCTGCAAGCCATCCCCATACCTCCGCGCACACACACACACACACACGCACGGGCCTTGCATTGTATCCCCTCTCCTCCGTGCCAGGGGGAGCACATTACGTAGGCCAGTGGCTTGTGAGCGCCGAGCGAGCCTCTGGGAGTGGAAAACACAATTATTTCAGCCCTCCGCTATTCACGCAAAGGTGACAAAAGCTGGTATGAAGTATGAAATCCCAAAAGTTTTCTCCTTTTTGCGCCGCGCTCCACAAATTGGGATTAATTTGCACTCGAGTGCCTCGTGCGCGCACAGTCTCCAAAGTTTTCACCTATTTCTTATTTTTCCCCCCATTTCTTAAGTAGCTTGGGAGGCTCAAAAGGCCTAATTTATTTATTTGGTTGTTTCCCCCCCCCCCCCCTCTCCCTTGCACTTGTGTGCTCAGTTTAAATAATACATGTGCTGTAGTTCAAAGCATGTAAATAATTGTGTGTGTGTGTGCGCTTTGAAAATTAATTTAATTAATCACCCTGAGGAGAGGCAACAGATGCTGCTGATTACCCCCCTCCTGGCGGACCCTCCCCATGCTGCCCCCCCCAACCCCCCCCCACACACACACAATTTTGTCACACAACATTCAAGTCTGCATGTTTTTGGGCATCTCATTGGCTATCATGAGGACTGTGTTGGGGTTTGTGTGTGTTGGGGGGTGGCTACGTGGGTTGTAGTCGATGGTGGCTGCAGAGGCCGGGTGGTCCCTCCTGTCGCCCTAATAGGCTTACCGCACCCCTAATCCACACCACACCACCTCCGTCACATGGCCAGTCTGCTGACTGGTCGGGCCACCACGAGGTGTGTGTGTGCGTGTCACTAGCTGTGTGTCTTCACATCTTGTGTTCCTGCATCGCTTTGTTATTTCGTCTGCATTGTTGTGTACATCTTATTAGACATCTCCCTTTCCTCTCCCGAAAAAAAAACAAGTGGTAGGTGTACCTGTTGTTGACCCGTTAACACAGAGGCCTTCTGAACTCAGTTGCTAACCAAAACAGCAGCACAAGCAGAGGCACATAAACAGGTTTAAAAAAAAAACAAAAAAACGCTTCCCTGTTAACATAAAGAAACATTTTATTAAATGGTAGTCCATTACTAAACATTAATTTCCACACACAGACATTTCCAGTTGAAATGAGCCTGGTTTGACAAAAGCGCGCCGTGAGCATGTTCATTGTTTTTGGCGGTCATTTCGTTGTTGCTTTCTACTTTGTGTTGTTTTTTTTTTCGAGTGTACCTGCCCGTCCCACCGGTTCAGGTTGTGACCTCGGCTTTCATCTTCTTAGTCTGAGGCTCCCGGAGCCCGCTGCGCTTCAACTCCCGGCCAACACGGCGGCAGATGTCACTCGACACACACGGACTAACCCGCGCACACAACACACTGTTTGATTTGTCTGATAAAGACGGCGTTTCTCTTTCGTTTACACACATTAGTTCTCCTTCACGATCCAACGCTTGTGCACAAATGACATGAATCTTAAACATCAACAAACCGATGAAAGTATCCCATAGCAGCGATACCACTATAAGGAGCTCCATCGTTGAAGTCGTATTTCCGTCACCAAAATTTGTAAGGCAACTCAAACACTTCTTGTGTTCATTATATATTCTTTTAATTAATCGGAGAATTTTATTCTGCCAGATATCGGAATCGGCATGGAATGAAAAAAAAAAATCCATATCAATTTTGACCCTTGACTAAGTTGCTGAACTTCAAGCCCTCAAGCTTACGAGCGTGTACGTTGTGCGTCTGGACTGCTATCGGTCATCTGTCTCCTCGTGTCTGTTTTCTTCGACGTCGACTTCTTTCTGGCGCCCAGTGTTGCACTATGTCCAATCAGGCGGCGCGCGAACGACGGCAGCCGTGTTGTTATTATCCCAACTTTATTTATTTTACCTCTGCGCGGCGCGTCTTAAGATGGCTGCCTGCGATGCAGACAAGCCCATGTCGCCCGTAAAACATGGCAGCTGGCAAATCCCCATGTTTATCCACAAGCTTGACCCGCTTGGCTGGCGCACGGGTGGTGACGGTTGCGACAAAAGAAGCAGAGCAGATGCTTTCGTTGTTTGGAATGCGCATGTGCCATTATCTGCTCGAGTGCCCGATTGGCGCCAAGATTGTCATTACAGCAAAAAAAAAAAAAAACTCACACGGATGAGTTAATTGTTGAATTTTTTTTCAAAGATAACATTATGTTTTTTGGATTCGGCGATAGTTTCATTTCTGTTTACGAGTTTAGTCGCACTGTTGGAATTTATCTGCCCGTTACCGCTGCATCTTTGTATGCTCTGACGCCCCTGTGTGCGTCCGCTCTTGGGAACTCGCAGCCACCGGGAGACAGAGGCGATTGTTCTGCCGAGTGGCAATGAATGGGGTCTTGTGACGTGCTCCGATGCCAGCGCTAAGCCGGCCACTGACAGTCCGCTTGCCCCCCCCCCCCCCCCCTTTAAAAAAAAACACGCGCCGTCTCTGTTGAGAATAGAAATCGGTACACCCAGAGGTGACCGGGTCAGGAATTTGAGGTGAGTGGCGCTCGAAGGCCTTTGGGTGTCGAGGAGTTGGGAGGGGTGGGGGGGGGGGCATTCCAGTTGTAAAAGAAATGCTTGTATTAGGCGTGCCACGAGTCGGACAGCAGCGACAACAAAATATACAAACGACATACTAGTTAAGAACCCTAAAAGAAAACGTTAAACTCCGTTGTAAAGAGATCGAAATAATACAGGCTAAAGAAACACATTTGCATCCACGTCACTTCAGAGACGCCAATTTGTAAATCTAGACGGTTGAAACTTGTATGTACCTCAAGCACGTTAAGCTTTTGTCTGTACATAAACAAAACTGGCGGAGCCCTTTTGTTATTTTGGAACAGAAAAAAAGTCGAAGAAGAACCCTGTACACACACACACACACACACACTGAGGCGCACCGGCTCCTTATCCAATCCCTCGGCTAATTCCCCCTCAGTGGAAGGTGTTCATTGTTTCTCTTTCATTCTAATCTCTGCCTCTCCTTTTCTTAAAATCCATATTAGATTCTCTTTGACTGGGCCACAATCGGAGTCAGTGGAGCAGAGCACGGCCCCCGCTAATGCTCTTTGTCTCCGCAGATTTGTCACTTAGCATGGAGAGTACACCTTTGTCACAGAGCAGGGCCGCCCGAGAGGCCGACTCTCACTCGGGGCAATTGTTTCTTGTCGCAGGCCATCTCCAAACCACCCCATTCCCTCCCCGCACATACGCACGCACGCACGCTTTACACAAATCAGCTTTACTCTGGATTAGGGCCCTATCATAGCGGCCGCCTCATCTCAAAAACGCTTTAAACAAACACACCCTCAAAGTGAGACGCCAGTGGATATGAAGAGGCTTATGGCAGCTTTACCAGGAAGTTATCATTAGACAATTAGAGGGAGCCTGTTTTTCCCATTCAATTCCTGCCCACGCCAACGAAGGCCGAACCCTTTTGGATAAGTGCTCCTGTTTTGGTTAGCAACGTGGTTCAATCACTTCCAGCCATCGTTTGTGGAAAGATGGCGCGCCAATGATTGGTCATCTGAGTTTCTGCTTGGCGCAGGGGAAATAATCAATCCCAGATGCAGGAGGGTGTTAGCTTACTGGCTATATGTACCGCGTGTTTGTGTGCGCGATAATGTTATTGGCGTTTTGCGCCTTGATAATGGCCAAAGATGGCCAAACGGCGGGAAAATGATGAGCAGGCACTTCACAGAACGGGGATGAACTCCCAGCTATAATCCCGTCGACCTTTCTCTCCCGTCCCCTCCCCGGTTTGCCACATCTCCCACATCCCTCATCTTTTTCCCTCCTTTCCCCTCCCCTTGATATCCACCTCTCTGTCTTTTAGCCTTCTCTCCTTCCCCATTTCCTGACCACTCATTCTCTCCCAAAGCCCCCCCCCCCGCACACACACACACAACGCACCCCGCACTCTCCACCCGGCAGAAGTGCCGAGCCAGGGCTTTTTGCCGGCTGGCAATTTATTTTCCCATTAGCCCCCCGTCTGAAGTGCGCGCTCCGGGTCTGAACGTGTGTTGGGGGGCACACCGGGGGCCACCCAAAAAGAAAGACCCGGAGAGCGGGAGAGAGGAGGCCACTCTGGACACGCCGATAAGACGAGGCAGAGTTGACGGGGGGGGGGGGGGGACAGCAGATAGCAACTCTGTAAGCATTTTTTTTTTTTGCAATCTTAAAATATGATGTAGTCATTTTTTAACAAACCTATCAGATAATTGCAAGTTAGGTTGACTCCCTCAACTGTTACAAAAATACACCAAATAATGACTCAAAATAGCTACTACGAAGTTTTTTTTCGTGGCGAAAAGCATTCACGGATTTGAAGTCCACCCTGTCGCCATTCGGTCCAATTAGCGGCGTGGCATTGATAGCGATGCTCAAACTATCGGGCATTGGCTGCCGCACCAAACAAGTCGGTGTCATGTCGCTCGGTGTTTAGAGAGACAAGGACGTGCGAGAGCTCAGTGTCACTCATGTTTGGACTGTTCACCCCACCTCACACACCCCCCCAAAAAAAACACAGCGGCTGTAATCTGCTGTTTTTAAAGGAAGCCTAATCCTGCTCTTGTGGAGACTAATCGCTCCTCCCGTGTGTCGTCCTCTCACCTTTCCGTCCGTGTTTGTTTTTGCTTCTCACTTTTCTGTCGACTGCCAGTACGAGGGAATGATTTCGAGGGTTTTTATTTTTCGCGGGGGTGAATTCAGCCCCAGAAGTCAGTTTGGAAATTCCTCAAAAAGGCCTCAAAATTGAGGATCTTCTTGAGGCAAAGGCTCCTTCGTCCCTCCTCGCGGGCTTAAATACCCGACCATTGTTATAGTAATTTACGCATGGCTTTTTGTGGCCATTGTTGCCTTTTAATACACCCACAGTAAATCCTTGCATATAATAATGGCGGATATAAATCGGCTTTAATCTGTGTGTATGTGGTCTATAGTTGGGCATTCGTAGGTGCTATGTAAAGCTGGCGAGTTATCAGGGGAGTCGCAGAGGAATCACTCCATTGTGCCTTCCTTCAAAGAGAGATATGAGTACGTCGGACGTCTCTATTTCCAATAACTGTGACCTTGAAGGGGGGGAGCGCAATGGCACAGTGGCCCCCCCGTCCCAACACGCCACCACCATCACCAACACAAGCCTTTCCAATCTGCCGACTGCTGACTCCAACCACAGGCAGCTGATTTGGAGCGTTGGGATGTGCGGGCTAATCGGCGCTCCCTCGGGGGTTATCCCGAAGGCCAAATTGAGTTTATTGTTTGTTCTATCAAAATGGCCGTGAATGCAAATGAAAGAGATGTCACGCCGCCGTTATGTCTCAGTGGACCTTTCAAGCTGCTTCTAAGTTTCGGACGGGGTCTTTAATCCGAGTCCACCTTGACAAGCGGGACATTTTTCATTTATTTCAGCAGAACATACATTTTAAACGGACGTAAGAAAAGAGTAAACTCCTTTCCAGACCAGATGCGGTGACCTCAGTTTGTCCTTTTGCCAGTCGGCTCCCCCCCCCCGCTCAGGATTGTTTTTGTTTCCGTCGCGGCTTAAGTCCGATAATCATCACCTAGATGCGATTCATCACTTCCGGGCCGGCGTATCGCTTCGCCATCGTCTTCCTCAGCGATCTACTCGGCTGCGAAGCACTTTTAACAAAACCAAAGTGTTTTGGGGAATCGTCTCCGATGGGAGTAGACAGACGGGGGGGTGCCATGTTTGCTCATATTAGAAACAAATTGACTTTTGACTGTGTGTTAAAAAGCCATTAGATGATTGGTGCTCACAAAGAAGCTAGCTCCTGTTTAGCACTCACTCTAATTAATCCACGGCTCCACTCACAAAGGGATCCGCTGCCCCCCTCCTTTTCTACCCCCGCCCGTCCCATTGGCATTTTAGGGCAGAGGGGGTTCAGCGGGACCTCCTGGGCACCCCCGCCGCCCTGACCCCTGCCCCCCCACCAGGGGAGCATCTGTGGATCGATCCAGGGCCAGCTGGCATACACCAGTCTTGCCTCCCCTTTTCCGCCAAGATGAAAATGAAAGAACTCATTGATCAAGAGGGGGGGGGGGGGTATTAGTTCAGGTTATTTTAATACATCCATGTATTTTCAGAAGCTTTCTCTATATCACGGATTTTCACCGAGGAACTTATTTTCTCACTGTACTGTTCTTTTGTACTGCATTTACAATGGGATTCCACCAGGGGGCAGCATACAGCCACCACCCTTCCCTCCTTCCTTAGTATTATTCTTTCATCTTGCTCCACACTACAAGTATTAATAATTATTAGTGATCCTCCGAAAGCATATTGATGGTCTTATCCTCTGTCATAAAGGAAACTTCCGCATTGTTTCCTTTCTTTCATTTTGCGTATTGCAACTCTAATCCCAACCCTTCACCTTTTTTTAAAATTATTTTTTAAATATTTTGATTGACAAGCAGCATCCAGGGAAGAAGGAGGCCATTTCCATTGTTTTTACGCTTTGGTGCAAATCTCCCCAAATGTTTGTCATTCATTTTTCCGCCTCATTTGCATATCCGTAAGTATTTCCCATTAGAGCCCCTCACTCCCTCGCTCTTCTCGTCGCCATTGTCATCTTTAGCAAATCCCCCTTCGTCTTAAGTGTTTGCCGCATTTAGCAAATTCATTCATAAAGTATCTACACGCGCTATTAGCTTAGTATAATAGCTTGGGTGTAATCTGCGGAGAGATAAGAGTTTTTTTTTTCTCTCCCCCCCCCTCTCTCTCCTCTCCCCTCCCTCTCAGCCCTCGTGTTCATCTCCCGACGGGATGTTCTTTGGACACGTCGCAGTGTCTCGAGCGACAAAGCTCAAATGTCAGCGTCAAAATGTCAAGTGGCCGATTTTCTTCTGTACTTTTTTCTATATTTCATTATTTTCCGCCGCAGGTGGGAAATGGAAGGCATGATGACTGTGGGTAGAGATGAAAAGATAGGTGGGAGATGAACCAACTTAAAAATTGAAGGGGAATAGTCTTTGCTAATCTGGGCTACTGATCGAAGCGCTAGGAATCGATCGTTAAAGCGGAGATATAACGTGCAACTTACTTTTAATTGCTTTTGTACAATTTTTATCCTTGCTAGAGTATAAAACATTATGCAGACCACCTGGGCGGTCCTGCATGGCCGAAATGCCGCCAGACCTGAAAGCTCTCCATCACATGATCACTTACAGGGAGGCGACTTTTCTTTATGTTCTCCAAAGTTTTTTTTCTTTCAATGTCTGGAAGTTCCAAAACGGCCCTTCCTTGAGAGAGAGGACGTTTTTTTTTTTTTTTTTTTTAACATAATCCTTTTGAGTGAGCGGGAAGTCTGAGAGCGTCGATCCCTGCCAAATTCAATGGCGGGGGGGGGGGGGGGGGGGGGGGGGAAGAATGCGCCTCTTTACTATGTTAAACAGATCTGGCCCAAGATGTAATGCTTTCTTCCTCCGATCACGATAAAGCCCTTTGGCTGCTTGCTAACAATCTGCCATCTAAACATTCATTCATTGTAAGTGTTTTGCTTAGTTCCTACTTTGCGATTTATTGCAGTCCGCCTATTGTCGGACTAGATGGTACCGGCAACTTTACAGGTGACAGTTCGGCCGATGTATATCAAGCACCATCCTATGTCGAGTATATAAACAAACCACAAAAGTTGGACGACTTAATGCTAACCCGCAATGCAAAACGTCATAGGCTAATGGAACTAGCATCGATGTGGCAGTCGTTCGAAACGTTATATTTGAAAGACATCCCATAATATGATGCACCATACAATTCTTGTGTTTTGTTGCCTAACCAGCATCTTTACCACTGAATCCCTCATTCTTTATGTATGCATGTGTGTGTGTGTGAATAAATCCCCCGAGGACCTTGGCGATAAGGCGCCAGATTGAGTTTTCTTCACAGAGCGAGATCTTGCCGAGATTTGCGTGCGTGAAGATGTCTGGGAAAATGTTACAGGATGCTATCGGGGCATTATCCAACCCCACGCGTCTGTGTATATGTATATGGGCTCTCCAATTCATGTGGCGCCGCTTTAGCTTTGTTTGTGCTTTGAGCTGACGACAGGCTTCATTCACAGCGAATACAAGATGGCGGTCGTTGCCGCCTGACTCAATGCATTGGTGTCATCAAATTATCTAACTGCGGGAGGTATCAACCATTTTTTTTTTTCTCCATCTCGTTCCTTGTCCAGGAGTCCCCGTCTGGCCGACGCAAGGCCCTGGCCACCAGCAGCATCAACATGAAGCAGTACGCCAGCGCCATGCCCACGCAGACGGACGTCAAGCTCAAGTTCAAACCGCTTTCCAAGAAGGTCGTGTCGGCCACGCTGCAGTTTTCCCTCTCCTGCATCTTCCTGCGGGAGGGCAAAGCCACGTGAGTCAAATAAGATCCAATTGAAATGAAAATAAATTTCAATGAATGAAATGTTTACGTTTTGGCCCAGGCTGTCAATCGCTCTCAGCCTGGCTTTTCTTCGTCACTCTTTCATCGCGCTCTTTTTATCCGAGCAACTTTAATTTTCGGACTCTCTCTCGCTCTCGTTTGTGCATCCTAATTTGATAACTTCCATTAAAAGGCACACACTCGAGCACATTGGGCGGGGGCCTTTGTTGTGTCGCGGACGGCGGGTCGATGGCGCGTAACCCTTGTTAACCCTTCGGGGAATGATGTCGACCACACACAAACAAACTCCATCACGGCGCTTCAAATGAAGCCCCGGCGCCCGGGAAGCGGCAAACACAAAGAACACAGAGAGCGAGGGAAGATTATGACGGCGCGTTGGAGGGCGACGGCGTGAAATAATGTGCGGCGGGGGAGCGAGGGACATGAAGGCCAAGATGAGACAAAAGGTTTGCATGAGAAGTTAGGAAGTGACAGAGGTGGAGGCGGCCTTACATTTAATCCTTTGAAACGGACGCCGTCTTCCCGTCGCATGAAAATTCAACACCGCTGTATTTCCATTTATTCATCGCTATGCATAATCTCGCCTTTTCCCCCCCTCCACATGTTAATCTCTCAAGGTTATGTATAGCCGTGTTTTTTTTAAACGTATTTCAGGCATGATATGCATTTTGCATTGATGTGACCCCCCCCCCCCCTCCCTCCCTCCCTCCTCCAATCCAGCGACGAGGACATGCAGAGCCTCGCCAGCCTGATGAGCATGAAGCAGGCCGACATCGGCAACCTGGATGACTTCGAGGAGGAGAACGAGGAGGACGAGGAGAACAGGGTCAACCAGGAAGAGAAGGCGGCCAAGATCACAGGTAGCCGCTGGCCCCGGAATGTTTCTCGTACGACCAACATGTGGCTAAAGTGGAATTCGGTCAGTCTATCATAGCACGTGGGAAAGCCTAACAAAGTTATCCCTCATCGCCAACCTTTTATTTCCCCCCCCCCCCCATGTTTACAGAAGTGTATAAAATAGAATGTCTTCACACTTGTATTTATATTCACGCGGCGTGCACAAGCATGTTGCGGCGTGATGTATGTTCTCTCCTCCCTCCTGCTTAGCCTAATCTAACGTTTCTCCCTCCTCCTGTTAAGCTTCACGCTTTCCTCTCGGCGCTCTTTTGTCTCATCCGTGTGTGTGCGCGTCGAGCGCCTACAGCCACGCTCCGCTTAGCGTGCGTCTCGCTAAGCAAAAAAATCCCAAACTCCCTCCAACTTGTACCTACAAGCTTCCCCGAAGATGCGCACGGTCCGGGTCGGGGCGGGGCGGGACCCCGTGGCGCTCCCTGCAACGGCGTCTTCTTCATCCTTCCTTGTCATGTGACCCTGTGGTCTGCAGAGATAGTAAACCAGCTGAACGCCCTCAGCTGCTTACATGGCTACGATGACGACGTCGACTATGGCATCGGCGTTCCTAAGCGAGCGCACATGGCGGCCGCTAAGCCTGTCGCTTCCTCGCAAGGTCTCAATCTCTTCCCAACTTTCACCCAAATCGTCTTGTCTGGTTTTGTGACCCCGCCCCCTGATTTATTTTTGTGTGGTACATCATTATTTCGTTGACTTTTCTGTTTCTTCCATGTCGCGTTTTGACTTTGGTGTTGTGACAATGTTGTCAGTGGACTTGTAACGTTTTCTTCGTATTTAGTTTTTGTTATGGACTGCACTTGGCAGTGAACCAAAGCAAGAAAGCTGTGTCCAGACAAAACTTTAAAAGTATGCTCACCATTCTTTCAATTATGACCATTTTGGCTCCCATATCCTTCTAAAATAGACTGGCTAACTATTAGCTACTATTAGCCAACAGGCCTAACTTTTTTTTAAAGCCACACACACCTCAAAACACCAAAACTAAAGAAAGCAAGTTGTATACGTGATGCTCGCATGACTCCACACATAGTTCTCCGTCTAAATGGGGTGACAAATGCTTCTTATCAGCAAAGTCCACTTCACGTAGCGACACCGCAAATAGCCAAAGACAAGCCGCACTTTGGAAACGGGTCTCGGCGTCTCCCTTTTAGCGCCCCTTTTACTAGCGCCTGGTCTCCATGCAAATGAGCCACAGCGACGACGATAAAGTGGTCAAGTGTCAGCTCCTTCGGCCCGCGTCTCCGTGGCAACTCCACGCAGCTCGTCTCCCACAGTAACCCACCCACTGATTGCACCAATGTTCCCAGAAAGAAGCTCAGTCAAGTTTAGCTGGTGCTTACTTGTGGTTCACTCCCAAGTGCGGCACGTTGTTATTCTACATGTAAAAAAAAAACCTCATTTTCATGGCTCATTGTCCCGCTTTTTCAAACGCCTTTTGATTGACTTTTTATTCTCGCCACCAAAGAGCTGATCAACAAGCTGAACTTCCTGGAAGACGTGGACCGCGAGACGCACCCGGCAATGCTCGCTAACCCTTTTGACGAGCCCGAAGATCACCTGCCCGAAGCCAACCACCTCAATCCGTTCGGCAATCCCGACGAGGACGGTACGTGATCCAGTTGTTTACGGTTTGAGCGGTTCGTATTGGGGATACAATTTACCTGTGGCCCAACTTGAGTTTGACTTTTTGGAAGTCAACCAACTTTGAGCCCAGACTATGATCACAAAGGCGTAAACAATAAACGAGGCCATGTTTGTCAAACAGAACCTCCTGAGCAGCCGTCTGCTTCACGGG
Source organism: Syngnathus typhle (assembly GCF_033458585.1). NCBI lineage: Eukaryota > Metazoa > Chordata > Actinopteri > Syngnathiformes > Syngnathidae > Syngnathus > Syngnathus typhle. The sequence continues at coordinate 2,906,690 of NC_083745.1, forward strand.
CCAACGAATCCTCCGATGTCTCTAATCCATTCGACGAACCCACGGAGGAGCCCCGCGACGCAACATCGGGGAACCCTTTCGAAGAGCCGGAGCGGGACGAAGTCCGATCTCAGTCAGAGCCGGAGCCCCCGAAGGCTCGTCCCAGGAAAGGGGCGCGACCGGTCGACATGAACAAGTACTTGTACGCCCACGTTGGACAAAATGACGAGGAGGAGCTTGATGAGTAAGTCGTCTGATTGTTTTGAGTTGTTCAGTTCTGGTCCATGCGGCCTTGACAGACTTGCGGTTGAGCGATGAAGTCAAAACGCTTGATTGATAAGGTCGTTCTCCGCGAAATAGAAAGTTCACAGGAGCAGTATCGTGTTTTGACTGGAGCTCCTTCAGCCGCGTATGTTGCTCCACAGGCTTTTCTTTGCTTTGGCTTCTTCTGTCACTGCGACCGCTCTCGGCGGCTCGCCTTTGAATCGAGCCTATCCAATTCTCCTGTTTATTTAGCGGCGCTTTGTTGCATGCTGAGTGAGTATCTCGGGGGGCTTTCACTGCCACAAGCGTGCCTCTGTATTGATAACATTCTGTGGTATGCGTGTGTGCTGTCTGTCAGTAGTGCACCTTGAGAAGCCAGGATATGAGCTGGCCCGAATGGACCCGATTTTTCTATTAGCTCACCTGTCTTGTTCATTGTGTTGCAACCAATGCACACACAAATATTACATTTGTTCAAACAACTCAACCGATGATGGGCCAAACACTTTTAATCTCTTGAAGAAGACACATTATGCTTTAAAACGGTTCACGGGTGACTTGAATAATACACGAGGCATGATTTTGTCAAAATATGCGTTCTTAACGTCTTTCAAATTTCCAACCAGGTCCAACCCCTTCTACGAACCAAGCCCCACGCAGAGCCCTGCTCTCCTGGACGCGGGCGGCAGCCAGAAGAAGAGAGCTCCCGCGCCACCAAGCCCGTCGGGCCCCGGCCTCCATCCCGCCACGCTTGCGCCTGAGATCTGTTCCCGCCAGGACGGGGAGAAAAAAACCTTGCCGGTTGGGCCAAGCCCCGTGGCGTCGGTCAAGGGGAGAGAAATGGCCTCCTCGTCCCCCAAGGTAAACAGTTAACACTTGAACTGCTGTATTTTTGTTTTATACAATACACGCTGAGGCACTCTGAATAACCAAATGGCAGCTTTATAAAAAAAAAAAAAGAAAGAAATATATATATAATCTTTTATATGATACTTATTATATTATTATATTTAATTAAATAATCCATTTTTAAATGCAGTGGTTCTGACATCAGCTCCCGGCCTACACACACATGCTCTGAGCAACTCATTGGGTGTTTGTGTATTGGAATTGGGGGGGAAGGTGTTCTGATCCATGATTTATTTATTTATTTATTTATTGAAATTAGGCAAATGCTGGCTGGCTCTTAATTAAATGGATGATGGTCACACACACACGCTCACGGCAGGAGTCGGACCACTGGTGGGGAATGATTGGCTGGGGTTGGGGCGAGGGGCGGCATGGGTTCACTCTGCATATGTGTGCGTCAGCGTGTGCGTGTTTGTGTGTGCGGGCATGCGCATGTGTGTGTAAGGGGTTGAATGGGCCTATGTGGAGGCTTAAACACAGAGGGCTTAACTACAGCAGAGCGATCACAAGGGGGTGTTGACCCCCTACGCGCACTCGCTCACACGTGCGATGGTACAGTTACTTATATATACACACGCATACGTACACACACACTGGCACGCAGGCACACAAGCGCTAAGCACCCCACCACCACTTTGCACCTGGCTAGCTGACTGTTTTAGTGGCTGTCCATGTAATTATGGCACAGGGCCTTTATCACCCAGCCGCACTTGCCTGTGACTGTGGGTGGGGGCTGAGCCACTTTAATTACCCGAAGCCAGTGGCCTGTGGTGGGCCACACTTGGCCAAGAGATGCCCCTGCCTCTAGAGGGAGGGATGAAGGCAGATGGGAATGCACTGGACGGATTGGGGGAGATTGGGAAAGGTTAGTTACAAGAGAAAGGTGCATTTTTATGTGATGTTTTTCCTCCCCACTGGGTGGCGCTGTCACTTGGAATGAAATATTAGCATGGTTCCGTCCACAACGTTGGACTACTACCATGATTCTCTTGTCATTGTTGTACTAACGTTTGGTCCGCAATGGCAGGAAGGTACGCCTTGAACCTGTAAAATTCAAGCCGTGTTCATAAATGTCCGACTCAAAGCAAAAGATACGCAGGGTGGATGGAGGGATGTCTTTAAGACGGTGAAAAGAGCGAGAGGGTGTTCAGACGGGCCAGTGTGAATGGGTTTCTATTTCTTATTCTCGCTCAACACTCACAAACACGTCTCAGCCATGTGTTGGCGGCGAGATGACCTTTTTGAATGTATGAAGTCAGAGGGGATTAAGAGGAGACATTCTCGCTATGAGAGGCCCGAAACGAAGGCGACACGTCGCAATGCGGACGTGTACGGCGTGCAGATGTGGGGCCTTTTGCACTTTTTTCCTTTTTCCTTCCAGTCAGCCCGTTTCAGGGACACCCGTCACGTGTTCCCCAACCTCAACCCACCTAGCCACCGCTAAAGTCTGATTGGTCACCTCTTCCTTTTATCTCCTGCGATAGCTTTGGTGGTGCACACACACCCTTTATTTATTTGTATTTGTTTGCACCAACTGTTCTCATGGCGGTCCGGCGTGCAGGGCCGAGATAAAACGCGAGCCGCGAGACGGTCAGGTCTAATCTGGCGATGGCTATGAGGAAGGGGAAAAAAGATTCTCCAATTGAAAGGCCGGGGTGATGCATTTACAACTCGCCCCGAGGAAATATATCGTGTGATTGCATGAATGAAATCATGTCGGAGGCAAAAAGGTTTTGAACGTATTGTTGCTGTCGGATATCAGCCGATAATGGCAACTTCAAACGACAAATTCCTCTTCATTTTGTTATATAAAAGGAAAGTAATCAGTAATTAAACATTGTCAGAGGCGATCGGATGTTCCATATCATTGCCATATGGGACGCTCCCACTTCACGGGCAGCTTGTGAAGAATCGCCGCAACGTGCCAACATACGGCGAGCGCCCGCTTCCTCGGTGCACAGCTATTACGCGTACAGATGGGATTTGCCGTGATGACTTAAAAAAATGTATTTATTTGAACAAACGACGCAGCAGTTGTTTGCTTGGGGCCATGAAATTGATTTTTGCAAGGCAGCAATTCTATTCCGTTTCTTTAGCACAATAAATTAGCTCGGTATCGTCAATAATAGACTCACCAAAAAAGTCTTGTCAAGTTTCCCCATCTTTGAGTTTGAAGGAAGTATTTGTCGGATTAATTCAAATGCACATTGAGAGTTCCTGTCGGGGGGGTTGTGATCTCTGTCTGGTCCGATTCAGTCCATCTCTTTTCCTTGGAGCTGATCCCCCAAAACTCCCCCCCGCCTCCTCCTCCTCCCACACCCTTCTCCTCCTTCCCAGGAATTCAGTGATCTCTTCCTCAGTCTTCTCCATCTCTATTCCGTAGCACTCTACACTTAGCTGCGCCGATGTTAAGATTTTCATCCCGTTTCCGCTTGACAAACTTTTTATATGCCACATTTTCATATAAGGAAAAAGTTTGGAGCTTATATCCGCGGGCTAAAAAGTTTGAGCAAATACGTTCAAGTTCATATTAAAAGTACAAAAAGAATAAAGCCTCTTCAGTTTTGCGTCGCTGACATTGAGTGGCGGGAGAACTTTTCAAGTTTATGAAAATGAGCATATACTGTAGTTCGTGGATTTTATTTTTTTTTGCAAATCTTAGGACCCCCATTTTACATTCCTCTTCGCCAAGGTGACATATTTGATCGTTGTCTATGGTTGAAGGGTTTCTCTGATTCGTCTTTTAATAAAAGGGGTGAAATTAAATGCTTTTTGTTCCTGTGTCTCGATGGGGGGGGGGGGCGACGAGGGCACAGGCCGAAGACCTCTTTACGGCCCCCCCGCTACCTCCAAATTGAAATTAGAATAAATTAACATGATTTAATTGAGTTCGCGCTAGGCTGCGATATTTCTTAATTAGCTTCCGCTAGGCCAAGCGGCAAGCGAGGACCGCCGAGCATCGGCGAGGTGGGCGCGACGAATGAGAGATGTTTGCCGAGGACAAAGGGGGAGCCCGGGAGACAAGGACAGTCGTCACTTGTCTTGCCGTGTCTGCCCTTGGTAAGACCTTTTTTTTTTTTTTTTGCATTATATAACGTTTTTTTCATCTTTTCCAATAAGTTTGACTTGCCATTCGTGCCTAAGACCCAAGTCCATTTGAACAAATGTACAACTTATTACAAGTATCCCTATACCGCATGCTAACGGCTAAAGCTAACTGGAATGTACAGCAGCGAGTCAAAGTAGCTACCCGACTCTTCCGTTCCCCCTATAAGCTGTGTAATATTAGCAGAATAATCCTCCACTGGGCTCCCTCTACCTATGTGGACCCCTCCCCACTAGCGTTTATTTGCGGCCTCTGAGTGGTCTGACATTGGATCTTGTGGGAGAGGAGGTTTCCTCCCAGGGTCGGATCACCGAGCTTCCTGTGTGTCCTTCCATGCCGGAGGGCAGCGCTGTCATCGCGTCAGGCTCAAGGCCCAGCGGACAATATCGGCCACTCACCTGTCGTCAGTCGCGTTAACATTGATTTTGTCAAATAGTGGCCGTGCTGCTAATTGCCGCTGTTCCCCAATTAGTCGTTAATTGATCAATAGTACCTTGCCTTTATGGGGGCTTCAATCGAGAAGTGGATAATTGAGCTTCGTGTGGTATTGTGCCATCAACAGGTTGCAAATGAGAGACTGGAAGAGTCACAGAAAGGCAAGAAAATGGATGTCATTGATCAAATGAATGCTCGTTATGAATTTGGACAATTAGCTAAGTTGTGGGAAAAAAAAGTACAAGTTCTGATTATAAAAGCAGCGGCTTTGGGAACTTTGGTAAAGCCACACGCATTAATACGATTAGGCTATTGAAATACCTGAAATAGAAAATAACCTTTTTTGTTGGCTTTTCAGGTTCCGATCGCTTCTCAATTTTTCACATGCTCGCCTTGGAAGGCAGCCGCCTCTGTGTGTGTGTGTGTGTTGATTTTTTTTTTTTATCCAGTTACTGTAATGCAGGTATCCTTTTTTTTTTCCCTTCGCTGCCTCCTTCTCCTTTGCCGGGTTGCACGTCGGGTTCACAAGTTAAGCACCGCGCAAGAGCTCACTCTCAATATCCGCGTCGACGGCTGTAGGAAGAAAAAAAAAAAAAAAAGAAAAATAGGGCCTTCCGCAAAGCGCCTCTTGTAATCTGCCTGGGGTAAGTCCTCTTTAGTTTTATCTGCCAGGGATTACCTCACAAGCTGCAAGCGGGACCGGCGTACAGAGAAAACGATGAAGATGGAACCAAATGAAAACAAATCGCTATGTAATCTCCGCCAGGGAGCGAGCGGGCGGGCGGGCGGGCGGGCGGGCGAGCCAGCCAGAGAGAGCGACTGGCTTTGGTCTTGAAGGGAAGTTTCCCGTGCCACTCATTTAAAGAGGGAATTTACTAATCCCTCCATGATTGATGTCTGCTATGAGAGGCTCTGTAGCAGACTAATAGGGCTTATGAGGATGGCCACAAAGTCCTTTGTGTGTGTTTGAGAATGAAGCAAACCTGCGTTGCTCCGTCCAGCGGGGTTTGAATGACACGGAGAAGGGGTAACATTATCTTAATCTGGATTTAACTCTGCCCAGTCCTCCAGGTGTGTGGGTCTAAGGACCCCCTGGTTTTAGAGAAGTCTCAAAAACTCTTCAGACCCCCCCCAAAATGGTCCAAGGCCGACCTCCCTTTGCACAATGACTCCCAGTAAATCGTGAAAACCGAGTTATCACCTTTTGAAGTGTTTTTACATTTTGGCTTCCCTTTTGGTCCATTTCTTAAAATAAGAACTAAGATTGTTCGAAACGATTATCGTGTGACGTCGGGTGCATTAAGAGCGTCCTCCCTTGATGTCGCAGCCTTTCTGACATCCTCGACGTTACCCTCTCCCCCTCACGCGCTCCATTTTTAATTCAATTAATGCAAAGCAACATTTAAAAGGAACCTTAGAAGTACCTCATGAATTGGCTTCCATCTTACTTAAATGTGCACTCTTGCGTGTGAAGAGAAACGATAAGACTCTCTAATTGCCTTTTTAGAGTAATAATAAAAAAAAAAAAGGCCTCCCTTTTGTCAATTACGATATTCAGACAGTGTGTCGTCGGAAGTACCGAGTGGTGCCTTTTAAGGCCATCCCTCGCTTTTTGTTTGGATTTGAGCTTCCTCGCACAAGTTGAGAAAAAGAAAATCCCGACACAAGAATGAATAACAATTCATTTTGTCTAAAGTTTTAGCCGTAGTCAACAAATGTTTGTAAATGCGTGTGTGTGCGTGTGCCTGTGTGTGTGTGTATTCTGATCAGTAGTCAAAGAGTTGACTTTGTAATTATGTTCATTATAATTGGCCACACTATCGGACTCTCTCATCGTTGTGAAGCCCACTCCACACTGGACAATGGTCGCCCTGTGTGTGTGTGGGTGTGTGTGTGATTATGGAGGGTTTACTTACACATGCACACACACACACACACACACACACACACACACACACTTGAGCGTGTCTTAACCTCCTTAATGAGTTTTGCCCACCCGCGCTCCGATTAATTGATAAACGTCAGCCTTATCGGCGTGGCCGATCTGTGAATCCATCCCACGTCTCGATTTGTTTGTTAAAGATGTCCGTTAAAGGAGATTAATGGCCCTGTATAGATTTATGACCGATCGCGGCAAAGCTTCTTTAAGGATGCAGAGAAGAACTTGGGATACTTTTTTCCGGTATGTGTGTGGCATGTTGAAAAATAAGTCTGGTGAGATATGAGTCACATCATTTGTTAATAAAAAGTAGTTTTTTTCCTTCAAAAGTAATGCAATTCATTTTTTTATTTAAAAAAAAAAGAAATTAAATTAAAAAAAATGAATTTGACATGCGATTAAATTGAGTTACGCACGCACACTCGCCGAGCGCCCTTCCTCATTCCGAGCGTCACGCGATATTACCTTTTGTATGTTAATATGCGTGTTATTTTTCACGCTACATTCCCCCCCTCCCTCTCCTGTTCCAGTCCCGCTATTGTTCCATCCACTCCACATCACCATTTACATAATTGAACTTTTGATTAGACTCCGTCGTTTGAAACGAGAGGCGCGGTAAGATGATGCCGGGCGATTCTCCTCCTTCTTCTTCTGCTGGCTTTGTTTTTCGAACGAGAAGACGTCAGGAGCAGAGCGAGACTCATTTCGACAAATGTGGCATTTCGAGAGAGTTGACAATTATATAATGGATTATATCGCAGAAGTTGTGATGCGTTTGCCGCATGTCCGAGATTGACACGTTCATGTATGTAGAGTTAGCGCGCGTCTCGTGTTGCCGCAGGCTCCCCGTTTGAGCGGATTACAAGTTTTAAAGAGTCGCAGCTTCGACACCTCCTCAAATCTGTCACACCGCTTTCAAGCGAGCGAGATCGGAAAGACGCACAGTAGCAGTGGTGGCAGGCAGCCTTTTCTTCTCCTCCTCCTCCACCCTGCCATCGTATCGGCGTTCTTACGTCACCGGGTTGGAGGACGGTTAAGTTGACGCTCCACTGGTAAAGTCTGTCTTTGTGTACGATGGTTAGTGGCAAAATATGACCTGATATTTTTCGTCACAAAAAGTCCAACCTTTCCTTCGGTTCTGGCTAAAGTCTTTGCAAAAATTGCGATAATCTTCCCCAACAGGAAACCGCATTCCCGGGTTTCCTCCTATCTTGCGGTTCAGGTATTGTTGGGAGCTTAACCCCCCCACCCCCCCATGGTCGCTCTCTGCCTCCATTTACTTCTCTCTTTGCCCCGTTTGGTGTATGCTGTTGACACTGCGGCGCGGGGAATAATGGATTCTCTTGTCGGCCCTCCTTGTATTTTCCCGCCCAGCCTGTTAGGCTGCCGTTTAATAGCGGCAGAGGGGAGGTTATGTGGCGCTGATAGTAATGAAGCTTTTTCTTCCTTTTTTAATGCGGAATGTTCGCGGGCCGAGGCAATCCTCGCCGCTAATCCTACCCTGCAGCCTAGCTAGCGACATGTTTGTGTGTGTGCGTGAAAGACACACATGCACGCCTTCCTTCAGGCAAACTGTAAGTCAACATGCATTTTGACTCGTAATGAAACGCGGCCTGTTCCTGTCCAAGGCAATACGCTTTTTCTTCCAACCTTTGATGCATTCGTAAACACTTTATCAGGGCCCGATGTAACGGAACCAGGCCTTTTCCGCCGACATCCGGTCTCACGGCCACACGGCGAGTGCAAACGACTCAAATTTTGCTCAGAAAAAATTGAAATCGACTCGATAATCGTTTTAGACACATTGCTTTTGATATTTATGTTAATTTGATCAATCCTGTTGTTTTTTTTTCCTCCCCAACTGGTGTGTGTGTGTTTAAGTGCGAGTGTGTAATGTTTTCTGCCGGCGGGGGGGGGGGGGGGGGGGGTCTTCGCCTGTGTGTCTAATTGCTTTAATAGCACCTGGTATATAATCCCAGGTAATTAGAGTGCTCCAATTAGACGGCTACTTTTTCACCGTCACTTGAAAGAGCGGGATGGGGAAAGGCCTGGAGGAGCACCACTACACACACACATACCTGCCTATCCACCCAACGACACACAATGTTCTATTCTTCGGTGACGTAATTTCTGTAACTACATCCCTCTTACCTCTTCTGGACTTGACGTCCGTGTTATTATAGGCTTGTTGTTTTTTTATGATTCTTATTTATTTAGGCTGACCTTGTGTGGAAGGTCCCAGAGGAGAAAGGTTAAGGCCCTCTTTTAAAGATGAGCAGGAAATGTCAAGTGTCTCCCCTTCGGGCTAGCGCCACTGTCTCCTTGCACTGAGATGCCTAAAGGGGTTTTTACTACTCACACTCAGATAGCCACACACACACACAAAAAAGGGTACAAAAGTCAGGAATTGCTAGCAGTGACTGCATTCAGTCTTTCATCTTGTAGTGTTTGAATTTTCAACTGAAATGGAGGAATTCCATTCAAGCTGCCATGTGAGTGTGCAAAGATTGTTTGTAAATAATATACAATAAGCACTTGAAGTTGTCACTAGCATATTTTTTAATTTCAGGCAAGTTGATATTGTCAAATCCAATAGGCATAAACTCCGAATAAGACAGCTCGCTTTTTTTGTAAGTTGATATCTCATCAGCTTTAAGAAGACACCGCACTTGCAGTTGCAAGCAGCGGCCAACAGAGGGAGTCGGGTTGCCACCGCTGGTCTTTTTTCCTCTGTCAAGCTCCAGTTGCATTATGGCATGTATAGTTAACATCACATGTGTCTAATCAATGATGTCATTTTTTCCCAATTGATAACACAAACACTCTGAAATAATCCAATGAAGTTGTTCTAGTTTCATAGCAATTAAAACTCACCAAATTGTTGACATCGTAAAACTCCTATTTACTGTACATGGTGTTTTAACTAACATTTTAGCACTCCTAACAGCCCGACAAGTGTCAAATTGAATTACCCGCTGTCTGAGAAAACCAGTTTTTGAGGAAAGCTTTTGCACCTCGATAAGACTTCAGAGGAGGAGCTAATTAATAAGATGTTTACATTATCCACGCTTGCACGCCTGAACAAACGTCCATGACGCCTCGCTCATAGCAACTAATTGACGGGGAGGCGCTGCAGAGTCCAATCTTCAGCAGTGCGTTTCGAGAATTACTCAACTGCAGACGGTGACAGGCCCGTGATTGGGGCCGTGGATTCATTTTACAAAACATCAAGCGCTGTTTGATGCAAGTAAAATAAAGTATTCTTTTTTTTCTTCCTCCAGCCTAGCCCGATCCCAAGCCCAATCCTGGGTGGGAAGCCCAACGCCAGCCAGTCGTTGCTGGCTTGGTGCCGCGAGGTGACGCGCAACTACCGCGGCGTGAAGATCACCAATTTCACCACGTCCTGGAGGAACGGCCTGGCCTTCTGCGCACTGCTGCATCACTTTAGGCCCGACGCCATGTAAGGACATGTTTTGAAGTTTTCGTGTTTTCAAAGCAAATTGGCAACCGGCCAGTGAAGGCTTTGCGCAAGTACCATTCATTTGCTGGATGTGAATCTCCCACTCGGGAGGGAGTCTCCATTAATATAATATAATTTAATATTAATATCATATATACACACACGCACTTAAACACTGTCCCTCCCTCTCTCTCTGCTGTTTTTCCAGAGACTACAAGTCGCTCAATCCTCAGGATATTAAAGAAAACAACAAAAAGGTAAGAGGAGACCACCCACCGCCACTCGGGGCCCTTCACGTCGCTTAGCTCCCTCACCACCACATCCCCGATCGGCCTTATTTCCGCATCAGCCATTAATCCCTCAATACAATGCGTGTGTGTTATGGTCGTTTTCATTAGAGCCGGCAACCCCCCCCCCCCCCCCCCCCCTGGTCGAGTAAATGGATGTGAAAACACAGTCGTCTGATGCAGGCTTCCATCAGCTTGTCAGCAAACCGTGTTTGATGTTCAGATTCCGCCGTAGCGTTTTCTTCCTCTTGCCCCGCTGTATTTTCCTCCTCGCCGTATCTCCACCTTCACATTACGAGTTGCAAACTCGCTGGCATCACCGCGTTCCCCTCGGCTCTTTTGCCGCGTACGTTCACCTTCATTTTCCATACACACAAATGCGCACTTGCCCCACAACCGCTCCATCTACACACACACACAAGCCGTCCCCTCTCCGGCCCCGAGGGCTACAGCGAGCGATACGCGTTGGCTTCCCGCAGCTTGATTTCCTTCTCCTCGTACACACTCTGGCTGGGCGATAACCTCTGGTGGCCCTGTTAGGCATGAATGCTAGCCTGTTGACAATAACCACAGCCAGAGAGCCAATCCCATATCTACACGCCCCTCCCCGCTGCAGGTGCCTCCTCGAGTAGCCTCCAAGAAAATTGGCTAGATATAAGTAATGTGGGAATATGCCGTGGAAGGCGATAGGCGAAGAATAGCCGCAGCGGTGTCGCTGTGTCCGAGCACCTTGATGTCGCCCGGGTGACCAATCCGATGCTGGCCGCCATTGCCTGCTAACTTCTTGACTTCCATCTGATTGTCAAGTATCTCTTTCCTCACTCCCATTGTTCAGCATCCTCCAATTCAAATTTCGCATCACGGCGATCGGCCTCAATCGGTACAAAGGAGGACGAAAGAGAACGTAATGAAATGTTTTCGGAGTTGCCCAACGCGCCGCCGCCAAAGAGTTGTTGTTATTATTGGGGAGGTATTGAATGCAAGCGCACCTCTCTGCTCCTTTTCACAGACCGTTGATAGACGTGCCCCCCCCCCCCCCAAACCGCCCACCCGCCTCCTTTCAGCATCCATCTGTGTGCAGTGATTGCAATGAGCTCAGACTGTGCTGAATTATGACAGATAAGGACAATCAATATCGGGGGCTGCTTAGTCGGCGGGAGGGGAAAACAGAAGTAAATATTTAAGAAGAAAAGATGCGTTATCTGTGCATATGCCTGGGTGATTGTCATGTATGTTTTTTTTTTGGGGGGGGGGGGGGGGGGGTTCTATGTATTGGATCTTTTTGAGTGCATGGAGAAAAGGCGACCGGGCCAAGGAGAAGTCATTTGGCGCGCCATCTGATAGTACCAAGCGTCGTGAGCAGGAGAGGAGGAGGAGGAGGAAGGAAGGGGGTGTTGATGATTGACAGCGATAGATAGCTGTCAGTCACCAAAGGGGGAGGATGCAGGGTACAGCGGCCCGGGGCAGGCCACGCTGACATTTACTCCCAAAGCATTGTCGGCAGGGTTAATGGAAAGTGAGCAAGTGGAGATAGTTGTCCTTTTCCGCCCTCATTGTCATACGGCAAAAAGCTTCATAACGCGCTCGTATCAGTATGGAGGAGGAGCGTACGGCAAATGGATGCTCCTGATTTTGGGTCCATTTGGAAAACTCGTGCCTCGTTAAGATAATGCAGCGAGCCCGCAAAAAAAAAAAAAAAAAGGCTTAACATGGCCGGTGCGTGTAAGAGGCTACGGAGTGAAAATGAAGTCTTTTTTTTTTTTCGCAAATGGTCCTTAGTGGCTGATAGGAGAGAAGTTCTGCAAAGAATAAAGCGTGACACGGAGGTCAAAAAGAGCGCGGTGCGTGTCAAAGGCTGAAACAAAACTCCCCGGCTCTTCGCACACCTCTCCCATTCTCGCTTTCCCCCTCGCTTGCCGTCGTCGCTCCTCCATTCTTTTTCAAACTTGTCGCTCCTTTTCAATGCCAATGGGAACAATGGCAGCACGCTTTGCTGCCTTCAATGCGCGTTAGAAACCCAATCAGGGTCACTGCTTCGCCATTTTCTTTTTCTTTCCACCCTCTCCTCTCCTTTTACACCTTCCACACTCGCACAAACCGCTCTCTCTGTTCTCTCTTCACACACTTTGGAGTTGAGATGTTCGGCGGCCATTGTTCGCCTCCGCATCGACGATGATGCAATAGGACGGGTGGGGGAAGAAAGACAGCCGACAAAAAGATGTTATAATTGCTCGTAAATGGAGGAAAGTCTTTGTTAAATGCTCATTTATGACCTATTAACATGCAGGCAAATTAATCAAAAGCAAACAGTTGGTATGCGTCCAAATAGCAAAACCAACAACTGACTTGATCTTCAGGGTGCACATTCAAATCGATTTTAAATCTGTTTCGCTTTCTTTCTGTGCGGCTGCAGAGATGGAGGAAGGAACTAAATAAACGTATATTTTCAGTGAGATGCGAAGACACCGGAAAAAAAAAAAAGGAAAAGCTTTGATAGGTTCGGCAGCGAGACAAAGGAGGCCTGCAACAGGTTGGAATGAGATCAACACTATCCAGCGGGCTAGATACAAGCTGCGATACGTGTGCGGCTGTGTTGGAATGGAGATGGTGTGTGTGTGCATGTGTGTGTGCCGCTAATCTATTTATTTACCTGTCATTGGCTGCGATAATGGTTTTCATCCTGTCTCTCCTTGTCTCTGTCTATCTGCTAATGTGAGGGTGTGTGATTGGCGCCCATGTGTGTGTGTGTGTGTGTGTTGTGCTTGATAATCAAACCTGTATTTTCTCATCACACTCTAATCAGACCAATTACACGCGTGACGGAGAGCCTGGGCAGGCTGATGTGGTGGATTGATACACACACACACATACACACGCAGAGTGGGATTAAGCGCTCTGTCTCCGGGTATCTCGGTCTCTTATCTGGGACAACCATCCCTGATGTGACCTGTCAGCAGTCCTGCGAAAAGGTGCCTCTCTTGCACAACCCCGGCGTGGGAATCAAATACATCGTTGAACCCCCATTTTCGCTTTCTCAGTTAGCTTTTTGAATAACTCCCGTGAAAATGGTTGCTAACAATCCCGGAGAGTGTCCTGAAACTGGTTCTGGAAAAAGAGAGTACTAAAAATGGTAGCGGTTTTATCGGGACCGTTTGCCTATCACTCAACAGATCTCTGCTGGGTTTTTTTGCTCACCAGGCGTACGACGTGTTTGCCAGCCTGGGCATCTCCCGCCTTCTGGAGCCGTCGGACATGGTGCTGCTGGCCATCCCAGACAAGCTGACGGTGATGACCTACCTCTACCAAATCCGGGCGCACTTCTCGGGCGAGGAACTCAACGTGGTTCAGATCGAGGCCAACAGCAGTCGCAGTACCTACAAGGTGGGAGACTTTGAGACCGACACCAACGCCTCCATCGGACAGGACAAGTTCTACGCCGAGCTCAACGATGTGCAGCCGCAGCCCGTCCACGACGGCATATCGGAAGTTTCCGAAACCGCAGAAGTCCCGCCGGTGAAGGTTGACATCGCAGCGCCGTCGGCCACCTCGCAAACAGCGGCGCCCCGGCCGTCCTCGCCGCCTTTCCCGGCGGCCGTGACATCATCGGGGTCCAACCTCCTGAAAGCGAAAACCTTGGACCTTTCCGACCTACCGCAGAAGTCGGATGCCGAAAGGCCGCAGCAAAGGAGCCAGGCCGCGGGAGAACAGAGCTCCTCCGTCACCCTTACGGGGGGTCATCCCTCCTCTCTCTCGCCCACTCATCAGAAACTCGGCTTCTCCTACAACAGGGACGCCGACCTCATCAAAAAGAAGAGGGCCAGCCTGCGCCACTCGGAATCGGAGCCCGTGTCCGACACCGGCACGGCCGTCAATCATACGGAGGCGCTAACCAAACAGGTAAACACAGTTGCTGATGCACTTTTCGCGCATTTTGTAAGCAAGACAGTCAAGCACACACATATTTAATCGCTGCAAACTTTGTAATAAGCACATCCACACCTTGTCATTTTATCCCGACGCCCTCGTCTTTCGCCTCGATTGAAACTCCGGTCGTCTCGTCTTGTCACGAGACATTGCGAGGACGCCAACATTCATTTCCCCGCTCACTAAGCTTCTCGTCGACGGCATTCTCCGAGATGACCCCCGTACGGAAATTGTCCCGCTCGGCATTAGTCGTTGCCTGTCTTTTCCGAGACGCCGCGGGGCCGGCCCGAAAGAACCCCCCCCCCCCCACTTTCTTTGACATGTAATCATATTTTTCATTACATTTCTCATCCCCTGGCTTGATGGCAGTCGGTCCTGTGACCAGTCAGGCGTGGTGATGCTGTGCTTTTTTTTTTTTTTGCTGCGAGCACACGTCTCTCGCACAGGAACGCGTTAAATGCTTTGCTATCGTCCCCTCCCCTCCCCTCATGCTTCCTGTTTACAAGTGGAAAGGTCACAGGACGGGCGGGGGGGAAGCCCACATTGACAGCTATGACACCCCCATTTTATATCCGCATTTAAACGCCTCGCGAGAAGCACACAGCCCGGCCCACTTTTGATACGCACACACAGTTACGCAATGCCAATGATACACAATCAATTGAATATGGCCCAGATCCATTTCGACAGAGCTTCCCCATTTGTTTTCTCTTTTATAGGAACCGGCACCTGCCCCTGTTTCCAGCCCTCCTAGTGAGAAGGTAACCAGGCTACAACATACCACGAGTTGGATCCATCAACCTATTGATTACTCATTTGAATAATGGACTGATTCAATCATCCATACCATTGTGACCCGTTTATTTGAACAGTGCCTTATCTAAATCTTTTGTTTCAGTTCAGCAAATGTCTGCTCTTGCTCCTTCCCGCAGAAAACCTTATCCCGTCAGGAGGAGCTGAAAGAGCGAGCCCGGCTGCTCCTGGAGCAGGCCCGCCGCGACGCCGCCATGAAGGCCGGCAATAAGAGCGTCCCCAACGCGGGCGTCGCCGCCACAACGGGCAGAGGCTCCAATGTCTGTGATGTGAGTTTGGATTTTTTTTTTTTTTTGGTACAATATCAACCACATCACATGAAGTCTGTTAGTGAAACTGATGTCGAGAGTTAATTTTTTCCCAGAGTGAGTTGAATTAAAATGTGTCTCGCTTTCATCTCCTAAGCCTGCAAAAAAAAAAAAAGAGGGTCTACTGTAGTGTCGTGTAGCACAGACTCTCTTCACAGCACCCTCTTGTCCAAAAATGTCCTCTTGAGCCAAGAGAGGAGACCTCCTGCTCATTAACTTGTGCTCACACTCTCTTGACCGTGTCAAAAGCTGTCATGTCAACTTTCCCCCCCCCCTTAAACAGTCCTCTCGCTCTTTGGTCATCCCCCTACCCGCGGAATCATCGTGACACGCCATCCGAACGTGCGTCCACTCTTTTCCCACAGCAACAACACCTGTCAGGGGGGTTACGTTTGAGGGCCAAATTGCCATCACGCTCCACTGAACCACTCGAGGAGGAGTTAGCATAAGGAAGAAGTCACATATGTGCAACTTTCTGCTTTGCAATGGCAAGTTCAAGTTGAGTTGGACGGAAACAAACTCAAGTCTTTCATAAATCCTGAGATTGGTAACCTCAAAGTCCTTAACCTGGCAAAAGCAACAGTGGCCAAACTCTGAAGGGAGAGAACAATAATGACATTCCTATAAACGCCGGCTTTGGTAATGAAATATCTGAAAGGCGGCAGCTGCGAGTGCGCAAAGAGAAACGCGTGCCCTTGAATTTCCTCCACATGCAAATACATGCACGTAATCCAGAGGAAACAAACAAGCGGCCTTTTTCCAAGGACCTTCCAAGGTCCACAACGGAAGGAAAGCTAATTAATTCAAAGCCGCTTGTGCCGCACATCTTTGAGGAAGAAGAAGAAGGTGCGGCGGCAGCGGCGGCGGCGGCCCGCCTCGTCTTTCGAGATGGCCGACCAGCTGTCTGACTTTGCAAGGGCAGCCACTCTGCTCTAACCCCCCCCTGCCCTCCTCCTCGAGCCCCCCACCACCCATGCGCCTATTGAATTGTTTACACTTTTTTTAATAGAAAGCATTGATCAAAGGAAGGCGACGGGCCCCCGAGGCCAACGTGCTGATAATTGCCAGTGATTCAGATTAGATTACTCGATGTCTTCTTTTGATTAGCGTGAGTGTGCGTATGTGCACGTGTGTGTGTGTGTGTGTGTTATCAACCCGATTCACCATCTTCCTTCTAAGTAGCCGCCGTGCTGTTTAGCATGCATAAGGTAAGACTTAATTCAATTAAACCGGCCCGGGAAGTGGCTAAGACGAAAAAGGGGGGGGTCGTCTTGCGTGGGTTGCTGATGTACGGTTCAATCTGCGCTTTTTAAATTGTTTACACGCGTTTGTCGATATTAGTTGATAATTGGACAAATAAATGCATTGGTCTGCAATGCTCGCCAAACTTTTAAAAAAAATTTATCGCTCATTTTCAGATATCAAATTATTATTATTTTTATAAACTATTATTATGATGTCATATTTCAAAATATTTCATCAAAGCAAAGGTAAAAAAAGAAATCTAAAAGTAAACAAGAAAAAGTGCACAGTCGACTGCTAACATTAGTCGAACGTCTGTTATGTTTTCGGAAACTTTTCGGACGGTGTCGGTCCTTTTAAGGTCTCCGCCGCGGTCGTTTAAACGGGCTGCATGACTCAAGGAGGAGCTGAAAGGTGAACATAAAACATTTGACGTTTTCCCTCTTGAAGTGCTGCAAGCGATTGTGTCAAACATGAACACGAGGCATGCGAGTGCGTGTGCGCGACCGCTTTCTTCTCGGCTTGCTCGGGCTCTTGTGATGCAACGGGCCTGCATTACTCTTGCTCATTAACACACACACACAGGCACACACACACACTTGGCGTCTTTGATCTCTCCTTCGCCCGATTCGGCCACGACACATCTCCCCGCACACTCCAACACACACGGTCCAAAGGAACTCCCAGGCCAACTATTTAGTTTCATTAGGGGCAGATGCTTCAAAAAGAGGAGGGGGAAGGATGGGGGCACTCGCAGAAGAAAGGGAGAACAGAGTTAAGGAGTGCAGGCCATGTTTTACACAAATGCCAAGTGTTCCCATTTTTTCGGGTTTCGTCACAGACTTCTTGCTTGAATTTATTGGACGATGTGTTTGCGGTTTGAGCAGACAGAAAAGTCATCACAACTCGTCAGCAGTAATATTGGTCATCCGTCACTTTAGAACAACACAGCCTCCATCTTGCGCTCGAGAGCTGGTCGAGGGAAAATACGAAGGGGCGATTTCGGTAGGCAGTATGGAAGCTTCTTGTTTTGGCCACAAAAGGAATGACGGGAAAAGCAGCAGAGTCGGGTTCAGAGTGCAAGCGATGGCGGGGGAGCCGCCGGGGTCAGCGCAGCGGAGACCCTGGCGTCCCCTCCGCGGCGGAGGCGTGTCGGCGAGGTGGGGGTCTCACGTCGGCAAAAATCAAACGGGACCCAATTATAGGAATCTCAACGAGTCAGTGAGCAGGGAAGTCTCGTACCTGGAAAACACGGAGGAATGTGTATGTGTGTGTGCGTCCCGCACACACACACACACACACACACACACAGCGAACAGGTACACACTTACACGGTCGTCATCACAGTGACAATTAACATGACTATGCTGCTGTGAAATTACTCCTCCCGTCTGCTAATGAACAAGACGAGCTCAAGCGAGACAAGACGCCGCGGACAAAAAGTAACTGGACATGACGCAATTAGCATAACATGACTTCTCAAACGGTGGAACGGCACCAAAAAAAAAAAATCTAAATGAATATGAATTTAACACTTTTGGTGGGGGGGGATGGCACTCGATGATGAATTAAAAGTAACTTGCGATACAAGCCAAGTTCATTCGGCAATCACGCTTGTAACTCAAAACACTCAAATCATGATTTTCGACACCTCTGCTGTCACTCGCCTGTTCCGATATGTTTTTTTTTTTTTTTTTTTTAGGTCAGCGTAGATAAAGGGTGGAAATGGAGGTTGCAAGAAAGAAAGTGTTTTTTCCGTGAGCGCAGGGGAAGCAAAGCGAGAGGAGTGGACCCGTGTGACCTTACATGAAAGCAACAGTCACTGTGGGCTACAATTAAGGACTGCGGGAGGGGAGAGGAGAGCATAGGTCAGCAGAACAAGCACACACATCAGCAGGCAGGCGGACATTTTCTTTTTGGAATGACAGCTACAGAACACGAGTGGCGTTACCGATGCTTTTTTTTTTTTAGACACGAGCCAGAATGCGATACAGTAAAAATGCCCCGATACTACTATGCTGATATTTGTTAGCTTGACAAGCTATTCAGTTGTCAAAATTTTAAGTGTAGTTGTTGGTCACGTATTTTTAAATTCTAGTCTTATGAATTATAATCAAAGGTCAATATTTGCGTGCGCGAGCCACAAAGTTCAACCGATGTTTTCTTGCGTTTATTTACCCCCCCCCCCCCCCCTGCTCCATGACAGTTGTCCCTTGGGTTTAAAGGGCAAACCTTTCCCATATTACTCGCCCGGCTGATGTGTTTAAGTGCGTATCCTGTTCTACCTGTCCATCAGGACAAATGTTCTTTGTTAGGCACCGACACACAAGACCATAGTTCCACACTTTGGCTGTTTACAAAGCTAAATTGTCTCGTGAATACAGTTTTTACTTTTGGATGGTGTCCATTTCTCTTTACAGCCTGTCACCAACTTTCTCAGACGCCGTGCTTTGAAAGAAGTGGCGATGACGCGACTAAGCTAGCTCAGTGGCGACAACTCGTATATCCAGTATGTAACGTTCACATACGCTAAAAATGTTCCGAGATTTTCTTTTTCCGATTTCGCCAAAGGGGGTGAGAAAAAGAGCGGGTGAGGAGGGGACAGAAAAGGGGGAGGGGAGGGGGGGGCTTATCGTCTGCCTCCAGACAGAGTGCGCGGATCAATGGGCGTGTGAGGCGGAGCCCACGGCGATCAATGCATTTGATAAAGAATTAAAGAAGAGCCACCGTACCGTGTTGCTACAGACAACACGCCTTCATTAAGAGAAAAGCGGATCGGTCCATTTAATACAGCGTAAGACGGGAATTGCATCATTCAAACAAACGCGTCATTTAAGTTTGCCAGGAAAAAAAGTCGAGAAAATGCTGGCAGTGAAAAAAAATGAATCGTCCGGTGATTTGTTCATCATGAAGTTGTTGTAAACGGTGTGTTCGTGCGCGCCGTCGCAGTGCGTGTGGCCGGGCGAGATAGAGACCTAAAGCACCTCTCGACCGTGAATTAGCCTGTCATGACAAATGTCTGGACCTGCATGACTGGCTGCCAGACTGGCTGGCTATCTGGGAGGTTGGCAAGCCCCCTTTTTTTTCTTCCAGATAGCGATTGTGTGTGGATGGGTGGCATCGCCGCGTGCCCACGCCAGCTCTCTGTACGCGGCTAGCGGTGCATGCTCTCCTCCGCGCACAGGAAAAGAGCAACCTTAAAAAAAAAAAAAAGAGCCAGAGAAAGAACCTCCAGAGCAGAGAGGGGCCCTCGTCCAGACGCCAAGCCCACCGAGGAGCCCTCTGTGTCAGTCTCGCACTCAAGCGTTTCGCCCGTCCTCCCCCTGGAGGTGCCCAGCGGTGGACGGCAGACGTGATTGTTCTCGCTCTTGCCATTTACAAAAAGCCTCTTTCTCCCTGTGTTTCCTTTCTTACAGTTACGCTTCCCACCGACCACCGGGTTTACTCATCCTTTTTTTACCGTATCAGTCGGAGGCTGCTTTGCTTTGTGCATGAGGTCATTTATGGTGGCTATTGTATCAAACGCTGGGAAAACATCAAAAGTTGTTCTTTTGGTTTCTTTGGAAAATTCCATCCCATCGTGAGATCCAACTGACATTGGATTGCACTCCTCCCTTTCGATACATGTTGGTATGACAAACACGCGTTCAAAGCAACACTGTCTTCATTGAATCAGTGTTTTTTCCGGGGACGTCTTACCCGAGATAACGCGTTGCAATATATTGTGCTGATACGTGTTCTCTTATTTTGCAATCAGTGTCTTTATAGCTGACTGAGCTCGGCTGGTGCCGGTCACATGCATTTTTCCATAGCGTTAATCCTTGCCCCTGGACAGACGCAGTCAATTTTCCCCATCTTGTGTCCCCCGGAATTGCTCGCCAAAAAATAGAAGGTGGTGTTTCACCCCCCCCCCCCCCCCCCCCACATCGTGTTTGGGCCGCACGAGCTATATATGCTTATTGCTACACTCAAACCTGCTGGTTGTGTTGGTATCTGCAATCAGTCCATTGCCAGGAGGCCCGCCGCCTTCCTACGACATTGCCCTTTATCATATTACACTCATAAAAGCCGCATGGAAAACAGAGTCAAATGCAAGATAATTACAACAAGCCAAAGAGGGAGGCAAAGTCATTTTTGCAAGGCAATGCAAAAATGGGAAATAGAAAGACGAGTCATGTTTATTCATGAACTGGTCGTACCGCTCTTGCTTGGCTTTTGTCTCTGCTTAGGGAGCCTTTTTTGCATACTAACAAAAAGTTGAGTCTACTTTCTTTTCAATGGAAATAACAAAACGGGCAGTCATGTGACGCAGGTAACGGGTGAAAATGCGTTGAAATAAAAGCTTGCTAATAAACAAAATAGGTGACCTAACATTGAGCCTTGTGGAATGCCACAGAGCTGATTTTGTATGTCACTGTAGAAACGTTTTCACTTTATTACTTAATACGTTACTGGAATGTTAATTGATTTTGCATTTATTCATTTCATGTCATTTATTTTATTTTTGTGGCAGCCTCCTTCTTCCACACTGTCAACTTTTTTTTTTTACAATAGTGATTATCTTCTCTCACTTTTAATTGTTTGTGCCCCCCTTCCACCCCCCACTCCATTTCCCTAATGTGTGTGTGTGTGTGTATCATTATCTCTTTAAAGGTCTGTTCCCATCTCCCTTTGGGCATCCCCTTGGGCACACACACGCATACACCCTCTCAGAGAGTGCATTAAAGTTGCCTGCCTTGACAATACAGCCCCATTGTCCCCGGCACCGACAATGGCTACAAACAAACAATTGACATGGAAATGGAGAGATGTAGCTCATTAGCGGGGCGCTGCTTGTTTTGTTAATGGATAAATAGGAGTCCCGCTTGAATAAGCGGGCACCTTAAAAAATGAGGAGGAAAAAAAAACCTGCTTCAATATGGAGAAGCCTGATTAAGAGGAAACCACAGGGAGGGAGAAGTTACGGAGAGAGTAACTAACGTCTGGAGGTTGCGGCACTTGCACAACATTTGTGAAATGTATTGTGGTAAACTTTTTTTTTTTTTGCCTTTGCATCCTATTACCGCCATTTACAAACAGACACCAATGATGTGTGCTTGTCAGGATGGTCATTATTTACCTGCCGTTTAAGTGTTTGCTCTCACACTGTGTGTGCATGTGTGTGTGTGTGTGTATACACTTGTGTGCGCATGTTATCAGTGAAATCAGATTGAATCGCCGCCAAAGATGGCATTTCTGACATTAGGCCGATGACGACGGCTCAATACCGCATGTGTATTTATTGTGTACACTACACGTGTTCATTTTGATTAGGTCTTCCAGGAAGAGATGTTGTCCTTGTTGCCCGTCTCATTGAGATCAATTTTGGCCCATAAAATATAGTTGATTGCCTGAGGCGGTAATTCTGACATCATTTGATTAAAAACGTTTTTTTGCGTAGGAACATGATGCCGAGCGGCGGCGGCAGCTGCGTGAACGAGCCAGGCAACTGATCGCGGAGGCTCGATCCGGAGTCAAGATGTCCGACATGAACCTGGACGTGTCGGCCGGCAGCGCTTTGAAGGGCGGAAAGTTTCCAAGCCTTGCTGCAGGTTAGCACACGCATTAGCACTCTACTTGCCATGCTAACACTGTAAGCACACATCGCCATTACGCTCTCTCAAGGGGTTCCGCTAATCCTCGGAGGAAAAACAAAATGTCATTTTGCACCGACCATGGGTTTGGATCACCCGGTAATTGTTAATCAACACAACACACTAAGACCCCAGTTCAGGCTCCGTATAGCCAACCCAGCTAATAGCCGACCCGTCGAGTCTGTGAAACTTTAGCGTTCACGCTCCCCGCTGCTTTCCATTTTCCTACAAATGATGGGTTATTATGAAAATTAGCGTTATCAAAGCCTTTGCCGTTCTCCTTTGCGTCTGACGCGTTAACGATAAGCCCTCTGTTGTTAGGAAATGTTTATGCGAGATGATGGACCGATCAAGGGCAGCGTGGCTTTTGTTCAAAAGTATTTGGACGTTTGACCTACTGCAAATCTTTTTTTTGTCATTTCATAAACTTGCGCCAACTTGTCTTTTGTTCCTAAAGTTTCAAAGGCTGTTTAGGGGAACAATGAGCTCTAGTTTTGTGGTCAATATATAATGAAGGCAGATTTATTATTTATTATTCTTTTCATTTACCTTATTTCTTTCAAAGGCAATTTTTTTTTAGTCTGGTAAAATCAAATGTTCAAAACAAATGACTTTTTGTCTCCAAAGAAAATTGAGTCAAATGCATACGTGGCAAAAAAAGAGAAGTACAAGTTGCTCCTTCAATATCTCTGAATCGCACTAATTGTTGATCTCATTAAAAATGGAACCGGGAAGAAGAAGAAAACGAACGAGGAAGAGAAGTGCTGTGGGCTGCGTTACACAAGGCCTGCCGAGCAGAACGCCTAATCCTAGCCTCTCTCTCTCACTCGCTCTCTCTCTCTCTCTCTCTCTCTTTCAATGCAACTCAACCTAACACCCTCCACCCTTCGTCTTTCTGCCCGCAAAGAAACTTTCCAACTCCAGCGCCTTTAATTAAGCCCCAGCCACTTGCAAGCACGCTCCAAATCGCAGAAAGCAAATTAAGAAGAGAGAAAAAACAACAACAAATGGAAGACGCTGTTATTGTTTGTCTCTTTTCATTGTCAGGAAGAGTTTCTTGTTATACGACGAGTTATCAAACTTGGCATCCTGGGACTTTTTTTGCGGGTCCCCTCGTGATGCATGCCCACCAAATTTCAGGTTTCTGGGCTGAATTGTTTTCGGAGGCTGAGTAAGAAAAATAGGAAATTATCCGAAAATGCACTGTTAAATCAAACCAGCAGATTTTCTGTTTTGGCATCTTAAATAATTTTTTGGGCCTGCTCATGACAGACCACATGTTGCTAAACTGACTTTTCTAAAACTAACCACTTTCCTTGCTATTCAACCTTTTTTTTTTTCCCCCTCTCACCTTGTCCTGTCTTACTAATAATCCACAGATATGTTGGATGATGAAGAGGGTTGCCATGGCGACGATGGCTTTGATAGTAGGAAGGGTGAGGACGTCAATGTGAAGGGTGACTCTGTTGAGAGCGCAGCTTCTTCGTCTGACCTGGCCGCTAACCCACTGGAGGCGCCTCCATCCAGCTGCAGCCGGGGGCCTCCGGAGTTTACTAACCCCAGCTCTGAGTTATCACCCTCGGGTAAAGTCGCTGGCTGTGGTGCTGCATGCTTGGCTGTCTGGTGCTCCTCTGTAACACACTTTTTTTTTTAACTTTTCTTTCACATATTTTACTCAAGAAAAGTGCTTCCCAAATCTGAAGACTTTTTCATGTTTTGTGTTTGTCTTTTCCTGCTGATGTGTGGCTTGAAGAAGGACATGAAAACCAGGCAGTCTTTTCAAGTGCACTATCTTCACACCTTTGTTGTTGTGTTATGTTGCCTCCTCATTGATGTTTTAGTCATCTTATTATTCATGAAAAAGCCCTAATAATTAAAAGTGGCAAGAAAGTCATGATCAGGCTGAGTGAGGAAAAAAATGACTTTCAAAGTTGCATGCTTGCAGAAAAGATTTTTTTTTATTTTTTAGTTAGCTTGAAAAAAATATCCATCCATTTTCTGAACCGATTTCCCTCACGAGGGTCACGGTTAGCACCAGTTAGCACGTCCGCCTTACTGAATATTCCTCAGTCCGAATGGATGGAAACAGTTTGTCAATATGGTAAAATGTAGTCCGGTGTCATGCATCATGTTGCGCGTGACACACGAAAAGGTCTCCCTGCTCCTCTTTCATGTGCCTCCATGCAGCGTGGCAGCCCTGCAGGGGTGCTGTGCTTGCCCCTCCTTCCCTGCAAGCTGCCTCTGGAAGGTGAAAATCATGTCCGGCAACAATCAATGAAAATGGATATCGTGTTAGGTGAAGTGTGTAAATTTAGTCCCAGAGAGAATCAGAGGGGACTAGCTCAGTTTATTTATTTATTTTTTTAAGAATTGATATTTATTTTATTTTTTTAGATGATTGGATGAAATTTTATGAGCGCCGCCTCATGTTCCTCATGTATTTTCTTTGCATTTGTTTCAGGTGGAAACAGCAACCTGAAACTGAAGAAGCTGAGCGAGGTCCGACCCAGTTCCCTCACCGCCGGCCCTTCATCGCCGTCCTCCTCTTCTTCCTCATCTACGCCCACCGCCACCTCTTCCTCCTCCGCCTCGCCGCTCAGCCCTGGAGACGGAGGGGAGGTATGTCCTAAGCTATAATGGAGACATCAAATTAGACTTAATGGGACATTGGTGGTACTTTTGAACAAAATGAGCCATAGTTGAAGACTCTATGGGCCAAAATGGGAATAGACGCTTCTTTAAAAGTCCCATTGATCAGATCCATCGACCCCCGGCTGTCACTCTGCTGCGTCCTACGCGCCCGACGCTCACCTGCGTGGCAATAGTCGCTATTGACTGTGACCTTCTCCGGTGTAAGTGTGTGTAGCTTCTGATGTGAATATTGAGTCGGGCGAAGTCTTAACATCACTTTAATTGATTGATGGGAATGTCGAGTGGACTAAGGCCACGTATGTGTGTGGGCGTGCGCTTATGGCGACACTTTGATCATCGATTCACATAACTAACCTCTTGTGTTCAAAGCCAAAAAGGGCTTAGCCCTTTACGGCCACTGGACTGAAACAGCGTGTGTGTGTGTGTGTGTGTGTGCGTGTCCCCGCTTGAACCGTCGCAGCATCACACTTCAGATTGCGCGTGCAATGTCCGCCAGATTTTGCGGGGGTTTGAATTCAGAAACTTGCGGGCACATGTAAATTAATTTGCGTCGACGTTTAAGTTTGATTGATTTACATGCGTGTGACGCATTATCCATCCGATTTATGCAAGGTCCAAAAAATGTTAAATTGCTAAGTCTTGCTTTGTGTGTTTCATCACTTGATGTTTTTTTGAGTGGCTTATCCAAGCAAACAGAAGAAGAAGAGACTTACTTAATTGCCGCCATTGTGAGCCAGCAGTCGAAAGCGACATTAACGAGTCCTGCTTATGTGTGCGCCGTTCGACTATCTGCCGCCGTCTTAAGCAGCGGAACATGTTTGCCCCTAATTGTCGACTTTATTACACTTTTGCCCGTCCTATTAGCGTTAGCATTCAACTCTGTCGCTTTCTTTTTCCACTTGGCTTGGCTCATTTGGAAACGTGCTAATAAAGCGTTTTGACTTTACTTTTGACTTTTTTTTTTTTTTTTCTGGCGCGTTGATAGCAGTAGAAGCGAGCGTGGCGCTTTTTAACACGTGTTCACTTTGAAAACAATAGCCTTTCTAGCCTTTTTGCATAATTTGAATATATTTTCTGGCTGGAGGTTTTTGTTGAAAGTCAAGTTAATTGCCTCCTTTTTTTGGCGTCTCTCCCCTGTGTGTGCGGAGAGGGTGCGCGCGCTCGCACGCGCGTTTGTCGATCCCTGTTTGTCGACGCGGACGCAAACAAACAAAGCAGCCGTGTTGCTAAGGTATCACGTTCTAGCAGACATTGCGTGGAGCTCCCGCAGCAGGTGTGTTTGCGCACACGTGTTTACATGCACACAAATGTGCGTTTGGATGGGGTACTTTGGTTCCCAGGTGGGAGATTGAGTCAGATTAGTTGGTCGGTTACTTCCAAGGTTTGTTTCTTCTTGTGGTCGGTTGATTGGTGTGATTGGTTGACCTCATTTTGTGTCGCGCAGAATAACGCGGAGCAGTTGCGGGCAGAGAGACTGCGCCGGGCCACCGAGAGGCTGCGCAGCCCCGTGGTCTTCAACAAGGACTCGGCAGTCAGAAAGACCCAGCTCAAGTCCTTCAGTCAGTACGTGGACAACCGTCCAGGTACGTCCGTGCCGTCCGTTCAGTCATTAAAAGGACATTTTTAATGTTGCCTCCTTCCCACAGAGGTAAAAAGGCAGAAGTCTGCTCCGGAGGACCCAAAGAAGGCCGAAGAGGATGACTGGTTGCAGACGGAGCTCGACATCTTTCGACCGTTTGAGGAAGAGGTTTGTCTCGCTGTCAAATCATTTTTTTTTTAAACACACCAAACCACAACATTAGGTACACCATGTACACTCTTATTTGAGGTCTGTTATTTTATTGGCAGCTCTTTCCCCCACACCCCAAGGAGTTGACTTAGTGTGTACACATTACACACGCTCGCACTCCACTCGGCCTGTGTTTCAACTTGAGTGTGTGTCCATCAGAATGCTATAATTTCAACGCGCGTCTCTTCCCGAGCAGCCCTCTCCTCTATCGGCGACCCCACATCCTTTCTCACGCACACACAGGCACACGCGCACCCCGCCGCCCGGGCTCCAGGGTTAATGGGTGTTGAACCTTTCCATTATCCCGATCAGCCAAGAATTACCTGCTGAATGATGTTTGCATTAATATAATATATATGGTAATTTCCCTGCTCTTAATTACGGCCGGGCCGAGCGCGGCAAGGGGAGTGGGCTGATCATGTGTAAAATTGATTTGCCAAGGAGAAAAATATGGCGATAGAGCGAGAGGAAAGGGAGGCTCCACGAGGAGGAGGCGGAGAGCTACTGGGAATTGACACACACAGGCGCAGAGAGAAAAGTGCTTGCCTGGTTGGAACAAGGGGGGGGGGGCAAACTTTCGCACTAGTTCTTCTTCCCATTAAGCAGAAAAAAGAGCATCAGCAATAAAATGGAGATTTGTTATGTGAATGAACATTCTCATCAGTCTGCGGAATAGCAAGTACAAACATCTGGAAAGAAAGCTGACTTAAGTGGATAGATTATATTGCAGGAGAATTTCATGCAACTATCATTCATGGTGATTCATAAATTGAGGTCTTCATGATCTCCAAGTTCTCGCCAAACAAGAGGCGGCCATACTCATGTTGAAGCGTTTTCTTTCTTTTTCTTTCCCCCAAACTTACTCCTTTTGTGTTGTTTCCGCGAGGATGTCTCAATGATGAGCGACACCCTCTGTCACTCATTCTCACTGTCCCCCCCCCCCCCCTCCTCTTTCTTTCTCTCTCTCTCTCTCTTTTGGTCTCTCAGAAAGCGTTCAAAGACACCAGTCAGTATGTGGTGGGCGAGCTGTCGGCGCTAGAGAGCGAGCAGCGGCACATCGACGCCCGGGCGGCTCGCGTGGAGAAGAGGCTGCGCTATCTCATGGACACAGGTAGCCCGAGCCCAATTACGCCGGGGAAAGAAAAAAAATGTTTTGCCAAATTGAACACACACACACACACATATATAGCGAGAGTGGGGAGTTTTCGCGAGAGGGAATCTTTGAAGCCCCCCCCCCCTTCTCCCTGTGAAAGAGGGGAGTGGGGGAGACCTCTCTCTGGACTGGGGTGATAAGGGAGCCCTTCATGGGGGAAACGATAACTGGGTGTGATAGCAGCCCAAAGTCTGCGCCGCCGCCGTTCGGTTGCGTTTTGCCAGCCGGCCGGCCCCGCGCTCGCTCACTATTGAACGGTGCGCTCAACCGTGCACAAACACACACACACACACACACTCCTCGCCCTAGTACATATCTGGCCTCGCTTGATATGCTGCGTAAGGGAAGACGGGGGTGAGTTAAAGGGAAGCAAGAGGGATGAAGGAAGGAATGAAGGGGTGGGGGGGGCGGTCGGGCGGGCGTCGACACACTTCACAAATCTACGCGTACACAACCACGCGTACACAAATTGCGGTCCCCGCCTTTTTCTGGGCGGGGGGCAGACAGTTTGTAAGATCTGACTATGGGGTAAAGGTAAAAAAGGAAAAAGAAAAGAGAGCGGCCCTCCTTGCTTGTGAAATTGGGGGAAAGTGTTTGTGGCGCTTAACCATCACGCAGTTGGAAGGAATATGTGTAAAATGTTGATCTTAACAAAAAAATTGACGACGGGAAATGCGGACTAAGGCCTCCGGTGACTAGTGAAAATTTGAGAGTGCTTGTCACCCCTTCTAAAAAGATTAGTAACTGTACCTGAATTACCTATAGGTGCCACAAGATGGCAGCGTGTTTGGGACTAAGCGCAAAAATAGCACTTGGTTGACCTTCATAACGGAGAATAAGTTCCCAGCAGTTATGGGAATTCATGAAGAACTCCATCTCCCAGTTCGGATATTTCTAACCTCTTAATCATCTGCTCATCTAAAATGGTTGCCGTTTGTGACGTCACCTGTTGCTACACTTTAGCAGCTAACTGGTATTCAAGCCTTCCTGTTGACTTGAAGGCAGGCGTCCTTAATGAGATGTCCACCCACCTCTTTAGAAAGACAATGGAGGCCATTAGTAGTGCGGGACAATACACGTGTGGCGCTAAAACACGCAAATATTTCCAGCGTATGACAATAGGCCTCATCCATATTCGGCAGGTGTAGGCTTAGCGGCGTACTAATGCCGCTGCTAATGTGTGAAGGACAGCGCTCCCAGCGGTGCAAGAATAACAAGTTCATTAGTGCACAGGAGGCGCCATCACAGGAATTCAAATTCCACCCCCACCCCCCCCACCTCGACTTGCCCCCGCTTACTGATTGGCCGGCGGCCGACGCTCATTAGAGCCCCGCCGTAATTAAGAGTTGTTAGAAAGTGAATTCTCCAACCGGCGATTAGGAAATTAAACTATTTACTGATTACATATTAATAGAAGACAACAATGGCGCTTGCCATAAGCTTGGAAGGCAACCAAGGAATAAATCTGTGTACTTAATTACCACAAACAATGGGCGCATGGAAATGGGAGTTTGACGCGCGCACACTCCCCCGCTGTAATGTGTGTGATATCAGAAGACACTTGACAATTCTTGTTCAATTATCTCTATTATTTAATGTGCTGTGAACTGCCGCTGAGTAAATAAATTAACCACCCCAATTACTTTGGAGGCATCTGGGGAGGCCCGACGCCTAATAGAAAATGCCGCCCAACGCTGCGTTGTGCCTCAAGCGGGGGGGGTAGAAGGAGGGAGGGGGGAGTTGTACGTGTGTGTAGAGGCCGTGTGGGGATGGCAGCGGTGTAACAGTATGACAAAAAATCTGCATTTAGTGGTTGCTTTTAAGATATCATGGAGGATAAGGTTAAAAAAATACCTGCTACAATATAGGGGGCCACTGTGTAATGATACAAAAAAATAAAAAGACTAAGATCGCTTGAAAAGAAAATTCTTAACTAAGAAAAAAATCCTTATCATGCCTGATTTCCATTCTAGTAGATTTATATCGTTGGATTTTTAAACCAAAAACTTTTTAGGTTGAGGACATTGTAAACTGAGTGCCTATTATGAATGCGGTTTTAGTCATGCTAACAAGTAGCCGCCTAGCAATTTTAGCTCGCCAAAAAAAGTGTGTATCATGGCGGAGATGTTTGCATTGTTTAAAATGTGCGGTGGAAATTTAAGGCACACAAATATTGAGCAGACTTCCCCCCCCCCCCCCTTGACAGTCCAATCAACAATGTGTAGGCGGTTGGGCTGCACGTGCAAAGTACGGCAAGCTCTTCGTGCCGGATCCATTTTGCTCTCGTCTGCTGGCAGACACAAAAGCAGATTAAAGAAAGGAGGAAAAAAAAAATATGGCATCAATCTTATCAGCTGCTGAGTGCGATTTTTTTAAGCATATGTTAATCTCCTCTCCTCGTCGCCGCTTGTTTATCTCTTATCAAACATGGCGCTAGGCGACGGCCAGCTTTGTGGCCGCGCTATAAGTGCTATTATTGGGATAATTGCGGCCATTGTGGCAGGTGATACGGCCGTTTTCAAAACAGGACTTGTGGGTAAATAGGAGACATCCTCAAAAAGGGGATTTTGAGAGCAAAAGGCTACATGACACATTTGAATGCTTCTTCATCCTCGCAGCTTAACCTTCAGTACGCCCACAAAAGCACGGCGGAGGAATAATAACCAGGTCACAAGCGCACATGAATGACTAAAACCGCCGTATTCATGTAAATGTAAAGTTTTTACTCGCATTGTTTGCGTAGAGTATATAGCGAGTGATGGCAAAAGGCAGCATTCATTTATAGTTTTTTTTTGTATTTGTGTAGCGTTTATCTTAATCCCACTCATTTTTATGACTCACTAAAACCGAGACATTCGCCTAACTTCATTTTATCAAAGATTAATGCCGAGGTATTAATATTAGTTAAATATGTCGACACAGGAGTGCACTCCAAGTTACTTGTGTAGCATTTAGCTTGATCCCGCCCGTGATATATTACGTGATGTGTTACCAGAAGATTAGCAGAGATTATCCCTCACATGGATATCGAACGACTGTTTATATTTCTGATGACTCAAACTTGCTCGTCGACCTAATCCGCCACCAGCGTTGAGTCACACTCAAGATTTACGCCGAGTGATGAGCACGTTTCCTCACGTGCATGTTTCAACGATTGATAAATTAAAAAAAAAAAAACATCTGTAAGTATATTAGCGTGGTCAGCTTCTTTTCTGCTGATGAAGCTTAGCCGTAATCATTGTAACTTTGGGCAGATTACCGACGCGGCCGCCTTGTAAGCGCAGGCGGACTCGTCTTGACCTCCTCGGCGCAGGGCTTAAAGACACAAGAATGGCATTTTAGCAACTTTAATGGGATAACCGCACTAATCTTCCACCGGCCGCACGAGGAAAAGTGCGATGGCTATAATACTCTGGTCGCTTGGCGATCGTTGTTGTGGCTTTTTAATCAAGACCGCCTCTTTTGTCACCGTTTCCTGGTTTTACTGCAACTTCAAAATTCAGTCTCTTCGAGGCAGTATCCTATAGCCACCTGAAATTTGGTAGACAAGTCTCAAGAAAACTATTTTAGGGCCTTTTCTGGGACAAACACATCCTGTTGGAACATTTTGACAAGTAAGCCACAAAAGTCAACCGGTATCTCAAAATGTGGTCGACGTGTCTTTTGAGTAAGCCCGCAAAATATTCTCAAAACGTGATTGAAAAGAAACCATGACTGAAAAGACCCAGGGTATCTGCCCTATGAAGTAGCCATTTTAGGTTAGCATTAGCCATTTCCAGGAATCCTTCAAAGACAAACTCTTCCTCGATTCCAATTGCTACACAATTCAAATTTTCTCTGCCCTACTGTTGGGCAATGCTCCAATTGCGAATTCCATTTTTTTTGCCATGACACTTTTAATCTGGCGCACCCCCTGCAGTATGGGAATCCTTGGCATAGAGGATTGGAGAAGAAAAGACCGCTCAGGATCAGTGCCTTAAAAACCCATTGCCTTTTGCTTGCCTTTGAGGCCGCAAAACAAAGCCTTTTTTTTTTTTTTTGCTTTGTTTTGTGAGGAAAATGCGTGTGTGTGTGTGTGTGCGTGACTCCGAGGTTCAGCCGGGTCAGAACACAGATTAACCCCCCTACCCCAACACCCCCCTCCCTTTTGCCTTCACTCCCGCTCATTCCGTTAATCCCGGCGGCCATTTGAATGTTTGAGCGGCCCAACAATTTAATTAAGAGTCTGCCCAGGCAAACGCAGCGGTCCACCCCAATGCAGTGACACCACCCTCCCAGATGTGCGCTACACCTGCCCTCCCCCTCAACATACCCCTACCCCCCCATTCTTGTGTTCCCCAGCTCCATGTCAACCTTTCATACATTCTTTAACAGTGGGGATGAAAGGGGGATTTTTAGGAAGATTAGGGAACGGGATCCTCTAGGCATTGTCTGACAATCCTCAGATAAAACGAGCCGGGTGGACAAAGTCAACGGGGGTGAGGGGGGGTTGCAAAGAGAGGGGCGCGCGAGGAGGTTGGGTCGGGGGGGCGGTTAGCGGGGCTGTGCGGAGCCACTTGCCTAGGGACGTGTAAGTTACATTTTGTTGCGCTGGCTTTGTTTTCTCGCCGCTTTCTTCAATCGCTTTCCGTTGCGCGGCCTTGGCGTGCCAGCAAAAAGGGACGATTAACATTTTCAGTGGGTGTGCGGTGATGAGGGGGGAGGGGGTGGCTAGCCTTGGAGAGAGAATTGAGAGGTGGACAATGGCCGCTTATGATAATCTGCTCTTTATTGGAGCATCCCGCCAATGCTTTCATCAGCCGCCTGTGTGCCCCCGGACCTCTTGCAACACACGCATGCGCACAAGCTGAACATCCAAGTTCTACACTTGCCCATCTTGTTCTCAAGCTCTCACTGATACCAGCTTGCCTGGTAAACCACATTTGTGTTAGTTGCACTTTTTTTTTTAGTATAGTACATTTATGTAGTTTTAGAGTGTACCTGATCTATTTAAAAAAAAAAAACACCTATTTGATTAAGAATGAAATTTAAACCTTGCCTTCTATTTAATTATTATTTTGAAGGAAAAAATTATATGCATGCATCCAAAATAGAAACATTTTATTTTTTAATTTTACATTATTTTATTACATACATACAAATAAGGTAGTTTGTTTTGTTACTTTGTTGCATATTGAGATATTTAGTTTTATTTGCTCCATATGTACGACCATATGAGTTGCATTGTAAAAAAAAAAAAAAAAAGATTTCAAACTTATTTTATTTAGATACTATAGTATGTCACATACAACAAAAGTATTTTTTTTCAGCCAATCAAATCGCAGACATTTTATTCTCAATGTCTCTACAAATGTATAAATACTAATTATAAATACGCGTATTCCTTTATTTTGGTGAAATTGCTAATCAGACAATATTTTTATTCATGTTTTGTTTATTCATATTCAAACAACTACATTAGTATTGTTTAATTTTATTTCAATATGTTTTCCCATTTAAAGCGAAGCTATTCTGAACCACTTGTTTGCTTTAGAATGTGTTAGAAACTTTTATGGGGCCCTCTATAAAATAGTTGGACAATTACTTTAGTCCAATGCATGACTTTAAAAATCGAGACTTTTTAAAATGTGTTGGTTAATTTGGTTGTTTTTTTTGCATTGATTAGATGGATTAAGGAATGCAGTCTTGCCATTGAAAGACCTGCAGGCTCAATTTTGTACCAAAGCAAAAAAAAAATACAGTGAAAAAAAATAACATCTTGATTAGATTGAGTTGATTTTGAATAATTTTTTTTTTCTTGCCGTTTTTTTGTTTATTTCTACAGTAAAATGTGTGTGACGCTTCGCAACGTGTCCCAGAATTCGCGGGCTGCTCGCTCAATTAACGGTGTCTTTCTCATGCTAACGGTGGCGGTGACGTCGGACAATGCAGGTTAATGACGGGGGTTTGGCTCTGGTAATTACGCCATTCACTTGCTAACACAGCTGCTGGCCAGTCCCCCCCCCCCCCACACACACACACACGCACACATTGCAATAGCCCCAAGACCCCCGTACACACTCCTCCCCATTTCCCCATTGTAATGAGCACTCCGGGCTACAAATACCAACAGCTGTGTTTCCCAATACATTTCCATTTAAATATCTATTTCAACGTGCGTGTGCTTGTGTGTGTGTGTGCGTTGAGCCCCATGCGGTGAAACTAGCATTATTAAGCCACTGAAACGCTAAAACCTTAAAGTTGATTATATCATTTAAAGTAAAGAATTGACAAGTTTAATGATGGGCGGATTGTCGACGTCTCCGCCCTAGTGAAGTTTCATTACATTTGCATTAACACAACTCAAATGATTTAAATGACATTAATTGAAAAATAAAATTAAGCAATTTTTTTACTCCTGACATTCGAAAACAGATTCATGTACCCGGGATGGGCGAGTACCAAAACCAGGTCCCACTAAGTAGACTGTGAAGTACTTTTGCCTTTGCTTATTCCCCAACACAGGACGTCAAAGGAGGATGACTAATGTTGTTAGCCCAGCGTTGCAGATTAATTCATTAAGCATTTCGTCATCGTTCCAACTCTCCCCCCGTCGCATGTCACCAGGCGTGTAATATGACACCCTTCAAATTTGTCCTAACATCTACCCCAGGGGGGGGTCAAGCTTGCACCACACACACACACACACACTCGCATGGTGGCTAATGGAGCAGGCGGAGCTACTTATGCTAAAAAGATTGTAGCTGTCCGTCAGCGAGCGGGCGTCCTGCTCAGGGTGTTATCACCACGACATACTCAATGACTCCCTTATTCCCAAAATCAGTTTGACACCTTTTTAAGGGTTCTGTTATTTATTGACATCAAATTTCGTGCTAATTGGTGAAACCGGTGTTAACAGCTTTTTTTTTTTTTTTTTCCTCCTCGCTTTCCAGGGGGCACTTACACACAGAAGGTGCCCCGCCTCTTGTGGCTCTGATAGCACCTCCAAATTGACTCAGTCCCCCTCATGTCAACACATCAACACAGACAAAAAAAAAAAAAGGCTTAATAAAATCCACACGTGCTGCCCCTGTCCGAAACACGACACTCCGGACCCGCCACGTTTAACCCGCCGCTAAAACGTTTGCGCTAAGCCTCTGCCAATTAACGCCGCAGCCCGGCCAGCTAAAGTTGACAGTAGCGTAAGTCAACTCTCCGTCAACCTAAACAGCCCACTCCCCCCCGTTCTAAGCTTCCCCCCGGCGAGCTTCACACCTCACCGTGTGTGTGTAAATACACACACTCAGGGGAGCTAAAGTACCTGGCTTAGCTTTGCTTAGCAGGCTGAGTTGCCGCTTATCAACAGGCGTCCCGTAACACCAGCATTAAGCCGGGGGTTGCAGGCAGGGATGTTTAAACGTGTTTTTAGGGCTAAACCCCATCTGATACTTTGCGCTGGGGGAAAACCCACGGAGATTTGCAAAGAAATAGTTCAGGAGTCGTGTTATCTCCTGAAATCTGTTCACGCTAAACTCAAAAGACCAACGCCATTGAAGGGCTAATAGAAATGAGCATAGATGTTATGATAATAATTAGGTGGTACTGCCACACCCACAACAAGCAGTCGCTTAAAAAATGGCAATATAGTGGAGTTTCAGCGCACACCAAGTAAATCCCACGGTTAATGGCTGACCGTGTGAGAGGGATGGTGTTGGGTGAGGGGGGGGGGATTACTGCACTGTTTTGCATCAGTTGCCTTCTGCTGGGTGGGCCCCTGCTTGACAAAAAAAAAAAGAGGGAAAGAAGAGAGGAAAAGCATTTAAAGCTGCGCATTGAGGAGGACAGGAGGGCTCTTAATGCCTTCAAAGCTCAGGAGAGATCTGCCATTCAGCAATTCAGCTGTTGATGTTTTCTGGTCCGCAACAATCGAGGAGGCTCCG
Organism: Syngnathus typhle; assembly: GCF_033458585.1. NCBI lineage: Eukaryota > Metazoa > Chordata > Actinopteri > Syngnathiformes > Syngnathidae > Syngnathus > Syngnathus typhle. The sequence continues at coordinate 2,942,502 of NC_083745.1, forward strand.
GCGAATGACGCCATTGCTCTCCCTCCCCTTCTTGATTTTTTTTTTTTTCTTCTTGTGTGTGTGTGTCTTTGTGCTTTAAAACGATGTGTGTGTGTTTTATATTATGGGCCTGAAAAAGAAAAAGCGTTGACGATCGGCCTGGGGAAAAAAAATAAAAACGTTGACGTTAGGAGAGAGGCTGAGGATGAGGAGGGCCAGATGACGGAGCTATTCATTGGCTGATAAGAGCTGATGGAGGGGTTAATAAGCTACACCGCCAGGTCATCGCCGCCTTTTTTGACGCGGTAGAGGAGCAGAATGGAGGACGGCTGAGATGTGTGTGCGTGAGTGTGCGCGTCTGTGTGTCTGTCAAGTATCCCCCGTATTTGAAAGAGCGTTAGTGTCCCTCAAAGTTGTCTTTCCGACCTCACTTATGTTGTAACAGTACAACGAAGTTAAGTGGCATTTTAAACGGCCTTGAATTTTTTCTCAGATCAATTCATATAACAAATATTTTCATTATTTACTTAGATATTGTTTTATATATATATTTTTTTTATGTGACTTCAAAAAGTCGTTTGAAGCAAATTGTCGGGATTTTGCTGACAATAGGATTTCCCAAAAGTAATAATCATCTTCTAATACTCCAGGGTCCTATCGAAAGGCCTTTGGGGGTCGGCGTCATCTCGACACGCTCCCTCTCAGGTGGATGTTATTCCCGGCGAGCTTTCCCGCTGTTGTCTCGTGTTTGTTTGAGGAATCTCTCTTGTCGTGTCATTGAATCCAAATAGAAAGCATCCCCCAAAGGGCCGACGGAGCGAGCTGATGAATGGCGAGGGCTGGCGTGTGGAGGGGGCTCCCCTAGCGTGGGGCCTCCTCCATACCTGCCCTTGTCCCGAAGCTAATAACCCAGGCTCCCTATATCAGCCACTCACCTTCCTAATAAAAGCTGGCCCCCCCATGTAGCGGCAGATCACGTCGTTAATAGGATGATACCTTTTGTGTTGAGATTATGAGCGAGGATAGCCTCTCCTCGCTTCTCTACACACCGAGCCACGGGCATCCTGCGGGGGGCTCCCCGTCGAGCCGAGGCGGCCGTAAACGAGGCCTTTGTTCCCGGGGCTTGTACGCTAACGGGCCGGCTAATGAAATAGCTTTTTTTTTGTTGCGCGCGGGGTGTCGGCAGGTGAGCGAGGCCTTCTCGGTGATATTAATTACCAGAAACGCGGCACAGCTCTCCATCTGCCTAAAGTGGAAGTGCGTGTTGATAATGGCGCCAGTGACAATAATAATGAGACAGGTAATTGAAGAGGGTAAAAAAAAACACCCCTAAGCGAAGTGGGGGCAGGTTGTAAATCATCTGATTGATGCTAACGTTTATGCTAACAAGCCTGTTGAATGAGCTTTTATGTTTTTTCTTGTATTCTCTGCGTACCTAATGGTTACAGTACCTAAAGACGGTCCGAATTTATGCTTGTACTGTAGATTATTTTAATCGGACACTTTGACAAGTGTTGGGAATTAAAGTTCCTGTCAAATGGAAATTACTGTCGAGTAAAACTTCTTTTGTTTTGGTCGTTTGTTAGCGTGTTGATGAATGTGGTATTTTTCAGAGTTTCGAATTCCGCCCTGTGACATCATCCAATGACATCATTGTGCCGCCTCAGACCGTCTTGTTTCTTTGTTGCCGAGATGTTTATCGTGATCACATTTGCGGAGCCTTTTTCTTTGTGTAGCCTTCACCAAGCAGCTAGCTCCTAAGCTAACCGGCTAGGAAACCTTGTAACCGAGGGCACTTGTTCCTGTCACCAAATCCACTCGCCAAACAACAGAGACAATCAGATAGGCGGTGTGTTGCCTTGCGTGTATCGCTTGTATCTTGTATGTGTATTTGACTGCGTTTGATGGTATCTGTGTGTGCTTCTTGTCATCATCGCCACCATAATGCTCCATGTCTGAGTGCTAACAATAAATTAAATGAATGATGAGGTGCATCAGTAATAAAGCTAATATCATCAATCACATAACTAAGTCACAATTTTGGGTTTCGTCTGAGGTCTCCGACATCCTCGCTTCCACCCTCAAATAAATAGCTGCTTCTGCTTGCCAGGCGTTTTGTACGTGGGGGGGGTATTTTTTTAATCCCCTGCGGTGGTCGGCTCGCAGGGCGCCACAATGTCACAGGAGCTTAATATTCGCCGTGATTATTTGCTTGTTTTATTGGAGTCGCGGGTGGCACACTGACCCGCCTTTATTTCGCCGCCGGCGTCCGTTTGAAAGTTGACTACAGTAATCCACCACGCTAAATCCCGACGCGTCGCTTTCATCGCCTGCCGCCCGTAATGGAATGACGACATCGCATCGGAGCCTATCCACACACACACACACACACACACACACGCCTTTCGTGTCTTCATTATTTGTGACAAAATGAAAATAAATAAAAACAGATAAACAAAATATAATCAGCAATGTAATACGGACTGCACTTTCTAACACGTGTGTTTTTCTTTGTTTGCGTGTGTATGCAGGCAACAACAAGGAGGAGGAGGAGGCCATGATGCAGGAGTGGTTCATGTTGGTCAACAAGAAGAACGCCCTCATCAGGAGACAGAACCAACTCTCTCTGCTGTACGTTCACGTCGCGTACTTAACTCTCCCATTGATTGACATGAAATCAATAGAAACGTTATACGCGTCTATTGCTGGTGTCTGCCTATACGTGCAAGTGTACGTGTGTGCGCTCAGCTGGTACACACACATTTGCGAGGATGAGGAAGCGTGCGAGCGGCGAGATTGAAGTATTCCTAATCACATTATATCACGACCAAAGAGGGGAGGGAGGGGGGGGGGGGGCAGAGGGCCGTTTAAAGTGGCCAATTGACAGAAGGGCTTATTATGAGGCCTTTGTGGTCCCTCTTTGTGCGGGAAAGACGAGCGTCAAGGACAAATTCTATTAGGGCTCATTTTTTAATATGGCTGAAAGAGGAAAGAATTGAATTTGTGACACACACACACACACACCTGCCGTGATGTCATTTCACACACAGACAAACTGAACGGTGTCTGTCCGTGTGTGCGGCACTAGATTAAAAGTGTGAGAAGGTTCCGGCGAGTGTGGCAATCGATGTTTATTTATGTGGGTGTCCTGCCGTAATGATTTAGTCATTAACATATTGATGAACTTTGCTCCTCCCTCCCGCCTGCAGGGAGAAGGAGCACGACCTGGAGAGACGCTTCGAACTGCTCAACAGAGAGCTCAGAGCCATGCTGGCCATCGAAGGTAACACACACACATTCACACACGGGTGCAGAACTTGGTTGGCCACTCAGGTGCCACTCAGAATGCACACCGACGCCAAGACGGTTCAGCATGTATCTAGTCAAACAATATTGATGTGTGGTAGTGTGCGTGTTCATCAGTCTTAATTTAGTGAGTTAATTGTTCGACTGATTGACTTTATTTTTGTGGAGGCTAAACGGATTAGTGCCGTTTCCATTCATTGCAATGGGGAAAGATGCTTTGCTAATGGAACAAGTCACTGCTTCTTAGCAGCAACACAGCCAAACAAAAATACTCACGTTCCATCAGTAGCGCTTTTATTCCGTCTTGAAATGCGTACTTGGCTTTTGTGCGTTTGATGAGCTTGATGTTAATTGTGCGGATGAGGATTAGACTCCGGGTCCTGCCAGGGATTTGGCTTGCTGATACTTGATCAATGCTATCTGTTTCCTCCGCCGCCGAGGCCCGACTAGCCGATGCCTGATTGCAGAGCCGCGCTGTACTTTTTATCATCCAAAGCGCGTTAAGCATCCCGCCGCCATTGTGTCGTATCAAAGTTGTCGGCGAGCGAGTGGAGGTGAGAGGGTCCGGGGGAAAGTTTAATCCCCTTCGAATGCGTCCTCTTTGGCAAAATGAACCTTTGGCCAATCAATGCTAATTGATTTTGCGATTCGACATTGACCACACCACCCCGCCATAAGACCGGCACTCCCCTCGACAGCCTCCGCGCGACCATTGTCATTTCACTGATAAGCTACCTGCGCCATCATAAATCAATTGTAATTAGCACGAGAGCAAGGGGGGGGAGGGGCCGACAGGGGATGGCGGTAGACATGCATAGTCGAGCAGGAGCGAGAGAGCACGCCACACTGGCTTCCGTTTTAGTTATTTATCGGTATCGAGCCGCTTTGTCGACGGCGTCACTCAAATGTGTGTGCGCGCGCGCGTGTGTGTGTGCGTCAGTGACTCTTATTTGGTGCTTGGTCGGGCCCATTGAGCGACGGCCAAGCGTGAGAGTGATTGTCGATTTCGGAGGCCAGGCCATCACACACACACGTGCGCACACACAGTGAGAGACACACAGGCTCTCAGAACTGAGATACACCTGGACACTACACACACACACCTTTCTAAGATAAACTAACAATGATACACACAAACCGTATTCCAGCAAGAAAAACTGCGGAGAGTGGAGGCCTTTATGTCCACATATTTTTGTTGCGTTTATTATACCATTCAGGGATCGACTCTACTTCAATGTGCTGCTGTTTTGGTTAGCAACAGCGCAAACGTTCACCATTTTTTAGCCTTGTCTAGTAGCCTTCGCGAGCTGAGACGAGTCCACTTGCGAGCTGTCATTTTTCTTTTTGTAATGAAGAACGTCGGCATCTATTTGAGGGCGGTGCAAATCGGGGCATGCCGTCTGTTTGAGCCGGGGGCAATTATTTGAGGAAATACGGTAAACAGCAGGCGAACGCTCATGTAGTGAGCCGAATGACATATTTGGGGGAGGCGTGCAGATCCGCCTTTCGTTGTTGTTGATAACTGTGTGTGCGTGTGTTGGTGCGATGCCAGACGGGGAAATGCCATCTGTATGCCACGCTCTCATCTCACCGCCGCAAAATTGATCCACTATGGCCTCTTTATCAGCTTACACATTCGCACCTATGAGTGTGCACGTGTGTGTCTCACCGATGCGTGTGTGCGTGTATTTTGTAAAGCGGGCGCCCTCTCAGCATCTAAAAGGGATTTATGCATAGTCGGGTCCTGGAGTTTTTCCTGTTACGCTTTGATATGATAAGCTTTTTTTTATATATATGTTTAAAATCAATATGTAATCCTATGCAGGAGCTTATCCCCGTGTACGCGCAACACACGCACACGTACACACACTCGGTTGGTAAATCTATTTGGGCTTTTGTAAGGCACAGGGGCGGCGCCTTGGCCTCCATTGATTAGCTTCACTGTGCAATGTGATCACATCGGCGACTTTTCATGAGGTCGCCAACTCGTTCGCGACGGATGTTGCCTCGTTTTTATTTTGTGCGGGAAGAGTTTACGCGAGCTAATGTTTAGCCAATGACAACTGGCATATGTTGCTTATATTGGTTGAAATGATTTACCGAATATAGTAGCAATGTGATTTTTTTAAATCAACTATTTAAATTCACAAATTACCCCCCACCCCCCAACACTCCTTTTTCTCAACTTTACCGTGTCTGTCCTGGAAACGACTGGTCGCTTGTGATTGGCTAAAACAACTTTCAACTTTTGCGTCTAATTTTTTTTTTCCGCAATTACTTTTCACTTTGACTTGAGCCAGCGTCTGCGAGGCGAATGAATGGCAAAACACCAAAGGAAGAAAAAAAAAAAAGGTATTGCTTGTTATGAAGCAAAGATCAACGTCTCCTTACTTGTTTGGAGCGCTCCTCTCTCTGCTGAATGCATTTGGAAGGGCTTGGCGGTGGGAGGGGCATCCATCCAAGCCTGGGGGCGGGGGGGGGGGGATAATGGAGATTGGACCAGCGCATTCTTGTGTGCCTTGTGCCGACTCTCATGGTTACCAGCGGTGTGCGCGGCCAGACTTAATCTGAATATGCAGCCACCGTGCCAGCAGTGTGCAAGGTTTTCCCCTACGTGGAACCTCTCTGTGAGGGAGGGGGGGTGGGGGCAGAGCGTCTGCGGGGTGTTGTGTTGGTTGACGGGTGTCTGCTTACCCAGCCTGCCCAGCTCTGCTCACGTCTCTCATCTCCTCTCTTTATTGTTTACCTTCCTAATGAGGGGGGCGGGAACGGGTGATGTGTGATTGACAGCACCATGCCCCCCCCCCCCCCTCCACCTCAGCCCAACATCTCCCTCCCCAACACACACTAAGCCATACACACTGGCTTTTGGGCTGAGAGGAGTTGTGAAGATGATTTTTTCTCTCTGGGCTTGAGAAAGGTTTTTTTTTTTTTTAACTTCCTGTCTTGGTACAAGTTTTTGCTGAACAATATGAGAGATTCCTTAACCAGCTTTTCCTTTTTCTAAACAATTTAGTTTTGTGGAAAACAAATATAATAATAATAATAATAATAATAATAAAATGTCCATTCGTGACACTGGGTGACTTCCGAGGTTTACCATAAGATGACCACTCGCTGTGGAATTTACATTTCTCCCTAGAGAGTAAATTTGTTTTGGGGAGGCAGGCAAGAGGGAAAAAAGAGATTGTGGGAGGACAAATATTGGAACTGTGTTCGTTTTGCTCTGTGCTCCACTTCAAAGAGATGATGAGGACCAGTCAGGAGACAACTAAGACTTCTCTGGACGTGCACGTATCTAGTTTACATAGCCAGTTTATTTTAGATCATGGATTCATTTATTGATAAATCAATATGTCATCAGAAATGATTGGAGGGGAGATGTTCAGGTTCAAGTTGCCTGCAAATGGGAATTTTCGTGAGCCAATCAAATGTTTTAATTAGCGCCTCTAATGGTGAGAATGGCAAGGCGGGGCGTCGGGGCTTTTCTGTGTAGCGCCCGGGGCGGATGTGAGCCCCTGTGGGCGACCCCCCCCCACCCCCCTCCTGGGACAGGCAGATGGGGATTTGGGTGGGGGTCCGACCTGAACCCCCGTGGGGGCCCTTTCCTGTTTCAGAGGCGTGCCCCCACCTTTTTGTTTGGTTGTTTACAAAAGTGCCTCATCATCAACATGCCGTTAGCGACGATTAAATAATTTTCATCCGGGGTTGGATTGTAAGTATTGGACAAAACATTTCTTTAAAAAATCATTGAAATATTCAAACATTACTTATTATACAAAATAGCGAATGGTATTTTATTCATTTTTTTGACATTCGAACATTTAAGCCTCCTAGTTTCCCCTTTGGTCACAGTCAAATCTGAATGAATCCACTTTTCATGATGTCAGATGTTTTCGAGCCACTTCCAAATGTGACATTTAGCTAGCTAGCTCTTCTTGACACTTTGCCGTCGTTGTCGCTGCTTTTGGTGCTCTCAGACTGGCAGAAGACGGAAGCCCAGAAACGTCGTGAGCAGCTGCTGCTGGACGAGCTGGTCCTTCTGGTCAACAAACGGGACGCGCTGGTCCGGGACCTGGACGCCCAGGAAAAGGAGTAAGTCGCAGGCACACTAGTACACCTGCTCATGTAAAACACAACGTCATCATCAAGCTTTGCCGAAACGATGACTCTGTTACACGAAAAACCGATTGGGAGTACCTAGAACCCAATGGGGGCCCCTTCCTAGAGACCACTCTCGAGGAGCCCCTCCTCACCTCGCTAGTGATGACATGTTACATGTACATTTTTTTTAAACCACAAAGGAGTAGGTCCCAAAAAAAGCGAGTAGAGTAGATGCCGGCGGTGGAAACGGGGCTTAATTAGTCACATGAAGAAAATTTACAAAAGTAGGACGGGTAAATATTCCTGAGACACACAGAGTTCAAATAGTTTACCACGTGGCCTGTTGCTTGCCAAAATGGATTTTTTTTTTTTTTGCGTCCACCACAGGGCCGAGGAGGAGGATGAGCACCTGGAGAGGACGCTAGAGCAGAACAAAGGCAAGATGGCCAAGAAAGAGGAGAAGTGCGTCCTTCAGTAACAACATCAAGAGCAACAAGAACAAAAAGATTGTACATATGCGGCCTCCTGCCAAGTTGTTTGATGGTTTTACAATTTATGCTTTAAAAGCGGTACTTTTACAGGATTTTTATGGGTGTCGTGCTGCAACTGGAACGCCCCAGGTACATAAATGCTTTTCTTTCATTTCCAACTTTGAACAGTGAGCAGGTGGACTTTTTCTTTTTTTTAAAGAGGAAAGAAACGTTCTTTCTTCTTCATTCACTTTACAACTTTTTACTGTAAAATATCTTCAATTGTCCATACCTGATAGTGTTTTTAATGATTATTTTTTGTTCAAAAGCAGTTTACCAAAAAGAAAGACATTTCCCCCCTCAAAAAACATTTCTTGTATATTTTTATCATAAAAGCTTCAGTCTGCTTTTTTCCTTTAAGAGTCATGCAGTCAAATTGAAAAAAGTTTTATTTATTGTTCTATGAGCTGCTTGTATGTGAAACTGCCATCACATTCTTTTCCTGTTTGGATTAGTATTTATTGAGATTCGCTTCCACATGCATCTTGTATGAGCTCACCACATCTTCAGTTTTATTTATTCCACTGGCTTCAAGACCAACCTTCAATAAACTTCTTGTACGCGTGTCATACTCCACTAGAAATGCCTCTAGAGTATTTTTACCTCATTAAAATAGCTTTACTGAAGGTTTACACTAATTTTGAAAGAAAAAAAAAAGTGGGATATTAAAAAAACTTTTTAGTAAAATTGTGGTTGACATTCTAGAAAATGTAATTAAAGAACAGAACTTTGAAATATTTAATATATATTTTTGCGTTTTGCATTTAATTGTTAAAATTGACTGAGCACAAGGATCAAATGTATTCAATTTATTTTTTCCCTTGCTCTTTAATTCCCCAGCGACCTAACTCATGGAATCGACTTCCACTGAGCATACGTCGAATCATTAATTGCACCGTTTAAGTTTTTTCTTAAAAAAAAAAAAAAAGAAAATAAGAAATCCTAAATCTTCCCGACTTCCAGAACCCCTGTGCGCCTCAGCGGCACGCAGGCGAAATCTTAGCCGGCGAGGAGGCGCTGTGCGGCGGCCTCGTCTCACTCTGACTCTCCCCCTCCCTTCCATGTCTCTCGTAAGAAAGGAGAACAAATAAAGAGTGACAGCACACCTCTTCTTCCTCCTCCTCCTCCCCTCCTCTTCTTCCTCTAACTTTCACATTATTAATCATCCCCACTTGACTTTGTTTTATTGCACTTGTCACATCAGGGATTAAAATTAATAATGAATTAAACTGGGATGGGGGGGGGAGGCACTTTTTGGTGGTCGATTTGAATGACGTCAAAATATTCCTTATTGTTCGTCAGAATTTATTACACAATCACCGGATTATTTAATTAATTAGCTAACAATTTTGTTGTCATATTTGATCAACTTTTCAATGAATGAACTTAATGTGCATGAATGTTTTTTGATGAAATAATCCTTACCTGCTTTATGGAGATATTCATAAATCCTTTCGTCTGAGTAAAAAGCATCGTCATCCACACATGCATAAAGGCCCCACGTCCACGATCAGGTCCACTTGCACTGCACTGCTGCTGCTCCATCCTGGGGATGGATTTATGGAAGTATAGATGGATGAAGGAGGGATGGAGGGAGCAACTTTTCCCTCCTCCTCCTCCTGGCCGCCTTAATCCTTAGCTTTAGTGGCTCAGAAAGGAATTCGAGCACAATTTGGGATTAGACAAATAATCTTAGGGAAGCAAAAAAAAAAAGAGATGCCTGGTCACTTGATACTTGTAGATGACAAGAAAGAACCAGCAAGTTTAGATTCTTTTGCTGTCGTTTTGCATCATTCGTACGAATAAAAGCGCGAGCGCGTGTATGTCTTGTAGTCATGCCGCTGGGTTTTTTTTTTTTGTTTTTTAATCGGGCAATTTTTGGGGGCCTCCCACACAATTCCAAACTCATTTTAAAAACAACCGCTCTCCTTCGTGTGCTATGAAATATTTCTATTTATCATAAAGTGTGAGCGTGTGACTAGCGGTGAAGGTGCTCCTTTATTATTCAACTTTACATCCTCAAATGTAATTCTAAATGGGGATTAGAGCTCATTAATATTCATGAGACTGGCCCGAGTGTATTTGTGTGCATGTGTGTGCTAATGCGTGTGTTTGTCGTTGTCTGCGCGTGTGTATCGAAAAGCACTAAAGCACTAAAATTGATTAATATAATGTTTATTATATTTTTATTTGTCAAGCATATATTAGCGTAACGGGAGTGGCCAACTGCACCAGCATTCATTTGTTTTATATTTAAATTTTCCCAAATAAGCAAAAACTTGGATTTAAACACATTTTGGTCAATTCACTGAAAATATGAAAAGCTGCCTTTTGAAATAAAACAGCATTTCCACATGTATAAATCTACATGTTTTCTTTTCAATCTTTTTAAATTAAAAATATTTGCTAACTAAAACAAAACAAAAGTCTGAAGTACTGCACAAGCAACTGGCAGTCAAATCCTTCCGAAAACATTTCAACAAAAGTCAATTGATTTCATGCTGCAGAAAGAAACCGGAACTAAAGTTCTTTTAAAGTCAAATAAAAAAAATTAAAAAATGAAAGGGAAACAAAAAGACAACTACAACTTTTTATGTTTTTACATTTTTTTAGCAATCCAAAAAACAAAAACAAGTAGAAGCGGCCCTTGGAGGAAAGAAGTGAAGAAAGCGAGGGAACGAAAAGAGAGAGAGGGCGAAATGGGCGTGAGCTCCTGTGTCTTTCTTCTCTCTTATTGGCCGCCACGACCTTCCTCATGCGGAAGTCGTGCTCCCATTGGTTGTCGTAGGCGGGCCGGCAGATGTCAGCGTTCTCTTAGAGGCGCGGGGCGGGCGGAAGGCCTCTATTAGCCTCATCAAAGCACACACACACACACACTCCACAACCGCAACCCACAAACGCGTCACTCTTCTCGGCCTACGGACGACAGAGGACCCGCCGACGCCGGAGCCTCTTCCAGAGCTTTTGTCAAGCGACATGTCGATTGTTTTTCTAGTGGAAGGAGAGCGACTTTAGGCGGCTTGTGTGCTCCCGTTGCGGCTTCTGGATACTTTGAATTCATTTCAGTTGCTGGGAAGGAGAAAGAACGTCAGGAGATAAGCAAGCAAGGTGACGACAAGTTTCAAGACTTTCTTTTTACAAACTTTTGGACAGAACCACGATTAAACAAATGAAATGTTTTTGTTAGCAGAATACCATTGATCAAGCCCGTAATTTTCATTTTTAGTCTCCGTCGTTTCGTTTTGTAATGTTAAGTCACAACGAATCCTAAAATTGTGGTTTCGTTAACATTACTTTTTGTTTGCACAAATTGACCTTAACTCACATCTTTAGCATTTTATGAAATTGTTATTGGATCGCCATGTACTTAATTTTATGGATCTTGTTAAAACAATTTCTTGGCACACAAAAAGGGTCCTAACTCATTTTTTTGTAGGCTTCATTGATCATAAAAAGTAAATACAATTATTTGGCTTTTCCATTACTTTTTTTAATTATAAATTACATTTCCCCCCTCCAACATTAGTTTATTCAGATGTAAACAATGTCGTGTCCTGGGCCATGACAAAAAAAAATCAAACAGTTATTAAAAAATTACAAATAAATAAAGCGAAAGGACAAGAAAAAAATTGGGATCGGGATTGATGTATTCAAATTTTTAATGCTCGCTTTAAGTGTGGAAGCTGAGTTGTTGCTAAAGATAAGAAGCGATGGTTAATTGTTGCTGGAATTGTTTTCAACTGTTTGCTGGTTGATGAGTGCTGCTAAATTATAATGAAGAGTTGGGGGGGCGAGGGGGGCTTCATTTGCACGCAGATGTTTTCTTGTCTGCGTTTGAGCGCAATACACGTCCACTCTAGTCGAGAGAACTTATCACAAGTTGATGGCAAACGATCTCCAACAAGCAACCTGGAAATGTTTCATTTGTTCCCCAGAATAAACTAAATATAGTTTGACTCTTCTGGCGGAATATCTTTAATTTCGTACTTAAGTTTTGAGCTAATGATAGAAAACTATTTGGTGATTTTTTTTTTTTCTAAATGATATCAAACATGTTTGAATCCATTTGATTTGAGCAAATATTTATTCAGCGTTTCCTCCCCTGAGGACTTAATAAGATTCGAAAATAAACAAGCGTGAACGGCCATTGAATAGACTCCTTTGGCTGCCTGACTTGTTGGGCGAATTAGGAAAGATTTATTTTTATACAGTTGTGATTTCTCTTAAAAATGTAAATGCGTCGTTTTTCCTACGTTAACAGTTTAAAGAAACAAAACAAAATAATAATTCACGTTTCCTGCTAAGTTGATTTGATTTATATTGGAAAAAAAAGACGTGCCACATTTGCTGATTTTAGTCACACACCAAATCAATTCATCAAACTTACAAACATTAAAATTCCCTTTAGTATCTTGGAATTATTCTTAAAAAATCTTAAACCTTTTTACCTCCTATTTCCACATTTCTTGAATGATACAAAACCTTGCTCCTTCCAAATATTCAGATCATTAGTTTTGAGGATTATTTTCCATTCCGAAATAACCCCAATTTTCCAAAACCACATATCCAATTGAAGAGATTTGACTTTTCATTTCTTGAGATTCCACCATTAAAGCTCGTTTCAGAACCAAGACGTGTGCCAGTGGTGCGTATGTTAAAATATGACGATGCAGTCCGAACGACCCTCTGGATGACTTCGTGAACGTGTATTACTGTTTTTTTTTTTTTTCATCTTTCCGTGACGTCGCCTACAGCGAGCCGCCTCGGGCCCTCGCGTCTCGCCAAGCTGCAGCATCCCCGGGGCCGAGCGGCGAGCCAGTGGGCCGAGCTGGGCGGCGCCGCAGTGAGCGCCTGTAGCATGATGTCCTACCTCAAGCAGCCTCCCTACGCCGTCAACGGCCTGGGGCTGAGCGGAGCCGCCATGGACCTGCTGCACCCATCCGTGGGCTACCCGGGTACGCACGCGCGCACTGCGCACGCACGCTCGCTCGCTCCTCAGTTTCCACTTCGGCGGCGATTACGTCACGCGCCGACTATTAATATTAATTGGCTTTGGACTCATGCACAATTCAACGTGCGCAAACGTGTACAGTTCTCCGCGCGGCCTTGTTACTTTCATGCTGCAAGTTTAAAATGAAACCCGAGTCACTTTTATTTTTGGCACTGGGTGTATTGAGCCTAAAACAGTTTATCCATTTATTTTCATTGTATTAAATTGGACAAAGTGTTATTGCTACGGGAAAAAATTGGTCGACTGAAGGGTAGTTACGCCGCCAACAAACACTGAGTTAAAAAAGTTTAGATATTGTGATCGATGTTTTGTCCCAATCTTTATTCATTTATAAAAAGTGCCTGTTAGAAAAAACAGTACAAAGGCTTATTGAGTTTATTTTATAAACTCTTTATTCTGTCTTCAATTGTCAGTCCACAAGTTTTTGATAAGCCTAAAACAATCTTGTCTTTTCTATTTTTTTAAATAATCCTGTTTAAGAAAACATAATTAACTGTACGCAACCACATTTGTTCGGCTTATCTTTTCCATTTTTAGCTTAAATCAAATATAGTATTTTCAATATTGGTTTATATGGAGATTATAAATTTGTGTCCCGGGCGTTTATCTAAAGAAAAATACATAGTAAAAGTTCGTGTAAACTGCATAACTGGATTGACTTCACGTCAATTTAAAATATGCGCTTCTGTCATTACAGTTGCATGAATAATTCTAACAAACAATGCCAGTGATTTTCTTTCATGTAATTACTTGATTTTAATTTTTCAAATCCAAATGACGTCTTCGCACGGAGTATCATTTTAGCAGAGGAGAAAAAAAATCACTTCCATATTTGTTGTTTAAAATTAGGTCAACTTCAAAAAGTTGACCTCGGCAAATGCCTGTACAAAATAATTAAAATATCGCAAATATGTTACGAGTCAAGTGTTCAGGAATCATGAAAAAGGCCAAAAGAAAAAAAACAACAACAACGTTAATTTGAACGCTTTGGAATAATAGTGAGATTTCATTGCCATTCGTGAAGATATTTATTATTTTGTTTGTGCGTGTGTCGTTAGCGACGCCCAGGAAACAACGTCGCGAGCGGACCACATTCACCCGGTCCCAGTTGGACGTCTTGGAGGCTCTGTTCGCCAAGACCCGCTACCCGGACATCTTCATGCGGGAAGAGGTGGCTCTCAAAATCAACTTGCCAGAGTCCCGTGTCCAGGTCAGCGTCGCCATCTCACACGCACTCACTTTAGTAACCACACGACCGTTTTATTGCCTCCCGTTAAATAATGTCCAGATGCTATCAAGGTGCTCGTAGCTAATAGGCTAATTCATTAGCTCAACAGGCGGGCTCTTTGAGTTGATTTAGTAGCTCATTATTAACATGCAGTTGTCACTTCAAATCACTTTGCAGCAAATCGGAAGTGTCGCCAAAGACTTTGGTCAAAGTGCCCACTTGACTTTTATCGACTTAATTAGCGACGTTTGAACTTGTGAGGAAGACCTAACTTGAGCGTCGCCATTTTATGTCCGAAAAAGTCAATACAGTCATCGAAAACGGCGTTAACTGTTTACTCGCGTTATTAAGTATTATTCATTTCGGATTATATGTACAAATGGCAAGGAAAGATTTGTATGAAGCATGCACACACTGAAGTCTCAGTCTTGTAATATTTGTTTAAAAAAAAATCAAATGCATTTACAATACATTGGAAATAAGTTAGTGAGGTCCAAACACTGTTCAAAATATGCAACTGCTTATTTGACATAAAACATTGGTATTATGGTTATTGCTGACTTTTCAGTGTCTTCTCCATGCCAAGTAAAGGCACAAAATCAAGTCTTACCCCCCAAATACCTGTTGTTGGAAAAATTAAAACATACAGTGGATGGAATAAAAAATAAATGTTAATTGAAATTGAAATGCGCATGCTATAGTGTTATGTTTTATTTTCTGATTTAGATGAAAACATTGTGTTCAAGTGTTGTGGTTGCAGTGTTTCTAAATTCTTTTCAAAGTGGTTACATTTTGTGCTGTGGAAATCTGATAAAGTAGAGTGAAATTTGGCTGGGGCTGTGGGCTTTGCCTGCCCGTCTGATAATAAGGCCCTACATTTTCAGACGTTCATTAAGGTGTGTGTGTGTGTGTATTTCCAGGTGTGGTTCAAGAACCGGCGGGCCAAGTGTCGTCAGCAACAGCAGAGCGGAGGGGGCGCCAAGGCGCGGCCCCCCAAGAAGAAGTCGTCGCCGGCCCGAGAGAGCACGGGTTCGGAGAGCAGCGGTCAGTTCACGCCACCCGCCGTCTCCAGCACGGGTTCGTCCTCGTCCTCTTCGGCGGCGTCCAACCACGCAGCGGCGGCGCTGAGCAGCAGCACGGCTCCGTCCATCAGCACTGTGTCATCCATCTGGAGTCCCGCCATCTCCCCGGGTAACGCACCCGCTCCGGCCGCCGCTCCCTCGGCCGCCCCGCTTCCCGAGCCCGGCCCGCCCTCCAACGCCTCCTGCATGCAGCGCTCCATGTCAGGATCGGCCACCGCCGCCGCCACCTCGTACCCCATCTCCTACAACCAGACGGCAGGCTACGGCCAGGGCTACCCAGCCCCTTCCGGCTCCTACTTTGGGGGCGTGGACTGCGGCTCCTACCTGACGCCCATGCACTCCCACCATCACCAGCTCAGTCCCATGGCCGCCTCGTCCATGTCTGCACACCCGCACCACCACATCGGCCAGTCCTCGGGACACCCGCACCATCACCACCCGCATCACCACCACCATCCTCATCAGGCCTACGGAGGCTCCGGGCTAGCCTTCAACTCGTCCGACTGCCTGGATTACAAAGATCAGACAGGCGCCTCGTCCTGGAAACTCAACTTCAACGCTTCGGACTGCTTGGACTATAAAGACCAGACCTCCTGGAGGTTCCAAGTCTTGTGATCAGTGACTTTTGACCCCCCCACCCCACCTCTTGGGAGATGGAGCATTCAGGAGCTGAACTCTGAAAGCTTTGGTACATTCGCAGGCCAATGCGTTCAAGAACCGGAGCGTTGAGCAATCAGAGCACTTGGGAGCCAGAGCATCCAGAAGCCAGAGAACGGAACTCTATGAGCCGGAATGTTCTGGCTCCCGAGTGCTCCGGCTCTTGAATGTTCTTGAACTGGAGCTCTCAGGAACTGTAATACTCTGGGTTCAAGAATTCCGATTGTGGAGCTGTGGACTCAAAACTCTAGGAGCTGGACTGCTCCTGCTCACAAGTGCTCTTGCTTGAATGTTCTTGAAGTTAGGAGCACATGGAATTCTCAAAGCTGGAGTATTGTTGTTCCTGAATGCTCCGTCCTGTTCCTGATCTTGTGCAAGCTGGAATTCGAAGAGCCAGAATGTCCTGAGCCTGAGCGTAGAATTCTTAGAGTGGGAATGCACCTGCTTACAAACGCTCTCACTCCTGAATGTTCATGAGCTGGAGAATTGGGTAGCAGGAAAACCTCGGAGCCACTCGGACTTGAAGAAGACAAAAATGAACAAGGCAAAAATGTGTGTTTTTTTGGGAGGTGAAAACGACCAGAGAAGCTGTGTGGAATATGACTCAAAAAGTTCCCCTTTTTATTTGTTTTCTTTTTAGAGATTTTTAGTCAGCGTCTGAGCTGAACGTGTGTAAATATGTATTTGGGTCAGTTCCAATGACCGCCTTTAGATGGTGTTTTTTTGCAACTCTTTACTACACATGTTGGAAGAAAAATACTGAGGAAAAAAAATGTAAATGTTTCCAAAGAGATTAAATTGGCCCCTTAAAAAAAGTTTTATATATGAAGCTTTGGTTTTACTCTGAACAAAAAAAAAATGTTTTTAACAGGAATCTAAAGTAAAGAAACAAGATGAAAGGATTCCACTCGCTTCTTCCTCTCATCTTTCTTTGGATTTGTGGTGATGTTTGAACAAAGCACTTGGCAACACTAACAAAGAAATATTTGGATTCTACATCTGGTCACTTTGGAGAGCAAACTGCGACTACTCTTCACTTCCTCAAAATGACTTCTCTTGAGATGATGTTGAATGTATTTTCGCACCCCCCCCCCCCCAAAAAAAAGGGCGAGAGCACCCTAACTTCCATGTTCACCCAATAAAGATCCCTTCAGTCATGTTGATTTCTTTGCTACTCAAGTCCATGAATTTATTTGGTCTTGGCTTTACTAATAATGAAAATGATCTCCCCTAACTTTAGAAAAGGAACTGAATGTTGAAACAGTCGTTGGTGGCGTGTGATTGGCTGATTGCAATACATATTCGTCATCATGCTTGGTAAGTGAGACGTGCTCACGCCAAAAACGTGGCATGATTTAGCAATTCTGCGGTATTAAATGTATTGGGGGTATTTTTAAAGAGGAACATTTCTGCAGTGATTGAGTGGCAGTCTACGTGAGACCAATTCTCGTCTGGACCATACATATTAAAGTATGTACTTTGTTTTAAATTACATTGTAAAAAGGCTTTTATGATTGACCTCTGTCCTTTGACTCTTGACCCCTATGGCTTATTTTTTCTAAGGTCATTCTTAATTTTTAAGCCTTACTATTTTTTTTTTTTTTAACATAAAAAAGCCTTACTATATATAATTAAAAAAAAAGCCTTTAAATACATGGTCAATTAAAAAAAGCCTTACGATTTATGGTAATTGTTTTTTTAAATAAAAAAGCCTTACCATACATGGTCATTTTTCAGACACATAAATGGGTCAAAAATGACACGGTGAGGAGTTTTTTTTATTTTATTTTTTAAATATTGTCACAATACAAAGTTACACGTTAGGCACTCACTTCATATGCATCACGACCCTGGCAAAAGCACGCTTTTTTTTTTCTCCGTAAAGGTTAATGTTGGCTCGTGAGTGAACGATTTGTTCAAAAGAACAAATCTTTTCAGTGAGCGTGAGTGACCGGATCACTTCCTGAAGTTATTCGTTCTTTTTTTCAGTTCATATGACTTCAACCAACGTGCAATGACGTAACTTATCCCACACCGTAGGTGTCGGTAATGCGCATGGAAGCTGGTGCTACCTCGCCGTAAAACAAGACGAAGAAGAAAATGACGTAACTTCCCGTTCACGAACGAGTCCTGAATTGCATTTCCCGTTCACCACTGTACCTAATGAAGCGTCCGAGTGACGTCACTGATCAAACAGCCAATCAGAAGGTGGGGGTGAGGGCGGGTGTGGCACTTTTCACTTTCAGTTAAGCTTTGACCATGATTTTTCCCTAATAAAGTGGCCTATTATTAGGTACTACTGAAAATGGCAGTGTACCTAATGGAGTGTCCAAGTGACGTCACAGATCAAACAGCCAATCAGGAGGTGGGGGTGAGGGCGGGTGTGGCACTTTTCACTTTGAGTTAAGCTTTGACCATGCTTTTTCCCTAATAAAGTGGCCTGTTATTAGGTACACTTGAAAATGGCGGTGTACCTAATGGAGTGTCCACGTGATACCCTCGTTAAGTGCACCTGCGTGAAAAGTTTTAGCTCCTGCGGAACGTGAAAGCGGCTAAAAGTTTTCACGCAGGTGCGCTTAACGAGGGTCACTTGGAAAACATGTTGGAACGCGGCCCGAGGACTAGAGGTTGACACTTGTGACCTTTGACCATGTTATTTCCCTAATAAAGTGGCCTGTTATTAGGTACACTTGAAAATGGCGGTGTACCTAATGGAGTGTCCATGTGATACCCTCGTTAAGTGCACCTGCGTGAAAAGTTTTAGCTCCTGCGGAACGTAAAAGTGGCTAAAAGTTTTCACGCAGGTCGCTTAACGAGGGTCACTTGGAAAACATGTTGGAACGCGGCCCCGAGGACTAGAGCTTGACACCTGTGACCTTTGACCATGATATTTCCCTAATAAAGTGGCCTGTTATTAGGTACACTTGAAAATGGCGGTGTACCTAATGGAGTGTCCACGTGATACCCTCGTTAAGCGCACCTGCGTGAAAACTTTTAGCTCCTGCGGAACGTGAAAGTGGCTAAAAGTTTTCACGCAGGTGCGCTTAACGAGGGAATCACATGGACACTCCATTAGGTACACCGCCATTTTCAAGTGTACCTAATAACAGGCCACTTTATTATCTTGGAAAACATGTTAGAATGCGGCCCCAAGGACTAGAGCTTGACACCTGTGACCTTTGACCATGATATTTTGAACAAATCGTTTGATTGAACCGATTCTAAAGATGCAGTTCACTTAATAACTGGAATGCACACTAAACCTCTTGAATCACTAGTACAAAAGAGTGCAGTCCGCCGAGGGTTAATCGGTTGAAATAGTTGACTGGTCAGTGACAGGGGCTCTTGCTCGGTAAGACCTTGGTTCGATCCCAGGTGCAAGCACATATCCACATGTGATTTTAGAATTTAGAACACATATGCTAACAGATAGTTTATTCATTTTTCATTCATTTATTTTTATTACCTCGTGTAGTGTACCTATGGAAGTGTCCATGAAGTGAACTGGAACACGCGTGTGCTTGAGTGCTTCCCGCTCAGCGGACAATAAAGAAAAAACAAGAAAGACAAACATTTTTAATGCAGGTGTACCACATTCCATTAAGTTTTTGGTTTTTTTCATTTACAAAATCTTAAATGAACTATATAAAACACTGAAAAGAATACTGCTCTTACTTTATATTAACTTAACAATGTCAGGTTAGTTAATTGCATCATGGCGAGGTCAGGTAATCTTACAGTATTCACTGAAAGCTATCGTGTTGCCACCCTGATGACTGCGCTTATGACAAATCATAACATGTTAAAAAAAAAAAGTCTAAATAGAAAATCTGTGTTCGGGAAACACCAACCCTGTTGATACTCCACACACATAGATCTATTCCTACTAGACAGGCTTGTCCTTTTTACCTCAGCGAAAGGTAAGACCTTTCTTGGTCAAACTATCAAAGTCTGACATTTTGCTTTGTGTTGTGTAGAAATCATTGCGAAAATGATAAACGATACAAACAGCAAATAATCAAAAATAAAACGGATTGTCAATATAATATTAATGGAGATTTGGATAAAAGTTGCCAATAAAGGAAGTTTTTTTTTCCTCAGTTTGATGGTATCAATGGAAGCACCCCCCCCCCCCCCCCCAAGTAAAGAATGGTACCACCCGTCTGCTGAAGAACGAGGAGGGAGCCTGATAAGTCAAGCCTTGGGGGAGGTCTGCGCTTCACTAAGTGACTGCTGAGTAATTAGATATGGTCACGAACAACACTTCTAATGGTGGCCTCAAGCTCTTTCACCGTGCTGTAAGTACTCAAATCCTCAAGAAAGAAAGAAGATGGGCAAACGGCGGCATATCAATGATTATGTAGTCATTGATAAACTGAAAGATGTGCTGCCATTTTCTCAAAATAATTGATTAGTCTGATCAAATGATGACATTATTCTATCTACCTAAAAATGTATTTCGTGGTTAAATGGCCAACAAGAATACGTATTTTCCTTCACTTGCATGTTGGGAATTGTTACTATAATCATCTCTTAGGACGCTGTTGCGACTTGTTCCCAGCCTGGGGAGGGAAGCTTTGGAGTCTGGTTGGCCTGGGGGTGTCAAGAGGATCTTCCTGTTGGTGGACGAGCTCCTCTCCAGATGTCTGTCTCACATGTAGGACATGCTTCCTTTTTGACAGACACGGACGGAGACACAATACAATTCAGTGATGTACACAAAAAAAAAAAAAACAGAAACAACAAACACATAATAAACCCTCTGTCACCCTTGCCTGAAAATAAAATGACTATGTTGCCCATATTTTAAATGACAAACTACTTTTCTAATTTCAATAAATATATAGCAAAGATATTTCAAAGAGCATACATTTCATGCATGCAATGACACAATGAAGTACATAATGACACAGAGCATCCGCAGACATGAAGCAGCCCTGAGGGCGGAGGGGCCATCATTAGCACTGATAAATCCCACCATGTGACCAAACGCTGCAGGCTGCCTTCATTAGCAAACACGAGTGTGTTAATAGCACTGATGGACCCCGCCCGTTAATGCGACCCTCAGACGGTAACATCATTTAATAGCATGTAAAGAATTAAACAGTCGGCATCGTAATCACTCAATGGGCATCGTGCTACTCATTCTGGTGTGTTCACCTCGGCCACCAGGGGGCAGTAAAATACACATACAAACTTGATCAACGCTTAAAATTGATCTAAACTAGGCGGGGATATTAGTTTTTTCTGCAGAGGATAAAGAATATAGGCATGTACTGTTGTATTCTCCGTCCATATTTTCTATTTTATGATCATAACATGGGTGGTAGTTTCGTTAGCTTTGGATTGTGTATTAGCATTTGTAAGAAATGCTGCTTGTTGAGAAATTGGCTGCCCCCAGAGTTAGGACATTCCACTCAAATTGTTGCTCGTAACTCAAGACCACAAAAAAAAAGTCAGGTTGTACTTTTAAAAATACATTTAGTGCGAGCAGAGACTTTTTTTTTCCCTTTCGGAATGTCACAACGTCTGCGGCGTGTGGTCTCCGCAGAGAGAAGCTAAGGCTGTTAAGCAATTTTTGCAGCTGTCAGGTCAAACAATCAGGACACGACGGTGTGTGAAGGCATCGTGACAGGCCAAACACGGCGTGCACTGGATGCGTACATAAGAGAAGTATTAGTATCAGTCACCAAAATGGAATTCCTTTCACGTGGCGGATTGACTCGGCGGAAAACGTAGCGCGATTTTTCCCTTTTTTGCCACGAAACAAACAAACAACAGAAACAGAAAAGCGTCCTTGCTGATCTTCTGTCCATTTCCAACCGCGGCTCCTTGTATATGCTTTTTTGGGGGGGATGTAAATCCTCTTAGAATGCAAAGTAAATAGATTAGGATACAGTCGGGGATTAGGCGCTGTCAGATTAGGCCGGCGAGCGCGCCGCGTCGACAGCTCTGACACCGGCATGGCGGATGCTCAGGAAAGGTGCCACGCTTTAACGTCGCCGCTCGGCTCCTGTTCATGAATAAAACTGCCGGCCCTAATCTCTCTCTCACACACACACACGCGCGTACGCACGCACACACACACTACTTGAGCGACATTCAAGATCAGTAAGGGAAATATTTTGAATCGCGTGATTAATGCTTCCTAATGTGAAAAATTGACTTTTTTTAATATCTCGTCTACACATTTTTTTTTCCACACTATTTGGTTTCAAGTCATACTTCAGGGTGAACCTTTAACCTGAACTACATTTAACCTTTGAACTTTGGAGGGCCAACTGTAAGGTACTTTTCGGTACAATTTGCTGTTCTCTAGCAACGGTGAGGCGTTTGATAGATGCACATCTTCTCCGCAAGCCATTATGACACTCGAAGAGACTCGACGCTAAGTGGCTACTCGCATCTGAGAGCGTCCGATTTGAAACATCTCGATTTTGCCGCCCCTTCTCCTCACTTACTTTGAATATTGACCTTCTTCCCCAAGTTCATTTGGGAGACAGCTTCGCAACCTCTCGTTCATCGTCCTTGCTTCCTGCCAAAGAAAGGCAAGAGAATCATGAAAACGCGTACACACACACACACACACACACACACACACACACACACGAGAGATGTGTGAGCAGACCTGCCGGTGTACTCATTGAAGATTCCGCCCTTGCTGGTGTTTAACTTGTTGTCATTCATGGTGATCTGTGCGCCCGTGAGCGTTTTGCATTAATAAGCTTGTGATTGACATTAAAACCCTTCCGCAGACGTTTAAAACAATGCCACGCAAAATCGCCTCCATTAGCCTTCAGTCTGGATTATCAAACAGAAGCGTGACAATTTCCCATCAGTCTGAAAATTGGAATCATTTGATAGACAAAAAAAACCACTTTGTGTCTCCAAAGCACTCCATTTTACTTTTAATTTGTTTACTTTTTCAGTTTGAAATGCAAATGTCCGATATGCTCATGAACTAAGTTGTGGTCACGTGTTTTAAAGGACAATAAACACACGTGAGGCACATCTGAAGTGACCTGACAGCAACTTTCTGCAAAGTGAGGCCACGGCTCGTCAGGTTAGCCCGCCGTTCCTGTTTATTCTTATTTATATTCCTGCGACTCTTTCACCTGTAAAGGTTAAGCTGCAGCCTGAGATAAGGCATGTATGTGTGTGTGTGTGTGAGACACAACACACAGATAGTGGTGTGTGACAGGCAGACACACACGCATGCATAACACGCCGGTATCGGTATCCTGGCGACGGAGTTTGTCCCTTGACTGGTTTTTCTGTCAGCGCTGAACAAAAACAAACAATCCAAGTTCATAAAGTCACATGTTGTCAAAACAATACATCACTTTTGTGGACTATGGTTTATGGTCTATGGACTAGGGTCACGATTGTGGTCTTTGGATTTTGGTAGCTGGACTACGGTTGAAGGACCAAATTATTGTCTGTGATGGTTAAATACACGAACGATGGTTTCTAATTGCTGATTAAAATGAGAAATTGACGTTAAGGTGACAGCAGAAACAAAAACAAGCTGAAGCGCAAATGTGGCTGAGAGCGACAGAGGCCGGCGGGCTTCAAAGAAACGTTGGGCTGCATCCCAGATTCGCTGCTCAGTCTCATTCGGCACGGATGTGGATTTTAGGATTCGGGGGGGGGGGGGGGGGGGGGGTAGCGAAGAGCCCCCTCCCGATTGCCATTGTGCCAAACGCTCCAACAGCTAAGCTGTCGCTTGCTTTGCATGAGAAACAAAGAAAGTGAATCTGAGAAATGATTACAATGGCGGAATGCTACAACAGGAGGCGCTTGATATACAACTTTTTTTTTTTTTTTATTAAGGCATTGGCTTTTTGAGTGTCTCTCTCTTTGGGATGAGCTTTTCTTGGCCTCAGTCAGCAGGCGAAGACTCGGGGGCAGCGTGTTGCCAACATCCTTTAAAGAGTCTTTATGGAAGAGGAAAAAAAAGAGCTTAGCATCTCTGCCGCTCTGGACCTAAATTGGCCGATAGGAAGGGATTTTGGACGAGCTTAGAGCAAGGCCGGGCGGACGGAGTCATCAGTCAAAGAGCCGCGAAACGTCTCGGGAGGACGCAAAGGACACAAATCCCATATAAAGACTCCAGCGCGGATGCTCATAGTTGCGTGTTTAGTCACACTCTTCATTGTATTAAAGCATCAGCGGTGGCGCTTTGAAAGCACCGCGGTGGACGAGCCAGAACCGATACGGCTTTGACATTTCAAACGTCACCGGAGACGAACCACGACCACGTTTGCTTTCACACGCATCGTAATGCGCGCAATAATGAAGCAAAAAAAAAAAAAAGCAGCCCGGGAGGAGGCTCTGTTATTTTGCGCTAACAAATAAAATAAAGTAGCCCAATATGTGACACTATAATACGATATAGAAGAGTTTTGTATGATACAATGGACAGACATGCAACTCACAATGTTGTTTTGGGAGCGTTTGAGTGCGATGGTCTGGTTGAACTTTGACCTTGTACGCGTTCCTCTCTCTCGCAGCATCTAAAAGCATTCATAAAAACAAGTATTTTCCGCCTTTCCGATTTTTTGTGGGATTTCATGACAAATGTTAACACAACAAAACCTACAATTAGCATGACATGTGTTAACATATACCATTCAAGTGTCATTTTTTTTTTTTTTTTTTTTAAATTTCACGCTGCGACAACAACTCAGCGGAGGTTGTGCAAAAACAGCAAGCGGGAATGCCAAAGTGTGAAACTAACAGCTGTTCTTTGGGTTCACGCCGGAGCTAACAGGCTTTTCGACAGAGTCGACGTGGATCTCCAGATAAAGCTCTTCTTGTCCCGACGCCAGCGCCGAGGCCCGGCGGCCGCGTGGCAACTTCACACGCAGGAGCTGCGTCAAAGCCACTTGGCTCGCGCTCTTGGCAAAAAAAAAAAAAAAAAGGCGACCCAGAAGAAAAAGCGATAGCGTGAAAGAGAGAAAGCTTCGCCTCCCACTTCTGGTGGGGCTCACAATGGCGTATCTGTGCCCATCGCTACACTTGTCAGCCGGCAGCCTTTTCTGAAAGGGCCGCCGTCGCTAAGCTAAGCTGCGCCGCGATTCCGCCATTGTGCTTTTTGAGTGCACGCTTTACAAAAGGACGCGCGTGAACATAAGAAAAGAAAAAAAAAAACATCCTTCGGATCCAAGACGCAGACTCAAGATGGCTGGTGAGTCTTGAGTTTCAGATGCAGGTTCCTAAAACCAAATCGATTCATTTGTGGGGGTAATTGTTTCAAAAGTGATGTGTCCCAATACTTTTGGCCTTAGAAGCTCAACAACTTTCTTTGCTTCCTCCGCCTGGTTTCCCCGACGCCGTATTTTGGATCCAAGGCTAGGCCGAGCTGCAGGTGAAGCAGACAAATCATCGAGGAGACAATTAAGAGGCCGAGCAGCGCCGAGCCGGAGGCGCGCGACCTTATGCCGGCGAGTTAAACGCCGCCAGGCGACACACTTTCATCCACCGAAGGACTCCTCCGACATGCTCGTCAAGTTTACGTGCGGAATGAGAACGACGCCGGGTGAGGAATGCCGAGTGCGTCGTCAAGAACGCGTCTTGATCCTCTCTGGCATGTTAGCTCTCCGGAGGCTCTGAAGAGCAGCAGAGCTTAAAAACTGATTTGACTAGTCTGGAATTTAGGACTAAATGACTAACCAGTTACTAAAAGGGGACGTGGTCAATTTGTTTGAAACTGGCAATCTATGCTAAATATTTTATATTATTTTAACAAAGTAAGCCGCATTTGAAGACTATTTAAATATATCCCAATATTGGAGCAAATATTTGAATTCGTCGCCGTCAGTGAGGCCTTCGAGAGTGTGTGACTTATTTTAAGATGTAAAGGGGGGGTGGGGGAAAACGAGGAAGTCACCTTCAGCGTCTTTCCGGTTAATCACAGCGATTATTTCCCGGCCGTCGCACGCTTCCGCCACTTGGTGGGCCTTCCTCTTGGCCACCTCCGCCAGCACCAGCTCGCCCTTATCGCCTGCCACGTAATGGAGGTCCTTTGAAGGTACAGCGAGAGAGAAAGACACGTTAATCTAAAATGAATCTGGGCCGGGGTGACAATACTTGTCTTTTTTGGGGAGGTAAAGGAGGAGGAAACAGATGAAATGGGAAAAAGCAGATGTTTGAAGGCCAACATCAGAAGCATGGATGAAATGTGGCTTTTTCCTGAGGAAAACTTTGAAATCAGCCTGCTTGTGTGCGTTTGAACTGCGGCGGGATGTTATCTGTCACATGTGGGAGGCGGGTGGAGCTTCAACAGTAATAATGGTTGTTTTTTGCAGAGGATAAAGAACACATGCCTGTGAGTATCTGTCTACATGTTGCTCCATTGTTTGTATTCAAGGAGTTAATTAACAGAAACATTATTTTGGGAGGTTTTCATTATTTATTTGTTTTTTATTTGATCTCTTATTATTTTTATTTATTATTTTATTATATATTTTATTCATTTATTTTGCATTTGGGGGGAAAAAACATGCTCAATTTACTGGCAGAGAGTAACACATTAGGAAAGGAAAAAAAAAAGCCATTATGGAAGTTCCCAACAAAGGGGGAAGACAATCAAAACCCCGCCAAAGTGACTTGGTGTGAGAGTGAATCACATCCGGGCCCCCACAGAGGGGCTGCCGGGCTGGACGCGGGGCCCCGGGGCCCATCAAAGGCTGCGGCATGTTGAGGAGAGCCTTTCCGCATCAGCGACATCACACGGCCGCACCGTGGCGACTCGGAGCTCGCCGTGGATAACCCTCAGCTGCTCCAGGCAGCGTCCAGCTGGGCCTGCACTCTGCCCTAATACCCCCATATTGGAGGGCCGGCTTTTGTGCCCCCACAGGGGCGAGAGGACGAGGAGGAAGACGACAGAGAGGAGGAGGAAGAGGAGGGCTGCCGCTTGCCACAAGAGACGAGGCGCAAAGGGGAACATGAGCCGGAAAGGATGGGGGGGGGGGGGGGGATGAGCGGACGGCAACGAGAGAAAATGGAAGCGTCTGAATTGGAACAGATTGGGTAATTATAGAGCAGCGTCTGCCCTCTGCGGCAACCAGTTAGGGAGGAAATGTGAAAATGGACGACAACAAAATGGCCTCAATAGAAGCTCAAAGGAGCCGGGGTGGCGGAGAGCACGCCCCTCAATTAGACGCCAACCAGTTTCACTAATTGATAATGGGCAAAGGGACTCACTGGTTGAACGATGATGTCGCAACACAGGGAGTGTTTTTAACGTAACCATTTCAAAACTTTTTCCACCTTCTGTAGAACTCAATTCAAAAAACGCAAACTTTAAACATCTAGTTGCAAAACAATGCACACCCTGTAGCTAAAGCGTAAATATCGGCAGGTGGTCAATACCGCAATGTATCGTTACGATACATTATCCATACGCCAGCCGGTCGCAAAATTTGAAATTTACTGTAAGATATCCGATATGGACCTTTAATCGCCCTCGGTGCTAAAACGTATTTTCACAAAGCGCGTGCATGTGTCCGCTCGCTCGCTCGCTTGGCAGGGAAGCAATATTGCGTGACATAGCCAACAGGACAATATGAACATTTCAACGCGGGTCGCTTTATTCCAGCTTAGTGCCTCGTAAAGCCGTCTGGATGGCGGGAGAGAACGAGAGAAAGGGAAGAAAACAATGAAAAAAAACGTGAAAAGAGAGCGAGAGAGAGAGAGAGAGAGAGAGAGAGGAGCGTATCAAGGCGACTAAGCGGGGATAACAGTAATACTGCGCATAAAACCATCAGATATTACACCTCTTATTTCCCGCCGTTCAAACGCAACACTAATCTTATTTATACAAGAGCTTTAGGGGTTAGCTAACAGCGGCGCTGATAAAGAGACCCGTGTTTTAGCGGGCCCGTTTTTCAGCAAAGGGTGGGCCGGCGACGGCGGTGGGGGGGGGGGGGTTGCAGGCTAAGAGCCCAATATTGACTGATACAGTATTTGGGTGACGTCCAAATAAATGACGGATTAGGTTAACTGGCGCACATTAACGGGCCGGGCCGCGCGTCGCTGTCAAACGGGATCAAAAATGACGATTGGTTGCTTTTATGGGATTTAAGCCGCACTTTCGCTAGCGCTTTTATTACCGCAGCCAAGGAGGTCATGATCTGGGTCAAAGTGCAGGCGGTTGAGTTTGTTTTAGAAATACAGGTGGATGATTTGGGGATGTTTCCCCTTAGTTGAATCTTGATGACATGGCGCTTTTGCTTTGTAGCGTTCAAGGTTTTTTTTTTGTTTTGTTGAATACATATAGTGTAACATTTTGATTGTTGGTGGAAGATTATTTTTTGCATTCTAGAAAGGCGCGAGAATAAAAATGAGCTGATAAGATTTCAATTGGAAAAAACACGGTGTTAAAAATGTGCTAATTGTTGATCATTATTGAATTGGTCCATGGGTTGTTATAATATCATATTTTAGTCAGAAATGGAGCATGACAGTTGGTATAAAAACACAACAAAACAGAAAAATAAATAATTTGCTATTTTCCGATTGTAATCAGTGATGACGATATCAGCTCTGTATTTATTTTCAAATTAATCTATTTTTGAATAAACACCCACAAAATTCTTGTGTCAACGGGCCTCTCGACAACACCCAACAAAAATGCGCATAAGAGAACAAAAAGTCCCAGTATCAATAAACTGTCACGGTCGAGGGGCTTAAAACATTCATTTGACAACTGCATGGATTTACGCATAATCAAATGAGCGTCGGAACAAAATAAATATGCGAAACTAAAATGTTGCACTGTGGACTTTTCTTTTATCTTTAGCTGACAAGTAGCTCTGGACTCTCACCAAACGCTCAAGCATGCAAATGATAAAATAATACATTTACACTCATTAACGGAGGCTTAATCCCTGGACATGCGCACACACACACATACACACACACACACCTGTTAGCCTTGTGTTTAACTAGCACTTGTATCAGGCCTTAAGGACGTTCATAAATGCTAATTAGTCATCCAAGAGACAACAGAGAGCTTAATGGCGAGAACGTGTGATACTAGCCCATCATCTAGCCATCCGCCGCTATCGAGATTGCGGCGTAGGATAAGTGCGTAAAAACAGCGCTCGGGGTCGGGATGGCGGGTGGAGGAGGGGGTGTCAAATGAGCTGGCATCAGATTGTGCTATCACAGTTTTTGATTTAATTAACAAGCGGGTACCACAAGCTAACGAGCTGTGAAGAGATCAAGGGGGGGAGGGGGGGGACTTGAGGAATTATCTAATTGCTTATTTTATCAATATCAATGGCTAATTAGTGATGATAGACCAGCGCCAACTATGTTCCCCGCTCACAAAAATAAAATAGAATGCACTGGTCGGTAACCAATTGTGGACAAACACATGTCGGGAACATTCCCCCCCCCCCCCACTGTGCAACGTTATCAAAACAGGTATTGTATATAATTCCGGGTAACAAATGAGCTAGCATCAGATTGTGCTATCGCGCAGTTTTTAATTGAATTAAGTGTGTATTAAGCGGCAACGAGCCGGGAAATGAGCTCGCTTAGTTGATCATTATTAAAGTCATTATCAAAGCTTATTAAGGGGGGTGACAGAAAATTAACAATTATGACCCCCGCCACCAAATATTGTGAATGACTCAGTAACCCCTCCCCAAAAAGTACCTCACTAGTATCTTACTATGGACTCTACTCAAACACCCCCCTTCACACACACACACTCCCGGCCGACCCCACCTCCTCCATCCTCCCCTTCAATTTGGGCCGCCACTAAAGTGTTTCACTTGAACAAAAGCTTTCTTCTTTTGGAGAGGAGCTCCATTGTTAGCGGTTAACAATAGTGCTCGGGGAGGGATCGGCTGTGGGGCAGGGAGGGGGGGGGGAGTATCATGCTGGGTCATCTGCGTGGAGTGTGCATGCATTTTAGCTAGTCGACCATGCGTTATTGAGTTGTGCTGGCAAGTTAGAAGTCGGAAAAAGTTGGGTGAGGATGGGGTGGGTTTGGGGGGTTACCCTCATTAACTCCCCCCCCCCCCATCCCCCTCAAACAGCCCAGCAGTGTTGGCCAAGCGTCAGGTTAAGGCAACATAACAGCCTAATTAGAGCGAAAGGTGAAATGTCACTGCTGACTTTTGCTGCTCGCTTGATCACTGAGGCAAAAAAAAAAAAAAAAACAATGCTAGTGGCTATAACGCTAACCTATTGAAGACCATTTCTATTGAGGTTAAAGGCGCTGATCCATGAGAGGCTCAATTGCCATACTTTGTGTTCTAGACTAAGAGCAGGAAAAATGTATCTTTATGGTGGCTGTGAACTCAAATTAACAATAAGCAGCACTTTTGAAAATAGTCATTTCTTCTTTTTAAAAGTCTTAAAGCACAAAGTACTGCAATCCAACAAACGATGCAGCAACATATGATGAAGAACATTGTAATTGTTCCTATATTCTTTATTCTCTGCAAAGAACAACTAATATTAGTGCCATACTGATGAGCTAAGAAGAGCTGAGTTTGAATCAACAGTCTCTCCTTTTATCTGTTCTATACTGCCCCCAGGTGGCCATGAACACCAGCAAAATGGCCGTTCAATTATTGCAAAGGCAAAAATGGTTTTAATTATTTGTAATTAAATTCATGACATCATCACTGTATGTTTTGAAGTACATTAGGGAGTGTTATTTATCTTTATTAAAATACACCCAAAAAATTCTATTCATTTCAATCTCAAGGCGCCCCTGTCGATCTTATATCAAGATTAATTTACAAAACATCTTGCCTCCTAAGAAATTAGCCTACATTTCTGACTTCCTTGTATTAATTTACATCCATACCATCGAGTACCCCCCTTTCCATCTTTACTTCCACAACACCCGCCTTCACTTCACCCTTTCAAGGTCTCGGCTCCATCTTTTCACCGCAACACGGGCTGCGCATTAGTGTTTCGAAGCAAAGGGGGACGGGGTGGGGGGCCCGAATGAGTGAAAAAAG
This sequence comes from Syngnathus typhle, assembly GCF_033458585.1. NCBI lineage: Eukaryota > Metazoa > Chordata > Actinopteri > Syngnathiformes > Syngnathidae > Syngnathus > Syngnathus typhle. The sequence continues at coordinate 2,973,389 of NC_083745.1, forward strand.
ACGGGGGTCCGCCGCATGGAGGAGCATTTCAGCGTGGAGTGGAAGAAAGAGGGCCAGCCCGGGGCCGCTGAAAAGGCGTCCGTCACACCTGCTCCCCCGACACTTGAATGGGTTACAAGTCAAATGCAAATGGCGAGTAACGAGGCCGCGAGCTTGAATAGAGCGGCGAAAGAAAGCGAGGTCGCACAATGCCAACGGAGCCTCTTGAACTTCATGTGAAACTCAGGTGGCGGCGCACCTTTATTGTAGGCCATTTTGTGTTTGCCGCTTCACGAGTGAGAAGACGAGCGGGCGGGCGGGCGTCAGAACGAGAGGGAACGCGTCCGAAAGGCTTCATTAACTCTCGTTATTGTGTCACCGATCTGGATTGGATCACTTTATGCTGGCAGCTGCTGCCATTCACAAGCTTCTTGGCTCTCCAGAAATAGTCGTTACTCAAGGCGAGAGGCCTTTTTTAAATGACAATTTCTCAAGTGCGAACCTTAGTCTTACCTGTTATTATTTTTATTCACTTTCATTTCAGTGCAATTTTATTTATTTATTATTTTATTTTTTTTGGGTGGTGAATGAAACGTCCGATTCGCTATTGTTAATTGTCATTGCTAACGGCTAGCTGCTCAATGTGAGGTATGTTAAGTGAGAAATATTAATTTGCCAAATATTGTATGTATTTAAAAAAAAAGAAGTGAGTTTGTGTGTATCACTGAGAAATATCAAAAGCGTTGGTTATGGCCCTGTAATAATGTAAACAAAAATGACTGCGGCTCACCATGAAAAGATCTTTGGCTTGCAAATCGACGGCAAGCAGGAAGGCCTTTTCAAAGCGTTCATATCTGAAAAAGAATAGAAAAAAGACAAATGTAAAAATTTCAAATGTATCCATCAAAAAAACGACGTATAAGTACATTGAAGGAGCTTTTGAAACATATAGAAAGCAGGCTAGCCAACAGCTAAACTTGCTTCCTGTCGTCAAGCGCCAACTATGAAACAAACCAAACAAGGGAAAAGATGCTTGGTGGGTGTGTGTGTGTCCTCTTTCATTTGATGTCGGCGGAGAGAGAAAGAATGTAGGTGGGCGATAAGCGAGGAGAAGGGAGCGATGCCAAATAGGAAGGGGGGGGGGGGGCAGAGATGCTAGCAGCGGGCGTGAACAACGGCGTCCATTTCAGTCAAACGCACGCCGACAGATGCCGGCATGAAAGGACGGCGCAAACAGGTGCGCTGTGTTTGAAATGCGCATCGGCGGGAGGACGAGACGACTTGAAACGTGTCTGAAACGGGAGTCCTTTTCTGACGGACCATTTTTTGGAACGTACTTCTGGCGGGACTTTACAATCACGCAGCCCCTACGAGTCATGTTGTTACTTGAAAGATGACTTACAATGTTCTTTTATGTCATAACTGCACAAAACAAAGATTGAATGACAAACATTTTTAAATTGTGAGTTCTTGAATATTAATTGAACCACCCCACAAAAATGTTTTTCTAAAAAATTAAAAGTCTCAAAATATTTCTAAAGAAATTACAAAAGAATAATTTTAAAAAATAAAACGGAAAAAAATATCGGTTAAAATTTGACAGTTTTATCACACAAATGAATTGAAATAAATATATTTAAAATTCCATTCCAATTCTCTTCACTGTATATCCCAAACTATGGACAAGTTTTACCTGAGAAGGTGATGGAAGAAGCGTCTGGCGTATTTGTGGACTGACTCCTTGTAGTCTGCCGTGATGTCTTCGGGAAGAGGCGCGGGCGGGGCACAAAACGTCGCCAACGCGGCTTCTAGTTGCTCTGCAGAAAGACATCGCTGCACCATAAAGTACACCACCGTCCGATCCAGTCCATCAGATCTGCGAAGGTCAATGTCTGAAATCTACAAAAGCCAGCGTTGGAGCTCACCCTCAGTGCGAGCGTCCAGAGGCAGCCTCAGCAGGTGGTTGGCGATGGCGCTCAGGCCTCGCCAGCAATGGTGGGCCGCGCTGCTCCAGTCCATGGCCTCCAGGACGCCCACGGCCTCCTGCACCTGACCGGCGCGCAGACGCTGCTGCAGGACCTGCACCGGGCCCAGCCGGACCCCTGGCACACAGTTACATTAGCATTCATGTTATGCGAGTTGAATTTGACGAGTTGAACTGCAGTCAAATATGTGAATGAAATATTTACAATAAAATGAACCTTAAGGAAAGTTAAAAAGGTGAATTTGACCTGCCTTATGCATTTAATATTTTTGAATAACTTTTGGCCAGAGGTGCTTGATTGTGCTTTTCTTTTTGTTGTGTGTGTGTGTGAGCAGATTAGAAGTCTATTGAATAATGAAATAATTAGCTCTGGTAACCTAGCCGCTAGCGCCAGCATGTGTGTGCGCGCGCATGTGTATGTATGAATAGCTTTGGCTGATGATCTATTTTGCCCTGATTAGATGTTTTATAGGGGGTGCCGACATTCAAACTCATGCTGGAGTTAAAATGAAAGCAGGTTGGATGAGCCTTCCAATGTTCCTCTGCATTCGTTTGAGTGTCAAATTAATAGAGGAAAGCGTCTGTGCGATTATTTGTACGTGTGTGTGTGCGTGCGAGGCGGAGACGAGGCAATTAAAATGACAAGCTAGCAATTAGCAAGCCTCAAATCCCCTACAGAGTGTGCTAATGTGTGTAAATACATCTGCTGTAGTGGAAATGTGTGCGTGTGTGTCTTAGGCAAGAAAACAAAGACAACACTAACTTGACGCCTAGCCTGGGAAACTTGGAAAATCCACTTGGCTTGAAGCCCTAACACTAGCTTGAGCCCAAAATTGACATCCTAATATGGTCTTCAAACCCAATTTGAACCCCTCATTCATATCTATAACCCAAATCTGAATTTGAAGCCTGAAGGGGCAGTTGAGAAGCATCTTAAAGATTTCTTCACCCTCGTTACTGACATCTCCACTGCCTTCTCCAGTTGTGGACAGACGCCAAGGTGAGTGGGGGTCATTCAATAACGGCCCCGGGTGGGCATTGGAGGGAGACGAGGGCGCAATTTGATAAAGCAGTTTTCGGATCAATCGTTGGCCGTGGCTTTGTGCTCCCTCTGGGTTGTTGATAGAGTTTTGCCAATCAAAAGGCGGTCACGACACACACGCGCAAAAGGTGTCACGCACGCTTTATGATTCTTTAATTATGAATTGGTGAGGACCGTGTGGCTTTGACGTGAGAGTAATTGCGCATGGAGGAGAGTGTGTGTTTGTGAGCGTGAGCGAGAATACAAAAGTGTGTGAGAGGGAGCGAGGAGGAAAGATGTATGTACGTTTGCATGCATGCAAAGGGGAGGGTGTCCTCTAACAATGGCGTCGCCTCCTCTGATCGCGTGCCAACGTTTTGATGAAGGAAGCTAGCGCATGTCTTTTTCTCCATGATAATCCCCCCTACCGCCACCAAACACACACACGTACGTGCATCCGCACACTCTCACAGACACACAAAGTCATTGATTTGTTTGTGCGCGCTTCTCTGTGTCAACTCCTTTGACAAGGCACTGCTACATGACGGAGTGAAGAAAGACTTGGCCCACCTCCAAGTTGTGTGTGTGTGTGTGTGTGTTTTATAGCATAAGAGGAAAGAAGCTCACTGGTGCAAACCCCCACAAACACATCAGCAAACGCCCACCCGCCCACCTAGCCAGCCGCCCTCTGCTTGCACAGAGATATCTCGTCTGGGCGAACACGCGGGCCAAAAGTGGGTCTGCACCAGAAGCAGTGATGGAAGAACAGCAAGGAAAATACTGGCAGTGGGAATTAGGTGAGGCTGAAGCTATCAAACAAGCTATTGGGATATAATTGTGAAAAGTCTTGAATATGTTAGTGACATACCCAGTTGTAATCTCAAAGCTGCTAGCGGTCCCCCGTGGAACACCAGCATCATGGTATTGGCCTCATCGGTGCCTCCTTCAGGACCGGCGGCCCACAGCAGTCCCCGCAGAGCTCCGGGACAGCGCAGGTGTCGGGCTAGGCTCAGCGTGGCGGCGGGCTTCACCTCCTCGGCCATCAACGCCACCTTGACGGGCGCCAGGCCCAGGTCGAAGAACATTAACTCGCCGTGTTCGGGTGCCGCCGCCACCGCCAGGGCTCCGGCCGGATGCCAGGCCAAGAGGGTCGGCGGCGCGGGGCTGGAGGCCCGCAGGAAAGCCCCCCGACGCTGGTCGTACAGCACCAGAGAAGAGTCGCTGAGGCCGAGGAGGAGGGCGTTTTCGCTGGGGTGGTGGGAACAGGAGACGGCGGGGGAGGGCAACGGGATGCGGGCGGCGGACAGGCGGTGCAGGCGTCCTTTGGCGTACTCGTACACGCAGGCTTTAGCCCAGGACGACTCCCGAGACGCTTGGGGTCCTGCGGGCGCTTCCACGGTCAGCAGCTGGTACGGCTGAAGATGGCTGAAGGTGCAAAGCAGAAGGTCACCTTCTGTCTGCATTGAGCTCAGGAGCTGAGGGGGGAGAGGAGACAATGTTGGAGATTCAGATTTGGGGTTCTGACCAAAGTTAGGATTTCCACTAAAGGCAAATTCAATTTGGTTTCATGTGGAGTCTGAAGCCAATGTTAGATTTTGGATTTGGGTGCCATCCACTCAGCAAAAACAGAACCCCGAAGCCTGGTTGGGCCAGAGCCAAGCGTCACGCTGGTAAACAGCAAACTGTCAATCAAGGACGCCGATGATAAGCTTTTCATTTTCAACTCAAGGTTAAACAAGCGCAGCTTCTCCCCGAGCGCCCGCGATAAACAAACGTCATCGTCAAACATCCTCGGCGGGGCGACCGACGACCGCAAACGACGCGTCTCGCTCAATGCGATCCAATTGGAAAGGCTTGACGATTGAAAACGAGGCATCTGGATCACAACCAACTGCCGGGTGAGCGGCTCAACAGTTGCGCAGTCACACGGCGGGGCGCGTCTTGGTCTTTTCAGGGGCGGGGACTTAAGAATGAGGCCCGCGCTGAGCGTGGCGGCTTTGGCTAAAGCACACCGTTTCATTTTGCCGTGTGGACAGAAAGACGGATCGCTTGGGCGCTAAAGCTGCCTGCCTGCACGGCGCCACAGTTTGTTTTCTTTTGGCACCCATCGCCAGAAAGATACTTAGAGGGCTTGATTTTGACTGGTCTATGATATGAAGAGGCTCCTGAAAGTTTTTTGTTGCTGCTTGAATCCAATGCTAGGGTTTCAAAAACCGTCCCCAAGAGCTTCAGAGAGCCCCGGTGAGCACCTGAGTGCGATGACAAAGTGTCGACGAGGACAGAGATGCAAAATGGACGAGGAAAAACAGAAGCAGACAGGACAGCCAGGCCCCCGCTAAGTAGCTTTTCTCCTGCTTATTGGTTTCAGTGACTGCTCAAAACTATTCTTCCTTATTCTCCCTCGCTCTTCCTCTCTCGCTGGCTGGCACAATTCAACCCCCCCCCCCCACCTCGGACCCCCTCCGCAGCGTGAAAGATAAAGCGGACGGGCCCAAACTGTGTGGCTGGCCCTTGTTCACAGCAGTGGCCTTTTGAAGCCAATTTTCCAGCTCACGGAGCAGAGAAAGACGAAGAGAGACGGACGGGGCTGCGGCGATGGAGGCACTCGGAGGAGAGTTGAGGGATGATGGGATGGGCGGGGAAGAGAAAAAGGGGGGGGGGGATTCTGGAGGGTGGGAATGGGAAGTTTTACGAAGGGACACTCGGGTTAGAGACTACGTCGATGTTATCTTCAAATATGTCGAATACGGTTCAAAAGACAACTCTTAATATTTTGGAAAAACAATAAATGTGACGTGCTGGAGGAATGGGGAAAAAAACTTGCCCCCTTCCTCCTTAGTCTGAACTAATTGTTTTCATTTAAGGTGGGTCGTCTTTTTAAGGGTGTTTCTTGTTGCACCACCACGCAGTGCAGCACCAAAGTAAATAGTAATTAAAAACGGCAAATAGAGATCAAGCAAGTGCAGGGAAAGTGTTTGGCGACAGATAACTGGAAGGGGGGGGGGGCGGGGGGGATAAAAGTACAAACACGCGCGTGTGTCGGGAAGAAAACGTTCATCTGCTGTTTACATTTCATTAGGAATAATACAGCGTGTGTGTGTGTGTGTGTGTGTGTGTGTGTGTCTTGCTGATGAGAGGCGTGAAGGACCATTAAAAATATTTGCAGCTGCTTAAGGGAAATCATTTGAGCATTTGGACAATTTAGGCTGATTAATCCATTGAATCAGATGATATTAACTATTTTAAAATGGTTAATTATTGCCATTTTTCTACAATAAAACATAACCAGAAGATAACACTAACACGTTTTTTTGCAATTCTTTTTTTTCCCTTGTAATGTTAAACAAATACTAAAGGACAAAGTATTATATATATATATATATATAAAAAAAAAAAAGTTAAATATCCTGCATGTAATTTAAATCTTTAGAGGTGTAATTGTTGAGACCCAATTTTTTTTTAAATTTTTTTAATTATTAAGCCAATTAATTGCTTAGCGGAATTTTACCCCGCCAAATATCGGTGCGGCGCAAATAAAAAATGTTGCTAACTTAGCATGGTACTGTGATCACTGTTAAGCGGAGCAGGGAGAAGGACTATGAATAAAGACCACATAGAGGATGAAATCAGACTTTTACAAATGCTGAGAGACTGGCTAGAAAATGGGTTTAGCGCAGCAGATAGCGTGGCGGACAAAAGGGAAACATATTCGCGAGCTGGGAGCGATTCAAGTTGCTGGCGTAAACTGCTCGCTTCATTTCACGCTGCGCATCTGAGAAAAAAACTGACAACAAATGCTTTCATTAGATGCAGAAGAGGGGCCGCTGTGTTCTTGAAGGAGGGGAGGGGTGGGGGATACACCGCAAAGAGGTGAAGGAGTGTGATAAAAAAATAAAATAGATAAAGAGGCGACTCGCAGCATCTGCTTTTGATGATTTCAATATTCATGTGTTGATTGGTAACGCTCGTCCTCGCTCTCGCCTCCATGAAGTGAATATTTAAGAGCGAGTTAAGCCCCTCGTCGGTAATTTAGGATCTTTCATGGGTTGTTTTTTTTTTTTTTTTTTGCTTTTTTTTGTGGGCACGGGGCCAACTGGCTGATGGGGAGGGGTCTTGCCAGAGGCCGGGAGCATGCGGGGAGGATGCTGCGTGTGGGCGTCGCGCTTCACGCCGCCGCGCCGGCTTAGCCGTTGCTCCTGCATATTCAAGGCGCGGAGGTGCGACGAGCGAGGTGCCACCCTATAGGTGACGAACATGCCGACACCCACGCGACACACGATTGCGCGCCAAAACAGCGCCGTTGTGTTTGGGTGCTCCTACAGTGCACCCACAAAAAAAAATATACAACACCAACGGCACTGAAGGGAAACAACATGTTCATTTTTGGGGGGGATATGTCTGTTATCCAGACAGCATTGACTCTCGTCTGCAAATTTGAATACCTATTCTGATGCAGTGCCTATATTTGGATATAAAAAGTCTACACACCCCTGCTCAAATGCCAAGCTTAAAAAAAGAGACTATTTCCACCACTCTGTACAACGCAATCATTTTTGTTTTACTGTTCCCTTAAGGGGAACAGCAAAAACAAATAACCGAGACAATGCGTTTGCACAAGTGTGCACACCCTGGGAATATGTCTGTGTTTACAATAAACCAATAACATTTAATCTCATGTGAAATGGGAGTCAGTAGGCACCTGTCACCATTTCAATAAAGTTCAGCTGTTCTAAGAGACTGTTCCGTGCATAATTTGCTTTCTGATTGGTTAAAGAAATTTCTCCCGAATAGCTTCATCAGCCAGCACTATTGATTCTGAAGACCCTGGGTAGATAATAGTGACGTGGCAACGCATCCATCTATTCGCTACACGGCTAATCCTGTTTAGGGTCACATGGTACTGGAACCTATCCCAGTTGGGCAAAAGGCGGACGACACCCTGAACTGGTAAGTCAATTGCAGGACGGCTTATATATTATTCCATATTATTTTGAAAAAGTGGCTATTGTTGTCACCTTCAGACCTTCAGAGGGCAAGCAGCTGAGCAGCACCACGTCGTTCCCGTGCATATTTTTGGAGGACCAGGACCACAGCTCACGGTCGGGACTCGTGGACCTCCACCACAACAGTGCCGTGTCCTCCGTACAATTAAGAGCCACGCCTTGGCGGAGGCGACACGCCCACCCTGCCACCTCCACGCTCATCACCTGGGCCAAGACACAAATAAAAACATTACTGAATGGCCCAGCTCCTGGTATGCGTGTTACGCATTGCTTGCAACATACGCAAAAAGCCCCCGCCCCCCCCCTCTCCACACTAGATGCGCACGTTGCCCTGGTTCAGCGGGCTAAGCTGGAGGGGAGTCGAGGGAGGGCGGGAGGGCTAAACTAATCCGGCCCGGCAGAAAAATGCTTTCTGATTATTGCTGACCAGCAAACGCTAGAAAATATATAAAATACATATATATATATCGAGCAAGAGATGAGAGGATGTGTGCGCAGGGTAGATATAGTGTGTTATTATTAACCCGATGATTCCCCCCCCCCCACACACATGCACCATTTTCCCAATCTGTCAGTGATCTTCCATTCAGCGGTTTTGGGCAACACTTTGTTCCCTTTATCATCTGCTTGGCTGCCATCATTCTCATTCAGCTTCACACACATGGACCACTGAACCTCAGATCTTACTCTACTATACTGAAACATTTTTTTTTTCCATAAACAAATGTTGGTTTATGGAATGTTTTTTCTTTTTTTTTTTTTTAAACATCCTGCTTCTGATTTCACAAGTGACTGCTCTTCTCTTTGACCCGAAACCTCTCATTGATCTGAAAAATTCAATTTATTCTACCTTTCTTTCCCCCGCTCTCTCGCTCCACTGTGTGTGCGCTTATCTTTTTGATGTGTCCTTCGTTCATTCACTCAAACAAGCTTTAGTTCACTTCCTTTAAGCTAATTGTCTCCCACCGCTCTTTTCTTCATTGCTGGCTACGTGTGTCCTGGCTCGCGGATACAAACAAAGGTTATATGGAGGAGTGTGTTTATGAACGAGCATTAGCACCTCAACTATGCCAGCAAAACGTGTGTGACATTTTGAGATGATTTACCAAGTTAGGTGAGGCTTTGTTCCCCTATAACCAAAAGTGCCAGGAGAGCTAATTATCATCCGGAGCGTGGCGGACCTTCCTCAAAAATATGCACTTCACTATGAATTAGCTTGACAGAAGCCGACATTAATAATGGAAGATGATAAATAACCTGAGAAAATGCAAGTAAAGAGGATGAGCGAATGACAGCCAAGTGATTTTTGGAGGGTCCTCAGGCGTGAAAATCCAAAAAGCATTTATAGGAACAATATTGTGGTTCTTTCTCGGCGCTAGGGGCTTTTGTCAAATTTTAATTAAAATGATAAATAAGTTACATTTAAATACTCAATTTGAAATCATAAACTACAATTCACATTCAAAAAAATGTAATTAAAAAAATTCAGATTCAGATTAAAGATCAAAATTGTAATCACGATCAAAAAATAAAATTCAAAATCGGAAGTATCGTTTTCGTTACCACGGTGATCGGGGACATCGCTAGGAGGTTCCAACGAGGCAAGCGTGATTTACTGGCGGCCCAGTGTGCAATGGGCAAAGTGAGTCTCTCAAAAATGCATGTTCACTGGTTGAGGCAGCATTTCATCACCAAACTGCCAAATTTGTCAATCCGAGGACCCGCAAATGTAGAAGTGCATGCAGCGGACGCAGCTCCATTGCCGTACCTTGATTGTGGCGGGCGAGAGCTTGCCCGCATCCCTGCCAGCCTTGGGGGCGGAGTCCTGGATTTTCGTGTCGAGGAAGATGGCGGTTACTTGGCTCTGCTTCGGGAAGGCCAGCACAAACACCCTGTCGCCCAACACCGCTGACAAAAGAAAACAAAAAGAGTGTTTGCATGATGTGTCAGTGTTGTCCGATACTTTTGTCCATTTATGCAGTACCACCTTTGGCCACTCAATCTTCATCCCATTCATATTCCTGGCTTTCCTCCCTTTTCCCCCCCACTACTCTGCTTCTTGCATTCTACTTTTCCGTTCCGCAAGCTCCAAGGCTTTTTTATGTTTTTTGTTACTTTGCGTGGAAAACGCACTGAATCCTGTTCAACTCTTCAGGAGCTGCATGGAAACGCTGATTAGCAATTAAGACCCCCCCCACACCCCCACACACCTCCACCACCCCACCTAAACACCCCCACTCTCCTTCAAATTAATCTGTTTATGAAAGCAATTAAACGGTAAAGGAGGGGAGTTTTGGAGGGAGGGGGGGGGGGGCTGTAACACATGTCTCTCAGATATGCTGCTTTGAGTTGAATGAGTAAGGCTGCACCCCGAGATTTGGAAATCTAACCCACAATTAACCACGCTGCGTATGTGTGCGTGTGTGTATTTATACACACAAGGGGCGCTGCTATGATTACACTTCAAATGAATTTCAAATTAATATGCAAATATTCCAAAAGGATATGGTGGAGGGAGGGGGGGGTTGAAGAAGCGAGCGACGTAAACCAGGTCAACCACCACCCGACTGTCCCTGTATGCCCAAATTTAGGATTATGGAGCATTTGTAAACTCAAAATGGCCTCCGGGTTTAAACGCCATCAGAGCACAGACAGTTACAAGTCGAGCGATGGCTTTTGGACATAACGGTTAATGCGGTATACTAAGCATCTTTGTGATAGATTAAAGGCAAATCAAGTTAAATGCAGTTTAGTATTGATCTCGACGGGTGTCTATAAACGGGATTAGGATTAATCCCATTGGTTCCCAAATGAAAGAGAGGATATGAGAGCAGACCGCGCATCCAATGTGAGACCAGGTGGCTGTTGTGGATTTAAGAGTCCAGACGGGCGTGATTAAATGCACACGCTTAAAGCCTACATGCACATACGTAAGGCAGCCATGTTTGCAAAAATCAACATATGCTGACACACTCACGTATGGAAACATGCAGATTTTCCTCTGAATATTACAGCTTTATTTACATAGTGCATCTTTCTGCTAAAAAGGAAAACTTTCTTCTAATATTAAAATATTATTTCTAAAAAAAGACCACAAAATTACTTAATATTGAGTCTTTTTTTAAATAATTGATTCCAATGTTTTTTTTCTTGAAATTTTTGGTTGAATTATACTCTCAAAAAATATGACTTCATTCTTATAATTTTGTAATTTTTCCTGATATAAACAACATTTTATTCACAGAATATTTATTTTGTTTTCTTCTTAGAAAAATACAACCTTATTCCAAGAATAGTGTGTCCTTCATTACAAAATGAGACATTATTATCATACTATAAAGTTTGTGGTCAAATACAATTGTATTCTGAGAAATGAGGGCTTTTTTAGGAATAATACATTTACCCTATTATAATATGACTGTATTCTTGCAAATGTATGCACCCCTTAAAAAAAAATCCATATATAAAAATAAAACACAAAATTCCACAAGGCAGATTCATTCCCAAATGAAGACGAGGATATAAGAGCAGACTGAGCACCCAAAACGGGACCAGGTGGCTGATTTGGTATTAAGCGTCCAGACCGATATGATCCTCCACCTACTTACACACACACACACACACACACACACGCACATGTACAAAAAACAGCCATGTTTGCAAAAAAAATCAACAAATGCAAACAGACTCGCATATGTCATAAATGCACGCACTCACACCCTGCGAGCATAAACAAACTTTACACAAGTTCACACACAGACATACACACGAATGCACAACAGACACACACGCACGCACACACTGGAAGGCACATCCCCCCCGTAAATCCATTTAATTCCATCTCTTGAGCAGCGTGTTGACATAAGAGGCCAATGGGCTTAGCCAAAGCACATTTAAAACACCAGTAAATGAAACCGACTATGAAAAATCACTTAAGGACGCTTAATCGCGGCACACACGGGCGGCTCGTCAGCCAAAAAGGCCGGCGCTAATGCTTTGATGGCGCAAACATATGTAATCTAGCCCTCGGTGTGATGCAACGGAAATACGGCGGCAGAGAACGCGGACAAAGTTGAAGAAAGGAGAATAATCCGGCATTGTTACGCCACGGAGGCATAAAAGGCGGACCTGGCTGGAACAGAGTGGCTCTTGCGAACAAGTCTGGTGTTTAGCTTAATCCGTCCGGTGCAGAAACGGGATTATCGTCCGCATTCACAACCTAAAAAGGTTCGTTTCTATTGCAGGTTGAAACAAAAAGGGCAGCTGGCAAATGGTGAACTGAAGAAAGACACAAAGAAAGCGGGAACATTAAAACCTACAATTTCTTTCTTTTTAAACAATTTTTGTCATATGGTGTAAAAATAAAAAACACAGCCATTCTCGTATTGCATGTTTTTTTTTGTGCTAAGCGTTTGTATGGCTCAAACAACACGCACACACACAACTACAGTATAAATTGTGTGTCTTAATTTCGCACGGCACGTGTACTCCAGAGTGTTCCCGCTCTGATTACCTAAGCGGGCTCGTTTAAGCGGTGACAGATGTGAGGAGAGCTTCTAACATGCTACACACCCACACAATCCCCGCCATCAAATCCCCCAATAGAACTCGCCCGCCCTCTCTGGTACAAGCATTACGCTAATAATTAGCGCCTCGGAGGCTTTGAATGGAGCACGGCGGGAGGTCGCCGGCCGTCTGCGTACCTGTGGGCCCTGACTGCGTGGAACTGTGAATGTGACGCGCGTTTCTTGAAAGTGAGCGAACGAGCGACAAACAGTTGTTGCAAAAAGAAAGCTTTCATTACATGTGTGAGGTGTGTGTGCGCCTTTATCGAGCGTCTTGAGACCAAGCAGGGAGGCCATGTTATGAACAAATAATTGATACAGAAAGAAAGAAATAATTAGCAGATTTTGGCTGCCGCTTATTCTCTGCTGAGCGAGGGCGTGTGGTGAGGGAGGGGAGGCGAATGGGTTGCTTAGGTAAAGATGGTGGGAGAGGTGGGACCCCCTGGAGGAAGACGCAATGGAGGAAAAACACTGATGGATGCTCTTAAGGGAAGGCCCCTGGACGCACAACACAAAAGGATTTGCCCGCAATTAGCTTGCAGAGTCGGCTTGCTCACCTGTGGCACCTGTAATGCGCGTGTGTGTGTGTGTGTTTGTGTGGTAATAAATGGACGTGTTTAAAATTGTACATCTGTGTCGGGAACAATTATTGCAATGCTTTTAAATCGTAAAATGACATCATGGCACAAGTGGGTCGGAGCCCATTTGCTATTGTCGTACCATCACTCACGGTGTTGCCTGGCAGTCGTCCCACCAACGCTCGGTCGATGCACACTTGCTCGAGTTGGGGTCCGCTGAGGGTCAAGGTTACCAGTATGCCACTGCTAAGTAGAAGCTACACACAAGAAGAAAAAACACACAAAGTAGACACATTAGAGTGGGGAATGGACACTGGGGAGAACAGCAAAGGAGCACATTGAGCAAACTGCAGTGAAGCTGCTAATTTGTGGCCTGCTCTGGGAGGACCGCGGGCCAGTACCATAAGGCTGAAACAAGTGGATGTGTGTGTGTACCTGGCAATATTGTGTGTTCCTCCATCTGGTGTGAACGCAGGTGTTGGTCTGTAACAGTTCCTGAATGAGTACGAAAGACGAACAATAGAAGACAAACATGTCACAATCAGTTGGTGTCCGCACCAAAAAAAAAAAAAGGGTCGCAACAAACCATGTGACATTACCTTTTCTTATGAGAATATAAACGGGAAGAATATTGTCTGGTTACAATGCAGAAATGGAAATAATCCAGAAACATCCTGCCTAAAACTTTCCCCATCATTCCAAGTTTTGGGTGATCATGTTTGGGAAAATCGTCCTTACGAGTGCAGTACTATATTTGAACCCACTTATGTACATTCATTGAGCAGGTGGTACACGTAAGCGGACACTTGCCAACACAGGTACTGCTGCTTGCTCTCACTGTGTGCGTGTGTGTATAATGTCAGTCATTCCTGCCACATTCCAAACCCTGCTGGGGTGATTGGCTGGGTGGGGAAGGAGCAGAGGGATGGGGTGTGGAAGTAAACTGGGTGTTTCTGGTTCCAGACAATAGTTACGAGTGAGCAGTGCGTGCGTGTGTGTGTGTGTGTAGCCACAGACAGGTTCCAGCAAACAAAGCCAGGTCTGTACTAGTGCCCCAAGTACAGGGGCGAGGGTTGTTGGAGCGGGTGGTGGGGAGAATGAGGGGAGAGGAAGGAAAAGGAGGAGGAAGAGAAGAAGGGAGGAAGGGGAAGGGATGAGGGGGAGAGCCAGCGGGTCCCCCTGATCCCCTCAAATATCCCCCTCGATGACAGAGCTGGGCCAAAAGAGAGGTGATGAGAGAGGAGCGGGGAGGCAAGAGAACAAACGAGAGCGACGGCGAGAGTGAAGGGGCAGAGGTAGCGCAGAGAGAGAATGCCCCTATTTGTTAATCAATCAAGCGTTTCGGAAAGGGAAAACTCGGAAAATCCCCAGAGGGAGGTCGACGACGGCCGAGGGGGGGGGGGGGGGGTATAGGCGGGCACCTCCAGCTCCTTCAGCGAATCGCGGAGCTTCTCCGGACGCCGATTGGCGGGGGTCCACGAGTAGCCTCGAGCTAGAAGACAAAACGATGCCGGAGATCATGTGACTTGAACTTTTTAACAAGTAGAAACTGGAGAGAGGGAGAGGGAGGGACGGGAAAAAAAAAAAAGGGGGGCAAGAATGCAAACAAAATCCAGACGTATTTAGGCTGAGTGTGACAGGGGGTCAACGTGGTGAATAAAAGGTGGTGACAACACAACCATGCGCAGGAAAGACGGAAGTGATGCTAATTATGTTCTGGAAAACGAGAATAACGAGGAGCAGTCATTAAAAGACGGCCGTCTATCATCTCAGCCGGCTTTTTTTTTGCCGTTCGAGAGATTGGACGGGACGGAGAGATGGACGAGATGGATCTAGACATACTCACAGAATGAGCCGAGTGATAAACATTCGATAGTGACGTGTTCAAAGATAATTTTGCTCGGCGAACCTCATGCTGCTTCACGGAACGCATCACACGATAAAAACATTTGTTCACTTATCGCGACTCCGCCATGATTAGCGCTGTTAAGAGTATGTTGATCTGCAAAAGCAATGTTTTAAAGCACAATACTAGA
This sequence comes from Syngnathus typhle, assembly GCF_033458585.1. NCBI lineage: Eukaryota > Metazoa > Chordata > Actinopteri > Syngnathiformes > Syngnathidae > Syngnathus > Syngnathus typhle. The sequence continues at coordinate 2,988,555 of NC_083745.1, forward strand.
ATAAAGTGGTTTTCCATTACTAGCGCCGCCGTCCCCAGAGCAGCCAGCGGAAGCGTTAAGTCGTCCGCTTTCAGCCCGGAGTAGCCGAACGTCCTTTCAAAAAAAAAAAAAAAAAAAAAAAAAAAAAAAAAAAAAAAAAAAAACGGTTCCTCGAGGAGAAGCGCGCACTTAATTGTGGCGCACTCAAGTTATCTCCCCGGCGCAACCTCTCGCTCGGCGCGGCGCGTATCGCCGCGTGTGCAAAAGGCCTCCTTCATGTTGCTTTCTGCATCTCTGGTGGCCACGCGGCGAGAGGAAACAGAAGACATAATTGAATTTGAGCATCTGCTGGCGGCCGCGTCTAAACGACCTCAGCTTCAATGGCGGGGACGGGAGGGAGGGGGGGGGGGGCTGTTGCTTTTAATGGGGTGCAATATCTGGAAAATAAAAATGAAGGTTTTTCATTAAGAAAGGGTGTGAGGAGGAGGTAAACAGTATGTAAATGCAGGAGAGTGTGTGTGTGTGTGTGTTTGTCTCCTGATAAGGGTGTTTGTATTCAACGACTGGGTGAGTGGGTGCGTGAGAATACAAGGAAGTGATTCGCCCAAGATGTTAATAATTGCAGCTTGGGAAAAAATTTGAATTTACTGTACCTTCGGTGAAGTAGATTTTCTCATTGAAATAGTGATGCTCCTGGTGATTGGCTGCAAGGGGGGGGGGGAAATGTTTCAATGGCAAATCTTTAAAATGATCGTTAAACTTTGACAAGTTCCGCCCACGTAGACAAATAAATAAATAAAAACCTCCCATCAAAGTAGAATGAATTGGATCAAAATGGCTCCTGTTCAATTTTAGGGTCTTTAAGATTTTTTTCAGGACTGCCCACCAAATTTCGCTCATTGAACGCTCCAACCTGAAAATGCCTGAAAATGGCTGTTTCGAATCAAGATGGAAAACTTTTTTCTAAGTTCTACTAAGTTTTTTCACCGGGTCAAGTTGCGGACTCATTAAACATTTTTTTTTCCCCACCACAATACACCAGCTTGCAAAAATGTCTGAGTTTTCCTGCCCTGTGAGGCCCTCAAAAAGGTGATTCTGATTCATTCGTTCATTATCAACAATGCAGCTTAAACACCAACATAAATCTGGGGGAAGGGGGGGGGGCAGTTTTGGCAAAGCGCACCGCCCGAAAGCGGCGCCTCTCGCCCGGGTCGCAGCCAGCAAGGCGGTGGTGGGCTGTCTAGTTGGAACACCTCCTGGATAAGTAGTATTAATCAGATAAGGGGGTGGGAAGGGGGGCAGGCAGGCCCAGACACAGGCACCTGCTCAAGGCAAGGGCTTGACGAGTGTAGGGGGTGGGCTGCCGGGTTATTTGGCTGCAGGGGACCCCCGAGGCGCTCCAATGAGCCTGGGCCTCCCTCTAGTGGGCGTGAGGCGCTTGACTGTCCCAATCCACAAAAACAGCTCTGGACAGCAATAATGGCCAGTGTCGGATGAAAAAAATGACTTTCAACATCCTTTCATGGGACAGCAATGCGGCATTTAGAAACAAATCTCAAAGGTGGCTCTAATGATTAGGTGTGATTTTTTTTTTAACGATTTTGTTTAACTACAGGTAAGTGGGTTAGGCGTCATCTGAATTTGGCATTAGCGAAACATCCAACAACGTGAAATATTTTACTGCACTCGACGGCTATCGTCACAATCCCATGTGGAAATGTCGCAATACGTTTGGATGCTGACTCTTCTTCCTCCTCCTCCTCCTCCTCCTCCTCCTCCTCCTCCTCCTCCTCCTCCTCCCTGCACTGTGATATCAAGCCACACTTTCATAATCCTCCAAATGAAAGGATTTGAAGGCAGAGCATCGTTCCTCCACTGAAGATTGGAAGCGGCTATTCAAACGAGAGAAAGAAAGCAAACATCGCTATTGAAAAGGAAACTAAAAATAAAACCTGGAGATGGCGAGGAAGGGAGGAAGACCAAATCTGCTTCGGACTTCGGCCTGAGGCAATACAAGGCCGGCCCACGTGGGCAGAGGCCGGAGGGCCTATTGCTATGAGATCTAGGACAAAGTCAACAGTTTAGCTCTCCTATGGCTTTGTGGTAGGACCCCGGGTCAATAGCGCCAACGCCAGGCCGGGCTTCATCATAATAACCCCGATCGGTGCACGTTTTCGTATGTAAATCCCACATACTAACACAGCCTCGATGTGTACAAAAATGATCAAAGATGACCCCCACCCCAAAAAAAAAAGCATATAAGTCTTGTGTGTGTTGACATCTTACGTGCACACAAATACAACTTATCTGAAACGCAAACACAGAGGCAATATAAACACTATTTACCTGGCTCTGCTTTATCGTGGTACTGATACGTGCCAATATCCGTGTCTGCGGGGCGAGAGAGAGAGGGAGGGAGAGAGAGGGAGAGATGAGTATTGTGCTGTCGGGGTAGAAAAAAAAAAAAAAAATCACACAAGACAAATCAGCAATTTTTGCACCGTGGGATAAACAATCGCTATCAGCCACTGGCCTGTCCCGTCTGCCAGCGCCGTGCTTTAGATAAGACCACTGGAGGGAGGTGAGAGGAGGAGGGGTGGGGGGTGTAGGATTGAGGGGGTCCAAGCCAGAATGGAAACGGTTAGATGGGGGGGGGGGGTTAATAAAGACAAGTGTGCCCATTTTGGCCCATCTGAGAGACTCAAACTGACACGTAGACATTAAAAATAGACACACACACACACAAAAACACGCGAGCTGAAAAACACACACATATAAACCGGACAAATTGCTGAGGTGTGCATTTTTCCGACGTTATTCCGGCAGGCCCCAAAAGTCGCACGACGCATCATTTTTTTTTATCACGCCGCCACTTTTGCTGCTGAGGTCATCCTAATAAAACAGGACACAAACCCACAGGTCACCTTGTGGACTTTAATTTCCCGCACAAAGCCAAAACTATTTCTACAAATATTCCTATCCACTTTTCTGCTACTTAGTGTGAAACTTTTTCTTATTAAATCTAATGTATCGGCATTGTGAGCACAGGCGCGTGTTAAAAATCTACACAGCGTTTGTTTTTTTGTTTGTTAAGGCGGACGTTGACAGGAAGGTGCGTCACGACTCAGCGAGCAGGCTTCTTTGCGGAGATTCATCCCGGCACGTTTTTGTAAGATAGAAGGTTTAAAAAAAAAAAAAAAAAAAAAACACACCAAACAAATATGGCAGCGTAAGACAGGATACACACGGAACACAGTTACATTCGCACATCGTCATATATGAAGTTGGGGGGTGAGACACTATCTTCCGCTAGAGTCCAGCAGACTGTGAAGGACGGAATGGAAGGGACGGAAAACAAGAAAACGTTGAAGCGGAGCGTTGGGAGGAGATGGACAGATATGTGGTGAGCGTGGAAATGGACAAAAATGTCAAGCGAGAGGTCGCTATCGTATGTTTATTGTGCGCTTATGAGAAAGGTAAACTATCAATGTGGACTTAATGTGTTTTCACTCAATGTCATATGTAATACCGCTCAAAAGTTTAATCGTGGCGCAAACCGTTATTTTACGATCGGAATAAAAATATTCGGACTGATATTCACAATGGTGGAGGTAGGATTTTTTTTTATTTTTTTAATTTCAGACATTTGGTGTGCATGTTAAAGCCCTCACGAAAAGGTCATATCTGGCCAAATTAAAGAACGTTTTGACAATGGTATCATGTCTTAAAAATGCCTACGTGTGTGTGTGTGTGTGTGTGTGTGTGTGTGTGTCTACGTGTGGTCTTCACAACAAGCACTTTTTCCCCTCCTTGTCAAAATCCCTGCGGTCACGCTAAACAATTAAAACCGTCATCGACGAACAACCGAGCGCTGTAAAAGCAACACGAGGAACTTCAAGTGACGACAAAGAAGGCAACAACGAGCAGCGCCGACCCGGGTGTTGACTGAAAACGCCTCTCTGTTCACGTCCGATGGAGAGCAAACAAAGTGAGCGTTGACAGGCCGCGGCAGAGTCAGGCGCCGAGCGGAGCGGAGAATCGGCGAGTGTACCTTGGACTTGGAGGGAGCTCTTGGTGGACCACAAGTGCAGCTCAGCCAGGCAGAACGCCATCTGACGGACAGGTGTGAGCGAGCTGACTCTGCTCAACGGAAAAAAGGACACAGAAGATGGGGAAGGGTCAAACATGCTTGCAGACACCAAGCAGTTCTGGTGGAGTTCATAGCGGCCGAAAAAAAGTGACCTGCGGCTATTGTTGTGGTGTTTTCACACGCGCCTGTGTGGAATGCTGTTCGCTTTGTTTGAGCTGTCATTCCTCAAGTGCGCGTCCGTCACTGCACGCCGGTGATGCGTGAACGATTGGGGCGCGGGTTTTGACCACCTCCCGACGCCAGCCCGAGTTCACGAGTCGAAGTCGGCTCGTCTCTCATTTTCATCCCGTTTTGTTCCCATTCTGGAACTACGTTGAGCGTGAGACTTTTGTTGTAGTACCAACACTGACCTGTGAGAGGCAGTGTGGTGCCACTGAGCATCCTGGCTGTCGGAAAATAGAACGGCCGTGATTACCGTTTTCCCAAGCAACAGAATCGGATTCGCTGAACTGATCGGAATGCGTGTCGAGTTGTATGTTCGAATCTTGTGGGTGCGAATATTTTGCGGTGTAAAAAAAAAACATATTTGGCACGGGAGAAAAAAAACAGAGTTAAAGGCAAGGCAGTTACATTGCAGCGTCGGCTTCTCTTTCTGATTTCCTCTCCGAGGAGTCGCTCTTATCTGCCGCACATACTCCTCCTCCTGTTTCGGCGGCAGGAGTGCGCGGAATATCTCATTGTGCTGCCCAAACCCCTCAAACTACAAGTCCCAACAAAAATACGGCCAGATAACATGAGGTACCGTGGAAACGCTGCGGCTAGCATGGCGCGGCGGAACGACTTTAGCGAAATAAGAGGATTCTTCTCTCTTTCTCCTAAATGGCTTTTTTTTTTTTTTTTAGAGGGCACCAGCCATTTTTTTTTTTTACTACTGTCAGATAGCTTTCGTTTAGTTATTGCACGGATGGTAGAGTCAAAGAAAAGTTTGATACCTGTTAAACCTTTGCAGAGCTCTGTGGGGGTGTGCAGGTAGAGTATAGGTGAGGGGGGGGGGGAGTGCATTGCTCTTTACATTGTCAAGAAGCTGCTTTCACATCAAAGGAGGGTTGGTGGAGTAATTTGGGGGCTCTTCTTTCAAAGAAAATCGGACCTTGTCTGGTGTCTGCGTCGTCTGTGCTCTGTATTGACGCTGCGCCTCTGGGTGGTCGCACGTTTGTCAATGCGTGCGTCACAGAGCAAATGTTTGCGATCTCGAGGGGGTTCATAAAATACAACATGATGAATGTACATATTTGAAGTCGGGATGGGCACTCGGGAAGCGGCGTGCTCAAAGGCAGCAATGAGTTTCTTAAAGGTGAAGAAGAAAAAAAAAATACAATGCCAAGAGGTTATCTGGCAGCGGAAATTAAGACAAGAGATGCGTCAGATAAGCGAAATGGGCTTTTGCGGAATGAATAATTTGCAAAGGTGATGTGGCGATTACCTCGAGGTCTGCACTCAGGCTTTCGCGGCGTACACGTGGAGCTGCAGGCGGGGCAAGTGGAAGGCCCTGGAACGAAAGGAACGCTTTGCTTTGACATCTTAAGAATTCTTTCTCATTCACTCTGTCATGTGTGACCAAAACGAGACTGCGGTTGCCGCTAAAAAAAAAGAAAAAACGTGACTGACATATACGCTGCGGCAAAGCGGCGCCAGGGAGCGGGCCTAGAGTCTTTCAGTCTCGCGGGATCCCATTCAGAATAGAAATGATGGACAGGTAGAACAAAATGGGGCAAAGGTAATACGGCTCGGGCGAGGTGACAGCTACATTCGTGTGTGTTTTACACGACACGTCAATCGGCGGCAGAGGGAAACTGCCCTGACGTGGCCTCTGGGCAGGTCGAGAGCGGGATTATGAGTACGGGAAGAGGTTACTCGCTGAAAGTTGCATTCCAGGTTCAAGGGGCATGCAGAGGTGAAGAGTTCAGATGTCAAAAGTGAGCTTTCGTCTCTTATGGGTTGGCCAAATTGTTTTGTTTATTAGGTCAGAAGGTTGCATAAATGGACAAGTCGCCTTCGGCTTGTTGGAAATGTGACAATTGTGTCAATCAAGATTCAAGAGATTTTATTCGATTTTATTCATACAGATCTCGCCCACAAAAAAAGTTTATGAATTAATATGTATTTGACTGATTGATTTTCAGATGAACTAAGTGTGATTTATGATTACTGTCATTTTTTATACTTCATTTCCCAATTGGGATAAACACAATTGGACAACATTTTAAACACAAGAAAAATAAGACCTGTTAAAATTATTAACAATGTCCATCAATAGAGTCAAATAAGATATATAGATTTTGAAAAAAGATAATATAAGTATATTACATGCTAAGATAGTTTGACAGTTACTGAAGTTAAAAAAACATGTGCTCTTTCTTCTGTATGTGTATTTAGCATATATTGCCATATTGTAACATTTAGTCAAAATTAAAAAGATTACAAATATATATTACAAAAATGAAGGAAAATACAATAAGATTGTCATGATCCATTTGAAACAAATGGAGAAAAATGTATTATTTTCGAGTCATACACTAAGTATTTGAATATTTTGTGATTTTTCTCATGAGGTTTTTAAAGTTTTATCTGAAATTCAAACAAAAAATACTGTTCTTTGGGGATTTTTTAAAAAAATAAAAGGTTTCTGCAATATTGATGTTTTACGCTAACCTTCTACCTACAATTGACCTTTTCTTTGCTCTCTGCTGCTCTAATGTGTTTCCCTGCCAATAAAGGGATTATCTCACGAATTGGACTAATTCACCCAAAAGCAGGACTCAAAGTGCAAAGTCCAAACACCTTTAAACATGATCTTGTGGCCCGAGTGAGCAAAGAAAAGCGGAGGAGGGAGGAGGATGCCGCGGAGATGAGAGGAGGCCTTTCTAAGCACAAGTGTAAACGTCATTAGAGGAGCTAATGGAGGGAGGGAGGGAGGAAAAAAAGGGAAACTCACTCCAGCAGAGGTATTTACCCAACGCCTGGAGCAGAAAGGCAAACAGCCTCAGTAATGAGTGCGAAAGAAAAAAAAAAAAGGTGTGTTGATCATGATGGAGAGGACGCAAAAGTGAGGACGACATCCCGCTTGATGATGCCTTCGACGTATTTCGGACCATCCAAATCTTTCGAAACATTGACACGCCGGGGCAGTAACGCTTGTCGCTCCCTCCTGTTCCGCTAATGGGCCTAATCCCGCCAAGCGTTTGGCTAAAAGCTCCCGTGTATCTGCCCCTGCGGCGACGCGCAAGGGCATGAAAGGCAATACCATTTCCACGGCAGCTGCACAATTGCCGGAGCGGCCGGCTTCAAAGGGAACCCGGGCCAAGATGGGCCTCAGCTACCCTGTCGCCGTCGAGGTGACACGTGTCACGCTGAGCTTTTGTTTTACGCTGTTGTTGTTTTTCTGCTCCTAAAGCCGGTTGCTGTCCCGCCGTTCGTCCCTCACCTAATGACCGCGAACTCCACCGTGCCGTTGAGGCCGATCGAGTCGCGTTCAGAATATAGTACCGGAACACGTACCGGATCTCAATGCAGTCAACTTTCCAACCTGTCGAAAGCTTGTTGACGTCCTTTCAAAGTTGCCGTCGGGCTGACGGAGTGGCCGCCGACCCCGGCAGAAAGGAAAGGTCACGCCGAACGTCCCCTAGACTTCTTAACGGTCTTATTCAGCCGTCACGCGTTCACACACGGGTTGTCTGTCACCTCCCAGACGAGGCCGTGACACCTCGGACACACCTCGGCGGGCTTTCTGTCTCGCTCCACCTGTGACAGGTTGATACGACGGCGAGTCGATGGCACTCGGAGCAAAAGGGCTGGCGTCCGCGACCTCTGAGATGGATTCCGGTGTCGCTATCGCCCTCTCAAACCTCCGACTGAGGCATTCTGCCATCTACGAGTAAATAATCTTTTCCCCTACCTTGTCTACTCCCAGCAGTGACCTGGCAGATGTCAATCATACTTAACTAAAGTGCATCAAGTACCAAAAACAAACAACAAACATTCTGGATCTAAAATGGCATCTGGGTCTCCTCTAATTTAAACAACTGACTTTTTCCTTAGCAGATCGTCCAAATGATTAGCAAATTTGACCTCATTCTTCGCCCACTTTAACTGATGCAGGCAAAAAAAAAAATCTTGCACTTTAGTGTGACCCAACTGTCTAGTTGAACTGCTTTGTTGTTGTTTTTTTCGATCTGGAATTCACCCAAAACTGTCAACTTCCTGTTCACTTTTGGACACGGGGCCTTGTTAAATGTCCTTTCATAATCCACCTTTTTTTCCCAAACAGTCAAATCTGCCAAATAGAGTCACAAAATGGCTCCGTCAGACATTTAACTCAAATTCACATGCAAGCTAATATTCAGCGTTAGTAATCGAAGCTAACAAAACGGTTAACTCATTCCTGACCGACAAACAAAACGGAAACACAAACAAAACCGACACTCCACTCATCCCTCCTCCCACAAATGATAGGTCCAAGAGTGAATTCTGTACAAAAGCAGAGCTCTGCCTCTATTCGTGGGTCAAGTCTTGTCTTGTCAGACGAGGTATCCTCTTCCCGTCGGAGTTGACGGCAAGGAGCAGCGGAGGGGCCGCCGCTGCCGGGCCTCGGAGTTAACCACACTCTGACCCCCCCCCCCCCCCCCCCTTTGACGTCAGGAGAGCATAGGTTCCCTTTTCGCATTTTGCCGATTAATCCCGAGCTGTGCCCGACACTGTTAACAGGGCAACAGTTCGAGTTAAAACGCAGGAAGTTGGGAAAAGCAGCAGCAGGCGGGAATAAGAAGTGATCGCTTGACTGAGCTATTCACGTTCCTGCTCACTTGACACCGTCTGGGCCATTGTTACGCTCGTGTACTGACAGAATGTACAGTACATCACAAAGATCATGTCAGTCATCATTAGTCTCAAGTTTTGAACGCTGATATTGTGTTTCTCTCAATTGTGCGGCTGCTGTGATTGACAAAAGCTGACAAACAATTGCCATCGGAACAAACCTGTTTTCCGGCCTTCTGTTAAATCGAGACACTGGGCCCAAACGTATCATAAATAAAACCATTCATCTTAATAGTCATTTTCGAAGTTCACTTTTCACTGTGTCCCCAATAATTTGGTCCATTTAGTTGACTGTTTAGCCCTCATGGGTCCCAACTTTCCATCCAAAACTGGCACTTGTTTCCCTTCACACACCCATACGTACGCTTAAGGTCGTCTGGGCGGGCCCACATCCCAAACGGCCCTTCTGTTGTCACGGCAACAAGCAGCTATCCTGGCTAACATCTGCCGCGCGACCCCGGGCCGCTCGAAACGGGCCTTAATCCCCGCACGGAGCCGTGTTGTGGGGGAAAACATTCTTTCCTTTCTTTGGGGGCAAGGGTGGGGGGGAGAGGGAGAAAAAGAGAGCGAGAGAGAGAGAGAAGACAAACAGGACCAGCCATGTTGCCGGTAACCTGCAGGCGAGCGGATCATGCAGTGCTGTCTGTTGCATGGCCCCTATATCACCCCTGCAGCCCCCTTCTCCTCCACCCCCAAATGCAACATTATGGCTGTGCAGAAGGGTGTGACGGCCAGCTTTCGGCACTGAGTTGCCATCAGCGGTCCAGTTGGATGGATTTGGGATCTGGGGTTAATGAAAGGTCTGACGAGCTGGCCTTGGTCGGCTAAAATGACATCACTTTGATTAGCGTTGATTAACACAAAAAATGTGGAATTTGTTGCTGTTGTGCGTAGAAATTGGCATACACGACAACATGTTACTAGACGACAAGTGGGAATTTTGCTGCAAGTTCCAGGAGACTAATAGTTAGCCAAGTAATGTTACTAGTGCAGCAGAGGACTTGTTAAAATCAATTGAGTACTAGTAGGACAAAATGTCACTAGCCGTGGTCTTAAACGTGACGAACAAAACGAAGCGCAAGGACCTTAATCTGGATATCAAATAAATGTTCCAACGTGAAGATGCGTAAAGTCAGCATGCAGCAGGTTGGCGCCCCCTAGTGGCTGCCAAAAAAGCACAGAAAAACAAACCAAACAATTTCGAGCCCAAGTATCTCTGTGAGGTCTAAAATTACAAGTTGACATATCAAAAACAAGTCAAGCCAGGGTAATATTCTGATAAGCATCGCCTTCGGGGAGAAGATCGGCAGTGGAGAAATAAGGACACCGCTCTGTCAATCAGTCCATCGGCGGCTATGAAATATGCATTTGTCTTAATATGGAGTTTGATTCCATCAAAAGCCATTTCACGGACCATTTGCTTATGCAAACGTCTCTGGGAGACAGACAGCGAGAGAGAGGGAGTGCGGTCGAGGCTCACTTGGAAGAAACACACTTAGGAATTTTAATTGAATAGTTCTGCATCAATGCCAAGAACTTACTCGCGGTGTGTTTGCTGAGGCCTGGGTTCTCCCCGATTGTCAACACTGTCGCTCTTTTCCCTCCCACATATACACAAGAGACACGACTTGAAATCTGCTCAGGTTTCGTCGAAAGACAGTAAGAGGGACTCGTTGAGACTTTCGCACGCGGCCGAGAAAACCCATTTTGGATCAGCAACTTTCAAAACACGACTTATCATTTTGGACCTGACTTTAAGCGAGAGGCTGGGTGATTCTTGGACTAGTTGCCAGCCAATCATAAATCCATAAAAACATTTAATGGATTTTAATTTTGTACTTCATTTTTAAATGTCTATTTTTAATTGTTGAAGCACACTGAGTTACCGATGTATGAAACGCCTCCTTACTCTGTGTGAAGTGGCGACCAATCTTCTGGGATCGCAGGTCTTCAACGCTCATCGACAATGTTAGTCGTGTTGACTGTGGTCTTGCACTGACACCTAGTGGAATACAAACATGAGACTGGAAGCCCATTCGGGACACCAGAGCAATTGTGCAACAGAGCACAAAAATCTCACATAGTAGACATGACGGGAATGTCGAGACTCGCGACGCTACACAGGCGGGGACTTCAATCTGGTCACGTTTGCAGGAACACAGAGAGACCATAGTCTACCGGAGCAGATAAAAAGCTGATTTGGGGTGTCCTCCTGGTTATACAGTATCTGCCCTCAACCCCCTTCCACAGCTGTCGACGTTGACGGGGGGCTCGCTCAGGTGCACCCTTCAGGCCCAAGTGGAGGAGCAGAATAGGATAGCGATAAAGAAAAGAAAAGGGGGTAAGAGGAGGGAGGTGAAAGGACAAAGGAGGCAAAGCGAGCAATGTTCCAGAATCCTCAGCTGGCTGAACTTTTCCCAATGTCACTTCTGAGTGGCTCCAAGGGACAGAAGATACACCTCGATTATTTTTACAGAGAAAAGAAACAGGAGCACCAGCCCAGTGTGGCAAACGGGTACCAGATCATATCACGCTGGATGACACTTTGAAGAAGGCATATTTAAACACAAAACATTTAGACAGATATTAAATATGTCCAGTATGTTTAAAATGTGTTTACAGTGTGTGTGGGAGGGGTCAAAGTAATAAATTGAGTGATTTTGCCATCATTTGACAAATACAACACGGAACAAAGAATTTTAAGTAAATTGATAAGACCATGCTCACCTGGAAGGTCCTCTCTAAAAGCCAAAACCAAGAGACGTTTTCTGAGAACGACAATGAAACCACTGCAAATAGAGACACAATAATAAATATTGAATTAATTGCATGTCCAAGATTGAATGAAAAGATAAAGTAGAGTAATGCAACACTGATTTGGGGGTTAAACTGTCATGCACTGCTGTTTATCTATTCGTCACTAGAGCCGTTAAGTTACGTTAGACATGAACACCGCAACACAATTGAAGTTGATAAACTGGTTATATCACTTACAATGCGGTTACGCGAGTAGCATCTTCTTTTACGCGTCCAACTTCATTCCAAACTTTCATCGCTCACGACGTCAAATGTCATTTAAGCAACCCGCTTCACCAGTTAACATGTTCATTTAAACTATGTGGACGTCGAACGTCCTATTGTAGCCAACAAGACACGACTGTTAAGTTTTTATTTTTCTATAAATTAGTAGCTCCCACGTTGCTAAATGCTAACTACCGCAGCGCAATTGGCGTCACCTGGCAACAGCCGTGGTAACAGGCTAACTAGTGAGACTGACGGAATCAGCGACAGCAGCCGGTGGGCTTCAAAGTGGGTCTTAACACACGTTAATAAGTATCTTACATTCGCTAGTTGTAGAAAAGTAGTTCATTTGTGGTTCCATTTTTTTCAAAAACCTACCGATACAATGATACGACTACACTTCCCGGGGTTCACCCAACTCTCGCGATAATGCCGCGAGTTTTTTTTTGTTCACGCCCCCTCCCCCCGGCGAATGACCTCCCTCCCCAGTGAGCAGTTGAAAGTGAAGCGATCGACATCATGGTGAGTGCACGCAACTAACACCGATTCGATCTTATTTATCTGCCATCAGTGTGTGTTGTTTTGACAGCCTGTGAAAGAATTTATGATTTAAAAAAAACAAACTTATTTCAAGCCTTACACGTCTGACATTTCTATTATGTAACACCGGTCGAGCTGTACACTGAATGACAGACCGCCATGCTAAGTGGAGTTTTGGTATTAAGTTTCCATGTCCTTTTAACCCCTGTTGTCAAGTTGATTTTTCTTTCTTTCTTTTACATAATGTTTTTAAGGTAAAGATAACAGTCTGTGTTTGTTGTTGCCTAGTTTTTTTATTCCTTTTATATAATGTATGTAGGAGGAATCTATATTTGAAGTAACCTAGATTAGGTTAATCCTGCGTGTAAACGGGAAATGTCGACAACACCCATATGGAAGTAATGCCTGCCTAACTGCCCCACCTGTGAAATCAATCCTTGTTCTAACGTTTCCGTTCTCTTCCACGTTACCCTTCCCAGTCTGAGCCAATTCGAGTTCTGGTGACTGGTGCTGCAGGGCAGATTGCCTATTCGTTGTTGTTCAGCGTTGCTAAAGGTGATGTCTTTGGGAAAGATCAGGTAAAGGAGCTCTAGTATTCCCCTCATAATCTTCATATTGAAATGAGTTGGCGTCGACACAGAGACACAATTTGCTACGTGGCTTAATGTTAATTTTGCATTTGATTTCTCGGTCCTTCGTGCCAGCCAATCGCACTGCTCCTCCTGGATATTCCGCCCATGATGCCCGTCCTGGAAGGCGTTGTCATGGAATTGCAGGACTGCGCCCTCCCTCTTCTGAGAGGTAAACATTAAACTGCAGGTTGGACCGGGAATTAGCAATGAAAACAAAAATGGCAAATTGGGGAATTTTTCAATAACAGAGCCCCGACAACCCCCCCCCCTCCCCCAGGGTTTGTATTAGTTCAAGTAAGCAACCTTTTCAAAAATGAACTATCTTCCATTCCCAAGGCAACACTGAGCCCTCTCCATTGTGGAATTTTCCCCATTCAAACTGTGCTTCCCTGTGTTTCATCCACACGTGGGGTTGGGGTGACGGTCTGGGAGAGGCCCTCCGTGAATAATACACTGACCAAAACGGGACCTCTGTAGCCAAACACTGTCGTTCCGTATCGACACACATCTGTTGATTCACGCAGAGATTCTCCTCCCCCCGCAGAAATCGTAGCCACCGACAAGGTCGAAGTGGCCTTCAAGGACTTGGATGCCGCCATCTTGGTGGGCTCAATGCCCAGGAGGGAGGGCATGGAGAGGAAGGACCTGCTCAAAGCCAATGTGGCCATTTTCGAGACCCAAGGGGCGGCCCTGAACAAGTACTCTAAGAAGACCGTCAAGGTAGTAAGCGCCTGGACTCTTTGCACATCGTTGGCACACGAAGGGGAACTGATTGGGATACTTTCAGGTTCTGGTGGTCGGAAACCCAGCCAACACCAACTGTCTGATTGCAATGAAGTCTGCCCCCTCCATTCCCAAGGAGAACTTCACGTGCCTCACCCGCCTCGACCATAACAGGGCTCGCTCTCAGGTGTGTCTCTGCGGGGATTCCACTTCCTGCCGCCGTTTTGATACATTTCCGACTTCCCACGTAAGGAACGTGCTCGATGTGTGTGCCTGCGCCGCAGGTTGCGATGTGCTGCAGCGTCCCCGCCAACCACGTCAAGAACGTGATCATCTGGGGCAACCACTCGTCCACGCAGTATCCAGACGTCCACCACTGCACGGTCAACGTGTCCGGCAGCGAAGTGGCCTGCTTCGACGCCGTCAAGAACGAGGCCTGGCTCAAAGGAGACTTCATCACTGTGCGTAAACGTCGTAGTGTTTTTAGATGACTTTTTTATGACCTTGCCGAAACTCCAAACCGAAACTGTCTTCCCGGTGTTGCCCCAGACGGTGCAGCAGAGAGGCGCCGCTGTCATCAAGGCCAGGAAGCTGTCCAGCGCCATGTCTGCAGCCAAGGCCATCTGCGACCACATGAGGGACATCTGGTTCGGCACACCCGAGGTGAATTTTGCTCGTATTTATTCTCTGGGCGGGGATGTATTGACATATAACGCACACGATGAAAATTAGGAGTTACTATTCTAAACAGGTTTCTTCTTTTTTTTTTTTATCCAGGGTGAGTTCATCTCCATGGGTGTGTACTCCGCAGGCAACACCTACAACGTTCCAAATGACCTCATCTACTCCTTCCCTGTCCAGATCAAGGTTAGTATGCCTTACATTCTGGACTACCCCCCTCTTTTCAGTTACTTTTTTTGTATAAATGCGTTCCAACACTGGCTGCAAGTCTGGGCAGCGCGCTACTTGGAATGCTGCGGCTTAATGGAGTAATTAACATGCTGTTACTCTATCCCCTCAGAACAAGACCTGGAAAATAGTGGAGGGCTTGGCCATCAATGACTTCTCCAAGGCCAAGATGGAGGCCACGGCCAAAGAGCTAATAGACGAGAGAGACACAGCTATGGAATTCCTGGCCAAGTGACTACGTGTAGACGCCCGCCTGTGACAAAAACACTCCTTTTCAATGTCCTTGGATTCCTCATGTGTGTCTGTTAAGAGATGTAGAGTGTGTTTTGTTCAGGAGACGTGTAGGTTTTAAAGGTCACAACAAGCCCAAGAGCTTCTCTTGGGGTTTTTTTTTTGGGGTTCTCCAACTATCTGTCTAACACTTTCTTTGATCATGAGTGACTACACTCCAAGAAGCACTCCAATGTGAGTCTACAAAATTAGTCACCTGAAGCAAGGTCATTTCATTTTGTCGTGTCGTTGAGGGGTGTTTGAAAAAACTTGAATTAACCATTCATGCTGTCACAATAAAAGACTTGAAACATATTGCACTAGATTCATTGGGTTTACCAAATTACATTGAACACTCTTGCTGATGTCTCGATTTATGTGCAACGATGAAATGTGGCCTTCAAAGCATGAGGTCACTCAAGTCATGTTGAGGGTAGTTTTTTCAAAGATGTCATTTATGAAATGAAATTCGACTCAAACTTGACTTGTACTGCACCAGTTGTCCATTTAAAGACCACAAGAACGTTATACAATTTAATGGGGGACTCTGCAACGTATTGCAAAATATCAACTTGCAGTACCATCATGACACCAGTGGGCGGCAGAATATGTCTACTTTTCCACCAAGTATTCGTGCAGTAGTGCAGTGGCGTAATAACGATTGACGTCACCAAACGGACTGGTTGTGTGCTAATAATATTTGGAAATTTCAATACAATATATGAAGGATAAATTACAACAGCAATCGCTGAGCATCCTTAGTCACCTCGTGGGATAAGCGCTATACAAAGGTAAGCCACTATTATCATCATCATTTTTACTTTATTAGTCAGTTTGATATAAGGATTGTATTTCCGGAAAATATAAAACTCACAAACTCATTGGGGCTTGGCGGTGACGTCATGAGAACACCGAGCTCTGATTGGCTTCGCCTCGCGCTGTCAGGTTCCAATTCGTTCCTGTTTGGAATGTCTCGAGGACGAATCATCAAATATTTCTTCCTTTTTTAGTCACATTCCACACGCATTTTTAATTATTTTTTTTCTACACAGCCAGCCTGGTGCGTTGGCCTGTACACGCCACCGAGAAGAAATAAATACTTGCGCGTGCGTGTAGCGTGTGCGCGTGCGTGTGTCCTCTGCGGGGAGTTGCTGGCGGTGGTCTCTTTGCAACCGCTGGACCGGGCCGACTCTACCGATCACCGGCATCCTGCGGCCAAACGGTAATACTAACACCCCCGGTTTTGTAGACAATATCTCTGTTGGTAAGCACGTAACTACCTGGCTATCTTAACCCATTAGGGGGTTTCTCCCTTTTCCTCATTTCTTTCTTTAGCCACAGTGGTTCCTCTTCCCCGTGGTGCGTTCATTGCACCTCCGTTTTACGGACATGTCCTGTGTGCGCATCGCCTCCGTGCTGCGTTCACACTTGCGCGTTTGTAAAGTTCCGTTACGTACGATCGGAGGATGGGAGTGTTCTTCCTGGTGGATTAATAATTGACATAAATGCACGTGTTCGGTGATGTCAAAAACAAAGGCGAGGAGAAATCGTCGCAGTCATGTGGTCGTAAAATCCCAAGGAGGGGCTTTGAAGGGGAGGAGGAGGAGAAGGAAGGAAGGAGGAAAAGCCTGGGTTGAGGTCAGTCGTCACACTGTCACAGCCAGGATTTGGGACGTGGTTTATGTCGGGCTGGAAAGGAGGAGGCAAGGGATAATCCGACGTTTTGTGAGATTTCATTTGGCGACTGACCAGGAAGAGTGTGCTTCAAAACTTTGATGAGATGGTCCGATGATCTGTAAGCGCCGCTGGTGATTCAGCACTCAGCCCAGGAAAACTTTCCTGCTCGGATGACACTTTGGGATTAACTGGCAATTATTATTATTAATTCGTTCTAGACGTCTTATTTCCCGACAGATTTGAACATGGCCCTTTTTGTTGAAGGTAAGAAGTCGTATGCATATCATCTTTCTACTTCAAATATGTGAACTAGACTTATTTTGTGGCTACAATTATTGTGTTTACCTCTTTGACCATCCATCCCGAATTGAAGAAAAAAAATCCATTTACACTATTCAGGATGTTTAGTTTAGTTATCAAACAATTCCAGTGGTCACGTGAGGGATGTCGCAATGTGGTGTAATAAACACACTTTCATTTGTAAATTGCTAAATGAATGACTATATTCCGTATTTAATAATAGATCATAATAAATCCAAGACCAAAACCCAGAGAAGAAACAAATTGCCACACTTCCCCAAAAGAATCCAAAATTAGTTAGCCGCTTTCACACAGGTATCCTGCCAAATTGCAGCACAGAATTTAAGTCTGTGCTTTGAATCAAAGCTCAAAAAGACAAAGTGTCTCATTTCCCAACCTCTTGCTCCACAGCTGGATGTCACGACATCCTACTTGTCACTTTTACTCTTCTTTCCGCTTTTTATCGGAATTTGCTTCTGTAAGCGAAAAAGCGACACTGCTTGAAACAATACTCGTAAAAAACAAACAAAAAAAACCAGCTACTAACTCCTCCTTTCTTTAAAAGTGATATTACCATGTCTTGTCGTTTTCCACGACTCCGCAGTCATGTTGGATCCAAGTCTTGGATCAGCAAGCAGCTGCTGTAGCTTGGAAATGGGCCACAAAGTTTCTGTGCTGCCAAAAAGAGATTCGGAGCGGGATATTGACGAGACATGGCGACAATTGCTATCATCACAACAGGATGCTTCACATCCCTGTCCTGGCATTTCACAATACTGTTCCGTGACTAGTACGAGATGGACCATTGGTAGCTTTTTACGAGCTTAAGTTGCGTAACTCCACTTCCTAACTATTAACTTGTTCATATTGTTGAGAGCGTAATTATGACGCTCTTCCTTCCTTCGATGTTCTCATAAAATGTTTCATTATTGAGACTCATGAGTCATTCTTCCCCATAAGTGTACGCTGTCCTTCCACAACTTCATCAGAACACAAGAATGTTTCTGCCAAAAAAAAAAGCCTTAACATCTTGTTTCCAAATGTAAGTTTTTGATTTTTTTCAAACTGAATCAGACATTCTCAGGGAATGATTGACTGAATACAAATCTTTTCAGCCATATTTTTCTCGTACATGATTAATGTAGCTAATGTGGCTAGTTAGCAGCTAGCCTGAACTTGAACCGCTTTATTAATGTGCCAACTTTGTGATGGGTCACTTTTAAATATATGAAACGGATTTAAGTGCAACGGACGCTGAGAGAACACCAAGTCGATATTTACATTCCGGTGTCGTTTTTTGTTTTTTTTCCCCTAACAGCCTTCACATCTCTTCAATGTTATTGTTTCAATGGTACACATCTGGCTCATTCAATTCCCTTTGACTCTTCTGCCTATGCAGGTCTGAGAAAAGGAGTGCTCAACGGAGAGATGTCTCACTTCCAGGAAATGATGCGGCAGCAGCTGGAGACCTCCATACACAGCGAGATGGAGAAGCTATTGGACACCACGGCGGGCGCAGAGAGAGAGGTAACATCTCCATCTTTCGTTCTCGTCCAGCATCTGCTTGCCATTTGGAGGGCGGAGGGGGTCGCCGGGAAAACACACGAGTGACACATACTGTGCTGCGGTGCCAATGAGGCCGACTTGATGCGTGTGTGTCGAGGGCGGGGCCACCCAGGGGACCACGTGTGCGAGGTCTTCACGTAGCCTTTATGATTCCGCTCAATACTCTTGAATGTGATGCACCAGCGTTCTTTAAAAAGCAATATAAATCCGGAGAGGAGAGGAGATGAGCTTATAAACAAAGTTTGTGCTGAGCAAGCAATTTTATCTCCAATCTTCAAAAGTACCGCCAATAGTAATCTTGTGTGTGTGTGGTCCAAAGGCCTGAAAAGGAATTTATTACCTCCAAGGAGTTATTTAACTTGTCAAATTGCGCAAGAGCTCTGTATGTATGTTAGTGTTTCCGCTAACAACCCAGGCTACACTTGTATCGTCCGAAAATGTACAAAAAAAGACTGTGTGTGTTTCAGGCATGCAAGAAAGACTTTGAGGGCTTCAGGAATCTATTCCACAGATTCCTCCAGGTTAAGGGTCCATCGGTGGAATGGATCAAGATACGGCGACCGCCCGAGGACTCTGTGAGTTGACTTATGTGCTCAAATGGGTCACAAAACACACACTGATAACGCGCAAAGCAAGCAGTCTCGAAATACTTGATGTCAGGACCGAACTTTGGAGTCTTCGTTGTTGAACACACATAATAAACCGGTTATGAAAGTCGACTTCCCTGCCAAGTGCATTTATAACTATTGGACTTTCCTGTGCGTGATAAGCAACATAAAATGTAGGATGTTAATCTTTTTTAAGACAAATAAAATTAAAATCAATATGTATGATACAATACGCTATCGAGACCGAGGTTACAATATATTGTATTATATAGATTTTAGTTTTATTTATACAATTTTAATTTATTTATATGTAAAATATTTATAATAAATGAAAATATTTCAGTTCAAAGCATTTGAGTGAAACCAGGCCAGATATGGACCAGCCATTCGAGTCTCTTTCAAAATTCCCAATGGCCACCCTGCTTCTGCTATGGGCGGTCCGGTCCCCTCGGTTCCGAACTCTGTGTTTCTCCAAACACAAAATGATGCCAAACTCTATGAATCGTAATGTCGTAATCATTCATTCATGAATCGCCCGCAGTCGAATTTGCAGCAAACCGCGAGCGCGTTAATGATTCACGCCCGACGACCCAAATTGGGGTTCACCAGCGGAACGGTAAATTCTTGATGGGAGTGCGCGGACCTTCTGTGTCGCTGCTCTTTTACAAAACGCCTTCAGTGGCTTGCCACAAACGCGCACACACAAAGCCTGCTCTGTCTTTCTCCATCGCCGTTCTCACACCTCCCCTTGCTTCGCCTCTCTCTCAGCAGCTCTCTTTTCTTTCCACCATATGTGACACATGAGCTAAATAACAATAACAACTTTGGAGATTAAAGGGGATCCAAAAAATGACAGCGATGCGCGCTAACGAGGTTTAGGCCGTTAAATCAGCGAAGCCAACATTCTTGTCGATTTGTCAAACCGACTGCTAAATGCATGTAGGCCGCCAAGTGCTCATCGGAGGAAAGGGGGGAATCCCGTCTGAACCGCACTGGTGCTAATTCCGCGGTCTGCTCCGTAAAACGCTTTGCTAACCCGTATTACTGCATTGAGCTTTTTGAGAGAGGAAGGATGTCACGCTTGCGGTTTGCCAGCAGGAAGTTTGCGCACACCTAATTTCATTCTCGCCCTTGTCCGATTTGAATGTGGCGAACCACCTCAAATGTTTCACTTCTGCGCTCAGTCGACGCGAGCGGCGCTCGTGACGCCATTTGTTCGCGTGTGTGCAGATCCACCCGTATGATAAGATCGTGGCGCGAGGCCTTCCGCAAGGCGTCGCCGACAGCCTCAACAAGCTGGTGGTGGTCAAGCTGAACGGGGGTCTCGGTACCAGCATGGGCTGCAAGGGGCCCAAGAGTCTGATCAGCGTCCGCAACGAGAACACCTTCCTGGATCTCACCGTGCAGCAGATCGAGGTAACAATAAACAAAACGTTAGCTTAAATCACGCTCGCTAAACGCCAGAGTGTCCAAAGAAACCAGCCGAGACTAACGGTGACTTCAGATGGGCTTGGCGGGAAGTGATGTGACGGTAACGTCAGCTCTGTCTCCGCTCGGATTGTTTGTTAGGATGACGTGTCCTTGAGCGGTTCAAGTTACGCCTCATAATTTTTGCTCTACGGCGCTGTCACGGCAGCTTGAAAAGAAGAAAGAAAAAAAAAACATTTGGATTCAGATATCTTCACTTTCGAACGAGGCCTCTTACATATGTGGATAAAACTCGGTATTGAGTTTCCAACACATGAATGATTCTAGTTACGAAATATTCAGGCACACTACCAGCGTCCAGAGATCCAAGAAGGATCTGTGGCTTGTACAGCAAACATTGGACGCCATGTGCTAACCATTAAATTCAATAAATCACTTGTATGTGGGCCAGATGGAAGAATCTACCTTTTTCTTTCGCTCCTGTGTAATTATCTTCATATTTGGTCAGCGTATTGCATATATGCGAGTGAGTGAGGGTGTGTTTCGTAAGGGCCTTGCGGGACACCGCCCCCCCCCCCCCCCCCCCCCCATCTACCAGTACACTGCTCTCTTGTGTCCCAATCACTGCGCCCCAGTTCTGCTTAGCTCAGCTCCGATTGCATTACCTCCAGTCCCCAAACAACCTGTTTGTAGAGAAAATAGAAACCGTTCAGATACACGCAAACTTTTTTTGGATCACCGCAAGCGCTTTCACTCCACCGTGGATGAGGCCTGTTTGTATCATTTTTAGTACAGTACATTTTCATGTACCGTACATTTTTCATCTGTTGTATCTCAAGGCGGCACTATACATTGGGAAAAATGCTAGTTAGCTATGAACCCCATATAATAAATAAGTGTTAATTTTTAATTTGTACTTAATGTCTTCTGCCTGGCTTTTGCTGAACTTTTATTCAACTTTATTGTTGGTCAGGTTGGTGTTACTTTGAAAGCTGTGTTTTCTTTTAAATGCTGCTTAGCGTCAAACGTTTGAGAAGTACTTGACTAAAGTCTCAAAGTGCTTGACTCGCCTCGACTTTTGAGATGTGTCAACATTACACGTCGCGCTTGTAAATTGTTTGCAGTGCATATTAGCGTATGGGTGTGTTAAACATCCTGAAGTGAGAACAAGTCTCCTCCCCAAAACTGTGTCGGGTTTTGGATGTCCAAATGGAAATTCTCCATCTGGTTAATGTTTGGCAAACCTCTTGACTTGCTTTGAAGTAAAAAAAAAAAAAACTCCACCCTTTTATCCGTTCCGTTTTGGACATTAAACGTGACACGAAATGAAATTTGCTTAAGGATTAGTACTGTGATAATTATTAATTTGTATTTTTTGTTTTGCCCCGCAGCACCTGAATAAGACGTACAACGCGGACGTGTCTCTGGTACTCATGAACTCCTTCAACACAGATGAAGACACCAAGAAGATCTTGCAGAAGTACACACATCACCGTGTCAAGATACACACCTTCAACCAGAGCAGGTGAATGGATTTTTTTTTTCTTCCAAATGGAATTTGGAAGTGATTCAAAGGCTGACATCAAAGAAACGAAGCGTCCGAGCATTTCAGCGCATCGAGCCGGAATTAATCCTGGACCGTTGATCTCGCTTTGATCCCAACGCTCGCTCGGTCAAATCCGCTTTTGAAGTTCTCTGAGACGTTTCCGTCGCCTTCTCTTCAGGTATCCTCGCATCAACAAAGAGTCGCTGCTGCCCATCCCTACCAGCCTGAACACGACGGGTCAGAACGCAGAGGGCTGGTACCCGCCGGGCCACGGCGACATCTACGCCAGCTTCTACAACTCGGGCCTGCTGGAGCAACTGATTGCTGAGGGCAAGGAGTACATCTTTGTGTCCAACATAGACAACCTGGGCGCCACTGTGGACCTGCACATCCTCAACCACCTGGTGGGGCGACACAACGGCAAGCGATGCGAGTTTGTCATGGAGGTGACGGACAAGACGCGCGCTGACGTCAAGGTGGGTGCCGCCAGAGTTGCGTCAAATGGCCTTCAGGTGGCGCTACCGGGTCATGGAAATTGTCAGAAGCCATTTCTAATATCCGGTGTGACTTTCAGGGCGGTACGCTGATCGAGTACGAGGGTAAACTGCGGCTGCTGGAAATCGCTCAGGTGCCCAAAGCCCACGTGGACGAGTTCAAGTCGGTGTCCAAGTTCAAGATCTTCAACACCAACAACCTTTGGATTTCGCTGTCCGCCATCAAGAGACTGCAGGAGCAGAAGGCCATGGACATGGAGATCATCGTCAACAACAAGGCTAGATACAACAGCACACTCATTGCCTAGATTTGGTCAATATCAATTTCCCGCTTATACAGACGCTGGACGGAGGTCAGAACGTAATCCAGCTGGAGACGGCGGTGGGCGCGGCCATCAAGTGCTTCGACAGCGCCTTGGGCATCAACGTGCCCCGCAGCCGCTTCCTACCCGTCAAGACCACCTCGGACCTCCTGCTGGTCATGTCCAACCTGTACAGTCTGGACGCCGGCTCGCTAACCATGAGCCCCCGCAGGGAGTTCCCCACCACGCCGCACGTCAAGCTTGGGAGCTCCTTCACTAAGGTGCCACGCCACAAATGGCGGAGCGGGGTTGGGATCTTAACCGCAAGACAAGTTTAGTACTCAAAGTGATGTGTCACATTCAGGTCCAAGAGTACCTGACCCGCTTCGAAAGCATCCCTGACATGCTGGAGCTGGACCACCTGACCGTGTCAGGGGATGTCACCTTTGGCAAGAACGTCTCGCTCAAGGTAAAGTGCCACACCGGTTCGGGGCCTAGGTTAGGGTTCCTAAATCAGGTCAGGGTTTCAAGTCTGTGCGGTGTTTCTTGGCAGGGTACGGTGATCATCATCGCTAACCACGGGGATCGCATCGACATCCCGGCGGGATCCATGCTGGAGAACAAGATCGTGTCTGGAAATCTGCGGATCCTGGACCACTAAGACCATGCCCACTGACATGCCGACTACGCCTACACTGGTCATGTGACCACGCCCACCCGTCAGTCTTCATCCCAACCATGTGACCTTTTTTTTTTGTGTTTGTTTTCAAAAAGACGCTGCCCCCTGCTAGCTGACAAAACTCACAACTTTCATGTGAATATAACTGTACTATACTATATGGTAGCAAATGTTCATTAACAAGAACTGAAGTCATCTGAAATGAAGTTGAAGGCCTTAAGTACCGTCTTACAACATTGTGAATTATTATTTCAGTGTTTTCTTTGTGTTGTTAATCATCAGGAGATGCCAAACACACACATACACATAAAGAATGAGACAGAAAGCAGCAATAAGTGTTGGAAGTGTGACTGAAGTCTGATTAAAGTGCAATATCATACACTGAACTATGGCTCTGTGGCTCACGTTATAAAATCTACTATATGGCTTTTTAAATAAGTGGGTATTTAGAACAACGTTTAAGTTGATCCACACTATGTTAAGTTTCACGAAAGTTAGCAACATGAGGTTAGCTCACCTGAGAGAGACTTATCACACAATAAAGCTTACCTATCGACTAAAACGGCTTTCTTTCAGCTAAATTTAAGGTCTCTGAATGTCAGCCAACGTTTAAGTTGCTCCACACTACGTTTGTCGATTAATTTTCAGGAAAGTCAACAACACGAGGTTACCTAGCTGGACCTCACCGGAGTGAGAGAGCTATCGCAGGCTTACCTTTCGACCAAAACGGCTTTCTTCCCGCTGACTTTTGAGTTGTTCCACACTATGTTTGGCAATGAAACCGTATTGGAATTTTGCTCATGGGACGTCGTCCTCCTCCGAAATGATGCGTGCAGCTGTTGTCGCCATTCCAACGTTTGTACGACCTTTCACATCTGCTGAATAGATATGAGCGAACGTGACGTCATTCAAGATTAATCCATTAAAGATTTTCAGGTTAGGGGTTTATAGTCAATTAGTTTTACTGCGCTTGCGCGGCAGCAGTGAACGCTACAACCACTTTTTTTTTTTTTTTAAATTTTGGTGTACGTGTCCATACCCCAAAAAAACCTACAACACGCAAATCTTTTTCACTTTATTGTTTAAAGTTAATAGAAAAACATTCTTCTGCTTTCTTTCACCTTCACGAAAAAAACACATTTAGATGAGGACAATGAGCACAAGCTTGTCGGGATGATTGACAGGACCATAAGAAAAGCCATTTCTTACGTGTTTGGGCAAAAGGTCCGTGCAGAAAATAAGTATAACGTGTGTATTGTGTACGCGTGCCACAGGTTTACTCGTATAGCTTCGTCTCCCTGAGGTGAGTTCGGGATACTTCGGGTTTGAGTGTGACGTCATCGTACGCGCAGCGACGCCCTGTTGTGACTCGTCCGTGAAAAGTCAATCAAACCTAAACCGTTATTGCTGACGTCATCGAGTGTCAGCGTATAAAAAAAAAAAAACACATGACGCAGAAATCCCCCTCACGCTCCTTTTCTGAGAGCGTCAAAATAACTTCTGGATAAAGCGTGTACATTCATGGATATACAGTAAAGATTTTCCAACCAATAAACAACACTGGCATTCATAACAGTGGTCACAAAAACCATTTGGAAGTCCTGCTACATGGCTGCGCTGCTTTAAAGGGTTCAAGGTGACGTCACTCAGACGACCTATTTTGCTTCAGGAGGTTCAGAAAAGGTATTGCTTTGTCGAACGCGGGACAAAACGTTTAAATACGACATATACACAAATGAAAGACCACGGAAAAGCCCTCAAAACACACACACAAAATCTGCAGAGTACAAAGATTTGAAAGCGACGCAATGCTTTGAGGGCCATAAATAAACAACAATGAAAGGTTTCAATTAGCTCAAGAGACGCACAGAGTGTCCCCCCCCAAAAATCTGCATAATCGTCTTTTGAATATTTTTGTTCTTTTAGAAACACCACCAGATGGCGCCAGTTTACAAAAGTCAAGTTTGTAAACCACTTGTAATGACTAATTTGTCCCTTTAGATGGCGGTGTTGCATCGCTTTGGATTTTCAATAGGCACCTCACATTTGAATGTGTATGTTTGCTAGAAACAGGATGTGTCGTGATCAAATGATTAGCAAACACCAAGTAAAACTGTCACAGATTTAAAATGACAATGATTAAGTGACAACGAATTGATTATCAAATTGATCGCAAAATACTTTTGATCGTCAATTGTTTTAAGACCTTACCTGACCTTCGTTGAGATGTGATTTAGTCAACCAATTGTCTCAATGCACCACTGTACTGAAATATTGAAGGGATGGACATTCAAAAGTTGATTTAAGGTTACATTAAGTTCACCTTTGAAGGTTCTAGTGCATTTCTGGCTTATCCTGACGTTTCGAGGAGTGCGTATATTTTGGGGGGACAAGAACAAAAAGGCGCACTGTAGCTTTTGGTTTGGGATAAATACTGTTGTCACAATCACAAAGTCTCTCCAGCTGTTTTTTCCTCTTGGTGGAAAATATAGAAATATTTGTCTTGAAAAAGGAATCCTCCAAAAGGTCACTTAAAAATGAGAGCGAGACAACTAGGACCAAAAAAAAGAAAAGACGTCCACAGACGGCGTGCTCTAGTCCAGGGGTCCTTGGAAGATGAGTCTGACAAAGCCGCGCTCGCCGCTCAGCTGGTGGGCGCAGAAGGGGCACGAGGCGTGGAAGGTGTGCGTGCCGTGGGGCAGCGGGATCTGACTCCAGAAGGCGGCCGTCTTCTCCGAGCAGACGTGGCCGCAGGGGCCGAAGGCGTGCGTGGGCGGCGCGGCGTCCACGTAGAATCCGGCCTCGCAGCCCAGCCACAGGGGCACGTAGGGCCCCTTGGCGCGGCACATGGGGCACTCGCGCTGCCGCCCGTCCCGTTCCTCGCAGCGGTTTCCCCAGTCGTGGTAGCCGTGCACGTGGCCGCAGCGCAGGTAGGCCCACGGCTGCTTCTCGTCCGGCGTGTCCTTGCGCCGCATGGAGGGGAAGGCCAGCGTGTTGAAGCCCACCGGGCACTGGGGTCGCGCCGCGTTGATCTCCTGCCGCAGGGCCTCCAGGTGCTTGAGGGTGGGCGTGCGCGACAGGCCCTCGGCCGTGCGCCACAGCAGCGTGGCGCCGCACAGGTCGATCAACGAGCCGTCCACCAGCTCTTGAGACTCCGTCTCCACCTGCACGCCACAAAACACACCTTTCTTCTCGTCACGCCCGAAGGGGTTTGCTGGGTGCCTTGCATCCGCTCACCATCTTTCCCCGCTGCTGGGCCGAGCGCGTCTCTCGCAGCGTGAAGACGTTCCCGCAGACGGAGATCTCCCGCCACACGCCGGGCCGGGAGTCCTGGCTGAAGCCGTGGCGGGGGTGCATCACCAGCACGCCGTTGGTGGTCAGGCCGTCCATCTGCCCGTCGGACGTCTTCCACTTAGCGGCCTTCTCCTGAATCCAAAAGAGCAAACTTTGCACTCGTTCGCCCACTTTGGATTTCCGGCGACGCGGCTCCTCACCCCGAGGAAGATGTTCTTGGACGAGTCGAAGCCGGCCGCGTAGATGCGGGCGGTGTAAGGCGGTGTGCGCTGACACATGATGCGGCAGGCGAAGCGTGAGATGGTGCTCTGGACGGTTTGCGTGTCGCCGTTGCTCTGGCTGCCCGCCACCGTGTCGGTCACCACAAAGTCTATTGGGCTCTCTGTGGAACGACCCACCTGCAGAAACAAGAACCAGGGTCCAACTGATGATTTTTATTTCTGCACTTTGCTTTTACTTTCAAGTATGGAATATTTGAGTTATCACCCGATACCGAGTACCGATACTTAATAACGGCCAACAGATTAGGCAGTTGTAATGAAAATGTGTTTTATTTCAATCACGTGTCCCGATATTTTTGTCCACATTGATTTCCTTGCGTGTTATCTTAAGAGAAAGTTATTCTTCACTGCACATTCAGACCAAAAAAAAAGAATCCATCAATTCCACGCTCATCTGTCATGCTTTGCTCTCCCGCCGGTTGCCCTGCAGCTTAACCTCTGACATCGCTGTGAATATTAAACACGTTTTGGAATTAAACTTGCATGCGCGGCGGCGGCTCCGGCAGAGAAGACGCTCGACCTATTTTTTCTTTTTTCTGGGCCGAGCGAGCGAGCGAGAGAGAGAAAGAAAAATAGACATCAAAGTCGCCTTGATCATTTCACGTCATTTTCGCTCCGTTAAGGCAGTCAAAGGAGGAAATGACTAAAAACTGAAAACAACAACGCTGTACAAGACTGACTGTACTCTTCCCAACATCACATAATAACCCCAACAATGAATCACGCTTATAAGTGTTTCACGCTGTTATCAAGGTGATGTTAAAAGGCACTTCCGACGGTGTTGACAACATTCCGGCGGAGGAGGATGAATTATTAATCATCTTGCATTCGGCATCATGAATAAAAGAGAACATTTCAAACAAACACGACACTACCTGGAACATATCGACATTGGCGTCGTGCGTGTACTCCACCACCACCGTCTGGGCTCTGGACAGCGTGTACGAGATGCTGTGCTGGTCTTTGTTGCTGATGGCCTGAAGGCAAGACAAAACACGGTGAAGGGGGCAAAAAAGCGAGGAGGGTCCGACAGTTGCTAAGGCAAAAGGAAGGTCAAGCCAGTTTGTATCGTGGCTTTGCCGTCCGGACAATCCAGCCAAATGGTTTTGAGACCACCCGTAAGGCAAGCACGCTTCCAGACATGTGAAACGACCCTTTGTGTGTGTGTGTGTGTGTGTGTGTGTGTGTGTGTGTTCACACCAAATATTGTATATTAGGCACAGATGTGATTATCCATTTATAAATGCTTTCTCTCTTATAAACATTTCCCAGTGTTCCATTTCAACATTTTCGTTTCACCTTAAGTAAACCCGCACTCAGTCTTGGACACACATTCAGACACTTTTGGATTTGTGTACGTGTGTGTTAATGTGTGACCTTGGCAGCCTGTGGGGAGCAGGCGATGTGAACCGTGCTGGGTTTGACGCCGTTGGCTTTCGGCCGTTTGCACAGGGCGAAGCGGCTTTTGCGTCGGCCTCGGTCGCCGTTGGGTAAAGAGCCATTGTACCTGCACACACACACACACACACACACACACACACATGCAACGGGTTCACATCCAATGGCTCTCAAAAGTGACATTTGTGTTTAAAACATGCGTGTGTGGACTTTCCCATATCATCAAGTCAGCCACATTTTGTTGTCTATATAAAAGCACACTTTTGTTATTTCTTTTTTTTCTTTCTTTGCCTTTACATCATCTTAAAGAAGTACACATTCAGGAGGGAAAAAAAAAAAAAAAAGGCAGAGTTGGGCTTTTAAAGCGACTGAATCGTCCCTTTGAGCGGCTTTTCCGAGGTTTGTTTTGACTCAAGTCCACATGCTCAGCTGGAAGTAGGGGAAAAAACCTTCACCACACCCTCGTCATCATCAACATCGTCAGCACGCAACAAAGTGGCGCCTCCGCGCCAACAATAACGTGGCCGCGCTTCCCGATAGGTTCGCTCACCTCATGCCAACCGAGAGCATTACAAACGTGTGTTGTTTAACAACACACAATGCACACACCTTGATTACTTGCCTGTTTGGTTGCTGACTCAAACTTTGCCGGTCTAAAGCGGTGTTGACGCGCAGATCACCGTGGAAAATTTTCTTCAGTGGAAAAAGCAGTAAAATGCGTCTGGCTCTCAAAGCTTTTCCACTTTGCTTGGCTGGGTTTTTTTCTTTTCAAACCACTGTTGCTTTTTTTGTATTCTGGGTCAGGCGGACATTTCGAAAAGGGTCGGTAGCATCGCGTATGACCAAAGAACTAAATTAATAAAATAAGAAAATAATAAAATATAGAAAAGTGTTTAGGGTTGTGCGTAAACTGGCCCTGTCGCCATGGCAATGCGCTTACACTTCCCAAACACTGAGCGGGGTTACTCAGTCAGAAAGCCCCCGGACCCCGCTGGACGTGTTCTCGCTCAACGGACAAAAACACGGATGCTTCCTGACACGCCGTGGTTTGGGCGGATTCCTGCAAAACGTGCTCCATGTGTGCTCACTTCCTGCGTGGTGTTGAAACACACAGCCGCTAATGACAACAGCTGCCTTGTTGTCACTTTCGAATTTTGGTCACAACATGTTGCAGCGTCTATTATTTTCCCTCTAAAGTTCTAGGAGGCCTTTTTTTTTTCAGATTGTGGAGCCCTGGCGATCCGGAGCATTGAACTGTCGTGATTGGGTGTAATCGGGGCTGCTTACCCGAGCACGATGAGCTCTCCATATTTGACTGGCACTTTGATGGAAGTGGTGCAGATGTTCTCCTGCTCGGGGGAGTACATCGGGCTCGGCTGATGGATGGATGGACGTCCGGGTGGGCTGCGGCGGGGGAAGCGGGACAGGGATTTTGGGGTGGTGGTGCTGAGCTGAGTGGAACACAGGGGTGGGAAAGGAGGAGGAGGAAGGGGGGAGGGTCAGCTGAGCCTCAACTCCAGCCTCTCATGCTTCAGCCGTCCGTCAGTCCTCCCCTGGAAGAGAAGCGAGGACGTTAGCAAGAAAACAGTCAAACTGAGTCCGGTTTGTTTTTGTCTGTGACTTTGACACAATTCCACCTTCACACTCCAAACGCAGCGGCGCCTTGACTTGGATTCGAGATGAATTAATAAACACCTGCGTGCAGACTGAGAGAAGCGCGTCTCGACTCCCTTGACTCCTAGCGTGCGAACATGGCGTGCGAACAAGAGATCTATATTCGGCGTCAATTATAAATGGATCAATGGCATGTGATGCGGCGAAGGGAGGTGAAGAACCACTCGTTCCTCAGTCTGCTCTAATGATGATAGTTTAGAAGAAGACGGTGTTTGGGAATCGGCACAAAATAGCGTTAATTATATGAGTGCAGGTTGTGCGGGCACGTGCTTGTGCGTGCGCACACTCTTGACCTCGTTGTGACACGCAGCTTGCTGCTTAGTGACACACACACACACACACACACACACACACAAAGAGACAGAGGAGTGAGATCAGCTAGTTGATGACAGTCACAAAAGCCACTTCACACACGCCAAGGCGACACTTTGGAGCTTCACTCTAGTTTTAGCTTATTATATGTATTTTATATTTGACCGACTATTTTCAATCCTATACTTAGCTTCCCGTGAGGAGAAACACACATGACCTTACAACCACAAGAAACAGGAAGTGCACGGTCAACGAAAATGTCGCCCACTGTGTAACTTTTGATTGTTTGTGAAGATGCACAAATAAAAAGAATAGAGAAAAATGCTCAACTTTCTTTTGTCCAAGTCTGGAATTCTATGTACCACTTTGGCCCGTGTCCTGTTCTGGAAAGCTGATTAAAGTCTTTTAAAGCCTTCAAGGAAACGCTTCTAGCACAGCTGATCAACTCAAGACACGTGTTTGTGTTTTGTTTTTTTCACACACAGTTCACTTGTTGATTGGATTAAGAAATTTATAGCCTGATCATTTATACTAGGTGGGTCAAATAAAACAGTAATTCCTGACTGTTGTGTTTCCTTCTCGGCATAAAAAGGAAGTGCTTAATTCCACGGCGACAGGAGCCAACCATTTCAAGATAACACAGTATTCCGGACAAATCATTATGTTTTGGTTTTCTTTTTTTAAAAAAAAAAGGACGTGGCACTCACAGACGTCAAAGTTCTGACCGAAAGAGGGGAAACATCCCATTAATGCTTTCCAGACACAGACGACGATAAAAGTCCGAGAGGAGTCCTGAGGACAGCGGAAAATGGCCAACGAAGCTAGAATGCGGGAAATTAATGTCGCGAGAATCACAGCGGTCAGACAGATAAGACAGAATTATCAATACCGGACAGACGAAGCACATCCGGGAATTGGGAGCTTGAATCTTGGGGGAAGGGGATGGAGAATAATGGAGTAGATGATGAGATCAATGTGGAAAAATAGAAAGATTGAAGAAAAAGACAATCACATAGCGCCAAAGACGTGGTGCAAATTTATGGTTAGTGGAAGAAGAAATGTCCCAATACTTATGTCCAGGAAATGCTTGGAGCCAGACGGGCTAAAGTGACCATGCACACAGGAAGTCCCAATTCCCCGGCCCACTCGCAGACACGTCTTTCATGCTCTTTTTGTTTCCTGCAGCGGACTGAACTTTTCTTTCCGGGGACTCTCCCCCCCCCCGCCGCCACACCCCGATGTACTTGACTTACAAGCGTTGCCACAACAATGCTCGTCGGCTCTAAACAGCGAGGCACGAAATATGCGGCGGAGGTCAGCACGGGGACGTTTGGAACAGGGTGTGGAATGTAAACGCGGTTGAAAACACGTGTGGACGCAGGCGAGGGAGGACCACCAAGTGTTGCGTGGCCAAGACCGACCGCACCTGTCTGATCGATTTCAGACTTTTGTTTACTTATTATTTTTAATGATTCGTTTCATTTCTAAACAATGTGAAATACATTGGTTTGGCGGCTTGTTACTAGGCAGACTTCACAGGGCTCAATCAAAATTGGGCTATTTAAAAAAAAAAAAAAAAAAAGCTCAAATGCCAAAATTGCTGATTCGCCACAGTAGTATAGGTTTCAAACATCGGCTGATTTTTTCGGAGTGAAATGTTTACGATTTATTGTTTTTGTCTTATTCTGTAATATATATCTTAATGAGTAAAAAAAAAAAAAAAAAGGGACTATTTTTTTTGGCAATTTGAAAAGAGCTAATATTGGCTGGCCAGCTAAATAATCGGTCAAACCTATTGATCTTTTTAATTTAAATGAACAAAACGAACTTTCAATGAATCCAACGCGGCGCCGTCTATTCCGAGGAAACACAATATCTGGCAAATACTCACATATGGTTTATTTGTGTCCTCAGAGGTGGGACGGAGGCATGGAATTGAGTAGACGCCTTTATTTATTCAGGCGCAGGCATGCGGGCGGCCTCGTGCGACGTTCCCCGAGAGCGTCAGCGCGAGGGCGGGCTGATGACACGCGGGGCCAACGGGCCACTTAGTGCCTCATCAAAGATTCAAGCCGGCCACAGGACAACAAACAGCAACAGGATCCAAAGCAGCCACACAAAAACAACCCACTGCGATAAACACAAACAGAAGACTCATGTCAATACTCCGTCTTCATGATGCAACAACATAAGTGTGTGTTGTTGTTGTTGAGGTCAGCGTGCGTCAACATGTCGGGTGATTTAACGACGACGCTTTCCGGCAGGCTGTGCACTCCAAATGTTTCCCACCACGCTTCCTTCTAATGAGGGAATACATTTACCATCTTTTTCACAATTGAAAAAGTTTGCCTGAATTATTCGATTGAAACTTTTGTGTTGTCGTTGAATTTTCCAACGTGAGCAAAGTGGCGTCGAGGTGTCGGAGGAACACGACTCAAGCGAATGATCTCATAACGTAGAATAGATGTGGGTGACCCGCCCAAAAATTCCAAAAGGTAAAGTGGAGGAATTTCCATTTTATCACCGTAGTATGTTCTCAGACGTGTTGGGAAATGTACCGTAATTTTCGGACTATAAATCGCACCGGAGTATAAGTTGCACCAGCCATAAAATGCCCAAAAAAGTGAAAAAAAAACCCATATATATGTATATAAGTCGCTCCTGAGTATAAGTCGCCCCCCCCACCCAAACTATGAAAAAAAACGCGACTTATAGTCTGAAAATTACGGTAAAGGTTTTTTGGCAATATAGGAGAATTTAACAAGCTAGTATATTGAACAAATTTTCTTTTCTTTTGCATATACGAAAGGCCTCTAATATTGCTTACAAATCTGAATAAAATCAAAGATGGGAAAAAAAAAACAGATTTTTTTTTTTTAAATTTATTTTTTGATGTTGAAATCAGGCCGCCAAAACGCGCCCACCATCTGACCCACTTTCCGGGATAGATGTAATCTGCTTCCGCTAACTTTCAGGCTGCTCACCGGCGCTTCACACAAACCCACCATCTGTTAGCAGTATGTTGTTTCTTAATTAAAAACAACATTAACGAGTGAGGTTGCGAAAAAAACATTGTTGCAGATGTGGCTCATATTGGTTACAATTATGCGGGATTGGTTTTTTTTTTAACTACTGCGGACATGTCGTATCACGAGAACGGCGTACGACATTCCAGTCTGACCTTCATCCATTCCTTCATAAACAACAATAAGGCAACATCCCGCTGAGACCGTGTGTGTGTTTGAGTCTCCATTAAGACATCAGACTATCTGCCCGCTTCCCTTTTGACACCATCAACTCGGGTTACCTCGCTGAAATTGAGACGCTGACGTCGGGAACGGTGGAAGAGGAGTACATTGTTAAACGTCCTCTACTACTCTGCAGAACACTCTGGAGGTAATAGACAGCGGAATTGCTTTTGGGAGGACTTTAGACACACTCAACTAATTCTGCCCAACAATGGTATGACCCACAGGACATCTACCATTGTTGTTTGAAGGTGCCAATCATTTCATATGGCTCCCGGGGATGAATTAGGAATCCCGCTTTTATCCGGCCATCTTCAATTCTACAGTAGGAGCCTGCTGAATGTCCTGATTCAACCCATGCAATAAGGCCCCCGGGGCGGGGGGCTGCAACAGATGGGAAAGAAAGACAGACTGGAGGATGGGGATGATCTCGAGATAGTCCAGGCTAAATGATGGCAGGTCATGAAGGTTTCAAATTCAAATGATGGTGAGATTTGAAAACGATTAGTGGAGGCTGTCGTCTAACTCACCTTTCTGAACCAGTTTCTGCACATTTTGCCTGTGATGATTTTAAACTTCATGCATTAGGCTTTTTAGACAACTTTTTAGACAGCACACACACGCACACACACACACACACACACACAGCTTTCCTTCTTGCTGTCTTCCTTATCAGGCAATGTTTGCTGCCTGGTGACAGGTCAGCATGCATACTGGAAAGAGGAGGTGATGGAAAGTAACACAAGCCGGGCGTACATACAAAGGCGATACATAAATCAAACTTATTAGCAGTGACACACATAATCAAGCAGGAAATGAGCACAAAGAAAGATTCCCCCACCATTGCCCCCAACCCCCCCAGTCGTAACTCACAGCTGGGAGCACCACTAAAAACAAGCTGGCCCTGTGGTACTAGGACGACTGTTAGCCTCTAAAGGAGCTTAAGGACGCTAAGCGAGCGTGTGAAGGACTCACCGTGGGTTCAATGACGGCTTTATTTCCAGCGTCTCTGGCTTGCTCTGCTGCCGGCCGGATTTGAGCTCCACTGCCACCGCCGCCAATGGCAACTTAGCAGGCTAGCTCACCGGCACGTGAAGAAGATGCTAGGTAAAAATGGAATAATTCTCTCTTCATGAATAAAGGTGGAAAATGTCCAAATGAAGCTTGAAGGGGGGGTCGTTGAGGAGTGTGGCTAGCGAGGAGGAGAATATCCAGTGAGCGTGAGTGGAGGCTTGGGTTTGAATGACAGGCTCTCCTTTGTTGTGAGCTTTCCAACGTAAACACACAGTGACCCCGCATCCACACATCCACACATCCCGGGGCGACAGCCAGCCGCGAGTCGGAGGAGGCGTGAACGAGCGATGAGAAAGAACAGGTGACGTCACCGCAGAGCATGCTGGGAAGTGTAGTTGTTCCGCTCGCCCGTTTGCCATAAGAT
This sequence comes from Syngnathus typhle, assembly GCF_033458585.1. Lineage (NCBI taxonomy): Eukaryota > Metazoa > Chordata > Actinopteri > Syngnathiformes > Syngnathidae > Syngnathus > Syngnathus typhle. The sequence goes on from NC_083745.1 coordinate 3,023,839, forward strand.
GCTGTCGCTCACTTATATGCTGTACTGACCGCGAACTAAAATAAAAATAGTTTTAAAAACGACACCAGTTAAGAAACGAAACGATTTCTGTGAGTTTTGTGATGTTTTATTTGAAGGAGGAGGAGTAAGCAACGGTCCCACGTCGATGCAAAGGCAACGTAAAGTAAAAAATAATAATACTGCGTGACCATGAATTTATTGCTATGTCGTATGTTTTTCGCCATATTTGAGACAAACTCGTTAAATCACTTGCGTTAATAAAATGACCCATGTAAAAAAAAAGCATGCTTTCTGCAGGAGCTGCAGACATGCATGCACAAACTCTTATATAATCCTTGCACAAGCTGAAGTGTGTGTGTGTGTGTGTGTGTGTGTGTGTGTGTGTGTGTGTGTGTGTGTGTGTGTGTGTGTGTGTGTGTGTGTGTGTACGTCGCCATGGTTTCAAGAGCAAACAACTCCAGTTGGCATTTCCAAGTAGCAAAACCGGGAGCAGCGGACACACCTTCCTTTGATTTGTGGTGATGGATGTTCATGTCACTCTTTGTGGAGCCAATGAGCTGCACGCCCATGTGAAGCTTTCAAGAGAAGCTTTTTTAACCAGGCATGACACTGCAACCTTGCTGGTAATGGTTGCATAGTTTACCTACTCACACAGAGCAAGAACTGTAGATTCAGAATTTAAAATGGGATTGAGGAAGTCCTTTGGCATATTTTACACTCAATATATATATATTTTTTGGGCCCAAAGTATTGTATCGACACTCTCTGTGAGTACCCGATACCTTAAAATAAGGCTGGCATTGGCCCGATACTGAGGACGGATGTTTCCCAGTTGGCCACGTCGTCTCTCAGACGAGACGACGAGACACTGAGACACCAAGTCTTGGTCAGGCGTCGAAGCGGACACTGCTTCGACTTCCCAAATAGAATAAACCGTCTTTTCATGATGTCAGCGACATCCATCAAAAGCGTCTGTCACGAGGACTTGGAGGCCTAGGGTACTTGAACCCAAGCCAGGCTGTTCTTGTCGTGCTTGTTGTTGTTGTGCGATAAGAGCAAAACATAGCAACAGCTGGCCTGCTGATGTGTGTGTCTGTGTGCGTGTGTGTGTGTGTTTGAAACATGCAATGCTGGTGCATAGTCAACTATTAAATAACAGCACTGTCCCGTGTTAGAGGGGCCGAGGCGAGCACTGTTGTCGTGCTACCATGGCGACGGTAACCATGCTGGCCAATGTTTACACAATGTTTAGCATATCACACAAAGCAGCAGCAGCAGCAGTAATTGTGCGCGCTGGCTTTTTACACGTTGATCTCAACACAATGTTAGATGAAGTCTTTAGAATTCACTCCACATGTGTTGAGGAGTGAAAAAAAACGGGAGCGTAACTTATCCCGGGACGTAAATAGTCCCAAAATGACGCTTCTCAGTCTGCTTCAAGGTCTATTTCTTATTTTAAGATTTAATCCCCGAAGGTGGAATGAGGACTCGTCCAACCGCCTGGCATAATCTGCATTTCGGGTATTAATAGTCTTTTCTAGAAGTAGGAGAGGAGATGTACGCCTGCACAATATCAAAATTAAGAGGCAAAGCATGGTAGCTATTTTTTATAGATGAGTTTATACACAAGATAATGCAATGTGTTTCACAGTTACAACACATTTAAAGTCCACGATTAAAGTCAAAAGGACATTTTGAAACATAGATGCTACTCACTAGCCCATCTATGGCATTTCACAATATGTTTTAGCATTAAGCTAGTAGCGGTTATATTGCAATTTTATGTTGTCAATCCGCAACATGATTTAAGGAATTAAGTACAATTGTGTAAAATGAAATAAAATAAAGTAGAATAAGTTTGAATATTGGATTACTGCCAAATACTTCATTTGAAATTGAAAACTTTGAAAATTACTTTTAGTGCTAGCTTGCGTGTACAATGGTGTTATCTAATAGTGTTTGTGTGTGTGTGTACCTATTACATAAATGTACCTTTCCATTTCTGTTTTCTTTAACCAAAATAAATAAATAAAGTCAAGCATGGGAAAATGTATTCTGTGTAATTAGCGACATGCTGCAAAGATGATGAGAGGAAATGTGAAGCAGATGTCGTTGCTATTAAACTGGCGAAAAGTCAGCAACACATTTGTGTGCGTGTGTTTGTGTGTCGGAATATTCCTGTCATTGACAGCAACATCTGGAAGCGTTTCATCAATTAGTGCTCGGCTACCATGTTTGACTCATCCTGTCGCCTTTTAATGGCAAAACATACAACAAATACAACCTAAGCACTCGGTTAGTCCGCGTGCGTGTGTGTGTGTGCATGACTTCATCACATCTGCTCTAATGAAGTGTAATGTGATCAATGAGCGACCACCGCACGCTTGCTAACGACTATTTGGGACGATGTTATTTCCCCATCAGTGATGATCAGCCTCACTATGATAAATCAAAAATAACACACACACACTGAGCTCAAACTAGTCAGTCAGGTGACATTCCAGAGGCGGTTGGCTGATTATCATCAATGCGGTTGTCATGGCGACAAGGTACACAAGTGATGCAAGGGCATGATGTCACCGGGCCCGTCTGTCAACGATGGCGGAAGAGGAGGCCTGAAGCTGTTTCTGGTCGCCACGGGAACTGTCGGCGGGAGCTTTGAGGGTCTTTAAATGTGGCACAAGGCAAGATTCGTCATCGTCCTCATTTTATAACCTGGGAGCACATGAAGGGAGCCCAAGTGTGGCCTTCTCGGCATTTACAAGTTGAATATTTCTTCCCTGAAGCTGTATTAATTTATCCTCGGCTGTCTTTTCTCTTTATTTTATGTTACACTTGTCTGAACTAGTTCCAGGATGTTTATGTGGATGTCAACTTTTTTTATCCAATCAGATTTCAGCCTCTATCTGTTACTATGTCAATCTAATCAGACTCAGGGCCGTTATTTGTCATGTCATTAAATAAATATTGGTAATTGCTAATGTCACTATACGTCGCTGCCATAGATAGATGAACAAAGATACATTATTAGAAGTAAATACATTTTCTCACTAATTACTAAGTCAAATTGGATCATTTACTTAAGAGCGGTTGGGAATCGTACAGTTGACATTGTCCTCAATAAGTAGTCTCAGTGTCACGCTATAAGAACACGCTTATGTAACGTGCACGTGTGTGTGTGTCTGTGTACATGATGCGTCGCCTTGCCGGTGAGGCGTAGGTCTGGGGCAAGGCCAGCATGAGGTAGGGGCCGAACGATACCTGACATGGCTGGCATGTTGTGTAACATAAAACATTGTAGCTACAAGCTCTCCTCTCACAACATTTTTAGAGTCATATTTTCAAGCGCAAAATCACATTTTTTTTAATCTAGAATGAATTAAGATTTTTTTTCCCCCATATTCGTTTTAGAATAAAGTTGCTCAACTTTATGGACTTGAAGTAAACTTCAGAAGTTGAAGTAAAAAGTGTCTGCTGCACTCCGTGAACTCCAAAGTGCGGACGCGCCTGTTGGTGTACAGACAGCCGCGGGTCTCCCGTGACAACCGGCAAAAATAGAGGCCACGAGAACGACCGCTCCGTTGCCACAGCAATGGAGTATGTTGTCGTGGCCATGTGGTCCACGCGGGAAATTGATTTATGGGGTGTACGGACGAGCGCTTTGGACTTGGGGCACCTTCATTAAAGGCCTAAAATAATCCAGTTTCAAAGGTTTCAAAATCAAAACGCACATGATCATTGTAATAACAATAAACAGAAACAGACTGAAAAAAAAACTAGTTATTACAAATACATTGAGACGAGGCACACCTGAACAAGACGTGAGAGTCTGGAAGGAGCTGATTGGGTTGTTTTTTTCATGACATTTTGAACGAGCACGTTTTGCGAAACGTCTCAGGACACCATTTGAAGGTGGGTAAGAATTAATTGCATTTGTAAATCATCCGCGTAAAATGCGTCAGGATATTTGACGAGGTTGTAAAAATGCTAATGAAGCGGCTGGGTAATAAAGCTTTTTTTTTTTTAAGTATTAACCTTCAACACACTGTGAGAAGCCTTTTTTCAACCAAAACAACAAAATAATTAAGTGGAAAAGGTTCAGTGTGTGGGTCAGTCATTTTTTTTTAGTATGAACTTATCTAATTAATCAAAAGTAATGTATTTTTTTTTTCAACAATAACGCAACCTACTTTTTTTTTTTCTAAATCCTCCAGAATTAGTATTCCTCACCTTTTCAAATTCTATTATGACAAAAACAGGCCACTGTTGAAGAAATATACAGTGATGGCCCGCCCTCTACTGGTAGTATCACGAATTACATTACACAGAGTCTAACGTAAGAAAAATATCCCCCAAAACCTTAAAAAAAAAACATAGGTATCATTTGATCTTTTATAATTTTATTGACCGCTGAGTAAAAGATCCATCATACAAACAATACCAAGTGTGACATGATGATGTCACGTGAGCGCTGAAGCGGTCAGCTGACCTATGAGTGGCGTCCACTCTGTCCAGCAAAGTGGAATTACAGCATAAAAAAAATAACACAGTCACGTAAACAAAAATAATACACAATATAACGTCACATTTTTTTTCCATCATAAAGTTCACTTGAAAAAAATACTGCATGAACAGAGGCTTACGTCCCACACGTAGGGTCAGCAAATATTTATCCATTGTGGAGTGTTTAGTTTGCCTCTGTACTCTATGACAATACACGTAAAATATTATTTAACAGATAGGTTAAAATATGTATACAAGATAAAAAATAGTTTATCTTGACAATAAAATAAAAGTTCAGTCTTCTTAGTTTGGTTCTTCATATCTTGACCAGTTATTTGACAAAGTAAAATGCAAATGCGTCTAGTATATAACAGTGTTTATTTTAAACTTTTATTTTATTGTCCGTAATAGCCAGTTGTTTGATACGTAAATACTTTGGCCAGCCCTGATGTAAAAGCTTTCACATACACAATACAATGTCCTTTTCTATGGGCAGCACATGCAGGCATTCTTCGTGCGTATGTGTATGTGTGTGTTTACTTCCTGAATTTCAAAATAAGAGTTGCCACAATGATGAAGAACGTGTTCCAGCCCAGAGTGACGACGAAGCCTCTCCAAACCATCATGTGAGTCAGATCCCAACCTGAAGGACACAAAATGTTTATCTAAGCATTTTAATACGATTCAATATTTATTATTATTTATATATGTGTGTACCTCTGTACATGATGCATCGCAATGCTTGTGAGGCGTAGGTTTGGGGCAGGGCCAAGCTGAGGTAGCGTAGAGGGTAGGGGATACATTCCACAGGCCAGATGATGCCTGATATGACATCATATCACGTCAAATTCAACATTGAATATGAAATAGTCGACTGCCTTACCGCTCATGATGAGGTTAGGGTAGAAGAGTCCGAGCGCGGCCTGATTGGCGTTCTGCTCGTCATCGATGGCGGCCGAGATGACCAGGCCGAAGGAGATGCCGGTGATGCCCTGCAGTATGATCAGCAACACGATGAGAACCAGGGAGCCTTCGTTTGGCATCTGCGCACAAACACAAGAAGCAAACTCATTTTTACACACTGATAAATATAAAATATGTGTTCGTTATCTGGCACCTTGAAGACGAGCAGGACAAAGAGCAACATGAGGATGATCTGGACGCTGATGACGAGCAACTGAGAGAAAAGGTGAGCCAGCATTGTCTCCATTGAGCTCACACCTGAACACAAATGATTAGAGAATTCAATCCAATTGCCAAAATGTCAACAATGTCATAAGCGTATTTAAATGTAATCGATTGACAGTGGAAGTTGTCACCTGCAACCCAGCATCGGTCTAGAAGACCCTCTTTCCTCTCCAGGACAAAGGAGAGGGCGGTCAGGCCCAAGGCCAAGTAGAAGGCGATGCTGGACGACAACAACAAGTTCAATTTTGTGCTCTCCATTTTGTGTGTCCCTCCTTCATAACTGACCTGAGAACAGCGCCCGGCATGACGAATGTAGTAAAGTCTGTGTTCTGTTTGCCATAAATGGCTTCTTCAAACTACACAACGGAGAAAATTGGTGTTAGAAAATATGATATGGAAGTACTACTACACTATGCGATATTGTTTTGTTCACCTTTATGGGCAAGGCATACTTGTAGGACATGTCGCCTAGCTTGCTCTTCACAAACGCCTGGACAGGAAACAAGAAAAAAATGAAATAAGGGCGAAGAGTAGCACCCTCTACTGGACAAAATAATAATTGAAAATGGAACCCCAATAGTAGATTGCAAGGCTATTGTTTTTTTTTTTTTACACGAGAGTGTCTATTTATTTTCATTGATTGTCAAATGAGAACATTTTATAACTTCTTTTGAACAAGTATCCTCACCTGGAAGGCGTCGTACAACTTTTGCTGCAGCATCAAGGCGATTTGTTTGTCTGGAAAAACAAAATGACTTGTTTGGAACATTGAAGGTAGCGTCATAACAGTTGGAGCAAATAAGGAGCCATCGACTTACTAGTCTGGTCCAGCCAGACATGCACTGACCCTTCATCTATCACCGCCTTGGACACATTCTTCAGTAACATCCTGGAAGAGCAACAATGTAGATGTATATGGAGGATAGAAAAAGTCCACACACCCTTAAATGCAAGGTAGTATAAAAGAAGATGAAACCAAAACCCATTTTTATCTTTTTTAATTGTTGTGCCAGAGAGGAAGTATGGTTGCACAAGTCTACACACCCTCCAAAAAAATCATTACTGTTCATCATTTTTTTGCTTTGTCGTTTTTTAGCTGCCTTCTCTTTCAATTTTATACCTAACAAAGGTGATTAATAATTAAAAGTCCCAAGAAAAGGGAACGCCTTCTTGTTAAATTGCAACTTTGTAGTTTCTTCATTGTCTTCTCACTTAACATTAGCTTCCTTATTACTTGTGCCAAGCCCTCAATTAAATCCAGGAACTATTTGGATTCTGTAGCTGTACACGAAAATAACCTTTCGAGCAACTTCACCTATTGGTTCACGCTACACGTAAAGCATGCGCTGCGATCGTTGCCAAATACCGTGCCAACGTAACGAATCCGCCCTGCAGCTAAAAAACGTGTGACACTTCAAGTATTTTTCAACGGGGGCGTTGTCTGCTGTGGCTTTTTCGTGACGCACAAGATCTCAGGTAAACAACAGCATGACATGGCAAAATGCTGAGTCAAGGTGTTTTTTTGTTGTTGCCGTGGCTAACGCATGTACCGTATTTTCCGGACTATAAGGGGCACCTAAAAACCTAAGATTTTCTCAAAAGCCGTTAGTGCGCCTTATAGTCCGGTGCGCCTTATATATGGACCAAATTCCTAAATTTAAACTGGCCCGAAGCATTGTGTCATGAAATCAATCATGAGTGGCCCGCTGAAGACTATGAATCATGAATCAAAAAGACTATGGATCATTTTTTTGTGATTATAAAGTAATTTGTTGCATCTGAAGTTGAGATAAAAAAGATAAAATGGAGAATGATTTGATTTGGATTAAAAATCTGACATGATGCATTAATGGTATAGTCCGGTGCGCCTTATATAAGGACAAAGTTTTAAAATGGGCCATTCATTGAAGGTGCGCCTTATAGTCCGCTGCGCCTTATAGTCCGGAAAATACGGTACTCAAAAAAGCCTCGTTATACAGTACAAGACTGGCAACGATGGCAAATGGCAACAACTCGAATCATTTTGCATTAATATGATACCGATTTGAATCAGTGTGTATGTAGAGTCCAGATGGCCTGTGTACCTATTAAATAGGGAGCTGCTGAAGTCCTTGCCAAAGCCGATGACGGCCCAGTACTTTCCTTCATGGATCCCTTTAAAAGCCTCCGCATAAGATAAGTTGACCTGTCCAATTACAAAATAGCACATTCGACACCATACGCACAATTTGCTACTTCATTGCAGTTATCGCAAATGTAGTTGCGTGAAAAAAAGTACGTTAAAAAAAAATCGGGTAGGAATTACTACCTGCTTCATACTGTCATTGTCCAAGAAAGAAAGCAGCGAGTGGCTGAAAGCAAGCGGGGAGGTCTCGTTGTTGACCACGGCAACTTGGATGCCCTTGGCGTCTCCGCCGACGCACAAGCAGATGAGCGACATCTGGATGACGGGAAGCAGGAACTGGAAACACAAGGAGCTGCAAAAGACGACATCGTCAGAAATGACCACGAACGTTCCGATTTTTTTACGCTGGTCGACGTACCCTGGCATCCTCCTCATTCGGAGCAGGGTTTTAATGGTGAGGGCGACAATGTTCCTCCACTTGGGAATCACGTGTCGGACCCGCACCTTCCAGTCCACTGTGGAATCACAATCACTCACCAATAAGAATTAATTTTCACTGTAACCAAATCACATAACTTTGCCGGCTAGCTTTATGCTAACACCCAATGAAAAACGCCATAGGCAGGCTAACAAAACTAGCATCGTTCCCCCCGCAACCTGAATGGCTGACGATTTCCCCGGTGCTTTTGGGCACGTTGGCAAGGATGGGTCTACTCTCGTCCCGCCCACTTTCAAATGATTGGCTGTTCCCCAACACGTCGTCTTGGGTACCGGAGACTCGCTTAATGCACATCTGGTCTGAAGTCTCGCATAGCTGCAGGAAGGCATGCTCCAGAGTCTAAAGTAGGGAACACACAATGGACTAGGTTTCAACCCTACTATAAACCAAAAGAGTCACACTTGCAACTCACAGTAGAGCTTTGCAGCTTCATGACAGCTTCAGGAGTTCCCTCAGCTAACAAGCAGCCGTTCCTCATCAGGCCCACCTTGATGGGGGCAACAAAAGTTAAGTAAGCTAGCTTCATGCTAACAAACAATGCAAAATGTCATAGACGGGCTGGTGAAACTAGCATTGTTGTACGTGTAAAACGAGAAATATTTGAACACCAAAGGTGAAGCAACAAAGACAGACAATATAACAATACACACAGCTATATTTTCTGTATACTCGGAAATAAACACCTATCATTACCGCGGCTTATTGACTCACTTTATTTTGCATTTCTCATGCGTCCAATTTGTAGGTGGCAGTTTTGCTCGCAGCCAATCAGGTGCAGAGCACATGTATGACTATGCAAGAATGTTTCGACCAACTTCCTTTTAGTAAGCACTTTACTGACACTCATGCATGTGTTAAATCAGAAAATGAATCCCAGCCACCTGACTGGTTTGACCAGAGAACTCGTGCTTCTTTGTTTGCAAAGAGCCATCTTTTTTTTTTTTTCTTCGTGCGTGACTGCAAAGACGCAATCGCATTAATTATAAAATGTAACTGCATGCTAGAGTGTGCCGTGCTATTTCATCATTCTGCAAATAATTTCTCTTCATTGTTTAAAACAACGTAGACCACCAACAAGCTCAAACAATCGTTAAGTAGGTTCCTATGTTATTTCCGACTTAATCTTTCGGAACCGCCTGAACCGAAAACAGAGACGATTACAAATGGGGATTCATACATAGAATTTAAAATTGGGATTTCATATATAAAGGAGATTAACAATGTGAACACTTCATGTGAAACAACGTATTTACTGGTCCACAAAGGGGATTATTCACAATGTCTGCATGCTAAGCTAATTAGCATTACAAGACAAATGAAGTCTTTTTTTTTAAGGTAAACGAGACTCGATTCCCTCACCACATTGGCTTGTCTGGCTTCCTCGATGTAGTGCGTGGTGATGATGACCGACACATTACCCGTCTTCACGATGTCCACCAGATGTTGCCAAATCCTGGAAACATCAAGTTACAATTTGAAAGTGGGTAGACAAGACAGATAGAAAGATGCAGAGCCAGTTGGATCGACGGATAAACGATCCAAATTCATGTCCATTTTTATTAGCTGCTCCACTTCACAGTGGTGCCTCAATTACCGTAATTTTCGGACTATAAGTCGCACCGGAGTATAAATCGCCCCCCCCCACCCAAACTATGAAAAAAAACGCGACTTATAGTCCGAAAATTACGGTAGTTGCTCGCTATCTTGTAAAAAGACACGTTGTACTCGGGTGATGAATAATCACTGATGAATATTTCAACTAGTGCGCTACATTTAGCTAGGGGCACATGTCAGGTTTCATGTTTCCTTTTCTTTCGGTCACAGAAGCGACAAGGAACTAATTGTACTACGCTTACGCGGAGCTTCATTTCTCCTGCGGGCGTCGACTTACACGAGTGCTTGCGTCCAAGAATTGCAAACAGATGAGTGGCACTTAGAATGTAGAGAAGAGGTTGCAGACAAAGTCATTTGAACATACTTGGCCCTGAGCACTGGGTCCACTCCCACCGTGGGTTCATCAAGAATGAGCAGCTCAGGATTCTGGAGCAGCGCCGCCGCCAAAGATACCCTCCGCTTCTGGCCGCCACTGCAACAACACAGAATTTTTTTTTTTTATGCACAATTTTTTATACATAAGTCATATATGTCCTCTTAGAAGCCATTAAAAAAATAAAAGATTATAAGCAACCTAACTTACTTAACATGACTGCAACTGTAACATTACATGGGACATGAATATTACATGAGGCGCTAATGAAGCTGCTTTCAGCGGCCTCTTTGGAGAACAATGTTCTTCTGAAAGCTACCCAGAGCAATAGGAGGCCGTTAAGAGCATTAGGTCAATATGTATACTGTAGACGTTCATCTGCACCTTATACTTCACTTCCTGTTTAGTGTACAGTGTTACCTCGACTTTTTTTTCTCTTTTTTTAAAAAGATTATATTTTTAGAGGGTATAATATTGTAAAGGCTATTTTTCTTATTACAAAAGACGTGTTTTATGCTGGGCTGGAACGGATTAATGGCATTTCCATTCATTTCAATGAGGAAAGATACTTTGAGATGTATTATTTACCTGAGATTGCGAACCAGCCGGTCCTTCTGGGGCAGATCCAAGAACTCAATGAGAAAATCAATGCGGGCCTGGATTTCCCTCAGAGTCAGCCCGTGGATTCGTCCGTAGAAGGTGAGCGTGTTGCTGATGGTGAACTCGTTGTACAAAGCCAGCTCCTGGGTGAAGCAGCATGTGACTCATAATGCATTTGTAGTAATGAAGCAGGTGTAAAGATGGCTTACTTGGGGCATGTAGCCCACCATCCTGCCCGGCACGCCGTGGCCGGGGAACGCAGGCGGCTTCCCCAACACGCTGATGTAACCCCGGGAGAGGCTCAGAGTTCCCACGATGCATTTTAGCATGGTGGTCTTGCCGCAGCCGCTGGGGCCCAGGAGGCTGTATCTGCCAGGGGAGAATAAAATCCAACATTCCCAAAATGTCCATGTTCATAGATGACATCTGAAGTTGGTTTTTCTTTCGATTGCTTTGAGAGCGTGGGTGATTTTGTAAGAAAAACATGATGGCAACCAAGATAAAATAACAACATCTGTCGTACGCCTGGTGAAATTTGAGTATGATGACTAGGAGGAGTTATTATTGTTAAAAAATCAAATTGTTTTTTTTCCTCAAAGAATAAAGACATTAATCACGTGTCATTTGGAAGCTGAGCCGTGATTGGTTGAGCATGTGATGTCATTTTTTAGTTGCCAGCAAGTGGTAAAATGCATTTTGAAGGTTTTAATCGGGAACGAAGTTATCGAATTAAATAAAATGTCGCAATCCGTATACATTTCGGGAAATGTTTTGAACAGAGAGCTTCCACCCACATGTTTTTGTGGCCAAGCCAATTGCAGCTGTCACTGGAGGAATGCAGCGAGGCATTTGTTGAATGAATGATGCCGCAACCCACGCCTTCTAATGTCGTCTGACTTGGGCGAAAACAAAAGTGAGCCTAAGGACACTCAATAACTAGGATGGCGGAATGTTTCTGACGAATTCTACGGCGTGTCAGAATGGACAAAATGATTAAATAATTATTATCGCTCCTGTAATATTGCAACTCGTTTTTTTCCTTCATACAAATTTAATGTCAGTATTCTTAATAATGCTCTCATTGTGTTGTATTGACTTTACTTTTAATCCTATTTTATTTTTATCATATTATTCTCAAGATAAGTACTTACATTTGTCCCTGTGGCACGGTGAGGTTGAGGTTGTTGAGTACTTGGAGTTTTCCGTACGAGCGGCAAACGTCCCGGCATTGAATGGCCGGGTCTCCCAGCGTGGGCGGCGGCGGCGCCTCCGGGTCGTCCTTCATGTTGTTTCGTTTCTGCAAAGAGTAGCCATGATTGTCATCACACACAATTTCAGCAGATCCCTTTTTGCTTTTGGTCTTTATTGTGCGAGAAGCTACAAGAAGCTTTGATGACAACCATAAGACGAGAGAGATGCGGAGCTCATTACGACATAGTGATGTCGTAGCAAAAAAATAAATAAACCAGCATCCCAGAATGGGATATAAAGTTGTTGTATTTTAATATTGGATTAATCTCTCAATTATTTTGTCGATTAATCGAAAAAAAATTTCATTCAAATTGAAAATTCAGCAACTGCTTTGGTCTGTAACATGTAATAAAATGGAAATGGTCGTAGCTTCAAGACATTCGACAGGCCACACGGCCACATTCCATTAAGTCAGCTCAGAAGGTTGGATGGTACGTCTTCAACTTCAACCCACATCTTTGATACCACCCAACTCGGTTTCCCTTCAATTGAACATTCTTAAACCCGTTTAAAGACAAGCGATAATCGGTCACATTCCTAGAGCTCAGCCAGTAACGAGCTAGCTCGCGAGCTAACTGACCCAATGAGCTACTTTTTCTCAAGAATGTTGGGCTTGAAACATGAAAAGATGGAGAGGTAAACCCCCCAGATTTGTTTGCTTTATTGCTATAATCTGATTTAAGATTTACGCAATACTTATTTGGTGCAATTTTACTGATTTACTGTTATACAGATTTAGTCCATGTGTGTTTAAAAAAATGCATAGCAAGTATTTTTCAATCTTTTTCAAAATTCTTCAGCCCTGCAAAACTGCAAACACGAAAAGCATTTTTTTTCCTCACCCCAATATTATGTGGAAACACTCCCAAATCTGAAAAACGACACTTAAATGCAAAAAAGGTTCTTTCTTCTACATTAATCCAACATTTTACCAGAAGGCAGATTACAGAGCGAGAGGCTGGTGCTGTTGCATAATAATAATCTGCTGCCTTTCACTTCTGCCACTCCGACCTACATCTTCTGACATGTCGAAATCTCATCCAGGGGCAGCAGAAATCCATCCCACAGAGGCAGCAAAGCACAAACTCGAGATAAGAGGAGGCAAAACTTACTCGAAGATGGAGAAGAAACGATAAAACCTGCAGGGGATGAAGATGGAGCGATGAAGTGCGTCACACTGACAACAACGACAAGAGCCCGGCCCTTATTAGGGCATACTTGCAAAGTGGAAGAACAGGTTCAGTCGAAAAACACACACACACATGCGCACACACACGCTTGTAAAGTGCTGAACAGGTTACACTAACTAACTCCATTCAACCATATTATAGAGCACATGTGCTCAGTCAGGTGCCAAGTGGGATGGAGCCTTGCCCAGATGAGTTTTTGTAAGAAAAGCTTGATACACCCTAGACAGGTTGCCAGCAAGGCACTTGTAGAAAAATAAAATCATATTCACATCTATGGAGGTTTGAAATTGACAATGAAACTACAAGCAGGTATTGGAAAAGTTAACTACACGCTTGACTAGTCGCTAGTCACGTGAGAACAGAACAGGCATACAGGATTCGAACCGTCAACCTCAGAACTGCAAAGACAACATGCTAACTAGGCCACAATGCTACCTAGACTAGAACGTTTCCGCATAATAATCTGCTTTTGAAAAATGATTCTTACCCGGATCAAATGCAAGAATTAGCTCCATGCATGCATTGGTGCAACTGTGCTGAAAAGCGTTTCTTTCACTTTCCATTCCGGAATAATTCCCTCCTTGCTGCTGCAACCAAGTAGAGAAAAATGATCCTGACAGGCGCGTTCACGCACACAAATTACAACAGTGTCTATTTCTACCCATGCATCATTCTTCCCCGCCCCCGAAAAAAAAAAAGCACTTTACCCGGTCGCCCATCTCGGTGCAGTCCACCTCCGTGCAGGCCGCCATCATCGCATCCTCCCGGCGGGCAGCAGCCTCCTCCGCCGCACTCATGGCTGCTGCAGGTAGGTGGCGGGTACCACGGATCCCCCTGCTGGGGGAACAAGGGAAGGGGAGGGCGAACGTGCAACTCGCAGGGGCTGCGCACTTTCAATTAAACAATTTCCAGGATCAACAAACTAATAAATTAGAACAACTGCAACAATTATCCTAATATATTAATATTATATTATAATAATAATATATTATTATATTAATAATATTAGTTGTTAATAAAAGCAACAAAGAATCAAAGGAAAATAAAAAAAGAAAAGAAAATATGTAAAAAAACAATTGTAATGGCATCTGATGTCCACTTGGGGGCAGCAGAGCATTTGCATACTCGGGGGGAAAAAAAAGCCGCGCCCAACAAAGGGGCAGGGCTGTCACTCAATTAGAATGGAGGAAAATAAATATGATTGAAAACATGACTTTTAAGAAAAACATGTGGTTTCAATTGGCTCGTCAATAAAACACTGCAAGGATAGACATTGGGGTGGGTTTAAAAATACACACGCACACGCCCATGTTGTGTAATTGGTTAAAGTGTGTGATTAGCTCTCTCCAACAGACGGGGATTAAACTGGGGGAGTGTGTAATTATGAATAAAGCATACGTCAGCAGATAAACGGGGATACCCTCCGGCGACCACTGCGACTAGGCCGCCCATCTACGCAGTCCGAAAGGAGGGTGACAACCACGCACGACGCCCTGCAGAAGGAGTGCCACGACGCCGACACACAGCGCTCCCAAACCGGCCGGCAGGGCAACTCTCCACTCCCCCTCCTCCTCCTCCTCCTCTTTTCCCTCCTCCTCCGGGACAGACAGCATCCTATGCGGCTCAAGATGGCGGTGCAGGCAGCAGAAAACGACGCGATTGTGAGTATTCCTGCAGCCCGACGCAGCGGATTTGCTTTTTAAAATCGTTCTGCTTTGTCTGCGTGCGTATTTCGATTGTTGCACCGCAGTCTTGTGCACGCAGCGAGGCGAGGCGTTTGTGGGTGCAGGGGGGCTCACCTGACCCTCCGGTGCTCGGTGGATTGACCGACTCGGTCGGAGCTCCCTTGTGAGCAAGGACCTTTATTTTGTTTGTTGCGATTGTTTAAAAAAATGATTTATTTTTGCAGATGGTGGAGGACGAGCAGCTGAACGACTCGCTGGGGAGCGTCGGCCTCATCTCACCTGACAAGGAGGATCTAGCGCGGCTCCTGGTAGGAATGAATGGGGGGGGATTGGACATCCATTCATCCATTTTCCATACCGTCAGGCCGAATTGTGGTCCGGGGTGAGAGGGAGACAATCCCAGCTCCTTTTGGATGACAAGCGGGGTACACATTGCATTATTAATTTGTCTAACGTGCATGTTAAAAGCATTCACATTCGCATCTATGGACAATTTAGAGTGCAGTTTTGTGGAGAAGAAAATATTTCTGGCGCAAGAAGCGGTGGACACCCTGGACTTGTTAGTCAGCCACTCACTGGGCATGTACACAAAAAATATATTTAAATTCACATTCAGGGGCGGAGTTATGAGGTGGCCACCCCCACAACCTTGGGGACAATTTCGATTTTTCGGCCATTTTCACATGGATGCAGTATTTTTTTTATTGTTATTTTGTTTTTTATTATAGACAGTTCCCTTCAGTGGACGCATACGAGGTGGCATGAGGCCCGGGAAGAAGATCATCGTGATGGGCATTGTGGACTTGGAACCAGAGAGGTAATTTTTTCTAATGAGCAAAACATAAAAGAAATACAATTAATAATTTCTGTGTATTTTTAAACTGGGTAAATTGGTCTGGTGGGGCTGTAAAAGGCCCACAAACCTTATGTTACCCACTTATAATTTAAACAGATGAATCCTTTTGTTCAAAAAGTCGAGCCACTCCCCTCGAACCCCTCCGCCCACCCCAATGCAATAAATAATTACTGCTGTGGGCACCACATGAAGATGAATGACGCCTTCTTTAAGCATGTGAGGACAGTCAGGGCGTTCCCTCTCCGGAACGAGTGAGAGGAGAAAAAAAAAAAGAGTAGCGACTTGTCTGGGTGTGACTTGACCCTACGTGGAAAGTTCAACGTGGAACTAACCCTCCCCGCCCACCTCGTGGTGACTTCATCGCTCACTGCAGCTGGCCACATCCATGACAAAGTTCATGTTACTACTGGACTAATGTATTGGGCCGGACATATCTTCAATCAATAAATAGTTAGCTCTTTTATTTGATCAAATAAAATGCTTGATTTAAGCTAGTTTGGTCACTCTGAGTTGAAGTGTCCCAATACTTTTGTCTACATCGCTGACTTGCCTCAAGCTTGTTAGTGTCAGTTTTCTGCATGTGTGCACACGAAGCTGCGGGATACTGCATGCTCAAATGAGCAGCGCGGATTATGATTCATTGGAGCCATCATCCCAGATTAGCCTTCAGATTCAAACATCTGGCAACTTCTGCCTTCCCTCCCCTTCAGCTTTGATGTGAGCCTGACCTGCGGCCGGGACATGGACAAGGATAAGGAGGCGGCGTACGATGTGGCCCTCAAACTCACCGCCCGCTTCTCGGATCGCCAGTTTCTGCGCAGCGCCTGCGTAGCCGGCAAGTGGACAGAGGAGGAGGCCTCCACTGCCTACTTTCCCTTCATCCCAGATCAGCCTTTCAGGGTAAAAAGCTTTTATTTTATTTTATTTTATTTTATTTTATTTTATTTTATTTTATTTTATTTTATTTTATTTTATTTTATTTTATTTTATTTTATTTTATTTTATTTTATTTTATTTTATTTTATTTTATTTTATTTTATTTTATTTTATTTTATTTTATTTTATTTTATGGTGCTGATGCAAGTTTTGATATTGGTGGCATAAATAAGTGAAGGGGGGGGTCACAAAATGGCTGCTTCCAGCCAAAATGGCAGACTTGACTTTTCCGTGCGTACTGCTTGTTGGTCAATGTATTTTTCAAACTGTGAATTTTCAGCGATGAGTTTTAGACCCCAAAAATATATACATTGTTCACGCGCTTGCCAAAACTGCTCCTTTTTCTGGCTTGTCCAAAAGGTGACTCACGTGTTTCCACTGAAGCTCACATGTTGACAATGAGCACTTGAGCATTGTTTTCCTTCCATAAACCGAAACCACGTCTTGAAGACGGCGATAAAACATGTTGCGGTTTTGTCCAACACAGTAATTGCAGTCGAGGCGGACCAACCAGACTTGCATGGCGCTTTGGACCTTCTTCGCTATGTCCACATGTGTCCCGTTGTCTTGGCAACAGTTTCTGTCCTTCAGGGATGTAGCTACAAAAGAAATAGCTTTAGCAATCAATATGGACTGGCTAACAAAGCTAGCATCGGTGTTGCTATTACGCAACAGTGGAACAACAAAAAGACAAACAATCTAAAAATTCTCACAAGCATATATTCTTTATCCTCTGCGAAAAATTGACACATATTACTGCATCTTATTATTTTTTTTTACATTTCTAAAGTTTTCGAACGGTCAATTGATCACTCCTCTTGCGCAATAAAAGCATTTTTCCTGCAATATGCAACTAACAGAGAAAGATGAAATCAGGTCAGCTGTAGATAACACGTGTCGAATTTACATCATATGACCTCAGGTCCGTACATTTCTGCTCTAGTAATTCTTAAATGCGCATGTGCCGCTTCGCTAAGAATATACACTCTCTTATCTAATGAGTAAAGCTGTATCCAAAACCAGGTCAAAATATTCAAACGACCTCTCTGGTTGACCCTCATGCTCTGTCACTGCTTATGTAAGAGTATCCAGCTGAGCCAGAAACTGCAGGCTCAAACGTTTTAGCTTTTGTGATGAATGATTTTGGGAGATGAGAGGATTTATGATCATTTTGATCCATATTTGTCTTGGATTGTGGGTGAAAAATGTGGTTCAAGTCGGTGGCAATGTTTCAACACATTTTGCAGACTTCCTGTTGGCGATGCCTTGTATTCCGACACTGTTATGGTTACCAGAGTTGACACAAATGTGTCTTCGCTTCCAGGTGGAGATCCACTGCGAGCACCAGAGGTTCCGGATATTTGTGGACGGACACCAGCTTTTTGACTTTTACCACAAAGTAAAATCTTTGGCCTCCATCGACACGGTGCGGATAGACGGAGACCTTCAGATCACCAAACTGGGCTAAGCGCGCACACACACGAGCACACAAAGCTCAGCAGGGTGAGTGTGTGTGCATTAAGGACTTGAGCACGTACACACACACACACACACACACGCAAATGCACCGCCATTCACATGTAACAAGGGGCCTCTGCTCCTTATCCTTCTTTAAATTAGTTTTTCCCCTTTTCAGCAAGTTCTCGTTTATTAGTTTCTCAGGTGTTAGTTTTGTCAAGTTGCTGAACTTGCTATTTTCATTCTCTTTTAAAAATTTATGGAAGTTTCTTTTTTAAATGTAGCACTTGAAGCATCCAGAGGGCTAGATAGTAATTTAAATGATAAATGTTTCTTTAAATTTGTATTTTTTTTTTAATTTCAATTGATTTTTTTAATTGAAATGCAGTTTTTTAATTGAATTTAAAAAAACTGTTAAAATATTAAGTTAGAAATTTAAAAGACCTGAGTCTTACCTTTTTTATTCATTTTTTTTCCGGACTGAGTAAGACAAAACTTGTTTAAGTTAAAAAAAAAAAAAAAAAAAGTCAATATCCAAGAATTAAAAATGCCCATATGTTTAAATTAATTTGAAAACAATAATACATTGTAAATTAGATTAAAACATCAAAAAAATTAAACATCTCTTCTTGCATTTCCATTACAATTACTTACATACAAAGACACAAGCATTTCAAATTGGAGCCTTTTTGTTTGCTCTTTCTTCACTTCCACAAGGGCATCATGTTTTACAGTAAGACTCAAGTTTGCATTTTATTGCACTAAAAGATGAGTCGAGTATTCCAGCCACGTCTTCTTTTCCTTGGTCTGTCTGGGGGGGGGGGTTTCCGCCCGTTGGTCGTCACGGCAACACATGACCTAAATAGTCTAAATTGATGAAGATTCCTCGTAGGAGGAGGAAGATAAACAGGAAATAGAATTCTGCCTGGTGGGCATTTTGTATTTAAATTAGCATTATTGCCCCCATTTTAGTCACATTTTGCATCGCGAAATGGCAAACAGGATTAAGATATACAATTTATCATATAATGGAGTGTTGTTGTACACTATTTGCGGTGCAAATTAGTGATGTGGCGGTAATATGAGGTGAAGGTTTATTTTTGGTTCCAGCTTGAAGTAGATGGGGTCATGTTTTGAATGTATGGTAGCTAAGAGAAGTCATGTAATTCCCCCCCCATGTTGTCATTCTATGGAATTGGATTTATTCCATTTTAAACAATCCTGTGTGACTTGCATTCAGTTTGAGTGACAGAAAGGCTAAAAAAATGTGCCAAAGTAACTTTTCTCCCTAAAAAAATATCAGCGAATATACATCACATACTAGCATTTAAGAAAGGGAGACCTACGAGAATGTAAAAACAACTTTCAACCCCAAATTAGAGTTTTCTTCTTCCCCCGCTACGTCTTCCTGCGATCGTACGACCGGGGCCTAGCTTTTTTTTTTTTCGTTCTTTTTTTAGGCAAACAGGAAACTGGCGTCCACCCTGTTGCATCATTACTGCAGCAGCAGAACAAAACGTGCTCTGTGTGTGTGGACTGCGCTCGGCCCGCGACAGTACTGCAGGCTTACAGTACACCGCTGTTGTTATGACACGTTTTGCTTTCAACCATCTTAACGAGCACATTCACTCGTGTAGGGAAACAAAAAGCTGTATAAATAATTGTAACGTGTTTGTCCATGACTTTGAGGAGAAAAGAGTTGATGCGGGGAGTTTTTCTTGTGGTGTTATTTTGGTACTGCTACACTTGAAGACTTTGTGTGTAAAGTAGGACCTGATTGAATTGATGCTGAATGATGAAATGAGTGTTCCTATCCCATAGAGGAGAAACGTGTTTACACAATTGTCTTAATGGTAACTTTCCTAACTGCGGAGTAACTTTTGGTTTTCCATGTTCGCAATGTCATCTTTATACGATTTTGTACTCTGAACGTGATCCTAAAGATGCAAGCTGGTACGTTGTTTTTTTTTTTTTTTTTGGTATAGTTATTCACTAAAGCATTAATTTGAACCGATTCAGGTTTAGATCTACAGTGGTTCATTGAGATACAAGTTCATTTGAATTGAATGGAAAGGCCATTCATCCGTTCCGATTTCTCACCCTTCGATATTTAATAAGCTGAATAGATTCCTAAAATATTGTACTTTGTGAAAATAGTGGTGACATAATTTTTAATTTGCTTTTATTCAATGGATATTATGCTGTTCTTCTGGTGTATGCGCCATGGCCACCTGGGGGCAGTATAAGACATACTGTACGGTACAGCTATTTAAAACGCTCCAGTGTTCAAATTGCCTAAAGTTATAAAACTGGCTCGCTTCTAATAAACTAATGGATCGGATCGCTTGTATCTCAAGGCACCACTTTATTCCTTTAATAGAGAGATATGAATGTTTTCCTCCTGATTGTGATTTGATCATTAATAAATGGCAAGTGTGGGTTTTAAGCCTATATTTCACACTTCTTGGTCTGTAAAGTAGATGTCACGTTTTTGCCACGGGATTGTTTCATAGCTGTGCGTATGTACATATTTATAAGATAATCCTTTGTTTTGAAATTGACTTGAGGAACAAGCAGACCATAGTCTTTGGTATACAGTACATGACAAATTGAGGCATTTAGATGTGTCATTTCAAAAGTTATGTCTTCCTTGAAAGAGTCATAAATTCCATGACGTGTCCTCGGGGGATTGTGTTGTTTTGGAGCATAATAAGTACTATGTGATGAACTCTCAATTTAGTGTTTAAATAACAATGAAACTCTTTTGGTATATGTAAGGAAAAGCTAAATCCATTTTTTTTGTGTGTTTTTTAAACCACAAAATCAAGTGAAGTATCAATTTTCACTGCAGTGTGTTCTGCGGTGTGGCATCCCCCTAAAATAGCCTAAAACTACTCCGCTTCTGTTTTTAGACCAGTCCAGGCTTCTGCGATTTTTCCTTTACTTTCCTTCTGCTGCTTTTGAAAGAAAAGGAAAAGAAAACAAAGAATGATCCTCATTTGAAAACCAATAAACGTCTAATATTGGTAAATGTAGTGTATGAGTTTATATTTATTTGGAAACATACATTTATGAACATGATTGACGTATTTTTTATTAAAAATGTGTCTAAATGTGTCTCCAGTCTGACATACCACTCACAAACAATCGTATAAATAAAAAAAAATCATAGGGATCTGAACCATAAATCTGTAACGTTTTACTTTTTAAACTTTGTCGCTTTCTGTCGTGCCCGGAAGTGTGTCGTGTTGTTTTGGTCAAGCGCAACGTATCCAAGTCATGAGCCACTCCACCAACTACACTGACGTTGTATCGACCAAGAAACACGTAATTTTAAGCATTTTAATGTTGTGTTGGTTTTCTGGTAGCATTTTATTGAATAAATTGAGTTTGTTTAATCTTAATTCTCGCGGTGGGGCTTTATACTTTTTGGACTCTGTCACTTGCCATTGTTATGAAAGCGCAGCGTATTGAGCATGCGCACTTGTTCCAGGATGTGCGTATGTTATTATAGCATGCTGTAGCTAACATATCCGCGAGTTACAAAATCGGATTGAACTTTTGAGTTTCGTTGGCTAAAGGTACCGTTACAGAATGTCTGGCGGCACCCATTTGGAAAATGCCAACCCGGTCATATTCGAGCGGTCCGGCGAGAGACTGCAGACGGCTCACGACGAGGATGAAGACGTGCACGACCCTATCGATGATAGAGAGATTTTTGATATCCTTTTTTTTTTTTTTTTTTGCTCACCATCACACGCAAGTTATTATCAGTTCTGGTGTTGATAATCTTAGTTCTACCTTTACAAAATATGGCAATTGACAAACCGTGCTTACATTTCTATAGATATCCAATGATCAAAATGCACTGTTTACAGAACAGCTGTGTGGCTTGCCGTAGAATCGCAAACCGTCCCGTTTCATTTGGTCGTAGGATAGGTTGAGGATGATTGATTATCTTTAACTGATGCAACATATGATCAGATCCATCAATGATCCTGAGCATCCGCTCTCTCTGGAGGAGCTCAACGTGGTGGAGCAAGTCAGAGTCAAAGTAGGTTCTCTGTAAAATATGACCTAAACAAATGTGGAACAAATGTAAGGACAATGGTAATAATCCATAACTTGCTTTCTGAATGCTGTGATCAGGTGGACGACAACGAGAGCAACGTGCACGTGGAGTTCACGCCCACCATCCCCCACTGTAGCATGGCTACGCTTATCGGCCTATCGATCAAAGTCAAGCTGCTGCGCTCACTGCCCGACAGATTCAAGGTGCGCTGTAGCATCTTATTTTCTGTATCACAAAAAACCTGGCATATCAACAGGGGGGGGGGGGGGGGGGGGGGGTAGACTTTTTATACTCACCGTGTGTGTTTGTGTCATACTCCAGATCGATGTCCGCATCACACCTGGGACACATGCCTCCGAGGATGCAGGTAGGACACGTTTATGCTGTCCTGCTCAAATTTGCAAATTTCTCATTTGTTTTCGTGACCTTAGTGAACAAGCAGCTGGCCGACAAAGAACGAGTGGCGGCGGCGCTGGAGAACTCGTCGTTGCTGGAGGTGATCAACCAGTGTTTGTACACCAAGAGCATCTGAGGAACTGCAAGTGTTCTCTTACTTCCACCGACACCACTGGAGCCTTAGCTGAGGTTGTTAAATATGCGGCAGAGGCAAAGCAAATGTCTTAAAAGGTCATCGGCATTTCATTAGGTGCTCTTGACAATGATGGCTAATTCAAAGGAGATATTTATCAAATATAATCTTTATTTTAATGTTCATGCATGTCATGGACATATATGACCACCAAGTGGCGCTACTGTAACATTACTGAAACTGTTTTCTTTCCATCAGATTAAAAAAAAAATTCATCTGGGATGCATCAGTCATGTGATGTAACACAAAATGTTCTGTTTTAAAAGAGCAGAGGGATTATGTAACCCAAATCTTCTCTAATTCTTAAAGCAGAGGTTCTTAAATTTTAGTTTTTTTTAAGTACAACAAAAGTTATTCATAAAAAATACACCTATTTGTCAGAAGTTACTTATGCCTAACCTTTATATTTATTCTGCTTTTTCATCTGATATGTTCCATTGTTTCCTTATCATCAATGCCATCACAGGCACGCTCACAACTAAATTAAAAAAAAAGCAACATTTACAAGAAGCGTAGTTCACATTCTAGGAAGTGTGTGGCCTCGAAAGGATTCCACCTACACAGTGTGCGGTTGTATAACTAGTTCTACATCTCTAAAATGGATCTTTCGCGGATGCCACAGGTTACATGTTTGTATTTAGATTCCTAATTGTTATGCATTTTATGCTCTTCCTCCGGAAAATCTTGAAACACAGCATTGTGGGGTTTATAATCAGGAAGTTTGCTCGAATGCCTGTCAGCTAATTGCGGAATAATATGATATTGTGTTTCAATAAATGTTTATCTTTGCTTTAAGTTGAATTTTTATGTGGACCCACATACAATAGCAGCCTGTCATGTCAGAACTGTCCACCAGACGGCACTGTTCCCCACTTCGAAGCATTCAGCAATGGTAGTTTTCCCAGGTTGCACAAATAAAGTGCACCTTTGAACCAAATAAAAGAAATCACAATGATACGTTCACAAAACATCACTGGACCTGTCAATTATTGCACTGCATCGCTTTATCGGTGTGTCCTAAATAGATAAACGGTCTCTTATCAAACAGTAAATCCCTTCCACGGACACGCGGAAAGAAGGGACTTGGCTGCAGAAGCGTGCACGGGCGCATCTGCAGAAGGACGAAGAGGAGGAGGAGGAGAAGGAGGAGCTGTCTCCGCCCTCTGCAGACTTGACCATGGACTGCATCCATTCGACGACTTTGACGCTGCGTGACGAATGCCCGACCGCCCGCGCGCCCGCCCGCCCGGCCCGTGCGTCGGTGAGTAACGCAAAGTCACGTCAGCGAGGAAGTAACGCGCACATGATGAAGACTTGTCATCTTCCTCCTCCTTCAAGCAGCAGCTGGCAGTGATTCGGGCTGCGGGGATTGTTGACTGCAAAGTAGAAGAAGAAGAAGGGGGCTACTTCTTGCTTCGAGAGCTCAGCGAGGCGTGTTTGTTGGCTGCAGGCCCAGGTTGGTTAATGCCTTTTCTCTCTCTTTCTCCAGCTTTTAAAATGCCCGGAAAAAATTATAAAACGAGCGTGCGTGGAGGTTTTATTTGAACGAGAACTGTTTTGCGTTCAACATTTGCTTTTGATTATCATGCTGAATGAGTTCTTTATATAAGGACATCTGCTCGCTTGCTGCATGCACATCAAATACGTGGAATGTGTGTGCGCGCATCCTGTTTGACAGAAAACGATCTTCCAGCTGAGCGACCTGTGTCAGTATTTGGAGAAACTTTAAAAAAAAAAAAATAATAATCAAATGTGTTGGAGAATTCTAAACAACTTTGTTAGACCACCCACGTGTGTGCCTAATGAAATGTCCCTTGTGCACATTATAAACGGTGCTCGTCATTTTTTTTTCTAGGCTTTTAAGTGGTTTGTTGTTAATTAAAAGTGGCCTTTTGAATCAATTTTATGCGGGATTACTATAATCATATGAAATTGTTTTCTAATGTGCACAGACAAAAATCCCGCTTCGTCAATATTATCATGGTGTTATTTAAAAAAAACTTGACAAACAAGTAAAAAATATTAACTAGCAACATTCTAATGAGCATTTCTGTGATTTAGAAATTGTTGAATATTTTAATTAATCTCAAACCAAAAAGTTGAACTCATTGCTGCCAACCCCATTTAAAATGGATCTTTGACGTCTATAGCCGTCAATGGTAGTGAATGAAAATATTGTGACAAATCCCTCCTGCAAGTTGTTGGGATTCCTCACTGGTTGTTACGAGACCAATGGTCTTCGATCGTTTCAGTCCGCCGAAGCATTTCCCCTCTCTCTCTTTCCACGTGACAGTCGGAAAGACTGTAAAGATGATGAAGGGAACAAACGAGTGCGGAACGCATCTGGTTTGGCTTTCAAAGTCCAACGGCATCCAAAGTTAACACGCGGGGGGAGACGGTTAGAAGAGAATAATTTGACAGAAGAGATAGAGACCTCTATTCAGACTTATTCCCTGGTCACATGCTTCCCACCGCAATTTTACAGTACAAATTTGTCGCACGTGGATTCAAGTTTGAGATAAGCGTACCCTTTACCAGCTCTGTTTTTTTAAAATAACACAAAAATTGAAAAAAGACTCCTTTTCAAGATGCCACATGGAGAAAAATGAAAGAATGTCACCTTGTGTTGTTGATAGTTTGCTAGCATTAATGGAAGCGTCCAGCCACCCCTCCCATAATGGTATCATCCAATTTTTGAACCAATTAAGTAACAAATCTAATGGTAGGCAATATAAAGGCCAGCCGATGGGAAAGTGCTATATAAATAAAGATATATTTGACTACGAATGTGACACGTAAATCATCGGAACAAATTCAAACGATACCTCTCCTCTAAAGAATGTTCATAAGCAGTCAAGCAACTCCGACATTCCTCAGCCATATTTGAGTTGTTGTTGTTGCCGTTATCTTTTTTTTTTTTCTTCCCCCTCTTTCATGCTTGAGATATTCCATGTCAGAGTGCCACATTCATATTTCAAGCATAAGTATGCTAGCGCTTTTTTGGCATCTTTTGCGCCACTCGTTTACAAAAGAGACATGGATGTATTGAAAATAGCAATGGAGAGTTAGAATGTGTATTTCTAGATTGCTGGATTTTAAAAATGATCTTGTCTATTTTTTATTTGCACAAAAAAGACTAATCACCCATTTGTTGACCACACAAAGGTCTTCAGTTTTCCTTCACTTTATTAATAACAGCACTCATGAGTCTATGCCATGACATCATCATATTAGGCAGTGCAGTGAAGTCATAGAGTTGCTGATGGGGCAAGTAAATAAATAGCTTCACCCACTAAAGGAGAAAATAAAAATGCCTTTCGGCAAAAAGTAGTGCTTGTGCGTGTTCGTTTTAGTTTATTTTCCAAATAGAGTATTTGTGTGTGTGCGGGGGGCGGGGTCTAGATCTGGAAATGATCAAAGAGGACCAGAGTTTTTTATTTATTTTTTATTGTGCATCACCATCTTTGCTCACATTAATCATCTGTCTGTTGCCAAAGGATGGTTAGCTTCTTTTTGCACTCGTGTGGTAGCCTGCACATCTTCTCCCCCATCATAGTTGTATTCCTGCCACGCGTTAGTTTAGTTAGCCGAGGCCTTCAGCGCAGAATGACCGTTCATGCATGCGGCATTAGCTTCATGCTACGCTACAGCGGGCCCCGTTTTTGTTAGCGCTAGCTTGGACAGGTTTGGTTTTACTCCTCACTGAACATGACATACGCACAGTGTGACATTGCGGTGCTTAGCTTTGTAAGCAGGAAGTGCCGTGCTGAGAGGACAGGAAGTTTCTGCTGTGAAGTTAGCGTAGCGCTTGTGGCCTTCTTTCCAAAATTCTTTGATCACTTTCACTTTTGAAGCATTCATGCAATAATCTTGGCATATGTTGTCACTAATTGTCATTTCAATATTTTTTTGTTTTTACAGATATTGTATCAACAATATGAAATTATGAATGAATTAGTCTGACAAATTTTCAGATACTCAAAAGAATATTAAATGACTATAAAGAAGCTATATGAACAGAGAATAAATAGACCTACAGTAGATACAAAATGTCATAAACAAAAATTGATGGAGGACGCTGGGTTGGGGAAGTGAAAAAGAGGAAATGGCGCGTGCCGCATATCAAGTCTTGTGCACTGACAGGAAGTCAAGTCGTGCTGGAGGAGGGGGATCTTTTTTTTTTTTTTTTTTTTTTCTACATTCGAGCAATCACCCATCTTCTGCTTTTTTATTTTTTTTTCTTGACTTTTTCAGCTGCATGTGGCTGCTGCTCACACTTTGCATGTTCATGAGGACGGAACTGAGGTGCTTCTTCTATTGTCTTCTCAGCGTCCTGCTCTTTCTTCTATGGACGCAGATTAAGTGAGTACAGTTGTAAATATTGTAAATATTCTCAACTGAAACTTTATTGGATTAGAAGAAGTCATTTTGGCATGGTAACAAGAACAAGCGGAAACTGCTTTTTGACTTTTTAATAAGGTTTTGCTGATTATTAAAAGTAAAGTAATAATAAAATAGGCATTAATACAGTAACAAATATGTAAAAAAATGCAATATTACAAAGTAAAAAACAATTACTCAAATATACAGTGTGATAAATACGGGGGGAAAAAAGTTCCACCAAAATGTACACAGTATAAAGACATAATTGTACTTGACTAGAATTAAAAGAAATATTTAATACTTGGAAAATAACACTATCATTTATTAAAAAGTAAAACAAATACATTTATATTATATCCCAAAAAATCAATATAATGAAGTAAAAGAAAATAAATATTGCTTTCCTCTAAAAATGTTATTAAAAATTTGACAAAAATTGCTTTCCTACACATGTTCACTAGTGGAATGTTTCTGTTTTACGGATTGAGTCAATGAGGAACAGACGTCAGATCAAATTACACAGCACATCTGCTTGTGTGTGTCCGTGCGTGTGTGTGTGTGTGTAGTTACACAGGATGTTAGCTTAGCCACTCAGCAGCGTACTTCTTGCACCGCCAACATTTCTGGCTACGCTGTGCTTAAGACATCTGAAATGACTTTGTTTTTCTTCTCTTTTTTTGCCTCCTCTTTCTGGTGTGTGCAACGTGGCCACCAGGGGTCAGTATAATACTTGCATGCGTATGTAAAGTACACAAAGAAGACAGTCACAACTGGGCTTGTCCTTAATTGTATATCGTCTGTCTCCGTGTTGCTGCACCATTTGTGTTTAAATATCGGCATAGTTAGAATATGACAACTATAACTTTTTCCACCATTAATCGGACTCATAAATTGTACTTGTGCAGCTTTAAGTACGTTTGAACATTTCTGGAAGACCAAGACGGAAAAGTACGGCAGACATGAGAAAGGAAACAATTGGACCGTTTGTTATTGCCGCTGGGGACGCACACACACACATGCACAATTGCAGCACTGTGTTCACAGCTGATCACAGTGTGTGAATGTTGGTGCGCATGTGACTTCAAGAGATACACGCAACATGTCATTGATGTCAGTTTACATTGTATGGCTATAATATTTTTGTGTGTATTTTAATTAGTGTCATTAGTTTGATGAATTTATTGGCGTTTTTCGATCCAGATTATTATTATTTATTTTTTTTGGAGGGGTTCCTTAGGTTAAGACCCATTCCAGCGCTCATAAGATGGTTGCAAACACAGAGGCGCTAGTTGTGTGAGCGGCCCGAGAAATCTGTGATTCAACAAGCCAAGCTGAGAAAGGTGTCAAAATGGGCGCTTCCACTTCCTTCCTTCCCCTCACATGCGCCATTTTGTCACAGCTTACAGGAAATGGGCCGAGCGTTGCGTTAGTCTTCAGCAAAGTTCATCTTGTTTGTGACTAATATATTATATTAATTATTCTTTAATGGGAAAAATACTACAATCACACTCCCCAACAGCTAAATGTTTTGATGACTCTTGACATTGCTTGGTTGTCAATCAGGGTGCAGCAGCATCTATTGCAGACCGCCTAAACGTGGAGAGATGCCTGCCCCGCCGCCGCCCCCTCCTCCTCCGGGACCCCCGCCCCCTCCCACCCTTGCGTTTGTAAGCCACAGAATCAATCCTAATAAGCTCTATATATTTTGAATACAACCTAACCTCCGTCCTAACCTGTGCGTATCGTCTGCGACTCTTCCAGGCCAACACCGAGAGGCCGAGTCGTGGAGAGCAGAAGGGACGCAACGCTCTGCTGTCCGACATTTGTAAAGGAGCTAGACTCAAAAAGTCGGTCACCAATGACCGCAGTGGACCCCAGTTGGACAGTAAGCAATATTTTTTATATATTATTTTATAATATTATTTTAGCAAGAGACGTGGACAGATTCAATACTTGCCATATGATAACAATGCGACATTAAAGTTGTACACAACATTAGAACTATGACTATCTTTTATCCTAGAACCCAAAGGAGGGGGAGGAACTGGCGGTTCCGGAGGAGGAGTTTCAGGTGGAGGTGGAAGTTCAGGTGGAGGATTTGGTGGCGGCGCTCCTGCTGGTTTAGGAGGCCTGTTTGCGGGCGGGATGCCAAAACTCCGTTCGGCTGCCAATCGAGATTCCAGTGGTAAAGAACGAAGTGAAAGCACATATGAAAAAAAACAGTCGCTTTCATTGAGTTCATGTTTTACTCCTTCCTCCAGACTCGGGAGCCAATAGAGGACCTGCACTCCCTCCAAGTCGCTTCGGTGGGAGCCCCAGCCCATTCAGCGGGGGCTCCACTGGTCCTCCCAAGCTCCCAGGTGCGCCTTCTGTGGTCCGTGGTGGGGTTCCCGATCCGCCCAAGAACCGCACGAATTTCTCCTCAAGGCAAGACACTCCAGGGGGCGCCCCCCCTCCCATCCCCAATACGCCTCGACCCAACCAGAACTTCAGTTCCCGCGGGGGGCCGCCACCTCCGTCCCTCCCCGGAGGACCCAGATCAAGCCCTTCGTCAGGACCGCCACCCCCGAGTCTACCCCCGGGCCGGCACGGGCCTCTGCCTCCACCCCCGGGTGGCTCCTCGAGGTCGAGCTTCTCTTCACCGCCCCCGCCACCGCCGAGTACCAGCAGACCTCCGTTACCCCCAGCTCCCGGGGGTCGGCCCCCGCTTCCCGACGACCGACCCCCACCACCGCCGGCCCCCATTGGAGGGCACCGGCCGTCCATGCCCCGAGACATACCCCCTCCACCGCCTCCCGCCGTCAACTCCAAACCGCCATCTTCTGTCTCCTCTCGCTCCGGAGGGGGGGCGCCGCCACTCCCACCGGGGCGACCAGGCCCACCTCCTCTGCCACCGACGCCCCCTGTGGGGGACGACCACTGCACGCCTCGTCTACCGCAGAGAAACACTTCACTCAGGTACGCCCCAAACAAAACATTCCTCCATCTTGTATAATGTACGGTTCCTCCAATCAGCGTTGTAATATTGTTGTTGTTCATCTCCAGCACTTGTGGTTCTTCACCTCATACCCGGACAGGACCGCTCCCTCCCCCACCCAATGAGAGGCCGCCATCCTTTGGAAGAAACCAATCGGCGGGGCGCACAGGTTGGCAAAATCAATATGACATCATGCTAGTTATTTGAGAATAATTGTCAATTTCTGTCTATGTGAAGCCCTTTGAGACTGCTTGTGATTTAGGGCTATACAAATAAACTTGACTTGACTTGACTTGACTAGTTTCTAAAGTTATGACGTTAACTTTTAATGTCCCCTCCACAGGGCCGCTTCCTCCGCCTCCCCCCTCGGTCCGTAGCATGAGCGGCGCGAGCATAAGGTCATCGCCAGCGCATTCTCCTATCGGGCGGCCGGGGTCAGATTCCCCGCGAGGTGGGCCCGGAGGTAGGCCACCCCTACCTCCAGATAGACCTGGTACAGGTGGAGGGGGCGCCCCTCCGCCACCACTGCCGCCCATTGGCAACGGCTTCCAGAACTCTCACCACAACCAAATTCATGGTGAATGCTCCTAATGGCTTATTTTGTTGTGACTGTTAATGATGATTGGCTTCAAACGTGATTTTTCCACATTGTCGCAGATGATTGGGAGCTTCGGTTCAATTTCCATCCCGTGTCAGATCTTCCTCCACCCGAACCCTATCAACACTTTCACAAGACATACCCCAGCAAAATGAGCAAGACCGAAGGCAGAGGTCAGCCCAGAAATGACTTTATTCTCTCAATCGCCAGTATTACATCACCAATGAATCTTTTTTTCTATACTTTGTTGTCTACAGGTTCAGGTAAAAAGGAACGAGGGGCTCCTCCTCCTCCTCCTCCTATATCCAGGTGAAGAAGACTTGCTCAGTGGACCTGAGGAACAGTGATAAAAAAACAACAAATGTTTAAGTGGAGAGATTTTAAACACCAGTCAGAATGTGTTCCACTATCACAAGATTCCATTTCCTGCTTTCCCCATATTTAATTGATTACTCTAAAAGTTTTTTTTTTTTACATTTTTTCATCCATCCTGAGAACATTTGCAAGCACAAAATGAATGTGACACAGTCGATCAGCTTCCTCAGGTGATTTTTTTTAAAGTGTTGGAATGTTAAAGGTTTGTGCCTTAAGGAGAATGCCAGGGATTAATTCCCATTTGTGCCTTAGATAAAATAATTTCCGTATTTTTTGCTCGAGTACAGTATTCAGTTGTAAAAACCGCTGCTGCATCGGGGCAAATGCAATGTCAAATTTCACCAACCTGTGCCTTTACAGTGTGTTTACTTATTTCTGTCTTGGAATGGTACTATTGTTTTTCTTTCCATTTAATTTTCACCACAGCACATTCTTTAATTCATGTCCACGACTTGGATGATATTGCACTCGGCTGCAACAACAGCACTGATGTATTTTTTATTTGTTTAAAAAGCGCCTTGTTCTAAAATGAAGGACCTTTATGCTTAAAGCGAGTGGTAAAGTTGTTCTTACCGAAATTGTGCAGTAGTAAGCTTTTTTTTTTTTTTTTTTGCTTTACAACATGTTTTAGTAATAGGGGGGGGGGGGGAATTAATCAAACAGAAGTGGACATCAGTAAATAAAAGGACCTGATGTTTGTGCTGTACATTTGCTGATGCATGATTTGTATGAGTTTCCTGATGGATGATTTGTACAACAAATCTTAATCCATTTTAGATTTTAACATAAAGTATTCTGAAGTCCGGTGACGTTTGAAAGCATCATTCACCATTACCATTTATAGTCTAACAACGCCGGTCAATTTATGCTGGTAAGGGATAAACAGGCCGAATTTGAAATATCCGATTATATTTGAAAGCACCATTCGCTCTCACCACACCCTTGCGTCACCTTCAACCAGTCGACGAGAGATGCGGAATCGGCTTTCGCGGCCGATTGGTCCATTTGCCTGTCAGTCACTTCCAGCTGTCAGATTCAGAAATCCCCACTGATTTCATACAAAATGGTGATTTAGTCAACAAAGGTAAGCGTTATAACCTCTAAACTACTCCACTATTTGTGTATAAAATGACGTGGAAGCTGTTTAAAATCGATTCATCAACGCTGTGAACCGTCGCATAGCTGAACATGCCCTGATGTTTTTAGCATGCAGCAGCTAATGAGGCTAACAACAGACAAGCATGGAGTTCCTTTAAAACGTTGTCATTTTAATATACAATACGTTTGAGTTGTCAACAGCCCCAGCCGTCATCATGGAGGCAGCCAGCAGATATGTGCTCATCCACGGGAAGAACATCTCCCACAGCTCCCTGACGATCCCTGGTGGTGGTGCTGGTGCTGGGCCTCATATGTCCATCGACAAGTTATTCCCTGCCTTGCTTGAATGCTTTGGCATTATCCTGTGTGGATACGTAGCTGGCAGGTAGCTTCAGATTTTTTTTTTATTGATTACATATTTGTGTCATGACACAGTTAGCACCCCAAAAAGACATGAATGTGACCTTTCCCCCCCCCCCCTGCACAGGGCTGACGTGATCACGGAGAACCAGGCTAAAGGTCTGGGCAACTTTGTGTCTAAATTTGCCCTCCCGGCTCTGCTGTTCAAAAATATGGTGCTGCTGGAGTTCGGCGATGTCATCTGGTCCTTCCTGTGGAGCGTCTTGGTCGCCAAGGTCAGCTTCCGCTCGGGAGGTATCGTAATGCCCTTGCTTGTGGGCAAGGAGAGCCACGCACTAGTATTAACCATTTTTTTTAATTGGATAATCACACACATACAAAATAAAACCGACAGGCATATATTCTTTATCCTCTGCAAAGAAAACACTGCTTACTTTATATGTGTGTGTATGTTTAGGTAGCTGTGTTCACGCTGGTGTGTGTTCTCACACTGTTGGTTGCCAGTCCAGAAAACAGGTACGGCAAAGCCGGACTGTACGCCATCTTTGCCACGCAAAGCAACGACTTTGCCTTGGGCTATCCCATAGGTGAGGTTTCACGAAAACATCTATTTCGTCCTGGAGTACTTACAAGTTGTATTTCCCCAGTGGATGCTTTGTATCGGAGCACGTACCCGGAGTACCTACAGTATATCTACCTGGTGGCCCCCGTGTCGCTCATGCTGCTCAATCCCATCGGCTTTGCTCTGTGCGAGATGCAGAGGTGGAGAAGGAGGACCGACCAGCACGTGGAACGAAGCACAGCCCGGGTGCTGGCTGTGGTAGTCCTACAGGTACTACATTATTGTTGATACCTTGATAAATGCAGAACTCTCCAAAGCTCTGAATGGTATCTTAGTTGATTAATTAAAAAAAGGAAATTAATTTTAAAAACATCGGAATCTGGAGTATGCAGGGGTCAACCAAATTGTCTTCTCCAGGTTTTAAAGAACCCGGTTGTGTTCATGGTGGTCGTGGGCATCGCCTCGCACTTTGCTCTGGGCCAGAAGATCCCCGACGTGCTGTCCCAGTTCATCGATGGCCTAGCCGATTCTTTCGGAGGTGCCGCTTTGTTCTACCTGGGCCTCACCATGGTTGGTTCACCCTCATTTTCATCTGAAATATTTTGTAGGACATGACTGAGACGGATTTGTGTTTGCAGGTTGGGCAGCTGAGGAAACTGACGCGAGACGGCGGCGTCGCCTTGATCCTCCTCATCACTGCCAAACTGTGAGTGGCAGTTTCTATACAGCGTTAAAATAAGTTAAAATCTCTTTTTTTTTTTTTGGTCCTCAGTCTGGTGATGCCCCTGTTCTGCAAGGACATGATGGACATCCTGGACGTGGGTGTCAACAGCACTAGCGCCAATCACACCAGTTTGTCCAACTTTGCCTTCCTCTACGGCGTCTTCCCGACTGCGCCCAGTGTGGCCATCTATGCAGGACACTACGACATCGAGCTGGAGGTGGTGAGTAGCCCCCTTGTGGCCGTCTAAAAAAAGAATTCTTCTCAATTTTGATACATCTCGTTCACGTTTTGGTGTCGCGCTTCAGGTGACGTCGGGCATGGTCATCAGCACCTTCCTCTCGGCACCCATCATGTACGTCTCGGCCTGGCTGCTGACCATCCCGCTGATGGACCCCGCGCCTCTGGTGGCCGAGCTTCAGAACGTCAGCTTCAACATCAGCATCGTATGCCTGCTGGCGCTGGTAAGAAGACAAGGACAACAAAAGAAACACATGACATGATAAAAAGCGGAACATTTATTTTTCTTTTCCCGCACGCACTTTGGCAGATTTGGACCATCGCTGTGATGCTCCTCAGTGGGAAATTCAAGCGTCTACCTCACCTCTTTTCCTTAAATCTCTTCTTGGCTCAGGTCAGTGTCAAACATCAATTTGGAAAACATCACTTTCTAATTTTTAAAAAATGTAATTCACCCTCGTTCCAGTTCCTGGTGTGTGTGAGCATGATCCTGTGGAATTCCCTGGCCAGACAAGAGGATAATCTAACGGGCAAAATATTGGCCTTTGCGATGCTCTACGGCTCTTTGTACAGCACGTACATTTGGACGGGTGAGTGTGCCGCCGCTAATACGCGTGCTAACCGCTAACTGTGTCTCTCCTCGACTCCATTTTTAGGTTTAATCCCGTTCTGCTTGGTTCTGACCAGCCGAGATGATCTCCTCAGGCTCCGGCCGGCCATTTTCATGATTTTGGGTTGGGGGTGAGTTACACAGTAAACCTGCACAAAAAGATGTGACGTACTATTTCCATGATTGTTTTCAGGGTTCCTTTCTTCATGGTGGGAGGTCTCCTGTTAGTGGGCCAGAGGACCGACTCCATCGACTCTGCCTTCTTCTACGGACAAGCTCAAGTTGGACACTTTAATCTGTGCATCGTGCCCCTAGAAAAAAAAATGCAGTCTATTTAAAAAAATGTCTCATTTTTTTTTATCTGCAGATTATCAGCACAGCGGCAGTGCTGTCCATCAGCCTGGCGCTAGCTGCCATTTCTCTGATGGGCCTCGGCCAGGGACACAGCGAGCAGAGAGGCTACCACGTCCTGAGCCGAACAGCTCTTCCCACCTCCAGTGAGGAGCAACTGAGGACGCCTGCTGGTTCAGATGACCCACTACCACAACAACAGCAGCAGCAACAAGAACAGTCAGGGGATCTTTCACCTTCTGTCTGCAGTATTAACTCCGGTATTCAGTTTTTTTTTGGAGGTGGGGAGAATCATTTTGAAATATGTATTTATTGATCATTATTTTGTGTTAGACCTCCAGACGGCTCCTCCGCTCCAGTCCATGCCAGATATGATCACCAGCACGCAGAGGAACCATGGCAACAACAGCACAGGCATGAAATAGAAATTGTACAATTCTATGAAGCTCTAATTTCCTTGTTTTAGAGATTAGGTAGTTCATGCAATGTTTTCAACAGGCCACACGGGGGCGCCATGCGACGGGCATCAACAGAGTTCGCCCTTCGCGCCAGAGGCTCGGCAAACTGCAGATGACAAACAGACAGTCAGACACGTTTTGCTTTGTCTCCTGCTCATTGTCAGCCTACTTGCGGTGAGAATTTATATTTCATTTTACGTCCTATATTTCCTTTCACATTTCAGGCTCTTCAATAGAAAAATAAAATGGGGACTCACCTTTTGCCATTTACACTTTAACTTAATTTATACAGGCAAATTGTAGAATTGTGACCGCATATTTGTTTTTCTGTTCTATTTTGCATCTAGAACCTGTCAAGCTGCCTGTGGTGGTTGCTGAACAAAGACCCCGGCCGCCTGTACTTGGAGCTTCAGTTCTTCTGCGCCGTGGCCAACTACGGCCAAGGTTTCCTGTCCTTCGGGATCTTCGGCCTGGACCGTCACCTCATCCTCTTGCCTTTCAAGAGGAGGTGAGCATACCGGTCAGCAACGTGTCACAGTTACGTGACAGCCGCTGGTGCCGACAGGTTGTCGGCGTGGCGAGGACGAGATGACAAACAGAGCGATATGACCGGCCATCGCGAGGAGATCCGGCTCACTTGCACGCAGTTTGTGCACTACCACAAAGATCACTGCGTGCAAGGGCTGCTGCACGTTCGCAGGTGTGTGTATCTTCAAAAACCAACTTTTTTTTTTTTGGCACTTGTCCTTTCTGTCCTCCCAACATTGTATTCACTCTCTGTCTCCCTCTAGTGCCCCAGGAGAGAGCACGAGTGCCCTAACCCGTGAATCCTTGCTTTGACACCAGTGTGACCTCTATTTGACATGAAAAGTCAGCGACCGCCATGACGTCCCGTCTCCCGCTCTTCCTCCCCAAAAGTGCCTTACGGTGCAGTTCTTCCATAACCTGTGATGGTCGCTGACTTTACTTCCACTCCATTTCACTTATCAGTCATCTTCAAACCACCGTTAGTTTTTGATCACTAAAAAAATGCACTGCACTGACACAAGGAACCCTTTCGGTGGATAGAAAAAGTATACTATATGCTTTTATATATATATATATTTATATATACATATATAAAAGCACTGTGTACATTGAGCTAATGCACTGTATTTAAGTTTGTGTTTTTTTCCCCCAAAGATTTATTTGGAAAATGACTTGATTCCCTTTCACGTTTGATGTTTATTTTAATACATATCAGTGTTTTAAAAAATGGCTTATGGATACCCACCAGTATTTATCTATATAAAAATATGATCATCTTCACATTAACGTTTACAAAAGGCACGTGATCTCTGCCAATGTGAAGTGTGTGTGTGTGTGTGTGTGTGTGTGTGTGTGTACACAAGAGAATAAAATAAGTTTATTAAGTGCGTTTTATTGTGCATTTTCCTTGACATGGATTTCAAAATATAGTAAAATAAAACGGCTGAGTAAACACTTGTTTAAACATGTTTACATGATTTGATCAAAGAGGAAGGACAATCTCATCCTCAGAGACACACACGATATGTAATAACTGGTATTGTCAATAAAAATAACGATTAAGACATCTCTTCACAAAGTCCTTAAAGGAACAATGTACAATATGCAAAATAACATAAAAACATTAAGAAAATTAAAAAAAATGCTTGTTCAGCATGTAAACAGCTGTAGTTGAAAAACATATTTGCTTGAACCTGACATTCCTCTTGATAAAGTTAAGAACTGAGGAGTCATTTTAGTCACCAGCAGGAGGCGCTGCTACACTGAATATCAGCCTACCTGGATGTCTAAAAGTGGGCGTGGGATTCGGTTTAATTATTATTCCATAAATAATACTAAAACATGGTAAGACTTGGGTATAGAACATTTTGGGAAATCTTGGACTGCCACTAAATGTTTTTTTTTCTTCACAGTGATGTCGAGGCTTGTGGTGCAATGTCCACCAGTGGAGACCTCAAGTATTCAACGTCCTCATCCTACCATCGTCATCGCCTCTTCCGATCACTATCCTGCGTTCCGTCCATATCTTCCACCTTGAGATGAGCTTGACCGTAACGTTTTATAAGCGCACCGGGCACCAGCGCCACCAGTGCGATGGCCAGCAGTTGGGCCAGCGTGGCCCACGAGAAGATGTCATCCAGAGAGTGGATCTCTGAGAGGATGGCGCCCGTGCGCACGCAGATGAAGTTGTAAGGAATCAAACCTGGAAATGCAAAACCGGAGGAGCGCTTTTTTTTAACACGCGCTGTTTGTGCGGTGTCGAAAAAGCGGGGAGAGCGCTCACCGATGAAAACGGAGAAGAAGAAGATGGGCATGGGGATGTTGAGGACAGGACAGGTGATGTTAAGGAACCAGTTAGGGGTCATGGGAAAGAAGCGCAGGAATAGGAGGAAAAAGAACAAGCTGCTTCGGTTTTCCTCGACCTGACACAGAGCGGGAAGAGATGGAAATGTGTTTTGTAACATTTCGAAGTCAAACTAGCTTCAGGCTTGAATATTCATGGCCCACTAAAATTCTCCCCGAATTCCGCCTAGCAACAAGGAGAAATCACCATACCTTCCTCTGCAGCAGGGCCACCTTGTCCGGGAAGATGCGAACCACATGCTGCTT
This sequence comes from Syngnathus typhle, assembly GCF_033458585.1. Taxonomy (NCBI): domain Eukaryota; kingdom Metazoa; phylum Chordata; class Actinopteri; order Syngnathiformes; family Syngnathidae; genus Syngnathus; species Syngnathus typhle. The sequence continues at coordinate 3,062,148 of NC_083745.1, forward strand.
CCCAAAGGTGGAGGACAGCAGGTAGCAGAACGTTGAGCCCGTGGTGGTGAGCAAGCACGCCAGCGCCAGCCCCTCCCAGGGTCCGAATATGGCGCCGGCTAGCATGTTCTGACCCGGGAAACAAGAAATGAGGGAGTGGTCTATCACAGGTGGTGAAAGCATCTCACCAGGAAGGAGGAACCAGGAATGGCGAAGGACTGCTTGTAGAGGTATGCGCTGCAGAAGAGTCAAGTTTATTTGTATAGCCCTAAATCACAAGCAGTCTCAAAGGGCTTCACATAGACAGAAATTGACAATTATTCTCAAAGCATCCCCTGATCTTAAGCTCCCAAAAGGGCAAGGAAAAACTTAAAAACCCCTAGCAGGGGGAAAATGAGAAACCTTGAGAAGGGACCACAGATGGAAGGATCCCCCTTTCAGGATCACCAGGTTGAAATGGATGCAGAGAGGGCACAAATGATACAACATGAAAATCAATTAAATAAAAAGTGGATGTCCATGTCACAGCAGAGGGCTGCCGAAAGGAGCCCTCAATTGTCCTGGCAGTGCTCTTCGAGGAGGTTGAGCTGCAGTTCCCCTATCCTGAATTGGCCACGAGAATCCAGATAGCCGCTGTCAGCATGGGTACCACCTAACCACCTCCCCGGCCGGGGAGGGGGGAGGGAGGGGGTGGAGAGGGAGAGAAAACAAACTCCAGCCGAATCGGCCACTACAGGTTAGTTAAAGGCCATGTCATAGAAATGTGTCTTTAAACGTGTCTTAAATGTTTCTACTGAGGTAGCAGTCCTAATATCCATTGGTAGGGCATTCCAAAGCTCTGGAGCCCGAATAGAAAATGCTCTAGAGCCTGCAGACATTTTCTTAGCCCTCGGTGTCGCTAAAAGGGTAGCGTTTTGCGAACGAAGGTTACGAGACGGAACATAAGGAACAACTAGGTCGACGAGATATGAAGGCGCTAAGCCATGCAGCGATTTATAGGTTAATAGAAGAACCTTGAAGTCACATCTTAAATGGACCGGAAGCCAATGTAAGTTGGCTAGTATTGGGGTAATGTGATCAAATTTTCTTGTCCGAGAGAGCAGCCTTGCAGCGGCATTTTGTACTAACTGTAGACTTGTAGAACTGTAGAGCAGCAGAACGTAACCGTGGTGCTCCCGCTTGTAGAACCTGAGCATCTCGGCAAGCTCCCGAAGCTCGTCCAGATCAGACGGGAACTTCAGCCTGGAGGTTGAGAAAAGCAGAAAATGGGTCAAATTGACAGTTTGATTTTTAACCCAAATTTGTTTTTTTTAACCCAGCAGTTTTTTTTTACTTTTTTATCGGTATACTGTTATTCATCGCAGCTGAAACCAAAATACGATGACAGAATCTAAAGATAGTCCATACTGATGGCCTTTAAGGGAAATGTCAAAGTTGGATTTTTTTTTTAATGCACTTAAATTGCACGTCTCATCCAAGTCGCTTTAGTGAGATGATTTACTGTTGCTTGGCCGCCCCTAAGCAACACAAGCTGTGTGCATTCTGGGTAACAAAGCTATTTTGGTCTCTTTACAGCAAAGGAAGCGACTAAAAATGATCAAGGATGTTCAAGTCGTTGACACGGATTTTTGAAGCTCGCAAACGAGGAGACGAGAAGAGTGTTTACGTGAGAGCCATTACGCATTGGGTGAAAATAAAAGTGCCCACTGTGACACTTTGCACTCCCAAAACTGTTCAAATGTCACGTGCGTAGAAGATGACCAATGGCGTGGCCTCATGTTGGGCCTGCTGACCAATAGGAAGCTGCGCTGGTGAGAGGCCCAGCAGGTGTTGGACAAGGCCCACGGGCTTAAGTTACATACAAGGGGGCTTTTAGTGAGTGTGTGTTTTTCTGCCCTCGAGTCATGCCTATTTGTGTCTCTCACACAGTTTAGATTTAAATCAAGATCAATTAACAAGTCTGCTTCGCAGTTTTGAGCTTCAGGGTTCGAATCTCAACATGGCCAGGTGTCAATGGTTGTTTGTCTACATGTGCCCTACCATTGACCGGCAACCATTCCAGGATGTATCTGGCCTCTCCTCCTCGTTGCTGCTCTCATAAGCACAATGAATACATGTCAAAATGACATTTTGTGAGGCAAAGTCTTAAAAAATGAAAACCAAATTCTTGTTCCAATTTTTTTTTTTTAAATTGTTTAAATTAATATTTGTCCATGAGAATTTTGTTTTGAGTTCGCAGAACCACTACTATTTTATTATTGTTTAAAAATAAAATAAAAATATTGACCTACTTGTAGTAGTGGGGTTCGGGTTCAGGCTCCCCAGGCGAGGTCGGCGGGAAGTGCTCATCCGCCGGCGGGAGATGAGTGGAGAGCACGTAGAGGTAGACGCTGGCCGCCGCCACGGTGGCCGCTAGCCCGACGAGGGAGCGCATGTCGTCGACTCACAAGTTTCTAGGGGCTCCGCTCCGCGACTTGAAGTTTTAAGAGGAGAGAGACGAGGCAGGCGGTCCAGTTGGACGACACACCGACCCCAGGGAGGCTCGGTGTCTATTACCCACCGACATGCGACTCTCGACGGCTACGGATCAGGTGACACCCGGCGATTGGCAACTTTCTCCGGTAGGACATGGTTTTATTTTTGACGTCTTTAACAAGATATACAAGAAGTACATATCTTCTCAATGTCAATGTTTATATAGTGAATCCGTTTGAACGCCATTTATGTCCTAATTGTCGTTTACAAATGGTTGTTGATTGACGGCCATGTTGTAGTGGTAGGTTGAAGCCACAAGATGGCGGCATAGTAACAGTTACAAATCCATGTTGACTTTTATGACTCAAATAGAATGATGCGCTTTAAAAAATACTTTTCTACAAGTGAATTTGTTGAAAATGTTGAAAGTTAATTACTTTGATTTTTTTAATGTATGCTGAAGACATTTGGATTTTGGATTTAAAAGGTGAATGAGAGAGACAAGTTGAAAATTCTTGCTTTTAGTTCATGGTTTTGAAATGTAAATGTGTTGAACAACTCAGGACGAAGCACCTTTTTGTTTGAAACTACCGACTGTTTACGTGGATGGACATTATGAAAACAACTCATTGACGCCATCAGACGGTTGCATTTTTCATACGATGCGCTCCCTCTTTTCGACTGCCAAGAAAGTAACCCTAAACATTTCTCAAATGATTTTTCAAGACATCATTTGATTACAGCCACTTTCTTTTAATGACTGTTAATCACATGACCTGGGAACTGTACATACAGTAGACTAGAAATAAGAAATTCTGTCAGATTTATGTCAAATGTCCCGAATAGAACGTACCTTCAGCAGCTATGACACAAGCAGGCACGGCCAACAGCGCCAGCAGCAGGAGGACAACGAAAACCCTCATGATTACAGAGTGTGTTTGGGCGGATCAAAAGGTAACAAAAATTCTAATGAAGGATACGCCTTGAAAATGGGATTGGCAGACTTGCTTAATTTATTTTTACTGTGGCTCCACCACAGTGGACATAGTTTTTAGTTACCGTTTTTTTCCATGTATAATGCGCCCCCATGTATAATAAGCACCCTAAAAATGGCATGTTGATGCTGGAAAAAAGCCTGTACCCATGTATAATACGCACCCAAATTTTGAGTCCTACTTAAATCCATAAACGTAAAATTATTTCAGAAAAAAGATCACCTTTGGGAACAACCGGATGTTATTCTGCCGGTCGGTATAACTGCGCATGCGCTAGCAAACGCGATAGCGAAGAAATGATTCGGATTTGTGTAGGGTACATTGTGACGGCAAACGAGCAGGTGATCGAGCAAGCGTCTGATACGAGAGCATTGTGTTCGTATGGAGCGTGTTTGAAGTGAACAGCAGAGAAGAAAGCGCATCCGTAATGGCGGCCTCCGTATCATATCCGGATTAAAAAAAAAAAATATATATATATATATATATATATATTTGTACCCATGTATAATGCGCACCCCAGATTTTAGGACAATAAATTAGTTAAATTTTGCGCATTATACATGGAAAAAAACGGTATTAAAAATGCTCAAGCTAAGGTCAGGTCAGGTTAGGTCAAGTTCATTGTGAGATTTGAAACACTTCCATGGAATCCTCCTCTGATTTTTACATAAAATCAGCCTTAGAGGCTTTTGGAGTCTCGCGAAGTCTTGATCATGTAGACCGCGTGTTGATAGGATGCCTGGTGGGAGCGGATCGTCGGCTCCTGGGTCAGACGCTCCCTTCCTTTCCCCCAACGGAGCTTCGGATCGAGTGTTTTCTGTTTCTGGTCCGTCCCCCTCTCTTGTCAATTTCTAAAAATTCTTCTCGACACATTTTTATACGTTGGCTTTCGACCGATTTTATTGTTATGCTCCTTTATACTATTTAGTGTTCCAATTAATTTTTCTCACTGTCTTTGTGGTTGTCCAGGCCCTGAAAGAAAAATATTCGTCAAAGGCCACTTTATTTAATTGATTGATCATAAAAACCTGTCAGCTGCCAGTGTGGCAAGTGTCTAAGATGGTTTCGTGCAATTAAGATGATTACGTCAATTACATTTGACATTTAGTGCAAGACGTGACTCAGTACGATTCAGTGAAGAAACCGTGCCCGAAAAGACACTGAGCATTTTCCATTTGGATATTTTTGTACGTAACAACACTGCCTCAACAGTCAGGTTGGTTTCAAATTGGAGTTACATATACTAGGCATATATTTATATACATATTTCCAGGTCCTTCAAAGACAAACTGGTTTGCACGCCTGTCTTAGGTGTGATTGTAAATGGTTGTACGTCATTGCGTTCCTTGCGTCCAGTTTGCGGTGTCACATGAGTCATACAAGTAAAATAGGTGGTTTCTTGGTGCAGGGCTGCCACAACATTCTTTTGGTTACCATGTATTGTGAGGAGTTTCTGAATAAACACTTTGAATGGAATGGTGCGAGACAACCGGTATACCACTTAACTGCGTAGATAGAAAACAATGCTTGAAGAAATAAATATCAAACACAGTCTCGCTATGTTGAGGTCTGGCAGACAACAGTAAATGAGCAGTGTTCGCTTAGCAAAATACGTATTGTTTGCGTCTGTATTGTGCGCTGATCAAATCGTGCAAAGAAATGGTGTGTGCAAGTGAGGTGAAATGATTGAATGTTCTATTTTTTTTAGCTGCTCGTTACCAAAACGAAAAACGATCCCCGCACTTGACACACAGCTTACATGGAATTAAAAAAAAACAAAACAAAAAAACAGTTACAAAAATGTTAACTGTATTTTGCAAGGAAACCACCGGACCAACTTTTCAACTTTTTAATTTGAACATTATAAGATTCTACAATAATAGTATGTCCTAGCCAAATTACTTGTCCCTAATGGACTCACAGTTTACAAAATAAATAAATAAAATGTTGAGAAGCAAAAAAATAAAACCCATAACCTAACCCGTAGTTTGCAAGGAAACCAACCACTGGACCAAATGTCCAACTTTTTAAATTGAATTGAAATTATAGACTGCTACATTAATAGTATGTCATATGCAAATTACTATTCAACACTGTTCGGTTGGGTGGAATTTTATCTGGCTAGCCTATTTCAAGTCTCTTTCTCTCTGTCTCTCTCTCTGTCTCTGTCTCTCTTTAACTTTTGTGCAAACACTTCAACAGATTTTAAGAAATGTGAGATAACTTGTATGGAGTTACTTAAACAAACATTGAGTAAATATGGCATCATTTATATGCGACTACTTCAACACATGTCTTTTCTATCACACTTAACAAGGAAAAACAGTCCTGATCAACAACAATCTATGGATAAAAGTTACAGGGTTAAATAAAAGTGAGAGAAGTTCTTTGTGCTAAACAGAGCTTAAAAGAGTTGTGCTCGTGACCAAAAAAGGAAAGGAGTAAAGACCACACACAGGATTGAGAGATAAGGAGTTCTCTAAAGACAGACAGAAAACTACGCTGGACCAAGGTGATCCAACTTGTAAATTATAAGGCCCTTGGCCAGACTGACCAGTGCCTCATCCAATCATTCCAACACGTCATCTCCTGAGTTTTCGTCGTCTCCTGAATTTTCGTCGTCCCCTGAGTTTTTGTCGTCTCCTGAATTTTCGTCGTCCCGTTAATTTTCGTGGTCTCCAGAATTTTCGTCGTTTACTGAATTTTTGTTGTCCCTCGAGCTTTCGTCATCTACTGAGTTTTTGTCGTTTCCACATTTTTTGTCATGCCATGAATTTTCATGGTCTCCTGAGTTTTCATCGTCTCGAGAATTTTTGTTGTCCCCTGGGTTTTGGTCATCTCCTGAGTTTTCGTCGTCTCCACATTTTTCGTCATCCCCTGGATATTCGTCGTCCCCTGAATTTTCGTCATCCACTGAATTTTCAGCGTCCGCGGAGTCTTCGTCGTCCCCTGAGTTTTTGTCATCGCCTGAGTTTTCATCATCCCCTGAATTTTAGTCATCTGCTGAATTTTCATCCTAAAGTTCGTTGTACCCTGAATATTTGTCGTCCCCTGATTCATCGTCGTCTCCTGAATTTTCCTCGTCTCCTGAATTTTCGGCGTCTCCTGAATTTTCGGCGTCCCCTGATTTGTCGTCGCCACATTTATTGTCTTCCCTTGAATTTTTGTCATCTTCTGAATTTTTGTCTTCCGTTGAGTTTTCGTCGTCCCCTGAACATTCGTCGTCCCCTGAACATTCGTCGTCCCCTGAACATTCGTCGTCCCCTGATTCATCGTCGTCCCCTGAACATTCGTCGTCCCCTGAACATTCGTCGTCCCCTGAACATTCGTCGTCCCCTGATTCATCGTCGTACCGTGAACATTCGTCGTCCCCTGAACATTCGTCGTCCCCTGAACATTCGTCGTCCCCTGATTCATCGTCGTCTCCTGAATTTTCCTCGTCTCCTGAATTTTCGGCGTCTCCTGAATTTTCGGCGTCCCCTGATTTGTCGTCTCCACATTTATTGTCTTCCCTTGAATTTTTGTCATCTTCTGAATTTTTGTCTTCCCTTGAGTTTTCGTCGTCCCCTGAGTTTTCGTCGTCCCCTGAATATTCGTCGTCCCCTGATTTATCGTCGTCTCCTGAATTTTCGGCGTCTCCTGAATTTTCGGCGTCTCCTGAATTTTCGGCGTCCCCTGATTTGTCGTCTCCACATTTATTGTCTTCCCTTGAATTTTTGTCATCTTCTGAATTTTTGTCTTCCCTTGAGTTTTCGTCTTCTCTTGAATTTTTGTCATCTCCTGAGTTTTTGTCGTCCCCTGAATATTCGTCGTCCCCTGATTCATCGTCGTCTCCTGAATTTTCGTCGTCTCCTGAATTTTCATCGTCCCCTGATTTGTCGTTTCCACATTTATTGTCTTCCCTTGAATTTTTGTCATTTTCTGAATTTTTGTCTTCCCTTGAGTTTTTGTCTTCCCTTGAGTTTTTGTCTTCACTTGAGTTTTCTGTCTTTTGATTTTTTTTGCCCCCTGAAGATTTATTTTCTTCTGAATTGTCATCGCGCCCTGAATTTTCATCGTCCCCTGATTTGTCGTCTCCACATTTATTGTCTTCCCTTGAATTTTTGTCATTTTCTGAATTTTTGTCTTCCCTTGAGTTTTTGTCTTCCCTTGAGTTTTCTGTCTTTTGATTTTTTTTGCCCCCTGAAGATTTATTTTCTTCTGAATTGTCATCGCGCCCTGAATTTTCAACGTCCCCTGATTTGTCTTCATCTGCTGAATTTTCTTCCTCACATGAATTTTCTTCATCTCCCGGATTTTCTCCTTCTGAATCTCGATTGCCGTTTTCGGTTTTCTGGCTTTCTGTTAAAGTCACACAAAGAGATCGAAATTGCGTTTCCTGGTCCACGGACAAACAATACAGAAAGTAAAACCAAGAAGGATAAGAATTGATAAGATTTTTACCATTCAAATTCCAGTTTCAGTTCCGTTTTACGATTCAATTCTATATTGATTTTCATATGGAGAAAAAAGCTCCAAAAAACATTATCATGTATTTCTTTTATAAATTGCAACTTTGTGAGACATTATGTTAAGAGGAAAGAATGTAAACGTTCTCCTACAATAGAAATGATCACCCGCCGAAAATCAGAGGCTTCTACAACAGCAAATTGGTCAAGCCTTAAGTTTTGACACTCCCTCCGCAGTGGATCAACATTCCGTTAAACTCATTGCAGGCTTTTGCAATGAGTTTATTTCCTACCTTTTGTTGAAATTTCAGTTTTCAACCCTTGACAAATCAGGTATAGGCTCACATAATCCATGGAACAAATATGAAGCCCAGAAAAAGACGGGTGCTTCCAAAACATGTGCACGTTCGCAAGCCATGGCACATGTGTCAATTTGCTGACTTACCTATGATCATAGTTTCCAATCTTGAAGTATCTCTGATGATGCTCCTCCTTGCTGTAGGAAGAAAAAGTCAATGTTCACTTCTCACCACCGTGGCGATTAAATTCTCTTTCCAACGTGTCCCGATACAAAAAGAGGAACATACCTTGAGCATGCACAACCCTGGCGTACGTGGATACTGCGGAAAGCGCCAGCAGCAGCAGCAAGAAAACGTGGGCCCTCATGATGTGTTCCTCTCAATGTAGCGCTAATTTGAACTGATTTGTTTTTAATCGCACAGTGTGTGTTTGGATCAACACGACCGTCTGCTCTGTCAATCAAGAATCGTTTGATGGGTTTGCTCATAGACTCATTGATCGTGCTTAGCTTATTAACTCGCCAGTTAATTTGGTAGGCGGAGTCCCACTGTCGCAGTTTCTCCCTAAGTGCACCTTACTTTATTACCTGTTTCCCATGGTCATATTTTCCGCCCAACGTTCGCTCTGAAGCTCTCCTCCCGACAATCATTTTTAATAGCTCCGAAGGTAATCTTAGCAGTTAATCATGCCGTGCGTGCTTGAAAGAATATTTGACGTCAACATTTATTTTGAACCCTTCCTTGGTGCTCCCAGAGTTGCCTCTCCTTTGATTGAAACCTTTTCTTCACATACCACTCATACCTAATTAGAACACAATTACAAACCGTTACCTCCCTGGTTACATTGTTTGTTTGCTCTTAAGTCACAATGGCTTTTCTTTCCAGAACATTCTGAGGTCGTCAGAACAAATCAGAAACTGTTACCTCCCTGTTTGCATTATTGGTTTAATCTGAAGTGACATTTAATCTCACGTATATAACCGTGACTGGTTTTTTTTTCTCATCACTTGTAGGTTCTCTCATAGTTTGGAAGTAGTGACCATGACCAAAGGTTGCGTCCCAGCCTAAAAATCGCTGAATGTTAAATAGAGCACAACATATCAAATGTCTGCCTCAAGAATGGTGGCAAAACACTACTTTTTTATTCCAAATTAATCTCTTCAACTGTCTTGACACCATGATGTCACAAGATGGCAAATATTGCTTCGACCAGAGTACAAAAATAGCCAAATACGTAGGTGACTGTGATAGGACACGGATGACTCTTTGTCGGACGAGCTTTTATCTTTAATGGTCTATATTGTCATTCTTCTTTGCCTATAACAAAGTTTGCAAAACACTAGTTTGTTTGGTCTTGAATGTTTTGGTCGTAGTGACTTAGCAGTACGTGCTACGGTGTGCTTGTGTATAGTAGCTTCAACTTGAAAATGCCAGTTTGTTTCTGGTTGTCCATTGTGTTACCTCAACATGGAGGTGAGTCTTTAAACGGCATCCGTTTCACCAGAACCGGGAGACTTTGTTTAGTCCGTGAACTCCCTGAAGAAAAACTCTTCCTTCGGTCGAGTTTCATTCCACGCAAAGTTTGGAAATTAAAAATCTGCCACAGCTTGTGAGATGGCAGAGGACAGGCGCCAGTGAAAGGTCCAAACAGGTCATCTTACGAGATCTGGCTGATCCCTGACTGCCGCCGGTTGGCGTCCGTGTGCCTCTCTGTTTGATATTTGGAAAGGTCACATGGCACGAGGGGGAGGGGCTGCCCGTGTTCTGCCACCACCGCCTCGTACGGGGGCACCACTTCGTACGGCGGCGCTGCTTCTGACGGGAAGGAGATGGATGCGATGCGTGGATACGCCGAGGGTGGCGAGGCGGTGCCGGCGGTACTCGGACCCTCCTCCGCCCCTTCAGACTCATTCTGACGGGGGTCGCACAGCGAGTATGGTGGGGGGTCGTCTGTGGGTATGTAGAGGTGAGTGCAACCCGGGCCCACGCATTCATCGTAACTGCGGAGAGGAAGAACAAGAGTATTAGATCCCATAAAGGTGTTTGTTTTCCGTGGTGGCTTAACACTCCAAGGAGCTTTAGAAGAAAACATTTGGACCTTGTGGATGTTAGGAAGTGGTGCTCCTGACCCCCCAAAAATATTTTTCATTTAATTGTAGCTCAAGGCAGACGTTCGAGGCGGTGGCAACCACAAACCCAGAAACAAAATAGACCCTCGCTTCTTGTGCCACTCCAGCCCAAGAAACCAAAATGGTGACAATAATCACGGGAACTGACGATGCACTCGATAAGGACGACATCACAAGTTCCCGTCACAAGTTGTCCTATTTCATTCACTTGTTAAAAGAAAAAAAAAATCAAAGAGATGTTTGTCATGTGAGAAGCGTTTGTCATCTGATAGCACTTAACTGCGGAACGACAAGAATGAGAAAAGGATTTATTTGGGGCAGCCCGATATTGCAAAATAAAATCACGGAAATAGAGGGAGGACGTCTGCCATTACTTTAGTTGGCTGATCCAGTCACTTTGGTCACTTCATATCTTTTCATTTTTCTTCTGTACATGGCAGGAGGAGAGAGGAAGGGTCGATTTGAATTATTTATTAAAATGGCCAATTAAACCAGCTGACATTTTAGTTCAAACACAGCCTGACTTGGCCTTTTTAGACACACACGTATCCAAAGGGCAGCAAAAGTAGAACCAACACATCCTCATAAATGAATGAGCACAAAAAGAGGTCAGTCAGTCAGTCAGTTAGTGTGGGACTGTAACTTGCTGCATTGATGAAAAGGTAAACAATCGAAATAATCACAGACAAATAAATAAATGACAGACGCTCACCGTGGTGGAGAGTCGGGGTATAAGTGGTTGACTTGTGACAGACTGTAAGAGTCAAAGTCCAAACCGGGTGGAAAGTCTTCCAAGCATGTAGACCTCAGTTCTCCGACAGAGCCTCCGAAGGAGTAACCGTCCGGACCTAGAAGGTTTTCGAGGCAAAGTCGGGTTTCAAACCAGGTTCGGGGTTCGGGTCAGGGATGTGAGCCTTGTACGAACCGTAGCTGGCTCTCAGGTGAGGGTTTCGTAGCCGGCTGTCCTTGCGCAGGCTGCCCACGATGATGGTGACGCAGGAGAGGAAGAGCACCAGGCCTATGACGATACCCGCCACCACCAGCGGAGACACCAGGAGAGACGCTTCGCCCCCAGACTCGCGCTCACTCCTGCAGTCCGGGTACTCCCCATGGCTCTGGTTCGAGCTCACTGGCGAAGTGGAGGGAGAACCTTGTTTTATGGATTCCAATGCCGTCATTGGTGGTGATTTTAGGTCACATAGCTGTTTTTCCATATGCTAACTGAAAGGACATGTATGTTAGCATGATACGCGGCCATTGTTAGTGTAGTTGTTCCCATAGCTGACTTTTATGCAGATGGTATGGAAACCATGAATGCAAGCTGCGTTGAATCCGAGAGTTGCGTGCCAAGCGGCGTGTTGCGAGGAGAAAGAGTGAGAGCGCAGTGTAGCGGGATGTCATGTTACGTAACAGCTTTATTCTCCCGCACACACTATCACACACACTACAGACTCCTTCTTATCCCTCCTCCTTTGCCATCTTTCCTAGCCTCATCATTCCTCCGGGGACTCACTCCACTTTAGCGTGTGACAGATAATTAGAGCGACACTTTACACACCACGCACACACTACACTCACACACCACACGCGGCGTATCCTTCTCAGCCGTTTAACGTCTCATTGCTGTTTGTTTTTTTTCCCCTTCTCGGGCTTGTCGGTCTTCATCTTCATGACATCTTCCTTGAAGTCGCGTCATTCTCTCCTAGGGGAGTGTGTTTGTGCGAAATGCTAATATTTGTAGCGTTTACTTCAAGGTGGGCTCATATTAATGATGTCGAATGCTACTGTAGCGGTTATTCTATGTACTACAATATTTATATTTGTATAAGTCAAAGCTCGTGATGACAATGAGGATGTGATAAGACATCAACCAAAGAGCAAATCATGTTAGCAGAGAGGACACAAGGATGCCTCGGAGCGCTCGTCTGGCGTCTCGGAGAACAACGTCTCGGGAACACTTAGTGGCGAGAGACCAATTCTCTCGTGTGAGGAACGGCTGACAGCAACACGAGAACGGAAAACACAATTATCCACGCTGGGATGAGACACCGGAGACAAAGTTAGATCACGCGTTTGGAAATTAGATTGAAGTTTTGTATCTGGAGTGGACCAATCAGGATATGAATATGTTAGGAAACAATGTTTTAAGATATGGGAACGGATAAAACAAAAATATTGCTGTACCAAATTCTCTGTGCTTACAGTAAACCATTTTTTTTTTTTTTTTTCCAAACTACAGCCGTGGCTTTCGGGCGGTGTAAAAAACACGATTGTAGAGGATATGACATTGAGTTCATCTTGACCAAAAACTAGACTGAGCTTCAAACAATTGCTGTCACTCTTCTTTTTTTGAATTGATGCAGTATAGTGCAACAATTTCTCGCCACCTAGTGGCCGCCAGTGGAATTACACGTAAAACAAACTCCAAACAGTGCAACATGGTCTTGCCTAAATGAAATCAATTTGAATGCCTTATATATTTAATCGCTATCGTAATTATGAAGGAGGAAGGGTCGTAATTCGATGATTTTCAAAATGTTTCAGCCCGAGTTAAAGTAATTAAAGTAATTTACTGTTGGCTCTTTTCAAAGTAGAGTTGCCCATATTGCCAGAGCATTTTCACTGATCTTTCCATATCGACAGAATATTGTGAAAATCCCGCTTTGATCAATCCATAAATGGATGTGCTCATCGGGATCGGCCCGATGAGGTCGAACGGTCACAACGATTGGCTGCAGTGCTTTAAATCCATCCACGATTGGTCGATTAAGAATTTGATCAGTGGTGAAAATAGCATGTTATCTGCTCGAAGCAAGTTGCGCCAACACACGCTGCTCGCACTTGGCTGAGGCCGCCCGGTGGGATTCGGGATGCATGGCGTGATATATTTTTAATTTCTTTATTATCGGTCTGCCTATGTGGCGAAAGATATCTCACCTTCTTCAACACTCGCCTGCTTTTTCGTTCTCACTTCTCGGAAAACAGCTGCTCGGGCTATTTACATATCTTTATTAATTGAATGACAACATTTCCAGTAGTACTAGTTTGGTTTCCAAGTTTAAATATTTTCCTGTGATCAAGGAGATGATGTTACTAACATCATGTTAGTAACAACAATAGTGCTATAATTACTTTGCAAAAGTCATTAGTTACACAAATCCCTCACTTGAATGACAACACACAATTGGCAGATGTTCAAACGACAACAGAAACAAAAGCTCTTATCTCCCTTTAAATGAGATTTCCCTTTACTTTGTAGCTATTGTTGTTTTTTTTTTTTTTTTATATACACACTGAATCTTTGCTAGTCGCAGCTTCGCTCATCCCTGTTCCGATTTTTCTTCGAAACATGATGTGGGCGATAACGAGTTTCCAGAAAGCAGCGGAGGAGATGATCAAATAGAGGCGGAAAGGGGAGGAAGAGGCCACGTTTAATCGTGTTAACGCGGCACCGTAACATCTGTCCGTGTTGGACACACAAACACACATTAGCGCTCTGTGCGTCAGCAAAAGTAGTGGCGCTGCTGTGCTGTCAACAGCTAATCTGTCTGTTTTACGATGACATTTACCCTTTATTTCTCCTTCCTCCCTCCCTCCTTTTCTCATTCAGCTGTTCCAAGTCACCTCCCTCCATTTGTTGCCCCCCCCACCCCTCACCCTTGGGAGTGTTTCTGTTCTCCCATGATACCTTTTTAGCTAGCTGGGGACAAGACATTGTCAGGGAGAGCAGACAGGAACATGAGAAATCTTTTTTCGCCGATTAATTGGTCGTCACGATTTTATCTTACCAAATATTGGAATCAGTGTGAAGAAGTCCATTTTTTTCTGTCCTTTTAGTTTGCCTGCACCATGTCAAACAGTCAGCGCTCATCTTGACCTCCTGCGGTGCTCTTTAATTGTTGTCGGGGGGTGTTAGCGAGTGAGCCGGAACAACCTCGCCCATCTGAAACCTCCCCGCATACATATGCACAAAGCTCATATCCATTTAGATAGATGCAAGCCAGCTTAGCCACCCTTATAGATGCTTGGATGGCCACATCGGGAAAAAAAAAAAAAAAGCGCTGTTAAAAGCATTTTTTTCCCCCCGTGTCCATTTCCATAAAACGCGCCGATGCGGTGATTGATAGCTGGCGAGAGGCGAGACGAGGCGTGGCGGCACGCCGCTGATGGATAAATGATGTGTGCAGCCACGAGGAACACACGCAGATTCCATTTCAGATCTGCCCGCATCACAGCGGTGCACCCCCACACCCGCCGTATGTAGATTGGCTTGAGTCTTGATCTTTTTGCCACTGATAGCACCCCCCCCCCCCTACACACACACACGGTATTCGCTTTCATATTACTGCAGTGTATGCAAGTCGACAGTCATCAGGGGAATTGAAATGGTTAGCACAGAAAAAGTATGGATTTAGGATACGAGTCCTTTGCCATTATGTGGCAAAAGGGACAATGAAAATTGCAATGGCGTCGCTATGGCAATGCCCCCCATCAAATATGCCTGATGTGTCAGGCCAGATATTTTTATATTTTTTTTTCCCCAGGAATTTTTTTTTCAACATTTGTTTCCTACAGGGAAAATAACCACTATTTTTTTGAAGGAAATTTTGGGTTCATAAAATAGAATAGATTTCACGTTAGGTGGACACTGGCTCTGCTTTGACATTGTTATTAATTCCTGTCAAGTAATGCAAACACATGACTCTCCAACCACAAAGCAGCAGCATGCAAAATGTCAACCTTGGCCATTGGACATGTCTTATCTCCACCCAGCAAGACATCCCTGAGCTTTTTATCCATCCCTTGGCTTGGCTCCCTTTTAGGAAGCACGCCCCAGGTACCAGGATGGATGGGAAAAGGGGGGGGGATGTGAATAATACATCAGAGGAGAAAAGAAGGAAGAATGAGGTGATGAGAGAGAGGAGAGAAGGCGATTTAAAGGGCAGGAAGGGAGCGCGGGACTTGTCCGTCCATCTGTCCCCCCACCGCGTCTCCCGGACGCCTCCGCCGTGGTCAGGATGCGTTGCGTAAGCACGGATTCATCTTTTATTGAAGCATCTATAAATACTGTCTGTTGTTCTCTTGGGTTCAAAAGCTCAACCTCTGATCCGGTTATAAATAAAGAGGTAAGATAGCCACCGAACAAGCCACTTTTCCCGTGCTCGGTTGAAGTGAAGACCTCGCACGACATTGCCGAGCGTGCATACTGCTTGAATGCAAAATGCTAATGTAGCATCATTGGTGCTAGCAACTGAGTGCTTCTAATGCGATGGGAACGTAATTCGCCCGTTCTACACGCTCGCTTTGAAACGATTTGATGAAATTGATTGACGTTGTGAAGTTGGCGACCAGCAGAGGTGCTGTTGAGTCACAACGCAAGGGGAAAAACATCGTAAGGAAATCACGTTGAAAGAACCGATGACGAGTTCATTGATTGCTCGGATTTCTGTCAATTGAGTTGTCGATTCATTGCGTCATTTTTTTTTTTTTTTGCTTATGACTGATAGTGGATAATTCCGAGTATTCAGGGAAAAAAAACATCTTAAAGTATCGGTATGACACGGGTGGAATTTCCTTAACAAAACTGGAAAATCAAAGTAAAAAATAGAACTATAAACTACCGTATTTTCCGGACTATAAAGCGCACCGGACTATAAGGCGCACCTTCAATGAATGGCCCATTTTAAAACAAAATATGGTAATATAAATGTTTTAAGACATTCAAAACCTTTGTGAAAAAGGAAAAAAAAACTATACAATTCCCAATCCATTATTTCGCCATTATGAATATTTAACATCACTGTAAATAACCGCATTTCACCATGTAAGCATTTCAATTCCGGCAAGCAGCAACAAATGTCATGAGCCTACAATTTTAATTTGACAGCGTGAAATCACAAGAGCTTGGCTTACCTGAGCAGATCAATTTCATCAGCATGAACTCACAGTGCTTCCTCCCAGCACATCTCAATGGGCAGGAAGCCGACTTCAACCGCTTGCCGACACACGCGGATGCTGCTAGTCCTCCGATCCCCACGAACGCCGCTGACGATGGAGGGAGGGAGTCAAATGGAGGAGAGAAAGAGAGAGAAATAAAGAAAGCAAAATAAAACATGGAGGAAAAAAACAAAACAATCAACACAGAGCATGGAGACGGACAAACATGATGGTAGGAAGTGAAGGAGGCGTGCGGCAGCCCAGCCTGCTGTTTATAAAGCCTCAGGCACACTACTGTATGTTTGCATGTGTGTGTGTGTGTGTGTGTGTTTGCCCCGCAATTGTTCATCCTCTTGTCTTTGACTTTAAATATGCGGATTGCGGAGCAGCTCACTATGCAATTCATGAGAAAATAGAGTCGAGTGCCTTGAGCTGCACGGCTACGTTAAATTAGCTCTCCCTATTAAATCATTGTGTTTCCGCCTTGGCCACCAGGGGAGCAGTATGAAACTGAGATACGGATACACAATACATAGAGACGGTCAGAACTCCTTAGTAATATTTTTTTTTTGCAGAAGATAAAGAATATACGCCTGTGGGGATTGTCATATTGATCATGATTGTTTCAAATGAACACAGATTTTACTACTACTAATAATAACAACAATAATAATAGATTATATTTTTATTGCACTTTACATTGCAAAGAATCTCAAAGTGCTACAGAAACGCTTTTTAATTATTGCTGATCAGCCGCTGGATTTAAAGAAATTGGCGGAAATCTGATTTGATTTAATTTGTGTTTATATGAGTGAGTGAGTCCATTTTGGATGTGAATGTATGTTTTGTATTGCCGTCTGTTGCAAATTGTTAGCAATATCTGTAGTTTTTAAAAGTGAAGAAAATTTGTAATTTTAGTATTGGTACATGCACAATTTGTCTTCGTCAGAATACGACGAGGTTAAAGGCGGCACTCATTTGTTTCGTGATCCAAAAAACAAAAAAGAAACTAATTGAATTGACTTGCCAACTGCCTGTGGCAATCCCGCTGGCAGGCGGCTTTGCTTTAGAACTCTGCGGTTCGGTTTCCATTGAAGATAATTAAATGATTACCGATTCTAATTACCGCGCATATTCTAATGATCGCCCATGCCGACGTCATTGCGCAAGTTTAAATAGGACTGGTTTGACGCCACGATTCGACGTGCTGTCACAATTCTGACTTTAAAGTGAGAATTCCCACTGTAAAGTCAGAATTTGGACTTATTCTCAGAATTCTGACTTTAAAGTGGGAAATATAGATTTGATCAAGTGTTAGCTAAATTAGACAAATGACATTTGAAATTGCGCTAGTATTTTTCCTCCAGTTAGCCGCTGATGCTAAAAGATGCTAAAGGCTGCTAAAGGGGGAAGCAGCAGACAGGAAAGGGCACAAAAGGGAATCGGCCCTGTCCTGAAGGTTTAGCATCACTCCATCATGTGCCAGGTATTCTCTACGCGCGTGCGCTTCCTCATCCATCTCCTCCCAGATCAGCCTGACAGTCCATTAGGACCACACGTCGCCCTCATCCATTCACAGCGACAGGCCGACTTATCTCCAAACGGGGACCGGGAACCGATAGACGGTGTGTGCGTTTCGCCGTGACGGCGAGGGTCCCGCTGATGGGCGCTCGGTGAGGAGGTCAGCGGTCCGAGCTTTTGAGATCACTTTTAATGCGGCCTGTCCTCTTTTGAAATAGCAGTAGGATCATTTTCATTGATAAAAGCTTTGGGATCGGTGTGTAACGCTGACATTTACACTAGAACAACGGCAAAGCCTCTTTGTAGAAGAGATTTCGTCTGGTGCTGGGGGGGGGGGGGAACCCACGCTCACATACCGACAATGCGAACCCGGTGGTATTCGCACAAAAGCGTCCGGCAGCCTTTCTGTCAGGTCCGCCAACGTCAACGGACTTTGCGGCTCCAACGAGAGAGTTTCAAAGTGTGTGGGAGGAAGAGGAGAGTAACTGGCTGAGCCGAAAATCACTACAACACGCCTACGATATGCCCGTGTTTGTTGTGTGTGTGTGTGTGTGTGTGTGTAGGTGCGTGTCTATGTGTTCAGTTTCCACTTCATTTCACCATTGCATCTTTTTTTTACTCTTGTAATTTTCCATTTTTTGCCCCTTAGAAATACAAAAATGCAAAGACAGAATTTCAATGCAAAATATACAAACAACTTGGAATGGTGGACGGCCTTTGTTAAAAACAGCTTAATCACTTAATGAGGTATGAATCTGCAGAATTTCACAGGGTGGCAGCTACGAGCTGACTCATTTAACATGCATTTTAACGTGATTGGTTAATTACAATCATAGCTTTATCCCAGCCGGGAGGGTGTGGACAGTTTTACAACTACATTCCTTTCTATATTTTTATCATTATATTTTATAAGTCACATTAGTGATAGAAAAAGTTTTGGATTGTTTTGTCTTGCTCTCCTTTTTTTATGTTACAAAACCTGACATAAGAACAGGGGTGTGTAAACTTTTGTTCACTTTCAAATGTTGCTCACCAAACACGTTTTAACTGCTTTGTGTTTTTGTATTCTTTCATTTCATTATGGACTGCAACATCATTCACATGATGAAGAAACGCAAATGACACACACACACACACACACACACACACACACACACACACACACACACACACGTCATGGAGCCGCGCTTACCTATGTAGACATCCGAGCGGCTGCTCATGAGCTTTGCGTGCTTGTTTGTATCGTCACAGCAACATGGACGCCACGTGAGGCTGGTTCCCACCTCTCGGGACGTGGCCCACCTCCTCGGAATAGCTTCGTTAGCGGTCAAACTGGCTCTTCTTCTTCCTCCTTCCTTCTTTCGTTCCTTCTTGGTCTTTTTTCACGTCGGCGCAAGAGCACGGCACGGCGCCTGTACCGACCCTTCTCTTTGTCTGCCTTCTCGTTTATCTTCTTCTTTGCGTGTCCTTCCCCGCAGGATAGTCTTTCAGCATCATCAGCATCCCAGCAGCATCCTCCTCCTCATCCTCCTCATCGTTCTTACCGTCGAGTTGAGCACTGGCGCCCCCCAGCGGTAATAGTCTGGTGGTGCCGTCTTGCTGGTCACATAAAGCGTTATATGAAAATATCAAATAAAATATAAACAACTCAGGCATTATTAATCAATTTCATAGTAGCTGTTTTTTATTCAAACGCAACAAGCAATCGTCATGTTTAAAATATCAAAATGAAAAATGTCTTCTTTTTTACTTCCCCAAAACTCTAAAATATATATGTTAACAAAAACATTTTATGATGAATTTATGTCATTTTTCATATTTTGTGTAAGCAGAAAACGATGAAAACATATTTGTTTTGGATAAAAAGTTATTTTTTAAGGAAAACGCACAATGTGTTTAACTCACTGTAACAACACTGATGTTATGTGACGTTGTAACACCAAGGGATGAATTTTCAAGTGTCCAGGTTCTTATAAGACTCTGTGGTCATATAGTACTCCATTGTGCGTGGATGCGTATACACACCAAAGTTGACCTGGATTTCCAGTGAAGGTGCGAGGCGCCCAAAAGCCCAGTGGAATGTAATAAGCTCCTGCAAAGGTGTGTCTTTCCATACACATCCAGCAGTCTTCAACGTTTCCCAGCATTTTACTTTACATCTCAGGCTACTTCTGCAGGAGGCTTCCCCCCCCCCCTCCGATTTTCTGCTTTTGGAGATGAAGAGAAGAACCTGCTACGCGTTTCTCCTGGCGATCTGGTTCTCGGGCTACCGGGCCGATCCCCCGGCGCCGCATTTGATTTTTATCATGGCGGATGATCAGGGTTACGGCGACGTGGGCTACCACGGCTCGGACATCCGCACGCCCGTCTTGGATGGGTTGGCGGCGGAGGGAGTGAAACTGGAAAATTATTACGTTCAACCCATCTGCTCGCCCTCTCGGAGTCAACTCATGACAGGACGGTCAGTAACAGGTTTTATTTCAAATTCAAATCAAGCTAAACAGAACCAAAATAATTATTCAAGGAATGCATGTAAACAGCTAGCTTAATGCTAATGGAAATTGCAAAATGCCATCGTCCAGCTAGCATCTATCTATTGTCTTAACCCTGTGAATTTTTTATTTTTTTATTATTGGGGATTTACTTCTAGACGTCAAAGTCTCTCCAAAATTGTTGTACGTCAAAGCACTGTTGACCATTCTGTGAAATCATTTCCTAAATTCATGGCCCTTTTTCTTTTCTTGTCAGCTACCAAATTCACACGGGCTTGCAGCATTCAATCATCCGTCCACGTCAACCCCTCTGCCTCCCCCCGGACGTCCCCACCCTGCCCGAGCGTCTGTCGGAGGCGGGTTACGCCACGCACATGGTGGGGAAATGGCACCTGGGATTCTGCAGGCCCGGCTGCTCGCCCACGGCACGAGGCTTCCGCAGCTTCCTGGGCACGCTCACCGGTAGCGGAGACCATTTCTCCTATCAGAGCTGTGACAATGCCGAAGCTTGTGGATTCGACCTGCATGACGGAGATACGCCGGCGTGGGACATGGCGGGAAATTACTCCACTCTGCTTTATATTGACAGGTGAGTGTTGCAGTTCTTGGAAATCTTCATGACCTAACATGGCCTATCTTTCCCAACAGAGTGAAGCAGATCCTGAGAAGTCACAACTCTAGCACGCCCCTCTTCCTCTACCTTTCCCTGCAAGCCGCCCACACACCCCTGCAGGCACCTGACCACTTCCTGGAGTTGTACCCGTCCCAGAGCAATCGCATCCGCCGTCACTACGCGGCCATGCTCAGCTGCTTGGATCACGGCGTAGGTCAAGTGGTCGACCAGCTGAAGGCGAGCGGTCTTTATGAAAACTCCGTTGTGATCTACTCGTCCGATAACGGTGGGCAGCCTCTGTCCGGAGGAAGCAACTGGCCGCTTCGGGGCGGCAAAGGGACATACTGGGAGGGTGGCATCCGGGCGGTGGGATTTGTCCACAGTCCCCTCCTGAAGGTCAAGGGGGTGGTCAGCAAGGCGCTTATCCACGTCTCGGATTGGTTCCCGACGTTGTTGTCGCTGGCTGGTGCCCCGGAGTCCCACCGAGGCTTGGACGGTCACGACGTTTGGGGCGCCATCAGCGAGGGGCTCCCCTCCCCTCGCACGGAAATCCTCTTCAACATCGACCCGGTCTCCAGGAAACCCGGGGAGCCCTACGACAAGGCTTTGGTGCTCAACGGCTTCGGGATCTGGGACACGGCGGTGAGGGCGGCGATCCGCGCCGGGGATTGGAAGCTACTGACCGGAAACGTGGGCGACGGCGACTGGACGCCACCGCGGGCCAACGCCGACGGTCCGGAGCGCTGGCAGGGCCTGGAGAAGCGGCGCAACGAGGTGGGCAAGTCGGTATGGCTGTTCAACGTCTCCTCCGACCCTTACGAGAGGTGCGACATGGCCCGAGCTCGGCCGGAGATCGTCAAGCATCTCCTGAACCGGCTGGCGGAGTACAACCGCACCGCCGTGGTGCCGAGAAACCCACCCGACGACCCCATGGCGGACCCCGAGCTGCACGGCGGGGTGTGGGGACCCTGGCTGGGACTGGAGGGACAAGATGGAGATGAGGTTGGCAGGAAAAGCAGGGCGACAAGAGTCAAGCAATGCAAGTTGTGCAAATTAAAAGCGCTCTTTAAAAAGGTGAGGTTGCGTCTGCAGAAGAACGCCGTGTTCTTCTGAGGACATCGTGTTCTGCTACAGCCAAAGACATTGCGGGGGGACATTTTGTACAGTGCTTAACAAAATAAACCACACCAGGAAAACGTTTTCATCACCAGGTAGCTATTTAGCGGCTAGCACGTGATACAGCTACCGCAGAAAATGCCTCTCGTCCGTCTCGTTCATGAATATTCAGCGATCCTCATTTGCCGATTCTGGTCAATTCCCACGACAGCCACCCACCATCAGTCCCTCAGCTAACCCTCTCTGCAGCTCCCCCTCCGTTTCCTCATCCTACTCATTTTTGTCTTGCGCACGGATCGAGACACACTTTCATAATCAAGGTTTGTAAACGTATGTGTCATATCAGCATGTGCAAACAGCTCAATAAATTCACTCTAAATGACTTTCCTACATATTCCTTTTACCTCCTCACTCATTAGATTTGAAATGGCAGCTTTAGTGTGGTACAAATTGTATAGATTATGTATATATGTTTGAAACCCGTATTTTAAATACAATGTTGACCAGACTTAAGTTTATTTGGCACACCTATAGGGTCATGTAGCCTCAAGAGTGCCCCCTGCTGGACGTTACGTTAACAGGCTGTTTACTGAAAGGCCATATACATTTAAAGCCCAACATATTTTCCAGTGCATAGAAAAATATTACTTAGTCTTGTGATTCTTACTAACTGACTAACCAAGTTAACTGCCTGTTTCAAAGGACAAGAAAAAAGAAATTGCTGGCTGAGACTTTTGACTTGGATGCCCACACGAGCCTTTTCCAGTCTGCTTCGGATGGCCTGTGGAAATAAAGCACCGTCACATGCTGTAAATCACCAAGGAGGTGTCACACAAACGCATGCCTACACACACACACACACACACACACACAGGCGGGCGGGCGGGGAACACAATGCATTCAGTACGTGGGAGGGAGCTGTCGTATCCATTATTGGCTGATGCTCATTTAAACTTAACTGTGGCTTCTTCTTGTAATGCTCATTTTGTCAAGCTAGCCACATTCGAGCCAGTGAGAACTAGTTTGATTTTTTTTTTCCTCGTCATTTCCCCATCAGAGTAGTGTGGCTGCAATATAATTTTTTTGTTTTTTACAGAAAGCATGATTTCCCCCCAGATTGCAAACATCCATCAAATCTATTGATATTTCATGAAAGATGAGAAATAACATTAACTGACGCTAACATGCACTTGCACCCAAACTACTTTGCGAGTCTTATCAATCTCTGACTGACACTTTCTGGGATGGTGGCCCAGCGTTGCGCTGATGAATAACAAAAAGTGCTGATCCACAATGTATTTATTTTACATAAATGAACAACTTTTGGGTTAAAAAAAAAAACTTTCTGTAGTTTTTTGTCACTCGTGGGGTCGTTTTTTACGTAGCTTTGCCACAGAGATGACAAATAATTGTAATTATTCATTTAAAAATGAATATTAATGGGGAAATTAAATCAAGAGTCATGCTCATTATTTCCACACTCCCAAAATACACAACGAAATGGCACAAAATAGTTTATTGTGGCTGTCGTTAGCTCAGAGCAATATTATTTCCACTATCTCGACCCTCTCATGTAGCTTCACATCAAACGTAGCAAAGCCTTTTGCGCTGTCAGCGGTCAGTGAAAGGAAAAAGCAAGAGCGTCCCTATGGCAGGCGGCCGCCAGGCGAGCTGCAAACATATTTGCTGAATGACTCATTCTGGCCTCGGTCGGCAACACTGCTCTTACTGTGTCATCGCAGCTGTGAAGTTTCGCCCAAAAGAGAAGCGCCGCGTGTTATTAATCAACAATAGTGGACTTGCACTGAGATGAACGATTTGACGAAATTTCTGTATCGGGTTTCCCGATTGTCAAATAACCTCCACTCTCAAAACAAAACGGCGAGCGAAGGGGAAGAACATTCTTATCAGCAACCTTACTGACTCACTTGGCTGTCTTTCCATCTGCAGTCACATGACTTTGAATTTCTGTGTGCTCCCCCCCCAATGCTTTACTGCACGTGTAGTCCACTAACTTACGAGTGACCTCATCCTGCCCTGCAGACAGATCATCTAGTAATGGAGGCACACGGAAGAACTGATTATTTCATCACGGTTCATAGGTGTGTCTAAATCATTACACAATGAAATTCCACGATTGAAGAAGTGAAAATGAAATATACTGGAAATATTCTTTATTGGAAAGAATCTCCAGGAGAAAAATTCCACACACATGCTCTCACAACTCCCTCCCTTCTAGCCTTCTTGCGTTAAAGTTCTGTTTCAGGTACGGGAAAGTCTGTTCTGGAAATTCACCAGCCGAAGCTCCTCCGCTACAGACATGCTGAAAACATTTGGAGATTTATTTTTCTTTCGTAATGGTGTGAAGCGTAAGGCCTAAAAAGTGGTCGCAGGCCTGGCTTGTTAAGCACGTCACAGCCTTCAGGGTGACACTAATGCGCTGTGACACTACAGCGACCGGGCGTTTCTCGTATAGCAAGCCGAGACATAAATTAGCACGACTTTGTCATTATGGGGTTATTGCCTCATTTCGGAGTGTTACGAGCTAGTCCCAGCGCTAATGTACTCTACTACTCAGCAGTGTAGTCTCAAGACAGTCTTAAACCATCCCAATTTTCTGTCTCGTCATGATGATTTTTACCCCAATTTTTTGTTCATAATTATGTCCTCTGAAGGCGCTTGAAATATTTTTTTATGAGAACAAATTGAAAGTATCATTCATTATTCATGGGATCTGTTTTGGTGTCAGTGCAGCAAAACCTTAAAATATTGCTGCATTCATCTCAGATGGTTCAAATGAAGTCTTTGGCTCCAATAGCTGATCTCTAGTCAGATTAGTGTGTTTTAATAGGACTGTAGCAAGACTTAAACTGACCCTAAAGCTGTTCATTTTAAATCGTTGGATTGCACTACTATGGGTATAGACGAGCTTCGTGAAAGGGGTGTTACTCTGACTACTATTTGCTTTCACCAGGCAGAGACGCTGGTGAAGACGGGATGAGGCTCCAATCTATGTTGATGTTTTGTGTCAAACTAAACTTAAAGCAAAGAGTATTTTAAATGGACAAACATTTTGACGTAGCCGTGCCCCTTTGCTATCTTAATGCTTACCCATAAACGCTAGCACACTAGCATCAAACGTGGTGTTATAATCATTTCAGCAACATATATTTGAACCCAAAGTGTGAAGAAACACACGTAGGACAATTGCTCTATATGAGTATTACTCTGTTTTTATGAAATATATTATTATTGAGCGCTACTTTCCGGTCCAAATAGTCGTGCCGAATTCAACTCGCATCTCAAGGCATTACCGCCGATCGTCGTGCGACAAAGCCTCTTCGCGCTCATAGAGGATCTTGGTAGGTTCCAGCTCCTCGCCCCTCCCCTCCCTGCGCGAAGCTCAAGCTTTCTCTGTGGTGTCTCTCCAGCCTTCCCACCTCGCAGCTTCCCGTCCATCCAGCCTGCACGATCCCCCCCTTCTCCCCTGCAACATGGCTACGGTGGTTACCTCGACCCGCTTCACGGATGAATACCAGCTCTACGAGGAACTCGGGAAGTAAGCTCCCCCTTCCTTCTTCTCTTTCTTGCTTCCTTTCTTTCTCTCTGCTCTGTGCACCATCTTGTTTATCGCGCGCGCGTCTTGTTGAGTGCTGCCTGCTTTTTAATCCCCTATCGTGGCGTTTAAAGGTGCATTGCGCCATGTTTGGATTCTCCAACAGATGCCGAACTTGGTTGTGAATCCCTCCCCACTAGGGTGCACAACCTGCATGGTGGTGGCATCCTTCCTCCTGCATACACACACACATAAAAAGACGCACACACACGCGCGCGTCGTGCATTTTTTGTGCAGTCTTGCATGACATTTTGCATGCAGGACTGCGAGTTTTTGCCATTGCACAACCCCGCTGTTGCACCCCGTCGTGTGTTTGATGACACAAACACGATGAAGCTGCAAAGCTGCTCTCTTAATCTCTCCGCAGCAGCGGCGGCGGCAGCAGTTGCGGCGTGCCTTTAAATGCGAGCAGGCCAATGTATTGGAAGCGGCTACTTGTTGTCAAGCACTGGTGAAAATTGTTCTCCTGTTGACAGCCAGCGTGCTAATGAAAGCAGTGAATGAAACCAACAAGTCGTTCTAGTTGACTTCCAGAATCTGGAGGGGGGTTCCCATATGGGGAATAATTTTTAGCCAGTTCATCAGTTCCTGGGTCAAACGGCCCTCCAGGCTCCAATCATAAACTGCACAGATCTTAACTCCCATTCAAATATGTTCTTAACAGACATGTGTAAAACGTTCGCCGCTAATTTGTAAGAAAAAAAGAAAACGTTTAAAATAGTTAATCTTCAAATTCATCTCCCGGTTTCATTTCCTGTTCGCCGCTTGTCATCACACATTTCCTCTTGGCCGTCCACTGACACTCGAATGTGGTTCAGTTGTCGCCAAAGCAAAACCAACAAGCCGTGGAAATGTGTTTCTGAGTGTGAGTGATTCCCTTCTGTGTATGTTAGACATGCTGTGCTTGTTGTATGACACTCGCATTGTTTACGTGCCACCTCCAGGGGCGCCTTCTCTGTGGTGAGGCGCTGCGTGAAGAAGTCCACGGGGCAGGAGTACGCCGCCAAAATCATCAACACCAAAAAGCTGTCGGCCAGAGGTGAGTCGCCCGTCGCTTTTCCTGGAAAGTGGACGCTTCCTCTTTGGACTCGGCTCGCGTTCCTCGAGAGCTACGAGACACTTGGCTGAGTTACGAATCAAATTCTCATCCACATTTATTGGAAATTTCAAATACCGTAATTTTCGGACTATAAATCGCGGTTTTTTTTTTCATAGTTTGGGTGGGGGGGCGACTTATACTCAGGAGTGACTTATATACATATATGTTTTGTTTTTTTTTTCCACTTTTTTGGGTATTTCATGGCTGGTACGACTTATACTCCGGTGCGATTTATAGTCCGAAAATTACGGTAGTCTTTTTTTTTTTTTTTTACATCTTTAAATAGATGGAAATCAACACGTTTTTTTTTTAATTGTCTCTCCGATTCATCAATTAATCGACTCTATCTGCGTGTATTTAAAGTGAGTAAGAATACACTCAATTTATGATTTTGAAGTATCAGCAAGTCTGTCTTCACACAAGCATGAGTGAACAGGGGCGTCCTCGCCGGTGTGCGTGCACACTTTTTATTACTTTCGTCCGAGAGCTGCAATAAATCATCTAAATAAAAACTTCTCTGTTAGCGCTCGCTAATGTACTTACCCGTAAGGTCTGATGACTGCCACCATAAGTCTCATGTGAGCTCGCACCGCACACACACAGACTGATACCTTTAATATTGTTTTCATTTGTTTATTGTATTTTATTAATATTGTATCGCGGATGCTCATATTCACAAACTGCGTAATCCACACGGCAATAACGCAATGCCAAGAGATTGCAAAAAGGGATCTTTATGCGAAAGGGCTTACATAACGTGCGAAAGGAAAAATAAGTTAAAAAAAAATCGAAAAAAAACCGCCGGCTGAAGCGCTGTGTTTGTTGCTGCGTGGTTATTTTGCGTTGAAATGTAGTCTTGTCGAAGTCGCAAGTGAATTGACGTCGGCGGGGGAGGGAGCGCGGCTGGTTTCTTTTCCCGAGACGCCGAATGTCGGCATCCGCATATCCATCCGTCCTGCCCACACATTTAAGAACAGCGCGGAGGCGGAGGAAAAGGAGGCTTGATGGATAAGCGAATGCGATGATGTCGTCCCATTAATCAATCGCGTTGGGCTAAGTGCCGTGTGTGTGTGTGTGTGTGTTGAGTTCTCCGGAGCCAACGCTGCGATGCGCCTGCATCAGAAAGCTGTAAAAGGATTGTGCATCATGTGGGCGCGGTTGCCAAAACAACGTTAATGATGCAAAGTCGAAACTTTTTCTGTGTGGCCATTAAAGCCCACGTACTGTTTTCATGACCAACAATTTACCTTCAAGAAAAACTTTCACAAAGTCACACATCGCTTTCGCATCTCTGTCCGGTTGTTCAAACAAAGCTGATTTGGACCAATCACAAACCCAGCAAATTGTTTTGTCGCAATACCGGAAGTCTGACTTCAACGTAAAAACCAAGAAGATCTTATCGGAAGGCGCAAGCGTCCTGTATGTTTCCGAACGGTGAGTGAGTCATTCAAGTCCGCCAAGGCCTCCTGTCATGTAATAAAGCCGTCACGGTGAGCCAGCTCTGAAAAATAGCCTCTTTTCGCAGGCCTTGGCACGTTTCTAAGATTACAAGCGGTCGAAACGGGACAATTATAGCACAGACGGGAAGGTTGTGGAATGTCGCCTTTGAATGCTCTGCCCGAAAACAAGATGGTCATCAGATGAAAAACACGGCACGACATGGCAGCACTCTTGGAACGGGAGCCAGAGGTCACATTTGGAGATCAAAATGGGTTTGGAACGTGCTTGAATGGGATTGAGACCCTTTTTTCACATTCACATAATTGTTACTGCTTCTCAAGGTACAAAGTGAATCGATGAATCGCCACCGATTATTAAATTAATGGCAAGGCAGAGATATTTTGAAAGATTGTCCAAACCTTCTGATTTCAGCCTCACAAAAAGTAATCATTCTCTGTTTCTTCTTCATACACTGGAATGCAAATGAAATTATATTCCATTAATCGGATCTAAAATACTTGAGTGAGAGTCGTAGTACAAATATACACGAGGCAGATGTAGTCATCAGGCATTTCCACAGGAAGACTTCATTTTTCCACCGCCTCTTGGTATTTTTTCTGCGAAGGAAGGAAGGAAGTGTTCCCCACTTTTCCTGCCAATGTTTTTCCAGTCGCTCGGAACATTTGAACAAGCTCAAGAAACCTCCCGTGACTCCTCCGGGTGACCAACGATATATATTCTTTGCATATCTGCTGCTTCAGATTAATCATTGCTTCTCGGTTGATGTCAAATGACCCAAAAAGATTAAACCCTCGCAGATGTTACGGCCTATGAAAGTGGCCCATCTGTTCCAGGGACCACTCTGCACATTTGATCGCTAACTTCATGTATTCTCTCGCCATCCTTGACAAAATGTGCCATAATTCCAGTGCGAAACGATTCCGAACACACAAATGTGCGATTAACGGGACAAGGAACAAACACGCTGGGTCATCCTCTCCTCGCCATTAGAATCATTAACAGACGATGATTGTATTAAAGTCAAACCCACAAGACTAATTTCACTAAGTGCAAAAAGGCATTTGCTCGAGTGTGTGCAAACACAATAACCGCCCGTTGCTCCTCCACATGTGCAAGCTCGACAAAAGCCTGAGAAGTTAGCGCTTACGTGTCTTTTAGGCGTCCTGGCGCCTGCAAAAGGGCACAAAATGGACCAATTGGGACGTCTGTCTGTTGCACTTGCATTAAAATGGAAATAATAGTCATTGATCATTCGAGACATATTGGCTTCATTTTTTTTTTTTTTTTGTCTGCATATGATCGTGTCACAGTTTATCCTAAACATTTTGTTTTTCTCTAACTTCAGATCATCAGAAATTGGAGCGCGAGGCGAGAATCTGTCGTCTGCTCAAACATCCAAACATAGGTGAGTTGTTAGGGGCCCCCATGATTCCCCCCCTAGAACCGCCACTGAAAAAATAAGTGACCAAAATACCAATTCCCCCCCCCCCCCCCCCTCAACCTCCACGTGACTTTCGTCCTCTTTTATTGCTATTTCAAGCAACTCTGCTTCCCATTTGTCTTCTTCACCAGTTCGACTTCACGACAGCATTTCAGAGGAGGGCTTCCATTACCTCGTCTTTGACCTGTGAGTCCACGCACAGCGATGGAATTAGCTTTTTTTATTTCTGCTTGTTCATACTATGCGTGTGCGCAGGGTCACCGGCGGGGAGCTGTTTGAAGACATCGTCGCCAGAGAGTATTACAGCGAGGCAGACGCCAGGTGCGTTCGGATTGATGTCCTCCCCTGACTTCTGATTCCTTTGCACGTTTTTGTTTTTTTCGTTTCCTGGCACCGTGCGAGCATGCCGTTCTCTAAATGCCATTTTATGAATAAGTTATGAGGAGCCGGAATCGTCGTTTGGGGCTTGTTGACGAGCGTTACCACCCGCTCGGAACGCGCCGACAAAATAAAAAGGTCATAATGCGTTTGTCATTCAAAAAGGGGAAAAAGGAAAATCGGCCCACGTGGAATTTACTGAATGTTTTTCAAGAAATGGCATCTGTTCCAAAATAAGATCTGAATTAGATCATTAAATTACGCTCAACCGAGAGAAAAAAAAACTCGGACGACCGATCTGCTTCTGCGTATGAACTCTTCAAATGTGTGTGTTTGTGCAGCCACTGCATCAGTCAGATCCTGGAGAGCGTGAGCCACATCCACCAGCATGACATCGTGCACCGGGACCTGAAGGTGAGACATAATTCCTTCCCTCTCACTTCCCCAGACGCTCTCTGCCTTCCCTGGCCTGTTTTGTCCGCACCCCTCCTTCTCCCCGCCTCTCCCTCTCCTCTGGACGAGCATGACGACAGCGGGACAGATGCTATTTTTGGCGCGGAATGACATGATGTCGGGTGACGATTTCAAGCCCCACCCACCCCACCCCCAGCCCAAGCGAAATGATTCACCCGCGACCGCATTCTGACCTCATCAGCTTTGTTGTGATGTACTCATAACACAGTAAAAGATAGCAGACAAGGATCGCTCCCTAATCAATTTCCAATCAACTCTTTCATTCCGAAATCCTACAAAACCGCTGCATCAGAGCCGCAACGCTAAAAATAGCGCTAGGTCGTCTGTGCCTTTCGCACAGAACCCGGTGAAGTTTCACACCGACGTTTGTAAAATCTCCTTCATGTAGAACCGCCAGTATTAAAACACGTCATATATATATATAGTCATACATTTATCAGGAAAAAGGCCATCTGGGCTGGGTTGCCATGGTAACCCTGAGGTGAGGTCACCCGGCTGCTGCTGCAGTAGCGACTCGTGGCGTCGCCTCTTATTTATCCAGCTCTATTTTGTCGCCTCGATCCACCCCATGCGGCTTGGAAACACGCGTTAGCAAGTCAGCATGATACTGACGTGTGTGTCTTGTGTTTGCTGCAGCCAGAGAATCTTCTCCTCGCCAGTAAGATGAAGGGAGCAGCGGTCAAGCTGGCCGACTTCGGCCTGGCCATCGAAGTGCAGGGAGACCAGCAGGCCTGGTTCGGTAAGTCCAAGGTCGAGAATAGTGGAAATAAATGCGCCATTGGCGGTAATGTTAATGATTCAACAAACGTTTTTGTGGGCAGGCTTCGCGGGGACTCCAGGGTATCTGTCGCCAGAGGTGCTGAGGAAGGACCCGTACGGCAAGCCGGTGGACATATGGGCTTGCGGTCAGTATTTGGAGTCGGCATGTTACTAATGTAACGTGAGCACACGAGTCATTTTCACATGTACGTGTGAGTCAGGTGTGATCCTGTACATCCTGCTGGTGGGCTACCCCCCCTTCTGGGATGAGGACCAGCACAAACTGTACCAGCAGATCAAAGCCGGAGCCTACGACGTCAGTATTTGTTTCTCTCACGCCAATTTCTCCAATGTCTTCCCGTTTCCACCTGTTCCCTGTCTGGAACTTATGAATCAGCAATATGTCTACAGTAGCAAATCACGATAGTCGTTGTTATGATCATTCGAATATTGAGGTCTGTAAATGTAAATATCGCTGTGGTTTCAGTTCCCATCGCCGGAGTGGGACACGGTGACCCCCGAGGCCAAAAATCTGATCAATCAAATGTTAACCATCAACCCTGCGAAAAGGATCACGGCCGACCAGGCCCTCAAACATCCCTGGGTCTGCGTAAGTTACACAAGACTTCTTGGAATCCACAGTTGTTTTTTGGGGGACATTTTTTTTTTACTACTACTTCCCGTCTAATGAAGTCATGCGCATACTTCCTTTGAGGGAAAAAGTCTGACAAACTCACTTTCCATGACTTTACAGAACATGGAACTGGCTCGTATTAATTCCCTGTCCACTCCAGGGGATAGTGCTTAGAGCGAATACATTTAATCGGTTAATTGGTTGTTTTTAATTCGGTTTTTTTCTAAATCCAAATTTTTTTTTTTATGTGGCAGTGGTGAATTTATTAATACTAAATGATCAAACATGCTTTATTAGAATATACTAAGAATTGCATTGAAACGGTTGACAGTCTTTTTCACCTGTACTTGTTGAACTTTACCAAGGGTCATTTTGACCCGCAGTGTAATAGGAGTTTCAGTGTCGGTTAGGTAAGGTCGATTTTGGCAGACTCTGCCTTCATAAGTGTTGACACTTAGCATCACTTAAGAGGCTTTGCTACTCTTTTACGACAGCAACGCTCCACTGTGGCCTCCATGATGCACCGCCAAGAGACCGTAGAGTGTCTGCGCAAGTTCAACGCCAGGAGGAAACTGAAGGTGGATAGTCTCACACA
Source organism: Syngnathus typhle (assembly GCF_033458585.1). NCBI lineage: Eukaryota > Metazoa > Chordata > Actinopteri > Syngnathiformes > Syngnathidae > Syngnathus > Syngnathus typhle. Next base: position 3,094,609 of record NC_083745.1, read on the forward strand.
CACACACACACACACGCACACGCACAAACACACACACACACTCACATTCAATAAATTAGCCGATATTTCCAACATTTAATAATTGATTTACAGGGAGCCATTCTCACCACCATGCTCGTGTCCAGGAACTTCTCTGGTAAGTAGGAGTTGTATTTATTTTTCTCTTTTGCTCAATCTGAAATGACAGAGAGGACAAATGGACTCAGTCGTATTCATTCTTCAGTCTTGGTAGTCCACATTCAAGGCTTGGATGCGTGTGGCATTTTAATACGTCCGTGTAAGTAAAGTCGCTCCCGTGGGCCCTTGCCAACTGTATTCCATTAGTCGGCACTAATCCAGACGGAGTGACAGACAAGTGGTGCCAAGACCCCCGCGTACATATGGAACGCTTCAAAGCTGATAGAATCTCGGCTTTGTTTTGGATTTGGAAGCCATCACGAGTGAATTACGGCTTTGCTTCGGGTCTTGTCTTCATCGAAACCGGATTAGATGTTCAAATCTATTCGGTATCTCATTAGGTCATGCAGGACTTCAGTTAAAGCTGGAGGTACCTTAAATCGAGAACGCCATCCCGCTTTTCAGCTCGGGCGAGAAGATGACGTTGCAGTCGAAACGGTTTGGTCAAATCACGCTACTTTTCAGTCATTCCGACAGCGTTACAGATTTGAATCTGTAAACGAGGTTGCCGTCCCACACGCCCCAACAGTGACCCCCCCCCCCCATATTGAACCCCTCTCTGTCCCGCCGTAGTGGGACGGCAGCACACAAGTCCCGCCGCCACCACCAGCACCGCCGCCATGGCGCAAGAAGGTACAATTGATTTTTGCATCGGGGTTTGTCGGCATGCGGTCTGCGGTTTTGCCCCCAAAACACCCAACAGGCCCCTCCCACTCTTGGCTGGACTGCTTTTGATTGGTTGTTATCCGATTTAATAGAAGGCATAAAGAAACTTTTCAGGTGTTTCAGCGCTTGTGCATGTGTCGATGTTTGGGTTTCTTGACCATGCAATAAAAAGTCGTTTACATTATACAGTGAACCCTCACATAATAATAAAAGTGGCTTCAAGCTGTTTAAAAAGCTGCGATTTAAATCGCCACATAAATTTGCCTTTAAAACTGCTAGCTCAACGCTAACACATCATTGGCAACGACAGGCTAACGAATAGCATTTCTTTGCCGATTCTCTGACGCTTTAAGGAACGGAAACGAAGCCAAAATTTGTATCTCAAGGCTCCACTGTATGAATTTACAAAATGAGTCCTAAAGTAGCGAATAAGAAAATATTACTGATATCGTTACGGGTTGCGACATAAGGTGTCTTTGCATTTAGAGTGCATTTGAGTCCTTTCTAAGCTTCTTATTTTTAAGTGGAATATTGTAAGATGGTATTTTTAGGGTTTAAACGATTACATTTGCGCATTTTTGCTAATTCCTGCGAATAGCGGGGGTTCACTGTAATCCAATTAAATACTAAATATTACCCAGCATCTTTTCTCCATGATGCTCCCATTCCTTGCCACCTTTGCATCACTTTGTAACCCCGATGCCCGGCCAGTGCCTGCCTACGTGCCAGTGTGCATGCTTACATGCTCCAATGAATGTCCCGTGATGACTGCCTGCTGGTTTGCATGTAGAGACAAACTATGCTATCAGTCCATTTTTATCATTTACATTACGAGTCAAAATAATTCAGCAGGCGTTGAGAACCGTGCAAGTTTTCCGTGTCCAATAACAAAGTACTTTGAAACGCTTTGATATTGCTCAAATTCAATTTCAAGGTTCCATTGTTGTCTTTTGAAGTGAATGCTGCATGTCGACAGCATGAAGCCCACAATGGTGCTACCGTCTGCATTTTTTTTTTCCCAATGCTAACCCGAATAAATACGTCTGTCTTACTTTCTTCACGGCCACCCTTCCAACTCTTTAACACGGAAGGTAAGGGGAGGAACACTAGAATGTGGCGCTCATAATGTCATGGTTCGTTTAGCGGATGATTGCGGGATAAGGCTTTGATTAGTTTTTTTTCGTCGTGTTTTAAGAAGATCATTTTATTGGGTTTCCTATCTGTAGAATCTGCCCAGTGGTTGTTTTCGTATTCGATTTCAGCCATGGGTCCTTGAGACTTTTTCCTGCGACCTCTTTTGATTGACATGTCCACCAAATTTTGGGTCATTTTGGTTAAACATCTAATGCCAAGAGGGACATCTTAGTGAATTTTGAGGGACCCCTTAAGTATAATTCATACGTTTTAAGACAGACCCTGTGTCACAGTTCCTCTTCTATAGTATGCGTCAAATTCTGTGAGCTTAATAGCTTAGCATCATCGCTTAAATACTTTTGGAATGTTTTCGGAGACAAAAACAACAGTTCAACAAACGAGAAAAGTCTGGTTTCCTTCATTTGTGGAGGGCCATGACTGAGAAAATACACATTTTTAGAGCTAGGGTTAGAGATATTGGTATAAATTGGCTAATTGGGCAAGTATGCTAGTCGGCATTCTTTGCAACGAGCGTAACTTTGAGTGGTTGGACTGTATTTCATTCACTTTGATAGGCAACTAGTCTGTGAAAACAAAATGTGGTTGTTGTTTTTTGTTTTTGCGCTACCCTCTTGACTTAATTCTCGCCATTTCTGTGTTGCAGCTTGCAAAACCTTATTGAACAAAAAGTCGGACGGCGTGAAGGTACGTTTTTCCTCAGTTTGCCCTTAATCTACTTTGACTGTGTCTTCCTGTTTGAGTCTCAGACTTTTAGGCTACTATTAGATTTCCCGTGTGCACAGATTTGACTCAATTGAATTGTTCCTTGTTTATGCTTATGCAAATTTGTGCTTTCTTTGTCAAGCTAGTGGTGGTTCGGGTTCGTGCATGCCATTTAAAAGCTACGTTATTTCGAAAGTTGAGGCTAAAATACACCAAACAAGTATTTTAAAATATATGTAGCACTCCAAGTACCACTATCGTGACCAACCAATGTTTGTCCGAGTGTTTTTATTCCCTTAACGGCTCACTTCTTTCTTTTTTTTTTTTTTTTTTTTTTTACTGTCAGCTTTTCCTCCCTTTCTGTGTGCAAAAATGCGGCTGCTTCTTTGTTTGAATTATGATTTTCTTGCTCATTTATTTCCCTCCTCCTCTTCGTTGCTGTCTGTCAGAAAAGGAAGTCCAGCTCGAGTGTTTGTTTGATGGTGAGATGATGAGCTCGTGTCGCTCGCTCTCCGTTCTTCCGTTTGTCTGTCTGGCATCTTTTTTGAACGCGTTTTCCCCGGGCAAAGACGCTTTGAGCCGCGTGACACTTTTCATTCCGTTTCGTTCATGTTCCGTCCGCCGTCTTCTGTCCTCGCATATCTTCATCGACACACACAAACATGTTTCCGTGGTTCTTGTCTTTAAGTAAAGGAGAGGAGGAGATGTGCAGTAGCAGAAGGCGCACACTCCCATCTAGCCAAGGCGCAAATTGTGTTTGTCGCATTGTCACGGAATACGTTGTTATTCCCTGGCGTCTTGCCCTTCATCTATCCATCCATCCATCAGTCATTCATCCCTGCACGGTAAAGTGTGTCCTCCCTCCCCCCCCAGGAATCGCAGACCACTGTCGTGCACAACCCAGCTGACGGTATCAAGGTAAGATGCTCGCAGTTAATTCGAAAAAAAAAAAGTAAGAATTAGAATAATAAGTATTAAAAAAAAAAAAAAAGTGAAATTAATATAAACAATAGACGCCATGATAAAAGTAACATTTACTAAAATCAACAAATTGTGGTGTAAAATAAATCATCCAATTTATAATAATAATATAAATCCTATATGTAATAAAATGCAATTGTTTAAAAATAACAATTTCATAGAAAAAGTCATATAAATAGAGATAATCACAGCAATTGTACTAAAATATTTTAAAATCATAATAAAACATGTAATAAATTGATTGGACACTGCCTTGGCTGGTTTGTGCTCCCGGGAGGTCGTCGTGTCTCCATGTGTCCATCCATCAGGTTTGTCATGTATGTAGTGAGGTGTTGTCTGTATTTTTTTGTTTTTTGTTCACTCGATCTCATTCTCAAGCCTGTGGCGATGTTTTCCCGGCAGGGCTCGACGGAGAGCTGCAACAACGCTGAAGAGGAGGAGATGAAAGGTAGGAAAGGTACTTGTCCCACTTTGGCCTTCTCAGCATGCTGTTGTTCTCTCACCGTTGTGGAAAAATGTCATTCTGAGCCAAAACAGCAGCACCTGGCAACAGTCTTTTTTTTTTTTTCCATAAAATTCTGATGTGAGCCGTGTTTATTCATTCTATTAGAATCTATACAATAAGGCGATGTAAATTGTGCGGTAGATGTCCCCAGCCGGACTTTGGTCCAGCTAATCATAGGCTCCTCGAGGTGACCTTGCTACGTTAGCATAAGCGTGGTGTCCTACCAGAGAGACACATGGTGGCACTGACACGTAATCCTCTAATTAGTCTCCGGACCTCCTGAAAGGAGCTAATCGTCTTACAAGAAAAAAAAGAGGAGGAAGCCTTTCCGACGCTTTTCCTCGCCCTTGATCCTTGGCCAGGCTGCTTGCTGTCGGTCAACTGCTTTGACCTGATGATGGTCATGATATTGGCTTTTTTTCCCCTTGTCGGCTGTGCTGAACATGAGCATTAGTGCATTTTACCCTTATCCATATCACTAACCCAGTCATCAGAACCTAACCCAACCCACTCGGTGAGCTGTAAATTAGCCGCTGTCAATCAGGGCTCTTTTTTTTAAAATGACACTTTGCAGTCCTGTGCTGCCACCTACTGGCACACTAGAGTTATTAGAGACTTTCACAATTGCCCACTGGCCAATATTTCTTGGTTAAACGATGTCGATGTCTTGAAGGGTCTGAGAGTGTTGACTGTAACTTCCTGTTGGTGTTTCATTGTCTTGAACTCACCGCTTGTTTTCAAGGTCTCCAACTTCTCTTTTCAGGCCGTAAACAAGAGATCATCAAGATGACCGAGCAGCTGATTGAAGCCATCAACAATGGCGACTTTGAGGCCTACACGTATGTTATTATTATTATTTTCTTTAATATTTGTTGTTTTCCTTCATCAAATTTACCAAAGTTTCCATGACACCGACTGACCTCTGAGAATTTCTATTATCTAACGTCAATGAAGTTTCATTTGTTTTTGTTGTCATGTGGCAGGAGAATCTGTGATCCGGGCCTGACCTCCTTTGAGCCGGAAGCTCTGGGCAATCTGGTGGAGGGCATGGACTTCCACAAGTTCTACTTTGACAACCGTACGTTTGACTTGTTAATACCATCACAATTGATAGGAAAATATTTATTCTCTAATTTGTTAGTTTATGCCAAAATAATAACCTTGCTAGCCTTATTAGCTTCTAGCGTGCCGAGACTCAAGCTAAGTGTCCATCCGCTTCCGACTTGCCATCAGTGTTGAGCAAGAACAGCAAGCCGGTGCACACCACCATCCTCAACCCTCACGTGCACCTGATGGGCGAAGACGCAGCGTGCATCGCCTACATCCGCCTGACGCAGTTCATGGACGGCCAAGGCCACCCGCGCTCATGCCAGTCGGAGGAGACGCGCGTGTGGCAGCGCCGCGACGCCAAGTGGCTCAACGTCCACTTCCACTGCTCGGGAGCTCCCGCCGCGCCGCTGCAGTGAACTCCATGTGCGGTAAGGTCTGACTGTATCGACCTTATTTTCTCAGGTGCTTTATGATCCTCACCTTTTGGAGCGTTTGGCCGCCCTTGTGCGAAACCCCCAAATCCATGACAATTCTTCACGGATGTTCATTTCTCTTTGTGGAAAGGGTTAGTGACTCAATTTCTTCTTCCTTCTCAGCTTGTCTTCAATCTGATTGGGGGAGCATCGTCTCTCGGCCGTGCTCGCAAGCATCCTGGCCTGGAACAAGAGGGGTAACAACATACAAGATGACGATGACACAAATACAACAACGACAATGATGTCAAAGGAGGGAATAAACCAACAAAAAGACACACAAAAATTAGCTTGGCTGAAGGAGCAGGAGGCCCACCAACGGACCGGTGCGGTTCTTCCGTTTGGATGGTGCATGTTTGTGGAGGGCACACGCGTTCGATGCCGTCGCCCCTGTCCACACCGTCCCCTTATCATTGTCTTCTTGCACACACACACACACGCACGCACACACACACACCCAACAAGAGTTGTGAGGCACTAACAAGAATCAAGCATAAACGTCCAATTCGGACTCTGTTTAGTCGCGTTACCTAAAGGGACCATCATTGTTTTTTTTTTATCATAACGATTCTTTTTTACTTCTATTAGTGGTTTTTTTATGTATTTTAACACACTTTGGGGAATTCTATTTAATGTGCGGATTCATATATGCAAGTTGTACATGCGTGTGTGTGCATGGAAAAGCGTTTGAGGATTTATTTCACACTCGGCAGCCATCTTAAGGTCGTACTGGTGCGTTCTTTTTCATTTCAGCGCACTAGTAGAAAGACTATCCGAGTAAAAGAGTCGTTCCACTAGTGCGCCGAATTGTCAAAGCGTGTCCTCGTACATAGAACTTGAGGTGGTCCTCAAGTACATGTGATAAATGCTGACGGGATTTTCCATTCATACGTGTGTGTGTAAGCATGATTCCACATCCACTGGCCTGTACTGTTTCTCCGACCGTTGCTCCTCTTCCTCCCTCGTCTTAATCGTGATGATGATGATGTCAGCCCGCGCCCCCCCCCCCCCCACGTCTCGTGTTTATCGTCCATCTCAGCTTGCCGTAATTGTGTGTTTCGCTCCAACAAGCATGTTTGCGGACTGTCGGCTGAAACACGAGGCAAAAAAAACACAGAAAAAAAAATCAAGATGGGAGGAAGAGTTCTAAGAGGAGCTTTTTTCTGCTGAAGGCAATCAACCGGCAAGTCCTTTCTTTGTTGTAAATGTTGTACTTGTTAAGTGTTTTGGATGTTTTTCAGAGTCACAACTGGGGAAAAAAAGGGTTTAAATGTATGAAACTGCTGCAAGCTTTTGCTACTGTCACACCCATACATGAGCACATGCTAGGCAACGTCATCCTTTTAAGAGGATACGCATCATCACTTGCTCGAATATCATGTCTGGAAATTTATGACACCATTAGGCACACACAATTTCATTTCAAAACTAGCTGATCAACTGCTCAGACTTTTTAAAAAATTTTGCTGGGCCCCTAAGATTAGCATTATTTATTTATTTCCTAGGTTCTTTACATTTGTATCCGTTTTCTTTATCAAATTATTTTTTTATTTTTGTGTTCAGTTTCCCCCTACTTACACTTAGAAATCTTAGGCACCATGTTTTTGTTTTTGTTTTTGCATTCCTCTAATGGTTTTAAAGTCAATCTTGAAAAACAACAACACATTTTGTTTTTTTAATGTATGATTAATTATTTTCCATTACTAACATTGAAAATGTTTCTCCCCAATATGAGCATTTTTGTTATTTTTTTTCTTCACGATCATTTTATCAGGCCAATAATGTGCACTGCACTTTCTTTTTTTTTAAGTTTTGCGAGCGTTGTCCAATCCGTAACATTACCACAGCCTCGAAGCTTCCTTCTGTTTTCCACCTGACAGACAAGACAGGGTATGGATCCACTTTTGCGTCTTAATGTTGTACATAGGTGTCACGTGACCAAACCAGAAGTGATTGCACCAACTACCTAAACTTTAAACACATTCATCCACTGTGTAGCTTTTTGCATCGTATGAATATTTACTGTTTGCAGAGGAAAAACACGTGTTATGGAGTTATTGTCAAAGCCACAGCAACCGTACAGAAATATATATGCAGTTTTACATGATGATGATGATGATGAATTATGCATGTGTTCTTTCTTGTCATTTTTCACCTTTTACTGGATGGACAATTGACTCGTGTCACAGAGTAAAAAAAAAAAAAAGCCTCATTAGCTTTATGGAGAGAGTGAGGTATAAAAATGTAAAAGATTGGATGGAGGGTTTGTTTTTTTGCATGAGCGTAGAATTAAATCATGATGACAGTGGTACATTTACAAAGCTGTTTGTGTGGATCGTTGTTCATAGCTTGGTTATTACTGGAATATTGAAGTGTATTTAATTAAAAAACGCATTTTAAAAGTTTGTGTTATGCCCTATTTTTTTGTTTTTAGTAAGCTTTGAAATCACCGTTGCAACTTCCAGTTTTGAGTTCTTTTATATAGCTAATCAGTTGCAGTTTCCGATGGGGCTGCAGTCCCGTTAGTGAACACAGGAGGGCGTCAGAGATCCTTTCTTTTATTTCAAGAATAATAAAGACTGCCATTAATGTTATGAAGTGCTGCCTCCATGAATGAAAATCCACTCCATGATCTTACTGTCTTTTGTGCTTGTGTGCTTTTCATCAGGGAAGAAAGGTCTCAATACGCTGACATGATCTCCTTGTGGTATTATGTCATTAGTCCACATGAGTAGATCAATAAGGAAGGAGATTTATTTGTCAAAACATTGATTTCCCATTGCAGCACCAACAGAGTGGGAGACCTTCAATGTCCAGGTAAAGGCCTCTTCATTCAATCACGTCATGCCATACCATACACAATGGAGATCTTTCTTACATATGTACATTGTGTTGATGATGCAATGCCTTTATGTCGTCATGTTGCCTCAACAAGTGTTCTTGTTGGTGGACAAACGTCAGTCACCTCACCAGCATGCGATGGATCCATTCATTTGGAGTCATTTCATTAGGTACACCTAATAAGAGCCATACTTTAGTTTGCTAACAGAATTTTGCTAAAAGGACATCCAGAGGGCTGCACCCCAGATCTCAGGTCAGCAGTTGCCTTTCAAAGTAATCAATCACTTGTTGATTATGTGTCTCCTAAACCCTGTGCATTGATCTGAAATGATGCTGAGCCATCACAAACGGCGGAGTGTGTGCGTCCTAATTTGTCAATGACAACAAATGAGACTTTTATTCACCTCACATGTAAGATGCAGTGTATAATTTTGCCATTTCCATCTGACGCTGACATTTGTTTTGCGTTTGGAAACCTCATTTTCACCGTCATAGAACAGAATGTTTGATACACCTGCACAAGGCGATGACGTATTTAAATACGTTCAAACGTAATCGCAAGTACGTCCGAATTCACAATTACCGTACTGGCCGGGCAATCAATAAGTTCGAAAAATAGACGAATAACCGATTTATTATGATCGGCCATGCAATTCTCGTTGAAAAACGTTGACGTAGGGTACGTACTGTATTTTTTTTTTTTTAGTTTATTTTTTCCTTGAATAGAAATAATTAAGAAATTCTTATTTGTATGATTTTTTAAAAAATCGACGTAGAGTACGTACTGTATTTTTTTAGTTTATTTTTTCCGTGAATCGAAATAATTAAGAATTAAGAAATACTTATTATTTGTATGTATATATATATATTTTTTTTTAAATAACCCCAAGACATGCGCACGCGCACAAACCGACAACCTATGTTCCACGCCCTATTTCTTCTCTCGGAGGTTCCGCGCAAGGAAGCAAGAGAGGGATGGAGCGAGAGAAGGGGCGGTGCTTCGACCTCAACTGCTGCTCTTCAGTCTCATTATTGACCAGGGAATGAATGGAGAGCCACGTACTTTTTTCAGCACCGAAGGACTGCTGTTTGGAATCTAAAAAAAAGGCTGGATTATATACACCTCTTTTTAATTTCACATCTATTTTAAAAGGTTGTATTTAATCTTGCATCCCAGGATCTAGCCGCCTTTCTTGAAAGCTGCTGGTTTGGAAATGGCTTCGGGAGAACAGCTGGTTCGTGTCGAGACATTTGTGGAATAACCTTTATTTTTTTCTCTACCCCCCCCCCCCCCCCCTTCCTATCCAACTTCCGCCGAAATGCGCCTCTTTTTAAACCACTCAACCACATGAGTGGAGTCTAAAGCAACTACACTTCCCATACACATCCCTCCCTCCTCATTTTCATTCCATCTTCTGCAATCAACGAGCTGGTAAAAATATGGAAAGTCAGGTTTTTAGCCCCCTGCTGGAGCACTTCATGCTGTCACCGCTGGTCTGCTGGGTAAGTCACCAACCACATGAATGTACTCCAATTGATTATTTGAGGTGTGGTGATTACCCCCACTCCTCTTCCCCCCCCCCTCTCTCAGGTGAAGACGGTGGGGAAGCCCACAGTGACAGATGGCAGCAAACTGTCAGAATATGTCCATTTGGTGGATGGAGTTTACCTCAATGAGGTCATGCTGGAGATGTGAGTACCCCCCCGAATGCAATGCGACATCTTCCAAGAGTCAGGGTGGGAGGGTGCATGTGATTAAAAAAGTGTCACACCATTTATTTTGGCTATGAACTGAGACTCTGTTTGGGTTTTTGGGGGAGGGTAAAAGGGGGTGCGCCGGCTCTGAAGGTGGTGCATGGCTCAGCTTGATCATGTTTGTAAACATGAAGCATTCAACTAGCTATGAACAGTCTTTTTTTACTGATGAGTTATGAAAACATTTAATGAAGGTCCAAAACAGTGCTACTTAAAAAAAAAAAATTACATTTAAAATGACTCAATTGCTAAAACTCACTTGAAGCGACCTTGTGGTGTACCTAATGGAGTGTCCATCAAGGCATATAATGCGCAGTCGCCCTTCCAGCCTTACCTCGCCCTCGAGGCACACATCAGCCAATTCTTGAAGAAAGCTTCCAGAAGCTGTCTGCTGGGAGCGAATGTAGGCTGTGCACAATGGGACCTCGTATGTGGGCCACAGACGGGTCACATGGGTTCATTTATTCTATGGTGGACTTGATAGGATCATGTCTGCCTCACAGATGAGAAGATTGTGGTCCACTGTTTTGAAAAGTAGCCATTTTGGAAAAATCCCACTGTGACAGTCACTCAGAATTCCATAATTTTTATTTGCCTGTGCGATGTAATATGAACACAGCATGATGTGAAAATCTGACTCACAGCTTTGATTACTGGTTTCCTGCCTCTCCTCGGCTTCTTCATCCATTTGCTTCCTCTGCCGCTTTGCAAATTGGCTGGTTTGAACGTCGTGAAGATGTTTGGGGGGGGGAAGCGTACTGGGCATGAGTGTTCCGAGCTTGGCAGCTGTATGCCGCCTGACAGGAAATGGCCAGTCACAGCTTTGTGTGTTTGTGTGTGTACATTTTTTTTTTTTTCCCACTGATTCTATCTCAGCATGGGACACACACACTGTGTGTGTATCTGTGCGCATGCGGACATTTGTTTTTGCAGTCAGGCAGCTGTCGGTGGTCATCCTGGCAAGCTACAAACACACAAGGCCCACTGTGACGGTCAGATTGTAGCGTTTATATGGCGGGTCTTTGTCTGCGCTCTGGCTTTATTAGCGTGACAACACCAGCTTGTTAGAATTGTGTAAATTGGAATGCGTTACGAGAGATCTTTGTTTTGCTGGTGTGATAGCTAAAAATATAAAATTGTAGTTATTATTTATTGCTACGCTCATCTGAAGTTTACGGTCAACTAAAAACAGAGAATCGTGCCGTCCGGCGGGACGTCGGGATTATCTAACGGTTTCCTCCCGACGCCCAGATGGTAACCCTGGCAACCCCCTCCCTCCCCCCACCTCTGTCCTCTCATTACCCAGCCAATTAGATGACCTCCTCACTCCTGTCAAACCAATTAGCTCGGCCACGCCGTGAGGCGGAGCCAATTAAAAATGTTGACATATGACCGGATGAAAAGAATCTTGATGAGACCCCAATCCTCATCGGAGTTGCTTTTATTCGGGGCACTTTGACGACATTCCTGTGGTGCTGCGTTCCAGATTGACCCGATTATAAATCAATCAATCTGGAAAAAACTATTCTTCCAGATGTGTAGCGATACACACAATGTAGCTCTTTGATAGTCGCTAACGTAACTGAGGCTTGACTCCAAAATCAACAGAGGCTACGTTGTGCTAAAGCTAACGGCATACGCGTATTCATTCCTAGCGTGTGTGTGTTATCGGCGACTTGCTTCACACTCGGCTTATTTTTACTTCCTCTTCGCACTTATTCGTTCTCTCCCTCATCCTTCCTTCGCGCCTCATCTCCTCTGCCCTTCCCCGCTGTCTTTCTACTCTTGTTTTCTTTTGAGCTTCTGTTTGGCGAGCTCCGGCTGACATAGTTGAAATTCCAGCTGCAGGGATGCAGAAGTGCTGCTGCTGCTGCTGCTGAGATGTTGCAAGTTGGCACGCCGCACTCTCCCTCACTGGCAAAACCACACAGCTCTTGGAAGACGTGCAGGCTCTGGCTTAAATCCCACATTCCTGGCAGTCGTCTTTGTGTCTGCCGTTAAGCAATGATGTGTTTACGTGAACCTTAAAAAGTGCAACAACCGAGGTCATGCTAAATCTCAAAGAAATGGTCACACGCTGATGAAGCCAATTGAGGTTTACTGTCAAACTAAACAAAAAGGACTCTGCTAGCTTGATGCTAACACGCAATTTAAAATGCTGTAGCTGATGTGCTGCATTAATGCAGACTCGACACTTCCTCCATCTGTTCCACGCTAGAGATGAGAGCCTCCCATGTTAGCCACTCTGCCAGGAGCTGCATTTAAAACGCATTAGGTTCGGAAATGAAGTGCAAACCGGACTCAATTAGGGCCTTGGTTTCTTCTCTGATGAAGAAATAATGTCCAGGAGACGCTATTAGCTCTGTCGGGAAGATGGGGGCAATTGTTGATGGAATTTACGTCCAACTTTGGAATGTAAAGAATGGGTTGCCCATGGATGTGGAAATGAAACAAAAGCGGAGGGCGGAGTCTATTAAACGAAAAGGAAATTCTTAACATAGCGAGGTCACAAGGTCTGTTCATGTGGCGCTACTGTCACCATAGAAGAGCAACTTGCTCTCCAAATACACCAAAGTACTTCATGTGTATTTGCTTTCTAAAAAAAGTAGTGTTTTGAAGTACTTATTAAACATTTAAAGAATGTCCAACATTTTTGGGCTTTTCCAACATTCTCTGATTTAAGAATAGACAGGTTTTCGTTAGCATTGATGCTAATAAGCAAATGCTCATCCCCTTGACTCCTGTTAGCGGTTTAGCTCCCATGCTAGTCGTGTGTCTATGTAATCACGGCCACACACACGCTCCGGCTATGTTTGGACACAAACGAAGCCTTTCCTTTCCCTTTTTGTGCGTGGCCGCCCATGCTGATGTTAATGCAGGCTGTCATATATAGGTTAACACGACTCTGCAAATCACGCAGCCAATCGGAGAACGGCGAAAGCCCCAATGGCTGCTGAATTCGGGCTCGGCGGCCATCCGCACATAAGCGATGGTTGGGATTATCGACTGTCTGTGTGCCTGTCTGTCTTTCCGTCCCTCCTTAATCTATTTGTCTGCCCAAAGCCTTAAGTTTGATGTATCAGCAGGAACAGCAAGGGGGTGAATATCTTGGATTTTTTCCACCCACCTCCTAAAGAATTTAATCCTTATTTTGTCGCCTGGTGTTCCCCAGGGGGTTCCATTTGTGCAGTATCAGCACTTGGATGGCATTTTCTTGTCCTGGGCTACCATGTCCCTCACGAAGAAACCCAAACATTCTTTTTTTTTTTATTTGAAACAAATTCCAGGTGTCTCTATGAAAGCATCTTGGACATTACGTCTCGATCAAACCTTATGACAATTCCAGACAAGCGAGCAAAACGAAATACTTCCTTCACGTTTGCCATATAACAGATGTTTTTTGTATTTAGCCAAATCTTGGATTCAGGCCGGTGACTTTTTTGCTTTTCACATGACCCTTAAGTGTCATGGAATGTGGAAGGGCCACCACCATTTCTTTGCTCCCCCGCCCAAGCTCCTCGCTCTGACAGGATTACAGCGTCTACTTTTTAATTAAGGGGTTAAATAGACCCCCTACTATGTACTCCGAAGGGGCCCACGTGTTTGTGTGTGAGGCAGGTCATGTGACTGCTAATTCAACCCATTAAAAAGAGCCCCGTGTCTCTGATTAGCATTAATAGCGTTGGGCATGGGGGAGGGCGGGGGCCGGATCAAAAGACTAATTAACGGCATCGGCCAAGTTGAGACAACATGGTGTGTTTTGAGTTGGAATTCAAATTTGTTAGCAGCTAATTGCTAAGTGCAAGACCTCATTTAGTAAATGTAGAAAGCTTCGACTAACAATTGTTCGTGAAAATCGACTTCAGTCTATACGGGGTGACCTAAATATCAGGGTCAAGTGTGTGGGGGGAGGAGACAACCTCCCGTGAATGTATGCATGCATGCGTGTCGCATCTGTGCTTCCCGTCATGTGCATTGCGAAACGTAACAGAAGGCCGCTTTTAGAACAAAACAGTGATAATAATAATAAATAAAAAAGGGAAGTTTGGAGAAGCGCTTTGATCATGGCGGAGGCCTTTTGTTCTCGAGTTAATTCGGGCAGATATGCAAATGTCAAGAAATGTGGATCCTTGCGTGAATGTGCGGAATGTTCTCGAGGGGAACTGAAGCGTGTTGACACCGGCGATAATGTCGCTCGTCACGCACGCTACCTTGGGCGACATGCGTTTCAATCAAGTCGCCTCTAAGCTAGCTACATGATGTACACAGACAGGACAGGAGGAAGTACTTAGTACTGCCGAAAACCACAACTCACGCTGAGTCACTCGAGACGCAGACGGGCTAATGGGTTAGCCACTTAACAGCTAGCCAACGGTACAGTCTCATTGGCTGACACCCACGTCACTCACCAGGCCAGGCACCACCTTTGAAAGCCTTTGAGATCAAAATTTCTACACGGGTCATTTTGACCCGCAACATAAGATAGTTGAAGTGTGTAAGAAAATTCTGAAGATATCTCATAACACTAATGAGGACTGTTATTGAATGACATCATTTGATATATCTTCCCACCAGAAATCCCAAGGCCACAGTGCAGAGGACCAACAAGAAGGTGAACAATGACCCCACGCTGCGCATCCAGAACCTTTCCATTCTCATCAGGCAGATCAAAGCCTACTATCAGGTAGAAATGATATTCTTTGTGTTTTAGCTCCCCCGAGAAAACAAGTCACTGGTTGGATCAGCCTGTCCTGAAGGTCAAGATTAACTGCGAGTTAAAGTCAGACCTTTTTAGTCTATCTGGTGGTGAATGGAAAAGCTATTGATCATTGTTTTTTCTTCGCTCGAGAGGAGCTCAAGTGAGGCTAGAAGATTGTTTCTTTTAACACCTCCGCTTGTTTAATCTCATTGAGTGCATGCCGCTGGACGAGAGACAATGCAAGCAAACGATGAGCCCGCTCTGTCTGCGCCGCTTGGTTTAATCCTCTCTGCTCATCCCGCGGACGGACCGACGGACGGCTTTTAACCACGCCGCCACTTATGTGCGTCTGCAAGCTCAGCTTCTCAGGGACCACCGACAGGTCCAAGTCCTGCCACGCCCCAAAACGCCACTTTAGGGATTTAATTGCTGCTTTTGTACTGCGCTGCCTGCATGTCAAATTGCCTTCATGCAAAATGCAAAGCTCTTCTTGCTAGCTTTCTTTTTTTTTTTTTGCATGCCGTGGGTCAAACTGACCCGTGAACATGCAGATTCCATTCAGAATGAAGTGTAGTTTTTCAGGCTCCGCTTCTGCGGATGACTAAGCCAGGTTGCGCTTTCCTGTGGTGATTTTGGTCCCTTACCGGTTTTTCCCATTTCCCGAGCCGCACGGCTGCGGTCGGACCCCTTTCTGCTGTCCAAGCTAATGGTCTTAACAGGTTTGCGGCTGAGCCCGCTCGTGTCTGCGGCCGACTTGGTACGCTCCACTGCCTTCCCCACTTCTTGATCTTGTTTTTCAATTTACATGTTGGTTTTTGATGGCGAGCGCCCCGTCGTTAAAGCAAACGTCCAGTAATGCACACGTGGGCAAAATGACTTCCCTTCAAGGCTTTATTGAGTTAAACTCTGGTGTCGGGGAGAAAATCTAATTTATTAACCGCTGTGGAAGCACCCAAGGCGGACACTTGTAGACCTTGCTACCCTTCCCCCATTTCCTGCACGCCTCTACTCTGCCCCTTCGTCCCATAAAACACAACGTTAACGCGCGGGCTAACGTTAGCTTAGGTATTATACGGTGTGGGTTCAAACTTTTCAGGTTCGATTTCAGCCGTTTGCGTAGGAGGCCTTCAACGTCTAGACGGGGGGGGCTCCTTCACGCTTTGATTGAAGAGTATGGTGAACAGATCATATTCGAGCAGATGTGGTCGTATAGAAAGCGTGTTTCCGCCGGACTATAATCTTACATAGTCATGTTTGAGCTGTCGAGCAAAAGGGTTCATTTCTTTTTAGTGGGCCAAGTATAAACTGGGCCACATTTTAATTTAGCGGCCTCGGTTTTGACTTTCTCCGGGGGCGTACTATTATGCGGCTCTGGCCATCTGAGCTACATTCTTCCCTGCTTTTTTTTGGTGGCTTCTCTCATGAATCCCTTCACATCAGCAACGTTCCATCTTGCTGTGTCACTCGTTGTTGGTTTGCATCTCGGTTGTGTGTATTTGTCACGGCGACCTGATTTGCACGACCTCTGTCCGCTTGAACGATAAGCTACGGGAACCTTTTAATTCCCGAAACCAAGTATGAGGAACTGCAAGTTCCAGGTACATGATGAACAAGATCATTCCGTAGCTGTTGCTTCTCTCTGAATCGCAACATCCATCCTGCTAATTTCCCTCGGGTGTGCAAAGTGACTTAAGCGCTAGCTGACGCATGCAATAACAAAGTCTGCCGCGGCTCACAAAGATGCTCTGTTCATGGTTTGAAAGCAAAAAGAGAAAACAGGACTCCCTCACATTCCCGACTGTAGCGATGCACTGCACGCTTGCTTGTGACTAAATTGAAGCCTTCTCATTGCTGCTTTTAGTCGCCAGTAGTTATTTTTACACGGACCCGGTCACAACGTTTACACATATCCCAATCAAGCCCGGAATTCCCCCACGCTGGCTCGCTCCTCACGAGTAAATCGGTTTATTAGGGCATGTGCTCGCTCGCCGTGGGGCAAATGCGTGTTGTCATGCACGCTCACATGCTCCTCACCACTCTTGTCGTTGATGATGCGGCAAGCGGCGCGGCCTCGTCGACGTTTACAACCATTAGCACGCAAGCAATTAAAAAGTACATTTTTTTCGATGATATCTTTCGTGCCAATCTCGGTTCTTTGTTGTGCGTCCAATTGCGACACTGCTCTTTGTGCGGCGATTGTTAGATCAGGTGTCAAGTGGCTTTTCCGTGGAAGTGTGTGTTTGGACAAAAAGAGGAAGTGCCTTTCTTCCCTTTTGTTGCTGGAGTTTGCAGAGAGAAGTACCCCAGAGAGATGTGTGTGTGTGTTTGCACATGTACTGTACTGCACTGTACGTATTAGGGCATGCAGAGCTTGTACTACTGGAGTCTTCTCACCCCCCCCCCCCCCGTTTCTATGGCAACGCAGCTCGGCGGGGCTGCAGAATGGGTGTGATTAATGCTTTTAAGGGTACAGGCGCACGCACACACGAGTAGCGTCACAATTGGCCCCCCTGTTAAAGCTATACGCCGTTAGCGGAAGTGGGCGGAAAGGTGGGAGGTGAGGGGGGCTAGTAAAGCAGACAGGGCTCACTGTGAGATGGAAACAGTGGAGAACCTGTCCGCTGACTCACAGTTAACATCACCAAAAAAAAATACTTTTTTTTTTTCAAGGGTTCTGGATATGACGCTCCAAAACTTTGTCTCCTAACAATCCCTGCATCAAAAGGCTCTCAAACAAGACGACGCCCGTCAATCGGTTTGATTAGCTGGCGACGTTATTCGTGATTATCCATCACGCCAACCGTAACTCAAGCGAGCCAGACTTGGCTATTGTGTTGCGATACGTCCCCCTTGACCCAACACGCCTCTCCATCAATGTGTCTAAACGTCTCCACGGGACGGAAGATGAGCTACAGCCGAGCGACTGCGATTCTCTGCCGGAATCAATAAGGCGAAAATATAGTGGAGGGGGGGAGGAAATGTGGAAGGGGGGGGGGGGCGGGGAAGAGGAGGGGGTCGCGCTTTGAGTGATGGAATCAAGACTTCATCCTCCCCCTCTTCCTTCTCGCCTCTGTTTTTGCAATACTGCCGTGCTTAACCCGTTGACATGAAGTGACCTCATGTGACATCATTAACCGCAGTTTTCTATTTGACGAGTCAACACGGTATAAGATAGTGAGGGGATGAGGACGGAAGGTGTGCAACCACGTGCTGGCCTTCTTGATATTAGCAGCGCATCGCCGTGACAACCTTGCATCCCTCTCGCTGGTTCTTCCTCCCGCAGTGTCCATGTTTTATGCATGAGAGCCGCTAAAGCCGCACCGCCGGGATAATCCGAGAGCAATATTAGGCAGCTGTGTTTTAGCTGTCGTATTAGCTCGCTGCTAATCCTCAAAGCGTTTTATTCCGTCATGCCTTTCCTTCACGTTGTAGGATGAGTTGGGGAAAGGTGCCGCATCGGCGGTTGCAGTGGACATTTTGTCAATAATCGTCAATCAATAGCTGGATGTGTTGAGGATTCAGTCTGACTTAATTCTGTGACGTTAAGTCTTGTGACATCTTGAAGAGAAAGCATCGGATGAAAAGAATCACAATGTTGCACTCTCATGACACCAAAGGTTGAACTGAACTTTTTTTTCCACTATGAATTTCAATTCTTGCCATACAACAATGTAAATATTGCCAAGATGCTAGAAAGAGTGCAAGCCCGCCGTTCTCATGCCAGATTGTCATCGTCCATCTGTCGCTTGAACGTAAGTGGAGCACAGAGTTCCACTTCTCTTATGCAATCAACTGTTTTGTTTTATTTTTTTCGTTTATTTCTGTCCCAGTGTCAAATCCTAAACCCAGGAAATGGTTTAGACACAACGTCCAATGTGTATTTGTTGATAGTATGTGTTGGAAAATGGCGCCACTGCATTTCAGGAACATTCATCATACTAAATCGCAATCTTGGAACAAGTTCAACTCCTGACATGAAATATTCAAATTAGCTGACCACCTGAAAAATTACAGATCAGTAAAGTGCGTCCTTATTTTTTGCGGATGTCCGCCATGTTTGTTTGTGTCAATCTGGCAGGAAATACTCCCCCCCCGACCCCCTACTCCTTGTCCACCCACTTCCTGTTTGAATTATTTTGACCTGGCTTTAACCCGCCTTCAAATGACTTGAATGGACAAAAGAAAGGTTCTGACCCACATGTGTTTGCTTTGGAAGGATGTGGCGGTAAAGCGGACAATGTCGTAATTGTGTGTGTCACCTCATGGTTCTTTGAGTTGACTTGATTTTTTTTTTTGTCCATAACAGGAGACACTCCAGCAGCTGGTGATGATGCCCCTACCCAATGTGTTGGTCCTGGGCCGGAACCCTCTCACCGGTAAGCCTTCATTTTGGATCATGCCGCAATGGTTGGGGTGGGACTTTGAATTTTCGAGACTCCGAGTTCACTCGGCGGTCACGAGCAATTTTTTCCGCGGCTTCACTTTCATCGCATCGCTACAATGCAACGATAAAGCGGCTTTCATTTTTCCGCCGCTTTGATGTTTCAAATGAATTTTCTCTGCGACAATGAGATGTCGTCACCCCCCCCCTCCAGTAATTAGACTTCCCCTTCCGTGCAGCATATATGTTGACAAAAAATTCCAGACTGCAGAAAAGAAAACCTGTTCGTAGCTTTGACCCACTGAACCCGGCGCCGACAATTTCCCTACAATGTTTCTCGTCAGCGACTAAACACGCCATCTGCGCAAACCCGTCCAATTCCTCACTCGGCCCACCTTTTATCTGACTTTCACCGCCGCCTTTGCCATCACATCATCTCTTTCATGGCCTCTCCGCGCTCACGGCTTTAATTTAAACGCGCCAAGGGTAAATAAACGAACAATAAAAGGCTGCCGCGGGCGCCTGTGCCGAAGGATAACTGGCTTATTGTCGGAATAACGAGTGTCCTGAATATTGGAAGGCTCTTCTATTTATAGGTGCTTGCATTTAAATGGCTGATTAAAAAAAAAAAAAAAGAAAAGCAGCCTGAACTAGCGTGATGTCATTGTTGAGACAGATTTTAAAATGACAGATGGCTTGGTGCTAGCGGACCAAAGCAAACTGGAAAATTCAAGACGGATATTCTTTTTTTTTTTTTTTTCTTCAGTCAGTCAACAAATCTGCTCACTGCAAGTCGTTGGAACATGTGGCTTTTATTATGTTCTCGTTGGTTGGGGGGAGGGGTTCCTCCCCAGCAGTGGGAACTTACTGTGCGACCCTGACGAAACCTCGTTTTGATGGCCTTGCTCGCGTGTAAATGTCAACAGGCAATGCACACTGCCTCCTCTGTGTGGTCCTAAAAGTCATCTGGCTCATGTTTTTTGCTGAGCGTCAATGTTGTTTTTGTTTTGTACGGACCCCCAAACTGATCCGTGGTATGAAGGGAGAGCTCTGTGGATTGAAACGTTGTCATGTTGTTTTTTTTTTTAAATGACTCGTTAAATATAAAAAAAATGACATTGTGAATGACAAACGCACCTGTGCCGGGTCAACTGCTGTTCACCGACAGCTGACAGAAGCTTGAACCAAAGTCTGCCGAGATACTTGCATGCAGTTGAGTACTAAAGGTGACATGTGATTAAAAAATAAAAAAGGCTAATCTGCATAATAATGCCAATAAGTCATTGCCCATGACTTTTTTTAAATTATTATCATTCTGGGTAGTTTTACTAGCTGATCCTTTACAATAATGAGGCTCATTAAATAATCCCCGGCAAAGCAACATCTGACTGTCTGCGTGCGTCTTTTTTTCTTTTTTTTTTTTTCTTATCACAAATATGCAAGTCATGCATTCCCGAGTGAGTGTATTGATCCCGCAGTTGAGGCGGCGATTATAGCGATGACTCACCACTTGTCATCTACGCTTTGAAAGATGGCGTGAGTCAGTGTCCTTGATGACGGAGCAGGGAGAGGAAGCGAGAGATGATTCAAAAGAAGGGATGATGGATAAATGGAGAATGCCCCCCCCCCCCCCCCAAACTTCTCCTCTGTCCCTTTCCCCATCTCTATTTGTCACTTCCTTTGTCTCGCTGCCTTTCATCTCTCCCTCCTTGCTGTCTTGCTCTCTATCCATTATTTGGCTGCTTATCGTTGCCAAGCTCGCTGCCGAGCTAAATCCGCTCCCCCGTCTGGAAGCGACAGCGCTAATAGAAGTTCCCGCTAAGCCGTGCAGCGGCAAAAAATGGACCTTTGTCAGACATGAACTCATCTAGGCCCTCCAAAAGTCCCGCTGTGAGCGTCAATTATCCGCTTAACACTCATGGGACATTAGGTACACTTGAAAAACCAAATCATGTTCAATAAGCCCTTGAACTTTTTTTTTTTTTTAAATGCGGTTTGAATTTTTTTTATATGTATTTACGGACTTGATGAGTTTGTGACCTTTTTCACGGCTTGCTCAGGCTTTACAAAGTGAGCGCTATGTTGTCTCTTTTGTTCCCGTCTTCTATCTCGTGTTCAAAAGGGGTAAAGTCAGAGGTTAACGATCTTCTTTTTCGTCCGATTGCCAGCGTTGCACGCCCCCGTAAATCACGATGTCACGACCCGACACCCAAAATGCGGCCACGGTGTCTTATGCTTACTCACTGCGACACACGCACACTCAGCTTCACAACACCTGGTTAAAATCCAGAAGATGAGTCGAGGCCTGTACGGCTCGCTGACAGATGTTCACTTAATCTTCTTCAAGGAAGGATTTCAAAATAATTCTGTGTTCTTTAGAGCGAGGTCTGGAGGAGATGAAGAAACTACTGCTGCTGCTTCTAGGCTGTGCTGTTCAGGTCAGCGCCGCCTCATGACTGATTGGTTTGAATTTGGAGATACTGTTCTTGGATTTTTGATTTATTTATTTACATTCGAAATAATTTCATAATGGCCAAGCAAGATTCTTTTTTCTCCCCAGTGTGAGAAAAAGGAAGATTACATCGAACGCATCCAGACTCTGGATTTCCACACCAAAGCTGCCATCGCATCCCACATCCAAGAGGTGAGCGTCCCTCACACGAGTGTCTTCCCGCCATCTTCTCACAATGTGCTTTTTAAAGGTGACCCACAACCAGGAGAACGTAGTGGACCTGCAGTGGCTGGAAAGCGGGGATGTGCCCGCCGAGGACCTGGCGAGCCTGTCCCGGAACCTGGCCTTTCATCTCAAACACGTGGTGGACGACAGAGACGCCCAGCTGGAGGTGAGGAGATATGTTTTGTCGGGATCGGGACTCAAACGGTACCATGTTGTGGAAGGTCTACCACAAGCAAGTGGCCTCAGGAAGGAAAAGGCCGTTAACTGTCTCATGGATGAACGATTAGCGTGTTTTTCTTAGCATTCGCGCATCGGTTGAGCTTCCAGTCATAGGGGGCACATGCCTACGACTGATACAAACACTGCTTGTGTGTGTGTGTAATTGCCTCCAGATTAGCAGTGTGCTATCCAGAAGTTCTCAATTAAAAGTCCATTTCCTGTCACAGCCTGGGGGATCAACAGATTGTTTGTGTGGCGGCGGCCATTTTGTTGTAGTAATGCCCTTTAGTAAACAGATTTGTCATATCGGTTTAGAACCCAAAACCAATGTTTCGATTCATTTGTGCCAACTCAAATTCTTCTCAACTGTGGTCCAGACTATTGTGGAGCTGACCCAAGAGAGGGACTGTATTCAGCTGTCCCCGCTGGGTGGCGGTCCGGCCCAGTCACCCAACGGCTCCCCGAGCATGAGGAGGACGGAAAGCCGGCAGCACCTCTCCGTGGAGCTGGCTGATGCCAAGGCCAAGATTAGACGTCTGCGCCAGGAATTGTGAGTGGCCCTTTTGCTTCTGTCGCCGGTATTTTTTGACTTACTGGTTCACGCTTCACGGACCGTACCATAATGACTCTAATGGCTGACTGATTGTGAATTGACTAACTTGTTAGTTAATGATTTGCTACTTCCTGATTCATGGACTGTAGAGTTGATGATGCAGTTTTCTGTTGAACTTACTATGGTGGTACTTTATTCATGTAGAATGGGTGGTGAAATTCCGATTCTGTTGGTTTATACCATTCCTGCCATAGTTCGCAACGTAATAAATAACTAGCTAATGAGTTAGCTAGCTAGCTGGGCTATCCTAGTGACACAAATCTTGATTGATTTAGTTTTGACTTTCAATTTTGCAACTTCCTAGTTCATAAAAGATTTGATGATGCCATTTTGAAGGCATTCGTGGTAATTCAAATAGCCAACTAAACAAATAACCAGCCCGCAAAATAGCTAAAACTTAGCTACTTCCTGATTCACGTAGGCGTATAGGAACATTAATAATACAAGATTGCAATGTTCAGAGCTCAGTGGGGACCACCACTGTATATAGCTACTCAGACAAATAAGTGATGGATGACAACAAGTCTCCTCCATGGAAATTGGACTCGTTTGTTGCGGCGCTCCATCACTGTAAGCGCCACTCTTTTTTTTTTTTTTTTTTTCTTGGAATAGGAACGGGGAATAAAAGCCAGGCTCATTGGTTGTTGTCGTTTGTTGGTTGCTATGGTATTGTCACAAACTAACATGCAAAACTAGGCAACGTCGTACATTTCAAACACAATGAAACACAACAAGTGACGTATGGAAGAAATAAATAGCAATGAGGAGTTTTTAAATATAGCAGCAGGGCATGAAAGTGTTTGCTTAGATGCAAAGTACGTGAAACCGTTAGCGGCCCAACCAGCCCTATGCAAAACATGGGCCCGCAGCTATTCTGCAAGGCACAATCTGACAAGTGTTTGATTTAGGAGAGGAGAGGATAAGTGCTAAAATGAAACCAGAAATACATAAAGGGATCCCCAAGAAGGATGCCATTGCCTTATTGAGATATCATGAAGCTGCAGACACATTTGCATGTTGTTTATCTTGGAGTTGTAACTGTCATTTTGTGTCGAGTTCGACGCTCGGCAGATGGAGCTTGTTGGAAGTTGTAGGAGTCAAATTCAGGTCAGGACGACTGGGGAATAAACATGCGCTACTGTCTGTCTTGGAAAATGTTATTGGGTACGCTGTAATGGTTGTCATGGTGTATATTCCCCACAGTTTAATTAATTAAACAGTTGTAGTAAAAACACTCATCTTTGCTCTTTTTTTTCAGGGAAGAGAAGAGCGAGCAGCTTCTGGACACACGGCAGGATCTGGAGAACATGGAAGTAGAGCTCAAGAGGATCCAGCAAGAGGTGAGTCCAACACTATATAATCGTACACATCCTACGACTCGTGTGTGTCTTATAGCTGTGGCTCCTAATTGGCTCTAGCTCGTTAGCGGTGGCTATAATTAGCACTGTAGCTTGGAGCAGCAACCTGGCGCAGCATTTGGTAGTGAGCGGCAGCTAATTGAGCAGGAACACTGTTGGCCAGCTAAGTAGAGTGAAGGCCTCCCTCAAATAAACACAACCAACCTGTTGGAGCTCTGTTGCTCACCAAAACAGCAGCACCTAAAGAGTCACGTCAACATTATTTCTGATGAATGAAAATGTAAATCATTTCCATCAATGTGTCTAATTTGTCTTTCAAGAGCTACCAACTTCTGTCAGACGCGCGCTCGGCCCGGGCGTACCGCGACGAGTTGGACGCCCTCCGGGAGAAAGCCGTCCGCGTGGACAAGCTGGAGAGCGAAGTGTGCCGCTACAAGGAGAGACTCCACGACATCGAGTTCTACAAGGCGAGAGTGGAGGTACGGTAGATGAAAGCAACACTGAAATAAAGAATTGTTCCGAGTTTTTTTTTTTTTTTCTGTCTGTTGTAGGAGTTGAAGGAGGACAATCAGGTCCTGCTGGAAACCAAAACTATGCTGGAGGAGCAGCTGGATGCCAGCAGGAGCCGATCTGACAAACTGCACCTCCTGGAGAAAGAGAATCTGCAGTTGAAATCCAAAATCCACGATCTGGACATGGTAAGACATTTGGAAGGAAAATGGTGTTTGTTTGTTTGTTTTTGTTTTTCTAGCTCCTCTGAAATCAAGCCGTTTCCATCAGGAGCGAGATTTAGATCGCAAGCGAATGGAGGAGCTGTTGGAGGAAAACCTGGTGCTGGAAATGGCCCAGAAACAAAGCATGGATGAGTCCTTACACCTGGGCTGGGAGCTGGAGCAACTATCCAAAACTCCAGAGCTGACTGAGGGTAAGAAGAAGAAGCAGGCACGCCACAAACATCCTGACCTCCGTCCATTGGCTGGAATCTTGTAATTAATATTCAGCAGCTCCTGGAAGATAATCTGTTCTTTGGAGTTATTAAAGCTGTTAAGAGGTTTAACTAGCTAGGGATCTGGTTAATGACTTGTTTTCTGAAATAGCATTTCAAACACCTGGAGCCTAGCATGGAAAATTAATTTCCAATTCATTACCGGTACATAAAAAGCTGTGTTTTAATTTACATGATGTTGACAAAGCCGCATTTAATCATCGGCTCGTTGCCGCCTCAGTCCCTCAGAAGTCCCTCGGCGAAGAAGTTAACGAGCTGACCTCCAGTCGTCTGCTCAAGCTGGAGAAGGACAACCAGACGCTTCTGAAGACGGTGGAGGAACTCCGAGGAGGCGCCGGATCAGACTCGGTGGCCAAACTGGGCAAAGTCAGCCAGGAGAACCAGAAACTCGTGCAGAGAGTGAGCAGTTATTATTTTTTATTCCTTGGGGAGGGGCACAACAGGGCTCTGTTTTGTAGCCAATGTGTTTTAGCTCATTTCCGATGCTATTACCTCCCCCCGACGGTTTGTCTTCGACTTTTTCCCACACCAACAGAAGTAGCAGAAAGCAAAGTATTTGGAAAGGGGAAGAAAAGGAGCATGAAAGCCAAGTTGTAAATCCTACCAGCCCTGACTTTGCCTTTTCTTTCCCCGCTCAATGACATCCTAAACAACCCTCAGCCGGAGATACGCCTCTTGCGAGCCTGCTAAGTGGCACCTTTTAGAATTCTTGTTGTTCTTCCGATACAAAAGCGGCGCTTTTATTCCAGCGAGCACTGATGTCTTGGCAGCACTGCTTCAAAAAATATAATTCATATGTAAAGGAATTTACATATCTAAAATTATTTTTGTCTTTTTTGACAAAAAAAAAAAAAAAAGTACAATTGACTTAACGCAATTTTTAAATGACTAATTTGTTTGCAGCTGGAGCATCTGGAAAGCGAACTAGCGACCGAGAAAGAATCTCTCCGCTGCGCCGAATCTCTGAGCACGGACCTGATGAAGGAGAAGGCCTTACTGGAAAAGACACTGGAAACGTTGCGGGAAAACTCCGAGAGACAGGTACCAGATCACGATAGCGATCAGCATGAGGCTTAAAACCGGACCTGAATCTTGGTCTAACTTGAGCTGTGTTGTCTCGGCAGCTTAAAGGTCTGGAGCAGGAGAACAAGCACCTCGGCCAGACGGTGTCGTCCCTGCGCCAGCGCAGCCAGGTCGGCGCCGAAGCTCGCGTCAAAGACGTGGAGAAGGAGAACCGCATCCTCCACGAGTCCATCTGCGAGACCACGGGCAAGCTCAACAAGATGGAATTTGAGCGCAAACAGCTGAGTGAGCTAACGTCTCCGCCAGCGCTTTCTCGTCTGTCTGTTTTCTTTTCCTCGGTGGGATCAACACGGCGGCGCCGGCTGCTGCTTGTCTGCAGGGAAAGAAGTGGAGGCCTTGAAAGAGAAAGGCGAGAGAGCGGAGGAGTTAGAGATTCTGATGCAGAAGCTGGAGCGGGACAATGAGAGTCTGCAGAAGAAAGTGGCCAGTCTGGGAATTACCTGCGAGAAGGTTGGTTTTTGTGGAGTCTACCAAGGGTGGGCACATTCAATGTTTTTTTTTTTTCCCCCCTAATTCTTCTAAACTGGCTGGCCGTATGAATAATTCAATATATAATATAATAAATGATAAATTCAGGTGTCAGCATTGGAGAAGGAGAACACCGACCTGGAGGCGGAGAGCCGACGCCTCAAGAAGAAGCTGGACGGTCTGAAGAACATGGCCTTCCAACTGGAGGCGCTAGAGAAGGAGAACTCGCAGCTGGAGCAGGAGAACCTGGAGGTGCGCCGTTCGGCCGAGAGCTTCCGCTCGGCCGGGGCCAAGGCCGTTCAGCTGGAGGCCGAGAACAGGGAGCTGGAGAGCGAGAGGAGCCAGCTGAAGCGGAGCCTGGAGCTCCTCAAGGCCACTTCCAAGAAGACGGAGAGATTAGAGGTGAGAATTTAACCTCAAACAGTTCCTTACATTTGAATTTTTTTTTATTATCTTTTACTCTGAGCACCTCCATCATCCTAGGTGAGCTACCAGGGCCTGGATACAGAAAACCAGCGCTTGCAGAAGGCGTTAGAGAACAGCAGCAAAAAGATCCAGCAGCTGGAAGCTGAGCTGCAGGAGGTGGAATCCGAGAACCAAACCCTCCAACGCAACCTGGAGGAACTCAAGATCTCCAGCAAGCGCCTGGAGCAGCTGGAGCAAGAGGTGAGTGGAGAAATGAAGATCAGATTAAAACAGGAGGTTAATTTTTGACCTGTCGGCCGTCATGGTTCCAGAACAAGACATTAGAGCAGGAGAGCTCTCAACTGGAAAAGGACAAGAAGCTCCTGGAGAAGGAGAACAAGCGACTGAGGCAGCAGGCCGAGATCCGCGACTCCAAGCTGGACGACAGCAACCAGCGGATTTCCTCCCTGGAGAAGGAGAACCGCACCATGGGCAAGGAGATGATCTTTTTCCGGGACTCGTGCACACGGGTCAAAGACCTGGAGAAGGAGAACAAGGAACTGGTCAAACAAGGCACCATTGATAAGAGGACCCTCATCACACTCAGAGAGGTTTGTGGGGAGAAGATGAAGCACTGGCCCGTGTGTAGAACTCAACAAATGGTCCCCGTGTTTGTGACTAGGAGTTGGTAAGCGAGAAGCTGCGCACTCAGCAGATCAACAACGACCTGGAGAAACTGACGCACGAGCTGGAAAAGATCGGACTGAACAAGGAGAGACTGCTGCTCGACGAGGACTCCGACGACAGGTATCCACAAGCTTTTAGGTTCTTGGGGTTTGTTTTTCATGGGAAGTAAATCGAGTCTGTTTTTTTCCAGGTTTAAGCTCCTTGAAAGCAAACTGGAGTCAACGCTGAAGTCCTCGTTGGAGATCAAGGAGGAAAAGATCGCCGCCCTGGAGGCCAGGCTGCAGGAGTCGTCCAACCTGAACCAGCAGCTTCGCCAGGAACTCAAAACTGTAAGGATCTACGTGGACGTGTAAAAAAGTTTTTTTTTTTTTTTTTTTGGTTCAACTCGTGTGTTTTGCTCACAGGTGAAAAAGAACTACGAGGCGCTGCGTCAAAGGGAGGAGGAGGAGAGGATGGTGCAGAGCTCGCCCCCTAGAGGTGTGGAGGACACCCAGGCTGTCAGCAAATGGGAAAAGGAGAGCCACGAGGCCACCAGGGAGCTACTCAAGGTCAAGGACAGGCTCATCGAGGTGGAGAGGAATGTGAGTCAGACATTTATTTCTGCTTGTTAGTTCACATCATCTGCGTTTTCGAGTTAATGTTTTTTTTTTATTTATTGAAACCTTCCTCCTAGAACGCCACGCTGCAGGCAGAGAAGGCGGCGCTGAGGAGCCAGCTCAAGCAACTGGAGACGCAGAGTTCCAACCTGCAGGCTCAGATCGTGGCCGTGCAGAGACAGACCGCCTCTCTGCAGGAGAATAACACCACGCTGCAGACCCAAAACGCCAAGCTGCAGGTGATGGATGCAAACAATAGTCAGCTTTGGTTCCGATTCAAATTTGCTCGTGGCTCGCTGTCTCTTTGTATCGAGGAGACAAAACGCCTTTCTCATTCTAAAACTGCCAGTTCAGTTCGTGGTTCGTGGCGGTATTGCAGGTGGTCCGCAAAATTGGAAATGAAAAATAACTGTAAAATGTATGATTTATTATTTAGACTTTAGATTCTCGTTCATTTTGTCAATCCTTTACCTTTCCAAATGACGTCAAATGTAGCTGAAATTCTCAAAATAGAGGTACAGATTTGATTTATTTGGAAAAAAACAGTTGAAGTTTGAACACCAACTGGCAGGTGAGCTTCCCTCCAAGTGATTTGAATGCTTTTAAAAGCAATATGTCAACTCGGGAAGCTTTCACGTTTGGTTACGAGCCAAAAGTGCCGTCCGGCCCATTTAAAAGCTTTCCCCCCATGTTAGTCGGTCTGAAGCTGCCCCTCTTTGGCTCTGTCCCAACCCTGCCTGCCTGTTTACCCCCCCCCCCCCTCTACGGAATTAGACCTGAACTCCTTGTTTGGCAGTTTTTCAAAGCCAGCTTATGGGACATGGGATTGACACTGATGGGAAGTGGCCTCGCGCAGTTTGTTGTTTTTTTTAATTCTCTGGGTGTGACTGAGATCGAATATGCTTGCCTGTCCCTCCAGGTGGAGAACTCCACGCTGAGCTCGCAGAGCGCCGCCCTCATGGCGCAGAACGCTCAGCTGCAGGGCCAGCAAAGCAGCGCGGAAGGCGAGCGTGAGGGGGCGTTGCGGGAGAAGGAGGAGCTCCGGTCCACGTACGAGCTGCTGCTGCGCGACCACGAGAAACTGGCGGCGCTCCACGAGAGGCAGGCGTCCGAGTACGAGGCGCTCATCGGCAAACACGGCGGCCTGAAGAGCTCCCATAAAAGTCTGGAGCAGCAGCATCGGGACCTGGAGGACAAGTGAGGAAATCGGGATTTGATTTATGAGGAGGACTGGAGGATGAGAGTGATTTTATTTTCAGGTACAAGCAGCTCCTGCAGAGGAAAGGAGATCTGGAGGAGCTGGAGAAGAATCTGAAGGAGCAACAAGACAAAATGTCCTTAGAGAATCAGGACCACCGAGATACTGCCGATCAGTGCAAACTGCTCAAAGAGGAAAACGACAGGTCAGGGTCAGGGTGAGGGTTTGTTCCGTGAGTTGTTGAACTCACTTTTTGTTTTTGCTTCCCCCCCAACAGACTGAACACGACCTACCGCCAACTACAGAAGGACAACGAGAACCTCCAGCTGGACCACAAGAGCATCAAGAGTCAGCTAAACGGCGCCAAGTTGGAGCAGACCAGGCTGGAAGCCGAGTTCTCCAAGCTGAAGGAGCAGTACCAGCAGCTGGACATCACCTCCACCAAACTCACCAACCAGTGCGAGGTGAGGACCAAGTATAAAGAGCTCGCCTGATGTCCCTGAGATGATCATCAGGTTTTGCTGCTTCGGTTCTCAGCTGCTGAGTCAGCTGAAGGGCAACCTGGAGGAGGAGAACCGACACCTGCTGGACCAGATCCAGACTCTGATGCTGCAGAACCGCACTCTGCTAGAGCAGACCATGGAGAGCAAAGACCTCTTCCATGTGGAGCAGAGACAATACATGTAAGCTCATCTTAGTTTTTCTTTGAATTGAAAAACACTGACGAATGTTCCCAACTTAAAAATGTTTGGTTGTTTTATGTTTTAGTGACAAGTTGAATGAACTGAGGAGGCAGAAGGAGAAGCTGGAGGAGAAGATTATGGACCAGTACAAGTTCTATGATCCTTCACCTCCACGCAGGTGAGCAAGGAAATAATATTGAAATCATAAAAAGTAATTTGAATTCTGCCACAGACGTCCAAGTAAAAAAAAAAAAGTAATTAATTTAATTGGAATTAATGAATTTCAGTTTACTCACTTGGATAATATTTGTTTAATTTTTTTTTTTGTTTAATCTCAATTCAGTGAACTTTATTTTTAACAGCAATTCATTTTTTTAAGTAAGTTTTTAAAATCATGCCTAAAGGGGATTTCATCCTAATTTAATTATTGCGATAAATCTTACTCCTCTATCATTAACGAATGGTTTGTAATGGAAGTAATTAAGAAGCCCCTTCAGTATTTGCTCGTGTTTTACCTTCCCAGGCGCGGCAACTGGATCACGCTTAAAATGAAAAAGCTCATCAAGCCCAAAAGCCGTGAGAGGATGCGCTCCCTCACCCTGACGCCGTCCCGCTCAGAGTGCGGCGACGCCTTCCTGTCCTTCCCTGCCGCCGACAGCCAGGACAGCTCTTCGGTCGGCTCCGGGTCCAATTCGCTGGACGACACGCTCACGCACAGCAGGAGTAGCAGTGAGTGCACACGCACACATTGAGGTTCCGAGATCATTCCCAATTTTCCCTCTGCGCTTGGCTCCTCCCTCTCTAACCTCGTTGAATTTCATATCTGTCTGCGCGGAAGGGAGGCGAGGCCAACGGTGCCTTGCCCAAGGGCAGGGCTCCACCAACGGTATGCTGCGAACCGATGGGGTGGGCGGCGGTGGCCAGCCGCCGCTCACCTCTCTCAGGGCATGTTTGCGTGAGTTCCATCGTGTGTGTGTGTGTGTCGCTCGCTCGGTTTACGGCTGAGCTGCGCCCAGGCCACGAGGTTGACTCCACCAACACACTTCAAGTATTCCGTGTCAATTTTTCAATTAGCCGTCAGTCAACCGGCTGATGTGTGCAGTTCATCTGTAAAGAGGAATCGAATCATGACGACGTTGGCCTCCATTATTAGTATTATTAAATGGTGCAAAGCAGAACATAAATCAAATAGAAATAAATGTATTAAAATAGATAAATAAATAAATAACAATAAATGAATAAAATATTTTAACTAAATACTGCATCAATACCTCACCACGTCATGTTTAGTTGCTAATTTAATTAGCAACAAAGGCTAATTTATGACACAATTTGAGTAGAACCGTATTTTTAACAAAACAAGCTTACTCTGTGTGTAGAATCTACAATAAAATATAATAAAAAACAGTCAAGAATATAGAATAAGAATAAACTTCTAGCTTTCCAAATTTCTTGAAAAAGTTTGCGTCAAAGAGCAAGAGGATGTTGAGGATGATTCATTGCACCCTTTAATGGATCGCCATCATTTGTTTGTGTCACGTCGCCGTGGCGATGCATCGGACTGTGTAGCCTGTTGAGATTGTGATGTTCAATTAGGAATGAGCTAGCGTGAGAATTTGCAAGTGTGTTTGAACACTTGGCCCGGACGTGTTCTTGGGTGTTGTGGTTAGCTTGTTGTAAGTGAGCAAAATTAGCACATTTTTGCTAGATGAAAATGTGCATTGTTTGTGTTTGGGGGGATATGTGTCAAATGTGCATGAAGGTTGTTTTCGTGAGTTTGTAGTGGAGCTAGATGAGTGTCTCTTCACACCATGACGTTAATGTTCAACTTGCATGGAGGGCGCAGAGCTTTTTGGGAAAAGTACCACTCGCTATGTACCTTGGTGGAGATCATAATTCAACAGTAGTTTTAGGAAATAATGACGTTAAGATGTTTTATCATCATGAGTGTGCAGGGCCTCAGTTTTCTCCCTGCTGCCTCCTTTTGTCACAATAACACCCCCCCCTCCCTTTTTTTTTTTACCCTCCCTCTGTCACCCCACTACCACCCTGTCTGTCCGTCTGTCTGTACGTGGCCTCGCTGTGGCAGCTTTAAAAAGGTTGCCTTTCATGAGGAACAGATCCAAGGACAAAGACAAGGTCAAGGCCATCTACCGGCGCTCCATGTGTAAGACCGCCGCGCTTAGCCGTCATTCTTCCTCCCCCCCCCCTCCCTCCCGCCGCCAGCTTGGACCCTCACTGATGTCGTGTGTGTGTGCTTTGATTCGCTGACGTCCACGCCGCTAACATCAGTGACGTGTCCTTCATCTGTGACCCTTCACCTATTTTATACTGGTTTATGTAGCAGAGATGTAGTGAGGAGGGACTAACCCCCCCTGTAGAGTTTTTTTTCCAGCTCTTTTGAGTGTTACTTTTTGTGTCGCTAGAATCACTGAGCTGCTTTGTGCTTCTGTTGCAGTGAAAGTGTGTGTGTGTGTGTGTGTGTGTGTGAGTTCGCAGGGGTGTGTGTCTGCGAAGCGCGAGTGGCCGTGCGATTCGCCGCCGTCGGGCGACTTTTTTTCTTTGAATCCATTTGAAGTGTTCATCTGAGTGCAGCTTCTTTGCCCGCCTGGCTTCACGCTGCCTTCAAGTGCGAGAAAGACGGCCGTCTTTGTTTCGCTTTGCGCTGGCCTCACACAACTTTGAGGTGCAGCAGTGAGATCCAAAACAAGAGATGCTTTGACAATTTACTCACCTTTTGCATTGGATCTGGTTTGATTACACCACTGTACCTAATGTTGTGTCCAGGGAGCGCTGCTAACGGTTTCTCAAACTGCATGTGCCATCGCTTGGTTGTGCCATGTTTTGAATCCGGCGCATATTATCGATTATTTTTTTTTTCTTCATTCTCCAACACAAAAAGCACTCCAAATGAAAGTTTAGACCAGAGCATAATTCAATTCTGTCTACGCGCAGCTATGAACGACCTTCTCCAGACCATGACGGTGGCCGGCGGTCCGGGCGCCAACTGGGCGGGCAGCACGGAGAATCTGGACGGCGGCGGCGAGGCCGGCGACGCGGGCGCCGGGCGGCGAGCAGGCGGCGGCCAGCGTATGAAAGAGCTGGCCTTCTCCACCAACGCCATCGACTGCGCCGCCCTCACGCTGCCCTCCTCCTCCCACAGGCGGGCCCCCCACCGGCTCCACGTCAAAGGTTTACAACCACGTGAATGACAGCGGCCATATTTGTCACGCAGTATGAATGCTAACGTTCATTTTCATCAACAGACAACGCTTCTTGCGAGGATGTCGCCGGCTCCTCGGATGATCCAAAGAGTCAAGGTAAACTCGGTCGGGAATAAGAACGCTCTCCAAACCGTGTCATCAGTTTCTCCCTCCCGGCCTTCCCCGATAAGCTTTAGACACCCCCCCCCCCCCGCCTGCCTCTTTGATTAAGCCTGACGGCGGCCATTTTGATCGTGAGCAAAATGAAGCTTCGTCCTAAGCGGGATTGAGTTTATTGCAGTCTGCAAGACGCTATTGAGGGCGCATGCTCATCAAGTGAGATGTTTTATCACTATTAAGATTCCCTTAACACTCCCACTGGGCCTTAATCATGTAAAGATCTTTGGTGCATTAGTGCTCAGCATGGATGCTGCTTGGCTGATGACTTCCCAGAACGCGCTATTAAAACTCCACTCAAACCTGCCATTACTCCGCTATAAATGTTTATTACAAGACGTACAATTGAATGCAAAGTCACTCACGCGAAAAATATTCTCTTTAATCCATCTTAAATAAAATCATCACTATTGTGACTTCCAATAATGACAGTTCAATGTCGTCATCGACGATGATGATGTCATAGTCAATGAGAAAAACGGAACGGAAAAATGGCCAACGTTTAGGTTGTCGCAAATACGGTGATATATACTTTCCGGCTCGGCCTCCTCTTCCTCGCCGTGGTGTTGTGTCTTTGTTCCTCCAGCGGCCACGTTGGCAGCCGGCCCACACTTCCTGTCCGTCGGCCTGGCACGCGCCATCTGCTACCCCAGCGGGGGGAGCCGCTGCGTTGTGCGCTGTCGAGCCTTTGCGTTACTTCCTCTGTGTGTTACTACATGTCTTCCCTCTTTGTCCTTTCACCCTCCTACCAGCTTCCAGACCCCCCAGTCTCCATAGCAACAGGACCCTCAGTAGTAATAGTAACAATAACTCCCAGCTCACCTCTCCCCTGGAGGGAAAAGGTACGCTCCTCCCTCTCCCCCTCCTCCTCCTCCTCCTCCTACTCAATTATCTCTTTAATAAATCAACACACATTTGCACATCTCACCACACAATTGAGCCCCCTAATGTCTTAATCCATGAGAATATTATAATCTATAATGGCAATGTTGTCATTTGTAAAAATTTACTTTGTCATCATATGGCAATTTTATTACCCATGAAATGCTGCTACATGTTGTCAATCTATAATCAATATCATCATTAAAAAAACAGTGTCATCAAACATAATGCTAATAAACAATGTGTTACATCCTCCCCCAGGCACGATAAACGGTAGCGCCAGTCGTCCTCACAGCGAGAGCAGCGGCGAGTTCAGCTTGAGTTTGGAGCAAGAGGCCTGGTCCAG
This sequence comes from Syngnathus typhle, assembly GCF_033458585.1. Taxonomy (NCBI): domain Eukaryota; kingdom Metazoa; phylum Chordata; class Actinopteri; order Syngnathiformes; family Syngnathidae; genus Syngnathus; species Syngnathus typhle. Next base: position 3,129,595 of record NC_083745.1, read on the forward strand.
CAGCGGCAGCAGCCCCGTCCAGCAACCATTGTCGTCGCGTTCGTCCCATCAGAGCCCCGGGCCCACGCGGCACTCCCTCGAACCGGCCCCCGCCGCCACGCCCGGGCAGATCAGGAAAACGGCATCCCCAGGCAGCGAGGTGCTTTCTCTGCAGCAGTTCCTGGATGAGGGAATCGACCCTGCCGAGGTGAATTTATTTTCCCAATTTTTCTTGGGAGTGCTTCTGAATTATTCATCCGGGCTACTTATGTTTTATCAGCAACTTTTATTTATATTAAATGTCATTGGCAAAAAAAGTAATTTATCGATCTGGGACAGTGCTTCTCAGTATGGTACACGGGCTCCCCCTAGTGGTATGCAAAAACAATACATTGCATCATAGGGTCTTTGAGACTTTTTTGTGCATCCCATAATGCATCATAGGGTCTTTGAGACTTTTTTGTGCATCCCATAATGATAGACACGTATGCCAATTGTTGGAGAGGCATGAGCGGGAATCCAGTTTTATTAACTCCAACAATTTCCTTCCTGTGTCTGATGTAGTCGGGCAGTCAAGAAAACCTCACCGTGGACTCCCCCCGCCTCCCCGTTTCTTCCGAGCGTGCTCAGAAGGAGCGACCCACCACCCGGGGCCGCGGCATCCTGCGCTCCTCAAGCGGGAAAGCGGCGCCGGTCTCCGCCGACCGCCCGCCGCGCTCCTCGGGCCAGCCCGGGCGCCCCAGCCTGCGCAAGGCGGAGAGCACCCGAGTGAGGGGCTCCGTCCGCCCTGGCCTGTCCGTCCAGACTCGGGCCACGTCGGTGTCTGAGCGCCTGGACCGGGCCTCTGGGTCGGCGGCCACCTTGCCCCGCGCCAGTAGCGTCATCTCCACAGCCGAAGGCAGTTCGCGACGCACCAGTATCCACGACTTGCTCTCCAAGGACAACCGGCAGCCCGTTTCTGTCGACGGGGTCCAAGCCCCGCCCGAACCCAGTGAGTACACCCCAAAGGGACCCACTAGTACCGCCCCCTTGCCAAAGTCTCTCAGCTTGCCGTGCCCGAGCTCGGACGAAGCCGAGCTCCCCACTCTCGAGTCCTTCCTGGGTCCCTCCTTCACCGCCGAGTCGGTCTTCATGGACTCCATCTTTAGCGAGTCGGCGGGTAAAAGCCTCCCCTTCCTCTCCCTCAACCCCACCCTCGTCAGTAACATCAGCGGACCCCCTGTCGCTCCTTTCCCCCCGAGCCGAGCCGACAATCCGCCGCAGTCTGGGCCCGAGCATTTGGACGCGGAGGAGAACCAGTCGCTGTGGTTCGAGTACGGGTGTGTGTGACGGAGGGGGAGGTTCTGGCCCGCCGATATCCGTGTGGGTGGTTGGGGGATCTTTTTCCTCTTGTTCTGGTGGTCCCATGGTGCTGTTTTTTTATTTTATTTTTATTGGTGGTGTTATAAGTTTGTTTCAATACATTTCTCCCCGTCCACCTTCGATTTCAATTGAAATCACCTGACTATCACCTGAATGCTCCAGTTGATAGCCTGCACCCATCAGCACAAATGACACATGGATTGTGAATTTCCCCGAAATAAATGAATGTCATTAATATCCATAATACAGTGGTACCTTGACTTACGGGTTTTACGAGTGTCTCGGGAAAGTGATCTCGACATACTTTCTTTTTTTTTATACAAAACAGTAAGTCAAGGGACTACCGTATTTGACACTTCACCTGCTGTTTGTCTCTGCATGTTTCATTTTGACCGCTGGGATCAAAATTAGGTTTTTATTTAATTTTTTTTTTTTACCCCCTCTGTTCTTTTGTGATTTTGACGAAAAAGCAGGCTTCTTTGCTAGGACTTGCTTCAAGGATGAAAAGAAATTTGTTGGGGGTAAAATAGGTCTATGAGGGTATTGCAGGGATGGTGCCGTATGGTTTGGTCGGGAAGTGGGCTGTTGTTTTGGATGGACTCGTGGGCAACCATTTTGTTTTAGTGACGGTTTCATGGGTGGCTTGAGCGAAAGTGACTATGAAGGAAAAGTTGTAAACCCTCCTGTTACATTTTGTCTTTTTTGATAGACAGTGTGACCCACCACGTGTGCTCCAAAAAAAAAAAAAAAAAAAAAAAATTTAAATAGCACATTATACATTTGCTTCAAAAACATTTTGAGTCACATCACATATTTATCCCCTTTACGAGCACTTGTGTTGAAGTCCACCCATACATTGGAGTGTTTTTAAATGAACACAAAAAAAAAAGAAATCAAAATAAAGAAGTGACATCACAACATACATGTAACAGGAGGGTTACGAACTAAAGCGTGGGCCGAGAAGACGCTCTTGTACATATTAACTTATAAACTCATCCAAGCATTCTTTGGTGTGCGACTTGCCTCTACTTATTTATTCCTGCTTGTAGTCACTCGCTTGTTTCGTATTGGATTCCAATGTGTGTGCGCTTGTGCGCACGTGTGTGTAACGACGTTGCTTTATTCCACAGATGTGGAGGGCAGAAAGTCAAAAAGCAGAAGTGGCGAGTGCTAAGCCCCACCCACGCGTGGTGAGTGAGCGAGCGAGCGAGCGCGTGCTCGGATGGGAGGGAAGGTGGGGTGCTTGTTGCCATGGGAACCTCACACGTGATGTAACCGGTGTCTCCCATCTTCCCCGCAAACCACCCTTTAATTTTTTTGCTTGTCTGCCTCCTTGTTGCCATGACAACGCATGTAGTTCCCGGCTGGCTACTACTTCCTGCTTCCTGTCTTTTCCTGCTGTTCCCATCAACTTCTCACTTTTTCCTGTGTCTTACCAATACTGAGTTTTCCCAAAACTTTAACCCCTTGACCTGATTTAATTTGTGAGAGATGATGAACTTTACTCTCATGTTGTTTCTAACCTGCTCTCTCTCCATCTTCCCACTTTTGTTCTTCTTCTCCATCTTCTTGGCTTGCCGGGGACTCGCTAGGTGGTCTTGGAGGTGTGAAGCCTGGTAGACAGACGGCAAGGAAAAACGATTGTAAAATCCCACCATTTTGTTTAGTTCCCTCCCAGCCCGTTTATGGAGAAAATGGCTTCCTTCTGTTTTGTTTTTCTTCCTTGAATCAAGGAAACAGACGAAGATGCGCCCAGTTTTTGTAAAAAAAGGAACAAATTCTCTTCCGTTGTGATGTGCACTACTTTGTAAAGACAATTCACGTGCTAAATCACAGACCCCCCCCCATCACCTTAACGGATAAGTCTTATGTGAATTTAAATCAAGGATGGAAGCATACAAGCGAACAGAGGACCAATCAAAACACTTCTTGTTGGGATTTTGGGACAAGCCATGAGAATTTGTGTGCGCGCAGTGAATCTGAAAAGTCTACACACCTCTGCTTAAATGCCATTTTTTTGTGATGTAAAAGAAATAAGACTGAGATAAATAATTTCTGGACAACTCAACTGAAAAATGTGCTTGCACAAATGTGCACACCCTCATGCAAGTGGGATGGGGCTGTGTTCCAAATGAACCAATCATATTCAAATTCAGTTAATTAAGTCAGCACACTCCTGCCACCATTTGAAGTGCCTCTGATTGATCACAACTAACCGTGAGATGTTCTAACGGGCCTTTCCTGACATTTTTGTAGTCAAGTTATACAGCACAAGCCATAGTCTGCAGTTTGTTAGTCTATTATTATTATTTTTAGAGCTAACTTGTTCTCTTCACAATGAGCCTGATATTTGACCATGGGTGTGTAGACTCTACTTTGGACTGTGTGTTAAGGACACTTCCACAATAATGTACCATCTTAATGATCACTACATTAATTTCATAGTAGTTTTTTTGTCATCTTGCACTCTGGAAGACCTTGCTATAAGCACACGTATACACGACATATAAACATTCTGTGAACCATGTGGGTTGTTGCTATGGCGATGATGAGTTTCCCTCCTTTTCCACTTTTACATAAACCCATTTGATGTAATTAAAATTCATCAATTAAGAGAAATTTGTGTCAGTGTTTTTTTTGGGGTTCGATTCTTATGTAAAAAAATGTTTTTGGTAGCTTTTCTATTTTCAATATAAGAGTGAAAGAAGATGTAAATATATCATTGAGTAGCACTTAAGTGCAAAAATTAAAGTTTTTCAGAGTGTTGAGGGCTTAATATTTTAAATGAATAATACTTCCCCTGTTTGATTTCACGTCATCTTTTGTTTAACCATTTTGAAAGAATCCAAGGGTAGTTATCTGTATTAGATTGTTCTCATTAAATGACAGCTGTATTGACAGATGTATTTTCAAATGGGGATAAATAGTAATAGTGCACTCATTTTGTTAAGTATTCCAATCGTTTCAAATATATCGGACATAGTGTAAAAGTGTGTGCTTGTGCCTTTGTGTTTGAACCCTCCAATTAAATGGAGTGCGTAGATGTGTGAAAGAGATTTGGGATGTGGAGAGATGTGCTGCTAAGGTTCCTCTGTTGCTATAGCAACGGCAGCATCCCCGCTGTTCTAACCAGATGGTTAATTACAATGTAGTTAGTAATACATTATACAAGTGACAGGACCCTTCATTTGCACGGATTAACTTAATCTCTGCGTCTAAACCTCAATTTTGAATGAGGAAACTATCTTGTATCATAACTACATGTAAGTTGCTTTTGTCACTACAAAGACTACGCGACTACAAAAACTGATTATTCAAACAATTTAAAACATATTGTAATATTCGTATTTGTTCCTATAAATTTAACGATAAAGTAGTTTATAAAACGGACTGAGCGGTGCTTTTCTTTCCAGTAGCTGTTTCTGATCGGACACTTTTTCTGCGCACACACTTAACATCAACATCCAATCAGAATCTTCTGTTCTTGATGTACTTCCGCACATGTGACTAACTGTCATGGAAGCCCCCGCGCGCACATCTCCGGCGTAAAGTAGCCTTTCCATTTCTATCTTACTTTCTCGTATTTCCTCTTTTACAAATTGAGCCATGAGGCGTTTACTGCAACTTGGACGTTCGTTTTCTCGATGCCGCGTACGTCTGTGCCACCAGAGCGTGTATAAAAGTCACGGCAATGTACGAAGTGTGGGAGTGGACCTCGGAGACAAGTGAGTTCATTTCAGCCTAGTTTCGATTTCCTCGGAAGTGCTCAGAACATGGAGCATCACTAAACCCTACATTAAGTCACTTTAAGATCCTTTTATGGCGGCCACTCTGAAAATGAAGGGAAGACGCGAACCCATAAGTCTACGTAACTTTATTCACATTCGGTTCCATGTATTCCCATATGTTTTTGACTTGCAGAAAGCTAGAGATCTCCTCAGGAAGGCTCGCCAAGTTTGCAGATGGCTCTGCTGTAGTCCAGGTACGCACCTAAAACATCTATCATTCCAAAAGGAAAGCAGAGCCGCAGTGTTGTTGGCTGCACCCGACAATGGCTTGCAATTTGTACATTTTCTTTGAGTAATAATTGTGTGTGTTTTTTTCAAGCTGGGTGACACCTCTGTTATGGTGACAGCTGTGAGCAAAACCAAACCATCTCCCTCTCAGTTCATGCCTCTAGTGGTACGACATTTGTGCACATGTCCAATATGTTCTGCTCTTTGGATGCTTCAAATGCGCTGTTTGATTGATTGACAGGTAGACTATAGGCAGAAAGCGGCCGCCGCTGGCAGGATCCCTACCAATTATTTGAGGCGAGAGCTAGGCACCACCGACCACGAGATACTTACCAGCAGACTCATAGGTAACCTCTTGGAACAAATTATTGGCATTTCAATTCATATCAATGGGTGGAAATGATTTGAAATGGAAACGTTTGGTTTCACAAGCGTGTTGATTCATTAAAGGTGTAAGACAGGTATGAATGATTTGTTTTCTTGTGTTCAGACAGGTCCATTCGACCTCTTTTCCCATCCGGTTACTTTTACGACACTCAGGTTGGTTCTACTTCTGCTGTCATTTCTTTTAAATGTGGCCTATTACTATATACTGTCTCTTTGTAGATTTTGTGCAACTTGCTGGCTGTGGATGGCGTCAACGATCCGGAAGTGCTGGCTATCAACGCAGGTAATTATGGAAACCTCCACTGGACGTTCCTATTGTAATAATCGTTTGAAGTCAACAACAAAACATTATGTTGTCTTTTCGGTTCAAGCCTCAGCTGCTCTTGCTCTGTCGGACATCCCGTGGGACGGACCTATAGGTGAGCGGCGTACATTCCGTATTTTAAACGCATTTGGAACAGTGAGGGAAATTTTTCAATCAAATGAATGTCCATATCGATGCAGGTGCCGTGCGTATGGGATTGGTGGACGGCGAGCTGCTGGTCAACCCCACCAGAGCGGAGATGGCATCCAGCACGCTCAACATGATCGTGGCAGGAGCCCCCAGCAGTCAAGTGGGTCAGTTGAGCGTTCGATTCACATCCAATTTGAAATGTTGCCATTCATTCAAGCAGTCCAGCATCCCTCACCCGCTTCGCGTGTGCCGTTGCCAGTGATGATCGAGGCGTCTGCCGAGAATGTCCTGCAGCAGGACTTTGCTCACGCCGTCAAGATGGGCGTCAAGCACGCGCAGCAGATCATCCTGGCCATCCAGCAGCTAGCGCGAGAGCTCAAAGTCACCAAGCGCACGCCGCCCAAGATGTTCTCGGCACCTGCGGACATGGTGGCGCACGTGCGGCAGTAAGACTCACGACTTTGGCCACTGGAGGGCGGTGTTATACAGATATCATATTTACAAATCTATTCTTTATTGTATACACGCAGATCGGCCTCAGAGAAAATCTACGCCGTTTTCACCGATTATTCCCATGATAAGGTAAGGTCCAAAATCAACCTGTTCCGTCTTATTTTCATATCAATATTGTCACGGCAGATTTCCCGAGATGACGCCATCAACAAGATTCGCCTCGAAACCGAGGAATACCTCAAAGGTAAGACGCTGTTGTCATCCTTGACACTCTTTGTGAGTCACGATTAAGATTTCCAATTGGAATGTGTTGTTCAGAGAAATTTCCCCAAGCTGAACCTTTTGAAGCCATCGAATCTTTCAACACTGTGAGCAGGGACATCTTTAGGAATTTAGCGCTCACTGAATACAAGAGGTACGCGTTTGCAATTGGTGACACCGGATGACGAATTGACATTTATGAAGATCCTACTCGTTTGTGCGCCGATAGGTGTGACGGCAGGGAGTTAACGGCCTTGAGAGACATCTCCTGCGAGGTGGACCTCTTTAAACCCCTTCATGGCTCCGCATTGTTTCAGAGAGGACAAACGCAGGTACGCCGTGTGTGAGGTTGGGGGGGGGAAAAAAAGAAAACCTCCTAAAATTGAGATCCTTTCGTAGGTCCTGTGTAGCGTCACGTTTGATTCGCTGGAATCTAGCGTTAAAGCGGACATCATCACTACGGCTTTAAGGTGAGGATGGAATGTGACACCTTGGGCTCGTTGTAGCTTTAGAATAGAGCATGCAACAAATCACAGGATGTTCAATGATTACATTCTCTGTCCGTAGTGGCATCAAGGACAAAAATTTCATGCTTCATTATGAGGTAAGTGATTATTTTTTTTTTAAAGAAACTTCAGTCATTAATGCAGTGATTTTCATTTCAGTTCCCACCCTATGCCACCAACGAGATCGGCAGGATGGGAGGTCTCAACAGGAGAGAGCTCGGACACGGTGAGCTAATCAGCTCGATTTCCATTTTCTACACCCAAGACCGGTCGCCGCTTAATCGCAGAGCGGATACACGAGCAACTATTTTGGAGAAATGTTGATTCTGGACGTCGTTTATCGTCATCTTTTGATTAGGCGCCCTGGCCGAGAAAGCCCTGCGGCCTGTCATCCCCAAAGACTTTCCTTTCACTATCAGGGTCACGGCTGAGGTGCTGGAGTCAAACGGTGAGGAGGGATCTGGGGGGGGTTAGGGGTCTAAACTGACTGACCGGCTGTTTGTTATTTCACTCGTTAGGCTCGTCATCCATGGCTTCAGCGTGTGCAGGCAGCCTGGCACTCATGGACGCAGGTAGTCCACATCAGGCTAGAAGATAGTTGGTTAGAAACGTCCTCTCTCCTTACTTTTTCTTTTCGTCTTTCCGTTTTTGTTTTTCTTTTCTTCTTAGGCGTACCCATCTCGTCAGCCGTGGCCGGCGTGGCCGTGGGCCTCATCTCCAAATCCAACCCTGACAAGCCCTCAGAGATCCAAGACTACAGACTGCTCACGGACATTCTGGTAACGTGCGCTCGGCGTTTGCTGCAGAGGAAGAGCTATGAGAGCTTAATAAAAGTCGTTTGCGTGCAGGGAATCGAGGATTACCTCGGAGATATGGATTTCAAATTGGCAGGAACAAACAAAGGCATCACTGCGTTACAGGTAATGGAGGCCAAACACGCCAAAGCAGGTTTCTGGAAGATGGTTGAATTGGCTTATTGAGGAAATCTAGTCATGTTCTTTACCTTCCAGGCGGACGTGAAGATTCCAGGACTGCCTCTCAAGGTGGTCATGGAGGCCATCCAGCAGGCCACAGGTACGACAGTCCTTTGAAAGTTTCAACTCCAAGAAATAACTGGCATGACATTTTTCCTTCTGCTTTGATCGGTTCAAAATGATATTTTAGTGGCCAAGCGGGAAATCTTGGGCATCATGAACAAGAGTCTGGCAAAGCCCAAGACGAGTAGGAAAGAGAACGGGCCGGTTGTCGGTGAGTGTTGGGTAGAACTATGTTTGTATGAGGTAATATTCTCTTATTATTGTGTTTTAATTTTATTTTTGTCAGAGAACGTACGTGTGCCCGTGTCCAGACGGGCTCGCTTCGTGGGCCCGGGTGGATACAACCTTCGCCGGTTACAAGCCCAGACGGGTAACGCCGTGGTTTTGTGGCCACAGTCGGGAACCAATGTGAAAAGTTCCGGAGGTTGTGATTGTTTGGTGTCATTCCCAGGCGTGACCATCAGTCAGGTGGACGAGGAGACCTTCTCCGTGTTTGCTCCCACGCCAGGAGCGCTGAGTGAGGCACAGGAGTTCATCAGTGAGATCTGCAAAGATGATGTGAGTGACTTTAGTGGGTTTGTTTTAAACTCCTACTCCAAATGTCACGTCAGAATCCAAGAAAATTCCAAAGGACTCATTCGAAAATATGATTAAGTTTGATTCTTTTGCTTCATTTTGCAGCAAGAGCAGCAGCTGGAGTTTGGCGCCATTTACACCGCCACCATCACTGAAATAAGGTCAGCTGTTGAATGCAGGAACTTTATTCTTGTTTTTTTTGTTTGTTTTTTTTCTCTTTAAGGGTGAAAGTTTTGATTTCCTTAACAACTCAACTGTTTTGTGCCGCAGGGATATCGGCGTCATGGTGAAGCTTTACCCCAACATGAGCGCCGTCCTGCTGCACAATTCCCAGTTGGACCACAAAAGGGTGCGTGCATATTTTTGGGAGTGACAGCATGGGCGTGAGAGTCAAACCATCATTTAAATATTTCTCATGTTCTTCCCCCAAATTAGATCAAACATCCAAGTGCTTTGGGGTTAGAAGTGGGCCAGCAGATTCAGGTTTGGCATCACCCAGGTTGTTCTTGTTTTTTCTTCCCACTACTGAACCAATTTACAAAGTGGGACCCCTTTTTCCACCAGGTCAAGTATTTCGGACGGGACCCCACAGACGGCAGGATGCGGCTCTCGCGCAAAGTGCTCCAGTCACCCGCCGCCACTGTGGTGAAAACGCTGAGCGAGAAGCAGAGCATCTCCATGGCGGCTGCAAGCAACGTCGAACCATGAAGAAGTAAAAACCCAATCGCTGGATGTGACACTTGGACGCACTGCCGTGGAAAGCTGTACGTGTGCGCTCTTTTTCCGTGGCAAAGAAAGATCATGATGTTGTAAAATGTCACTACTTTTTGAAAATAGGACTAGTACAATGTGTTTCAATCGCCTTATATGTGAGGCCTATGTAAATAAAATATCAATATAGCTCTGTACTGCGAACATGTTATTCAGCTATATTTGGGGAACTTCCACAAATGTAAATATAAAGAAATATCATGGAAATGCAGTGCATCCATTCCAGACTCCCCCAAAGTGTTTGTGGAGGAAACTAGCACACTATAATATTGTATTTTTGTAAAATACACAAAATCTATTGAGTCACTTGCATTAATTAGTAGTAGAATACCCTTCTTCGCATTATACTGCCTCCTAATGGGCAAACACCCGTTTTAAGTTAAGAACTGGTTTAATTTTAGTATTTGACTGATTAAAAGTAGTCGATATGGTTTAGTTTCTTGAGATTAAAAAAGGTAAAAAGTTTGTGAATGTGTTTGTTACAAAAGGTTAATTTTTTTTCTTCATTTCACACAGTATAAGCGTAACGAAATTTAGTTATGTGGTGTTGGGGTTCCTTCGGCAGATCGGAGTTGTGGGACTGACGTCAAGCAAAAAAAAAAAAAAACCCCCACAAAATCGGATTACAAGATGGCGCCCCACGGACGTTAGCGGGGAGGCCGCGGGAGTTGTGTTGTGCCCCCCCCCCCCCCCCCCAAACCCGCCCCTCGTACTCCCCCCCCCCTCCTTCCAACAAGGGGAGGGGAGGGGGGGGTGTCTTTAGACTTGTGCGCCGTGGCCGAGAGGAGAGCATGCCGAAGAAGTAGCAGTCGCCGCCGCGGATACTTTTTACCCCCCCCTCCCTACTTGGCTCGTCCGTCCCGTGTAACATGCGGACTCCAACAAAGTTGTCAGGCTAGGGAGGAAAACACCGAGGCTCTTCGCTTCGCTTGTTAGCACGCAGCTAGCTTACCCTGCTAGCTTCCCCCGTTCACAATGTCGGACACTCGGCGGCGGGTGAAAGTTTATACGCTCAACGAAGACCGCCAGTGGGACGACCGGGGCACCGGGCACGTTTCGTCGACGTTTGTGGAAAGACTCAAGGGAATATCTTTACTTGTTCGGGCTGAATCTGACGGTGAGTCCCCCCTCACTCCACACTAACACGGTCTGGTGGTGGTAGTAGCATAGCCACGCTAGCATTCGACGTGAGCTCCGTAACGTGGGGGGGTATTTGAGTCGCCTCTTTGTTTTTTTGTTTTGTTTTGTTTTTTGTTTTTAAATAGAAATTACACGTATTTTTAGACATGCTGTTTTACACTCTTACTATTCTTACCTGGTTTATATTGAAACACACTACGTAATGGTGACTAACACGTCCACTCGCCTTTTGTCCTATGCTCAGTCTACATTGTGTCTTCTTCGAGACATAAAAGCGAATCAATCACCGTAAAAGTCGTTCAACATTTTTATTAATTTCAAATCACATTGTAATATTATGTTGTACCTCTCATTTCAGCCTCAGTGTTATTGGAATCGAAAATTAGCCCCAACACTGCTTATCAGAAACAACAGGTAAGTGTAGTTGTCCTTTGGATCAGCCACAAAGACAATTAAAAGGATATCTGCTTTGTTTTATGTCTACAGTCATTTATTATTAAGTAACTTTAGCTGTGCTCAACTCTGTATTCCAAGCCACAAGCAGTTCATTACCAATTACGATAATGGAGTAAGTCTTGTCTAGTACACTCAGATATGCTCCCTAAAAATGTTTATAAATGCCTACAAGAATATTGCAAGTCCTAATTATACTTCCAAAAGTGATCACAATGAAAATGTATAAGAAATTCTCAGATGTGTCCTTTAGAAATAGCAATTGCTACTTTGATATGAGGATTTCTTTCTTTGCACAGGACACACTGATCGTATGGTCGGAGGCGGATAATTATGACCTGGCCTTGAGTTTTCAGGAGAAAGCAGGTTGCGATGAGATCTGGGAGAAAATTTGTCAGGTAAACTGGAGTCGGGCAGGAATATTGTTTGGGCTTAAAGAAGTTGTCGCAATTGATCTGCGATCTACCCTCATTCAGGTGCAGGGGAAGGACCCCGCCCTGGACATCACCCAGGACCCCATCGACGAGTCCGAGGAGGAGCGTTTCGAGGAGATCCCGGAGACGAGCCACCTGGTGGAGCTCCCGCACTGCGAGCTCAGCTGCCTGGAGGAGATAGCCGACCTGGTGACGTCGGTGCTCTCGTCGCCCATCCGGCGGGAAAAACTGGCCTTGGCCCTCATGAGCGAGGACTACCTCAAGAAACTGCTAGGCCTCTTCCGGGTGTGCGAGGACCTGGACAACCGGGAGGGCCTGCACCACCTGTACGAGATCGTTCGCGGTGTCCTCTTCCTCAACAAGGCGGCCCTCTTCGAGGTGATGTTCTCCGACGACTGCATCATGGATGTGGTCGGCTGCCTGGAGTACGACCCGGCGCTGGTGCAGCCCAAGCGCCATCGCGAGTTCTTGACCAAGACGGCCAAGTTCAAGGAGGTGATCCCCATCACGGACTCTGAGCTGAGGCAGAAAATTCACCAGACGTACCGCGTGCAGTACATCCAGGACATCATCCTGCCTACGCCGTCCGTCTTTGAGGAGAACTTCCTCTCCACGCTCAATTCCTTCATCTTCTTCAACAAGGTGGAGATTGTCAGTATGTTGCAGGTATGAACCATTTATTTTGCTACGATTCATGTCGTGCGGACAAACTTGTTGGCACCCCCTGGGTTAGTTGTCTGTTTCGTGATATATATATATTTTTTTTCCTTCACCACAGGAGGACGAGAAGTTCCTCACTGAGGTTTTTGCACAGCTCACAGATGAAGGCACAGACGACAGTAAAAGGCGAGAGCTTGTGAGTCCAACGGAGTTCTTTTCATTCATTCTATTTGGCGCAGTTTAGTCCTTTTGGAACATTCACTGCAGTTTTATTTTCATTTCATTTCTGCCTATTGCCTTTTTTTTTTTAAGTATAGTGATGCCTCGACTAACAAGCGCCGTTGAGTAGATAGTAAACAATTCTTTAAAAAAATTACCAATGAGGTATTTTTATTTTACCCCTCCCAGTTAAAGTTAACCAAACTAGATCATTTTGTCTCCTGAAAGTCCGCTAGCTTGATGCTAGCACGTAATGGGAAACGCCATAGTCGGGCTAACAAAACTAGCATCAATAATGTAGAACTTGTAAACCATTCACATGCATATTTACGCACTGCAAAAAAAAAAAAAAATGCCGCTAATTTTACCGCCGCTTGCTGAACTTAGCAGTGACTTTGTGTATTATGTGTGAGGTGCACACACACACACCATTAACAGAAAGTCGTTATTCTTAAGGCTCGCTTACGATGTCAGCTGATCGCAACTGGTGCCAAACTGAAACAAAGTCCAACATTGATATCTCCTAGCCTCCATGAAACCAGTCCTTTGAATGGTGTGGGTTTTTCTTTTTGGTTCTTTGTCCTCAGGTGAACTTTGTCAAGGAGTTCTGCGCTTTCTCGCAGACGTTGCAGCCCCAAAACCGGGACGCTTTCTTCAAGACGCTGGCCAATCTCGGCATCTTACCTGCGCTGGAAATAGTCATGGTGAGCAAGGTCCCGTGCCGGGTGTCGAAACGGACACCAATATTTTGTTTCCCCTTCTCAGGGCATGGATGACCTACAGGTGAGGGCGGCAGCTACGGACATCTTCTCCTACCTGGTGGAATTCAGCCCCTCTATGGTGCGAGAGTTTGTCATGCAGGAACTACAACAGACTGACGACGTACGCAAATCCTTCGCGGTGTTGGAAAGACAAAAAAGAAGCTTCTCGGGACACTAGTATGTCGTGGAAGATGTCATGTGTCTCACATTTTGGGTTTCCAGGACGTGCTGCTCATCAACGTGGTGATCAAGCAGATGATCTGCGACTCGGACCCCGAGCTGGGCGGCGCCGTCCAGCTGATGGGGCTGCTTCGGACGCTCATCGACCCGGAGAACATGCTGGCGTCCATCAACGTAAGCCCGACTGGCGCTCGCCTGCTTTTTGCCTCCCTGTCGACGACGTCGCCCGCATTCTCGTCTCTTCCCGCAGAAAACGGAAAAGACCGAGTTCTTGAGTTTCTTCTACAAGTACTGCATGCAAGTTTTAACGGCACCTCTGCTGGCCAACACGGCGCATGACAAGAACTCAAAAGGTGAGCTGGCTGGCTGCAGACGTCCCACACTCATCGTAGCGCCTGTGACAATTGGAGGTCCTGACTCGCTATTCTCCTCAAAAGATTTTCAAGAGGCAGCCACCAAGATCAACCCTGTGTGTCCAGGTTAGAAACGTTTTTTTTTTTTTTTTACCCAGAGAGGGAAATATTATTGTAATTGCTCATGTTGTCTTTTTTTCCCCATTCCCCCCCCCCCCTGTAGACAACTTTCAGACGGCCCAACTGCTTGCTCTGATCCTGGAGCTGCTGACCTTCTGTGTGGAGCATCACACCTACCACATTAAGACCTACATTATGAACAAAGACCTGCTGCGGAGAGTCCTTGTGCTCATGAACTCCAAGCACACCTTCCTCGCTCTCTGTAAGCGCACACGCCAACAAACAACACGCATGCACACACACACACACACACACACAGCATGATGGCCACTAAGTGGTTTTGCGCACGTCCCAAGGCGCGTTGCGTTTCATGCGGCGGATCATTGGCCTGAAGGACGAGTACTACAACCGCTACATCATCAAAGGGAACCTCTTTGAGCCGGTCATCAACGCGCTGCTGGACAACGGCACACGATACAACCTCCTCAACTCGGCCATCGTCGAGCTCTTCGAGTTCATCAGAGTGGTGCGTCGCGGTTTAAACGCACATACAAAAAGCTTCGCGTGACTTGTAGATTGAAGTGTGGCGTGTTTCGTTTGCAGGAGGATATCAAGACCCTCATCGCGCACATTGTGGAGAACTTCTACAAAGCACTTGAGCCCATCGAGTACGTGCAGACCTTCAAGGGGCTGAAGGGACGATACGAGCAGGAGAAAGATAGGCAGAGCCATAAACTCACCAGGTTAGCACATACCGGCTGACGGCAAGTATAATAACCAGATTAAATATAATTAAAATAATTAAAAAAATGTTTAGATACCGACGAGAGGCTCGCTCAATGGATGACGACGAAGAGTTGTGGTTCAATGAAGACGAGGACGACGACGAGGCAGAGGCGGTGGACAAGAGCCGCATGGAAGATGATTACTCCGACGGCTACGGCAAGTACATGGAGGCCAAAAAAGGTAAAAACGCCCCTTCTGGCTTTTTGGGGATAACCACCAGTACGCCGTCGTCCGAGTTGAGCTAGCGCTGCCCTCGTCTCAGCAGGCGCAACTAACGGCGCTAACAATGGCAAAGTCGCGGCGCTACCCCCCACCTCGCCCCCCGCCACGCCCAACAACAGCTCGGCGGCCTCGGTCAAGACGGTCGCACTTCCCGCCTCGCCGGTGGTCAAGGTAATCACAACTATATTCTTGGATAAATGAACTGTCTGAATAAATTACCAAAAGCAAGTTGGTCAACTAGCTGCACTCCGTGAAGACAAAACCACATTGAGCACAATGCGGGTCAGGTTGTGATCCCATTTCTCGTCTGCTAGGCCCCTCTGGTGGGATTGGTGGACTACCCCGACGACGAGGACGAAGATGAGGAAGACGAAGAAGAGGAAGAGGAGCAATCCCCCAGGAAGCGCCCCCGTCTCAGCTCTTAACAGCCTGAAAGTCTGGCACCGTCTCTCTTTCTTCAGAATTGTTTGGACCACCTCCTTCTCCAGACCCTCGCTAACCTTTAACCCTCTCCTGGTCCTCTTCCTCATCACGCCATCGTGCCAAGGCCCTTCCCCGTATCGGATTGTTGTTCTAGCAACAGAAGGCCGAAGGGTAGCGCCTCAGTGGTTGACTAAATGGAGGCCGTCGGCGAAAGAACTGTGCCACAGGCCAGTCAGGCTAGCAGGACTAGCCCCCGCTCCTGAACCCCTTCCTCACAACACCCCCCCCTCCTTCCCCTTCTAGGAGTTAGGACGCTTGACTGGCCGCTCGCGGAAAAAGGACTGGAAGCTAACACTGCTAAGTCCACATTTAATGTGCAAGAGGATTACAGTAATTTAAAAGCAACTGTTGATTCCTTTGACCACTTTGTAGCTCGAATTGAATTTCAATCTCATTAGATACATTTTTTGTACAAACACTGAATGGAGTCTCATTTGTTACTGAGCGACGAATTAGCCAAATCTCTGGCAACCCTCCTGTATTGGAAGCACGGAAAAAAGACAAACATAACACGGTCTACAAATGGGTGATTAATTCACGAGCACAGTATATCGAATATTGCATGCGGCATCGTGACTTCTCCAAACTTCTGTACATTGCCATGCCGGTGGCTCCATATTTTGCATGAAAAGGTATGCGCCATAGCACTAGTTTTACAACATTGAGACACGGTTGGCAGCTACTGCGGGAGCGCGATGCAGACGTACTTTTGCATTTGGCTACATGCAATTCACACTGTTGTTTTAGGGACGCGATAACATCGGCAGGTCCGGAAAAGCTTGACAAACATGCGGCACTTAAAAAAAAAAAAAATCTTTTTGTACGTCACTAACTGCTTTCACACAGTCCACATATAAGCCAGCAGCAAAGTACAGTATATTTCAGCGGGGACAGAAATGACTCAACAATAATTTCGAATTTCTAACGGCCTTTACAATATTAATACACTCGCCTCATCTTTGTTGCCAAACATTTCTTCCTTGATGGTCACGCGCTGTGTTTTGTGGTTTAAAAAAAAAAAATTACAAAATAATAATAACAATACGGCACTGCCATCTAAGCTGGCTTTTTACCAGCCCATTCTGACCCCAAATCACTCTGAATACGCTCAAGCCGAAACGACCACATTTGCGGGTCCAAGCCACTAAAACCCGGCCGGTTCTACCGCAGAAAGCGGCAGAGCGGCTCGTCTCTCATCCGGGAAGATCTCTGTGAGGCTACTGCGTCTAACAGGAGAACGAAGGTGAGCATCCCCATTGGTAAGAAAATAAATACACGTGATTGCATTCATACTGCACACGGAGCTCATTTCTTGATGACTTCCTCCTTCAGCTTATCTGCCAGATGTTTTCTCTTCTGCAACTTCTTGCGCTCCTCCGTCGAAATCTGGAGGAAGATAAAACAAAAAAAAACTTCAAAATCAGCGGCGCCCAGCGTAGTAGTGTCTTAGAGGACTCACTGATGGTGGAGGAGGCGCGGGCGAGGAGGGAGCGCAAGGTGCCTCCTGCTCGGGCGTCTGCTTGGCGGTTCGCTCCTTTTTCAGAGCGTGGAGCTTGTCGCGCTGCTCACGTAAGTAGGCCGCCCTCTGCTGGAGATGCTCCTGCTGAGATGCTGACAGCTCCTGAGAAGTCAACGTTGTCAGAATTACTCACTTTTTTTTAAGGTGTACCTAAAGAAGCGACCCCAGCGTACTCACAGTGTAAGGCTGAGCGAAGCCGGCCTCCCTGCGCGCTTCCTCCAGCCAGGATTGCTCGGCGCTGACGGGGGCTCTCACGGGCGGGAGGACCCGAGACTCCACGGTACTGACTCCGCCTGCGTACCCGGTCGCTCACATTAATACACGTGTTCATCAACGTACGCCGCAAACGTTGCGGCTTTTACCGGGGGCGCGAGTCAAAGATGACGAGGAGGAGCTGCTTTTTTCCACGTGCTTCACATCAGCTGCAACTGCCAACTTGTTCTCGGCGGTTTCTGATGTTTTGCCATTGACCTGCACGGGAAAAAAAAAAATCAGTAACTAGAAATTTGTTTTAAGTAATTGGAGAGCAATTTCTTTTTTTTTTTGGGTGGAACTAAAAGCAAACCTGATTGGACTGCAGGGCTGCGCTCTTCCCATTCATCCTTTGTGCTTTGTGGGCGTTTGCGTCAATGTGGTCAGGCTGTTGGGAAGAAAAAAAAACCCATCCAATCCACTGCAGATAAGATTCAATAGTCTGATGATGTTGGCCTTTGACCTTGGCAGAGACGACATCTTGGATTTCGCTGGCGGACGTCGAACACGCACGCTCCTCGTCCAGCAGCAACCTCCACGACATTTCTTCCTCGTATTCCTCTTTGGACTTTCTGACGGAGGTAGCACAACGTCAAGAACTCTCAGGCTTGTGTGGAGATGAAAATACTTAAGTGAAAAAACTATTCGCTTGCATTTTGGATTTGGCGACCCCCCCCCCAAGTGAGGATCTTACATGCATCCAGGTAGGACAAAGTGGATAAAAATAGTATAGTAGCAGTTTGCTACAAGAGTCAATGGCTCAGATTGAAATTAGCCTGAGCCTAAGTAGCTTAAAGCGGACTTCTCTTTTGGGTCAATGTCGATGCCGCTGACTAAATTCCATTAGGAGAGCACGCCAGCAACTTACAAGAGATCATTACACGTGTATAAATGTGTAATAAGTTTATTTGATTTAGCGTCTAATTTTTTTTTTGGGGGGGGGGCAACATTGATTTACGATTAAATTGATATTTCTCTTGCTTGAAAGCTTACTTGAGGACTTCCTGTAGGATCTTCATCTCTTGCTGCTGCAGCTCCGTCATCACGTCCTCACCGTCAGTCAAGCAATCGGGAAGCGCCCCTGGTAGATGGAGGGACGTGATAGTTTCGCAGCCATATTTGTTATGATTATGTGCATGTTTTTCTCTGTAATTTATCGCCCTCTTGCCAACAAACTGATTTATTAGCAATGATGTGTGTGTTGCTACAGTAAAAGTGTGCAACACCAAATGTACCATTCCTCTCTTTGATGACCCGGAGGGCCTGAAGCTGGAGCTCCATGTTCTTCTGGACCATCAGCGAGCGGAAAATTTGGAAGTCATCTGTGGCCAGGACGGGTTGGAACACAGACTGAAGCCAAATCAAAAGTCAAGTGGTCAGTATTTCTACTTTGCCCTATTATTGGAACTTTTGCAGCTTTTCAGGTTTTGGGTGAGTCTGGCGTACCTGCACTGTTTTGGACTTGGCAAAGGGGGAGGTGCACGCATCCAAAAACTGCTGCTCGTTGATGCCCACCTCCTGCATGTAATTCTCCAATAGCTTCTCAACCTGCAAAAACAAAACATGATGAATAATGTAGAAAATGGATTTTTTCAATTGACGAAACATTTATTTTATCATTTAGATTCTAGAGACGTTTAAATTTGAAAAAAATGTACCCAAGGAATTTTGATATTATTCATATAACACAGTATTTCATTTATATTATATATATATTTTTTTAAATTGTGCCTACATATTCTTTTTAATTTCATGTTTATTTTGGTAATTGTTGGCATATAAAGAACAGCTTTACTCACCAACTTTTTATACTGCTGATGGATTTCCGTGTACGCTAACTTATTTTCATCTTCATCGTCAAACACTGAAATAAAACATGTAGATTAGTCAAGGTCGATCTTTAGTCACATTTTTTGTTAAAAGTCAACGTTGCATTTTGCATATTTTGGGGAAAATCATTTAAAATCTTTAATGACAATTAATGTTAACATGTGCAAGTCTGTATATGTTAGCAAGTTTTTAATCACTCGTGTTTCTATCGTGGCTTCGGGAAAAAAATGCCCGGTATTGAATTGCATTACAGGTTAAGGTGGTCAGATAATCGGCAAGGTCTGCAGAAGATAAATAACAATCCTGATCATTTGTTTTGCAGCATGGAGACCTATATAACACACAGGAACACCGGAATTGCCCACCCCTGGAATGTCAGTAAATGCATTTACTTTTCGTTGCCAAAACAAATTACCATTCGGAAAATGAAGCTGCACAACGTTAGCATCAGCTTTAGCCATGGAGTCCAAATGGAGGCTACGAGAAGTAGCTAATGACGCTTACATTTTCATGCTTATTTTCAATATTGAATCATCTTTATCTGTTTATTGGCTTCGTGATAATTCAGTTAACTGTTTTTTTACATTTTGAAATACAATGCAAAACGTCGCTCCACCCGCAATATTTACTAGCTTGATTGGCTGGAGGCACAATGGAGGCTAGCGATGCTCCCGTGCTAACATAAACAAAGCTCAGAAGACGAACCCAGTGTGTCTTTATTGGTGGGAAAGCTCACCTGTGCATTTGTGCTCCATGAAATCCGTGACTGGAATGACCCACTCGGGACTTCCCAGGTAGCCCACGATGCTCTCCACCACCCACTCGCTGTCGTCCTCAGCCATGTTGGCTCCACAAGTCAGCGGTGGCTGCGGCTGCTCTCCTCCCGGCTTGGACGCGTCCCAGCTCCGCTACGGCACGCGCAGGCGGCAGATGCACGCGTTTATGATTATTGTGCTCCATAAACATAAACAACTCCCCATTGCAAACGTGCAGGGTTGTAGCAAAAAGGGGGCTTTTTGTTACGTCTACCAGGAGCGGAAAAGAATTGCTGCGCACTCGTGGAGAGTGCAGGGTGGTAGTGACGCTTGACGGTTGCCATGGAAACGGTGACGTCAACCGCTGGTTCCCAAACGTCGTCACGTTGATTAATGGTTAATAATCCATTTTATTTCAATTCTATAAGTATTTTTTTAAAATAAAAATATATTAAAGTACTTAAATATTGAACACCTGGACTCATTTAAAAGTTTTGAGTTCGTTTCGAGAAAATTACTAACCCTCGACGCGGCGTAAGCCACCAGGGGGAGCCAGACTCCCTCTGCTAAAAACAGCCATTCAGGTTTCAATTTTGTTTATTTTGACTTCCGACCGCTTTTTAATAGCGCCTCATAGTCTTCGCGGTTAAGATTAACACGTGAAAGTCTTGTTGACTGTTCTAAATCTAATGCCAAACCACACAGTCATATAACATCAGATAAGAAATGAACCAATAGGACATTGGCGACTCTCCACACGCGCGCACACAGCATGATAAATAGGACTTCATTCATTGAGGCGTCATTCCCCTTCTGGACCTCCTTTGGATCTCTGCACAGTGAGCAATGGCACACACGTATATCAAAGCCGACTCTTGCTGTAAATGTAAATCAAACTGTTTTTTGATAGCTGTGGGCGCGGCCGGTGCTTTGCCAACTGTCGTTTGCGAGACCTCTGCAGCCAAATGGCCGAGAGCAGCCTTCGTGGCAAGAGCACAAGCACGTTCACGGAGGATGTGTTTGACGATACTTATGTGGAGAAAGTCGGTCCCAAGCCACCCAGGACGCTGGTGTGGAGAAACATCTGGCTCATGGCGATTCTGCACGCCGGCGCTCTCTACGGAGTCTTCCTCATCCCGACAGCTGACGCACTCACGCTTGCCTGGAGTAAGTACGCAATTGTTTATTTTTTTTTTCGTTCATAATCGTTCTTAATAAATCTACAGTAAACGTGACACTATTTAAAATGCAGAACTTTTTCTTGCCCTAACATCAAGGGGAATTTCCAAACATAACTAATTAATATAATTTTTTTTTTCTCGTGACCTCTGACAAGGATGCAATCGTGTATTTGATTGTGTTTTCATCTTGTGGAAGCAGTATTATGCAAAGTGAGCAAAATTATTTAACTCAGATCCCCCAAACTTTTTTTTTCTCTAAATATATTACCTTGATGGAATTTGTGTATGTGTGTGTTTGGGGTGGCTTTATTTATTGCAACAACTTTGTGAAGTACATTACTGCCATCTGCAGGACTGGAGTTGAATTGCACCATAATTTTTGGCCCACAGTGGGGCAAACTATTTATAGATGGTTTGTTCAAACACATTCACGTGTTAAAGTGTTAAGATCCCCCAAACTTTTTTTTTTTCAAAATATATTACCTTGATGGAATTTGTGTAAGTGTGTGTTTGGGGTGGCTTTATTTATTGCAACAACTTTGTGAAGTACATTACTGCCATCTGCAGGACTGGAGTTGAATTGCACCATAATTTTGGGCCCACAGTGGGACAAACTATTTAAAGATGGTTTGTTCAAACACATTCACGTGTTAAAGTGTTTTAATAATTTAAAATGATAACCCTCCCGTGGAGCTGCTGTAGGCCACAACTTCTGCACAGATGCTCACACGCAAACTTCTTGACCCCAGTTCCTGATGACACTCACGAGGCCACACTCTTTAAAGGCACACAACCAACACAAATATTACAGTACATACATATTTATATTTAGTTATGTTTTGTTACGTTTTATGCAATTCGGTGCTGTTTTGGTGGAGCGGTAACGGATTTCAATGCCAAAAATGGACCCCATTATTTGCATCACTAAGATGATTTAACTGTGGTTGAATTTCACAAATTCCTCAACAGTCTTCACTTTGTCCCTCGCCTGCTCCCCCTCCCCTCCCCACCGCTTGTCTTTTGCAATGCTGGGCTGCATATTATTGCACAGTGGAAGACAAAGCACAATCGGCTCTCCCATAGACATTCCATTGTGAGCCGCGTGACAATTTGTCTTCGGCTGCCAGAAGGTCCCTTGTGCCCGCTGCGAGCAGACAACAACAAACTGCACACCTGACCTCACAATCAGTCCCAAAGGTCGGTCCAATAGTGACACATTTCTCTTCCCACCAGCTGCCGCGTGCTTCTTCTTCAGCGCTCTGGGCGTGACGGCAGGTGCACACAGGTTATGGAGCCACAGAACCTACAAGGCGTCAACGCCCCTCAGGGTATTCCTGGCTCTTGCCAACTCCATGGCCTTCCAGGTATAAATTTGACTTTAAACACACATGACGCAACTACGCAAACACTGTAGATCCATTTCTGCCTTTTTTTCTCTTAACTGCGCTGCCCCAAAAGAATTTGAAAACTTTGAATTAACGCTGGTGTTTGGTATCCCAAATGATTCCCGTGCTCAGAACGACATTTACGAGTGGGCGAGGGACCACCGCGTCCATCACAAGTATTCGGAGACGGACGCCGACCCGCACAATGCCAAGCGGGGCTTCTTTTTCTCGCACGTCGGCTGGCTGCTGGTTCGCAAGCACCCTGACGTCACAGAGAAGGGCCGAAAACTGGATCTGTCAGATCTGAAGGCCGATAAAGTAGTCATGTTTCAACGAAGGTAAAGCCTGTCAGATGCTCTTTTCTGCCTAGCAACAAGCACTTTCCTTCTGTACTCAGAACGTGATGTTTGTTGATTTCAGGCACTACAAGCTCTCCGTGTTGATCTTGTGCTTCCTGGTGCCAATGTTGGTGCCCTGGTACTTCTGGGGCGAGTCCCTCCTAGTGGGTTACTTCCTGCCCGGGTTGCTGAGGTACGCCGTCGGACTCAACGCCACTTGGCTGGTCAACAGCGCCGCGCACATGTGGGGCAACAGGCCATACGATCACACCATCAACCCCAGGGAGAACAACTTTGTGGCCTTCAGCGCCATAGGTAGGAGAACGCTGTCAATTAGATTTGGTTTTTGGGGTTTTTTTTTTTACTCTGAAGTTGCCTGAAACAACCAATCAAGGATGGGGGAAAATCCTGATGTCATTGAGCGTCGTGTATATTAAATGTAATCTTTTATATGGCATTTTGTAGTGTGCGTTAGCATCAAGCTAGCAATTATGGCAAAGCTATATTGCCATACACAACATGTTCTCTTTTTTTAAAACTTCAATTTGATAATAACCGGCCGGGAGAAGCAATAAAATGCCCGAAATGAGCACTTGGTAGAACACTTTGAAGAATTGTTCACAATTAGCCAAACAACTGCTTTGTTGTGAACGTGGCTAGCTTGAGTCAGCGTTTTTGACTCTCTTTGTCTCTTTCCCAGGGGAAGGCTTCCATAACTACCACCACACGTTCCCTTTCGACTATGCCACCAGCGAATTCGGCTGCAGGCTCAACCTCACCACTGCCTTCATCAACCTCATGTGCTTCCTGCGTCTGGCCAGCGAACGCAAGATGGCGTCCAAAGAGATGATAGCGGCCCGCGTGCATCGGACGGGCGACGGAAGCGCTAAAAATGGCTAAGTTGGACTTTATTATGATGGTGATGATGATTAGGAGAGAGACAGGCAATAAGTTTCATTCCCATACCAAATCAATAACGACGGAATGATATCGGGCTGGTTTATTGAGATTCATGTTTGTCCTTTTCCGCTGCACAGTAGTGACACGTTTCTAGCAGGTACTGTTTCGAGTACCTGATCGTTCAACTTGATCATGAGTCGTATTGGAACATTTGAGGTTAAATCGCTAAGTTAAAAAAACCTAATTTGGTAACGTTACCTTGCACATTTTGACCAGATATGTTGAGTGTGCAGTGGTGAATGTGAAATGCGTTGACGAATTCAGTGAATTGCAGAATCATGAATTAATTTATGTGATATTTATTAACAATCGTGCCAATTTTGAAACTTTGGTAATTATGTTTATGGTTAAGACCCCGTCTACATAGCGGGAGTTTATTTTTGCTTTGATTTTGGACCATAAATACAAAATAATCTGTAAAATCCAATTTTACAATTACAGACCCCTCTAATTTTTTTTTCCACATTATGTAAAGAAACAATAGCCGTACTAAACTACAGCACAAGCTTTGCTCTGTTCAAGGTTAACATCTCATCTAAACCAATTTGACATGTTTGTTAAATACAATGCATACCTTGTGGTTGGAAGCTAAAAGTCAATGAGTTTATGTGCAGCGCTCCAAGCACAGGCGCCTCTCCCTGTTATGTTTTAAGATGTTATTTTTGATTTGAAGATAAAGGTTGATCAGATAGGAATGTCACGTGTGGGGAAATTAATATGGTTTACTACTAATATAAACAAATGCACATATGACTAAAAGTGTTCCTTAGACATTCTTTTGTGTTCACTGATAAACCAAAAAAGCCCGAGCTTTTCAGAGAATGTGTATTATATATAATAAACACATTTGTATACCTGACAAATTACTTATCTCGTTGGACTTCCACCACACACGGACACGTTTTTGTGGGACATCTTGTCCGCGTTAATTGAGCACTCGACCTTACGATCTTAATCAGGAAACTCCGTTCATGCAAAAACAAAAATATGGTGTACACATGCGTCACTATCTCACTGCGCATTTTTCAGATAGCGCCGCACGCAGTCCCGTCTCGTTTCTTGGACATTCTTCGTTTGACAGTGTCACTATTAGTTGTCAAAAAAGTTGTTTTTCAACGCCGTGGAATCAGATAGTAACAAGAAAATGTATGGGAGGCAAATGGAGCTGTGTGGTAGCGCCCTCTGCTGGACAAATAATGCTAACTAGGCCAATAGTGCCTCAAACTTCAAGATAACTCCGTACTGTCGTCCTCAGCGCCCGGTTATTGAATACTCTAAAATGAATTATCCATAAAAAAAAAATATTGGTGCCTAATTTAGCCTCCAGTTCTGGACTGACTACAGAATAAAAAGCGTAAAAACGGCGATGACGTATTTGCAGGATTCAATGTGAATATAATTATTTCATTTGGTTGTACTTAATGTATTGGCCACAGCCTTCATTTGTGATGCATTTAAAAAAAAAAAAAAAACTCGAATCCCTTCTTTTAAGCATTTCTCTTTGTATCTTAATCCAAAACATCCTTTGAAAGTATTTTGTGCTAATCCTAATTTGCACACAAGAAGATTGGATTTCCACGGAAAGGAACCTGCGTGGATGCGGGGATTTACGAACACTCGCAGTTTTGTTTTGTTTTTTCAAAAAAAAAAGTTTGATCCTTTTGTGGTCTAGTAGAATTTTTCTGTAAACTGCGCACCGATTGAAGTATGCAGATTTTGCCGTCGTATGAATTGAAGCTGTTGTAAACCAATTTGCTGACTTGAAACATGAATAACAATAAATTCAATATTTATTTGTTTTTAAGAACATTTTAACAAGGGTTTAAAGATGAAAAATGAAGTCACAATCTGTGGCAGGAATAGTAAACATTGATTTTGATATATTTTGATTAAGAGCATTTTGATTTTTTTTTCAAAATAAAAAAAGTTGAACTAAGTTGTTCCAAATAGAGAACCCAATGCAACTAATCATTTAATACATTTTTTCTGCATTTTGTATGGCAGGGGGAAGAAAAAAAAACTTTTTAAAATAAGGATTTTACAGATAGCGCTCCGTTTCCGAATTAATTAAACGCACCACGACCGCCTGAACAGCGCGCAAATGCGAGTTAAGAAGAAGAAAAAAAAACATCGTCACCGCCTTGACGCAATTGAATCACAAACACAATTTGTATATCTAACCAAAAACATGAGTGTTGCACTTTTCCCCCTTTAATCGTGGATTAAGCAGATCGTCCTGGCCGACCGGCCGGCCGGCCCTCGAGGCCCAGGGTGCCCCTTTTGATCATCTCAGTCTTCTCCACCGCGACTCTTGGGATTGGCCGCGAGGGTAAGAAGAAGGAGGGAGGTGGGTGGGGGGGGGGGGGGGGGGCAATCTTTAATTAAGCAGATAATCTCTTGTTGAGGAAGAGAGTGGCTCCATTTCAGAGCACCCCCTCCTCATCCTCTTCTTCCAGTTTTGCAGGAGAAGCTCTTCAGTCTCCATCTCCTTCGTCACCTGTCAGCATGTTCATGCATTGGGAGGTTTGCTTCTACATTTTCATCCTGCTGGCGCACATGAGGTCCTACTGCTGCTGGTGAGTGGAAACCGTCCGTCTCTCGTCCGCGTTCTGCATGCGTGCGCATTTTGCATGAAAGTGCATCAAGTTAATTTGAGAAGGTAGGGGACTTTTTAGTCTATTAGTAAACAAGTTGTAAGATAGTAAAATGAAGTAAAAAGGGAATTTTAATCATGTAAAAAAATAAGCAAATCATAGGTATAGGCAAGCAAATTAGATGAGTAATAAAAGTTAAATAACACAAACACACGAGATAAATTGTCACACACAAACTGTTTAATGCAATCCATTTAATTTAGTTATTTTAGTTATTATTTAGTTATATATTTAGTTATTCTAAATCTTCTATAAAGCAAATGGTGTTTATTAAAAAAAAAAAAATTGCTGTGGAGAGCTGGAACAGATTAAGAACATTTCCATTCACTTCAATGGGGAAAGATCATTTGAGAAGTGTTTTCAATTACAGACATCATGGAGCAATTAAAATGTTTTATATCGGGTAGTGAAATTGCCGATACGGCCGGGGCAATTTTAGTTTTTAATCCAATCTGATCATTGTTTATTAAAAAAAAAAGTCCTATGATAGCAACTATCTGCTTCCTCATCAACTTCACTTACCTTCCCTCCGAGTGACTTGAAATGATTTCCCACAACCTCCCATTAACTTCCCGATTAATGTAACCGACTTGTCACTAAGAATGGCATCAGCACGGTGACTATTATGGGATATTCCCGTCCATATCGGTTGTGTGTGACAGTTTCCCATGCGCTAATGAGCGGGAATGTGTTATGGAGCTTCCCGGAGTTGAATAAGCTGTCTACTTTTCCAGGTCAGTGAATAATTTCTTGATGACTGGACCCAAGGTAAGCCAACTTCCTTTTGATCTCTCCTTCCCATCCCCAGAGAAAATATGCTCCTGCTTTTTCATCACTGTGTGTGTGTGTGTGTTTCCTTCTTGTTTTTGTGTGGTTCTTGTGTGGGATTAATGCAGCCATATTCGTCCTCATTCTTTCCCCTCCTGCATGCGTACACTTGACCTTATTGAGAGGTTTGTGTGTGTGTGTGTGTGTGTGTGTGAATGTGTTAAGAGGCAAGGGCAGCTATTGCTTTAGTGGGTGGTCATCATTAGCAAGAACCTGGGCCCCTATGTGTGTGTGAGCTTCTACACTCCACCCAAGCAAGCAAAAAAAAAAAAAAAAAAGCCACTTGAGACATATTAGCCATATGATCATTCACACGCTCATAGAGCAGTTGATTGGGTGCCCGATCCACCTCCTAATTCCACCACAATGATAGAAATCAACTTTAAAATTCCATCAGAAATTAGGAATGGTGAGCGTTCGAATGGATTGAAGGAATGTGGAAATTAGATAGAAATATGAATATATATTTGTTATAATTTGGAAAGAAATGGAATAGCGATGATTTGAACAGTTTGAATTGCTCATAAAATGTAAAAATTAGAGATAATAATAATAATGCAATTGATTTATGTAACCCCCCAATAGTTAATTAAATTTTTATTTTTTATTTTTCTTAATTAACCAGAATGAACATTCAATTTGTAACAGTTTGAATCGGTCAAAAAGTATGAAATTAAACCAATTTTACTTCCCGCCCACATTCAGGTGCATTAAAGAGGCATTGCCTGGTTAGGTTGGCTACGCGTGAGTGTTTGGGCCTGAGCCGTGGCCGACAGCAGCTTCTGCTTGACTGTGCTCGCTATGATCTCCCACCATTCAATAAATAGCTGAAAAATAACTACTGGTAGCTGTGGCTCTCCTACACGGAAGGGCATTACAGTCATCAAGCATACTGTAAAAAAAAAAAAAAAAAGAAAAAAAAAGCCATCCAAATCTCAAAGCTTCACTGGTTGTGTCACGTTGCAGGCGTACCTGATCTATTCCAGCAGTGTGGCGGCGGGGGCCCAGAGCGGCATCGAGGAGTGCAAGTCCCAATTTGCGTGGGATCGCTGGAACTGCCCCGAGAGAGCTCTGCAGTTGTCCACGCACAGCAGCCTGCGCAGCGGTAAGTGCTAGTACATGAAGCAATCGGGACTAAATGGTGAAACTGCGTTTTCCAAAGCCACCTTTATGGGACTGTTACATTCTCTTCTGCATGTGCCAAAACAAACACACTAATCCAACCGCTCTCACTAGATCAGCGCTGTCGTGAATGCGACACACAAAGTCAATTAGCATCAGGGAGAAGGCCTGTTGCTATGCTTATGGAATGAAATTCAGCAGAGCTTTTATCAAGGACAATAAAAATAAAATTCTGGATTTAAAAATGTTTTTTTTTTTTAAATGGCAAGTCGGCACTTATATCGGACGTCAATTATTTGCACACTCGAGCAACAGCTGCTGTCGGCCACGGCTCACACCCAGGCGCTCACGTGCAGACTCGATGACATCACATGCCACACCAGGCCCGCCTCTGAATGAGGTCAAACAATATTTACAAGGAATATGATGTGCTTTCACCTATTGTAGGTGGATCTGGAATGTATGTAAAAAAATGAAATAAAACAGCATCATTAAATGGAGTCTCTCTGCCAGCCAATCGGGAGACGGCGTTCGTGCACGCCATCAGCTCAGCCGGCGTCATGTACACGCTGACCAGGAACTGCAGTCTCGGGGATTTTGACAACTGCGGCTGCGACGACAGCCGGAACGGACAACGAGGTAAGAGACTTCCGATTGTATTGTCAAATAAATCTTGAGAACATGAAACCTCATCTCATAACGTTTCTTTGTGTTTCACTTCCAGGCGGTCACGGCTGGTTGTGGGGAGGCTGCAGCGACAACGTCGGTTTCGGCGAGGCCATCGCTAAACAGTTTGTCGACGCTTTGGAGACCGGCCAGGATGCCCGAGCGGCGATGAATTTACACAACAACGAAGCTGGCAGAAAGGTACTGCTTTAAAACCCAATGATGTTTTTTATTTTTTTTACATAAGCGATATAGATGCCGTTTTTTTTCGGGACTCCTTCTCGGCCCTCCAGCTGATTTCCTCCCCCCAATCCGTCTCTGCGAGTGTGCCACCCAAGCATCCCCTTTCACACGACTATAAGTGAGGTGCCACTCGTCCCCGATCATAACAGTGTGTTCGCTGTACCAGAAGGGCCTATTTACTAGCTCTGAATGACAATCCCTCTCCTGGAGAATTGCAGGATCGCCGGCGTGCAAGCCTAATTGGAGATCCAGGGGAGCCAGACATTGCACGGTCTTCCGTATTATCCCCCCCCTTTTTTAAATAAGTGTTTAGTTTTATTCTTGCAATAAGGATCCCACATTTATGTTGGGCTTTGTCCGGCTCCGGAGGTAGTCTGAGGGGACCACAGGCGTGCAGCTGAAGTGCCCTTTGTTGACGGTGCCTTTGCAACCCCCCCGTCGGGGCCCGGGATCGCCACGGCACCTGGAGCATCATTGTAACAGAAAAAAATGGGCACAGAAAGAGGGAAGGAGGAGGGGGGGGGGTCTTTTTTGATACCCCCAGTCAATGGGACTCTCCATTTTGTCTTGTCACTCTCGGAAAACATGATGATAATGAACGGGCTAAACAAATAGTGTCTTCAAGGGAGGGGCGCAACGGGTACTCGATGTGAAACTTTTGGATTGACAAAAAGAAAGACGACGTCCTCTTTTCAAGCGACAGGTGTTTTGTGTTGGTTAAAGTCAGAAAGCGCAGACGACAACAAAAACACAGCCGAGGACCTCGAAGCGATCACCTCTGGGTTGACTCCACTATGTTGAGAACACAATCCGTTCTTTTCAAAAGTTGTTGGCCCAAGTAGTCGCTAACAGTTAGCCAGTTAACAGCTAGCTGTTATCCATAACAGCAAGCTCTGCTCTCTCATTGGCTGACTCCCATGTCAGTCAACAGGCCACGCCCAACTTTGTAAAGCCACACACATTAAAAGTCACAGAGTGACCCTTATTCACTTTTATTTTTTTATGAGCATTTATGATTTCCCTAAGGCACGGCGGACAATCTCTCAAAGTTGGGAATCACTATTTAAGGCCGGTTTTATCCCGACCGCAGGCAGTGAAGGGGACCATGCAGAAGACGTGCAAGTGCCACGGGGTATCAGGAAGCTGCACCACGCAGACATGCTGGCTGCAGCTGCCCGACTTCAGGGAGGTGGGAAACTACCTGAAGGAGAAGTACCACAGAGCTCTGAAGGTGGACCTTCTCCGCGGGGCCGGGAACAGCGCGGCCAGCCGGGGGGCCGTAGCCGAGACCTTCAGCTCCATCTCCCGCAAGGAGCTGGTCCACCTAGAAGACTCGCCCGACTACTGCTTGGAGAACCGCACGCTGGGCCTGACGGGCACAGAGGGCCGCGAGTGCCTGAAGAAGGGCAAGAACTTGACCAAGTGGGAAAAGCGCAGCTGTAAGAGGCTGTGCGGCGAGTGCGGCCTGGCCGTGGAGGAGCGCAAGGCCGAGACGGTGTCCAGCTGCAACTGTAAGTTCCACTGGTGCTGCGCCGTCAAGTGCGAACAATGCAGGAAGACGGTGACCAAATTCTTCTGCGTGAAGAAAGGAGGCGCCAGGGGGAGGAACGAAAGTGCGGGCGGGCGACGCAAGACCCTCAAGCTGGGCAAGAAGCACTGAGCCTCTGAAATACTTTGGGTCATAAATGGACGGACAAGTTGTACATTTCCAGGAAAAAAAAAAAGACAATCTCAAGGCAACTGCTTGAAACATATAAGACTAAAAGGTTCAGAGAGATTTTTTTTGCTGTCACTGAACTTTTTTTCGCGTATTATAATTAGGTTTTTGAAAAAGTACATAGTGACAGAGCCTTTTTATGGACCACCTGAAGTTATTCCATGACGTTCATCGCCCCCCCCCCCCCTCTGTTGTATTTAAATGTATATAAGATGAAGCACTTTGTACTGTACATTGTTAATTTATTGCACCACCTTACCTTAGTTGTATTTTTAGTCGTGTTTATTTTCTATTCAGCTATAATGAAAGAATAATAAATCCTTCCTGATATCATTTCGCCTCACCTCGTGACTTCTTCTGAGGTAAACATAGCGCCACTCGGAGTCCTCAAGGTGGAGTCGGGAAGGGAGGGGGTGTCGTGAAAGAAAGGAAAACCCTTCACCTTCTTTCCGTCGTGCTTTTCTCAATTTGCCCCCACCACCACAACAAATTCCTCCTGTACCCTCCCCTCTTGGTAATCCTCAAAAGAACGCCCGAGTTTCTTTACTGTTTAATACTAGTTTAATTAACTTTGTCCAGACGGAGGAGGCCATGAGGCAAGTCGCCCTTATAAAAATCATCCCGCCTCTAATTTTGTATGCTAATCTCCTTTTTCACGCCGCGCCTCCTTAGCGCTGTGTTCAGGCGGGGAGGCGGGGGAATGTTGGGAAAACTTGTGCAAGGCTTCCTGCGGCTGTTTTATCCCGACGGGCCCACCTATTTGGCTCCTTTCACTTCTCTAGGGCCTGCCTTTGCTCGATTTAACAATGCACGCGGAGCTAATCAGCTCTCTCGGAAATGCGCCGCTGTCGAGGAAGGTAATCCCCCCCCTTCTTCGGCCGCTCTCAATGGCCCGTCGCCTCCTAAAGGACTTTGGGAAAAGGCTTTACACAGATTCACACTGTTCCCTCAAAAGAAGTTAGTTCCAGTATTGTACCCCAACAAGTGGCTTTTATAAACACATGCCTGCCAAGCTAGTCGAAGAAGTGCCCAGGCCCAAGCTGGCAGGGGCCAGCGAGTGGCAACCGAGGGCCAAACCCTTCAGACAAGAAAGACAAGATTAGAGGTCCCATAGAGAAAGAAAGGGGGAGCGGTTTCTGCACCTTCCTCCTTTGGCTCAATAAAGTGTCAAGGAAACACCTTGTTGACATCTTAGTTAGCAAATCATGATAATCAAAAGACCCCCTCCCTCCGACGATGATCCCCCGCATGGCCCGACGGGATCGCTCTGCCTCGTCATGAAAAGCAGAGCATTCCAGACATGTTGCCCGGTAGACACTCAACTGCCCCCCCGCCCCCGTCAAAGCTAAATGCTAAAGCTACGTAAACATGCGTTGTATAAAAACATAACTTGCATTATTTTGCACTAAATGAATTATTAAGATCAGTTAAGGCCGAATCCCATTTATTACGAATATTCTGGTGTGAAAAAAAAAAAAGTCAACCAGCACTTTATGTTGATCGCGACTCAGACACACAAACATTTGCCCCCACCCGGCAGGCGACGCGACCTCCGACCGAGAGGTCTGAAGTTCCATGTTTGCGGGCCGGCCCTGCCATGTCCAATTTTCCAAAGCACATGAGCACAAGGTGGCGGGGGAGAGATGGTCGACAGCGAGCAGGAAGGATTTCAAGCAGCGTCTCGCTCACAAAACATGGCGCATTTAGCAAGTTGTCCAAAATTGCAAAAGATTCTCCTCCTTATTTGGGCCAAAGTTTAAAATAGTAATTTTCCCTTTATAAAAAAAACAAAATCCAAACATGATTGATTCTTCTTCGGTAGTAAGCAAAAGGAAATATTTTTAATGCTTGGAAGAATCCCTGACTAATAGGATTTAAGGCTTAGGGGTTCTGGACCTACAACACCTAGAGGGGCGAGGGTCAATATGAATGTGAGAGAAAGCCAACATAAGAAGAAGAGAGGAGGGAGGATGCGGGGCGCGTTATCACGTGTTCCCATTACCCCAAAAATCTGAGGAATCCGTGTCACAAATACCTGTCTGACCGCCTTTGACTTCCATGGGGAAGTTGAGTTGAAAAAAAAATGAGCAACAGATAAAGAACAGACAATAGCGGTGTGTCTCTTATCAGGATTGAGACACAAGCTTCTACGGGGGATGAGGGGGGGGGGGGGGTCTCACGGGGTGGTCAATCTCCCTGCTCATCCACACAAGAATGGGGAAAGAAAGGAAAGGAGAGGAGCATCAGAGGGATCAAGCTCAGCTCATCCCACTGATGTGCACTAGAAACACAAGAGCATGGGAACCCACCCCGGGGCCCGCAACGGTGGTAGTTGAGGCTCCCCGCGGGGCGGAGATGACTACAGATCCAGTCAAGGCGCATCACTTTCAAAAGATCTTGGTTATGTTTGATAATATTTCATGTATTGGCTTATTATTGACGGCACAGCAGTCGTAGGAGGTAACGAGGTAGAAATAATCCAAAATTAAATCGGCAACTAATGGACTGTCAATTAGCCATTTTGACAATCAACCAATTGTTGAGAAGCGGCATGAAAGTGAGTTTTTTTTTTTTTCTCAATGTGCCATTTGGTAAACGTATCCCATTTCGTCTAAGAAAAAATAGAGGCAAGAGCATCCTCTAGCGTTCAAAAACGTCTTAGTTTTTCTAAATTCAAAAGTTAAAAAAAAGTTTAAATTCTACATTTGGGGCGAGGGTCTTCAGAATGCTCATGCAGGGGGGATAAAACATTGTTAAACACACTTATTTTTATTAAATCTTCAATTTTTAAAGAATACATTTTATTATATTTACTTTAAAAAATACTCTGACACTGATACTCTGACTTGGTTTTGTCTAATTGTCAACTTTTACTTTTCATTGGGTGGATGGACGTTTTTAAAAGTAAAAAAACAAAACAAAGGCGAGTGTCATTACCTCGCCCCTGCGCCAGATGTCGCTGTTTCATTTATCAGGGACCTCTGCTACATCGTCTGCATTTAATCTCGTTTGTTTTCCGGATGTCAACACAAGTGTGTAAACACCCATTCAACGGAGACAAGTGTCCCTTCTCGCTGACGTTTCAGTATCATTTGAGGAATTATCGACCAAAAAACGCAAATATTAGCGTCACGGTGGAGTGCAACTTGGTAGTGAGGCGAGCGAAGGACAAAAGCTCCCAAATCGGTGGAGAAGAGGACGGACAGTGCGGGGGGGAAATTGGTGGAGTGGCACAGGCAGGTCCGACCCAGCGACCATGGCAGCGGCGACCGTCGTGGAGGCTGAGAAGCCGGCGGCGAACGAAAGCGCCACCGACGGCTTCTCTGGCATCCACCAGCCGGTCTGGGACGATTCTCAGCTGCGGAGGTATACGTTCTCCACCAAGCCCATTCCCAGGCTGTCCCATACCGACCCCAGAGCCGAGATTCTCATCAACAACGAGGTAAGAAGCCAACAAGCATTAATATGACCATTAATATTAACATGGATCATTTGTTTGTTGTTTTCCACTGTGACCTATATCCAGTTAGTAATAGGACAAAACTTTGAGGCTTTTGTAAGAAAAGTCATCTAGGACATCTGATCTTTATTTGCACTGGCACTTTAAATAGTTTCAGGTTTCGACTTATTTATATTTCCCATCTGTTTTTAAAATGTGCTACATCATATGACGAATCATCCCCAAACCTGCTAAAGATAATCTGAATAGTGCCAAATGCATAATTTGAACCTGCTATCCAGCCCCCTTGTAAGAAGAAAGTCTATTAAGTCACACGATTTAAGCATGTTTAAAAAAAAAAAAGCATTATTTCTTTTTTAGTTGAAATGACCCAAATCACAGCTTTCTTCGTTACTTTCCGCCCTTTTTAAATGCTGTTTACTTCGCCCAAAAATATTTAATTTACGGCTATAAGAATTAACCAATCACAATCAAGCTCGTGTTAATGGGCGTCTTTATTTTCTTCTGCGTTTGTGTACACTCATCCTGACAATCCACAAAGCACTCCTTGCGCGCTCCCGTATCGTGAAACATGTTTTTCACACGGTGCGCGTTTTCCAACTTCCTCCCTGCGGCATCGGGAGCGCGCCTTGGTTGTACGTTCGCGTAGTCACGTAGGCCACAACTTAACGGTGTCCGATGGTGTCCATTGGCAGGCACGCTTTCTTTGCACCGTGGAGAAAGCCGCTCTTAGTGTATCGGCATTCCAACTTGTCATAACATCATAACTCAGTCCAAGTGTGTGTGTTCTGAAGCAGTGTTGCCAATTCACTACCAGGGGCTTATTCTTTTTCTTTTTTACTTACAAAAGAGTCGTGACAAAACGTGAACGACCTGAACAGTGGTGGCTCATCCCAGAAAAATAAACAATTCTAAATATTAAAAAAAATCTTTGTGAGGTTTTTGAGTAGGACTGTTTGATACCACTCATAATACCTAAAAGTTCCCCCCCAAAACAATTAGAAATCAATAAGTTTGTACCCCATGTATGTATTTGCAGGAGCCGGTGGTTTTAACAGACACAAACCTGGTGTACCCTGCCCTCAAATGGGACATCTCCTACCTCCAAGAGAACATCGGCAACGGCGACTTCTCCGTCTACATGGCGGAAAACCACAAGTTCCTTTACTACGACGAGAAGAAAATGGCCAACGTGGAGAACTTTGTCCCCAAGTCCCAACGACTTGAGATGAAATTCTCTGAGTTTGTGGAGAGGATGCAGCAAGTGCAGCAAATGGGAGGCGAAGAGCGGTTAGTTTTTATCTTTTGAAGAGTCTCAAAAATGTCCCATTAGCATGTCTAACGACGTAGCCGTCGTTAGCCTTTCTATGACATCATATGCTCCGTCGGCCAGGGTGTACCTACAGCAAACGCTCAACGACACGGTCGGGAAGAAGATAGTGCTGGACTTCCTGGGTTTCAACTGGAACTGGATCAACAAGCAGCAGGCCAAAATGAACTGGGGCCAGCTAACATCCAACCTCCTGCTCATAGGCATGGAAGGTGCGCGGGTTTGGCTTCTCCCACGCGCTTGCTTCCTCGTCGGTATTCCTTTGTGACAATGTCATCTTCTCCAGGCAACGTGACGCCGGCGCATTACGACGAGCAGCAGAACTTCTTTGCGCAAATCAAAGGCCACAAGAGATGCATCCTTTTTCCTCCCGACCAGTTTGAGTGTCTCTATCCGTACCCTGTCCACCATCCCTGCGATAGACAGAGTCAAGTAAGTCGCGATGAACAAATTTGATATTCTTGACAAGAATGCGCGCTACCCTGACTGTCAAGAATGAAGACAGAATAACACGATCATAGTTTTTATTTTATTTGTCATTTCTAGGTTGATTTTGACAACCCTGACTACAGTAGGTTTCCCAATTTTCAAAACGTTGTTGGCTATGAGGCGGTTGTGGGCCCAGGAGATGTGCTCTACATCCCCATGTATTGGTAAGATTTTCACGATGCAAATATATATTTGAAAAATTTGAAGAGGTTTTTTTTTGGTAGTTTGTTTATTTTTTGTCTTTCCAACAGGTGGCATCACATAGAATCGCTGCTGAGTGGTGGCGTGACAATCACAGTCAACTTCTGGTACAAAGTACGCATTTTCAGGAGTTTTGAATAGTGCAATGATTTCATCAAATATCATTCATATTCTACTTTGTAAAGAATTGGATTAATCACATAATTAAATTGAAGAAGAAAAAAAAAACGGATTAATTTTTGCTCCACTTCAATGGACATGGTGCTGCTGTGCACGCCTTGGCCACCTGGGGGCAGTATAATACAGCCATACGGCTTTACTTGGGGACATTCTTCGCAGAGCATAAAGAATATATGCCTGTATGTATGTATTGTTACGTACGCTATCATTTATCTTAAAGCAGCCATTTAGCAGTTCAACTCATGGATGTGCCTCTGTGGCGGCCATGTTGGCAGGGGCAATTTTAGCAAAAGCATGGGCCTTGAAATGAGTTTGTCAAATACTTTTTTGTTAATGCCAAAATGTGTGAGATCAAAACAGCATTAAAAAAACTAGCCAGATAGCATAACTGCTGAAATTATTTTTCGTCATGTCAAACTTTTTAACTTTTTGTAAAATGGAGATGATCTGGATGTCTGTGTTCAGGGAGCACCCACACCTAAGAGGATAGACTACCCACTGCGAGCTCACCAGAAGGTGGCCATCATGAGGAACATCGAGAAGATGTTGGGAGAAGCGCTTGGCGACCCTCGACAAGTAAGCACTTTGTTTCCTCCTTTTAGGCCGTTAAAACAGTGAACCACTGCAGAATCAGACTTGCATTTAGGTCACCTACATGGTGTGAAAATCCCTCGCCGCATGTCCGACCCGGCCAGCAACCCATTTTCTACTTTTAGTTATGGCTCACCAACGTGTCACACTTTTGAGACTTCCATTTTGTCTGTGTCTATTCCTCCTCAGGTGGGACCGTTGCTCAACACCATGATCACAGGACGATACGAAGATCCCAACAAGAAGGGTGAGCCTTGAAATTGCGCCATCTTGACTTTCGGACTATGTCGCTGCATGGCAATACGCGGCTATCTTGAAACCATCGCGCTTCTCACGGTGCCATCGTCTTTACCCGTCTCACGGGAGTTGACCGTACTTGAACAAGACGTTTTTCTTTTTTGCGTGTTTTGGTTAGTTATTTATGACCAGCAGTGTTCTCAGAATATCTCATTTAAAAGAATAAATAAGCGACTAGTGATTGATCGCTTTTGGAGGAATCTGTGACAAACCACTAGCAGAACCGCTTGTACTTATGAAGTTGCCTTTTTTTTTTTCTCGCCTTTGAAGGGAATAGGGGTGTCAAGCTTAACGGTTCAAAAGCAGTTTGACTTTTCTGTACGTTTAATTATTAGATTGCTGTGGCTGCTTGACAAAGGCAAATAAGTAACCTAGTTAAGTTCACGGGAAGTGTGTCTCTGGTGTTGTGTTAGCTCACTTAGCTTAGCTAAGATATAAAAATACATCTACCTTGCCTTTCGGTGACTCTTCCAGTACCGCTGGTGCAATTTGCCGATCACTCTCAATAATGAGCTCGGTGGAAATGCTAAAATTTAAAAAAACAAAATGTGATTATTGATGATGGAGGATGTTTTTTGTTTTGGTACAAGTTCCTACTAAATTCTGTGAAATGGCTAAAAATTTCCTCACGCGTAACTGTTATAATGCTAACTGTAATATTTGCCCATTTTTATAGTAAACAGTATTAAAGCGTGTTTCCCCCAAGGTGAATTTAGAGCAAATGAATTAACGTGAGGTGAATTATTTTAACGCTAAAGAAAATATCGCAGCCTTGTGGGAGAGACGTCTGGCGCGGTAATGAATCCAAGTACGGTCATTTATATGTATCGCATATATTCAAAAGTAGGCGACTGTGTGAAGTACGTCATCATTTTGGATTTATACTTCAAAGATTATTGGATTAGGATTAGCAAAAGCATCATTAAAAGAAAAAAAAAAAATTGTAAATGCAGATTATATGTTTAGCGATGACACCAACATTCAGGTTATTTACTGTTTGGCTCATTTTTAAGCCTTTGGATGCACCCATGATCGGGTTTAAAGCTGCTTGTTTAGTTTCATGGCGGTTTGTGTGTGACGTAAACTGCAGAACCTGTTTCTCTGCCGTGAAAAAAAAGAAAAACCTCAACG
Source organism: Syngnathus typhle (assembly GCF_033458585.1). Lineage (NCBI taxonomy): Eukaryota > Metazoa > Chordata > Actinopteri > Syngnathiformes > Syngnathidae > Syngnathus > Syngnathus typhle. The sequence continues at coordinate 3,168,337 of NC_083745.1, forward strand.
CCGCTGCACCAAAGCTCATCGTACAAATGGACTCATTGTTGCTTGTTTACACTTCCTGTTTGCGCTCTGCTCCCAAGTTGCTTGGATTGTCAAACGTGCTACGACACAGGAAAGCACTTATCTCCAAATTTTGTATTGTTACCAAGAGCAATCCGATACACTGGAAAAAAAAATTTGGGATAAGAATTTGCAGTGATTCACTTGTTTTTGCCTTTCATTTCTGTAGTTTGAATATGGATGGAAACAATTTCACAAAATTTGGAGTTGCGTGTTTTTTTTTTACACGACTTATGTTGGTGGTGTTATTTACTGAATGGAACTCATCTTTTTTGTGCTATTTCTGTAATTAAAGAATAAAATGAACACAGAGAAACAAAATTAGTCTACAAAATTAGTCTTTATTATAAATTGTGCGTTTTCGTCAAAGCAAGGGAGTTACATGTTCAGTCAAGAGCCACCGCACACGGCACAGTAAAACCGATCATCAGATCTGTCACAAACACCACTGCTGTTATTTAATTAGGAATTAAAGAGACTCCAGTAAAATCACAATTGAGTTCTGGGCATCTTCAATCGTTACTTTTGTTCAAGCTTATCGTCTAAAAAAAACGTCAAAATTTGTGGCTTTATCTATTTTTTTCCCCCCTTTTGGATAAAACCACAATTTTGACATTTTTCATCAGGCACCAACATTTATCTAGTTTATATTTCATTTGGAAAAATACAGAGACACGGTGCAATAATAGAAAAGTCATCTAATAATAAATATACCCGCAAAGCTAAAACATGGAGTGCTCCAAAACACGAGTTCACAATATTGTAACATAATATAACAATGCGTTATTTAACTGAAGGGAAACCACAGTGCAAACGATCAGAAGTCAGTCTGTTGTTTTTTGCGCTACGGCAAAAACAAACAAAATGTCAGTGACAAGTATTTGAAATAGGAAAATATATAAAGCACCACTAGAACTTGACAAATTGTTATAGTAATCTGCCACGAACGACCTATACTTCTAACTAGATGTCACAAGATGGCACCAAAGCACTACTTTTCCATGATACAAGGCTTTGGTGGCGAATTTGCGAGTAGCGAATAGCTAATATACGCGCAAACACCGTTGCTTCAGTTCAACACTCACAAACGTTAAAAAACAGTCAGGTACTAAATATGCAACATATTCCAGAAGAAAATGTAACAAAAAAAGCACTGTGGACCATGACAACATCGTGTTTGATTAAGAAAAAATCCGATTCAAACCAGAGCGATTGTATAAATAAAACAAAATAGGTCAAGATGATATCAGCCCCTCCGCGCTGTCAATGAAATCGATATTTGCGAGCCGGCTTGAGGCTGACGTAGGTCTTCTTCATGTCGTCCGTCTCGTTCTTCTTTACCATCTGATAGCGTTCTCCTTTGGTGCTCACCACCTGGTTGCCGTGGTAGCGGACCAGCTTTTTGGGAGCCTGCCGCAGTTGAAAACAAAGCACGCGTGAAAACGGGCAACGCGTTTGCGAACAGCGGACAGACTTTACCTCTTTAGGGGCGACCGGTCGATGCGTTTTCTTGTCCTCCTCATTGTCGACCAGCATGTACCTGCGAGGGGGAGGGAATAATTTTACTTTTGTTTTGCTTTGTGCTGCCTGGTGAGGTCTTCCTAGCAACAAGTGACCATTAAATAAGCGATTAAACGACCTAATTAGAATCATCAACTCAACTGCTTCACTTACTTCTCAAGAATGCTTTCTTTCAGTTTGTGATCCGCCACTGATGAGATATTCTTCCCTTGATTTACCTGAGGCCACGGAAAGTAGGTTATTTTTTTCCCCTCCAAGTGTCAACATTAGCACGACGTAGGTGATAAATGATCCAAAATGGCGACACTCACATTGAGCGGAGTGGGGCTGAGTTGGACATCGCCCTCAATGATGAGGCGCACGGCTTCCTCCATGTCTCCTTTGGCAATGGACAGAGCGCTGCGGGCTTCCGACAGACTGCACTTGGGGAACATCTCGAGAAGGTGCTGCTCCTGGCTTTCCAATTCGGACACGGGGAGCTGCAAATGTGCACAGGTCAGGCCCGACTACTTGAAACATTTTCCATGAAAACAATCCCCATTGAAATGAATAGGAGGAGAAAATTACCTCGGCTGTGGCGCCCTCTGTCTGTGTTTGTAGGCATTGCATTTCCCTGCCAGATGGGGCCTCATTCGGTAAGAGGGGGGCGATTTTCAACGAGCCGTCTACCGTCTTTGGCACGCCGTTTTCTCCGTCCACTAGAAAGGAACACGTGCCGAGTATCAATAGGCTACCCACGATGAAAAAACAAAAGCTAAGAAGTACCTGAAGTGCGAGCTGTAGCTAGCGTGGACGCCAGGCTAAACATCATTTCACACACTTTTACACTGCAACATAAAGATACTCAGTTACAGCAGGGACTTTACTCCATTGAAAGTGCAAAGTGATGTTTGAAAGCCATTTAGTTTCTTTTATATTGTACAAAAAAAAGCTATTTCACATAAGCTCACATAAATTAAATCATACAGGATCGACTGGAGTTTGACACCTGTGTATGTTCTGACCTGTCAATTTCCGCAAATCCCGGTATGTACGCCTCCAGCATCTCGCCAAAGACCTCCACGTCAAAATTCTCCTCAACACTTTGCTGGGAGCCAAGATCTTCCAAAACTCCAGTGATGTAGGACAAGAGGACATCATCAAGTGCACTGCATATAGAAAGTTTGCGTTACTAACAAAAGCACACGGTTCAAATAAAGTGATCAAATGCAAAAAGTTTACCTGAGATCTGCATCGGGGATATAAGACTGTAGGAAGTCGTGCAACGCACCGTGGATGATTTTGTGGAGGTCCATGGTGGTTTTCTAACTACAGAAAAGAAATGCACACAGGCTTATATGCGTGGGAGTGGTCCCGCTGACCTCATACCAAGTGCACCCACACTGCCGTCAGACCATATAGGGCACGCTTACATGAACAAGTTGCAAAACAATTTATTACGACACTTTGGCTTTAGATAAGCTTCGAATTTTAACAATAAAGTACTTTGCCTACATGTCACAGTCTCAATTAAACATATAAAGCGCATTTATTGATGTGAAATGAGGACGTTAATCAGTGCACGTGTGGAGAGTTTGTCATCCAGCAATAATTCTCAGCTAGAACAGTTAGCAAGTGGGCGACGATGCGATGCTAACCCAATGCTAAGCTCGTATGTGTTTTTTACAGCGCATTAGTACAACGACGGAAGGGTTTCCCCAACTTTTGCTCACTTGGCGACGTCAACCTTCACCTCAACCATCAGCTTGGACGGGAAATAACTGGTCAGTTTATATTTGTTAAAAGGCTACCGGGGTTTTGTTAGTTAGCACATTGGCTAACAGCTAAGAGGCTAACCAAAGCGAGCAGCTTCTGAATCAAAACGACATCGATTTCGAGTTGACTTACTGCGTCCGAAATTGTGAGGACATCAAGGGCCCTCACGTTGCTTCAAGTATATTCCTGAGAAGAGTGTTTGTGTAGAATTTGTGGACTCCTAGTGGCTGTCAGTGTGATTGTGGAAGCTTATTAGCAATTCACAACATTGGGACGTCATTTCCTCGCATTGTAAACAGCTCAGTTCAACCAATGCGGAGCACAAAATGCATGCAAATGTTTTGACGTGCAAAAACAAAGCAAAAGGACATTTTGTTGGTTGAAATATACTTTCCCACTACGTCATGTGTTTTTGACTGTCCCGAAATATTCTCATTTTAGGGGTGAAACTGTCCCCCGGTGATGGATGGTCAAAGCCAGCCGAGGGCACATATGAATAGTGACGTCACACTTTCCCCTCTTTCTGATTGGTTGGTGAGTATTTTCTTTTCACTAAAAACATTTAAAGGCTATTAAAATTAAACTATTGCTATTATAACTGAAGTGTCGTATGGGATCCCATCTGGATCTCGAGTAATGCCGATTACTAGTTGCCTATACATACTTCATGAGTTAGATGTTATCTGAGGCAAGATCAGCGACGCTCTCAGTTACCCTATGTTGTTTTTTTAATGCAGACATGCACCTATTAATATTTCATTCTATTGTCTTTTTGTTCTCCGCTTGCTCAATGCGGCATCTAACTTGGCAGAACTTTCAATAACCCTTGAGGTCTTTTTTTTTTGGGCAGTATTTGTTTTGTTTCCAATTGCGTTGTGCAGGTTATATTTGCAAAATATACTAGGGGAATGTAAAGTGTTGAGTTGCAATGAGTAGGTGGATAATGCATCAGAACTAGAGGGCGCAATAGCAACCTACAGACACAAGGTGGCAGCATAGAGTTATGAATAAGAAGTGAACCTCTTCACGTTAATGATGTGGCTACAGATTGTACATATATAATTTCGTCAGAGCTGAATGTGGAAGGCTACTAAGATTACTATTTAGTTCTTATCGAGTAAAAGTTCCCGCCAGGAAATATTTTGAGCACAATCAGATGATGTAACATTTTCATTTTGTCTTATTTTATATTCTGCATACAATTTACAAGCTGAAATTAAGCAAGCCATGTGTTACAAGTGTAACCCTAATGGTATGGTAAGTGACAATGATTTATATGTGTCATTGGCACACAAACGTTGAAGAAAACACTCTTACAAGCGCAAGTCAAACTTTAACACGTGCTAATGGCGCCTTTGCAGAGCTGTGGACATTTTTATCATCATTCAACAATGTTGAGCCTCCGCATGTGAATATTTGACACATTTACATTCAGACAATGACGACCGGGGTCCGACTGCGTGGATGTCTGAGCAAAGAGTGGAGAAAGAAAGAAAAGAAAGAAATGACAATCCTCATCAACAAAACATTGAATGAGCCAAATTAATTACCCTTTACCCAACTTTAGACAATAACGCTCAGAGCTGTCTGCTGGAGCTCTGTTATTCTATTAACGTACAATTCTCAGTTCAGCTAGAGTGACTTCATATTTGGATTTTTATTGTATTTTCCGAGCCAACGTGTAACATCGCATCCGTAATATAATGGCTTCCGATGATTCGATGGTTTCTGCCGAAACGCTCACGCGAAAGATCCTATCAGCACATTATTTGCCGGGGCGAGTTTGTTGAAAAGCAAATTTCACTTAGTGTAGCTGTCTGGGAGCATCATAAAGGGTCATTTACAGTGTGAATTCAAGCACAGAAGGGTTTAATTATTCAGAACTTTGGCAATAAGAGCTTGCCTTCCTAATCATAGTCTGTCTTTAATCAGAATCTTCTTCTCTAATTCATTTCTGGAAGCCATTTGAAATGCTATTGTGCGGCTGCGACAAACTGTTAATGGCAAAGTCAAAGTTGGTAGAAGAGTTTGATTTTTTTTAATGATGCTTTTAGAATTGAAGGGACAAGAGATTCACTGACTTTGACCAACCTGAGCATTTGTATTGACCAGATTCTAGTTTTAAGTGTTTAGTGACTCAAAACAGATCTTATTTTTGATAATGAAATAGCAGACTGACCCTTAAAGGCCACCGTACGTTGTGGCCCAAACATACTTGCCTGTATTTTTCACTGCCCAAATTTATGTTTCAAATCTGCATTCTGCACCACTGATTTGTGCCGTTAAAAAAAAAAGAAAAAAAAAAAAAAAAAAAAAAAAAAAAAAAAAAAAAGGATTTGATTTGTGCTAACAAACACTACCATTTTGTTAATTTTACGCAGACTGGCTAATCTAGATACAGTACATTACAAATATTGCCTATAATATATGTAAGTAATATTTTGTGGTTACAATAAAATGTTGTCAGGGATAAAAGATTACAAGAAAAATACAACAAAACAATATATTCATATTACTCGTTTGAATTCTTTTTTGTTTTACCGTCATAACATTTTTCAAAGGCTTCATTTTCGAGCGACTTTTTTCTTAACGTACTGTAACGTTACAACTGACTGTTTTTGACAACTGAACCACGTCTTGCAATATTGTAAAACGACATTTATCTATCATTACCATGATCCGCTCATTTGATATAAGTGAGCCAACTCTACGTGCAACAATGTTAGCGTCGTGTCAGCAAATGGGACGGGCCCTCTTTGTCTCGGTCCGTGTGCCTCCCATCCACTTGATAGGTTAACCTGTCCACGGCATCCATCTTTCCCCCCCCCCACACACATTACCATTGATCTGAGGGAAATAAAGAGCACATGTGTTATTATATACAGCACAGGGGAAAAAAAAGCAGCCCTTTCACAGTGATGGAGTGAACAGAGCAAATGTATGAAATATCGCCCCTCCGCGTCTTCTGTCTTCCTGTCAATAGTGCAGCCTTTGCCCACAACCTGGATCAATAGAGACTTATCTTTTCACCATAACACATAACATTTTTTTTTTTTTTTTCCCCCCCCTCTTGTATTGAAATCCGCAATCCATGCCTCGCATGTAAAGTCCATAATACAGATATGCACCCCCTTCCTCTCTCGCTTCAACGAAGTGCGGGAGTCGCCAGTCTGAGATGTGGCAGTTACAAATTTACATGTTGATTTTCTGGACGTTTATCTGCAGCTTTTGGGGGTCTCTCATGTGTGAGACTGCTCAGCGGAGAGAAGACACCCCTCTGTAAAAACATCTGTTGTGCAAAAAGGGCTGTCAGACATTTGCGGCCTCCGTCTCAGACATTGTCATTTGTTTTGATCATTTCCGTGAGTGGAAGACAATCCCCCCCTCAACCCCCCCCACCCCCCCCCCCCCACAGAAAACATTTTATTTATACAATATACATTTTGGAGAAATGTTATTTCATCCAGAAGTTAACTTAGACAGCGACAATCATTTGCAATGAAATTTAGTTTGCGGTTCTTCCCCCCACTGTGCGGTTTGGACAAGCTGCTTGAAGATGATAACAAAAAAAAAAGGAAAAAAATGAATTATTCAACAGCTGCAGTTGTTATCTGATAGGCAAAGCTGCTGGAAAATTGAAATTTGCAAAATGTGCTTTTGTAACCGAAACAATCAACATGGTTGTTTGGTTTGAGTGATTTTTGTGCAATTTGTGAATTTTTTTTTAAGTGTTGTCTTAAAAATCGGCTCAGTATGTGGTGCTTACACAGGAAGTGTTTTTCCCCAGCATTTCTTTTGTGAACGCCACAGGGCACATCACCTCTGCGTTGTCCCCGTTAGCGGCCATTTATCTTAGTCAAGAAACCTGCTTGCAGTCATTCCAGCGCGCTCTCGCCCAAACGCACACGGAAGCGTGCACTCAACCATCATGAGCATACTGGTGGCGACCCCAAAGTCGAACTTGGTCCATCTGCTTAGATGACGCTGGTTGACTTTCAAGTTGGCTCAACATTTAGTGCCGTGGGAAATAATATAAATTATTTTTTTCCTTCTAGTATAAGAAGTCAAAAAATGACTCGCACTGAATGAAGTAACATTGTAAAAGTTATGTACTGTATGTCTTGTACTGTAAGGCACATTATTTTATTTTTTTAATAAAACATTGTATTGCTTATGGAGCGTTGTATATTTGTTAACTTGTACTCGTTTAGTATTTTATTACTTGCTAATTTAATTTCGCTTTTAGTGCAAATTTTTCCAATTTTCTAATTGTCTATTTTGTTCTAAATGACCTAGTGCAGCATAACAAGTGATGCTCTGATTTTATTGTTTTTTTTTTAATTCTCTGCCCAAACAGGTGAGTGTTTCTCACCATATAGCGACACCCCATAAACCAGCTGATAAGGCATCCCTGTGACTTTCTTATCTGTCTTGCAGACAATCCCCGCTCCCTGCGCACGTTTGTCGTTTCCCCTCGGGCCCATTATCAGATTCCCAGCGCAGGATCCCGGCAGCTGCGGTTATTGTGGAAGACTACGTTTATAGCCCCATGATGTCTGTGACAACACCGGCTTTTATGAGTGAGTACATGTTGGCTTTTTTTTTTTGTGGTCATTGAGAGTTGCTCTTTCACTTGTGGGACTTGATGGTCTTAGGGGGGGGGGGGGGGGGGGTGTTCAGTGAGTTTTCAGTCGGGGCCCTCGTAGGTCAAATCGAAAAAGACTGAAAAGTCCAACCGAATAAAACGACTTTAATATCGTTGATGCTTTTTTTCAATCACCATCGCCCCTTTTCTCGCTATCTGCCACGAAGGCGTTATCTCCCCCCACCATTCATGTACACATTTATTGGATTCCAAGTGTCTGGGATCAATCTTTTGGCCACCAGAGGAGCATAACTAATGGTAACATTAGAGTGGCTTTGTGCGAGCGACCGGCCGGATGCGGGTTAACCAAGCAGGAAATAATCTCTGATTTTATATCCTGCATGAGTGGCCATAGGATATGCCGCGAATAAATTAATCCCCCCCACCTCCGCCCTTTTGGAATGTTTCTCGGCAGGTTATCTTTTGAATGGAAGAGTTTAAAGCGTTTGTTGGGCCGATCCTGCGTCACGCGTTGCACACGCACAATTTCCCCGCCGATAATACCGTCATCTGGATGCTCAGCCGGGGTCAGACTAACTTTTCTGTGTCTGAAGGCAGGTCTAGACAACCTCCCCTGGAAAGCCCCCCCCCAACTCCTCTCCCTCACCCCCGCCTTCCCTTTAAAGGCCCACTTCTATTTTCCTTGTTGTGCCCAAACAAGGATTTTATGAAACGGGTGACATCGCCACACAAGCTGTCTGGCGAATCCCCCTTAATTAAAGTGACGTTTCCAGCCTTCCTCCGACACTAATAAACCCCTTCTCAATTAAGATCCTCCTAATTACTGTGAGCAAAGGAAAGAGGGACACACACAGACAGACAGTGTGCGAGTAAGCCTGCTGGCATTTGGCCCCATAAGCTGAGTGCCACACAAAAGAAAATAATGTCCCCTGGGTTACCCATCCTTCCAGAGAGGTTTCTCCTCTTCAACACCACGACCTTGCCCCCCTCCTTCTTCTCCTGTTTTCTTCTTTATGAATGAAAGTATATGCCACACAGGGTCGAGAGTGTCCATTCATGGAGCGGCTGGAATGTGTGAATAAGCGGGGGGGCTTTGAATGAGGAATGAATCACAGCCACCTGATTAGTCGTTAAGCAGTCTTTTGACATTGCCATTGTTTGAATGTGCATGGTGGAAGTGAGCGTGCTGTCATGTCCAAAGGGCCCGCTCGCTCAAGTGAGGCTGATTGGAAAAGAAATAGCACAGATACAGTGGAACATCCCAAGTTGAACCCCTCCCCAAAATTATTTGAACACAAGCGGTGGCGCAATACTTGTAGACAGACATTATCATTATTGCTAAAAGGCAAAGTTTGTGACTTTTGCTAATGAAATTTTGCAGCGTTACATATATATTTTTTTAATATCAAATTTTTGCATATACTGTGCCTTTGTCGGCGGCGGCCTACACCGGGGAAGGTTAAACATGTTTGGTACGTGTCCTGCTCGGCAGATTAATGACATTAACAAAGTTTCCATTAGTCCTGCAACTGGGGGAGACATGGGCGTCCATGCGGAAAGCCACATGACTGAGGCAGAGATAAGAGAAAATGAAATACGTCTTCGTGGAGACAAGGGAGGGAGGGGGGAGCGCAGGAAGTGCCACTCCAAATTAGCCGCAGGCCCAGTTTGTTGTTACTTCATTAACCCAACAGCCCCGGGAAAACTCAAAAGTGGGGTCATAACCTTAAGCAATGGGGAGGCCTGAAATACGCAAAGAAAAGCTCCTATGGTCATTGCTTGCTTGTAAACTATTGACACAATACAGACTAATGTTTGAAGGGAAGTTTTTTTTTTTTTTAATGAAAGATGCAGTTCACTGCCCCTTTTTGTGACTTATTTCTTTTTTTTCTGACTTATTTTATTAGAACTTTACTGCCACACAGAAAAGTATGTGGTTTAAAAAAAAAACCAGGTCGACCGCTAGCATAAGGCTAATGCTAACGTAGGCAGTGATTAGCATCAATATAGCATCAGTATATAAAGTTAAAGGGGAAGTCAAGTCAAATGGTTTCTTTCTCGTATTATGTGGCTCCATTATTCTAAACATATTAGATTTGTGCAATATGAATTAAGGAACTAAATCCAACCGGGCGGACATTTTGTAGCATCAGAATCGGTGCGGCGTGCACTTGCTGCTCGCTGACATTTGATGGCCTTCTTCAAACCAGAGCTTAAGTTGCATAATACCGGCCCTTGTTGTTGAAACGCGAGCCGAGCGTGACTCTTTATTTGCGGGCCGGGACTTTATGAGAGTCTACAGTTACATACCCTCAGAAGGAGGGCTATTGTGTTCTCTGCCCTATAGCCAACATACATCCGCTCCTCCTTCATTTTGTATACACTGCTCATAACAAAGCAAAATTACATTTTCCCATGTACGGGTGTAAATTGGAGGTTTTGTTTGCTCTCGTGGATATCGCCGATTGTCATGTTGTGTATTCCTCGCACATATACCTGCTCAGCAACATGGCTCCCGAGCAGCCGACTTGGCTAGGAAGTGTGTCGCACACGCGGGCTGGCAGCATCAGGCCCCGGTGAGTGTCTACTGAGGCTGCAGACACATCTGCCTGCTTGGTTTCACCTGCTAACTGAGCATGTAACATTGACTTCTTGGCTGCAATGCAATCAGGGTCGGGGCACTGGCAACAGCGCAATACGCTTGTGATTACGCCCATGTTTTCCCTCCGTTTCAAAAGTGAGGACGTTCATTTATTTATTTATTTTTCTTCAAGACACGATGGCAACTTGCAAAAAACAAAAGTAAAATATGCAAATGTAGTTACTGCAAATTAAAATCAGAATAAAGAATCACATTAATTATAATAATAATTAATCATTTTAATTAATTTTTCTCACATGCAAACAGACTGTAGAACAATACTCACAGGCGTCTATTCTTTATCTCTGCCAAAAATACCTAATATAACCTGTTTAGTTGACACTTGTTCTGTTCTCCCATCATCCAATCGACTGTATGTGTATAATGTCTATGTAGGATGCCGCCCCCTAGTGCCCATTGTGCGCACACCAGGATGAGTATCAATTTGCCCATTGAATTATCAAGATGCGTTGCAATGTGTTTTTGTGCTTTTTATAATACGTCCTCGGAGGCTTTACTTGTTTTTCAAATTGCATGGAGGCGCCGGGTCAAATACCCGCGTGTGGTTCCCTCGCCCCTTTTCCCTACAGCCCCCCCCAAATAATGCATCAGTGTGAGCTTTTTTAATTGCCGGCTCGCCACAGCTTTGCGCTAATTCCTGGCGATGCACGTAATGGTGACACCACTGAGCTCGGAGTGCTCTCTTGTGCGCGTACAAACATTTCCCGTCCTCGAGACGAGCGTCACCTTGCTAATCTGTCTGAGCAAGTGTGTGTGTGGAGAGGCCCTTTATCCCGTCCTGCTCACAGGAGAGCCATTTAGCCCTTCCACTAATGGCCGATGAAGTCTTTCACCGGGCCCTTTTTGACTTTCACCCCCTGAAAGCAACTTGGCCGGCGTGGCGACATTAAGAAACCCAGTTAACCTGGAGCGGTCTGTCTGTGTCTACTCAAGGAAGCCGGCGAGCTCCTCGGTGCCTTTTCAAGAGGCTCCTCTTCAGCGCTTCTATGAAAAGCGTCCGCTCAGCACTTTTCTCAGTAGCACACTGCGTGCCAAACAAATAAATGCCTCGCCTTTAGCCGTTGTTTCGAGACGTCGTATAACGTTGAAGTCTTAATAAATAGACTTCTGGACATTCCTTATCGACTCCCCATCATGTCTTTTTTTGCCGAGCCCATCATTCATTCTGCAACGACTTGCTATTGGTCGCCGATTTGCTATCTTAATTTAATGTTAATTGGATGATTATAGACACATTTAATTACAAACCAATAGCTGGCTCTCGATTGGCTGGCTGTCCAAAACAGATTGTGGTCAGCTACTATCCAGGCAAAACTCCACTTTCCATTCATATGATGTTCGTTTATTGCCGTGGGCTATTCGGAAGTTAGGTAACCTAAGCACAATGGCGCAGCGCCACAATCCAAATCATTATTTACCTTTCGTAACTTCGACAGTGAAGGCTTTTAACACCAGACTCCGAGTCTTTCCCGGCTCTTTATGGAGCACGGCTACTGTGGCGGAAGGCTTAAACCAAGGTCAACATTAGCTGCAGTCACGAGATTGACCCGCTCGTCAAGAGAAGACAAAATAAACACGGGGGGGGGGGAGTCGGAAGGAAGTGCACTCAACAGGTGTACTGAAGGTAGAAATAGCCAGCGAAGCAAAAATCGGACTCTGTAATCAGAATCATGTAATGTCGGTGACTTGAGTTTAAGGTGTCGCGTGACAACATTTTTTTTTGGACTGAAATGAATGGAAATGTTATTAATCTGTTCCACCCTATTTTTTTTGTGTGTTTGTGGGAAAACAAAAGAAAAAAAATAGCACAGTTTCTTAGAACCACCTCGTGTGTCATGATTTAATGCTGCAATTCGATTCATTATGGTACGACAGTGTGCCCTCTTGACCGCCAGGAGGCGCTGTAATATAGTCATGCAGACTTAAACAAAGAAGAATAGTACTTTTGCTAATACTGTAAAGGACTCAGTAAGATGCTGCAATATTAGACAATGATGGAAAAATCGACCAAGTTTGTGTCAAGTCAAATAAAAAAAAATAAAAATAAAAGAAATCAGGGTAAGGACTCGTACCTTGAGAAACTCCTAAGTTATGTCATTTGTATATGTTAAGACACAGATGTATTCACAAAATATGCATGCCCCAATGCACAAAGTGACAGTGAAACTTGACAGATGCCGTATGGACACTGTTGTGTCGTAAAAAAAAAAAAAAAGGCCCTCAGGGTCTCTGTTCACTGACAGTACACCAGGGATCAGCTGTGACACTGATCCACTCATGTCACACGCACACAGACTCACAGTCATGTGTGTATGTATATTACATAATAGACTTTTAGGGACTTGTGTTGTCATATTATTGACCACTAAAGCAGAGTTTGCTTCATGCGCCACTGTAAATGAATGTTTGGCTTGTACTGCTCCTGTTTGGCCAGCTGAGGCCATGCTTTCTCCAAACTGCATTTGCTCCTCACCGCAGAGCCGTATATGGGTCATGGAAGAGGCCTCTCTCTCATTTGCACACGCAAATAGTTCGATTCACAAGGCTCAGTGCCTTTGTGTGGTGGCCTAATAATTACAATCAATTTGTAATTTCACATCTAATTTCAACGGACAAAAACACAATTGCATCAATGGCTCCTCGAATGCATGTAACCCCAAATTTGAAATCCTATAAAATGTAATTCAATAATGTCCCCATCTAGTCTTTCAGTCATTGTAATGAAACTCGTTTTTATTTTTAGGGATCTCCATGCATCTTTGGAGTCTTGAAAACCTTTAGTGTCTTTAAAAAACACACTTAAGCTTAAAATCCATTATTTAAAGGTCCTAAAAATGCCACAGATGCAAACAACAAAGGGCTGATTTGCAACCTGGTGAGCATTTTGTTCCTTTTGACCCAAGTGGCCTCCTAAAGGTCCCATCAAGTCTTCAATTGGACTTCTTAAGGCCTCCCTTGTCAGTTTTAGAGTTTATATATTCAGTCCATAGGTATTTTTTGGGGCTGCGCTAAAGGAACGTCTCCGTCCAGGTGTAGAGCGCAGTCCGATGTGTGGCCCGTGAAAGGGATACGCTCGCCCTTGTGGTGAGCGTACAGAGACGCTCCTTTGTTTCCCGGCATGTCTCGCATACTTTAAGAGGCCAGATAAGCCGCAAGACCATGAAACACTGCTTTATGTTTGGCTTCTATAACGTCTCGGAGAGGGCCGGGCACATTCAAGGAGAGACCTGCCGGCGAGCAGGTAATACTGTATGTGCAACCTTATTAAAGGGCCAGATGCACACGCTAAATAAAAGGCCAGAAAATATTTTTTTCAAGAAGTCAAAGGTCTGTTTGTTAAGGAGGAATTGACAAATTCAGATTCATAATTCACCCTAAATATGGGATAAATAATAATAATCAAATACACTGTTAGCGTCATTTAAACTGGTAGCGTAGCACTTCCTCTATTATGCTCTTATTCTGAAAAGCAATCCTACGACTTCCTTCAGCCGAAAGTAGTCAGCGTTCCATGCACAAATTAACATCACGCAAAACACTCCAATAATAAATTCAGGTTCCACATGTAATCACTAATGACGTGAGTTGTGTTTCTAACGTCACTCACTTGGCCACGCCCATATCCAACACTGCAGCTGTTGCGGTTCGATTTTTCGTAGTCTAATCCGTAAAATATTTGAATATTGCAAGTTGACCTGTTTTTTTGTTTTGTTTTTGGGCTCGGTCTTATGATGGTCGAAATGCGAGCCCGAAGGCAGTTTGACGTCAGTTTCATTCGACAGTAGAGGGCGCTGTTAAGACAACGTGGCCTCACACTGAATATATTGCAAATGTCTCAGAAGGGAACAAACTGATAAGTGGAAAGCCACTGTGGGGTTGGTGGGAGGGTGCAGCGGTGTTGGATGTGTGGGTTTGACTGTTTCCTGAAATCGGATTAGCGGCTACTCTACACTTAGATGGCAGGGGCTTTATTTTAGCCCGCTCTAAGACCACCCATCAGGTAAACGGGTTCACTCCTGTGGAGCGAAAGCGGAAAGTGAATGGTGACCGACGGGGTGGCTGTGGCCGGCGTTTCCGATTGAATGAAAAGGATGTGGAAATACTTTAAGGCCATATTGATCTTATATAATGTCAATTTTAAAAGAATTTCAGTTTGAAAGGAATCCTGTCCAACCAATTTGTGAACGTCTCCTTCCAACTCTGTGTACTTTCACTAGAGACCAACACGGCGTATCCCCCCCTTTGCTGCCGAGATATCAAAACCTTACCCTGTCATGCCGCCGCCACCGCATCCCACATAGCCCCTCCCCAAACGGACTTTTCGGGCATCCGGCTCGCCAACAGCCTCTCTCCTTGTCGCCGCGAGCCACCAAGGCTTTGTTAGGCAGGCCTTCTTGCGAGCCCACAGCTTTCAAGACCCCCATTATGCAGCGGGACCCAGCGGGGCAGAAAGAGCACGAGTGTTTTTCGCCAGTCATGTGGGCACACAGGCATTACGCGCTCTTCACCGCGGATAGTTTGTAAGTCTTGCAAACAGACGGGGAGGCCCGGCAAAAGAAAAGGCTCCCAGAAGTTTAAATAATTGGGAGTTATATAAGTTGCCAAATCCTCACAGGAGGATTGCGAGTTTTTCCTCCCTTCCTCTTTTCGCCCATTGTGGCTGGTGAAAAGCACGGCGCCAAGGTGACAAATCCTTTGACGTGGCCCATTGTGGTGTGTGTTCAAGGAATACAGTCAAGTGATGTCGCAATGAGCCTCTAATTGCCTGCTCTGCAAATCAAACAACACCACGGGCACGCTTAGTCATTCCACGGGGCATATCAATCGATTAATTAATTGATGGTATTGACTGTGCGTATCAGCTGCAACAGTCTAGGAGGAGCTAAAGTTTTTACTAATCAGGGATGGACAAACTTGAGACTCCCTGCATCTCAAACATCAACGCCTCCCCCCCTCGAGTGCATAGCAGGCGGGCTGAGCAGCTTTGATCAGCAGTGTTGTGTTGTTGTTTTTTTTTCTTCTTCTCAGAGCATCACACTGGGGAGCACGTGTGTGTACGCGTGTGTTTGAGATGCAGGGATGCATGGTGCTAACCCTCCCCGGAGTGGTAATGCATGAACTGTTCGCAAAACATTGTTGCCGCCGCTGTTGCCTTCGATGCTAATAAGGTGGCGGAATGGAGGAAGTGATGCCCCCGCTATATCGCGCTTCGTGGTTTACGCACCTGCTATATTGTGAATAGTTTTGTACGCTTTGTTTGTACGTTTTGCTACTTTGTGTGTGTGTAAGGTCGTTTGAAGGTTTATCATAAGCTTTGCTGATATTTATAGCCTTTTTGCATCATGTTAGCATTACGCTAGCGGACGTTCATCAGAGAAAATTTCCCGATCTGGCTGAGCTTTCTGGAATGTAAACGCGTATATTTCTTTTGATTTTATTTTGTTAAGGGTCAGTTTTAATGAAACGTTTGGTACTGGGAGTGACTTGAAGCAAGCATGCTGTGCCTCTTTTGTATAACGTTTGCAAAGGAATGTTGTGAGTCTGGGCGGGAAGGAAGTTTTTAAAAGTGTTTTTTAACTGTCTAAGAATGATTAATACGTGCAATTAACCCTTCTTTTAATTACCAGTTATATTTTTTATTAAACGGTGAATCGGATAATTTTTTTTTTTTAGATTTCTATCTTTTGACAGTACAGAAACAACAATTCATTATGATTCAGTTATTGGTTTGGTCTGTAAAGGGGCCAAGATGTTGTTTTCTAAAGTAACACCAAATGTTTTGGCGATTCAACGCATAAGTAGTCACATCGAAGAAATCGTCAGTCATCTGACACGACCCTCCGGGTGCTTGCAGGTAATAATGAAAGCAGCGAGAATAAACCTAACCCAATCCGATTTTCCCGTATTTTCCATTCTAATACGCTATTTACGGCAACATTCGGCTCCGTGTTGCCACAGAAGGCCCGCACGGCCAATTATAGCGACTCTTTGTGTCTTCCATCGGCCGTTTCAAGCTGTCAAGCGACTCCATGTCACTCAGTTATGTGTTGCGGCCGCTTCAGAAGCCCGTAAATGTATTTATGAATGCGTGATTTTGTGAAAAAAAAAGTCGACTCTCCCCTCTCGCTGTCTAATAACTGGTAACCCCAGCTGTGAGTGTGTGTGTGTGTGTATTCGCCTGCCTGTGTAATGCTGAGGCTCGCCGGGGCACTGAGGCGGAACTTGGCCCCAGTCAGACCGGTCGGTGCATTGGGGGCAGAGACCAAAAAAAAAAAAAAAGCCTCCATCCGTGCTTTCTCTCTTTTTCAATCTCACTCTTCCACTGGGATTTGGAAGTAGCTAGCCTCGGAGATGTAACATGTATTTATTTTGTACATAACACTCTGGGATTCTTTTTGTACATGTGCATAAAGTACATTTTGCTGACCATGAAGTGTCAGGCTAAAAAAAAAAAAAAACTTGGAGGATTTATTTTTTTATTTTATCCCTTCCGTCTCCCAACGCTCGCATCAAAAAGAAAGCAGCACGGAGCCACGGCCTCCCATTAAGCGTTTTCGTGCTGAATTTGAAATCAGATTACACTCAACATCACTCGATCGACTCGACGGATTTGAAAGCGCTATTAATAAAAGGAAAAAAAACAGATCGAGGAAAAGAGGCGATTTTGCCCCCGAGGCCACGGCCCCACCGGTGGGACCGGAAGGCTAATCTGCCATGCAAATTAAATCCTGCCTCTCTAAACTGGGCCCCTTTAATGGTCCCCATTACACACTTTTTATTTGTTGTGAACATCGCATTGATATGGGAATGATTGCGCAAGAAGATGGAATTTGCATCTTGAGGGTCGAGGGATTGGGAAATATTAGGCCGTGTTGGGACTGACACTCATTTGGAAACTATCCGGTGTGGATATTTTTTTTGCCTCCCCTCCTCCCCCACCCAAAATAATCTGCCAGGCCGAGTTCCAGGCAGGATTATGAAGCAGTTTAGAGTGAGAGGTTTAATCAACGAGTGTGGCAGTATTTGCACGGCAACACATCTTACCTTGCCTTTTTTCTCTTTGGCCTTAATAATGAGCTTGCACTTGGAAGTCTCCCCCTCTCGCACTGTTTCTATTGCACCTGTAAAAACACACACATGTCACATATCCTAATCCGATTTGCACTTAATCGTGACGGGGATTAGCGCCGGTGTTACATTAGCGTTTTCGCCGGGTTTTTCCCGCGCCAAAGTTCACCTTTCAGTAAACTTGGCACATGTTTTTTTTCTTTTTAAGGGCAGACACTTTTTCTCACTTAAAAAAAAACACATAAGGATCTTTTAATGTTTCATGCTCAGATTTTGTTTTGGAATAATTAATGCAAAGGAGTTAGGATTGTTTGTCCACTTGTATAATCTTAGAGGCAAAAAAAAAAGAAGACAAAAGCCTCTTTTAAATGAGGAATACAAGATCCTGAGATTTGTTCAAAACTGCTGAGTCGCTATCCCTAATCTAGTGGCCATCCCTAGCGGAAGCTAGCTACTCCAAATATCTCCATTTACTGTCATTGAAAGCAAGCGATTCAGCAAAATTCCAAAGTGTCGACGACATAGAATTAGAAACGCAATATTTTGAGTCGTCATTTTTCCTTTTTTTTTTTTCTCCCCCCCCCCTCGTTTGTGTGACAATACAGTCGACAAAGTATAATCAATTTCTCTCTGTCATGTCATTACAATAGTTTGATTCTCGGTTGCACATGAAGATTGATGTTTTACGACAGAGATGATGTTGCCCCGCCCCCCCCGCCTACCCGATCAGCGTGGGCGGAGCTTCCCTGCCGTCCAATCGCAACCGTCTTTTTCAAGCACGCTCGTCCCCTCCGTCTAATTTTCTTCTAATCCCCCTCAGAAAGCGAATCGGCCTACGCAGGACAAACACAAGCTCCCCAAAAAAACCAAACGTATCCTCCGTCTTCCATGTCAACATCCTGCCAAATAAAAAAATGAATATCCACCTTTCAAACAAAGGTATGCCTGGGAGTGTGGACCTCATTTCAAGCACAATTAACTTGAAATGGAGTGCTGCAAGATCAATAGTCCCCAGTTGATCCAGAGGGAGCTGTCAGTCTATGGAAATGGCACACATATGGTAATATCCCCAGCTTAACAACAATTTAGAGGATTTACTGTTGCTGTTTTCAGACCCACATGAATAACAAACAGTGGGCCACCCCCTGGGAACCATTTTGTTTTATCCCGGCTTCAATTAATCTTTAAGGGGGAGGATACCATTCGGGGGAAATGGCAGGGGGGGGGAGGGGGGGGGGGTAGAAAGAGGGTGTTTTTAAAGCTCAAAAGCTATATTGCTAATTATGTATATCACAAATAAACGATCAGCTAATGCAAATGTGTGTTCCGGTATCGCAAGGGTTTATTTTCTAATTGGGTCACGTTGGAACAAACGCGTTTGGAGTTCGCCTCCTGGACATTTTAGTTTGCTGTAAACTAGAAACCTGTGGCAGAAAGACAAGTGGCGTTATTCCATGATGCCAAATGGGTCCGGCGCAGGTAGCCGGCCGCGGATGGTCAGGCTACGCGGAGGGCAGACGGCGCCGCCGCTGTCACCCGTCTGATTGAAGCCAATTCACAATTGATTTACCCCGACCGGGCGATTGATGAAGTCCGTTCGCATTAAACCGCGGCGGACATGCACTTTGCAGAGTTGCTATTGGAATTGACTTTTGTGTGTAGCCGTCAGATCAAGCCAGGTGGGAAATTGAGTTACAAAGCGCACGTATGAGATGGATTGATGGACTCTACGACGGCCTTACCATTTGTATCTGCCTTTTATCACTGAAGAACTGGGCTACTTTGGGAAATATCGACAACCAGAGTCCTATTGAACTCTTTTGGAAATTCTTCCTTTTGCTCCTCAGCCAGGAGCAAAAGCTCAGGGGATTCTCCGTGCTGGATCTCAGGGAGTGCGGTAAACCAAATCTAAATTGCCCACAATCATTTCAACCCGTGTACTTGATGAACAAGAGGTGATGTTGATAAAGAAATGAATAGATGGGGGGGGGGGGGGGGGGGTGCAGCGCTCGGGCCTGCCTTTATCATGTAAATAAGGCGACTTGGGACTGCAATTCCCCAGCCGCCGTTTGGGCCAAATACAACTTTCCTGTGCTTTAGGGCCACAATGAGAAATGTATTTGGAGCCTTCAGTTTTAATTTTGTCCGAATAGCAGCAAAGCGGCACTGGGGACCTCATCTCCTCACTGCTACTGGCGGCAGAGAAGGGGAGGGGGGGGGGGCCCTCGCTCTGCTATACATCTAAACGCTTCCACAAGCCCCATCACGGCGTCTTTGCTTTCCCAGTGAGAAAAAAAAGCCTCTCGCACAGCTGTAGCATGTGATTCATGACAATCACCACCAGTGCATCAGTTTGCTTATTATGTCTTTAAAAAAAAAAACAAAAAAAAAAGAACTCTGTCCCAAAGTGCAAAAGGGGGGAAAAGAATCCACGGAAGAGGCGCTGGCTTGAAATTGACAGCTGTTATTGCGCGGTGCCATCTGGTACATTTGTCAGGGAACAGAAAAGGGTTAATATTCTATGATGTGTGGAAGCAGTGGCACAGCCAGAACGAGAGACGGCGTGCCAGAAACCGATTGAGAGACGCCCACAGCATTAGCATGGCACCATAGCGGCCAATCGGGCTCATTTAACGGGTCAAAACAGTTGGGTGGCTGCCAGAACCCGCAGCAGCAGAATTCTGGAAAGTGCAGAGAAAAGGAACAATTCTAGCGGTGCAGTTTTGAATCATCGCAATTCTGCAGTGTTACATTCCGCTTTGAAAAAAATCCTCCACTTGGGATTTTCGCGTTTGCCTGTGTCCGAGTCTCCCCCTGCAAAAGTGCCATTATTCATTGAGCGCGGATGTAAATGGGTCCAAACAATGGGACCGCACGTGCTGTGGGCATAGCCATCGCCCCTGAAGAGCACAAGGGCTGCTGAAATTAATAGGCCTCCTGTGGCTTAAATAAGCAGTGGCAAAATAAGCCTAAATGTCCCCCAATTGCATCAGACACAAGCGAGGACTGAGAATCGAAACAGTGGGGACTTTTAGTTACCGTAATTTCCGGACTATAAGTCGCGTTTTTTTTCATAGTTTGGGTGGGGGGGCGACTTATACTCAGGAGCGACTTATATACATATATATGTTTTTTTCACTTTTTTGGGCCTTTTACGGCTGGTGCGACTTATACTCCGGTGCGACTTATAGTCCGAAAATTACGGTATTTCTAATTTTGTTGGTGTTTTTGGAGAAAGCACAGTTTTGACTTCTAAAGATGGCGGAAGTTTTTTGAAGGACGTGGAAAGAATGCGTAGAAGTCGAAAACAATGCCCATTTGAGTTAAGACCCCCCATATGGGCTCATATGCCCCAAACCGTCGCAATTGGGAGGGGGGGGGGACAAAAATATGGCTGTAAATATGCTCCTTGGCTTGAGGACACACGCTTTTGTCATTCTGGAAGCTGGTAAACAGAATGGCCCAGCATTTAAAGAGAGCGGCAGGGGGTAAATGAGTGCTCCGAGATGAATTATCATACAATTAAGGATGCTAGGAAATGCCCCAAACAAAATTTGGAAGCAAAGACCGGCTTGACTTTGAGCAGAATTTCTCTGGGACTGCGGCGTGGCATTTGCGCTGGCTGTTACTCCATCTTGGTTCCTTGCGTTGCGAGTTGTGTGGCGTGATGAGCCCGCTGAGGTGGTCAATAATCTATTACAGCGCACGCTCCCTCAGCAGAGTGACAAATGTCTGTCAGGAGAAAAGACCCTCGGAGGTCACAACTGCGCTCCTGACCTCCCATTGGCTGCTGCATGCCAAACATGGCGGCTATTTTTATTTTTTTGTCTTCCAGGCCGCCCTACTGTTTATCGAAACATGCAGATTTCCAAAAGTTAAATGACCTTTCCAAGTGCTCGCACTTCTGTATTGGCTGCGCCGCATCCATGTTATGGTAATCAGAGTGGACATTTACCATTTAAAAGTCAAATCAATAGCGAATTAAATTTTTTAGCAATGCAAGCTACACTTGGAATCACCGGTAATGAATCTTGACAGAGTCTGGTTACATTGTTCTCGCGTCACTTTGCCCCGGGACACAAAAACTGCTTGGACCTACTGACTGCCTATAATTGTAATGATTCAAATGAGGTTTTTTTTATTAGCATTGGATTTAATGTGCATCTATGCTTGCTAGGCAGGATCCTCATCTCTCCAAAACTATGACTTCTCATGAAAAAAATTTGAAAGTATATTTGAACAATTATAGGTTTTAAGAAAGTTGATTTATTTGGTCATAGAATTTCACCTACTACGTGTGCCCCCCCCACACAAGGTCCACTTCTTGGGGGACCACGGTTGAGGAAAAACTGCCTGAGCACAAAGACGGGCTACTGCTCGCCTCTCCGACGTAACTGTTGATCAAGTGGAAATTAAGTGCGCCTGAATGACATGCCACGGGAAGAATGTGTACGCTTGCCTTTTAATAGACTTACAACTGATTTGACCTCTAAAGCCGGTGAAGCCTCCCCTGGGATGGCCTCAGGCAAAGACACACACATGCACACACACGAGTGCGCGCTCACAAATGCATGCAAAGCTACGGGGGGGGGCTCTTAAGTTGAACGCCCCTGAAGTCATGCAATTTAGGTGTAACATGCGTTTTGCTTTTTCTTATAGGTGATTATTTTCTATCCATCCATCCTTCCGACCAGAAATTGTGAAAATTTAATTTCCCCCCATCTTTGATCCCACGGCTTCCTATAATACGTAAAAAAAAAAAAAAAGAGCAGTTCTCTGCGTGGATGTTTTGCCCAAAAAAAATGCAAATTGCCGAGACAGAATAAGACAGACAAAAGGCCCCGCAGATTAAGGAAGCAGCGACTGTTGAATGAGCTCGCTCTGCCCATGCATGGGCCGCGGCGACAAAGCCCGATTAGGCCCGTCTCTGTGCAGTCAGGGAGGCAGCGGCAACAATGCGGGCCGCTTCCTCTTCATAACAACGGGCCTTCCTGTCTGACCCGCTAACCTCTTGTCAGCAACAATATGCGTCGCACGGCACGCCGACAGGCGCCCTGCCCTGACAGGCGCTTCCCTACCTTGCTTCGTTTGCCTCCCTCCTCCCTTCCCTTCAAGTCCCTAGTTTACACTTTTTTGCTTTAAATTGATTTACAGTATATGTAAACAGTTGTCATTACCTCAAATCAATAAGTTCAATTAATATTTTTTAAGTTGCTGTTTTGAATGATACCGTTGTTTAAAAAAAAAAAAAAAACTTGTTTTCACGCTATCGATTGGAGAAACAAAGAAAAGATGGACATTTCAGCGCAAAGCGTTGAACTAATTGAGCTGTTAATTAAGCTAGTGCATCAGGGACTTTAATTAATTGCATTAGGATGGGCTGTGAAAAAATCACGTGTAAACACCCCGGCAATTTTGACGAGTCCTGTTCTGTAAATTGCCATTTAGAAGAATTCATTTCTTTCGGATTTTAGCTAATGATCTACCTGAGAAATTAGTTCTAGCTGTACATGCTAACGCGCTTAGCTTCAATTTGTCAGCTTTTCCTGTCGGAATTTTTACAATGTAGTAGTTAGCCTTTTTTATTTTTTTTATTTTACTCTGCTGTTTAAAAATGTTACAATTTTACATAACGTTTAACATACACAGACAAAACAGTGTTGGCGCTAGCCACTAGCTAGCTTGTAAGCTAAGCGATGTAGGCCTTCAGATAATCATGAACTGCTCAATATTGCTGTGCAAATACATTTTTAGGCAGCTCAGTATACAGTTACCCAACATTATTCATCAAAATCCACTTTATGACAGTCACCTGCTGCACAATAAAGACAACAGAACCGAGATAAACACTGCTGAGAAATCGGCCTTTTTTCTTTTTTCTTTCTTCTCGTGCAGTTTGATGTGACTTTGGCAGATGGTTCCTGCTGCGATCAAATCCTGCCAGGAAACAGCAACGCCGTATCCGAAGTAAACAATTAAACTGCTTTTCCAGTTAAACCAGATTTAATTAGCTTTTCTTACTCGCGTCCCACATTCCATCTGGTGTAGCCGAGCTTCTCGTAGTGAGACTTGCAACGCTGTTCTTCCCCCCCATCCTCTGTGCTGTCTTTTATTTTTACTGGTTCGAAGTCAGCCTTTGTCTGATGTTGTTGGGGGGGGGGGGCAGCGGGGGGTATTGTCTACATATTAAGTGAGGTTCCGTCCGGGCTTCGGCAGCATCTTGACTCCCCTAAGCTGTGGAGCAGCTGAGGTTAAGTGGTCTCCTCGCTCATGGCACCCATCTTCTTCTTGTCCGTGACAGCTGGGGACCAGACTGTTGCCATAGATACGCTCTCCACCCACCGGTCAACTGCTCATTTATTTGAAATCAACACTCAAGCGCTGTATGTTCGCTAATAGCGCCCCGTTTACAAAAGTCTACCAAAGTGTGGGGGATAATCATTGAAATTCACTTCTTGATGCACCCTCTGAGGTTTAATTGGTATTTATGAGAAGCAATCATGAAAAATACAAAGTCAGTTTTTGGATCAGTAAAACTAAATTTGAGTGAGTGTAGTTGACTGCGTTTTTCTTTTTTTCTTTTTTTTTTTCCCCCCCCCTCGCACAAATTGCTAAACTCCTCACTGGCGGCAGAAGGAATCCAAGAGATAAGTCAGTGATCAGGAAAATCATTTCAAATGAAATTTTCCAATAACACACCCCACGGGGCAATGTTTTGTGTGCTAGCTTATGAAATGACACTAAACGTCTATTGCGGCTTGCAGAAAATGTTACACGTTAACAATTGAGCACCTTTTTTTTGGCTTATTTTTTTCAAGACAATTTAAAAGTGATCACATGAGTGAAAGAAAAAAAAAACATTTCATATCAAATGGTTGAAATCTATTTTGGCTCCTAACTTTCATGCAGCTATTCTACCATACAATATATTATTTGTGTACTACGCCAGATTTGGCAGTATAGTCCAAAATTTAAAGATGTAAATCCTTACATCAAGGTCAAATAAATGCCTTTCAAAATCTGAAACAAAAGTTAAGCAAAAAAAAAAATCAGAAAAACTAAAATAACACAAAACAATTTTTTGCCACCATCAAGTACTCCACTCTCCTCTGTTTTTCCAGCAGTTATCTTCAAACCCATATTTAGAAAGAAATGATTGAATTTACTTTACAAGGGTGCTAACTGACCCATAAGACTACCTGGGAGCAGTGAAAATCTGCCTGGGACAATGAGGAGGAAACCATCCAGGACCCCTGACCGGCAGGCTGAGATTAGAGGACATTTGTTCGACAATATTGTCGCCTCCTGGTTTCTCCAAGGCTTGTGCCTCAGCACAGAAGGTGCAGGCAGATATTTGGGCAGCAGCCAAAGCTTTTTCCTCTGCTAGCGGGGCCACCCCGCTAGAGCTGCAGGTGCCGGGATGGACTCCCCACCGGTTCCTAGCGCAGCTCGGGACCTCACGGGCTGATGGAACAAATGCCGGTCGAGGGAAAATAAACTTATCTCATTTGGATGACAACACACCGCCTCGGGCGATGTCATTGCGCCACTCTTCAGTCTCTCAGAGATGGCGTCGGATCCAATTTTAGCATACTCGCTATTATATCTCCATACATCAACGCATTCCGATAAATCTACACGCTTGCCCATTAAGAGTTCGAGCTAAATTGAGAAATGGGTAAAAAATGACCGTGCACTTGAAGCCGTTGGGAGACTGAGCTATTTTCCATGGAGGGGAGCTCCTCTCGCTGACCTGGCCCTGACCCCCTCGGGGTGAACCCCATCACGGAGAGGTGTTAGCCTGCCGCCCGGCGTGATGGATCACCCCTCGGATCCTTGTAATCTAGCAATCACAGCCAATCACCGCTACGCTCTCTGTTACTATAATGATCTGCAATGATTCAGGCCCGCAGTATTCAGATGATGGATGAGGGGCTCACGCGGGGTCCTGAGAGAGACGGTGAGTCAGACCGGATAGAGCTGCGACTCCAAGCCTATCGACAGCGTCGGCGCTTTCAATAGTTGTTCACATCTTTATCCTAATGAATTGGAGATATTTAACCCTGGTGGTCTTAAAAATTATGTTTAAGGTGACCCCCCCCCCTCCCCCACCCACCCATTGTCTCAGCGTTTTTTTGCCAGATGATATGGTAATTTCGATGACCTTATATTGAGCTGGGATACTCCCACGTATAGCAGGGTGATGAACTCGGCAAGAAAGAGAAGGCAGAGATTTCATTTGCATGTCTTTTCGTTGAATTGCACTCATTTGCATGGAACGATGTTTCGTAACAATGGAAGTGGATTTAAGATAAGTGAAA
Source organism: Syngnathus typhle (assembly GCF_033458585.1). NCBI lineage: Eukaryota > Metazoa > Chordata > Actinopteri > Syngnathiformes > Syngnathidae > Syngnathus > Syngnathus typhle. Next base: position 3,194,327 of record NC_083745.1, read on the forward strand.
GTTTAGCGTCACCCAGAGTCTCACTTGTTTTCCTGACTTGGGTCACATTTTTATTGGCTAATTGAAATAAAGTCAATTATCGTTTAACTATTTGTTTTGCGGTGTACAGATTTGGTAAGAATTTCATCAGCCTTGTATCATGGGAAGCCAGCTGCGCATTGTATCTCTGTAATACATGCGGCGTGTGCGTCATGCCTCGGATTTGGGTGAGGCCGTCACGAGCTCGCGAGTGCATGCATCACGGAGCAGGGCTACTCATCCAAACCCCACCCCAAAAACCCGGTGCCCCCTCCCTCCCCGGTGCGAGGGAATTACTGGGTCTCTCCCAGCTCCTGGTAACCCCTTCATTATCCACACACCAATGAGTCCAGATCCGATTCAGGCTTTCTCAAAGGTGGGAGGGGAGGAATGGAAATTGGGAGTCAGCGGCTTGTAGTCCATGGCGTGTTAACAATGATAAAAAAAAGAAATAAAAAATGCCCTTAATGGTTGAATGTTTGGTCTGGAGGAAAAAGTCCTTATTTTTATTTATCTTCTCTGATCTGGATGTCTGTTTAGCACATGGGTGTCAAACTCTGGCCCGTGGGCCAACTTTGGCCCGGAGTGTAATCATATTTGGCCCGCGAAGTCAAATTGTGCATCGACTTTGTGCCAATGCAAAAATTGTAAATTGTCTTCACTTTTATAGAGATGTTGCTAGCAATTTTTTTTATCATTCATCTTTTAAACTAACAATTTTTACCAGTCTCTAATTTCAAAACAATTGATCGATTTATGTAACCTATACTGTAAATAATTTGGGTTGACAGTCATAATGGCGATTTTGACAGCAGACTTAGCTTGCCGATTTGAATCTATATTTGATTCTCTCCTTGAACGGTGCGATCTAGCGCAATTGTGCTCTTCCGCCGTCACCTTTCCCTCAATGTCCTCCGTTCACTTTTTAAATTAACCTCCTAATAGACCTCATCTGTCCAGAGAGAGCCCATTAACCAAAGCCCTGCCTGCGTTCAAAGGGCCACAGACCCCACCCACCGCGAACCTGTCCCCCTCACTGGCCGTCAAACAGAACCACTGTGAAACCAAAAAAAAAAAAAAAAAAAGTGCAGCAATGCGGTGGGACCGCAATGATTTCATTATGTATCGTAATTACCAACTGGCCTTCTCTGATTTGCGGAATTAGCGGCCTTTAATCGCTTTATCACCTGGGCTTTCTGAGTACCGCAATGATTTGTTTTAAATGAGCTGCCACGAGATCGGGTCGGATTCTCTTCACCTGCAGCACCTTTTGCCGAGGCGTTGGATTAAACCGTCTGCAAATGAAATCAACAGTGTCAGCCCCGGAAACTCTGAAGATTTTTATTTTTTTTTGTCGGCCACCAACAGGAAGCAGCTGTTAAAGAGGGTTTTTTTAAGTCCCGTAGGAGGTGGCGGCAGCTTTGGGACCGGAGACCCTCAGTGTTACTGAAGCAATCAGCATATTCCCGTATTAGAGGAGGAAAGGCGTGACAGTGTTTTCCAGGACGTCAGGGCGTATCATCAAAAGACATATTTTAATTAGACACATGCTAGTTCGTTACACCAAATGGATTAACATTGCTTGTCATGAGGGGGAGATATGTTTAACATTTCTGTCCGTTGGGGATCACGGTCTCGGTGTAACGAGACATCTTAAGTTGGAATTTTTAGATCTTGTTAGGAAGATTTGGTTGGTACGAAGTTATATATTTGAAAAAAAAATGCTTTAAAACTTTACGAATTGGAAGCGTAACAATAAGCTATTAACGAGAGAAACTTTCAGTGCCATTTAAATTGAACGTAAAGAATTCAAAGTTGTTTATTTAAATATGTGAATGCTTTGTTCGAAGTTGTTGAGGTTAATGCTAACGAAAAATACAGAACACCACAGACAGGCTAACGAATAGCATCATGTGTCGATAGCGTCCTTTTTTCCTTATTAAAATAAAAACAGTACAAGAAATTATGTTCTTTGGATGGAACGAATTAATGTCATTACCATTCATTTCAATGGGAAGAGATGATTTGAACTCTGTCAAGATACCGCTGCATTCTTTCACGAAAGCGTACATTTTCCCCCTCCATTAAAAGTTTCTTTGGGAAGGTTTCAACGCATTTTCTGACGATGCGGCGAGTCGAGGTTCTGCATGACTGTTTGGATCAAAGAGTAGTTATCTCGCCTATTGAGTTGTTCTCACCTCTTGTCTTCTCTCATTATGGGGCGGACAACAGAAATTTCCCTCCATTATTCAGAACCCGATCCTCCGGTCAACCGATAATCAGGCGAAAAGCAAAAAAAAAAAGACACATGCGCAAAAAAAAACCCAAACAAATGGGCGGCTAAAATAGATAAATAAACGAAGGCAATAAAAACATGCATCTCCCGACTGTCATGGATACCCTGAAATTGATTTTCACCCTATTATAGTGAGAGAAGAGCTGAGGAACTGCTGCTTAGCCAGAGGTTCTACTAAATTACATTCACTTGGTGTGTGTGTGTGTGTGTTGGTGCAGTCAGCAATCAGTCAGCAATTTAAACTGGTGGCCATGTAAGCACATATTCATATGAATTGACTTTCTTTTCCTCCAGTGAATAAAATAATCCCCAATCTAGCGGATAGCGCTACGTACATTTTGTACAACTTGTTTCCATCCGTACATGAATAACGGCTCCTGTTCGAGAAGGTGTTTCCATAGTCGAGGCGAGGAATCGCCAGAGTATAACGGGATGGTTATTGACACGTAACCCCCCCCCCCCTGCGGTGATGTTGTTACTGTTGATACGTACCAGGCGGGTAAACAACACCCTTGCAACGATAAGAGGATTTGCAGTTCGATGAGAGTTGGACGCTAGTGGTGAGTTCTGATTATCAAAACAAAGGTTCCCATAAGAAATGATAGAAAATGAATCAATCGGTTCCAGGTCCACAATTGACATTGCTAGATCTCGAAGCCGCCCAACTGATGCTTGCTGAATTGAACCTGAGTAGGGTCTGCTTGTACGTTTTTCCCATTTTGGATACAAAACTTCGAGGTCCGATTCTATTTCTGCCCTTTTCCCCTCCAATTCAATTTAATAACAACACGGAACCTTTCCCACAATCCCTTTTTCAGTCGGAGCCATACTTTGAAGAACGTCGTGGCTCGACCACGTCCGCACGTGCACGCGGCGCCCTACTTTGCCAGTTCTTGATTAAAACGTTGACTTTTTGCAAGGTAATAACCTGATTAATGTAATTGAATGTAAAAGGGCGTAGCTCAGCAGCGCCGCTGATCACCGGAGATGGATTAGGAGAGAAGGCTTTCAAATTGAATACAGTTCTCCCTCCTCAGCCTGTTAATTGTGCCGTTTACCACTACCTGAGTCAGTGACCACTGCTATTTAGTCTCTCTAATGATGATGCACAGTCCGACCCAACCGCAGATAATTAAAAAAGCCTTTCCCCGCATCCACCTCCCATCTCTCTTCCCGTCTTGCCTTTGGTGCTTCATTGACAAGGCGCACGAAGACGAGATATTGAGCTGTCCGTTTTGCAGAATGCCGGACAGCACGACTTTACCGTCCCTCTGATTACGATGCACATTTTTGGGGCGATTTGCTCGATCAATTCAGGAATAGCGAAAAGACGGCAGTGCCCGTTGACCAGACTTTTTAGTTCCCGGTTGTCATTGAGACGATTTTTGAACTTTGATTTGTTAGCGTTGTATGGTGGCCGTCAACACGTCCCAACTTTCCTTCCCCATTCAGTCATTTATAGACTAGTAGCAGAATTTCCAAACCTATTCTCCAGCTTGTATGGGTGCCTGTGAAATAGATATTTTAAATTTTTTTCAATATTTCAAACTATACTATTTTTAGTTTGTAGGTTGTAAATAATAACTACAAACGTGGAATATTGTTTTTTTTTTAAACCCAACACGTGCGGCATTTAAAAAAATGAAATATTACTTTTGCTAATTAATAACCAGATTGCATTTCTTTTTGCACAGTGTCCATGCCATCAAATTAAAAATGTTCTCTTTAAACGCACCCCGCCTGGCATCTCTATATGAGGCGCACTTTAAACGCTCTAGTTGGTGAAGAGTTTTTGTGAATTTCCACCGCCTGCAGTTTCGAGCAAGCGCTGAAATAATTAGGGGGAGAAGGGAAAAAAAAAAAATCGGTGAACTTCCTTAAACCACAGCAGAGCAAAAAATAATAAAGGGAACGTGCGAGACAAAGGAAAGAGACCCCCACGGTGCCTGGGTCTCTGCTTCCTGTCATGAGTATTCCTTTGGGCTTTCATATGACAAAACGCAGAAAGTTCTTTAGTCCCTGTGCCTGTCACGATACACCCTCATAACCGCAGCTGTGTGTTTGTGTGCATGCCTCAGTGTGTGCGTGTGTTTTTTTGCACCGGCATGTTGTCTTGCTGTCGTCTCTGTCAGCTCGTAGCATGGCACCTGCTCTCGTGTTTCTAATTAGTCTCATTTAATTAATTATATTCTACAGCACATCTCCTCGCCTCTTCAGCGGGATTCCTGGCGATCATGCTTAATTTTGAATTTTATATGTAGGACGTAAGCGAGTCGCTATTTTAGCTGTTAATCTACAGCCTAGCGTGAAACACGATGCTGGCCAATCGGTGATTAGTTTCTTCTTGAAATCAGCGGCAGTTTGGCTCCTGTTAGTAAAAAAATCAGACCGAAAGCAAACACCAAAGCAATATTCCCCATAGGGGATAATGGGAATCCAATGAATCCGTTCCAGACACCCCAAAATATTAACAAAAAAAGATATTATACACATTAAAAATGGTTTCACATACATGAAGCATAAATACGATTAAATAAAAAAAACGTATTTGACGAGCTCGTAGGCGTTCGACCTTTGAGGTCCAGATTGCGTACGGCTAAGCGGCGAGCAGCTGATTTGCAGACAGCCTCACTTCAGTAAACCGCAGGAAAGACAAGTGGAGTTTGGAGCGTGGTGAGTAAACAGAAATCAGGAGAGCACTTTACCTGTGACAGGCGGCCTAAGCACCTCTTTCTTCTCTGTTAGCTTTTGTATTCCATTTGTCAAGTTCACTTGGCTTGTGTGCCACCGTTGTCTATTTGCTCTGTTGGTGCCTGCGCTCGGTTCTTCGGTAAACGGAGAGAAACGAGGGGAAAAGAATTGGCTTCATTGCGTCCGTGTAATTACTCGCAATTTCGCCTCGGCAAAATGTACGGCTAAAAAAAAATAAAACCAACCTTGATCAGATTGACTTTAAGTACAGGCTGATGAGTTCCAATACATTAGCCAATACCTTTATCGCTCGTTGGGATTCGGGATTTAGATTAAGTCGAAGGCACGTATGCTTGGCCTGGATGTGTTTTCACACAAATTAATGTTTGTTATTCGTGACTTTACTCCTGCGTTGACGAGCAGGTGACATTAAGACGAGGGCATCCGAGGTACACAGACGTCAGTGGAAACGGCGTTGAATTTCACATCCTGATGTCAGAGGCGAGGTACGGCCAGTCCCGGGCAGCCTCCCAGCTGCTCCTCATCCCGCGTTTTCCACCAGAGGATCCCGGCCTTAAAGAAAAGACGGCGTAAATAATTCACAGCGCCACAAAAGACGAGCTCGAAACTTTTGGCAAAGGCGACGGCGTGGAGGGCTGATAATGTTTCCCAGCGTTGACCATATGGACTTCATAATCACCCGCGGGATGATTCAGCAGATTCTTGATCCGGAGCCCAAAATCACACGACACCTTAATTAGCCGGTGTCGATATCGCTCTTCACGTCGCCAATTTGTTGCCAGCGGGAAGACAGCCCAGCGGTTTAACTGTTACATTTGAGCTACGACATCAAGTAATTTCACTCGAGATCCCGAGGAGGAAAGCAAATGAGCTTTTGGCTAGTTGCTCAATTTCTACGGCCATCGTGATTTTAGCTTGCTTCGTGTGTCGGGCGGGTGGAATGCCATCCAAATTTGGAACTGTCTTTATTCCCGTTGTTTCCGGCAAGGTGTAAATAATTGCCGCCCTCCTCCGTCAAGCGGCGAGTTGAAGAGGTCAGACGTGTTCAGCGTGCCGCCTCTAAAGCGCTTTATTAGCATCCCGACGACATATTCAGGAAATAATTACCTGGCTAAGGCGCACATGAATAGTGTATTTGCGAGGAGAGGCAAGGTTGGCTGGATATGGGCTTTGTCTCCATTAACCTGGAGCACGGTGTTAAAGGATCTGTTTGCGGAGAGAAAATGACAGCGAGGCGGCCTGACGGCGGCCGACTGAGACAGTTAAAGGCCCCCTCGCTGCATAAGATAATTAATAAATAAAATACCAGGGGAGGCCCTGCCATGCCTTCGTCTATGACAGGGGCTGTCTCCAGTGCGCTAAAGCATTAAATGACCAATTTCTGTCAGACTAACTTCCAGCACGCTCTCGCTCTCTCTCTCCTGCTTCGCCCTCTCGTTCTCCACGGCGCTCTCCAGCCTCTCACCCCGTTACTGCTTCACCCCCCCCCCCCTTTCCCCCCACCCCCTTCTTCCTTTTCCCTTGCTTCCTCGTTTTGTGAAGTGGGGCTACTTTGCTCTCTTTGCAGCGAGTTTTTCAGCGACTGATGGCTCTAGTTCATTTCTGCTGAATTAATTGGTCCCTGAATGAATTCTGTTGACAGGGCAATTCATCATGTGTTTGGCCTGACAGTGACTGGGTGTTGGGTAGGAGAGGAGAGGGGAGGGGGCGGGGTAGCGGTGTTGGATAAAGTGTGTGCGAGTGCGGCAAGGGTAAGGCGGGGGTGGTTGTGGCCTCTGGGTCGTCCCTTCTTCAGCCTGTGCAGGCCTAGATGTTTTTGTTTCAGTTTGAAGCAAAACAGTAAAAAACACTCCTCCCCGCTTGTTGCATATGTAAAGTGATAGGTACGAACCATTGTTAAAGCGTGAGTGTGAGCTGTGACTTACAGCAGTTCCTGTGTCAGTGTTTAAATGCATTTGTCCTTTTCTACCTACAAGGGTGTGACATTAAGTATATATACTGCCCAAAAATGTTCCAAAAGTGTGGACAAAAAAAAAAAAAAACCTCAGCACAGCATAAAAATATAAATACCATTCCCATCTGATCAATTTTTACCTTTGGTTATTAATTCCCTTCCACATTTAACTCTCCAATTTCCAATCCTGAAGCAGCCCTTTTGTAGGCTGACATAATCAGGTAGCGTGGCATATTTAGTTCTTAATTACACAACGTGTTGCACAATGGCCAATCGAAACGATAATTTAGCTCCTAAAGGGAAATTGCACTGTGCCGCTGACTGATCCAACAGGGATGGTAGCCGTTATAATAGCACATAGTTGGCAGATGAGGGGCCGGTGGAGAAACACACCAACTGCACGTCTGCGCACTGACTGCTCATTATTCTAATTGCGATATGTGCTGCAGTACGCACATGGAGCGCCCAACGTCCTCCGAGCTTCAACATGGTGGGGAAAAAAAATAAAAAATCTCTTCAGGCTGTGTTGAATCAATCAATGCTCACTCATTACAAACATCACAAAGTCATGTTCTTGTCGCCTGGATGGTCTCGCCCGCCGACAGTGAAAATAACCCTATAATCATCAGCCTGTCAGGATCGGCATCATCAGCCTGGACTGGAGCTCCGGAACTGTACCGCGTGGAAATAATCTTATTTTGGGATGGTGATTTCTATAATTGTCAAGTTTATTTTATCGTGGTAGCATAATACGCATTTGTTATGTTGCCGATCGTTTTGAATACTGGACTGTAAACACGACATGGGATTGCGCAATGTCTAATATTTAAAACCTAGTTAATTTATTTCGTAGTTTGACACTTTGCAATCAAAAAATCCTATTTATGAGGTAAAAAAAATGCAAGTTAAAAAAATAGTACGTACACAAAACGGCTAATTCTTAGAGTCACTTAGTTGTGAAACTCTTCTTTATTTTTTACTAAATCTGTATCATCCTGTCCCCTGGTGACGGAAAGAGCTGCACAATGTCAATTTGCGTTTAAATGTGGATGCGCAGACTATTTAATTATTTTATAATTTTTTGGGCCATTTTTCCGATCGAATATTATTTAGAACCATTTAATAGCGATTCCATTCATTTCAAGACGTCAGCACTAAAGTGCTAATTAATAAACCAAACTATTTATAGTACCGTGTAAGAATTCTATGCATTCCGCGTTGTGTATGTAAACATCCAAGAACTGGGGCTGTCACATTGTTTAGATTAAAGTTGAGTTAAGGGGCTCCGACGGCGGCGGCGCGGGGGTGACATCCCGTCACCCCTCTGCTCGGGAGGAGCCTGTCGTCGGCCTCATCATGTGGCTGTCGTAGTTGACGCCGGCGAGGGGAGAGGCTAACTCCGCTGTGTCAATCAATGAGCCCTCATTAGAAGCGGCTTTAATTAGTGGCGGCGGTATTGTTGCAAAAGATGCCTTCGTTAGCTCTGTTAATCCCCCAATGGATTGGTCGGGGAAGAGGCGACAGAGGAGTGTTGCAGTACAATGAAGTGACTCAGTGTTGAAATGAAAGCACATTTGCTTGTTTCTCTCAAATAAATGCGTCTAATGAGAAGCCCGTCCAAGAGCTGAAAAAGATTTTACAGTATTCTAAGCATATTTGTTTTTATTTGAGTGGGATAAGATCAAATGGAATTTTTTTCCCGAATGATTCATCTGCATTCATGTCCGTCCAACGGATTTTACAGTACAAAGAGATTTCCATAATGTACATCTAACGTCCCTTGTCGTTTCGGCGTGTATATATTACCCGTGACAGACACGAATCCCGGCAAAGAGGCCTCCTCGCTAGAGCCAAGTTGACAATGAGGGTGAAGCGTTTGAGTAAATCTTATGCGGCCCCTCCGGCAAGGCCTCCGCCATCGGGTTTGAGAAGCCCCGAGGATGACAGGTGATTTTGGTAATGCCGAGCTGATGAGAGCCAATCAGCGCCCTCCATTCTGCCGGCTGTGCGCCGTTGTTGTCATCTGAAGATGAGCTTGATTGACAGATGCATCCGGGGTTCACACTTTATTGGTTTCTACCAGAGATGCCAATTTAGACAGGGTAGTGACAAAAAGTTGCCATCTAAATGGAATAATTTTACCACTGGGAATTCTCAGCTGGGAGAAGAGTGCATTTGTGTGTTTCTCTTTGCCATCTTTAACAAGGCCCGCATGACAAACGCAATGGACGGTAAGGGGCTGCGGCTTTTGATGCTTCACGGGGGATCCATGAAATAAACAATAGGCAGAGGAAGTGGACAAATTGAAATGAAGACAGAAGTGGGGCTTTAGCCTTTCAACACAATGAAAGTGATACACGACTGTGTGGCTGCAGAACAAAACAAAAAAAAATGGTGTTAGGTTTTACTCCATTTTATTTTGTCTAGTGGATTCACAAAATAAAATCAGCTAGATTTGAAGCCGAATCCAGATCATTTTATTTTGTGCAAACCTTGACGATTAAGTCCATTCTCACAAATTAATTTATTCATTTTTATTTATTTTATTGTCAGTCAAACACACAAACTACCTCATACAGAATCCCTGAAAGTCTTATAAATTATGAGGTGAAGGAGGCGCCGGAGTCAGCGAGTGACTTATAAAAGAATTTATTTCTCATGTGCACAAAAGGAATTGGAACAGAAGTGAAACAGAGCAATGATTGAGGCCACAGGGCTTCCCATATAGATTTTCTCCTCAGAAATCTTTTTTTTTTTTAACGTCCATGACACATCTCCCGTATCATCTTTACAACAGAGCTGCTCGCTCAGAGGTGCTCCACTTAGCACAGCTAAGATTCCCGTCCAAATGATGGTGGCGTGCACTCTGCCCTCAGACATGTCCAGCTGCATGTAGACAGAAATAAGCCAGTGTGGCAGTCTGTTTCTCTGACATCATCATGGTACCAGAGGATGTACAGTAGACGGGTTCACTAGGAGGCGGGAATGAGATGAATGTGTCTATACATTGAGAGCTGACCGTAAATTGGGTAAACCCAATGATCACAACATCTATAAATGGCTGGGACAGCAGTTAATGCCGTATATATCTTTTTTTTTTTTTTTTTGCCACAGATTCGTTGAATTGAAGAGACCATTTTTCTCCGTTAGTCCGAAGCCCAAGAACAAAAGATGATACAGAAAGCCATTTAACTTGTTGCATAGTGACCTAAAAACATCATCATGGCGTTATCATGGACAGGAAATGGACAAGGACGGCCTACCATTTTTGTGACGTTAGCCTGCTACTGTTAGCATGTAGCCCGGGGTTTTTACACAGCAGTTGCGCCTTCCTCTACAGCACAACGTAACAATTAAGACACACATGTAAATGCATCGGTCTGTTTATCTACAAAGGGAGCCGCTTCAGTCGTGTGACAATATTTACAAAGGAAGGAATTGTCTTCACAATATTCACAAATCATTCTACAAAGCAGCGGGAACACAAGAGTCGCCGGATTCGACCTCGCTCGTCGTGTTGTTAGCGACGTGACGTTTATCGGAGATAATACTGCTTCGTTTATGCACACTGTAAATAAAATATTAAATATCAAACTAAGTCTTTGGCAAATGTAGTTAAAGTACATTCACAAAACAGTAAAAAAAAAAAACAGTATTTTCTTTCAGTCCACGAGAGTTAAACGTGAGGCAAAGGACAGTTGTAAATGTTGTGAACGTTACTGAAGTGGCATGGCGTGGAACAAATAGTTTTATAAGGCGTACGTAGCTAATTTACAGTTGGTATGCTCAACTGGAGGCATCTAGTGGTATGACAAAGTAGCTGAATAGGATTTTTTAGTATAGCCAAGAAGCTATGGCTTACAAAGTCCACTAACTTCTACTATGCACACCTCATTGCTCTTGTTAAAAAAAAAATTCTGAATCAGAGAATTTGGAAAAAACTAGGTTACAGTGCAAAAAAGGAGCCAAGGATTCTCATGGACATAATTGGAATACTAGCAAAATGTAACTATGCTCAAAATCTTTTTTTTTTTTTTAAACATTACAATTTGTGACAGGAAAAAAATAATTTAACATTTAAAATTCCGAGTCGACATGTTTATTTTGGAAAAACAATTTACATTTGATTGTTTGCCACATCCGGAGATGACGCTGCCATTTCTTTGTGGGATCAACAAAGAGGAAATATTGAAGCACCAGAATCAAGACGTCCCTACGGCGTGGTGCCATGATGGAAATTTGCGTCAAATTCTCAACAATTCTCTTTACCATCGTCCCTCTTGGTTGTCTCATTTTAAAGTTCATGTAAAGTGAAATAAATGTCTTCCACATTTGACACACCACAAAGACGGGGCTGCCAAATTTTAGTGATCAAAACTTCATAATTGTGAAGTCACGCCACAGCGAGAGGTTCTAGCTAACAGCTAGCTTGCCAGCTAACCGAAGGATGAGCTGTAGAGGAGTACACCTTCTCACTTTAAATAACAACATCGAGCAGTTCAGTAATTTGTGGCCTTTAGGGACAATGCATTTTTAGTATGCAGCCATAGCTAGCTAACAAGCTAACGCTTGATACGATGTCATTTACACTTGCACCGGATAACCACTGATAGCAACAAAAATGTACGGAAGGCAGGCCTGACGCCAAAGTGCATCACTGGGCGCAAAAAAAATTCTGAAAATCAATTCAACGCTATACCGCCAAATAGGATACCACATATTTCTCATTATCTTCGAAACTGTATCATGTCATTAGAACCAAATCTCAGATTTCACTTTACAGGGTCTTTAAGAACAGAAAAATACTGTCGTTCATGATGTAAAAGGATGGTGAAGGGTGCATGAGTAAAAGAACAACACCAATAACAGCAAAAAAGCGGCAAAAATAAAAACCCACTTCATGTTTTTTTTCCCCCCACATGGACTCTTCACACGTCTTCCACAATATATATATTTATATAATCTCTTAAAAGTCAGTCTGGAGATGTTCGGGGCTGTGGGACAGCTTGATGTTTGCGGTGACTCTTATGGCCCAAAATGTGTGACGCTGACGTGTTGGCAACCATCCTTCCTCGAGTCCGCGTGACCTGGTGGCTTTTCCTTTCCTCACAAATTCCCTTTGACCTCAGTGTTTTCTCAGACGGGGACAATATGGAGACCCAAGCCGTGGCCTTGGAGTTTGAGCCGGTCTCCATGGTAACTAGTGGCGGTCGTAGGCAGCGGCAGCAGTGGGAGGTGCGGAGCCACGGGATGCGGCACTATAATAATAAGGGGAACCTGAAAGTTAACAGAAGAACCAGCCGTTGGAAAATACCATCGTACCCAGATGACATTGGCGTGCAGACAAATATATTTCTCCAAATGCACGCACGCAAGATTCACTTACTTAGTAACGCTGGATTGCTGAACCGCCATGCTTCGTTATAAGTCGTGTATTGTGGATGAGAATAAGGGTTTCCAGAAAAGTCCCCGCCTTTAGAACACATCAGCAGAAAGAAACGTTACGAAAAATGCTAACGAAAGAGGTGACCATGCAGTCCATTCATTAGTCTTTGCCATGCTAACATCAATTTTGCCGCTTTGGTATCATCCACAACGGAAATACCAACAATTGAAACCTGACGTCAATCGTGGTTAGCGTGGATCAGTTGTTCTACCGAAACCGAGATTCTCTTTGCCTTCCTTCTAGCTCGAGACTCAGATTCCGTGAAATGCGTTATCAAGGGAGCTTCCTTTTGAGTTGTTCCAGGCCACGATGTGGTGCGCCCGCATCCGCCCGTGCTTGTCGTGTAACCGGACCTCATCCCTGAGAGAGATAGTGATTTAAATATTTACAGGCCCTCCACGCCTCTGTGTTTTGACCCTTAACTGTTTGCTATGAACCTGAACTGCGGGTTAAGTAGAGGGGAAAAAGATACGCTCGGCAGCCCCGGGTGTCCGGGGAGGCGAAGAGAGGAGCGGAGGCGCTGTTTATCGACAGGGCTGGTGAAAGTGTGCCGTGTGGACACGGCCAGGGTAATGAGCGCTGGGAGCTGGAGTGTAACTGAGAGGAACTGTCCTATCTCATGGCCACTGATTGTGGTGATCGCCTATCGAGTTCATCTAATGTCCTCGTCCGCAGACGCAAACCGCAATCTAACACGACTATAACAAGCTCCCCTCAATCCTTCGTATTAGCCAACGTGTTAGCTAGGTTTTCCTCGGAAACAAAGATGCACAAGAAGACCTAACCTCGTACGTCTTTAAAAAGATGATTGGAAGGGTCGTCCGTGTCCTTTACGAGTAATGACGTGTCACTCACCTGGAACCATTCCGGCGAGTGTAGAAGTGGGGTAGCTGCCTTGCCCCGTTGGGGGGACGTGAGGCGGGTAGCCTGGTAAGGTGGTGCTCGCCATGTCTCGACCTGGACGGACACACGGAAGGATTCACAATCGCACTTGGTGATTTGAATCGAGAAATTAACAAATCTTGTTCTATCATTTTATTCGCCCGTTGTATGTTTCACCGTACATGGAGAACATACATTAGACAGATCACGCACGTGACTTGTGAGGGAAAGTGTTTGAAATAATGACGTTTTCTCATCAAGGACCTTAATAAGCCAGCGTTGTAAGCGGCTTTCTAACTGACAGCAGGCCACCGAGAGCACTCTCTGATCTCTACTCCACATTCAGCCCTCTAATTAAATGTGACAGCACCAGGTCTGGCTTGATGAAGGGGGGGGGGGTGGTCGGGCACACGGGACACGGAGCCACAGGTCCAAAACAGGGCCTAGCATCAACCCTATGCCTCTGCGATTGCACCCCCCTCCCTTCCCCGACCTTCTCCCCAATTTGGCCTCCTGTCGCCCCCTCAGACGTTGGGCCCGTCACGAGGCAAGAAGGTCCAGGAGGCCCATTGTTAAGCCCAGAGACAAGCAAGAGGTCATAGCGGGAGAAAAGCAGGGTGAAACAGAGGGAGAGGGTAGTTAGTGTTAATGAGCGCGAAGCTGTATTGCTTCTGTATAAACAAAAGTTTTTTTTTTTCCATGCTTCTCCCTGGCAGATAAATCTAAACTAAATGCGTTAGTTATTATAATTGAATGCAAATTGGATCGGGTTATATGGGGCCTTAAAAACTGTACCTGCTATAAATCGCCGGCCGGAATAGTGGTTGAGGTGGGAGTCGAGGCATCTACCGAGAGGCTCGATTGCTGGGACAAGATGGCGGCTAGGGACAAGTCCCGGACAGAGGACGGGGTGAAGGGGGCAAAGGATGCCTCATGGGGCTCCCGCTTTAAGCGCACGGAAGGCGGATGACATGGGTGAAGCTCCGCTAGGCAGGAAAACGTTTTCCAGACACGCATACGGGACGCTTGATTAGGGACACCCCATCCGATCGGGTTCGAGTTTATCGAGTTTGCTTTCTCGCCAGCGAATACCGCAAACGTTGGCTGGCACACAGCTCCGACCGCTTTGATCTCATTTGGCTTGATGAGCCTTGGCGTCTTTCATGGCTTCGCCTCTCCAACCTATGCAATCAATGTACGCTCTTTGTTGACGTCCGCCTGCCGCAGAACAGTTGGCTGGGGCCTGCCGGGGAGGGATGGCTCTTTCCCGACACTATGATAGGCTCATTAGCTGCTTCCCCGCATCATTGTTGTTTTACAACAAGACTGTGTGTTGCGATTCCTCATTAAGATAAGGGCTGCTCTATGGAGGCGGAGATCCAGCCCTGTCAGCACTATCAACCTAATGCCAGAGAATCAACTGACTGCTTTCCCATAGAATCACACAGTGGGGCTTTCCAAATCTCATTCATCCCTCTTTTCACTTCCATTTCTGTGCAGCTGGAGCGGAATTCCGGACGTGCACGTTCGGAAATCACGGGACGTTAATCTGACACGTTATCGGGAATCAATCGTTTGGTTGCGGGTTCAAATCCTGGTTTATTGTCGTTACTCTGAAAAATGACAATGAACCAACCCAGATAGACAGATGAATATAAATTTGTCAAAACCTTTGACTGTTAATTGAAAGAGGTATTTTTTCAGTGAACAAAAAAATCGTTTTTTTGTCCTCGTGAGCAAATCATTACTGCGAGGCTGACATGAATATGTGGCAGAAGCGGATGCGCTACATCCAGTAACAAGGCCCCAACGTTTAATTGGCTCATCCCAGTCTGTCACATTTTCCCGTACATGGAAACACAGTCCTCTTCAAGGATTATCCCAAGAACGCACTCTCCCGTCTTCATCTAATTACGTCGTCTCTTTAACGCTTTCAAATTGGGCACGTTTCAGAAATCTCTGCGCTAAACACATCGTGTTAGCCATTATAGTTCCCCGAGTCAGAAATGATCGTAACAATCACCCCGAGCTTCATTATCGTCACCCCGTTTTCGATTCCACAGATAAAATATCGAAATTGACGTTCGGCCTCGGAGCCAAACTTTGATAAAGCTTGCCGAGCTCAGCTTATCTCCAACATGGGCACGTCCGACCGCGGGCTACTGTTTTCTCAACGGCCGAGCAAGCGTTGTCAAACAACTTAACGATACCGACGCTTCGTTCGAGATCACTGAACTCTGAAACTAATCAGACACGCCGTTGCTTATTGTCCTGGAGACGAGGCCCAGCCCCGAGCCTGTCAAACCGCACGCCTTTGATGATGGAGGTGGAAGATAAACTCCAGGTCCTTTGGGACCCTTCTCCCAAACAAACGCGAAGACGCTATAGAGTTCTCTAACATCTGTCTCGGTCTCGCAAACCACGCCGTGTCCACGGACTTCATCAACCGTAGAAATGGACTGTTAAGAACCTACAGCGGCCGTCTGAGTGATGTGTTCACACATTGTTGCAGAAGTCTTCTCTCTAGTGAGCATTTCATCCTTAAACACACTCCAAGGAACTTTGGAGAAGAAAACACTTTCCTCACAAGGTTTTTGCTACCTTGGTCAAATACGATCATCAAACCCCCAAAGCAGGTCGATGGGTATCGTCGAGCTATTTCATTTGAATCCTTTTGGGGCAGGATTTATTTTAAATGTGATAGTCCGGTCCAGTCGGATCCAGTCCGTACTTTACTTAAAACCGCTCACGCCACTTCCCAAACAACCAATTCAGAGCTGTCAGGTAAACAGAGGACACTATTGCTACTGCAACCTTGGAAGACAAACCTCAGCGATTCATGAATCATTCATCTTTAATAGATTATGCAAATTCCAGAACATAAAAATCAACAAGATCAATAACGGTGTGGATTTTAATTAGGAGCTGAAAACATTTCTAGAATGAATATAATCTCATCGCTGCCGCTCCAGTACGGGAGAATAATTTATTGATAATTGGATGCCAGTTTAAGTGAGTGAGGTAATTTAGTATTTTTTTTCCCTCCAGCTTTGGCATTCATTCCTATTTGCTAATATTGCCCACTAACTACATACAGCCAATCAATCTTTGCAAAAAAAAAAAAAAAAGTCTTAAAAAGCAATTTGAAATGAGCATCTCTAATGTTTGAAACGACCGCATCAAGCTTTGTTGGCTTGAAACGGAGTTTTATCATGGAGCCGTTTACGTTATGTGGCTCCTGGGCCCCCCAGGTGGCTTGGAGGCCACCTGCTTTGCGTGTGCTCCCCCGAGCGAAACAGCTTTCATAGGAAAGGTCCGTCCGAAAAAAATAAAAACCGCACCTTTCTTCTCCTGAGGCCCAACTTTTCTCGGTAAATCCACCCCCCACATACTCGGGAGGAAAAAGGGGGTCTTTCTTTTCTGAGTTAAGGTCTGGGGGGCGGGGGATCATTTGAGAAGGGCCGATGTAGTTTTCAATCATGCTGCCCTCGTCTTTACTTCTCTTTCACACACGCACACACACACACACAATTATGTGACTTTTAATAAAAAAAGGCTAGCATGTTATTGGAGGAAAACCTAACCCTCTCGTGGGAAAGAATCTCAACCGTCTCAATGAAACAAAATTTCAATTAACCAACAGGCATCAAAAAGAAGCCACCGACTGCCGTTATGCGATACGGCGACGACAAGCTATTTCTTGCGCCGCACCTGCCGTTACCTGCCGTAGATCAGGTTTGCCCAGACCGTTGGCCATTTTTGTAGCAGCCTGTGGCATGTACAGTGATGCCCTAATGACCCCCACACACACACTTCAAATGGACTTTGTGTGTATTTAAAACAAGCACCTAACTTTGCCTTTAATTCCGCTAGCTCAATGCTAACACATAATGGGAAATGCTATTGACAGGCTAAGTATAATTGTAAAAAGTTTTATTTTGCTTATTACCAAAACACAATTTCTGGCCTCGTCTGGTATGGATTAATGACATTCACATTATTTCTAATGGGGAACTATGATTTGAGATACAACTGTTTTTAGTTGTGGTCACGGAATGAAATAAACTTAAATCTCAAAGCACCACTGGTTGGATTTTGTATCCTTCACTTTATTAATTTATATCTTTTTCTTTTACGACTCTGGGGGGGACAAGTTTGGACACCCTGCTGCAGATCTTTAGAATCCACTCTCCTTTTGCCCTTTCTCTCCCTTGCGTTTAATCTTTCGTACTCTCCCCTGCTCACAATGCGACTCGGCAGCCAGCCTCTCTCATCCTGCCGCCGCTGTCAATCAACAGCCTATCATAGCCTTTGATGACAAGCAAGGTGTCGCAGCGAGAACAGCAGCTGTCTCGTACGTGAAGTGCTCTCCCTCAATCTGTTAGCGGCCCGATCCAACTCCAACACCGTTGAGAGCCCCCCCCCCCGTATTGGATTTTAGCGACCCGGTCGAATGTATTTGGAAAGAAACGTATCTGATCGTAACCGTTTAGCATCCTTGGTAAGTCAGTAGGGAGTGAAAAGTTGGGGATAGCTCATCGTGGATTATCGCCTAAGCTTTAAACTTTAATCTCTTATGTGCAAGAATATAGCTAATTATCACCGTTATCATGCTGTGTTATTGGATGCCATAAAGACTATTTTTAGTCATCAGCTGTTACTACCTTGATAGCGCACACTAAAGGCTCCCTTTAATGGAAAATGGAATGAGTTGGAACGTCAGTGGGAAAACAACAAAAAGCGCTTTCGGAAAATTGTATGGCTTGATGATCGAAAGGGGGATTCGAGAAAGGGCGCCATAAACGCTAGTATTGACTTAATGTTGTTGGTTTACTGTGCACAGTGGATGGAGCGTACCTGTCACAACCGAGTAGCTCTGGGAGACGCTGGAGGCCAGGTCGGAGCTGCCGCTGCTGGAGAGGCTGGGCTTCACGTCTTCCAGGCCGGGGTTCAGGGACGGGAGTGAGTACTCGTTCGCCTGGGTCGATACAATTAAAGGATCATTGGGAAATCTGGACGCAAAATGAGTTTTGTTTGGGTTAAATTTAGGCCACATATCACTCTCAGAATTACTCCCATTATATTGTTGACACTTATTTTTATATCCTAATAAATAGACCACCTTGATTTATATATATTTGTTTACCAATTCTGGAATGCCGTTCCCTCGGATGTCTACGTCCCGCGACAACACTCCCGCCTGTGCTTTTCTTTTTTTTTTTTCTTTCTAACCGAGTCCCTGTGATGTAGTACGTATGCATGCATTAAGGCCTCGTCTGAAGGAGGAGCGAGGCAGGCAAGTCAAGCTAGAGCGGGATGAGAGAGGGATTGGGAGACGAGTGAAAGGACGGGGTGTCAGCTGGCGCTTTGTGCTCCGCTGCAGTCATCCCTGTGACCAGTCAAGGGAGGAGACATTCAAGGCTTTGTTGCAGGAGAGACATGTGGTTGTGTTTTTAAAAGGAGAGCCCCCCCCCGCACACATACACTCCCCTAAAAAAAAAAAAATCTCCTGGTGTGCGCTACCTCCAACACACGTAAACATCTTTGGGTCGTCAATTCACATTTTATTTTACGCCCTGCCCCGTGAAAAGAATCGCATTGATCTGCTTTGAGTCGGGGCGACGACACTTCCTCTTCTTCAAGGGGATAAGTGTGCGCGCTCGTATCAGAGGGCATCTGTTTGTCTCAATGGGACGGGGGTCCCTCAGGGGGCGAGCCGCTGACCCCGGCCTTGTCCGCCTCTATCCCAGATAAACTCTAATTGTCTGCCTACAACTGTTCCCCGGCACTAGGCTGGATGTTCCTCTCTATTCCGCCGGGCCTCCGCGGCACAAGAGCCATTTTGTCATGCAGATGAGCCGCGGGCAGCGGCGGGCAGAGCCCGGGCGGGCGGCGAGCGCGGAATGACCCCGACCACATGGCTGCCAGAAGTGTGGGAGGGGTGAGGCCTATTGAGCCCGGACCTCTTCAAAATGGCTTTTTAATGCTCTGACGCAGACACCAGACAAGCCCCTTAATAGCAAGTGTACCCCAAAAGGAGAGGGGGGGGGGCACACACAAAGAGTGCAACCTGATTAATATTGCCGCAAATTAAAAGGGATTTTTCTCCACCCATTTGTGATGCCATTTCCAGACCCCCCCCCCCCCCTTGCCTTTCTCCTCCACCTTTTTAATACCGTTTTCCGTGCTCTTTGTGATTGCGAGTCATTTCCAATTCGCTTTGGTATTGATCTTGCCGTAGAAATCACTTTGGTAATTAGCTGCATTAGGGACTGTATAGCGGGCCGCGGCGCTGTCCCCCTGATTTATCGCCGCTGTAATTCCCAGCGATCGCGCAGAGATGAAAATGAACTCAATTAGGGGGCGGCGCTCGGGCTGCCTGGGCCCCCACATAGAGTTGGCACGGCGGAATTAATCGTCTCTTGTTGTTTAACTCTGGGATTCATGTAAATAAAGGTTAGCCGCTATAATAGACTGGAGCCGCAAACGGAAGATCTTACTCGCGTTGGGAAATGGGCCGCCGCCGGCTCACCTGCTCGGGTTTGATGTGTTCGGAGGTGGGAAAGACATCCGGATAGGAGGGGCGTTCAAAAACGCGGTCCAGGGCCTCCAACTGCTGTTGGGTGAACGCGTCGGCTCGCAGGTGCTTCCTTAAACTCTCCACGCTGCCCTGAGAATCGCTGCCCGGGATGGAACCGTCAGAACCGCCTGAGGAAAGAAAATGAAAGACAATGTTTTGATGTCAGTCTTCTCGATGGCTTCATCGTTTTCAAACTAACAAACAAGAGTCCATTCGCTGCCATTCAAACTTTATGCATTACCTTGACCAGGCTCGGGACATTATTTATTATCACACCATTCATTTGATCCAATTTGAGGCACAGCCTGGATTCGGTTATTTTGAATCCATTCATTTGTGACATTTCTGGAGGACGGCCTCTGCCCATCCTGGAATTTTTTTTAGAAGAGTGCTGCTGATACTTTTGCCTCGACAGTGTATATTCCCAAAAGCCCAGCTTTTGGAGCTACCACCTCAGTGACAAGCTAGTGAACCCCCAGCCACAAGGATATACTTTTATTTATTTATTTTTCTTAACGGAGCCTTTCAGCCTACCATATCCCCGGAGGCTTTGTGAGATAAGCACCAGGCAAACGTGTTTTTGAGCAAAACGGGAGTGAGAGTGATGGCGAGAGGAGCAGCGGCAGTAAATTGCGATGGGGAACAACCTGCATGTCTGGCTTTTTTTTTTATTTTTTATCCACCTCGACTCTGCATCGTACACCCAGGCGGCTCCCGCGTCCTCCACCTCTCCTCGGCGGCCGCCATCAGCGCGCTCATCATGTGATAGGTCTATGGTAATTGATGGATTACCTTCAGCGCAAATATATACGTGAAAAGGAGGGCGCCTCTTTCAGGAGGTGGGAGGGGTCATAATTCAGGATTACCTCTCACATGGCCAAAATACTCTCGCACATATCTGATAAATATCTTGATGCTCTCGTGTAATAGAAGGCCGAAAATACACATTTTAGTTTACTAGCGTGTGAAAAAAATAGGAGCCTGTGTGAGTATTTAGGAGGGTAAGAACATTTCATTAGTTTGTAAGTGGAAAAAATGTGTGAGAGCATTTCAGTAGTACTACAAGATTTCTTCAGTTTGAGTGTAAAAAATGTGTGAGAGCATTTTAGTTGGTTTTCCTCAGTGTGTGAGTGGGGAAAAATGTGTGAGCGTTTCAGTAGCTTGAGAAAATTTCTTCAGTGCGAGTGGAAAAAAATGTGTGAGAGCGTTTCAGCAGTATATATGAGTTTTTAATTTGTGTGTGTAAGAATGTCCCTGTAAAGTGTGTGTGAGATTTTCAGTAGTATCTCTTGGCGCTCCCTCGCTATCTGTGAGAGCCCTTTTCAGTTGTGTGTGTGTGGCCGTGAGAGGTAATCCTGAATTATGTCCGTGACGGCCCTGCGGTTCCGTCTACAGCCTCTCATTCTGCCAAAGGGAAATGGAGAGCCATTATTTAACGCTACTATTTCCCGCCAAAGGTATTAGCCTTCCCTGCATATTGCCTGTCGCCCGTGGAAGCAGAATGGAGCGAGGTCCGAAAGACGACGGAGGGCGGCGAGGGCAAGCGTATGCATTTCCTCACACGGTCGCCTTCTATACAAACAAATGAGCCCTCTCCTTTTTCCCGATCTCTGACCCCATTCCACCGGCGCCGTGGCACACTCATCACCCCCCCCCCCCAAAAAAAAGAACTGTAGGTAAACCACCCAGCCAGCATTCCCGCCTCCCGCCCTCCCTTCCTCCGCCACCAGCGGATGAGGGCTTAGCTCCCGTACAAATCTGTCATTCTAAATTTGCAGCAGATTATGTTCTCTCCCGGGCCAGGCGCCGCTGATATATGATATGCAAGTCCACTATTGATTGCCCGATCCGCCGGCGGAGGAGGGAGGCGAAATGAACTCGGAATGAACAGCATGCCTCAACTCATTGTGCGTATAATACTCTACTTAATCCCACATTTTTCTCTGCTATGGAATTCAATTGATCAATCATGTTCCACTGATGGTACCATTTCGGGGGCGTTATTGCCATTCTGCTCGGCTGCTTGACCTTTTTTCAATGGTTGAGGCCAGGGGATGAACCTGGCTCGCACCAAGAAATAGATCCGCGGGGGGAATGGAATGGAGAACGGCAATTGGCTGCCGGTGGGTGTATGTGTGGACGGCGATCGAGGGCGTGATGGCTGTGTTTTACGGGGGGGGGGGGGGGAGGGGGAAGACACTCTATTGACTTGCCACAGCCATTTTTCTCTTACCTCCACCAAAAATGAGTTTTTTTTGTTTGTTTGCGGTATTATAGAGAAAAACGAAAAGCTTCATTAATTTTTGTATATTTTTTATTTTATTTAAAATTGAGCCAGTAATCATATTTTCACCCAAAATGTGTCAAACTTAATTTCCTCTACCATTCCAGTGACCCAGAATTTGTTTTACATAATTTGGGCTTCCAGCTCATGAAACAAATCGAGCCCATGCTCGCCATAACCGCTTTATTTATAAAAGAAATTCATTCCGCCATTTGCCAATTATGCACTTGAAGGCTTTTCAAATTTGTCGTGCAACCAAAAACAATAATAAATAAATAAAAAATGACAGACTCTGCCTTTCAGCGGAATTAACAGTAAATCATGCGTTTTGAGAATTCCCCATTAGGGGCTGATGTTTGACATATATCATATAAGATGGCTGCAATAAATCAGATTCATCCGTTTGACAGTCAGTGTGTCAAGTGAAGTGTGAAGCCCAACTGTCAGCCGTGTGTGTGTGTGTGTGTGTGTGTCTCATTGACTGGTCTGTTTCATTTTCTCTGTGTTTTTTTTTTTTTTTTGCAATCCCTTCGGGTGCCTCAGCACGTATCCGCGCTATCACTCCCACAGCACCAGCTGACCGTGTTTCTTGCTCTTAACGGCGGCGTGCGAGGAGATAAGCCAAGATAAAACCAAGACACGTCAAAACAGCCATTTTCACACGCCGTCCCTTTCGCCAAGCGCCTTAATAACCTCTCTTTGATCACCCCCCCTGCAGAGATTTCAGTGTTTCCAACTCACACCGACAAACACGAGCTGGCGATAAACCGTCCAAATCGTGATGGAAACAATTAGCCTAGCGCGCTTGAAAATTTGCGCCCGTATCCATCCACGGCTAACCGAAGCTACAACGCTATCAAGACTCTGTTTTGCTTTGGGATGTAAATGTCCCACTGTGGCACGGTGGCACTCTCATGTCCTCCTTTCATCTCCACGTTTGTCTGATAAGATAAACCCAGGCAGGAGCTTGTTTGAAAGGCAAATGAATTCCGACACAGCGCCTCGCTATAAATCATCGGCTTCCCGACATCACGAGGCCTTTGCCTCGTCCGGCCTGCGCTGATAGCTAGCATCATCACAAATCGGGGCATCATTTGTTGATTTTGCTTTCTTTTCTTCTTTTTTTTTTGAACGCATTTAGAGAAGAAATAGGAAGGGAGCACAAACAAAGTGGTATACCCAGAGGGTGAACACTGCTTCCCTGTAAGCTAGCTATATTTATGAAAGCTCTGATGCGGAAATGAGAGCGGTGGGGGGAGGGCCGAGCGGTAGAAAGAGAAAAAGACAGCACTGCCTGGCCTGTTAAGATCCTGTTATGTTACATCGTGTTTAAGAGCTTTATTAATTCGATTTAGCACCATCAGCCAGTTTACTGACTGTCAGCAGGCGTCAAGATGCTTCTTGATGCTCACACTCGCCGTACTCCCCCCCTCCCATGCCCTTTTTTTCTCGATTTAATTTCAACTCTCGATGCTAATCTAAATTGAAGCAGGCTAATACGCACAATGTCGTATGAGGAAAATGAGAAGGCTATTAATTAGACAACAACGTTAAATCCCAAAGACTGATTTTGAATTTGAAACAAGCTGGATTAAAAGACCTCTTGTTTTTGGTGCCATTTATTATGACTACTACGACCGCAGCGTGAGGTTAGCTAGGTAGCTAGTTAGCGGGACATCTTGAAAATACATCTACCCTAGATGCTACAATTTACAGAACAACTCTCTTTCCAAAAGTCCTACTTTTAGCCGATGTTTTTAATTTTCAACACTTTGGCAGGGTTTTTAACAGCACTCCTCTGTGTGGTGTCCACTTCAGAAGACATTTATTTTCACCTCACTGTGACTTTAAAGAGGAAATTGGAATTGTCCATTCAGACAGTTATCTAGTGCACCCCTGTCCTGCTTTTATACGACTTCTCATTTGCTCAGCGCTCTTGAACCAGCCCGCCGTTTAGCATTTTCAAGTTTTTTCTTGAAACATAATTATTCCTCTTGCCTATTTCTCCCTCCTCAAGCTGAGTAATGCGTCGCTCCATTAATTCTCAGCGTCGCTGGCCGTAATTGACTTTTCCCCGACATGATTCCTTCTCCATCCGGCGAATTGCCTCTCCGTATATGAAGAGATATATATTTATGTGTGTTTGTATCATAAAAGGTGCCACCGTTTACAACGCGAGCCATGTCGCCGAATGCAAATGGTTGACCCGGAAATCAGACGATAAGAAGTGGGAGGAGGGGAGACCCTTTTGTGTCCTCTCCCAACACTGTGGCCGCCTCTTGTCTCCATGTTCCGCTCTGTGGACCCTCTCATACCTGCCCCCCCCCCCCCCCCCCCTCTCTTCATTCCACCCATCCTCCCATCATGGCGCTCATGATGCTATTTATTTCTCTTTTGCCACGGGTAGCATTTATTTTCCAAAGCGCGCCACTATTGACTCATTGTCACGGACTGGCTTGACTAGCCAACCAGCGGAGGCTCGGGTTAAAAGCCGCACGCTAACTGATTTAAACTCGGCCGGCGGGTCGCGCGTGTTAAAAGCTACACACGCCGTACAATCATCCAACACGGCCCAATATCTCATGCGAACAAATCAAAACACAGAGCCCCGCTAATCAGTTGGGCTCGGCTCCTGCATACAGCCTCCTTTCTTCGACGTCACGACTTAACCACCCCGCCAGGCCGTATTTTCATTTTCTCATCAGCTTCCTCTGCCGCCGTGCTACAATCACAAGTTATGACCTTTGTTCTTTCCTCTGATTTATCGCCGCAGCGCCTCCCGAGAGTTCCGCTGGACTCCGTTCAGGAGGTGCTGATCCAAACTTGAGGTCACGTCAACCCGCCCTGGCCCCCGACTACTGTGGTTGAAGGTAAATCTGCATGAACCTGTCTCCCTTTTTAATTAGCGCCTTCATTTATTTTCGTGATATGAACAGCCAGAACCGTACCACTCCTGCAGTTGTCAGGTTTTTTTGTTTGGAACTTGACAAACGACTACATCAAAGTATCACTGGGGGATTTCACGATAAATATCTATTTTTTTTGTTTTGACTCTCGACATGGCATTCCCAACCCGCGTTTAAAAGAGCGAGCGAGTACAACGGGCTAATTTCCCTACTTTTGCTTTTAATGTATTTGGCAAGGAGTAACATTCCATTTCCTGTAATGAGATACACAAATAAATGCGGCTATGGATAGATTTGGAGTGGCGGCGGCGAAGCTGGCGGCGGAGGCTAAAGGACACCTTCTTCCCAGCGTTGTCGTAATTGCTATCGCTGCTCGCAGACATGCAAAGCAATCTCTCCGCAGATAGGGTTGAGATTCTTTTTTTTTCCCCTCTCCCCTTAAGGCTATTTCTTTTGTCTTTTTCGATAGCTTGCGCATCCACGATAGAGCGCGGGGAAGGAAAGGTGGGGGGGGGGGTGTTAATTTGTGAATTAATAGCTTCCTCTCTGCAGAATTGCAAATTCCTTTAAATGTCACCATGTTCGGAGGGTGAAGAGCATTTGAGGGGGGGGGGGGTCGTGCAGATTGTTACCCTTATTTCATACACGTATATGCTCGCAAAAATACATCCACCTTTGACCCGGCCCCCTCAAAGTTCATGTTGATCATTTTTTTTTTTCGTTTCAAATGATTCATTTTAGCTTCCGTCCCTTTAAGGGCCGAAAACAACAAGAAGATTAAGTGCAGTGATCTGCTTGACCCCCCCCAAAAAAGCAAACAAGATTCAACTTACAATGTCCGATTTTCCTTCCGTCCAAGTGGTTGCCAGTCCAGAGAACTAAAAAGACAGAAATATAAATGTGGGAATAGGCCTTTTTTTTTTATTTTATTTTTTTTATCACATGCTCTTCAGAAAATGTTGACACACACACGCTCTGTCTGTGTTGCTACACCTTTTCAGGTCTCCACTGGGGACATGTTAATTCCCAGGCATTAAAAAAGCCAATTGTTTGCGCGTCCAATAATCTATTAGCCCTCGGGCAGCGTGTGTCCACAATGAGAAAATCTGGCTCGGACCGGTTTGCCTTCTGCTTAATCTTTGAATGGATCCGCGTGTTTTTCTTTGCCAAACCGTAGTTTTGTTTGTTTAAAAATAGTATCAATTAATTGCGGACAGCCAATTTGCTGATATCGCGTGATGTTTAAACGAGGTCGAAAATAGAAACGTTTGGCAACAAACAAGGCATCAAAAACAAGCTTGATTGAATCACAAGGCCTGATACACAACATAACAAGTCACCGGAGACGCCAACCTCGGCGGCTGTCATAAATGCCGCAAAAACTTCCCGCAGACAGACGGACGAGCGAGAGCGGGAATTCGAGAGAGAGCGTCCTCTTTTGCTCACCTTCATCTCGTTTCCTCTTCTCGCCGTTGGAGCGGGGGATTCCCAGGATGCCGTTGATGGAGTAGGATCCTACGGGATCGTTGGAGGCGCTGGTCACAGGCGGGGAGGCTGTGCTGGGTACTGATAGGGAAATATTTCAATCAGGTTTTGTTGGGCAAAACTACCGTAATACACTAATAGATGTACACCAAGAAGGCATTTGCAACAGTAATATTGAGAGTACTAAAAGAATATCTGCTTGTGAGAATTGTTGTTTTGTCTCTCTACATGTGTTGCTTCACCATTTGTGTTCAAATCATCATTTTAGTAGGGTCAGGTCAATTTTGTGAATTTTTCCTACGAGATAGCGCACTATTGGATGATAAAAAAAAAAAGCAAACCGGTACGGCCAACGAGTAAAAACTTTTTGGACTTAAATTCAGCGTCCATACGTAAGCCGCACTTAATTTAAAACTTTTAAATGTGCGGAAAATACGGTAAATTATTTGGAATTTGTAAATAAGATTGTTCACTAAAATGTCTGCCAAAAATCAATATTCTAATTAAATAATATCACAGAGAACTAACTGAATGATTCAGAACACAGATGGTGGACTACTTATGTAATTTGTTCACTTAAAAGGGATTTTTTTTAATCTAGTGGACGAAGCACTGTAATTCACCAAAATGTCCACAAAAAAATTACGATATAATTTAACCCGAAATTCATCCAATAAGCCCAGACAGTGAAAGAGTGACTAATTCCCCACACAGCCTCAGCGTGAATATTAACCGTGCTTTTCCGTTCATTCCGTGAAGTCCCAACTCTCACCTATGGTGTGTCCCGGCGTGGAGAGCGGCGTGACGGATCCGTCGGGGGACGGGTGGAACTGCTGCTGGACTTTGGTGCGGATAATCCTGGTAAAGTGAACAACACCCACACACACACACACGCAAGCTCAATCAATGCCGCCTCCCGAGCGTGGAGATTTCACAGCGGGCCGGGCCGCCCCGGGACGCTTTAAACACAGCTCATCATGTCCACTTAGGCTCCGTGCATGCCAAAGCGCGCCGCGGTCCGAGGGCCCCGCTCGTATCCTCTCTATTCCAACCCCAAATTGGCAATCTCTTGCTTTTGGACTCAATCTCTTGAGTTTGTATGTGTGAGGCTTTCAATCTCGCTGGATTCTGAGCTCCGAAATATGATGGAGTCCAACAACACACACGTGCGAGCATGGGGACAATGTGACATGGCGGGAAAGTCTTCATTGCACTTTGGTCTGAATGATCTTGCAAACAAAGCATGAAATCACATCAATTCACCTCAATGATCAGCTTGACTGACTCTACCTGGCCAAGCCTAATAATCTCCCTCCCCCCCTGGCTGCCTCTTTTCCTCTCTCCCAACACATCCATTCCTGTCATATCTACTTGCGAGACCACGTTCGGCACCAACTGCCGCTGAGGAAACAATTGCGAGCCAGCGTCTGTTAAAATTTACAACGATGTCGTTTGCCCGCGTTTGACGAGTTTTTTTGTTTTTCTTCCCTGGAACTTGGCATCAACAAAAACTTGATTCAGCACTCGTTTCGGGTTGTTGAGCATCATAATCTTATGCTCGGCGCTTTGGAACGAGCTAAAGACAAGAAAATCTGCCGAATTGATCTGATGCAAAGTTCCAGGGCAGGCCTCCGGATGAACCTTAGCTTTGTTAGTTTGATTTTCATCAAAACTTGCCATTGAAAGCGCAACTAGGACTTTATTTTAAAATTCATTTCAAATGGGTAAAAAAGATAATCTTGCAAAATCTCACACCGCAGTGATGTTTAAAATCAATACAATTTGTAAGACACATGAAATCGACACAATCTGCCTTCGCGGGCCATATAAAATTCGGTCGCTGGCCGGATCTGGCCCCCGAGCCTCAAGTTAGACACCCCAACCGTAGTCGGCGACAGAAAACTACGCTTGGCCTCACATGAAGTAACTTTTGTGGCACCTTGTATGTAATAATTTGTTAATATTTTTGCTTTAGCATATTAGCTGGATTAAAATTGCACAAGTGGCTTTTCTGTACACTGTCCTTCCTTCACCTTTGCTTCTCCCTCCATTTCCCTTCATTCCATCCTCGCCGGCCGCACTGACAATCGGCCCGGCTTTCAAACAAGCATAATACGAGGATCGCTGTAATTCTTTTAGGCAAACACACGTTTACGCTGGGATTTGCACAAGCTCTTTTGTCAACGCCGATCGCATTACATCGCACCGTGACCGTGATAATCTTTTGATTGACACGCGAGCATGAGATCATTGAATAACAGTCGGCGTCGGGGATCCCGCGTCGGGGGCCGACAGGTGTGACAAAAGAGAATTACAGGGTGTGCGCCGTGTGTGTTTGGGGGTCGGGCAGCGAGGGGTTAACGTCCTCAGGGAGGGGAAAATTGTACACTGGTTTCATGTGTCTCATGTGTCCCCCGTCCTCCACAAAAGGCCCCGCAGCCTCTTCCGGAAAACACACATCAATATTTTATTTGAATTTCTAACATCTCGCCACGACGGTTATCTGACCGCATGGCTTGAGGGAGACTCATAAATTCAAGGACTTTGTTTTCCACTCTGTGTTGTCGCTATTGAATAAGCAATTTTCGACGGGGCGAATTAACGACTTTTGTGTTCCGGGCCGGTGTGGAAAGAAGGGAAATCCCCTGAAGGAATATTAAAATGGGGGATCAATAGTCGCTTCTTGGGGGGGGGGACCACGCGGCAGAAAGCAAACCTGCCTCCTTGTCATCTTTAATAATTCAAGGTGGGAAAAGCCGGGACATCCTCTTTAGTCGGGAGGGCAGAGGTCAGACCCCCTTTAACCGCAAAGACCGCCGACTCGCTGCAGCCTCGCGAAACAACAACCCCGCAGGTGCGCGCTGGAGAAACTCACTTTCCCCCCCCCCCCAACCCCCAGCAGCTATTATGAGACATTGTTGGCAAGTTAGAAAAACATACCGCTAGAGCCCAATGTCAATTATTAACACTCGTAGGCAAGCGTGTTTTTAAAAGTCAAGCCAATTTTAGCAGCAACAGGTCACACACACACAAACACACATCAACACACACACTCCAGTATTGCAAACCTGACCGAATATTTTATCTGACTTGCCATGCACTTGGAAAGACAAATAAAAAAACCGAATAGAAAGGCCTAAAAAGATTCAACCCACAAATGCTGAGAAGACACACACACACAATTTTCGCTCTCTCTCTGTCGCTCTCTTCATGTGTGTGCGTGTGTGAACCTCCAGCTTTTTCTACCTTTAGTTGGACGTGTTATGAGACTCTCCTCAGCTCATTAAAATGTAATGCCGATGACCAGCTCTCTGGAACGGTGGCTCCTAACCAAAGTTCAACACTCCTGCAAGGGCACTTTTTCCCCCCTATCGCCAGCACCAGCGTCATCAAACTCTCTCCAAAGACATTTGAGCCCATTTATGGTAGAAATAGGAAACTATTTTAAGCTAAATGAAGTAATGACTAGTGATTTTTTTGTTTTTGTTTTAGTATTGTATTTTTTTTTATTTGAATAGGTATAATGGTATAGGTTTGTTTTCATTAATTGGAAGAAAAAGCATAAAGGCCCAATTATGGTAGGAATAGAAAGCATTTTAGGCTAAGCATGAAATAAATGTCATTTATTAATTTTTAAAAATGTTTTCAAATAGAATTTTCACACATTTTTTATCCATACATATTGTATATACACAGTAATAATATGGTCTCACTTAAAGCAGGAATAGAAATTATATTATGAAATAGACTTATGTAAATGGGTTTAAAGGTATCAATCTACTAATATGAATAATGGTAAAAATAAAAATTATAATTACAATGAATCATATTTGATGCCAAATCAAATTAATGTGATTATTTGCTGAGGTGTAATACAAACAATGTTAAGTTATAAAATCAAATATATTATTTTATCCAGAAGAAAGATTTACAATCGGTGTAATAACCCATTTGTGACAGGAATAAATAGTACATTGGGCTCTATATATTAAACACATTTTAGGAATTTATGGACGGAGTATAAATGATTATAGTTCACAAGATCAATATCAACAGGAAGTCAGAGGTCATCTATAGATGACACGTACCACATAATTATGAAACAAAAATCCATTTACGACAGCAATAGAAACAACACAACCTTTTTCAAAACGTGTCCAAGTTCCATTTGCAATCGTAACGATAAGAACGGTGTCAAAAGCAGCCGATTGTTGTCCAATGAGAGGCGACACGTCACGTGTCCCGCTGCGCTCCGCCTATTCAAGCATTTTGCGGGCATTTCCAGCCGCCTGCAGACCTGCTTACACCCTATCGATCGCTTTTTATCGAGACAGATGTGATTTTTTTCTCCACACCCCCCCTCCACCCCCCCCTCCCTCCATGCTCTCTCTCCTCCTCCACTCTGCGTGTTTGACGGCCACAATCCAGGTGGATTGAATTGCATTTGCAACAGACCACCCAAGTTTGGACGCTTTATCAAAATAATAATAATAATAATAATAATAAGTTTGTACCTGTTGATGGACGAGACGCTCGGCACGGTGTCGTTGTCGCACACGCCTTCGGCCAATAGCCGGTCCCGGATCTCCCAGGCGAACATGGTCGGGTTCTGCCGCTTGTACTCTGCAATCTTATCCACCACTTTCGGGGTCGCCACCTTCGGTTTGGACCCCCCGATCACCCCCGGTTTAATACTCCCCGTCTCGTAGTACCTGCACACAGTGCACGTTTAATGTCGACAGCGATTCATATAGCTTTTTTTTTTTTTTTTTTTTGCAGTTAGTGCGTGGATTCGGAATACACACAAAAAATACACGTTGAATTGCGTTCTCTTTTAAAATCACATCTACGGCGCTGAGTGGAGTGGGAGTGGGTTTAAACAAGTGTGCATGCATGACATGCCACCATGAAGTATTAGCGGTATTATACCTAAAAATCAAAATAAGATTTTTTTTTTAAAAAAAGCAATGTTTCTGACAAACATTCAGTGTGTGTGCATTGAAATACCTCTGAAATGCCTTCTGATAGCTGGGAAAAAAATATATGTCAAAATATTACCTCTCGTGCTCACGTGTGTAGAATTAGACAGAAAAGCAAAAAAAAAAATAATAATAATAATCCCGCGTTTTAGGGATTGCGATTTTGTTTTAATGTTTCCCATTTCGCAAAGCTAAAAAAAAAAAAAAAAAGCAATGTGCAAGCAAAAAAGAAATAAACAAATAAATAAAAAGCTGACTTCTATACATCACAATATGGCTGAATGGAGCTGCGACGAGATTGATGTTTTGAAACTTGGTGCGTTCGTGGTTTTTATTATTATTTATTATTTTTTTTTACCTGCCGAGGATTTTGCTGACGCAGCCGTGACTGACCCGGAGCTGTCTGGAAATGTCACACGGGCGGACCCCTTGGTGGGCAAGCTCCACGATCCGTTGCCGCACCACGTCCGGCAGGGGTCTGCCGTTCACGAACACCCCGCCGAGCTGGTTCACGCCGCCGTGCCCTGCGTGGGATACAACAGCGGCACCGGGGAGGGGGGGAAGCATAACATTACATACCTGAAGACGACTCACCTGCCTTCAATTTGCGCTTTTTTTTTTTATTATTCGTCGCGGGGGGTTATTAATGCGTAAAATGCGTGCGTAAAAGTATTTCCCAGTCCTGCTGAGGTCATATTTTTCCAAGATCAGCTCGTGCAGTGCAACACATGTCGCGAGTATTACGTTTCGCCCTGTTTAATTTTCCCTGCACGATTATAGTAAATAATTCAAATGACCTTTGATAACTCCTATTACAAACGCGGATAAATAATTGAGGCGCAGGCCGGGGCTCGTCTCAAACAAAAATTGTATTTTTTAATGCTTTAATTCTTCTTGTTTTTTTAGCACTCTAATGAGAAATTGTTTGACATCATTTACACACACTGGGCTCCATAATGTGATGTCACAGGTAATAAAAAGCTTTGTATTCAAATTGAGCATTTGAGCAGCTCACGCGAAAAATAAAATTAGATATAACCAGAAATAAAAATAGCCTTGAAGAAAAAGTGGAATTTGTATTTTGGAGGAATTTGTAAGATCTGGCGTTTAATATTTTTGTAGGATTCTAATCGTAGTACAATGCTGTTTTTGGAATAGCACAATTTTTAAACACAATAAAATATGACATCACGCCTGTTTAAGTTCTGCCCAATATACTTCGAATTTTGAACGAAGTCTGTCACATTTTCATATCGAGAAACCAAATTGAAGTTTTCCTATAATAAAAAAATAGTGAAATGTTGACTTTCCGTCACTTCCTTCACATTAAACAAAATCAAGGATGGCGAAGTGAACGTTGTGAAAATAATAATAATAATCGTAAAACCTTATACAACGTCTCACAAAAAGCACCCTTCGTTTTCCCACACATTTGTCAGAAAAACACTGGCAAACTCGATCCATCCTTTCCTTTCCAAATTATCACTGATATTTATTTATTCCCAATTATTATTTTTTTCGATATTTTCAAAAGACTCACGGTGCATGGCGGAGAAGGGGTCTGCTTTGCAGTGAATATCCATGGGATAGCAGAGCAAAGAAAGGTAATCGACTGAGGTCGCCGTCTCGCCTCGATGGTGCAGCAGCCAAAGGGGAAAAAATTATAATAATATCAAAAGAAAACACGCCAAACAGTCCGCGTGGTCGATATGGGGTCCGCGTGGGCTGCCGCGGAGTGCGTAGCAACTTCTCAGCTCTTCCAAGAAAGAATTCGTCCGTGTAGAAAATAATAATAAAAACACGCACAAAAAAACAAAAAAAACAATCGGAGGTGGGTGGGCGGTGTGGGAGGGGGGGCGTCAGGTGCAGCGCATGACCCACGCGTGCGGCTGCGGCATCAGAGTAGCGGACTTTCCACGCGGGTCCAACCGAGCAGCGCGAGAAATCCTCCTTGATCCGCGGCAAGTGCGCGAGCGGCGGCGTCGGCGGCGGCGTATGGGGTCCCCCCCCAGGTGGCTCGATCGGAGGAAGAAAAACAGCCCCCCTCCAACAAAAAACAAAAAAAAAATAGTAATTCAAAGGGGTGGGCGCGGGGGGTGGGTGGGTAAGGGGGGGGGCGGAGATGACAACAAGCGGGTCCCCCTCTCCTCCGGAATGGACCGTGCTTGCCTGCCTGAGCTTTGGGCTGAGAATGAAGCCCCACTCGCTTGCGTGTCTGTTTCTAAAAGTCCCTCAGACACCCCCCCTCACTCCTACTCCCCTCCTTCCTCCTCCTCCTCCTCCTTCTTCTATCACTCCATCCCACAGATCCCCTCCGCATAGAGATGGATGACTTGTCAGACAAAGGCAATAGATTCCAACACTTTGTGATTCGCCCACGCAAAAGAGAGAAGGAAAAAAACAAAGATGCAGCTCAAACGAGAGCATCCGACAGTCAGGAAAAAGGAAGGAGACCGAATGGGAAATGATGACTTTTTTTTTTTTTTAAAAGAGAGAATTAACAGGCTGTTTTTGTTGTTTCAAGTGCTGCTTTCTGGAACGACTTGTGCTATTCTCGGGAAAAGGGCTTATAAAGTTTATAAAAAGATACAAACGTCAAACATCGTTTTCGTCAGTGCAACTTGGAACTATTTTTTTTCTCTCCTATTAGAGGCCAAAATATTCATTTACTGCGACCAACAACGACACTTGTCACAATTTGGGATATTTGAATGATTTTTTTCTTTTAATATAAATGTAAATCGTTAAAAAAAAAAGTTCAACTCCGTCATCGTGTACCTTTTTTTTCTCTCAGGGTCCTAAAGTCACATGCACTGAATAGATGGAAAAATTCATAGGCCCAAGTGTCTTGCATTTGAATGACTTTTATTTTAAAAATATATCAATATTCCTAATATGCAATGAGCATGTACACTGTTCAGAAGTGTACATTTTCTATTTTTCAGTGTAACGCCTCATTAAAAATACATTAAATGTGACAGTGACACGTGCTGCTCTATAGTTTTATTTAAAGAAATACAAATAGCACTTATACAATTGATGTGAGCAACATTTTTTTTTTATAAATCTTTAAAAATGTTTTCATTATTAATTATAAGTAGTTTAAAATTATTCAACGAGGAGCCACTTGATAGGGAGAAATAAAATGCAACAAATCTGTGTTACCATTTGGTATGCTCTGAGCATTGTGACTTGTAAAAAAAAAAAAAAAACCTAAAATAAATTTAAATAGAACATTTTCCCCAAATCCTATTCTTGGCTTTCATGGTAGCTTGCAGGTTGTGAGTCACTTTTAGGCTATCATCATTATCTTCACCATCATCATCATCTTGGTTGTCATCATCATCCACTCCGCAACTATACGCGGAGGTGCCCTGTAGATGGCGCTCACACAGCAGCTTTCCGGTCTGCAAGCGTTCAGCCGTTCAGGCGACTCACTTGCAGCTCGGACGGGTCAAAGTTCGCGAGAAAACCTAGTGTAGTCGGACCACAAGAAAGCCCCCCCCCCACCCCTCCCTTTCCCTTTTCTAATCTCTTCCGCTAGGACTCAATCCATCAGGAGAACAAAGGGGGTTAAAAATAAAAAAGGATAAACACGTCACCTCACGTGATCAGCATTAACGTTGCCAAGCAGTTTTTGCAATTGATTCGTGACCTAATTAATAAATAGCAGAAATGATAAGGTTGCTATACTCGTATGCCAGACAGACGTCATTAAGTGTCATTTTGCCATTTCCAAAATTTAATCAATAATCCGTTTTTAACTCTTTATATTGATGATGATAATATGGAATCAATTTGTGGGTTATTTTGACTTTAAAAGAAGTAATAGAGCAGCTTCATTACACACATTTATTATTTGTTCTTTTTGTATTACATCCGTTTTTATGTATTTAATATGTAGTTTATACTTATTTATCTTATCTTTAAATTATATCTGTTTTTTAATAGTTATAGTAAATTATTCCTAGAGTATATTGTTATTCAGCATCAGCCTTCAATAGCAACATTATTATGATTATTTAGTAATACTTAGTATTATCGTGTCTGGTATAGTAATAATAACAATGCAAAAAAAAGTTATTTTGTATATGCGACTCTATACTATATCTAATTTACAAATATAAATACAATAATATATTTTTGTGACTTTAATATTATTGTTATAGTAATAGTTTAGCGTACCCTATAACTTGAATTTATTTAGGTGCAAGGCGCTAATAATATTGCATAATGACTGAATGATTTTTTTTTCAAGACTTTCTTCATGGAGTGATCTTTTTAAGAATCAAAATGGCTGAGTATAGTTATATAATAATTATAATAGTGATTCAATAATGATTCTATACTAGTCGTTTCTTTTTTATCAAGGCTCTGTTCAGTAATACAGAAGTAACGTAATAATGATGATGATGATAATAGTAATAAATTACTTTTTTTCTTCTTTTGGGGGGGGGGTTTGAGGGTGCAGTGTTGGGGGTGTTAGGAGCTTCTGGTACAATATGTAGCACCATGGGCTGTAATTTCACACGTCAGTGCACTCTTGCCCCAAAGCATGCTGGCCCCCTCCCCCCAACACACACACACACACGCACACACTCTAACATGCCCCCCCGTCCCTGACTTTTTCTGCCAGTCCGCCCTCACAAAATCCGCCTGCCACACCCAAAACAAACGCCGCACTCATTAACAAATCTCATTCGTTGTCATCCAAATTTAGATACCCCCCCCACAAGATTTCTTTCCCTCCATATTGATTTGTGATGCTGAATAAGATTTCACATTTCCACGAAGGAGAGAAAACAAATCTTCTGTTTTGACAAACCTGCGACCTGTGACGCACATATCAACTCAATCAATACCCAACACACACATTTAATATTTGTATCTTCTTGATTCATTCACACCCACACTTCAAAATTTTGCCGGCCAAAAACATCAGGCACCCTCGTGCATTTTTATTATGAATGATATGAATGAGCAACGGCCATGAGGCAGGCCTATGGATTGATTGATTGATTGAAATGGGAGGTGCTTCTCCGAATATTTTGATTGGATAGCAGGAAGTTGGCGGAATTGGCCCTCTTCAAAACCAGCGCAAACAACAACACAAACACCTCACACTCTGCTTGCGTGCCCTTCAATTCGAGCGCACATCCTCGACACCAGCGCGGATTGATTTTGCACTTGCTTTTAATTTCGTCATAATTAATGACATCATTACGCATTGATTTTTCAATCCTCACCTCCCAAAACGATGACTGCGAGTTATGTTTTTCCCAATTACACCATATCAATATATACATATTTTTTGACATTGAATTTTAGATAACTATTTCTTGTAAAGTGTTTCTCATTTGAACGGGCAAAAGTCAACATCCCAAAATAGAATTTAAAAACGACTAGTTAATGCAAATGTAGCATACATGATGACGCATTCAAGTATGCGAGTGTGACGAAAGAGGCGAGGCGGCGTTTCCTACCTGATCGAGCGGCTCAGCGAGGCACGGTTCTCCCTTGTCTAATGGTGCGTCTCCCCCGATGCAGCCCACTACGTCTGCCCGGCCTCCCGCGAGCACCTCCCCGGCATGGACGTCATGCTTCTCGCAGGAGCTCCGGTTGTCTGCATTGATCTTTTTTTATTTTTATTTTTTTTTTATTTTGAGCGATCATCCACAACTAAACGGTTTAGGCACACATAAAAAAAAAGAGGAAACAGGTTTGCTCCAGTGAGCTGATTTACCCCAAACCAGTTTTGGCAAAAAAACACTTTTTACTTATTTACTGTACTTGCATGATTAATAAATAACACCTTTCACAATATGACCACTTGAGACTTTCGCAGTGGCCCATATGAATATTTTTGGGTCGTGTGGAAGTGACAAAAATACACTACATCGTGATATAAAACGAACAATTACATGGTAAATAATATTCTTTATGAGAATAGCACACTCATTAATCTATTAACAAATACACTTGCTATAGCTGTAAAAAATGAGATGCTCTTTTTTTCTTTCCTTTTCAGTCAAGTGCCTCAGAGATGCTGTGACCAAACTTGGAGTGTGTGTGTATGTGTGTTTAACAGTGTAAAGGGGGCTGGGTGTCGGGGAGGGGCACCAAATAGTTCCAGGCAGAAGATAAACCTCAGTAACTGGAACATTAACAGATGAGTAACCAGTAAAAATGCAATATTACAATGTCCACAAGAACGGCAGAGCGTGCGAAGGCCACATAATACAACATTAAAAGATTATTGCTTCTCTATCGGCTATTTAACAAACATTTTGTGTTAAAAGATTCTTTATAATGCTTGAAGTTCAGCTGTGGCTATAAGACCGTCACTGGACCAAAGACCCCAAATGGATACGGTGGCAAACTTTTAAAATACTCCCACACTTGCTGTTACTGTGCTTCAAAAGTCGATTGCACAGTACTTTTTTTTTTTTTTTTTTGTCGAACCTTTATGGCACGTGAACATTATTATTCATTGGACTAGTTCAAGTGGATCCTTGGGAGAGAATGTTTCATTCCGGGTAGGGGGTTGGGTAAAAAGTTGAAACACAAGTATTATTATCATCTTCTCCGTTCCACCGGGATAACTTTATTTTCTTTACCAGGAGTCGACAATTTTGTCTTGCTAATTGCTATTGGCCTCCTGAATCAAATTGGAGTTGAAGATGGAATAGTCCATTGGATGAAAAGGGGGGTGGGAGCACCCCAAGTGACAAGAATTATTTGATGATGAAACACAAACATCTCACATCTCAAATATTTTTTTCCCCATAGGAAAAGCCATTAAATGACATTACTTATATTTTTTGGTAACTTTTTGCGACCAGTGTAGGGATTTTTGCTCATAAGGGGATGAGAGGGATGTTTGTGGCTAGATTGTCCATTGGACTGCTTCATTGGCGTCGACTCAGCCTGAGGGCTAAAGAAATGTTTCAGGGAGGTCAAACAAATGTTGACCAACCTGCAAACGATGACTTCCTGTCTCTTCTCACCTGCATTTCCAGCGCCCCTCCCCTTCCTGCTGTTCGGCGTGAGACTCGCTCGTAGCCTGAACTTTAAATAAGCCTAACCACACACACACACACAGAGGCCATTGTGTGCACCAGCCTGTGCCCGTCATCTATTCCCATCACGGCTGACGTGTTTGTGTTGTGATGTTCCGGATGAACATGATTTCTACTCTGGAACTTGAAATTGAAGAACACTTTATTCGTTCGTTTTTAGAAGTTGTTTGAAGGCCCTTGGAAATTTCAGGCTCCCGGTTGTCGTAACGTGTTGTAATTGTTTTTCGCCGAGATGCTTTGTTGGAATTTTGGGCAAGCCCGCGTCATCGTCTTCGCTTGAAATGATGAGTGTCGGATGGTCGCTGCGTCGCTGCGAACACCTTTTTTAGTTTGCAAACATCACGCGAGAAATGTCGGAATGAGAAAAGCGAGCGGGCTGCCGGCGGGAGGCGAAGCCACAGTAAAACATCTGTAATTTGTAATTCCCACCTCCTCAATGGCTGCTCCTGGATTAAAGATTCACATCTATTGTCTTGACAGATGGGAGTGAGAGGGTAAGAAGGAAAAAAGGGTGGGGCGGGGTAAGACTGGGGTTCGGGGTACACTCATGCATGCACATCCCATTTCCATTTGTGGATGAGCAGCACACTCGGGCTAATCACAGTGGAAAAAAAATAAGTCGCCGTGTGCTTCCACTCCAGCTGCGGAGACGTTAGAGATGTGTTTTATTGTGGCGGGATGGCGTCACATTCACCAGAATATTAATAATCACAATTAGGATGAATCGGAAAATGAGATGGTGATTAGCATGCATAGAAAAGTTCAAATGAAGTTTTTTTGCTCAGCATTTTGATTTCATTATTTTGTTAGCCTGATAGCATAATTGCCTAATCATTTTGAATAGGCTTTACGCGATTTGTATTGCGGAGAAACAAATTATAGTAAATATTCTCCCAAAATAATATTTATTCAATATGATTGAATGCATTTTCCATAAAAATGAGGCTTCAAAAAGGAGGGAATAAAAAAAAAAGGGGGCAATCATGCAAATCCATGAACAAATTTGCAGTTGCTGTTAGTTTTAAGTTGTAATATCCACAATCACCACTAGATGGTAGACATTTTGCGCTCGGTCTTCTACTGGCCTACACTACAACACTGAGTTGGCCGAATATTTTTTTTATGAGGATTTAGAATGATTCATGACAAGCATCACCTTATTAATATTAAATTTTGCCATTGAGTTCAACTAAACAAACCAAAAAAATATATTTTTAGTCTGTTTCTTGTTGAGCAGTTTTGTGTGTCTTTTAATCATATTAAAATAATGTATTTTGCCCATATTTAAAATATCACTTTTGTTTTGTCAATCCCTCCTCTTCATAGCACAGAGAAAAAAAATTGTGACCCCAACCCCCCCGCCCTCCAGCATTTAAGTTGCCCGTCCATGGCATAGAGGAAAAGACGTTGCCTCAAATTTCTTCTTTCGTCTGTGTGGTCTACATTGAGAAGGCCTTGTGTGTGTTTGTTGAGTGTGTGTGTGTGTGTGCTGGGGGGTGACCGGTGGAGTGAAGCAGACCACCTGAGAGTTGTTTTTGAGCATTAGTGTGTGTTGGGGCTCTCTTTTTTCAATGTGTGTGTGTGACACATGACACTGGGCATCCCTCGCTCCCTCGCCCGCCTGCTCGCTCTCTCTCTCTCTCTCTCTCTCCAAGCTGCATGAAAGGGAAGGCCCGTTTGCGAATTAAAGCCTCTCTTCAATAAAACATCCGAGTCTTTCAAGTAACGCACGCTTGAGATGGCCCAGTAATTGACTTTTGGACTTTTAGGATTTACATGAACCCTCCAAAAGCAGCTTACCTGTGCAGCGATGCCCCTTGAGTCCACATTTATTCCCCCGCTAACGTGGATTTCCATAAACTCATGCAACACATTTTTTTTTCGCCTCCCCCTCGGCACTCTTCTTCATCTCTGATAAATGCAAAACTACCCACTGTAGATAATTTGAGGGATTTATTTGGAGGGCTCAGATTTATTTATCTTGAATAAGAAATCTGGGCCAAATAAATCATAATCCATTTGGCAGTGTTTTAGTCCACGCCGGCTGCAGATTGGACTCAATAATGCCTCGTTTCTCCAATTTGCATTGAGGGATTTCTCAATTTTTCTCTTAATCTACTTGAACTGATTCTGTACTTACTGTAAACTCAATTTAATGCTTTTCATATTATCTATTTTCCCATTATTTCTTTTTTTATAAATCATGAAAATCCCCTTTTTTGGCTGATCTTTGGGAAAACTTAAAGAAGAAATGCACAATGCGTTTAACTTGTAATAAAAAAAAACACATGCTGAAAAGTGGATGTAAACACATCAGTCAAAGGCAAAGAGGATTTTAAATCCCTTAGTTATTCCTTAGTTTGTATACACTAACTCGTCTTATCTTGAAGGAGTGCCCAAACGTGTCTCTTATAAATAATAAAATAAATATAATAAAGATAAAATAAAATGAAATATATAATAAATATAGCGTTACCTTCACTTATGAATTAATTTGACATTGAGTTTGCTTGCAATTCAATTAATTTAAGTATCAAATCAATTTTCCCCATTGAAATGAATGGAAACATCATTAATCCGTTCCAGCCCTGCAAAAACTGTAGTTTTTGTTCCATTTTAATAAATAAAAAAAAAGCTTTGAGGTACATTTACAAAATTAATGTAAAAACTTTATAAATAGGAGAGAGATTTTTTTCCTGAAAAGTTCTTCCGCTGTATAAACATCCGAAAGAATTTTTTCATGCAAGACGTTTTTAAGTGCGGCTCCTTGGAGGGACGGGACATTGCCTCATCCCGCTTTGCACGCAATAAACTCTAACAAGACGGGCAAAGTAACACCCAAGGAAGATCTATGGGTGGGGGCAGAGGAGCTTGGCAGATTTAATTAATTACCGCATATTAAAATGTTTGTTTACAGAAGTGAGCAGCTACAAGAGGTCCGTTGTTAATTAATTTAAGGCGTACTTCCCGCCAGCCTCGGCGATGTGTCACGAGCCGCACCGGCTAACTCCCCTTGGCAGCCACTCGGCGTCTCATCGGATATCCATCAATTGCTTTGAGGTGTGTGCGCAAACAAAGATGCACCGCGCCGCAAATTAGACCCAATGTTAACATGATTGCATATTAAGATTTCTCATTAGCGGAAAACGGCGGGGAAAAAAAGCGCAGGAAGTGGCGCAATATCTGCCGCGTGCATGCTGAGGCCCGAACGTGGCGATGCGGACAGATCGGCGCCGGTCGAAGTGCGGCCGGCCGGATGGCCGCCCGGTCTCGGGAGGTTGCCTCGCACAGACAATGATGCATCTAACGCCGCTTCAAGGTCAGCTGGATCCAGTCCAGAACATCACCTGCAATCAATAGTGTGGGTAAAGTAGGCCCAACTGAACACATGTAAGGGCAGACGCGCCGCTGTGGGGGAACAAAAAGGCCTACATGGCCCATTGGCTCGC
The DNA here is from genome assembly GCF_033458585.1 of Syngnathus typhle. Classification (NCBI taxonomy): domain Eukaryota; kingdom Metazoa; phylum Chordata; class Actinopteri; order Syngnathiformes; family Syngnathidae; genus Syngnathus; species Syngnathus typhle. The sequence goes on from NC_083745.1 coordinate 3,236,397, forward strand.
TAAAACCAAACCAAAGCCAGGTTGCCGACCTGACACACGGGGGCCATTACAGCGGGGGAGAAAGTGCCAATACGGCAAGAGGAGAAAAACACAAAAGAGCTTAACAACCTCGAAGCCTCCGTCTTTAGTTTACAACACAAATGTGTGTCATTAACGTGAACATTTCATCGTATTTATCTTGCTAATTTTGTAGATCACTACAGACTCATTTTGCTGGTTGAACCTGAATGCAAATTTTTTTTTTCTTCTCGCCAATCAATGCGAGCACGCTTTGATGCTTTGATCGTCAATTTGAAATCCGATTAAAGAGATAGTCTGGTTGCTAGTATAGCATTACTAATCCTGAAGGCCCAATATTAGTGCCGTACTGATGAGTGAAGAGAAGTTGAAATGGCATATGAAAGGGTAGTCTTTTGGTTTTGTACTGCCCCCAGGTGGACAAAGCAGGCACAACGGAAATAGCAGCGCAATCAGTTGCTACGATGCGGCAATTCCTTTTCAAGCTATTTAATTATATGCCATGACCGTATGTTGTCATAGTGTAAAATATTAGCGTTCTATTTTTCTTTAGTAAAATACACGTGGACATATTTGGGGGTGCTACGAGCGTCGTGTGCGTGCGTGTGTGTCAACTTGTACTTTAAGTGGATTTGAAGAATAGGCACCGTCACGTGAGTGCTGCTGTACTCGCAAACAAATGAAGTCTGCTAGGCTCAAAGTGAGATTGATATCTCCTTGTGAACTTGACTGAATATGGAGAAGGCTGGCCCTGGCTCCCAAGGGAGCAAAGAGGCGTCTCCTCTTTTCCACCTCTGCCGCAAAAATGAGGGGCGGGATAGCATGGGTGTATCTATATTTGTTGGCATGTTTATAAAATAAAATTTAAAAAAAATAAAAGATAAATATATCTATATCTCTATATATTTAATATATATATATATATATATACACACGCACTCTCCATTGCAATATTTGCAGACGTGTGTTCTTGCCCCCCCCATGCCCTTTTTGCAGTTTCAGCCTCCCACAGCCACTTCATAATGATCTCCCCGTGAAAGGTAAAATCAATTATATAACAAGCACAAAAGAAGCGTTTTGTCATAAAATGGTAATTACTTAGGGTCCCGACCTCCTTCTTGGCACCTCGACTCCCCCAGCTGAGGACCGGGGGCAGGTCGGTGGTCCGCACTTAACGACACGCAGGCCGCGGCGCACTGACGGCGCCATTGTGGCGCCTTTGTCTTCATTGGCGGCGGCGGAGGGGTGGGGGTGAAGTGCTTGCGTGCGCGTTTATCAATCACGGAGGGGCTCCAGCTGTTCCGCGGTCTTCGGCCTGTCTTCAACAGCCGGCCTTACAAATTGTCTGAAAGAGACGCGCGCATACGCTAGCAACCGCGCGCACGCTCGCTATTGTTCACGTTCTTCGCCGACTGCGGTGACTAATGTCTTTCACGGACGCGGCCCTGCCGTCTGCTCGACGCAATTACAGGACGGATTAACGGCTCTTTTCCCTCAACATGCCGCCGTGCCGTGCCTCGAAGGGATCCCTGCGTTCCGGGATGAGCACCACGTCCAATTACGACTTAATGAATGAAGGAGACGCGCACATACTCCTGAACGGAGGCTGCTCGCAATCAGCTGACATTTGTGGTTTTTTTCGTCACCTGATTGTGGGAAATTTCGCGTTCTCCAACTCGTAAGAACAAAGAGTTGAAGGAACACATGCTTAAGCGGTTTTTGATAAGTCAAGTGTTTCTTCTAGACGTAAAAATTAGGCGTTGTTCCAAGGTCAAACGCTGATAGGATTGCGTCTGGGCCACTGCTCGGGTGTCAGCACTCTCGCTTTTTCATCATATTGCGCGCATCAAGAAAACAGCCAGGAGAATGAAGTGAGGGGAGAGAGACGGCAGACGGAGAAAGAGCAGCAAGGGATACAAATTGATCGTTTGGTGGCCAGATCAGTCATAGTCACGCCGGGCGGATGGATGAACGTCTTTGACGGCCGCTGCGGGTTCCGGGAGGGAGGGGCGGGGGCGAGTCTGAAAACAAGAGAAATTGGTCGGGGAGGCCTCCCGGGAAGGGAATCGACGTGTAAGCTTGCTGTTTGGAAAAGTTTGAGCGGTGTCGAATGTGACAGTTGAATTTTTGTTGTTTGCATCCTCACAAGGAATCGTTTTAGTTGAGAAGACAATCGAAATTCTGACTCGAGCCATTCTACGTAACTATTCCGTACACGGAATGGCAATCACCAAAGTCGGACGTTTTCATAATAAAATCGCCAAAATATTTCCCATCTTCCACATTTCACGACCGATTCGAATCAATTCTCAATCCCTAACCGATCAAGTCACATTAACAGTCGCTAGCCTTTGACCAAGGTTAGATTGACTCGCTGAAAGCGAAACCCAATCCATCACGATCAATCCAGCCGCCGCCTCATTCCCAATTGAGCTAATCGACTTTTACGAAGTCTATTTTCAGGGCGGGAACACAAATCAAATCCCACGGCAGCTAATGGGCCTCCTTTGAATTGTCACATTTACTCGGTGATGACTTTCTTCCCTCTTTTTGAACGACGGGTGAGTCGCTCGCTCTCCGCTAATGACTCGTATGACAACTCCCGGGGTTTCTCCTAACCATCCCGGCGATTGTCAGCAGTCGAGCCCTCATTCCTTTTGATGACCTATTAAATATTACGACGACCCCCTCCTGTGTTCACCGTCGTCTCACTCATATCAAGATGGTGTTTAATGCCCATGAGACAAACAACAGGCAGATTAAAGCCATTACACTCGGCTGCACTCCCACATTCACCCTCCACAAAGTGAAGTTGGGATGACTTGTTTAATAGCTTTGCGGCGTAAAAAGACGTTTTCAAGCGCCAACTCGCATGTCACTTTATCGACACCTTACGATGCCGTAATCAAGAGAGTCGATAAAGGAAAAGGGGGAAACGCCTCTCGTCAGCCGATCCGGAAGACAAACACCGATTTTACTCTCAATCAAACGGCAGCCATTTTCCTAGATGGTCATTTAATGGCGTGCGAATCAAGCTAGGGAGCTAATCGCACGAAGAGGCGAGTAAAAATAACTCCTCGTTTTCAAGAATAATGGCGGCGCGATGTTAAATGATCTTTTTTAAATTCCCTTCGGCGGCGGCGATGACGGCGCTCCTCGAGGAAAATATTCATAAAAGCTAATTGAAGTCGTCACTCGGCGGGGTTATTAAAATGTTTGAATGCGTCTCGTTTAGAACGCTGTCAATTTCGATTCGGAGTCTGAGGGCCGTTGCTGACTTTAGTTCAGGAACACATTCACATTTATTATGATTCGTAGTATTTTTGTAGATAATATATATTTATACGTGTGTGCTGTACGGCGTTTGAGCTAGTTTTAGCTCGCACAATTTGGGCTACTTTTGACCCAACACTTGTAAGAGTCTCGATCATAGTCTTGAATTCCCTTTATCTCATTTCCAAGCGGCCATCCCTCACATTTTCTGCTCTCTTCCATCATTCTCCCTTAAAAGGTTTGTTGGCGGTCTTAGCGGAGACAAAGAGAAGAGCCACACAAATCTCAGGGGGGGTCCGGGCAAAGTGCAGGTGAAGGTGGGACACCTATCTTTAGCCTGAAGCGGAGATGGCCCGACGTCTCTTCTGGATAGACGTTGGGAGGTGTTCAATTCCTCAAGGTCAAGGGCCACATTTATTTATTTCCCTGAAAGTTACAATGAAATTTTACCGAGTACTTTGCCGTGACGACGCCGTAGCCATAAATTTCCCTCCGTGGTGGGCTTGAGCCCTTTATGACGCCGCCTTCAAGGGCGTATGGTATTTGTACGCCATGATATCCATTTCATTGTGCCATATAACGCAAATGAGAAAATTAAGAATAAAATCGCTCGGCGCCGGCAAGGTCCCGGCTCCCGCGTTCTGCAATGTACTGTAAATGTCACACGATATTTGCGACGCCCTTGCCTCGCGCCGTTTTACAGCGCCGCTTATGCTGTTGATGTTGTCTCGCCTATGCAAAGTAACGACAACAAAAGATCGTTTGGGTAATATTTTCCTTTTGTAGTCACATGATCTCCCAGCTTGCGTTTCCCGGCATCCATCATCGGGATAGAAAAGGCCTCTTGACTGCTCACTTGTCTGCACGCGTCCACGGCGAGAGATGAGCTAATGCTCTTTATTGATTGGCCGTTTAAAAGCCTTGGGAGTATGTTAATGCCACGGGGGCCCCCCTGTTTTCACCCCCCAAACGCTCCCCAGGGGCCCCGCCGCGTATTCCTCAGTGAGCTATCGAAAGGAGTTCATTAATGGTCAATTACTAATATCTAATGAGGCTCATTGTGTTACGCCGCCGCCGACGTAACCGGGCATCTGTTCCCCGGCCGGGAAAAAAGCAAAACGCGATGTCGTCGGGGTCACGCGGTGCCGAAGATTGGAGCGGTGAGGGACACGAGTGCAATTATTTAAATGCGCCTTGTGGATTTAATGTGGATTACAACGAAAAGGCAGAATGTGATAATGCTGCTGGGACTTTTCCGTTTAGGTGTTCTGCAATTTGTAGTACAGGGATACCCAAACAATAGTACCTTGGAAAAAAAGATCACATACATGAATACTCTTAAATGAGTCCCAGTAAATTTAAGAATTATTTTTTTTTCCCCCAATGTGCGATGGGCCAATAAAAACCGTAGACAGGGCCACAAATGGCCCCCACACCATATTTTGGATACGCCTTTTCTAGTTTAATATATAACACCTCCTACCTGATTTTCTTTTTTGGGCGGGCCTTTTTATGCAAGGCTGGCTGCTCCCAATAGACTTTGAGCCTCCAACCCGTCCCACCTCTGAATGAGGTGACTCATCCTTTGACTGCCAGCTTGATATTTGTGGCTAATAAAAGGAATAAATCAGACAACGGGTTTGAGTATTTCATTTGTTATCCGTATCCCTTATGGGAAAATGATTCGGAAATGTAAAAACAGCAATTTCCCTGCTGGGACCGCGTGAGCGCCGGGCTTGTTTTCATATTCCGAAGACAAAGTGCATCTTTACCGGCCAATTCTCTGCGGTATAAATCTAACAGGCAGGCTTGTACATTACCTCCACTTGCGCATTTATTTCCACATTCCGCTTTTTAGCCCCACCTGTCTGTCAGCGCGTCTCTTTTTCCTCGCCTCGTCCTTCCGTGGCCCGTACGTGCCGATCCTCCGGAGGGCAATAGTCTGGACTCGGACTGGTTGACTTTGCGATGACATTGTAATGACCTTCACCGGGACCGGTGATAGATCCCTGGGGTATCTCGCAGTTTGCTGAGAGGTAAAGATTATAAAGGGATTGGATATAGCTTATACAACCAAATTTTTAAGCATAGTACAGTACTTAAACATTTTTAAGCATTGAGGTCTCTTGTGATTTTACTTTAGTTTGTAATACTAATCAATGTTGCAAATAATTTTGGAAAGCCACCAAGATGATATTTTTATATCTTCAGAATTCAACCCCCCAAAGGGTTCAATTTTATTGTGCTGGACATAATAGTTTTCCAAATAATCTCTTTTAAAATAATGCAAAATTTTGGAGAACACCCTTTATATTCATAATATACCGCCCCCAGGTGGCCAAGGCGAGCGCATCGGAAGGAGCGAAATAATGACCACTGAATTGAAGCAAAAAATGACTAAAGTCAGTTTAATTTTTCACATTTCATTGAATTATGTCATCACTGTATGTGTGCAATATTATAGAGTGCTATTTTGCCTCATTACAATATGTTTTGTTTTTTTGGAGAATATGGATTTGTGGAATTTCCATTTATTTCAATAGGAAAATAGGATTTGGTCAAGCAACAATTTACATTTTTAATTCATCAATTTATCACAATTTACAAAGAAATTTCTGGCTATTTTCAAATGTAAATCAAGGATGAGTTCTTGAAGCTTTTTCGGCCCACATGAAATTTCATGGACGGCCCACAGGCCTAGGATTTGACGTGTGCTGTAGGAAATTTAGTTTTTTTTTCGTGCCAACTCACCGCTCTGTCCCACGGTGCTCCGTCCCATCTGTCAGTAGACCCTTTAGTGCCGGGGGAGCTGGGGTGGCAGCGGCTGAAAGCAGGGCAATTGGGATCATTCGGCAAACCCCCCAACCCTCCCCCCCCCTCCCTCCATCATCCCTCCCCTGCCATTATCACTTTTGGCCTGACAACACATCTACTTTTCACTTTTGCTGCAGTAATAGAGGGAGGCTGAGTGGGCCCTTCAGCGAGGCAGCGGCAGGAGCAGGAGATGACGGACATGAAAATGAACTTCTTCGCAGCGCCGACGAAAATGTGGTGTCACATCTTGTCACGGCTTGGCTCGTTGCCGAGGAGACCGCTCAGGTCACTTTTCCTGTTTAGCTCTTAAACGGCAGGTTATACGAAGGACAGAGAAGTACGCTGAAGTGATAGAAAATGGCAACTGCAAATGGGCAGAGAGACTCGTCGGTGGGCAGAAGTACGTATATGGTGCCGGTGAGGGGGGGGGTCGGGCCGCACGTGTCAGGTAATGTGTGGGCCCTTTGAGCCCACCACACCACCCGGCAGTACACTGCACCCCGGGGTGCAACAAATATCAGCATTGTAATTTCACGCCTGTGATTATTATCGCGAGCTCCATCTCTGACTGAGAATCCTCCACCCATCCTCTTTAGTCGTCCCAGCTGAGATACTGTTTAACAGCCTTTCCCTTGGACCCTGCGTGCGCACGCACACACAAACACCAAATATTTTAATGTCTGTTCTCCACGGGCCCGTTTTAGGCTTTCTCATTTCTTCTTCGCCCATCTTCTGGTAATTCTCCGCCATCTGCCTCGGCATCTGTTTGAGGAGCTACAAGAAGTGTCTGCCGTGGCAGCAAAACTCTGCACTTTTTTTTTTTGTTGGGAGGGGGTTATCTGGTATTTTTCTTGTCGTTGTCGTTCCTCTCCTGCTCTCCTCCATTCATCCCTCACCACGTCTCGCCCATTTAAATGCCAAGTTGAGGCAGCTTTCTCTTCCATTTTTGTCTGGCCCTCCACCCCATCCCTCACCTGCAACTAGCCCTGATTGAGCATAATCTTAAAAAAAAAAAAAACTCCCATCCACCTCTTTATAGCTCGCAGACAGCTATTGAAAAAAATGCATATGTAAATAAGAATAGGTAAATAATTGTGTACACACACATTTATTTATTTATTGGCATGACATAATAAATATATATATATTTGTTGACATGACATAATAAATACATGACATATTTAAAAAAATAATAATTTCCATGTATATATATATATATTAATTTTTTTTTTTTTTTTTCAATAGCTGGCCGCGAGACATCCAAAATACATCTGCGACCCTCTTCTGGGTCCCACCAGTTGAGAATCTGCACTAGATGACAGTTGAAAAAAAAAACACTCCACTTGCACTTGTGGCCATGCCGCAGGCAAAGATATTAGCATCATGTCATTAGAAATGGAGCCGGACCCTGTGCTCCCTGTGCTCCGTGCCTCCCCTCGGGCCTACACGGATTAGACAGCTTTGTGCAATATGGCCAAACATATGTGTGTGTGTCAGGAGGGGGGGGGGGGCACTGAATACACGTGTGACCTCTCACACGGCAGCCACATTGAGTAATTGTGATTATGATGTTCAACACTCTTCTAGCATCCCCAATTCCATCCCCATGATGCCCTCCTGCCTCCTTTCCTTGCTCTCATTTTCTCAGTGGGGGAGCGCTCGGCTGATAAGTTGTCGCATTAAGTGTAAACTTTTGGCTGATTGCTGGGCTTTTTCCTCCCTCGCCGTGGCTGCGGCCGCAGCCTCTAATAGCTGTCCCCGGGCTCCGCCGCGGGCAATCATGTCACAAATAAACAGGCTGACACAGTCATTTACTCCAATTGTCCCTGCGCTATTCACAAGCCTCCCCTAGTGAACAACAACAATTATTCCAAATGTCAAAGATCCATGCCTTTGGGGCATAGACAAATGCACATTAAAAATCTATTACAGAACACTTTCAAATATACATATAGGCTTCTTTTTAGTTTGATAGTAAAGGATTACAAGCGGGGGGGAGTTTTTCCTGATACTTGTGAGCTCATCGCATCCTTGCAACGAACCTTGTGCTAGCCAGCTAGACAAATAGCTAGCTAGAAAACATTGAAAACAAACAGTACGCAATTTTGTGTTTTGAAATGCTCAATTTTAACACAAAACTATTGTGTCTTGCAGATACGGACTGCTCAAAGAGAACCCAAACGTGGGGTAAGTACGCCGGAATCTCATCAGCGGTGATTTCAAACCATCACGACTCTCCCCGGGGGAGCTCTAAATGGAGCAGATGGTGGATAAATAGCGTCTAAGGGAAGAAAATTAGGGAGTTGCATTGGATTTCCATCAATTACCTGCGCTAATCTATCAATATGGATTAAAACAATGTTATTTGTAATGTCGCTGACAAGTGCCATCAATATATTAATCACAACCGGGCCGCACATCAATCCTCATTTGAAACTTTGAAGGAGGGGGGCTAGTCGCGCAAGTTACGGGAAGCGCTCGTGATGCTAACTCAAAATTCTCTTCACCTTCCTCGATTGTTGGGAAAAAAATGGACGTGCATTTTAAGTGAAGTCTGCAAACAAATTCAGATGCCCTTTGAGTCTCAAACTAAAGAGTCTGCCTCAAAGTCCACCAAACTCTACAAAAGTCTTAATACACTTTTTTTTCCTCCCCGTCGTTATAATTAACATGTGGAGCCAGCCATGATTAAAAAAAAAGCTCCCGGTGTAAATGCAAAATTCAACGGTGAGCCATGACAGTGATGTATTCCACATGGATTATGCTCAGTGGTTTTGAGTCTGGCCATTAATCTACATTATTTATGATACAATAACGGTGGCATGTAAAGAAAAAAAAATACTTCCTGCTTTCAACTCTTTCCAAACATTTGTATCAGTCAGTGGAAGCGCTCGACTTAACTCGTGGGATGTTTTGACGGAGCTCTGAAGCTGAAACAAAAAAGCTTCAAAAGTCACCCGACTGTCATATTTAATTACTATATTGAAATTTGGAAAATGTAGTCAAAAATATAGACTCCAATATTCTTAGTTGAACCCATTGTGTCTGCTATTAAGTGAATTTTATAATAAAAAAAAAAAAATTTTGCACATACTTGTAATTTAAACTAAAATAGTACTGTATTGTACAAAAAATTATAATACTTTAGACATATTTCAAAAGTGTATTCGTTTTGTACGCTTTTTTTTCACAACTCTTGTATTGGATCTCGTTGGATCGTTCAGGTCTACCTAATGTTCATCAATTACACTTTGTCGGAAGCAAAGAGGCGCTAAACACGATATGATGGGGAGGGAAAAAAAAAAAGATTATCTACGGCCGTCAAGAGAATGAACAAATAAATAAGCAGACAAGATAATGTGATAGTTTGCCGCTGAAGTTGACGTTCCGCCTACCTTTTCTTCTTTTGAGAAAGCAACATTAATCTGACGCACCAGTGAAGCTCTGTCTAATGTGAAAATGTAAACCCCCCCCCCCCCTCGCTCCTGCTTCGGCGGGGAAGATGCTTCTATCACGCTAATGATAATAAATGGCAACTAATGGGATGACCAAACATAACAAATGGAAAGTTGTAAAGGTATGGAGGACACATTAAATTTGAAATGACATCCGCAAGTCGGAGCTTTGTCTGCCGCTAAACGGGCGAAATTGATCATCGCCGAGCGTTTGCATTCATGTACATCATGTAGGGGCCATGCAGTAGAATAAGTCGCTGCATTTTTGCATTGTTTTTTTTTTTGTGGTCATTTCAGTTAGGTGATTAATCAAAAGTAAATGCTACACTTCTGGTCATTTGAACCAAATTCACTGAAGTCACTGCGAAATAAGAAAAAAAAAATGGATTAATTAGATTAAATACATCAATAAAAATATAGATATATAATATATAGTACATATTTGATTAGATCAAATAAAGCATTTAATATTTATTTATACATATATTTCTGGTTAATTTATTTAATCTAATATATATATTTATTTTATTTATAACTTGAAATTCTAAGTCAATGTAAGAAGGAGAATTTGGGGGTAAATTTGACTAGTTTAATAAAAACAAAAAGACACTGTGTCGCCAAACAGTGCATTCCCGTGAGGCGCTCATCTCAAGTCACAAAGTGAGCCCAAACTTGCAGAGAATTTGCAATCTCTCATGCGTTTGTCATTGAGAGGAACTACATTTGTCTTAATGATCGTGCTCCTTGAACTGAGTTTGCTTGCAAAATAATCGATATCCGAGTCGCCAGTGGGGGCAATACCCGAGAACGAGTGCGTGTTGGAGCGTGCGGAGACGCCGTGTCACCGCGTTGGCCTTGTAGATGTAACAATGCTTGTAGAGTTTGGCCCTGAGCATCTAAACACGCTCTCAATCACTGCTGCAATCTTCCTATAGGCCACACTTGAGTGCCAGTGCAGCTTAGATACAGACTCAATTTGTATGTTGTTTCTCGTCGCGGGACACGGGAGGGAGGGAGGTGGCGAGGGGGGGGGGGGGGGGGGGGAGAAAGGATCGATCTCTCGTCTCCCGGTCCAGTGGGTCCCGACTTATCTATTTTTGGGAGGATTTATAAAACGCATGTCACTGCATGCAAACAATAGACACGCTTGTATGAGAAGAGAATTGTTGTTATCGTGTGATTGTAGTGTGTATTGCGACACTTTGCAATCGTTTTTTGTGGCGTTGGTGGAACTCATAATATAGTATCTAAGATAATATGTAATGAGAAGAGCCGCTTTGATTGGCTGGAAATCAAGTCGGCTGTGTTCACTCCCACGACGGCGCAAATGCCCTTTTCTCATATCACACTTTCCCGTCGTTGTTTTTCAAATCGGACATATTCAGACTTTTTGAGAAGCCGCAAGAGGCGCCCGGTCCGGTTTGGCCCCCTCTGTGACCAGAGAGGATGTGATGAACGACTTCCACGCTCATCCCTGTCAGCGCTGGCGAGGGAAGCGAAGGGGGCGCGTGTGGGTGGTCGGAGGGCTCCGTGCTGGGGTTGAACGGTAGCAGAGCGGCCCTCCTGGCGTCAGCTACATCATCCTAACAACATTATTCTTTTCATGCGGCTTGTCGATAGAGGCACCCGCCATGATTGGCGTGGAGATCCGCTCAGGTTAATTGGAAGCCTGAACTGTGTAACGGCGCGGGAAGCTGAGCCGACATTGCCAACACCCCCCTCCCCACCCTCACCCCGCTCCTTGTAATAACACAGGAGGCCTGTGTGTCAGTGTATCGATTACATCTTAGGTTCACGGCGCCCGTATGGGAATGAAATATCAGATGACAGGTTATGGATGTGGCCTTCAATGGGCCCGTAGGAGCGGAGATGGGCCACTTGTACGGCAGGAAGGGGCCTTAAATGAAAATGATCAAACACATCATTGAGAGCCCACTGGCTGGATTACAAGTCAAATGTCATTTATCAATGGAAATGCATTGAGGGTCTGATCATTTTAGACAATTTCTTTCCCTGGAACAAAAAATACTTTATGTGGATTTGAATTCAATTTATTCCTTGTTGCATAACCAATAGCTAAGGTCAATTAATTTAAAAAAAAATGAGAAAAAACCCCTGTATGTATTGCAACATACATTGACTATTTAAACAAACACACCTCAGGTGCTAGTCTGCTAGCTTAAGGCTAATGCTTACATGGGCAATTATTAACATTTAGTATGTTGCAGCTAAACAATGTGCAGCAACACATGTAGACAGACAATACAACTGACTATTACAGTCATCCAATGTCATTCACCAAACATGAACACACACAGCCTTGTCCTGACTTCCTCCGGTAGTTTGTCAGTCCCCCCCCCCTCCAACACACACCGACTTTTCCCCTCTTGATCAAGGGTCCGTGGCTGCATTAGACGCGCAAGACACTTGATAGCCTTTATAGGATGTAACCAAACACAGTGCACCGCTCTCTCCCTCTTTGCCTTGTCATCCAGTGGAGCGGCCCACCCTGACATTAACAAGACGAAATGAATGACAGTGCTAATATGAAGCAAGACAGGAGGGGGGGGGGGGGGGTACCATTACGGGACATTTATTAAAACAGTGAACATTCAATCATTTTACCCCTCTGAAATGCAGTTGAAATAAAAATCAGCCTCGATTTGAATTTGATTAAAACCCATTAAAATAAACGATTGCTTGAAAAACTTTAACTCACTTCCAACCTTTGGGCTTATGTTGCAAAAGTAACACACCCACCCACCGACAAGTCTTGTAAAAATATTCCTCATACATTCTTACGAGGCTGACCAAGGTTGTAAAGGCCTGAGCGCCATAACTCAGAGATTGTGCTTATTAGGTCGGAGGTAATTACAAACACAAAGTGACATTTTACAGGGGATGTTTTGCATAACGTGAGTTATTGCTCCTGTAAACCGGTGCAGAGGCGCAGAACCTCGACTTAAACTAAAAGGAACTTTCGGGAAGATAAATAAACAAAATTGAAAATTGTTGCTTATACTGAGAAGAAGAAAGTAGTTGTACTCCCGGCGTAACACATACCCAAAGTAAGACAGGGACACAAATAAGAGTATTTGGACATGATTGACTGGCCCCCCCCACCCCACCCTGAGCTCCCCACAGGCTCCTGCCGCCTTAGGTCCAGATTGTGCCACTGGGCCGGTACCGGACCGGAGGTGGGCAATGGAGCACCAATCCATCTCCCGCAGGAGCTTGCTGACGGGAGCATCGGTTGCCCACTCCTCGGCTGCGAGCACACTCAGGAAGATGGATTGGTTGGCCGACTCTCCAAAGGAGGCAAAGCATGCCGTTAAGAGGCTGTGCATCACTTGGCTGCTCATATGCAAAGTTTGATGAAAGAGGTTTTTCTGGGAGCCATGAATTAGGGCTGAGTGGTGAAATTACATTTGGGGGGTAAAAAAGGCCTTGTGAGCTTTGGGAGTTGCTTTGTTTCTTCAGAGTACAGATGCTAAGGCAACAAGACTTTATTCCTATTTTTAGAATGATCTTAAATCATCTTTTCCCATTGAAATGAATGTAAATGCCATTAATCCGTTTAGCCACTGCGGAAAAAGTATTTTTTTAAATATTTGTACTTTATAAAATAGAATGTAAAGAATGATTTTGGCGTATGTAATTTGGCCACTAGGGGCAGTATTTTACATTCATGCAGACACAAACAAAGATGAGTTTCACTACTACTGTAAAGGTAACACATAAAGATAACCGGACCGTCGTCCTAAATAAGGACAGCAAACTTTTGGAATAGAAGATAAAGAATATAGGCCTGTGGACATTTTAATTAAAGGCATTTTCATTTAAATAGTTAGTTTATTTCATTTGCAAGAAAATTGAGTTAAGGTACCCTTCAAATAAGTAAAAAAAAATTGTCTCTACTCTGACATTTGTCATTTGTAGAATAGTTGACGAAGCCATACCGTGGACTAATGCAGCATTGTATACAAATGTAACAGCTATTTAGTTGTCTCAGTTGGAGTCATGATCCATCATTGCACATCTAACAGTCTGGACAGAAGAGGAACATGAACAACAAAAGCCCCCTCCTCACAAGAAAGAAAAAAAAAAGAGATCGAATACATCTTGTGGAAAAATGGTCTCTTCTTCAAATTGGCCACCACTTTAACCTGACACTAAAGATTTCGCCTCCTCCTCCTCGTGGCCCAAACCCAAAACGGCAGCACGAACGCTGACAAATTTGACAAAGGGAATTTGCTCAAAAAACACAGCCTCTATTTAGTCGGCCAAGCGGCAAATATGTCGGATGATATGGTTTATTAGGCAATCCATTTTTCCCACAATAGCGAGGCCATCTGCAAAGGTTAGCGCGCATAAGGTTGGTATGGCAAATTCTATCTAATCTTCCCGCCAATGGGGCCCCGCAAGCCGCTGGAAGCCCGTGGCACATTTTTCATGTACGTATGATTTGGAATGCAAATAGAATAGCTGATGAAAGGGGTGACCTTCTAAGTGCGGAGCAGTGGGGGCTTTGCGGAATATGCAGAGGCAGAATGAAAGAGAAAAGAATGACTTACCGCCGCTGCCACTTGAGCCTTCGTTGTAATATACGAGGGCGGCTCAGATACAAGTGAACCCGGCCTCCAGAACACGGGAGGCTAATCTCGGAGGAACGGCGTGCCGGCTGCAGAAATAAAGTAGATGGCTTGCAAGATGAGGTGCAATAAGCAATAATGTGTATAAATTGTACCTTAAAGACATTGAAAAGTGAATTCAGCAATCCGTTTCGAAACATGTTTGAAGTTCATTTCTGAAAATGCCTGAAATCATTTGAAAATATTTGCCAATAATTGGACTTGTTTTTAATGTACATCTACCACAGAGTAAATTAAAGAGGACGTGTTAGGCTGTAACACTCGCTGGTCTAGCTAGCTATTTTTTAGCTAGCTGTTTAACTATCTAGTGTTATTGTTATGAAGTTCTTGTTATTAATAATGATAAGCCATATTCGTTGTATTTGCCATGAGCAAACTAAAGAAAATTGGACTCAAAGGCAGAAATTTTATTATTCTTCCCGCCAGCTTTAGCACTAGCATTAGGGCTAATGTTAATGGTTGATGTTGTGTGAAATTCTTGTGGATTTGCTCTGAGTGGGAAAAAAACAACAAAGTTGCTGGCTTGCAAAATGAGATGCCTTAAAGCAAAAATAAGAAGTTATTGTACCTTAAAACAAACTGGTTTTGATGCTACGCTGACTTGTAATGAGTACAACATGACTGGTTTGTCTTGCTGGTTCGCGTTAGCATGGAAGCTAATGTAAGATTTTATAATTGTAGTTTGTATGTGTTGTATTTATCACGGGAAAAAAAATAGATAGATTTACTGCTGTGGTGTATTTGTATTTGTGATTATTTATTTTATTTATTTACTGCAGCAGCGGCCCATTTAAAGCTGTCGCAAATTTTGGTTTGGAACTCGAGCAATACATTGACATTACAAAAAACATCCGATTTAACCTAACACTTCACTAAGAGTGAAAATTGCACAAAAATAGTGTCTCTGCAATTACAACAACTACTTCAACTCCCATATTGTTTCACTTTTCAGAGAACCTTGAAGGACACTAAAGTTGATTTATGGAGCCCACGTGTTATAAATACCTGAAATGTTTAAAGCTTCAATGGCATTTCCACTTGATGAATGTTTAAGACAAACTGCAAATGAGAGTCGAAAAGTAGATATTCCGGCATCCATAAGCGAAGACTATACGTCAATAGTGAAGTGCGGGGACTCCTTTGTCATAGCTTGTGCAAAGCTTGAACACATAGACAAATGGGCGAGGTGCGCTATGGTCATTCAGCCGTGCATGTCTCATCTGTAGCCAGCTTTGCCAGAGTAGTCATCTTCATTCCCTTTGTCCTTACAGCGCGAGGTAATCTATCAGGCTCCAGACGTGCTGGAAAGTCCGACTGACTCTCCCATTTGAATTGAGAACCCAGTTTGCGCTTTACGTGGGGTCCCAGTTAGGCCCCGGCTGCAATTGAGAGTGAGTGAGCTGTCCTTGATTCATATTACTGTCCCGGTATGATTGAGCTTCTCTGGTATCGCCACAGAGTGGGGAGAAAATTGAGCACTTGACTTTGCGTGGCTAGAAATCCCAGTCCTGCATCTATGCATTTGCTCAGGGTTTTTTTTTTTTTTCCGCAAGACATGCTTCAGCTCTTTATGTTGCGCTTGATCGGACCCAAGCGGCTGGGTGTTTACAAGCCGACGTTTAGCACTATGTTCTTCGGCAGTCAGGAACCTGGTCTTGTCTAAGAAACAGCCAAAAAGCTGATCTTTTTTTTTAATGTTAATCAAAGGCACTGTGCTGTAGGGGTGTGTACACTTTTTCAATTCGCTCTATTTGCTTGCAAGTATTATTGTGTGATTTGTTTGTGTGTCTTGATGCTCCGTATGCGTCAAAGCATTTTTTGAAGGTTTATAATTACTGTAACATCTATGCTAATCGCAATTAGCTCGTATATAGCGTTTTTTTCATTTTAGGTTAGCATTAATCTAGCAGACTTACGTTTGAAAAAAAATGATAGGTTGGTCGAATATTTTCATGTTTAGATGTAAAATTTCAAAGAGCCCTATTACTTTTAAGTGTTGATATAATAACTCCAGCAACATTCATAAATAGAATATAACAACCAAACAAACAGCATGTCAAATGTTCAACGTTAGCTAACTTGTAATAGCCCAACACGATCACTAATGAAATCGTAACCCTTTATTAAAATGTGACCTGCTACTGCAAATCTTCGATCAGTTCAATCAATAGAGATCTTGTCCGCCTTTATTTCATCCAGTTCCTTCCTCTTGGGGCGGGGAATGTAGTACTCATCAGCTGACTGACCACCCCGCCACCCCCACCCTTTACCTGACCAAGTTGGGGCCTTTAGCCACGATTGTATCGAGGGAGTCGATTATGAAGCATGACTGTCGTTCCGGCAAATATTGACATGGCAACAACAACACCCACACAAATATGCACAAAGTCATGTATGGCTTCAAGATGACTTCATACAGATACACGGACTTACAGAGCGTAAAATCCTGATCGATGGCGGCTCATCGGCATTTTTGTATGAGCGTAGCTTTGATTTACATAATGGCGAGGAGGTTAATCCTCCATTTTTCATTCCAGTGCAACTGAGATCATATCGGGAAAAATCAATTGTGTATTGTTTCGTTCCCATACGTTTTAAACACATTCAAAGTTAAAACAAAGCAGCCATTCTCAATTTATTGCTCGCACCGTTCTCCAAAAAGGATTTATATTTATTTCTTACTCTTTGGAATTTTTGGAATTAAACATCAAATTGTCAAAGCAGGCCAAAATTTCAGTTAACTGAAGTCGAGCTTAGCTTAATGCTAACATACAATGCGAAACGTTGCAGACGGGCTAACAGAGATTAGCAGGTTTTTGTGACGTTAATAAAAATGGACCAAGTAATCTTTCAAAAGTTTGCTCACCATTAATGTGATTTATCAACTGGACACCTCAAAAAAAAAAGAAGAGAGGGAGCTCATGACAGGAGTGCCGGCAACAAATCCCGTTTGCAAGTTATTATTTATTTCCCGCAAAGTTTGTCAAACTCACTTTGATAACCCCCCCCCCAAGAACCCGACTCCCACCCCTTCCACGAGTTCCCTCTTGTGGCCCGTTCCCGCACATGCTCCCCCACATAATTTATGACTGCCTCTGGTCCTGATGACAGATTATTAAAAGTAGAATTAGTTTTGTGCCGGGGATTTTTCCTGTGGGAATTGGGAAGGCAGGGCTCTCTGTGGAAGGTCTCTGACGAGGTCTCCATTACTAATAGAGGCAGACTTTTTTTTAACACACACACCCTTCCCCCGTGTGATGGCAAAGCGAGAAGACTAATGATTTGAATTTACTGTGGCAGGCGTCACGTGCTGTGAAAGGCAGCATTGGAGTAGAGGAGAGGTTAAGTTCTTCCCCGTGGAGAGGTTTATTGGATTGTTTAGCACCAGAAGGATAATGTTTTTGTCATCGACTGCTGCTGCCGCTGCTACTACACGGACGCCTGGAAGCAAATCGGCCGCCGCGTGTGAAGTATGGTCAACATTGTGACATCACGCGGAGAGAGGGAGATAGAGTGACCCGCCGCTGTGTGGGAGTTCTTGGTCCAGCTGTATCGGCACTTTTTAAATTTTGGATGTATTTTTACAATACACGATTTAAGACAGGCTAAATTTAGCGTCGCGTGCACAAAGCTGGAAGAATGGTATACCGGTTATAATAATCAACCTGTTTTTTTATTAAGTATATTGAAAATGTTGCTTACAAGCAAAAGTGTACCCAAAAATAAAAGAGGCAGATAATAAATACTCTTCCTCAAAGAATATTTAAAAAAAAATACTACCTGTTTACATTAAATAACATTTTCCACTAATAAGTGAACAAAACAAAAATGCACGGGGGACGGGGGCAGAAATAAGCGGAAGAATTAGTACGATGCCACTTCTCTGCAGACTGGATAAAAAAAAAATGAAGCGGGCCTTATATTTACTTTGCCCACCCTTGCTGTAGATTATCACTACAAGTAGGCGGGACTGTTCCGTAGCCCCCCTTTGACAAGAGCCCGTTTATTTCTGTATTTCTCAAGTCGCCTCCAACTCTCTGATTCTCTCCCCTCAGCAACTCTTCTCGTTCCTCCTCCTCCTCCTCCTCGGCTGCCACAAAAAAAAGAGTAGGCTTTCAATTCTCCCCCCTGTTCACCTGATGGCCGTTTGGAGCCTGTTCCCCCAGCGTGTGTCTGCAGCCTGGGAAGCAGAGGGGAGTCTCAGCACAGCTGAGAGGCTCGGCTTAATCTTATGCATCATTAAGCACTCAGCGGCACACCGCAGCTCCTCATATACATCATCCACGCTTAATAAACATAATGATGACATAAGATGTAATTCCAGATGAATTTTCATTTTATAGGGAAATGGAGAATTCCTGTAGTATGAGAGGAGGGAGGGCCGAAAAGGACAGGAAAGACGAAAAGAGGCGAGTGAGAGAGAAAAAGTAAATTATCTGGGAAGTACAGAATAAATGATGTTTTTTCTCCGCAAGATGGATGGCGGCTTTCTGGGGACACTTGAAGTGGGAGGGAAGGAGGGGGGTGAGAAAGGTGAGGGGGCAGAGGGCCGCCGTGGCACCGGAGGGGGACAAAGGGGTCGGCGAAGAGAGAGAAAAATGTTGGTCATTCCGAGTGTTTTAATCGCCGGGCTTGATGGACAGGCTGAGAGGACCTGAAATGCGGCCATCCATTACGAACGGGCCGGCTAGAAGGGCTGAGAGGAGGCTCGAGTTTCGGCGCGAGGAGGATAAGGAGGAGCAAGGGGTTCCTAGGCGGCGGCGGGAAATGGGATTCTGATGGAAGTGGGAGAGCAAGGCCACTGTACACAGTCGAGGCCAATGAGGGCGATAGCAAAGAGGCGTGTTGGGTAAGGCAGCAGGACGAGAAACCCGAATAGCTCGCGTGACGGCAGGGTTGTTTTCCGTACCGCAGACGGGCTCCAGGCAAGAAGCCCTCAATAACAGAAAACTGGGTGATGGGCAACGTATCCTAATCAAGATCAGGAACACCCCTGTATTTATTGACGTTGTTTACCGTTATGATTTAGCATTAGCATTAAGCTAGTGGACTTAAAGACTTGTTTGTGCTTGCAATTTCTACCAAGCTATCTAGCTAGCTGTATCTAAGTTCTCTAATATATATAAGGGATGGGTTAAATTCAGAGGACAAATTTCACCGCACCCAGATGTGTGTGTGTGACGATCATCGGGACGTCAACTTTTAACTTTAACATGTTTTAATGCGCTTTTACAGTTTGGCTGCTCTACAGGCAGCATCTATAAAACGAACCAGCCCCCCCAAAAAAAGATTGTGTCAGGAGAAAATAGATCGTCATAATAGGATTTGGAAATGATCCAAATATAACATATCTCCCCTCTCTCTCTCCTATCAGCGATTCCTGGCACAGATGAGATAAAAACCTTAAATCTACAACGGTGTCATTATATTTGAGGAATGGAAAGAAAAAGTTTCAATTCCACATGTTTACCACTGAATAGGTAATTCTCTTTTCTATTTGTATTCCAAACACCATTGGGAAATAAGAAACTACTCAGCTATTGCTGGTTTGTTGGTGGGGTGCATGCTTCCAGCTGGACCCCATCCCAGACTGCCATGCATGCGTAATGTGGCCAGCCCGGGCTGCCAAAATTAGAATTCATGCTGTATATTGAACAAACAAACAATGACACAAGCAGACCTTATGCGTGAAAAGAAGGTTCAAATGAGTCAACAACGTAAACACGGCTTTAAACTGAAGCTGCAAGAAGAAATGATTATTTTCATTCTCATTGTAAAACGGCGAAGGGACGGTCGAGCCGAGACAATATATTTTAGCCACAACGCTAATGTTAACACGGTACCACTAGATGGCGTCCCGCTATTTTGTTTGACGCCGTAAATTCGAAAGAAGTATAAAAACAGGAAGTATTTCAGACAAGCTTCGTTTTTTCATTTTAAATATGACATCCTCTTTAGTCCTGTTTTTGACGCCTACAGAAAATGATCAAAATACGTTTAAATAAAAATAGGGTATTCAAAATAGATCCAATCGAGTATCCGATCTGGAACCTTACTCCGATAGAGGGGATGCAAGTTTCCAAATATGCCAAATATTGCTATTCACGTCCACACACTTTCATAGCAGAGATGTGATCCACGGGTAAACGAGTACAGCCCAAACTGGTGCCGTGCAGCAGGGGAACCGTCTGAAGCAGCCCACCAGCTCGCCTCTGGTGGCCTGTGCTGCACAAAGGCATTTCTGGATTCAAACCTCAGCATGTTCAAGGCCAGTGGAGCGCGCCCAGCACTATGCCAAGCCTAGATGGGTGCCAAGGGTGCCACTAACCAGAGCCTCATCCCCTGCACTCTGTCGTCTCGCGGCCAACGCAAAATGCTGCAGTATAACATAAAAGGCTGCAAAGAACAAAAAGCTCACAAACAAGACGGGGTGGGGGGGTCGGGGGGTTAGGGTTAGGGTTAGATTCATTTCCTTTTTGAGCCTTCATATGTTTTGAATGACTAGTGAAGTGCGCGCGGAACCAGCACACGTCCGTCTCATGACACGCGACCCTCCCATTGTCCGAGCGGGGTAGAACCTTCCAGAGATAATGTTCTCATAATTGATGCGCGCACTGTTTGTGTTGTTTCTTTCTGGTACTTTTCCCTCCGCCGCGCTCGGCTCCTGGCACTGAGCACAGATTACATCTTGTTTCCCCAACTACTAAAAGTGTCAGAGGCTGTCTTGCCTTTGCTTTTATATCATGTTATTAATGGCAGCCAGCACACAGACACCCCCCCCCCCCTCGTCTTTTTTTCTTTTCTTTTTTTTTCTCACAGGGAGTGTTTGCTTGCTTTTGCTGCTGGTGTCTAATTAAAAGATCTCTGCTTACAGGAGCAGAGAACGACTTAGATGGAAAGCAATAATTGCAAATGTTATTAATGCCGGCTTGTAGAGAGATGATATGAGTTTGGAAGTGCGGATGGTGGAAGAAGAGGTAACATTTAACCTCGCAGCTCGTAACATCGATTGTAGGTTGAAGAAAATACACGGAGACAAATAAGAGTGTTTGTAAATTAAAAATGAACAGAAACCTACTGCAGAGAAAATTCGAAACAAACAGTATTGTAAAAACAATTCCCCAAATAGTTAAAAAAAAAAAATAAATTGAGAGTAAACTGCAGTCATTTTTCAAGTTTGTATTTTTGAATTTTTCATAAACCAGGTCATTCAAAAACTATCTACCCATTTAAAAAAAATCTCAAAATTCTAACGTATGACCCAAGAGCTCAAACCTTTCTCGCTGTCGTATTTCCCAACGAATCGCAGCGTCACGTATTCACGCCGACCAGAGAGTGTGACCTTGCAGATCGTGGTGGAGGCCGGGCCGGGCCGGGCCCTCCCTGCCGCAGCACTGTCTTAACCCGAAGAATTATGTGCTCAGATAATTAGCTCTTATAGGTACACTCTCCATTTCTCCACTCCACTGAGCACATCATCTTCCTCGCCTCTTTATTGTTTGCTTTGCTTTGTCAGATCGATGTCTTGCTACTGCGTAACCAGCACTCGGATGTGGGCCCGCATAAATCACAACAAGGTTTCTGTCGCTCGGGAGAGCGCCGGGGCTACGCGTACACGCAACGCACACACTCGTAAACAAGAGGGAAGGCTACTTTGTGACACCGGCTTTCGGCGTGTTCTTTTTGTCAATCTGAGAAAAGACTGCAACATTTATTTTGCTCAGTTAACACATCTGTTTTCCCCCTCTGTTGCGTTAGCGCTTTGCCATTACGTTGTGTTTGAGAGACACTTTTGTTTACGGCCTAGCCGGCATCAGTTTTTTGAGGCCAATACCAAATAGAATTGCGATAAACGATTCATCGGATAATTAGTTTTAAAAATATATGATGACTCGAATGATCTCTTTTCATCCTGTAAAGCTTACAATGGCAAATTGTGAGATACAGGTGGATTATTTCAATCTTATACAATACATAAAGATTGGAAAAAAATTGGAAAAAATTCTGTCCTTTTTTTCCGATTTTATTTTATCTTGTTTGAATATAATTATCATTGTTGTATGTTGAAATTTGTTTGTGTGTGTGAGGGGGGGCAAAACCAGTTGGATTTAGGTTCACATGATTGACTTTGTCTTGGTGACTTTGTCTATAAAATACAAAGGAAAAAAAAAAAGTACATTCCAGTGAACACTTCATTTGGGCTCGAGTTGTATCACCAAAAATATTACGGTAATACAATTTTGAATTTAGTCGTGATAAAATTCTACGCCAATGGTAGAGGTGGCAAGTCATTGGCTAAAGGTGACGGCTGCACACGAACGCATTTGAACCAATTTGAAATCCATATTCTGCTAAGCATCCATTCTACCGCATAAGCCCGCCATCAGGGGTGTGATCGACGCACACGAGGGTGACACACAGTCAGACTTAGCGCTAAGCTCTTTCCAAAAAAAAAAAAAAATAAAAGCACACGCAGCCTTGATTATGGTGCATGAAATGAGGCAGAAACACAATCGCGTGCGTGAGGACCTGCAGGCTTGGATCAGTATCCCATGTCTGCGTGTGCGCTAATGTCACCCTTAACAGCAAGCTAAACACTGCAGGTTCGCACACATTAGCCATGCCTGCTAAAGCACTCATTTACCACGCAGGCCTCTTCGTGGCGCACAACGACGGGCCCCGACACGCCGTTCTATTAGAGGGCATCCTCCATAGAGCAATGCTCAGCCAATCGTGTCTTCTCCCGAGTCGGACCCACGCGGAGAATATGGCTTGT
This sequence comes from Syngnathus typhle, assembly GCF_033458585.1. Classification (NCBI taxonomy): domain Eukaryota; kingdom Metazoa; phylum Chordata; class Actinopteri; order Syngnathiformes; family Syngnathidae; genus Syngnathus; species Syngnathus typhle. Next base: position 3,259,385 of record NC_083745.1, read on the forward strand.
ATATTACGCTTTACAATATGTGTGCCGCGCTCAGAAGCATCATGGCCGACGCCGTTTGTGAATTTGGCACCTGGACCTGAATCGCAATTATAGAAAGCAGTCGAACACAAACATCATTTAGACCAAATGAAAAGCATTTGCTTGCCGCTCGCTCGTTAGCCGTCGCGTTGGCTGTACGCATGATAATCCCCGTAACAATGACCCACTTGACCCGGCCCTGTGAAAAATAACAACCAAATGTCTCTTTCCTTTCTTTCGGCCTATTTTTTTTTTTTTTAAACGTGGTCTGCACACTAATAGGATGTTTGTGCTGAAAAGGAATTTGTTTATGCCCGGCAGCTCATTACATGCTGCTCTCTAATTGATTTGGATGACCAACACATAAAAATAATGAATTGGAGTCATTGTGTTTGATGAATTGTCTCCTTCCCATTAAGACTGTTTGACTCAATGCGGTCTTCTGTTAGCGTAAACGCAATTGATTGACAGTGCTGCGTGGATGTGCGTTTTGTTACCTCAGCCAAGGCTGGAACGTTCTGGTTAAAGCCTTTTGGTAAGAATTTCCACAATTGTCACAAGTGGAAATGTTGTGGTTAACCATATTAAACCTCATTAAAACACAATTTAAGTGCTCATTAGCACCTATTTTGTCTCAATGAAGAGGTCAAGTGTGCTTGCTTCAAGCTGTTATTTGTCAGTCAAGCTGACGCATTCAACAAAACAGAATGAAAAATGGGACAGGTATATTTAAACACCAAAATGTTCGACAAAACCATATCATTTTATCGAATGAAAGTGTGCTAGCTAGATGCTATCATACAGTATAAATGTTATGCTCATTTAGCTTAGTGGATTTGTTTTTTTTGGAACCTTTCCTCCATTATTTGCTATTTTGATGTTCTATCTGTGTGGCATTATCTTGCAGAAGAACTGAAGTGATTTGGGGATACAGACAGTTAGCATTAGTGTTTCGAAAACACGGTCATTACTGACATCAATCACGTGCGCTATATTGCGACACGTTTCCTTAATGTACCATTTTAAATGCAAAGCGCGTCGGACATACGCGGCGGCCGCCGGCCTCTCGCCGTGTTGCTTTACCTCAGCCGGCCGCTTGTGAAATGTATGTGAGGCGAGCTTGGCAGTCACCAGGCGAAGGATGCATTGTCTTGTCTTTAGCTGTCATTAGGCGGAGTCTGGGGGAGCGAGAGGGAGGGATGATGTGCAAGCAGTATGGGGTCGGCGAGGAAGTATTTATGACCCTGTAGGAAAGTCATTGGACTGCGGAGATCGCGGGGAGATAATGGGAGGGAATGGGATGCAGCGAGGTGTTCTGACTGCAGCGAGCAGACAAGAGAACAGTCAGGATAAATCAATGTTGGTCATTTTCACTTTCCCCCCGCCATCACTGCTCGCCTCAGCGCATCCACCCCAAAGTCATTTACACATTCCATCATTAGGACCCCTCAAGAGTTTCAGTTGTGCACGGGAAGAGGAAATAAAAGCCGTGTAATTCTTATGTAAAAGTGACCAGAGCACGGCGTTGTTTTTTTTTTGTTTTTTTTTTTTAACCAATATACCGGCTTAATACCACGGCGCGGTGATTCCCGTTTGATTTAATTCGGAGGCCGTCGCTTGAACGACTTTTCTGGTGACATTGGGAGGCATACAAACAAGACTGCACCTCATTAAACAAGAACAAACCGAGGGGAAATTACACTTAGTTATGGGAATGGCTTTTAAGCATGCAAAGCATTACTTGAGTCTAAAATAAATAAATAAATAAAATAAATAACGTTAGCGCGGCTCGGCGACGACGCGGCGGGCGGCCATTAAAAAGAATGAGGAGCCGGGTGCAAGCTCACCTCTGATGATCAAAAGAGACAACTCATTACAGAAGTATATTGACCTTAAAGATGACTTAATTTAATAAAGTACTTCCCCTGAAGTTAGCAGAGCAATTATGGTCACTTGAGGACAATCCACACAGATAAAACAGACTACTGAAGTCGGCTTTTTTTTTTTTCATATTGAAACAAATACAAATAAGCAACCTTCAAAAATCATTGTTTGGCTATCTACAAAAGGAAAAAAAAACTTTTGGTATTTTGCAGGTACTGGATGTAAAGGTGACATTGAATGGGGACGGCCGCGAGCTAATCTATTTGCATTACGGCGTGCGTTCTAGCGCTCCCATTATATATTCCAAAAGCAATTAACACTTCATTAAACGTGGAAGGTGTTAATACAAGTGATAAGACGAGGCCATCTGTCGGATTCTTCTCCCAAGCCTGACATCCACCTGAAGAACGTTTGTAACCGATTTAGGTTCGACATTTAGACGAGGACACCGATTGGTTGTCTAATAACGTAAATAATAATGAGCAAAATATATTGATGCAAAATTTGAGCTAAGGTGGAAAGTTAATTTTTTTTTTATTATTGAGCCAAGCGTCGTACGAACGAAGACTGACTGCAATTCGCCGAGATAAATGTTGTGTTTGGTCTCGTCTGTAAATGCGACAAATGAACGAGCCGAACGCAATTTCATTCATCATGTTTCTTGAGGATTTAGCGAGATTTGCTCTCATTAGCGACTCATCCGTCAGGAAGACACTCTGATCCCGCAGAGAGAAAAAGAGAGCGAGCAGGGGGAAATATGCTTCCCCCGCACTTAATTGGAAGCTGAACACACACCCAAAGAGAGGCAGCGGCTATGTCAACCTTCTACACACCCAGATTTGTCTTCCAAATTCAATCCGTCAACATCCTAATTGGCTCTCGCTTTACCATCGCTGAGTCGGACCGGCTCGGGTTAAATGAGCAGAGGAAATGGTCAAATATTGCGAGCCTGGCAATCATCGGCTTGTGAAAATGTCAAACGTTTAAAGTAGATTTGGATGCCTTGACTTGACGACCCAACTTCCCAGTGATCTGTAAACGCTGCGTTACGGGTAGCCAACTGAGGTGTCGACAGTTTCCACATCAAGAGCAAGTAAAACAGGCCGCGTTCAACACAAGCCCTCGAATGAGTATCGACGTATAATTCAAGGAGCTGGCAGCACAATGGCTCTCATTAGTCTTGCGAGAGTCGGTAATGGCAGATCACCTCTTTGGGCCACGCAATTGACAGGCTGCGCTCCCCCTCAGCAGATATCGGAGAGCTTTTTATTGGCTTCCTGCTCCAAACAAAAAACCCGCCCCACCGCCGCCTCTTAATGCCGCCCGATGGCCTGGTTAACCTTGGCGATGCCTCCTGGAGAGCTGGAAAAGTGTCACGCAAAGTTCACTCAATCATTAGCACCGCAGAGGTATTCGATTCTTACAATGCGCTTAAGTTTGATTGATATTTAACGTACGGAAGCGTGATAGTGTTGGTACCGGGTACTTTAACGTTTGCATCCTTTGGAGCAAAAACAAAAATGTGGTGTCTTTTGATCATCTTTCAGGTCGCACATCTTGATGGAGGAAGGATATAGAATACATGCTAACGAAGAGTAGCACGGGAGGCAATACATCGAGAATGATCACAACTCCGAAATTGTTCGACAAAGGTAACGTTAATATATTTCCATATTACTGGCTTGAACATTTGCAACCAGCTATGAGAGTTAGCATGCCTACAGATGGTAAAATAAATATTATAGATTTGCTAACTGGCTAAACTTACAAGCTAGCGTACACCATACGCTACTTTCCATGACTGTATGGCTTCTTCAAACAGAAAAGAAAACTTTTCTGTAGTTACAAGCCCAACTTAATTGGACTTAAGCCTCAAGTCATGTGACTGGAGTACCCCACATCTGCTGTGAGCATGCAGCAAAAGGGAAAGTTTCTCCCTGCGTTTTAATGAACAGGTGTCTACATAACACAGGCCACCCCGCAGATGGCGGCGTAATTAGCAGTCATTATGGTGGTCCCGAAGAAGGCCGGGCACAGAGCGCCTAACCTCTTCACCCCTTGACAGGGCCCATGGCGTGGTGGTGGTTGTGATGTTGGGGGGGGGGGGGGGGGGGCTGCTGACACGTGTTTTTCTCCAGGAGAAGTTAAAGGTGGAGGTCACTTTTCACAAGGTGCCATCCTGGTGCGATGCAAACTCACGTGAATGAGGGTGAACATGTCAAGGGACAATTAGCCGCGTTCTGCGAGTTACTTAGCGAATTTACGGCTGTCATTGGAAAGAAATTTGCACGATTGAAATATAGAATACATAGAACAATCATTTACTGAGGAAAAAAATCTGTATTTAAATATAGACAATACTGTACGTGAGTGTTTGTAAGACAACATTCCCGGCTTGACACCGGTTCACGGTAGCGTGTATGCTAGTGTGACCTCACACTACTCTGACCTTTAAAACAACAGCGCCGGCTCCCTCCTGCAGCACTCAAGGTGGTTACGGATGTGGTTTGCAGGGTCATTCCCTGTTCATGTCGACGTTCATGCCCGACTACACCGCCGTTGTCGGGCCGCGACGGGGGTGAGCACAGGCGGATGAGCGTATGCTTGTGTGTGTGTGTGCGCGCGTGCGTGTGGCCCCGATAGGCTTGTAATTCGCCCTCACTTAGAAACGAATTCCATCTAATCTCATTCATGTCAAATAGCGGCGTGACACGTTGTTTTATACTGTAACATTTGGTTATAGCGAAGCACCTGACTGCTTCTCGCTTCACCCTCTGGATATTAAAAGCGGGACCTATATTTCACTGGATGTAGCTTAAACACAGTGTATTACCGCGCCCCCGATAAATACTTCCACTAAGTTTGTCGCCTTATAGCGGAGTTCATTCAGCGGGGAGCCATGATTTACCATCAGCTCCCGACGGTAAGAATCAAGGTTGAGCTTAGAGAAGGAGAAAATGACCACTCCTGCTTTCAATAGGGAAGGTCACTAATCCAGCCATTCAGCAGATTCATGGATGAATTGCTAATACATTGCTTGCTTGTTGGTTGCTGTGTCAGTTTGCCAGAGAAAGCAAAAATGACAGGGGATTTAAGGCTAATGGTAAAAAGAAAATACAGTCAACCCCCTGCAGATCTTAATAGAATGATCGCTTAAAAATAAAAAAAATTAAATAGCTCCAGCATTCTCATACACCTTTCAACAAGTCTGTTAGCTAATGCTAACAAACGTGATAATACAAAACAATTTTAACAGGCTAGGAAAATTAGCATAGATGGTATTTCAAACAACTTCATAAAAAAATGTAGTATTTATGACATCTCTGTAGATCCCAGATTTTGGCCTATTTCAGTCTGTATTATATCCCCGGCACTAAACGGCGTTTCATTGTAGTGAAGTTGAGTATAGAGATTTGCTTCACAAAATATTAACTGCTCATGCATTTTTGCCGCCAAACAACAAAATATCATTCTTGTCTTACAATAAAATTTTAATGGGTGCTGAATGGAGGTATCAAGTCATCCATTCCAAGTCATAATCAGACAGTTTCGGATGAACCAGTTCGGCTCCACTGCCGCCATTTTTTTTTTTTTCTCCCATCAGCAAGTGATTATTGCAATAGCGCTATACACTTAAGTTGCACGCCGACTGGCTGACCAGCGGCACTAAGCCATACACAAGCCCGACATAAATGGCCAATCGGCTCATTGCTTTTGGCCATAAAAAGAGGGCGAACCGACTCCTGCTAACATTTTTTTTTAATGCAGACTCATACCTGAAAGTTGCTGCATAAAAATGGGCATAGACAATTGAGATATTCATAGAAAAAGTGAGGGTTTTTTTTCCACCATTTTTTGTCATACAAATACACAAAATGTGGTGCAGGTTTTCCAATGGACATACAATGCATGCTTAGACTTTAGTCCGCTACCGTAATGCTAATGCTAATACATAAGTGTAAACATCCAATGCAATGATCAGTATGGTGGTGTTTTAACCCTTGTTCAGACAATACTCACAGTCATATATTCTTTATCATCTGCAAAGAACAGACATGACTACTTTTTAAAATCACTTTTGTGGAAAACGTATTTGATGTTTACCATTTATTTTTGTAGTTCATCTTTATTTTTTCTAAATGCATTTCAATGGCTGCCAAAAATATGATATAAAAATAGTATAGTATAAAATGGCCGCCAAATATGCACACGTGACAAAAATCATCACTTTTCACTTATGTAATTATCATTGGCTGCTTCTAAATTCTAAGCCCCCTGATCCTTAAAACAAACATAGTCAACAACCACTTCAATAAATGCATTTGTCTTGAGTTAAGCTCATTTCCAGGATTTGAGAAAATGGACTGCCCCCCCCCCCCCCTTTCTCTTCATCTTTGGATTTAGGAAGCATGTAAGTGACTTTTTTTTTCTTCTTCTTCTTGTTATTGACACCGCTCCCGAGCCTCTAAGTTTATCCGCCCTCATACGGAGTCACCTTAAGAGGCAGTGAGGCCCGCTGACAATGCCTCCTGGCGGAAACCAAATGACCGCCGTGTTTCATGTGTTGTTATGCTAAAAGCGGCACTCCCTCTAAATGACCACTTCCATGCATATGTGGATGGCTGTTTGCCTTTACTCAGGCAGGGAGCCTAGCAGATCATCCTTCTGTTCCCCATATGGCAGCATTGTGGTGAAAATGCGCGACAATCGGCCCCCCGTGCCTCCCTGGGAGAAAGCCCCAGGATGGTTTCACTTTTACTCCAAAAGGCCGGCATTCATTCAGTCATTATAAATAGGAAATGGTTTTTTTTATTAAAACAGGGTATTTTCTTTATTTGGGGCTATCATTGTGTTTTAATCCACTAAGGGAGGGATTTGGAATAAATTCATAAGCCTTCTGTTTTGATCTGAGGCTTCCCTTTCCTCTGATGCATGTCTGAGTAAATATATTCCACAAACACAGCCCAAAAGGAATCATACCCTCGCTAAATTATTTGTAGAATGATGGTAGAAATTCTTTTTTTTTATTTTATTGTTTTGTATGTTTTGAAGGCTGTGATTACAATAGTGAGAGTATTCTGACAGATCCTGGTAAAGATCTAGAATTGTGATTCCTCCTCAGAAAAATACATGAACAGATTTAAATTAAAATGCAACACCAATTTAAAATTTCAAAGCCAGCAAACCAATAAAAATGTAAGTAGGCTAATTCAATAAAGTAATTTAAGCACACCAGGAGCAACAAAATGTCAATTGAGCTGAAACAAAAATTACAGCAAAAACGGTTTCATCACATTTTATGCATTTGTCGTTTTGTGGGGATGCTGGAACAGATTGATGGAATATCCATTTCCTAGATTTTCATCCGTTTGTCCATCCATCCAAAGTTCCACAGAGAAGCAAAGGCCATAGGCTCTAACGGCTTCCTTGACTAATTATGTGGCTTTATTTCAAAACTTCATTATTATATGTAAATTCTGAACCACCCTGAAAAATGCTAACTGAGCATATTGCGTACGTGCTGTTTTATTTTAATGCACGACGTTGGTCTCCTCCCAGACAGATCATGCGATACCCCCCCCCCCCCCCTTCTCCGAGGCCCTCCTCCGCCTCACCGGAGTTCTCGAGTTCCCCCCGCTGTCTGCGCTCTCTCGCCATGTTTGCATGACTGTCACATCGGCCCCGGCGTTAATGGAGAAATTAATTACCGCCGGTGTCATCTCTCGTGACACGGGAGTCAATTTGATCATGTTAACCAAATGAAAGGACCACTTGATATACCCGTCCTTTGTAATCATGCTTCCATGCAGAGGGGGCTCGAAATGCATTTAGGCTGTTTAACAGTATTCATTAGATACGACTGCCACGCTGCGAAATGAACTATTCATTTAGCCGAGAGGTCGCACTCGCACTCTTTAACCTTGACAGACCAAATGAGATGTTGCAGACATGAAATTTAATAGGAATGCCTATAGCAGTGCAAGGGGAACCGTTTTTCTACCATGGACCATTTATACAGTCAGCGTCTTTTTATTTCAAACATATTCTGATTCTAATATTCAGTTATTCAAAATTACCAATATACCAATACTAAAAAAAGTATTGCATATTGATTATCCATTTACTAGCTTGTTTACTTGGTTGTTGATATTTTGTGAGAAAATTTTAACATAATCACAGTCTACACATTAGTGGATATCATAAAATAATAAATATTTTTTTATAATAAATACAATAAAAATGATGTGAGCAAATTTGTCATTTCATTAGTCCTCATTTATCAGTACGCACAAAGTCGCTCTGACCCCCGTTCCACCCTTAGTGACATCTCCAAAGTTGATCGTATTCAAAGCCTTATTTGCTGTCATCTTGTAACTTCTCGTAAATGGGCCTCCCCTGCTCGCCACTTGAAAACACACAGCGGATCTGTCAAAGGACGTCTTTGTTGGCCTCATCATTCGTTTGGTTTTCTCTCCAAAAGTTCCAGCGCTAAGCCTAGCCTGGCCTTTCCTCCTTTACGGCCGCCGGCGTGAATGTGGCTTTGTCGCTCCTCGCAGGTTCCTCATAGAGCTCAGGCCAAGCTTAACTAATCACTCATAAATGTTGCTGAGTGGACAGCCGCTGCACACAGCTAAACAAATCACTCGCCGTGAACATTCCTAATTGGCTTGGAGGTCAGCGGCCAGCCAGGGATGCGGCCGGGGACAATGCACCTGTCATTGGAGGGGAAAAACACATCTTTCTTGGAGACGAACACGCAGGAATACATAGAACTCCCGTTTATCACAAGGGAATATGTTAGACATATAATGAATGATCATTTTTCCAAAATCAAAAATATCTATTCCTCCAATACACTTTAAAATTATTTCAATTTAGCAAAACACCCCCAGTAGTATTAATTTTAATAGAAGTTGTAAGCCTTTTTTATTTTAGGTACGTTAGCAAGTACTGTATGTAGCCCCTCAATAGTATTTTCCATTATGTGTTAGCATTAAGGTAGCAACTTTAAGATGATGTTCTGTATATGTTATAGCTATAAAACATTGAAATCTAGATAGCAAACTTTATTTGGTAGAATAGCCCCCAAGATTTGCGATATAGCAGTGTTGCTAACGATGACCCGCGATTTAGCAAAAGGCTTCCCTGTCGCCACGGCCTCCCCCCCCTCTATGAATTGTTAAGAAGTAACATAGCTGTTTTTTTCGTAGCTGCCAGATACAAGGCAGCAGCGAGGTCGGGCCACTCTATAAATATGTTGGCTCTTCGTATTACAAGCTGTGACAAAGGACAAACAGCTGGGGAGGGAGAAATGCTACATGGCAGCGGCGGACAAGGGCCATTTTCAGCCTGGCTGGTCAGACGGCGGACCCTGAGCTGTCCCCGCCGAGCCTGTTTACTTGACCCGCAGGAGAGAGAGAGGCACAGCTAAGCACCCCGCTCACTTCACCCTCTTGGTCTTCCTCCGTCCCTCGCTCTCTTTCTCTCACTCCGATGACAAAGATTAAGCCTCACAACAACATCCCCAATGAGGAGGAAGGGTCATCAATTACCCCGTTGATACTCTTCATTACCTTCCACCTGTTCCACCCACCACCACCTCCCCCTCCCCAATGACACCACGTCACGCCTGGCGGGCCGATCTACATACCTTGCTATTTGTCAACTGTACATGAACAGGCTCACTTTTGAATCCGGGGCGGTTTAGACAGTGCCCCACCGGTACCTGCAGATGGCACTGTGGTGAAAAAAAAAAGCTTGTTTTGTTTGACGCGCCATACGAGTAGAGTTATAATTTTGTCTAGCAACAAATAAGCCAAACAATTTGTTTTGTGGGGAAAAGTGCTAATTGGTATTTTATCAACACTAATTCATGATTAAAAAAAATCTTTCCCGTTATAAAAAATGTGTTTTGGCTATTCTGAAGTCAGAGTTTGGCGACAAATTACACAAGTGCAGTCCAGAATCCAGACAATGAGTTTCACACAACACTAGGGAACTCATTTTATATCAACTAATAAGAAATTTAATTAGGCTATTATGGTAGTTAATTGAATGAGAAAAATTGCATCCTGTATAGTCACACTGCAATGAAAAGCACACATCTCCAGAATGTCTTCAATTTTAGAGATATAGACTCTACATAAAATTATGGACTTTTTTATTTTTATATACAACACAGTGGAGTTTTTTTTTTACACAGCAGTGAAAATAAAATGTAAACCAGGGTCCATTATTCTTTATATTTTAATTCTATACTGGAAATTACATCAAATCCCTTTCATATTTGATATTTTTCTTGTATATTTCTATACATTTTGAATACATATTTATGTGCACATATGTGCATATATAAATACAGTATATACTTTCTATTTATACCTAAATACATATACATGTTTTTCTTATCAACGAGGTCTTTGAAAATTAACATGTAACCTGCTGCGAGGTACATGTTGAAATGGGAAACCTTTTTACAATCAAGGGAGGAATTATCTGAAGAAAAAAATAAATTAAAAAAAAAAAAGAGTAGCACTTTTCCCACTTTCCTATTTCAACAGCTTGCCGTGGCAGATAACTCTGTTTTACAACTTTGTTAATTAACACCCAAGCAAATGTCATGTTTGGCCAGTTCATTACCTCCCGCTATTCATCTCACATACTTTGATTGCCCAAATCTGGAGGATCAGCTTGAATGAAAGTTATATTTTTCTTCCTTTTTATCCCTTTTAATATCTGTACTTATCCTGATGGTCTTTTTAATTAAGCCTTACTAGCGACAGACGTCGTCCACATAAAAACCATCTAGCAGCACCAAAGCGACGCGTCTTCGCTTTTAATGACGCGGTATTAAATGGCTGCTAATTACAGACAGTAGCATAAACATCCGAGAGTGTTTTTGGGGGGTAAAACACTGCGAGAATAGATTCCATTTGTCGTGTTGAAGGACCGCTTGCTCCTGTTATTTATGTATGTAAACAAGATTCTTTATCTGGCAAGAGGCCGTGTGCTCGCTGCGTGTCAGACGGAGAATTTGTTAGTTCAGTCGGTTCTGGTTGCCGTGCTTCTCATTTTGTGCTTGCTGCTCTTTGGGGAATTGTGCCGCTGCGGCCGCTGCTCCTCCTCTCACATAATTAATATTTAGAAGATGTTTGCTACCTTTAAATATTCAACACATGTTAATTAATTGCTCAGTTAGGGCTCGGGAGTCATTGTGGTTTGTTTATTTGTAATGTTTTCTTTGGTTCCGATTGCAATGATTACACTTGCACTGTGAAATTCACTTGGCTGGATGTTAGGAATGAATGAAATTGTATTCCAATGAGTTTCTCTCATTGCTTGCGGCCTTTAACAAGTGATTTACGGGACTTTTCTTTTGCTTCCTAAGTCCCCATGCAAAATTATTAAAGGCGACTTAATTCCTAAGGGAGGAGAGTTTGTCAAGGTGTATTTAAGACGCAAAGCTTATACTAATTCATCAGCTCCCCACTTTTTTTTCCCCTCTCCTAATTAAATACCAGCTGAATATTTAACATCATTGCCGGCCAATGTCCGCAGCGAAATGGGAGCGATGTCATTTGGTCTATCGAGTAACTGTTGTCTTACAGAATGAGATATGAATTGAATTGAAACCCATCCACTGTCACATTTGATCATTGATTTGCATAATTAGGTCTTAATTTTTATTCACTATGCAAATATATGCCCCCACCCATCTAGTCGCCCAATTTAAATTGCATTTAAATGTGAACCGGCTCGACTGTCAGCGCCTAATATGGCTGCATTTAATCGTACTATCTCCGTGAATCAAAAGGGAACTGCAGAGATAAATATAAAGAGTAAAAGCTTGGTTGACCTGAGTCACACTGCCCCAATTTTGTATGGTGTTCCACAGGGTTCGACTTTAGGGCCCCTGCTACTTTCATTGTGTTTGCTGCCGTCTGGGTTTGGTCTCAAGAAAGCATAGTATTTTCTTTAACTGCTATGTGGATGACAGATCTAAGGCCATATTCTTCATTTGTCCTGCCTGGAAGAAATCAAAGCCCGGATGGCACTGAACTACTTGAACTTCATCAAACTGTAAACAGAAGTTAGTTATGGATTCACAGCAGGAGCTAAATTTCTCGAGAATTTCCTCAGCACAGATCCAAATAATAACATTGTTTTTACAGCATCACATTGCAAATTTGTGTTGAGCTGGTATCCCTTTCTATTTGGATGGTCCCCGCTGAGGGGAGTGTTGGCTCTTGTTTCACGTTTTTAAGAGGATTTGTGTGTTGAGGAGGCATGTTTTGTACATCCATTATTGTATGAATCAAACAGGCTGAGAGAGGAGAGTCGGCCTCCGGTGCAGTCCAAAGGTGGCCTTTGTGGACTAAGATGGGACAAAGTCTGAGGAAATTGACCTGCTTGATCCTTTTCCCCGGGTGGGAGGCATCTTCTCCATCCTTTCATCTTCTTCCAAAGGGCCACGCTTAACAAACAAAATAGTGTCCGATAGTAACTCAGGTTGTCTTTGCGAGTGGGGATGGCAGTGGGCTGCTAAGGAGGAGGTGGGGGGGGGGGGGGGGGGTAACCTGAGAATGACAAGCCTGTGGGGTGAGGAAGTAGCCAAAAGGGACAAATTAGCTTTAGACAATAGGAGACCTTCTCCACCAGGGGGATAATTAAACGTTTCTTCATCAAAGCCAAGACAGTTTGCAAGCTGCTCATTTTGTAATTCTATCATGTTTGCCCCGGAGATGTCTGGATTCGGACCACCCCCACCACTCTGAGGCCTTCCTTAATACGCCGCCATTGCCATTAATTTCGATTCTCTTTGATTACCCTCATAGGGGTGTTAATTATACAGAGTTAGCGCTGGGCTAATTGAGCTCAGTGGAAACAGAGGGTCTATTGGGGTGATGGCTTCTATATGCGCCCCAGTAGAGAGCACAAAGGCCTTTGTTTTGCTTAATGTGAGAAAATCTTTTGTACAAGTACTCAGAGTAACATAGGAGGACCCTTGATAGTGGAACATTTAAAGTTTAGCACAATATCAAGATGGTGGTCGGCATTCATCATAGTATATATCGCCACACTGTCATCAAATTGCAAATTCTAAGCATTGAACTTCTCCAGGTCTTTTGTGATGACCAATCAATAATGCTGATGAAAAGTTGGCCAAATAGACGCCACATGCCCCGTGAATGCACGTACGGATAAAAGACATTGTGCGACTGTTCTTTCTCCCTGGCCACTGAGCTGTGGACCACAAGGTTTGTTGTGTGCCTCGGATCACACGGAGGAAGCTGAATGATGTTGGCCCAGCTCTCTGAAGGAAGGCCACGCTTGGCCGGCCCTAGAACAGCCTTAACAGGATATCACACAAGAACCGGGTGGCTTTTGTGCACCAAAAACGGTGTCAAAGGGAGCAAGGCAGGGTGTTTTCTTTTCGCAGCAGATGTTAGAACAGTATGTGGTGGGGCTCTGTGAAGCCCGTACCCACAATGGCGCCCATCTAAAACCTGTGATAGCGTCAGGGAGAGCCTGCTCAGAGCGTCAGAAAAAGCAGCGGCCTGTCTCTTAAGGCGCCGGTGAGCATCGCTGAGCTCCAGTGAAGCCCCCGCTGGAGAGTTTCCTAACACACTGCTGCGACAAGGTAACGCACAAGAGTTCAGCTTTTCATTCACTCCCACAAGGCTGTCGATGATGTTGTTTGGCATTACAGAGTTGACCCGCCGTATGGTGGATATATGCGCTTTTACCAGTGGAGTGCAGCCAAGGCCTTCTCTGCTGGCCCAAAAACAAATTGATTACGTTTGTTTTTAAGCGAATTGAGAATATTTTTTTATGTGCTAAATCCAATTGTCACATTGGTTTTACATAATTAGGTCAACTTTTTCAATTATGGGTGTATTTTTATGTATTTTATTTCAATACGATATTTTTGTACTAAACTTGACAATAGTTTATATTATTTTATTATATTTAATATTAAACTGGATTCCCATCTTAAAAAACAAGGCTTACTGAATCTAAAATGGAATAAAACGGCTAATAGGAAAGTAGTAATTGGCATTTTTATGTTCGCTTCTGTCCATGGAGCCCCGGAGGCGAAACAATTTCCTTATTGTGACTTCAAATGTAATTTCTCATAAAAACATCAGTCAGTCATTATGTGCCTTTGTGTGGCACAGACGTACAGTTCGACACGCGGGGAGCATTAGCATGTTGTTGTTAGCGTATATCCATGCGGCGGGCGGCCCATCGCTGCAAAAGCCGCAGCCTCGGGGCTATAAACAGACCCCTGGGAGCCCGCAGCACTCAAGGGCCTATTTGTTCAACACAATGTGTTATTCTATCATAGCCGGGCTGTCACAGCGGCAATCATTCAAACAGACATCCGTTTCTCCCTGGAACGCCGAGACCTGTTTGTTTGGCTTTGGAGTGCTTTAGTCCTTTGATTGTCTCTGATTGTTGGCGCATGGAGAGGATTTTGTGTGACTTTCTGTACAACCACATAGCAGGAGGCAGGAACCAATTAATGGCATTTCCATTTCTTTCAATGGGGAAAGATACTTTGCTAACCCGCACTCCACCTTTCCTGAATATAGATTTTTTTTATAATTATTAGTCTGCCGCCATTTCAAATCTGCCTCTCCCCCAATACACACTAATGAATGTGGCTGCTCATTGAAAGCGATACCTTAACACGCATTGGGCAGTGCCTGTGAAGACGGGCCGCCACAATAGACATGTCAGGCTTGATGGATTTCCAACACATCTGGGATATGGCTCCCAGGACCCAAGCCGATGAGAGGCCACCTAAAAGAGCGGCTCAGGGTTGCCCGTCCTCAGACGCACACACACCTGCACACAAACAAACACACACGTGCTAGTAATCAATAGCATATTCTGCTGAAGAAGAGGAGGGCGGGCTGAAATATACGAGCACGATTAGAATGAGTGATAATGCGGAGAAGTGAAGGGGGCAGTGCTGATAGTTCCTCATAATCAGATTTTTTTTTTTAAAGTTAAATCAATGAGAAAACCTGTTTGGGCTTGGTTGCTCGATGATACAGATTAACCCGGTAACTAATGAGAGTCATAGAGAAGTGGTTTTCAAACTGGATAGGAGTTCAGAACATTCCAACATATATTCAACCATCGTTTGGAAACACATTTCACCACATCAGAATTACACTTGAATGAGTGTTTCCCCCGATGTTTAATATATGAAGCAACCCTCGCCCCCCCCCCACCCGCAGTTGTGAATATTTCAGTCTTAATCTGCAGATGACTTAACACCACTTGAGAAACAAAACAAGGCACCCCTCTGATGCCAATTAATTAGGAGCTTATGAATATTTCAGCGCGCTACGATACAGCGGTGGCTTGCCCGCATGCTACTGTTACCGAGTACAACAGCTCCTAATGGATTATTAATAATGTAGTCACTTGATGTTGTTGTTGTTTTTTTTCTCCAGTATGTGTGAGTGTGTACATGTGGTGGAGGGTTAACACACTGGTCACACTTCTCTTTGTATGTTTGAGCTTTTTTAGCTGCTTTATCTATTTAGTTTTAACTTTTTTTTCTAAATTCATTTAGTTTTAATTAGCTTTTAATGTAGGTATATTTGATTTGATTTTTAAATATGAAAGATTTAGTTCTGATTAGTTTTTGTATTTTTGAGATTTGGAGTACTTTTGGAGCATAAAACTGAAATGTTTTAAATTTTTGTTCAAATATCGATGCGGCCTAATAGATTACTACCGTTAGCATTGGCCTATTAGTAGACTCAAAGCTAAGCTATATTGTTATATCAAAGATGTTTATTTATTTATTTATTAATTGTTTAGTGTGTTTAAATTGATAAGAGTTAAGGTTGATATGCCGTGTAAATTCTAAAATATTAAACAAATGTTTATTTTGAAAAGAAAATAGAACAAAGCCTGCAGGAGGTTCTAATAAATGACTCAGCATTTTGGTAAGGGGGAAGAAAGATAAAAAACGATAGCCGCATAATTCATACAGTCTCCGTCGTAATTTTCATCTCACGTATTCAAGCTATTGCGGCGATTAATAGAGAGAAAGAGAAACGGTCTGCAGCTACTCAAAATCCACATATGACGTGCCTGACAAGAATATGTAATCTTCACATTAGGTTCACATTTGGCAAATAATTCCCTCATGTATCTTTGCATCATTTTCCTAATATCAACTAAGATTTGCATAAAGGTGATCACATTTACCACCAGGGAAATATACGGGACACACACGTGCAGACATTTCTGTGCCAACAAAACATTTCAAAGCTGTTGTTTTACATTTTGGATGTAATTATTTTTCTTATATTCATGCCAAAGCTGTAATTATTTGCACATTAACACCTGCTGCATTTCCCCCGCGCGTGTGTATGTTTGTTTTAATCTGATTAATCGTTTTGCCATGCTCTCATGTCTGTTAGTTTGTTGGACAGCCCGACTGAGTACCGGGAAGATTTTGCAGGTGTCACCCCCCCATACACACACACACACACATTCTGGGTTCTTCTTTTCTTCACTCTTGGCTAAAGGAGCTGACGTTATTCATGGGCCACGTTCATTTCCTGCACCAGCCCCAGCACGCTTCGATAGCGATGCTGTAAAACAGTTTCGGCTAGCCGTAAACACATTTGATGAAAACAAATTAGAAGGCAGAAATATAACTGACGGAAAACATAACAGCCGCCAATGGAATCACATTAGCGCGGGACGCTCGATGCCGCGGCAAATAAATGTGCAATTAATAAATGGATAAATACAACACATAAAGCCTGCTGTTGCCAAAAGTCATTCCTCATTTAAATGTCTCCCTCTTTTTTTTCCCCCCATTAGGGCTGTTATTAAAACACCTTTCAAATAAATGGGAGGCTTTTACAAGCTGACAGTTGGCAGTAACCTGTTGACACGCATGTCCTAAAACATCGCTTTTGGGGGTGGGTTAATTCCTTTCGCATGAAATCACTAACGGTTATAATCCTTTGACAACACGAGATGAAATTCTGCCTGATTTGTTGCCGCCATGCAGGACTATTCGTGTTAATGAATTTTTAATATCCTTAATGACAGGAGAGGAACGATGTAATTAAAAGAGCAAGTTAAGAAAAACGCTGAGTCCAGCTCTTTATGGCGACCATTTTAATGTTAGTTTAATTGGAACTAACACATTATCTTAATGAGCAGATTGCCTTCAAGGAGACCATTTCCTCTTCCCCTACAGCCTACTCAATGTCGCCGCTATACGCATACAAATATATTTCTTTGGAAATCAGCCAAATGTAGAGGAACCTCAAAAGATCCAACACAGTCTGTTCATTCAGGGACGCTCAGCAAACTTTCATTAGTTTTCCCCTCAGAGATAATAATCAACTAGCGGCCATGTTTAAGCAAAGTATTTTTTTCTTTCAGAAATATGGAATATATATTAAACTCCAGAGTAACACGGGAGTCATTGAATGAGAGTATAAAGTTGACTCAGGTGGGCGGCTAACGGCTAACCTGCTAATCGTTAGCCAGTCTGTGTGTTAATCACTTGAGCGTTATATGAATTTACACTAGAATAAAATATTACGCTCACTGCTAGCTTGTCCGCTTACAATGTTGTGGTTCCAATTCTTATCCTTTTTTACTGTGTTGAATAACTTGTAAGGCCCAACGCAATCAGTTGCTCCTCTAGCAAACTAGCTTCTTAATTGGCTAGCTTACTGCTTCATGCCACAATCACGGAATCATTGTTGTTGACTACACACATGATGTTTTGACATTGTAAATGTTGAAAAAAACTAACATTTACAATCATCAGGCTGACCTTTTACTCTTACCGCATCACAGGCTAATCAAGCCTTTGCCGAATTTAATAACAAGTGAGGGATAATGCTCGAAAATTGCTCCGATTAGCCGTACGTGTGTAGCCCGCTTAAGCTAGTCGCAAGCGTACAGTATTTTCAAAGCGTTTGGACCGCCACCCACGTTCTCCCATTTTTCATTTACCTGCCAGAAAATCAGATGCGACAGTTAAATTGTGACAGCGGCGCAAATCTACTCGTTGCCATTAGAGCTAATGTCATGTTTCTGTGCTAATCCCTCATCATTTTAGGGCCTCATTGCCTATTTTTCTCCACGATATTAAGTATTCAAAGCTCATTTACATTCTTATTTTTCAATTTGCTGCTGCAGTAGTTTAATTTATTCCATATAATTTCTTTTTCTGAGAGGGACATTAATCATTGGCTCTACATTTTAGTGCCTCGGGGACTCTTTTTTTTCTTTTCTTTTTTAATCAATAAAATAAAGGGATAGCGCTTTAGTAAACGCTGGTGTTACAAAAGAACTTGATGTGTATGTTGTAATTCAATTAGTGTATTAATTTTGGTTTGTTTGTGGATGTGTTTCATTTGCCATCACTTTTTCAATGCAGAACTTACTGAAACTTATTCCTGTTTGTGATTTGTGTTAACAAAAGCCCATGAAGGGGGGGATCACAGTCCTATCAATGAGGGGCTCCCTGTAATGCTTCTGCTTGTTCTATATTTCTGCTCTGTTGCGCTGGAGGCCTAACTACTTGCATCCTCTTTCTTCCTGGCTTTTCTTGTTGTTTCTTCATCCTTTCACATTCATTTTATGCTTGGCTATTCCGTAGGCTATCAGTGTATTAATGCCGCGGCTTAAGCCAAACACCCTCGGTCGGCTCCAGATAAGCCAGCAAGGTCATCACGTGGCGGTGAACTATGAGTTGCTTTGCCTCTCGTTTCCAAATTGTGTTTTTCTTCCTGCCGCTTTTCGTACTTATTTTGAATTGTAAATTTTCTCCTGGCGAACTTTGCCGAGGCGTCACACGTCTTCATTAGCCATCCACCCGTCTGAGAGGCTTGACCTTCCGAAGGTGTGACCGAGGGCGGGGGTGTGATGGTTGCTTGATGGAGAGGGGTCTGCGGTGATGAAGTGGGGGGGGGGGGGGGGGGGGGGGGGGGTCGAGAGGGTGGTCTTTTAACTCTGATACATAATGCTGTGGGCTATAATACTTAGCGCATGGCCGCTCGCAGGCCTACTAATCACAAGGAAAAAGACCCCGCTGTCTCACTCCATAAACCCGGGCCCCGGCAAGGAAGACGGCCACGGGGGCGCGATGTCACTTGTAAATCCCAAATTAAACTCAACTGCCCAAAGCTGGCCGACGTAAAAACACCCTCAACTCAATCCCGCCTCCCCGCGTCTTCCCGTCAGCCGTGCAGGCGGTAACGAGCGCACGACATCGCGTCGGCCGTGTCAAGGTCGCGCGGTGGTCAATTTCTACGCTTGTTGGTCGCGGTCGGCTTTATGCGTGCATTTCGTGAATTGTTGCAGAATAGAGCAAACGCTAAATATTAGATGAGCGGCAACGCTATTCAGATGAGCGGCAACCAAAACATTGTCTGTAAATGTTTTCCTAGCCATGCCGGCTTCCCCAGTAGCTCCCTCCCTGTTATCCTGCCGCGGAAGATGGAAAGCATGCGCTGCATCGAGCGGGGTTCTCTCACTCGGAACCTTTAATTATAACTTCCCAGTATCAGTTACAGCAAGCCCGCACAGATGCTAAAACCCTCGGAGGCTTGGCTACTCTACCTTGCTTAATCTGAGGCGAGAGGCGTCCCATCAGCCAATTCAATCTGCGCCGGCGAGACCCCCCCTCATCGCCCCCCTGCCCACCTCGAGCCAATCTGGGCGCCAGTCGCAGTCACGCGACCTCATGGCTTCTTAGCATCCTTCATCAAGGCTTGTTTACGCTGGCGTTGTTATTTACCTCCTTATGAACGCCTCACGCGGGGCGCTCTGCTTCCGGAGGATATAGTGAGGTCTGCGCGTGCACGGCTAAAGACGCTATAAAAATTGCTGAGGTATAAAATCGAAAGTGCTCAAGCTGTCTGCGGCCGGAATTGCTGGCCGGCTAGCTGGCTGCCTGGTTGGCTGGCTGGCTGGGGCCTGTTGGAGGTGGTGAAGGATCCTCCAGCCAAGTCCACCTGCTCGCCTTGTAAATCACAAACACACACACAAAAAAAAGTTTGGGCTTGTTTGTTTACATATTACAGGCTTTAGAGTGGCTCTGCTGCGGTACACACGGAGCTCTGCTTGGCTCAAGCTTGATGCACGGGCCATAAAGCTAAAGCACCAGCGTGCCGTTCCTACAGGGATTGACCGGCTTGTCATGGGGAGGACAGAATCTTCAGAATCAGCTAGATGCATAAGAATTTAAATGAAATGAATTCAGCCCTATATACTATATTTATTGGAAATTTTGCATCGTCTGTCTACATGTGTTGCTGCACAATTTATGTTCAAATATCAATTTGTTAAACGGTTACATCACTGCTGCAAAAATGCTATTCATTAGCCTGTCTATGCTATTTTTATAAACACATATATATGTATATGTTTTAATTACACAATGTAAAATTTTAAGATTAGTTTGATGGGAGTTACTGCGAGTTGTGTTGAGTTCACTGTGACCATATTCATATCTTAAAATTTCCGTAACAACTCTGGTCCCTCTTATCTTGATGCACGGCTGTATACTAAAAACAGGAGTAAATCATAGAGAATATTAATACTGTGGTTAATCTCTAATCTCTAACTGCTTCACTGACATGTACAGTTTCCATAGAGTACATTTTGCCAACAGCCACTGGGGTGTTACCGCGTCTTTGGGAGTCAAAACACTTATCTCGAAAAGAGATCAAACCTGCACGTTGTATCTTATCTTGCAGTGTTGCCCTTGTGCACGCTCACTTGTGCGTCCTCCTCCGACTTCTCCAAGGTGCACTCGCTACAATCCGCACCGGTGGCGCTCTTTTTTTTTTTTTCTCTCTGTGTGTGTGAAAGCGACAGAGGGAATCCAAGCACATTTTGCACAAGTGTGACCGCCTCTGGTCCGCTTGAGTGTGGTCATAGCTGACTTTGGCTTTGCGATAAGGAGAGATGTGGATTCCCGAGCGTCACTAAAAAGAGCCAGTAGGGGAGGGGCGGGGGGGGGGGGGGGCATCGTCGTACTGTTTGGAATTGGACAAAGAGGCCATTGTAACTCTTTATGGAAACTCACTTTTTTTGAGCATGGCCTCTATTTTCTCTCTCGTACAGTTCCCCAAATTAGAGGTCAAGTGTGCTTGCTTCAAGCTGTTTGTCACTTTTAATATAAAAGTCACACGAAGCTAAGAAGTACAGTTTGCGTATATATTTTTTTATATTAACGAAATGCTATTCATAATACTCCAAAGACTTTGCTTGACGAAGTTGTGTCTCAATCCCTGTAACTCTTCTTTTCTTCCACTAGTGTATTTTACAAGCCAACAACCTTCACCACTACACCCAACATGACAAAGGGGGGGAAGGTTTTTTAAAAAAAATAAATAAAAAATGAAGGATGGCAGGAGGTGACAGGTAAACAAATTCCGTGTCATATCCTCCTGCTGTCTCCACTCTTGCCACTTGGCATTTTAATGGAAGGGAATGCGATGTAACATATAGTGGTAACTACAGCGGCAGCCTCGTAGCAAAAGGGGGAGAAAACTTAACTCCTCAGACCTATGCATTAAACATATTGTAGAATAGAGTGTAACATTTATCACTGTCATTCCTGGAGAGTTTGTGTAAATTTAAATGCGCTCAAGCGTGCTGAGCCCCCCCACCACCACTCATTCCCCCCCCCCCTCAAGAATGTATGCGCGCAATGCCACCCCAAAGCCCATTTTCCTGAAATCCTTCTCATTGTTCTGCACGAGCATACCACCAAACAGCTATTCATCTTTGGGGAATATGCTGTACAGAAATGTCTTTGTATGTGAGGCCTGTGCCATGTTGCTTCTTGACTGGCGGACTATTTTTCATAGTTTGGAATGGTCTGAAAAACGAGGGGGAGGCAGGGGGGGGGGGGGTCGCATGTAAGGACAGATATGGCCGCAGATAT
Organism: Syngnathus typhle; assembly: GCF_033458585.1. Taxonomy (NCBI): domain Eukaryota; kingdom Metazoa; phylum Chordata; class Actinopteri; order Syngnathiformes; family Syngnathidae; genus Syngnathus; species Syngnathus typhle. Next base: position 3,281,247 of record NC_083745.1, read on the forward strand.
TGCATATTTATTTTCATTCAGTCTCTTCAGCATATTTTAATATATAAAATGGCTCACTAGTATTCACTTTGTTTAAAAACATTACAATAATCAATTACGGGCTCCCGCAGAAAAGACGATTAAATAAAAGCTTTGTGGATTGTTCGTGACAAGCACTTTTCCGCGGGGCAAAATGAAACAATCGCGCCTTTAAACGTGGACCATGTCGGCGACACATTCAACATTAGAATAAATTACCTAACCTTTACAACTTGCAGTGCCAATAACAGGATAAATGACAGATCATGGCTTATTATTCACTACGAGGTTTTACACATAATAATGATGTCATCAATAATGCCCGCCGTTTTAAAACATAAGAAAAAAAAAAACACTCAAGGCAGTTAATTTCTTTTATTTTTTTAAATCAGCCAGCTGGAAAGACGGACTGAAAAGATTGTCAGGGACACAAAGAAAAAAAAAAAGGAGAGAAAAATGTGCTGCGTTATGTTCCTTTTAGCGAACCGCACTTATGAGTCAATTTGCCAAACAATGTGAGGCCGACTTGACTGAGGAGGCACATCAGCGGCGCTGACACGGAAGCTTGTCAGTGACCAGCCGACAACAAATGGATCTCATCTGACAAATATCCTGCAGGGCTTTTTATTCTCCCCCCCCCCCCCTCCATTCTTCTTCCGCCCGTTGCTGGTCTTTCATTTTAGCTGCCGCGTCGTCTGCGGTCCTCAAGTAAGGAGTCATCTTGATGGACACCCGCACATTAAGCTGGTAAGTGTGTATGTACGGCACACATGGTGTCTTAATGCTTGTCACACTCCACTGTCCTTGTCTTTGCCGAGGGAAAGGCTGTCGAGTTTCACACCACTGAAGAAAACTAGCACATTTTGCACAGTAAATGGGCTTTTCAAATAGTTTGTGCTTGATTGGGGGTGCATGCACATATGTGATCTGTTTATCTGTACGGCTTTTATGCGCTCATTGGAAGAAAGTTTCCAAATGGGAGAAGCCGCGTTCTTGGGAAGTGTCGGATTTGCTTTGTTACGACGTTGGAAACTTTTCATGGAAGGTCATGCAGGGGTGGATTGAATTTTTCGCTCTGATTCCGGTAGTTCTGAATTTCCAAGTTGGAAATATTATCATAGTCTAACCTCCCGTGTCCTTTTATGTCATCAGGACGTGTTCAAGTCAGTTTTCTGGCAGTTATGATGTTGCAAATCGTACAAGCTGGAATTTGAGCTTTTTTGGCCTTGCAAATTTGGCGTCTGATTTTGGATATTTTTGTTGTCCAATGTGAATTACTGTTAACAAAAAAAGAACTTTTGTCGCTCAAGTTTTTGCCGTTTGTCGCAGCTGACCCGTTTCTCGACTTCAGTCACGTGACCATCGCAATGCGAGCCTGAAGGTGCTTTGACAACAACAGGCATGTGGATTCTTTTGTCCTTAAAACATGACCCACAAAAAAATCTGATGTGCGTTGAGGCGCTGGGATGAATAAATGACATTTCAATTGGGAAAACTGATTCATTATCCAAGTCAAGTGAGGTTGGTCACGGAGCAAATTTAAATCCAAAGGCAAGTGAGCAGTGTCTCCTCTTGTGTTTTCTAAAAATCATTTGCGATGCCGAACAGCAGACGCGGCTCCTCACTTTGAGATGATAGCTCGTGATTGATGCCGTCTGTTGGCGCTGATCGTCCGTTATAGGACACGTCGCATGTGGCGCGTGGCATTGAGGGTCATTTCCAGACAGCCTCGGCGGAAAATCTTAAATAAATTTAATTGTCTGCATCCGCCATCAGAAATGACTTTATGGATTTTGCTTCATAATTAAGAGCTCCCACATCCATAAACTTAAATCACTGCGCACAGATGTTGAGGTGTAATTAAAGCATTAAAATGTGCGAACAATCAACTGGCGCTTCAAAAACAGCCACGGCGACGCCGGCGGCACTTTTTTTTTGTTCAAAAGAAAGGACCTCCAGTCTTTCTCCCTTTGCTCTGTTTTCCAACACCGGGAAGTCATCGCCATAAATCTCGCCGCTTCGCTCCGCCATTCGTATAGCCCGAGTGATGCTAACACCATTAGCTGATGATTTAATGATGTGCTTTCCGTCATTCCTCCGTCTCCATATTCCCCCTCCCGCTGGCTGAGGATGCTGGGAATGTGTGTGTTTTTGAGGACGAGGAGGCTCCAGACGCTCATATGTCATCCACCTCCATTATGCCAAGGTCACTCCATTGCTTTTCTTAATGTGATCAGGCAAAGTGTCACTTTTGCAGTTCTGTGGCAGTAAATAAGAAGTGGCTCTAATTTGAATGTAGCGTACCAAAGGCCCTTTATGGGTTGTTAATTTAGTGTTTAAATACATTTAACAGTTGAGAGGGGGTACTGATTAGGCAGGCTCTCCCAGTGAGGGTTGTCTTTTTCGCTCCCTATTACTACTCATGTAGTATTTGTATTTGTATGTAATTGCAGTACTATTATATTGGTCTGCTATTATTATACGACTATAAAAGAAAAACAAATCTCGTCTCTAGTCCCATCTTGTGTCTCTAATTTGATTTGCCGGAAACCACCACGCCTGAGGAAAAACAACCAATCACAAAAAAGATTTACTACTGACAGATTGGAGTGTCGGCAAAAGAAAAAAAGTCTTAATTGAAAATTGTTAGCAAGTATATATGATGCTGACTGAGAAAAAAAACGAAACAAGAAGAAGCCCTCGACCACCTTAGAGTACAATTGCGCTTTAAGCCAACTCTTCCAGTCACTTTCTCACACAAGCCGCGAGCCGAAAGTGGCTCGCGAAAAGCCAATAGCGCCTCCCGACACTACAGATTCTTCCTGACACCTAATGCCGCTTATGAAATTGGGGGATAAGTTAATGTGTCACAGTAACATTGATTTTTCATTTGCCTCCTTCTGCCCCGCATCCCGCAGCCGGCCGAGCCTTTCCCTTCAGCCGTCGAGATGGATTACTGAGGACCGCTGTTCAGACTGAGCGGAAGGAGGAAGAGGAGGGGGCAGCAGATGATGCGGGTCTGCGTGAGAGATGCCACACCTGATTACAGGTGACGTCATCTCCGGTGGCAGGTAAGGTGGCAGGTGGATTCTGTTCAATCTGATACCGAAACATTGTGTGTGTTGCTGCTCCGTGTGTGTCATAGTAGCCACACTTTGGTGGTTTATCAAGATTTATGCTCATTAGCCTCTCTATGGTTTCTCGCATTATATGTAGCATTTAGCTAGCAGGTTTTTGTTAGATAAAATTACAGGTAAGTGGTCAACATATTTCGGTCATTAAAAATACACTGCTTAATTTGTGTATATTTTATGTGACAGTTTACACATGATATTTTAGAAGTGTGTTTTCATATGTTTAAATTAGGTTTGAACGATTTTGGAAATTGAATCTAATTGGGGGTTTTTCGTTAATAATGCGAGTTAATATGCGGTTAATTTTTTCAACCTCCTTTTCCATTGTATTTATTTTAACAAACAACAAGCAATCATTAGTATTTCATTTCAGTTACATTAATTGGTTAGCCCTAGTTCAAATCAAGTTTTATCGCCTATTGCATCAGTGAGTGCATGTTTAAATGAATAGAAATAAGATTTCTATTGTCACGACCAACAAATGTTATCTTTATTTTGTCCCATTAAAATAAAAGAACTGCAATGACAAATCTGAAAAAGCTAATATGACAGAGCTAAATCTATCATTTCTTCAAGATTTTGGCATTTTCTTCCTTTTTGTGGCTAACAAGTAGCAATTGCTTTTCATCGTCACGGCCATATCAAAGTGGGCCTAAAACTGAGAGGGTTAAGAAATCTACCTGGTTCCTCGGAGAGAGAGGGAGGGAGAGAGAGAGAAAGGGGGCGGGGGTCTCCCGTAACAACTACGCGCTGCTCAATGAGCTATGTCGTCAGTTCCATATGAGATTGGTTAATACAAAAGCTTGCCGGCGAAAAACATTGTCCTGCTGCCAGTGACAAAGACAAAGTGCCTGCGTTTTGGCGTACGCGCGAGTCAAAGGGACAGGTGACGACAGGGAGGGAGAGCAGCCGAGCCAATTTGAATTTCACATCTAGGAGGAGGCAGCGTGTCATTAAAAAAGCCTAATTTCTGTGTCAGGTAGGCTTACAGGTGATCCATCATCTTGTCACAAGAATTTTATTTTATTTTCAAAGGAGTTCAAAGCCAGCCTTCCTGACTTTTGCGCTTCACTTTCGATTAGATTTAAAGGCAATTAAGGGGAAAAGTCTTCTTCTGCCCTCTCATGCTCATCTGGGTTGGGCGGGTGTACTTTTCACAAATCCAAACATTCCGTAGCTTCAAAATCACTAGGAGCAATTTTAAGAGCCATCGCTTGGATGCACAGCAAACTTGACAACAAGCAGCAGATAGTGAATAAAAAGAAGTGCTTGACACTTTTTGCCACTTCCAGTTGAACCTAAACATGGGGGGAAAAAGAGAATTAAACATAATTAACCGAACGAGATCACTTTGCTTAAAACCTGCTAGCATAATGCTAACACATCGGCTAACTAAGCTAGCATCGATATCGCTGTGGTTATATCCTGTATGCGAACATGAACTGAAAAAAACACATTACAAAAATTATTGTTGTTATTTTAGGAGGCTGGAACAGATTAATGGCGTTTCCATCCATTTACATGGGGAACGCCGCTTTGAGATGTGTCACAGAACGAATTGAAATCAAATCCCCGCTGTACCGATTTGCCCACGTTGGCTCGTCAGATCGCCCCAACTAAGTGCACATCAGGACCCTGAGAATGCCATTTATTGCTACATTTCTGAACCTAAACGCCTGTCAGCTCCAATCTCGCCACAGGAAGGCGTCCTGGTAATAAAATACATCTGAGGGAGGCGGTGAAGGGGTGGGGGGTGGGGGGGCTAGCGATGGGGACACACGTTTTCCCAGATAGGCTGTGACAAAACAACATTACCATGTCCGCTTCACATAGCGACACGTACAGGACAGATGGTTGTCTTCGCCGTCTACAGCAAGGCGCAGACACATACACGCGGACGCGGGGAACATTCGCAACAACAGACTGCGGAGATTTAAAGGAAAAAAAAAAACGTTTCCCCAAAAAGTTTCACAGAACTTTTGATGGGTTTTATTCATGTAGTCAACAAAATGCAGGAAGATTCTCAAACAATTTACACCTCAAATTCTGCTTGGTCCTCCAAGACCACAATGAAAATACAAATGGCAGAATTAATTTTTTATTTTTCTTGTTTTAGGACTGTTTGATAGTACTTCACCAATACTAATAGCAAGTTAATCATTTAGTCATTTGAAATTATTACGCTTCAATAGTAAGGGTGTTTCAAATTTCCAAAGTAAAATTTGTTAAAAACTAATATCTCCCTCTAGAAAAAATGTCAAAAATCTACTTTGAGCTCGGCCTGAATTTTTGACATTTAAATCTTAGCTTGGTTGCCGTTAATAATACAAATTCAATTTGCAATTGCGTAAAGTATTTGACACTACTTTGACTCCATTAACTTTATCGCTTGTGTCATACAAGCATCCAAAGTTCCTCATGACTTTGCTCACTCAAAGAGGAGAAGAAAGGGGCAGGAGAGGGGTGAGTCCATAGGTCCGGGGGGGGGGGGGGGGGGGTAGGCACACGAGCGCGATATTGGCAGAGCTCCGAGGGACGCGGCGTCGTTACATGGACATGTAAGCACCGTGGTTGGCGCATCGCGCCGCCTAAGTGGACAAAAAACGCCAGGGCAGCAAAAAGTGGCGAACAAGCACGCAGATTCATTAGGCGAGCCCTTCCCGGCATGCTTTGCAATGACAAATGATTGACTTGGAACAATATCTAAAGTGATCAGGATAAAGTACCAGCCATTTCAAGGCTCAGCAAAATTCAAATTCTAATTAGACCTTGCACCACATTCCAAATAAAAATGGCTCCCTGGGTGCTTTAGCCTATCAGGTGTCTCTCCCAGACCACTGGAACAAAACGAATAAAGAAAATGATTAAAGCGATAACAAAGGCATAAAATTCAAATTATAGCGGCATCACATCTGGGATCTGTATGTCACTGCGCTGCCGTTTATGCCAACCGCACACACACAGACACACACAGCATTTCTGCGTAAGGACACGAAAGTAGAAGATGTGAAAAAAAGGAGGGAATTAAAAGGTGGAGAACGAGAACGCAAATAGGCTCTCGGCTTTAAGGTTATTAATGACTCCTCCAAAAATGTGCGCGCTTTCCAATCTCTGCGAGAAGCGCTTGAAGGAGCCTGCAGATGAAGCTGACCTTCACAATGTTCTTTGGTCTTTAGTTAAGAAATTCACTCACCATTATGGCATCATTAGGGAAACAAGGATAAAATTACTCCATGCTTAATGACCTATAGGATCTCCACCAAAATTTGTTTCAGATCTAATAAAAGGGAGCCTAACACAGTCCAATGAATTATGAGGACTGCTACGCCGGGTATTAAAATGTGCGGGGAAATAGATTTTCTCAAGCTAGGAGGACTGGACTTTTCAAATCAGATAGTAGAATGGAATTTTATGGGCAATAAATTCCACCATGTCTCAATTTCATTTTTTTTTTTTCCTTGCCCTCAGAATTTTCCAGCCTGTGATGGAATCTGTGAGTGGGCTGGCCTCTAAAAATTCATTGCCAATTGCCGTCTCCTTCTCGATCCTCTTAAGGTAGATAGATTGATGGATGAATGGCTAAACGGGCAAATAAGTGGAGAAAAAGTAGGAGCCAAGGAAAACCACATGTATGATGGAAATAAATGATTAGATACACATATGGCTACTTCAGAAGAAAAAAAAATCCCCAGAAGGGGCGATAAGAAGTCAAAGATTTGTAAAATTGACCCAAAAATATGTGCACTCTTATTGGAATGAAGATTATGGAAACAAAATGTTCCGAATTTCATCCAACAAAAATCAGCTAGCTTTATGCTAACATGATAAATGTGCTAATGGTGTTACGCTAAATATAAACCGTCAAATATCTGCTCCTCGAACATACGGGACAACAACTCATACAAAAAAAATCAGGTGTAGTATTCTGCAAATTTATATTTCTGAATAGGATGCAAAAAGAAAGACAATGCTTGATAATGCTTTCACATTAGCGCTTAGCAACCAGGCCGTTAGCGTAGAGGACGCCCAAAAAGTCAGACGTAAAAGTTGAAGGAAACGGCCATCTTTTTTTTTTTTTTCTCGCGCCACTTTAAAAGTGCCGTTGGATGCAGCACCCCAAGAAGGAGTTTGCGAGCTAATGGCATTTGCTCTCTTTAAACTTTAATCTTTGCTATTAATTCCCTGCAACTGGAGAATGTGCGAGAGTTAATGTTCCATGAACGTGTTTCTCACTCTGCACTCTCCTCAAGCTAATTACCCTCAGGTGCTAAATGGGGGGAAATTGCAATCCATTTGGAAGGGAGAAATTTCACCTCCCTCGCCCACCCCCCCCCCCCACCCCTCCCCTCCACCACACGCCCACCACCCCCTCGTGTGCAAAAGAGAAAATCAAACATTGAGTACGTGGAATCCGAAATGGACAATCAGCGCTAATGTGCGATGGGCTCGCCCTTCTCCAAGGTGGCTTCGACGAGCGTAAACGGCTCGCCCCCGTTTCCCCGCCTCACCGCTTATCGCTCGGGTCACGCCGAGGTCAACCGCGGACGACCCGATGCCAAACAGATGTTTGATTGACACGGAAGCCGCAGATTGGCCATCAAAGTTTTTTTTTTTTTAATTTCTGATGGCGAAGGAGAACCGTCGAGGGCGAACGGCGAAGGAGGAGACACACCCGAGGAAGTCAAAATCCAAATTAAAAGCGGCTTACGCAGCGGCTGACGGATCGGCGGTTGTCGTCACGGGACATTAAACGGCGGAGAGTGACGGCGTATCAGTCAATGACAGAATCAAGTTGCCATTACACAAATGGTTCCCGAGTCCATCGCTAATCAGTAACGCGGGATCAACGGCAGACAAATAGCTTTGATAAGTTTTTGTTTTTAAAGGGAGGTGAGGAAGTCAAGGGAAATGAAGTCGAGTTGGGGTGAGGTGGGGGGGGGGCGTTAGGGAGGTCTCCGCTCTCCCTCTAAGGAGTATCACTTTGTCCTCCGTTTGATCTTTGTCTCCACACAGGAAATTAAAGATGTGAGGAGGTGCTGACTACCGTCTCGTAAAAACGGAGGCCTCCGTTTCTGACAGCAAAAGTCAAAATTAGATTTGCTCGTTTAGGAATGACAATAGCTTGTGCCTTGAAATACACAACTTACTTTTTTTTTCTTTTTTTTTAAAGATACTAATTTGGAAGCGAAAGACTATGGAGTCGCATTTTTTTGGGCCCCCATTTTTCCATTTTTGTAAATTTTTCCAACTCATTCCTTTTTGATTAGCAGTCCCCTTGATTCTACTGTCATTCAATATAATTTCATACTTTATCATTCACAGGCAATTTCCCCCCAGAAATTGCATTTTATAATTGGAAAATATTTTATTTAGTGGGTTGATTATTGTTAAAGTGCTCTCAAAATAAAGTTGTTAGTTTAAAAAAAAAAACAAAAAAAAAACTACAGTGCTTCACTTTACTACTATGACCAGCCACCATTCCACGTTTCAACACTTTGAAATTAAAAAGGAAAACAGTCCACATTTTTCCTCCCCGAGCATATTTCATGTGTGCAATAATAAATGAATTAGTGGCGGGGAGCAGCGAAAACAGCCCATATCTTAGATAAACAATCGTAGTACCAGCCCTGAGCTCCCGCTGTGCGGGGAAATCACTCCCTACCATTTATCTGCAAACATCAAAAGAGCAGATAAGTTGAGTTTCTTGAGAGAGGGGAGGAAGGGAGAGAAAAAAAAAGAAAAAACACGCACTTCCATGCTTGTAAGTAAAACCCAAAGAAGTGGGATAAGTTACTCCATTTCACCCTGTGTGGCCTTTCACGCCATCGTTTTTGCTTGAAGGCATAAGTAAAGTGTCTGTTGATGCCCGCCCCAATCCCAAATCTCATCCTGTAAAATGTCAAAGCTATTTGGTTAAATCATTAGAAGCGGGTGGCGTCTCAGCGAAAGGTTATTTTCTTCATGAACACTTGAGGGTCCGCTGAGTCCCCCCCCCCCCCTCCCAAAAGTGTCTGTTGGAAAATGCGTTGACATTTTACATGAATGGGGGGGGAGGAGGCTCCTCAATGGACTCTCTGTCAGCGCTCTCCACGTTTCAGGTCATTATCGCAGCGATGGAGGACCACTCGACCCGTGTTGCTATTACCTTGGAGGAAAGACTCAAACTATTATGAGGACGATGCTATGAAAGTGAGAGGCGTTAACCTTTGACCTGGACATGTTTGGTGCACGGACTTATTTATAATTTGATATTATTTGGAGTTTCTTCCTAAAATGTTTGTTATAACCTACTGTAACATGAGGCCTATTTGGAATATTAATATTACGCTTAAATTTGACGTAAATGTATAACACAAAATTAAAATAAAAAAATTGTACCGTGAATATTTAGGAACAAAGAACATTCAATGAAATGGTGCTTAATTATTCCATTTAAAATGTATTGAACTGAAATTAAAAAAAAGATAAACATTTAAAAAGAAAAAACACAACTGAAATGTGCTTCTTCTATACTGTAATATATTGAAGAAAAAAAAAAAGAACCTAAAGCTAATTCAACATTCTGCACAGTTTAATTGTTTCAAGTACCACTTACCACCAATAATGTATGATACCACAAATCTGATAATGAATCAAATTCAAACCACTTCTGTTTATGTTTGTGAGTGCTTGTGAGTCTTTTGGTGTGTGTATGTTTGCATGAGTGTGTGCGCGGAGAGGAGGTCCAGTCAGCCTGAGTCGGCATGCAGCTGATAACGTAGGTAATGGCGTTTCTGGAAGAGTGAGGCCAGATGAAAGCACCACATGGACAGATACCACAGGCATACTGGCCTCTTCTTTTGGAAAATTCCATTTTTTCCGGCAGAGAGGCATGAATGCCGAGGCTGAATCCAAATCCGGTTTTCCGCACTTTATCAGCGTGTGGCCCACCAAGTGGTGAGATTGTGCGGCGGGTGAAGGGGGGGGTGACGGGGGGTTGACGGCGAGGAGGTTGGCAGGGCGGGGTGTAGGTGGGCTGGGGGCACGGGGTGGGTGAGCCACTCAGGCGAGACCCTTCGCTTTAATCCAATTTACAGCCTCCCCCAGCAAAAGATAATTACAAGCCTTAAACCAGCTTTGAAAAGGGTTGGAAGAAAAGACCTCACTCGAACCCAAACGGTGCATCTGCCCCCCCCCCGAAGTGTCCAAGTAGACAACAAGAAGGTTGCGAGGGGGTTGTTAGCGGCGCTAACGCTAAGGCTTTGTGACAAACTTTAAGTGTGTGTAGCTAAAGAGGCAAAGTGATGCTTTTACGTCTTTAAAGAGCGTGTCCTAGTGAGTAGATGACCTCCGTTCATTTTGTATGACCCCCTCGGTGCGAATTGTGCCACGTAGCAGGTCCAGCGCATATAACGAAAGATAATTAAAAGTTTTATCGGAAGAAAGGATGCGAGCTTAATGCTAACATATCATGAGAATTGCCATACAGAGGCTAAAAGAAATTAGCATTCATGTTTCAGCAATTACAAACCTTCAACTGCTACTTTAAAACACAAACCTACAAACAAAGCATACAAAAAAAGAACATTTAATATTTGTATCTTAATTGCTATGTTTTGTTTAGTAGTTGTAATGGAATGAAAGTCGGATAATCCTAACATATAATACAAAATGTTATTAATGGAAATTAGCATTGGTGTAAGAGTAATTATAAACTTTCAAACAAAGGCTTCTTAACTACATTAAGCAACAATGATGGCAAAAAACAAAATTTTTATTTCAAATTTTACTGGATGGCGTTAGAGTGAACCTTGATGTCACCGGATTCATCATTCATAAAAATACAGTGAGGACTGAATGCGTCTCCTTAATGGCTTTGGCTTGTTTAACGACACCATTCAAAATGTCCGCTTGAATGTGCCATGGCTCGCGCAAACATACACATTGGAGCTTTCCTTTCTCGCAGCCCGCATCTTTGTCAAACAGTCTTTGAAGTGAGCGCCGAGAAACAGGGGTTAACTCTGGCAAAAGAATGCGAGGAAATAATGAAGGGCGACTCGCAGGGGAGCGGAAAGGCCGGCCGCCCGCCCGCCCGCCTGCCCGCTCCTAATTAATGGAAGGAGAGACACTCCCAAATTCTTCCATTCACAAGCTCACAATGGCCATCTCCAGCAAGCAGAACCTGGAATGGACAATGGGAGGAGTGAATGGAAGTGGGGGGGACTCAAAACTCAAGACCTTATTTTGATTATTATTAGCTTATTTTAAAGCTTTATGCATTCAATGGAAATGTGCTCCAAAACGGATCCTAGAGGACAATTTAGCAATTGAGCATCCAACCCTCTACATTCTACAAGGTGGGGGCATCAAGGTGGAGGCCGGGGGCTTATTTTGCCACAAGTCAAGAGGCGAGGAGGTATAAGACAAGTATGAGCCCACCTACCACTGATTTACCCCCCCCCCCCCTTGTTAGTTCCTTTAGTTTTGACTTCTGAGCTGCCCCACACTGCTAATCTGTTAATTAATTAAGCCCCTCCCACAAGACACCCAGCAGGGTTAGAATACCTTTGTATTGATTTTTGGTACTAATAGTTTTGAGTTTTTGTTTTTTTTACATTGGTGTGGATTTTATTTTTTCCATTATTACTTTATGTATTCAAAAATGCTTATTTGAAATTTAGCCGAGCTTAGCTTGATTACAATAGTTTTAATTGCAGTGCTAGGTTAGTTTATGAGAATATTATTTAAAATATCCATCTGATTTTGTTGTTGACATTTGTCTTCAAAATGTGAATCGAATAATGTAATAATTAGAGCGACCCCGCTTTAAAGGGCACATCTTGATGCCCCTTCCTTTAAGCTCCACTTGGAAGAGATGAGGCTCGCTCACCTTGCCGTAAACAAACATCTCGGCGCTGCCCGCCGAGGCGGCTGATAAGTGGGGCAACAAAGTCAATTAGTTGTGTGATTATTAGTATGTGACAGGCGCCGGGGTCCCGCAGATTAACTCGCGAGCCTTGAAGGGATGGGACAACAATAATGGTGAAACATGTCCGTCCGAGCAGAAAAGTAAAGGTAGCAAAAAGGAACAACAGCCTGTTCAATTAATTAGGTTGAATTAATGAAGTTCTGCTTGATTAAATGGCAACGGCGTCCAGAACGCCTCGTTTTTCCTGACATAATGGACACTTTTATGTCAATTACAAACGCCTTTATTGTTACAGAGAGCGGAAAAAGTAAGTTACTTTACTAATTACGTGATACTCAAAGTAATTTAGCAACTGATTACTTGATATTTAGCAGGCCCTTTACCAATTACTTAATATTAAAAGTAATTAAAGCGATGATTAATTGATATTAAAAGAAACAGTTACTTTTACTGATAACTTAATATTTAAAAAAAAGTTGGATTATAATTCCCTGGATATGAGAAAAAATTGTTTCTATTTTAGATCTTGTTTCTAGTGATGATTTGTTTCATTCTTTCTTTTTTATTTGTTGCATTTCTACTTGTGCGTCAATTCAAACAGCTACTCATTTTTAGCGGATTAAATTTAAACATCCTACATTTATTCATTTAAATATCCTGAAAAGAATTTTTTATTATTATTTTGTTTATTTCTAGATTTTTTATTTAACACATTACTGGCATCACTGCTTTTAAACCATGCATCTCCTTGGACACTTAATCAACTAATGAATGCTATTTGGCCTCCATTAACCAATCAGCTCCCACGCAGGGTGACCTCCAGCCTTCACCCTTCCCTCGACGGCGGCGTATTGATTCACAGCAATGTTTTATTTTCACCCTGTAAAAAGAGTCGCTGATGAAGTGTCTTCTCATTGTCCCCAGAGACTCGTAACTATTGTTTCTATACACTTCAGCGTGAGCGAGCGCCTGGGCTCGCACGGCGGCGCAATTGTGAACATTTAGACGGCTATTATATGAAATAATTGTCACGCAGGATCAATAATAATACACGTCCTCTGAAAGCCACCCATGCAAAAAGTTACTATTTCACACGCAATCGTCTGTCTGTCTTTCTTTTTTTTTTCTTCACGTTCAATATAACAAATGAATTATTTCTCACGAGCGATACGGTGTCATTGACAGAATTGTTGGTTTCCACCTCGGTCATTAATCAGAAGTGTGTTTCTTCTTCTCTGTGATGATGGAACGTCTTGCACTCTTTTGTGACAAATTACACATGCAATGTTTGCACTTGCAATTACAACTTAACAGCTGTTTGGGTAAATAAACAATGCATCAGCGCACGTGCGCCAGGCAAAGCTTCACGCCATTTTGACCTGAAGCTGTTTAAAAAAAAAAAAATTATGGCAGGAAATTAGCGGAAAAAAAAAATAAAAGAGCATTCATTTAAATTTTTTAATTGGATTTAAACTTACTCCTTATTTCATTATAAAAAGGTATGGAGATTTATTTTGAGCATATACTACCTGAAATTCCTACGTTAAAAAAAAAAAAATATATATATATATATATATATATATATATATATATATATATATATATATATATATATATATATATATATATATATATATATATATATGTTCCTGCAAAATTTGGCAGAACGTACCCCCCCCCCATGGTGCCATCCATTCTTGTCATCACAGAGGCATCCAACTGTACACTTCATTAAGAGTTTGCTAATATTTAAACGGGCAAGGCACCTCCAATCTGACCTCTGAATGGATGCTTTGGGTTAACGGTTAACAAAAAGGCACGTTGGGCGTTGATGCTCACTAAAAGATCGCCAAGTGTGATCTTTCATGGGTTTCAAACGCCATTAGCAAAATTGGATTCGGGTTAGGCTGAATTTGCTGACCATGCTTAATTTTTAGGGTCATCATAATTTACTTGAGTATTTATATTTTTGTCCCAAACAAACGGCTTTTGCATGACAAATGCTATTAGCTAGCATACCGGCAAATTATAGCAATACTATGCTGTAACAAAGAGAAACAAACATACCTATGTCATATGTCACTTTTGACACACAAAAAAAAACATACAAAATGACAATAAAAAAAATCTTTAGGGTGTATTTTTCCAGTTGTTATTAGCTAATTTAGCCTTTTTTTCACTTTAGTGTCCAGTAATATTCATCTAGTATAGTTTATTTTGTATTTTACTGCCAAGTCATGAAATCTATTAGTTGATTGAACAACATTCTCTCGAGAAAGGCAAAATCAACTCCGCCTGCTCCGTTTAGTGCTCATTCATGACTTTTCAATCTATGGAACAAGCGTTACATTGGGGTTTTGTCTCCAACCTGTTGCATAAATGAGCCGGTCCCGCTGAGAGGGACCGAGCTTTAATGAGTTGGGTTTGAAGCCCCTCTGTCCTTTTGACTCAGCCTCAGCTTGGTCTCCTAATGAGCCATCATCATGCAAAACTGCCAGCTTGATACACATTAATTGGATTTTCACTTTTTCACCAATTAATTGAGCAGCATTGTCATGTTGGCAAACCATCCTTCCCCCCCCCCCCCCTTCTCATTGGCTCAAATAGCCACTGTCTGGACAGGGGAAGCTTTTTATTCCTGCTCTTTTCTTCTCTTGTACAGATCAGCTATCTCATTAAAGGCTTATGACATTTGGTGGAACCAATCTCTTTGTGGAAAGAAAACAGTTTGTGTGTGCTGCTCAGTTGAAGCCTTTACATTGTGTTAAGCTACCTCCCCAAGCGCCCGGTAGGGTAGGGTGGGGTGGGGTGAGTCAGACCACTTGCACCCTGGAGGAGAGACCACAGGGTGAGGGAGAGCAATCCCACGCCGCCATGTCCGACAAGCGCCCAAAGAGCAATATGGTGACACACACACAGTTTCCAATTCTGCTTGTGGCTATTGAAATCGGTGAAAAATGAGATCAGAGGTTGCAAAAATACTCACACTTAGGTAGAAGTAAAGATATTTGTGTGGAAAGATACTCGGGGAAAAGTTGTATTTCTTTTCAACGTGCGTTGTGTTATCTGTCCAGTAACAGACCGATCGACACGTACCGCGATACTATGTGTACGATACTGTACGATTCATGCACGGTTGTTTATTATTGTAGTTATTTGTCAATAATAAATGCCTCATGTAATGGCCTTTTTCACCCAGAGATGATTGCACTCTCACGACCACTTGTTAACTCCAGCAGTGACAAAATAAAAAATGTGTGGCCGTTCATTCTCAGGCAGCCGCCCCCCCCTTTGTTTGTCTGCCCTCCGCCTCTCTGATGTGTAAGATTAATACTCTTGCCACAATCTCATAGAATAATGCCACTTTAATCTTGTTTGGGGCAAAACTCCAAAGTGGAGTGTGTCTACTTGTTTCCCGAGATGACTTCATCTTTCTTTCTTTCTCGGCCGCCTGCTGTCCCCTGGCGCTGGATGTCCCATTACCCTTCACACGCTGCAACTTTCTGCTGTTTGCACAAACGCTGGCCACAGGAGCCGAAAGCGGGCCGTGCTGATATTGATGTTTTTGGGAGCGTCGCCCCCATATTACCGAGCTCGTTCTGGGCCTCTGCCGAGGAGGACTGGCCGAGGGGGGCCGTGCTTTGTTTCATTCGGTGGAGCTACGAGTCATAGAGAAAACACAGGAGTGACATAATAGAAATAGAATTTTTTGCTTCAGTTCAATGGGCATCGTGCTGCCCCTTCTGCTGTGCGTGCTTTGGCCACCTGGGGGCAGTATAATACAGACATTATTTGTTGTTTGCAAAGGACAAATAATACACGTGTGTGAGTTTTGTTTTATCGGTCTACGTGTGTTGCGCCACACTTAATGGTTGAGAGAGTGTGTTTTTGCTAACACATTGTTCTTACCAAAATCATCTGGTAAAATGCACCTGTCTTTTATTAAAATTAAAATTTATTTTAAAAAAAAAAACAAGAATGAAAGAATTTGAACTGTACAGCAGTTAAAGTGGTTAATGTTTCTATTATATTCTAAAAAAATGATTATCAAGCATTAGAATCACCAAAACGTTCAACCAAACCAATTTATTCTTTCCATTTAACAAAAATCCCCTAGCTTATTGCTAACATATGATGCAAAACTTAATAGACATGCTAATGGGAATTAGCATGTCCCATTAATTCTAAACCTTCAAACAACTGCTTTAAAACACACTGAGCAACAAAGCATACAACAACACTCACAAGATTATAAATTGAGTGAAGAATGTTCCACATACTTACAAAGGAGCAAAAAGTAGTAACTATTTTTTTTTTTTGCTCATCAAACAACAACACGCTTGTTGTATGAGCCCTTTGGGGGGGGCTTGTATTTGTTTTGTCTTTCGCCGGGTGGTTGACAGCGCTGCGTTAGTGCCTCTTTTCCACCGTGTTGACCTCATGAACGCGCCGCAGCGAGCGAGCAGTAAATCTCTAATGAGGCTTGATGTAAATACCACATCGCACCAAACCACATCAATTCGCCCCGTGTAACAACTCATCACCTCGCACGCAAGCAGGGGGGAAAAAAAAGCAACTCGACCTTGTGCTCAATAGTCACAATACATTCCTTTTTGTGTTTTTTTTTTCTTAATTGCAATGTGAATTATTTATGGTGACTAGCATGCGGCGCTATGCTGATTTGGCTAATTGTATTGTTTATCGTTCTTGTTAGTGGGGATGATTTGCATTTTATGGCCAATGACGTCGACTTGTGCCGCTTCTTTTAAATTGTTGGGGATGTTTTTTATGCGTGTGTTGTTTGGAGCACAGGTTAGCGGGCGTAATCAAAATTTGGAAACTGTTTGTATAGTTTATGTATAATTATCTTTGGACATTTTTTCAGCTTTATTTGCTGGGATAGATAAAGAGTGTCTGATATTGTACGACGTTGTTGCAATGAAAACCTATAAATGTCGTGTTTTAAAAAAAAAAAAAAAATAACTATGTCCCTAAATGCTATCAAAATGGAAAAGTTGAGAGAGAAGTCTGACAAATTCATATATTTTTTTCATTTATTTTGGGTAAGTGGTTATTATAAGAAAGTTATTTTCTTTTAAAGAGACTATTTTGGCAAGGTTAAAAGTTCTCTGTGTTTTTCCCCATGATAATGTCGTAATAATGATGCAAAACTCATTTTGATGAGGGAAGGACGTTATTTCTATCCAAGTAAATTTCTATCAAACAAGTATGATGCATTTTTAAAAAATGTGTATTTTCTGTATTGCACTATTCGTTCTATCGTGAATGGACAAAGTGGTGCTCTGTTTGTATTAAATTGGGAGAAAGAACACACACGCACTTATATTAAAACAATCTTAATGTGTGTGTTTTTTTAATATTAAGTTACGTCACAGCAATGATAAAGTAAATTTATCCTATTATATTTATAAAATATATACTGTTTTCAGATTTTTTTTTTAAGGACCCAATTTTATTCCTTTAATTTTTTTATTTTTTTTATTCATATTATTATTATTATTAATAATACACATGATTCAAGCAACTCATTACAACATGTGAACCACACAATGGACAACTGAAGCATCTTAGAAACAAAATCTGAGTCACTGACAAAAATGTAGGAAGGGAGGGATACTCGGGGGTAATTGTGAACAGGAAAAAAAAACATTCTTTGGATACTAAGTGATGTTTTATGGGAATGACCTTACTTTTCACTTGCCCACTATAACCCGCTTGCATTGTCTGTCATCACAGTAACACGGAAGGCACAATGTTTCACTTCCAACAAGGGCTTGGAATCAGAATGAATCCTAGGCCAGTTTTGTTGTTATGGGCGGGGAGACCGGCGGGGAGGCAAAACGAGCAAGTGAAGTTGAGTTTGAAGTAAACAGCCTCATTAATGCACTGTCACGGCGTCCATTTGACCCCCCCCCCCACACACACACACACACCCCAACAAGTGGCACCAATATGAATCATAACCAAAGACACATCAAGGAAAATAACTCACAATCAAATTTCTGAAATTTTACTGGAAGAAAATTGTTTTTGCACACGCCATTTAATAATTTATATTTTTAGCCCCCAAAAAAGTTGTGTGTTTTTTTTACTGCGCAGCAATCATGATGATAAAAAAAATGACATTTATGAGTATGTGTCTAAGCTCCTTCTATGAGTCAGGAATAAAAAGAATGTTTTCTCGGAATTAATGGCTAACTCCAGAGAGAGCCGTCTCTCTCTTCTTGGCAAAATGACCACAGGCAGCCCAGGAATTTGACGAGAGTTAACACCGGTAGCCCCTTCCCATACATATATTGTTATAGCCGCAGCACCCGTGATTGAATTTCTGACCTTTTGCCGAAATGAGAACATGAGGGGGTGGTGGGCCGGTCGGTGGGAAGGAGGGGTGGGTGCATTTCAATTTTTGTTGTGGAACTGACGTCGTCAAATAACTACAGGCGAGGAAAGATCACGGCTCCGTTCAATTACTCTGCTTTGTAAAGGCTAAAGATGACTGTTTTGGACAAGGGACTTACAACGGTGGACATCGCTTCTGTATAATAACCGCTCCACCAATCAAAAAGCACATTAGAAGGCAATGACGGCAACCCAAGTTATTCTTATTGAAGACTGTTTTAGAAGAATTTACATTTTCCTCCTTTACGCTACCATGTAACCCTCTACAAAAAAAAAACCACTTTCACAATGAAGATGTCACACTCTCACTATGTCCATTCACATTAAAAACTGCTGACAGCTGAAGGGGAGCATTCCCACTTTCATGTGGCCCAAAGTCTGCCTCCACTGTCCCGACTCTTTATTAATCACATTTGAATCCCGCAGTCTGGCCCCCAGACAGACAGAGCCCACCCCCCCCCCCCCCCCCCATTTTCTTTTATTTCTTAATTTGACTCCCTAGCTTTATAAAAAGAACTTCTGAAGTGGACCAAGCAGCCCACCCAGTAACAACACTGGCTCCACATTTTCCTTATCGTAATTATGGAGAACTGATTCATTTGAAGTTGCCTGTTAAACTTTGAGCTTTTGTTCCTAACAGTGTTCCTAACGCTTCATGCTCTCTGTTGTA
Organism: Syngnathus typhle; assembly: GCF_033458585.1. Lineage (NCBI taxonomy): Eukaryota > Metazoa > Chordata > Actinopteri > Syngnathiformes > Syngnathidae > Syngnathus > Syngnathus typhle. Next base: position 3,300,397 of record NC_083745.1, read on the forward strand.
GACCTCTGTTGCCCCTTAGCGGCCATATGCTGGAAATGCAGGATCACCCCCACAGCAAAATAGTGAATCCATATGTTTTTGCTTCTAATTGTGATAATAGTTCAAACTTCCCTCATCATCCATTATATCAAAATTGTCTTGTTTTATATAAATTAGAGGATTCCCACAATAGAAAAAGACAGGTGGATAAGGAATAAACCTAAAAGTATATTAACTGTGTGAGTCTTGGAAGAAGCAGATTTGTCAATTACAAGAGATACCAAAAAATATTTCGGGAATAAATATGGACTTTATGCCATCATACAATAAGTAATAGAGCTCGAGGGCATGTTTAGGCAATGCTGCCCTCTAGTGATTAGAAATGATCTTAAAGCTAACACGTCTTGAATTAAAACGTTACATGTCCTTGAAACATATCTATGATTAAAAAGAAGAATCTGATTTTATTCCTTATTCTAGTCGTTGACAATGACATGCGACGTTTTGAATGCATGCTTGTGAGATGGTTCTTTTCTTTCAAGTTGGAAAATCCCACGGTGTCCTTTGAGACGAGACGAGGGTCGGTGGGCAGGTGGTGTCGGTTCAAGTATCCCGGGGCATAATTTATGAGAGAGGTGAAAAGTCAAATGAAGACAATGGCCAGCAATTAGATGTTGGTGAATACTGCAGTGTGTGACATGAGCCGGCGCTCATTTCTCCCAAGGCTGGTTTACCTCGTTTCGCACTCTTTAACTTGTTCGACAACTTAAGTTTTTTTGTTGTGGAATATATAGGCACACTTTTTTTCCAATTAAAACATGTCAGTATTCTTGCACTCGCTCACAGGTTCAAGATTCAGGATTTTTTTTCCACTTTATTTTGTTTATATTTGTTGTACTTTCACCTATTACCACTAGATGGCGGGACCCTATTTAGTTTCAAACCAAATTTGAAAGTGGAATGAAAAGATCAGCCTTGAAGACTAATCTTGTTTTTTCTTTCTTTTTTACAGATACGTCCAACACCATCTTTCACGAAACTTGACTTTGACCCTTTAAAGAGGCGTCCAAATTGAATGCCTGAGGGAAAACGTATGCAATATCATCCTTTCCTGAGGTGTTAAGTTGCTTTTTGTGAGTATTAATACATGCACTTAACCTTCAGTCCCTTGCTGACCCCCTCTGCCCCTCCCCACAGGCTTGTTAGCTCTGCCCAAGTTCCTTCAGAAACACGTCAAGGAAACAATGTAGAAGGAAGTAAGAGATAAAGTTGCTGCAGCTCTGTTTATTTGCTGTGTCAACGATTGAGAGATGACACTGTTTCTATGCGGGAGAGGAAGAGGAATCTGGCCCGGCCGCATTTCCTCGGGCCAAAAACATCACTTGAAGAGGCTGAGGAGGATTACTGACACTTTGTTTGAAAGCTGAATATCCTGTCTTTACGTCCATTTACTGGGAGCTGAGTCATCATCAATCACTCATTTTTAAGTGGGCAAAAGAAGAAAAACATTTCTTTACACTTATAAAATTGTGTATTTTTAGGACATAAATTGGTATTGGTCAAAATCTTCTGTCAGATGGGTGAATGACAAATAAGCAAATAATAAAAGATCCTATTAAAATATCAATGTGTTCTAAATATTTTGATTGTTCTTTTTTTCCAGAAATATTGAAAAATAAATGAGCCAATTATGTTTGTGAACAGAGATTCAGATATCAAGTACAATAGAGTCCACGCTTTGAGTGAATACCATACACAAAAAAGTTTCTATTATTCTCTATTCAAATCATCCCAATCAAACCATCCCTTTAATCCTTCCCCTCAGTTTGCGGCAGTAACTCTAACCCGCAAGCTGTCCAATGTGATTGATCACCCGCAGATAAACATCAGATAGAACAGGACAGACATTGATCCCCAGGAGGAAGAGAGGACTTGTCTCACACACACAGTGACATACGCAAACCTCTGTGAAGCATCTGTCAAAATAGCACAACACGGAACTGTATGTGTGACTAACGTGCAGACATCTGTCAGCTCTTAGGGATGTGAGGCAACCTCACTACTCCAAGCGGATAAATATTGATATCGTTGATAGATACTATCAATATTTTCAATCCATCCCACCCTGTCATGTGACCATGTCTTACAGTGAACCAAATAAGCCTCTCCAATAATAAACTTGCTTAGTAGTCCGATGACCTGCGATCAACCTCTCATCTATTATAAACCAGTAGTCCAATTAAAATTCCAACGTTATTATTTTTCGAGCCACGATGGTTTTGTTTGGGGCAAGCTCGGGACTTACCTCTCGGGTTCTCTCTGAAGGGGAAAGTCTTAAAAAGAATGAGCAGGTCTTTGAATTATGCAAAGCAAGATTTATATGGGGAGAAATTGTCGGCCAGAGCAACTTGAGAAGGTCGGCTATGTGGCCTCAGTGACAAAAGGTGCCCCGAGAAGATGACTGGAGATTAGGTGACGCTCAGTAGAGCCTTCGCTGTGTTTTTTTTCAGTTGTTGAAAGTGTCCAAAAAACACCAAGTATTTTGCCCTGAAATAATTTCCACTATTCACTTGTTAGCTGATCAATAAAACCATACATCTTGTATTACACACAAGTCAGGGCTCCATAGTGTGATGGTTAGTGCTCTGGACTCTGATGTCAGTAACCTGAGTTCAAATCTCAGTGGAAACTCAAGCTTTTTAACCTGGAAAATTTGACAACATAGTTGCTTGATGATCCCCCATAAAACCATTTTGGCATTGATCTTTTTACTATTCGAGTGTTAGCTGATCGATAAAACGATATATCTTGACCATATCACATACCAGGTTTCTGTAGTGGAGTGGTTAGTGCTCTGGACTCTGAGCCCAGCAGTCTGAGTTCAAATCTCAGAGGAACTTCAAATGTTTTCTTGAAATAATTTGCACTAATCAATTGTCAGCTGCTCAATAACCACCCAAATCTTTTCACGCACGTGTGTTTAACGAGGTAACTTGGAAAACATATTGGAACGTGGCCCCGAGGACTAGAGTTTGACACCTATGACCTATGATATTTCCCTAATAAAGTGGCCTGTTATTAGGTACACTTAAAAATGGCGGTGTACCTAATGGAGTGTCCATGTGATGCCCTCGTTAAGCGCACCTGCGTGAAAACTTTTAGCCCCTTTCACGTTCCGCAGGAGCTAAAACTTTTGGCTGTTTGATCTGTACTTGCACTGGGTTAAATAAAGGTTAATCTAAAAAAAAAAAAAAAAAAAAAAAAAAAAAAAAGTGAACCCTGAACTTTGAACCCGCGGTGACCCCGCGGTGACCCGTGGTGACCCCGTGGTGACCCCGTGGTGACCCCTGGGTGACCTTTGGATCCTGAACTTTCAACTCTATTTAAAAATCGAAAATGTGCACATGACCCCGTGAACTTTGAACCGACCTTTGACCCCTGGGTGAACTTTGAACCGTAAACTTTGACCTTTGACCCCTAGCTAATTACGTTTTTTTTTTTTTTTTAAACCGGCATAGCAGAACGATCCATGGTCTTCAGATGCCGCGCTGTCGCCATCTCCTGGTCAGTTAGTGAAATGCTTTTGCTGATGTTTTTTTTTCTCTCAATTAAAACAAATCAATTAGCCAGTTGGTTTTCTTTATTTAATATCTATTATCAGACAAAACCAAATTGTGAATCAGTCACCTAGGCTATAGCAGAACAAACAATCCATGGTCTTCAGATGCCACGCTGTCGCCATCTCCTGGTCAGCTAGTGAAATGCTTTTGCTGGTTTTTTTCCCTCTCAATTAAAACAAATCAATCAGCCAGTTGGCTTTCTTTATTTAATATCTGATATCAGACAAAACCAAATTGTGAATCAGTCACCTAGGCTATAGCAGAACAAACAATCCATGGTCTTCAGATCCCACGCTGTCGCCATCTCCTGGTCAGCTAGTGAAATGCTTTTGCTGTTTTTTTTTTCCTCTCAATTAAAACAAATCAATCAGCCAGTTGGTTTTCTTTATTTAATCTCTGATATCAGACAAAACCAAATTGTGTAACAGAAAATAATTGAGAAGCACTGCTGTGGGGAAACAAAAGAGTGGCGTTTGTTGGTCCCGCGGTGGACTCTGCTTCCCTCTGCTGGACCAAAAAGGGCAAGCAAGTCTGTTAACTAGTAAGACACTATCACCAAACTGTATTCATACCCTGATGGTCCAGTGGTTAGCATGCAGAGAGAACCATATGCAGCCATGTCAGTGTCTCACCTGTGCTGGTCCTAAGCCCGTGTGTGTATATGCAGAGGGTTGCATCAAGAAGGACATCCACTGTAAAAATTGTGCCCAACACTCCTCTTACGAATCATCTGGCCAAGAACAGGTCCTTCACCCCTTTGGAGGAAAGCCAAAAGGAGCCAACACCAAACTCATATACTATTGTTATTATGTGAACTGAGTCACTGGCTGATGAAAGAGCAGAAACATATTTCTAAACAAATGTGAGATAGGTGAAAGGTGTGTGAGGTGAACCCAGTTGCACTCAAAAGCTACTCCACCGTAAGTAAAGGCTTTAGGAAAGGGTTGAGTTAACTAACTGTATTTACTATTCCAATTTCATACCTGATATCCATGCAAAGCTTGGCACAGTAAAGTCCCAAACACAAGGGCCCTGTCAGCCGGGACAGCACTGGAGGCATGTGAGGCACCTCAGTGTTCCGACCCAACCACAGCATTTGTTTACCTTGCAAGTAGAGCGGCCAAGATGATGGAGTATATTGCTCAAAGAGGGTGTGTATGTGTGTGTTTGCTAGAGGTGGAGAGCTAAACATGAGTACAGTCAGGCTTTTTATGACAGCGGAAATGTGTGCTTGTCACATGAAATTAGGGATAATAGGGAATTTCGGGATTAACTATAACCTTTACAGGTAAAGTCAATATCATTTGAAGGTTATATAAAGAGTAGCATCCTCTTAAAGTCTCTGGTGGCTAGCTTGAGAGCTAAAAGGCTTCTGGAGCTCTTGTCAACCAAGGGTATGATATCAACCCCTTGCTTGAGAATGTAAATGACAACACAGTCCTCTAAGTAAATCGTAACAACCAAGCTAGCTAGCTAACTCTATGACATTGTGGTAGAAATGGGCCTTGGGATAATCTCTACAGTTTTTGTGAGACAGTAAAACTAGTACTATTTTACGTAGTACAATACAAACTGTAAAACCATTCCAAACAAGCTTACAATCTTACATTTATTGACACTTTCCCCTGTTTACATTAAAAACCTAGACTTTTTCCCCATTTTATACTCAATGGTCACGTCTGTTGCTGTTCTTCAACATTGGAGGGATTATCCAAACAGGGTGTGTGTGTTTGGGTGAAGTAAAGGGGCATCTTGATCAACAGCTGTGGTTTCTAAAGTGCTTTTACTCTACTGGGGGATTAAACAGGCAGAAAGTATGTAGACTTGAATGAGCTGCCTGTCTTCCTCTGGTTATTTGCCCCACTGCCTTTTGGGGATCCATGGCAATTCTGAGCATTCAGTACCAAATTCACATACAGTGAAGCTCCTGTTCTTTTGGTAAATCTTCATCTGTGAAATAGAGAGACAATATAAAAAGACATATAGGCCTTATTGAAAGATCTAAATGAGAGCTAGCAAAGCGAAAAGAAAGTCACAGAACAATGATCAACTTTTCAGGTCTCATTTTAAAATAAGTGTCATACTTCAGAGTAGGTTTGTCAAGTCTTTTAGTCACACTTGACCTTTAAGACTTGGACAACAAGACTCTTTGTACCTAAAACGTAATGGCCAAACCGAGTTATTGAATGAGTCGTCTTGTTCCAGGGTCCCTTGTGACTTCACTGTAGCCATTTTGTTTTTAAACGCTTCCATGTTGGCAGTTTACCGGCTGCAAATGTTCATATTTTAAATCAAGGAGAGTATATGTAGTTGCATATATCCCTTTTCGCTAGCCAAAAAAAGGGCAATGTTAGCTGAACCCGAGCCAAAGTGAACACAATGCAGCCATTGAGGCCGAGTCACAGTGGATACCTTCATACGCCATCGAGACGCTCAGTTAACGCTACAGCACCTGGCTTTCGCTTCAAGACATAATCTCCAGACTTTAGTGAAATGTCTTGTCCTCACACAAGCTGATGGACTTATTGACGAGGGTCTTTGCATCGTCCACAAACTTGTAGCCAAAGAGCTTCATGGTAGGTCCGCACAGTCGCTGCACCGCCTGAGCTAATGTGAAAGGAATTCCATATCTCCATTTCTCCGCCTGCTCTGACGAATTCCTTTGGGTGGAGAAGAAGTCGTTGGCATCCCGTGTGGTTTGGGTGTTCTTCAAGACCCACTCGCGAGCTTTGGGGCTGAACGGGATCCCCGTGAATCTGTACATCTCCTCCGCTTTCTGTATCGGGTTGCGAGCGATGTCTTCGTAGCGCACCAACATGTAGCTTCTCCTCAGCCAACGCGGTTGGCTCAGGCCCAACTCGGCGGACCTTTTCATGTTGTCGCAGTTCCCTTTTAAGTTTTTCCACGTTTCGTCAGTCTCGGGCACCTGACCCTCCTGCTCCGAAGGCTTCAACGTCTGGTACTTTAAAGAGAAGGCCACCATGCGTGACACCACTATGGCACGTGGATCTCGGACTAACTGGATTATTTTGATGTTCATGCGAGGGTCCTCGACCAGAGGGCGCAGCGTTTCCAACTGATGCACTCGAACAGACTTAATGGCTCGGTATTGTTTGGAAAGGCACGACTGCGAAGCCAGGGTCAGGTTGAGGGGACCGCACTGTCGATTTTTACAGCGGTGCCTAGAACGAGAGCAAACAAAATTCAAAATCTTGCCATGACAAATCAGAAACGTCGTTATCTAACCTTCTTCATCCATACCTCTCAAAAACCTCCTTGACGAAGGGGCTACAGACTTGCTCTTCGCACAATGACAAACTGGAATATCTGCGGAATAGCCACGAGGCCACGTGGTCCTGGGCAGGGGGGTAGAGGAACTTCTCCAGTTGGGTGAAGTCACACAAGAAGAGACCCTGGAGTAGATCCCGATAAATTTCCGGCGGCAAACTACTGTTCCTTGTCGTCTTCGTGGTGTCTTCGACATGCCACAGAGGCTCAAAGAGGTAGAACATGTTCTCTCCGTGCTGGTTAAAGAGTTCCCCCATGAATGAAGACCCAGTTCTTGTGGTGGCCATGAGTAAGATGTTCTTCTGGCCAAGATTTGGAAGTTCATCGCTTAGATTTCGACTCTCTTCTGAAACGTTGGAGAGCATCACGTTGAACTCGGTTTGGGTCGTGTTGCTGTAATCCAGTGACGGTTGCGTGCTCTGCTGTGGAGTTGGTCTTTGCAGGATCTTATCCGACATTCTGATGAGAAGTGTATCACGTTAGGTTGGATGGATGAAGAGATAAGAAACCTTCAGTTGGTCCAGTTTTGCATGAACTCAAAAGTGGCTCAAGGTTTTGAGCTGCAAAATATTGCAAGTCTTACCTTGATATGATATTGCTTTCCTTTTCGATGATGACCAACGCCACGATAAAGATGAAGACCGCCGCATATTTGAACTTCATTTTTTTTTTTTTTTTTTATCCTGGTATGCCCACTCCAGTTCTTAGGGACTTCTCATGCAAAGACTCCAGGGTCATTCTGTAACAAAAAAAAGAAATAAAGCTAGTTTGATAAACATTGAATTGCCTTTGGACCAGTCAAGAGAACGACTAGTTTTCACTATATAAATAAACACAAATTTCAGTCCCTGGTTGGCCGATTGTGTGCTCTGTAAATAAAAAAAATCACCCAATTGTCTCAGTTTAACACGTCACAACAGAGGCTCCGGAGTTTGGATACTTTTACATATTCAGGAGTCGCTGGAGCGTTTGGCGAAACGGACTATTTGCTCAAGCGGAAACAGCCATCAGTCTGTTTATCATCTGGCTTCAAATTGCATTAATGGCTGCCTGAACAAGTGCAAACACTGAGCTGAATTCCCACTGGAACTTTGGCTGTTTTTTTTATGGGATTTTGCTGTAAATCAACTGCCACTGGATAGACAAGAAATCATTTCCGATTAGCAATGATTCATTGAAATTGATTTGGGGAAATTTTGAACTAAACACAAGACCCAAATAATAACTTCAAACTGCATGTTTGGACTCTACAACCCTGAAACAACAAATTGACTTATACCATTTTTCAGGTTTAAAGAAAACTTTAATCATTATTTTTGAGTAAATATCCTTCCAAATGTGTTTCAGTCTAAAATTTACACTGAATATTTTATTTGCTCCTAGTCTTTTTTTTTTTTTTTATCTTCAGAGTGGGATCAAATAGACTAAACACAGATACACACATAAACACAGAACACATAACATATATTTATATAAACGCTCAGAATTTGAAAATAAGAACATTCATTCAGCCTCTTTCACGAGAAATATTTACTTTTCACATTTAAATATCCTAATCTGTAATCTGTGGATTCATTCGTGTCTGCTTTTGTGCGTGTATATTTGCATATCCTTGGATGGATGGAGGGAGGGAGGGAGGAAGGGGGGCTACCCGTTTCATTGTATAGCTAGCATACAGGGGGAGGGGGTAGTGAATAGAAGCTTTTCACACATTTCCACCTTTGAATGAATGCACTCATGAATATTTGCAAATGCCACCAACGTGAGGCTTTTGCGCAACACATCTGTGCAGATGTTTTATAATGACGTCTGTTAACGAGACTAGAAGAAACGTCCATTCATGAGAATCTCCACATATAATCCTCGTTATATATATATATATATTTGTACTGCGCATGTGTAAATTATGAATGAAGTGACACTTGCAGTGATGATATGCGCTTCAGGAAATGGATGGATGCATTTTAGAATTAAAGAGCGTTTCTTTACGTTCAGTAGGCAGAATAGCATATTAATGGTTTAGGCATTAAGTTTAGGATGAATAATGACCAACCTTTACGTTCCGATCTGTCGGTCTGTGTTCGTGGGTGAACCGTCGTCCACGCAGCATCTTGCTGCATTGTCCCCCGCAAGGTCTGACACGCTGCCTCATTTTGTCCACGAGGCACACATGAGCAGTGTAGAAACATCCACGGACGGAGATTAAGTCAATTTGAATGTTTAAAAAAAATAAAATAAATCCAATTGTGACCTGGACTGGCGAAAAGCTTTCCCACAAGTTTCGCCGGCAAAAAAAAGAAAACTTTTATCGCCCTAAAACTTTTTTTACTCGTCTAATGCTGTGTGCATTAACTGAGTGGATCCTACAAGCACACAAACACGATCGATCGAGTGCGACTTGGTGACGTCACACGCCGACGTGCGTGGGGATGTCTTGGGTGGATGAAGTCACGTGACCCCCGTGCACTTTCCATCCCGTTTTACATATTGTCGTACCATCTGTGACCGCTAGAGAGCAGCAATGTACAAGAATCTGAGACAGCGTCCACTTAGAAGAAATTTTCCTTTACTTGTTAACATTGGATTGGAAAAACATTGTATGTATAAACGTTTTAGTTTTGTTTTATTAATGATTATGACAACACATAGTAGGAAAATGTTACTGCAAGTACTTTCTGTCCTGAGCACGTTTTCATCATTAGGTCACTTTCACTTGTTAATAAAGTATTTGGCCGTGCACTTGAGTCTTTTTATTTTTTCTATCATTGTCTGCGTATTTGTATATAAGTATTAACAAAATACATACACCCCTAGTCTCTTGGGTTCCTTTTGGAATTGCCTGGAGTTATGTGTATGCCCTGTGTCCGCACTCTACAATTTTTCTTTTTTAAATGAAGAGGGAAAAAAAGGGTGTGACCCCACAGTACTCTCCGTGGTCAGATTAAAGGAATGACCTAGTTTTATTGGAGTGGACCGGGACTAAAAGCGAACCTCTGCCCTTGGCCAACCACACTGGAGATTATCAATAATAATCCAAAATGGGCAAAAACTGAATTGGGTATCTTGACAACAGGTGCTCAGGCAGATGGTGTGATCCTTTGCTCACATAAGTGATGCAAAAACGTTGCTCTTTTAGTGTCATCTTTCATTCGGGATACAACATTTGTCAGAAAGTAGTGCTTTGGCGCAATCTACAAAAAAAGTTGTTGTATGCTTCTATGTTATTGCGTTTTAGTGCCAAGGAATTATGTTCAAGCGAGATGAGGAGCTTCGGTTGGACAAAAGCAGTGCTTTACCACCCCCTTGTTGGCATTTCTGTGCTAAGGAACAACATTAAAATAAGTTTAAGATGTTCATTTAGACAAAAGTAGTTATTTGCCATCATCTTGCAGCATCTTAATGCCAAGTGAGTCGAGGAACTTCATTTGAACAAAAACAAGTGGCAAGGAAAGATACCAGAGTTAAGAGCTTCATTTAGACAAATGTAGTGCTTTGCCACTACCTTGTGGCATCCACAGGAAATTATAAATCTTAACTTGGTTGACATGGGAGTTTCTCTTTTTACACACAGTGTTTCCGTCATGTCAGTAGATACAATTTGCATTTTACATTTTAAGCAGTTGGACATTTTTGTTTAGTTGATAGTTTCTGAAATTTCGATGTGACATTGGTGGAATTAAGAGGTGGATTAAGTCGGGTAAGTCCCCACTGGAGGCCCAGGTACACGTTCCGCTGCTGTGTACATTTGCCGCACTCTGGATTTCAGTAATCTGAAATGTTCCTGGCATGTGTTCTCTGAGCGCGACATGTACTCTCGACACTTTAACGCAGCAAATCAGAGACATGTAGCAAAGCATGAGCCAAACTCTTTCTCTATGTCGACATTGCTCCTTGACCGGAGGCCAAAGAACATGCGCCACGACACGCACGCCCCCAACATATTTTCTCGTGTAATCCCACCATGTCGTTTTTAAATACACTCGACGCTAAAATGTTTCATTTGATGAAGTGATTCGCCAGATTGAGGTCTAATATTCTCAGTTACAAGAGGGTGTGCGCACTTGTGCAACCACATGATCAAAGTCTTGTATGTATTTTCTTTTCAATGCAGTCGAATTACGGTTACAGATGACGTGAATCGGAGTAGGGGTGTGCAGACTTTTTCTATCCATTTGATGTGGATCATAGCGGAGGGAAGCATTTATATTTTTAATTATCAGCTCTTTTCTTGATTACTTTTTTTCCCCCATGTGGACTGGCGTCATAGGCCCGTCACCCAAATGTGGCTTTTAGCAGGCTGCAAATATTTTAGAATTTAATGCACTCTTGGCCGCGTCCATTGATGACAAGTAATCCACATGAGATGATGGCCACGCTCGCAGCGACTGGCTCAAGTCATAAGCGCACGCTCGCCTGACATCCCCCCCCCCAGTAGGCTGCCTCTGACCGAGGTCAGCATAAAATGAGTTTAACTCTGTTTTCTTATTTAAAAAAAATATATATGATTGTTTTACAATGTGTACAATGTATAGCAAAGATTATGCTTTGGACACACCAAAACAACAACCACAAAACATGCATATAAACATGAACTCATTGAGCAGTCGTGAGCTGCGTTGCGCCATTGTGATTTACATTCATGTCCGCACAGACAGAGGCTGTGCATCACAAGATGAGGCTGGATTAGACCACAGTGGGTTAATCTTTAGGCCTGCCATCTGCCAGCGCCATGAGAATTAAACCTGAAAACATGGCCTTCACCACATATGCATGCACATCGTCAGATTTTGTGCATGGTGTGAACCCCCGATGGGAAAATTTATGCCGTTTGCCTTTTTGAGCCTGTCGTACTCGGCATGTTTCTTTGCAACCAAGCAGCTCGCGGCCGCTGAGCTCATGTTTAAATTTTTTCGCCGCTTCTCAGATTATATTGTACTTCGGCACGAGAATGGACTTTTTGCGCGTTTCTTAATCCTTTGGCGTGCGACGAGTTTTAATAGGTAGGAAGTGAACAATCCGTGCCCTCTTTTTTTTTTATTTGCAACGAGGATATTTCTTTCATGAAAAAAAGTTGACATAGGATCATCTAAAAAAGTATTATATATATATATATATATATATATATATATATATATATATATATATATATATATATATATATATATATATATATATATATATATATATATATATATATATAAAATACTTTATATATATATATATATATATAACCATATATATATGCCAACCAAGTGGCTGGCATAGTGTACAGGAACATCTGTGCAGAGTATGGACTGGAAGCCCCAAGTTCAAAGTGGGAAGCACCCCCTAAGGTGACAGAGAATGGGCGAGCCAAGATCCTGTGGGACTTCCAGATCCAGACTGACAAGAAGGTGATGGCGAACCAACCGGACATTGTGGTGGTGGATAAACAACAGAAGAAGGCCGTTGTAGTGGATGTAGCAATACCAAGCGATGGCAACATCAGGAAAAAAGAACTTGAGAAGCTAGAGAAATACCAGGGCCTCAAAGAAGAGCTTGAGAAGGCCTGGAAAGTGAAGGCCTCGGTGGTGCCCGTGGTCATTGGGGCACTTGGGGCAGTGACCCCCAAACTGGAGGAGTGGCTACAGCAGATTCCAGGAACAACATCAGACATCTCAGTCCAGAAGAGTGCAGTGCTAGGAACAGCCAAAATACTGCGCAGAACCCTCAAGCTCCCAGGCCTCTGGTAGAGGACCCGAGCTTGGAGTGGGAGACCACCCGCGGAGGGTGAGAGGGGATTTTTTTTTTATATATATATATATATATATATATATATATATATATGAAGTGAGCAGCAAGTCTGTGTGTGAGTGTGAGCTGTGACCAACAGCAGCTTTTGCGTCAGTGTGCTGAACTGCGTTTGTGACGGTTGCTCTCCTTTCCCACGCTCAAGCGCATGACAGTAAGTAGACTGGAGGGGGGACAAAAACATTTTTAAAAAAAAAACAGGGTTAACACTGTACACATTGTGCCGTTAGCATTTTAGAACGTACATCGCGGAGGTCACTATTCCTGACCCGACACTCGGACTGGAGCTATGTAATCCCATCAGATCATTCGCTGCTTTCATCTGCATCATCCTCTGTTTTATGATTCTACTAATTGGAGCAAATAGTGACTTTATTTTCTTAGTGCAACAGATGGTTGCGGAGTGCACAGCAGATGGTGCACAACATCAAGTAAGCTCTGGGGCAGAACAAATATTGCCTGCTTTTTAAAGTCCTTTTTTTGTCCGCAACTCTTGACCGAGCATTTGACTTGTCAATTAAAGTAAGAAGTTGTATTAACAAATTCGATTTAAAGATTCACTATTATTAGTCATTTTATCGGATATATTACAAAGGTCAAGGTGCATACAGTAAGCTGTTTTAGGGTTGAACGATTTCGAAAAAAGTCCAATTGTGTTTTTATTTTAAAATGACACCAAATGTACCGCAAATTATAATATGAGAGACAGTTTTCACCAATAGCATAATGAACTACAAATACTTCACACCATCTACAAATGTTAGGTATATACCCTTTTTTTTATTTGCAGGCCCGTTCTGTGGTGGTTTGCGAAGTCCATTTGGTCTTGAGCGGCACCAGCAAAGAATCTTAAGAAGTGTCATTGGATTAGCCGAGGGAGCATCTGCCTTCAGTCGGACGGCAAACACCTTGGAGGCGCACCTCATGAGCTCGCCCTTATGGTGCCACTTCATCGCTTGACTTTTTTCTAAAGGATGAAGCATGTGAAGATCTTACATTTGCCACTGCTCTTTGCTTTTTGGCACGTTTGCTTGGGTGAGTTTGTCATTCTAATTTACAAGCGTGTGTTTAGTACTAGCGTAAACATGACATTTGCTTGATGTTAACAAGTGCAAGCCTTTTTCTTTTGTTTCATTATTATTATAATTGATAGTGAGAAAGTCACAATCAAAATGAAATTCCAAGAAACATTTTAGAATGCCGCAAATAATCCCCTTTCTCGGTCCCTTTAGGATTAAAGGTGAGTTACGTCAGACACCTTTTGTTTATTTAGAGCTGTGGTTCACTACCTACACTAAAGCTTTTTTTTTTGTGTGTAATCATTTCTTTATATTATAATTTCACAAAAGCACTATACCTAAATCCAGACATGAACAAAAAAAAACAAACAATTAAGCGCATAGAGTAAGACGGCTCACTTTCTTTTTGTTTTTATGCCCCCCCCCCCCCCGTTCAGCTCAAGCAGACTTCGCCCCGTATTTCTTCGACAATGGACCGTACAGCAATAACGGCAACATGGCTTTGTTCAGCCTCTCAGAGGACACGCCTGTTGGTGAGGTTGACCACCGGCGTGCTATAATGTTCATCACGTCAAACACGAAGCAGATGTTGTGTAGTGTGACACGTACAGTGCACGCCATTACACAATCTGCAAAGATAGCAAAGCTGTAAAATGATGGCTTTTTTTTTTTTAGGTACACAAATTTACTGCCTTAACGGCACAGACCCCGAGGGGCAGGAGGTGAGCTACGGCCTGTCTTTCGATCCAGGTTCCAAAGAGTACTTCAGAGTCAATCCTAAAACGGGAAATATTACTTTAGTGCAAAGGCTGGATCGAGAGGTGAGCAGTAGGATGCTAAAATTAAGAATAATTCAGAAATACAAATGAATTGAAAGATTACAATGGTTTCTTAATCTGCTCAGAAACAAGATTCATTTGATGTCATGGTCAGCATCACAGATGGGAAAAGCAAGGTAACACTCAATTCAAAGTACTAGGTTAGTGTCAAATGATTGGTAGCTAAGGTTAGCCGCTAGAAATTGCAATTAGCTGGTTGTTATTTTTAACTGTATTGCCTAAGGAAGAGTCGCTCATTAGTTTGCATTTTGTTGTGTTTTATAACACGTTACATTAAATGTACCATATGGCAAAATTATTTGCACATTTTGTGTTTTGTAGTGTATTATGTATGTGTTATTTACTTTTCAGGTGGTGGAAAGAGTGACAATATTTGTGATGGATGCAAACGATGAAAAGCCTGAATTCCAAAACATGCCTGCCATCATTGATGTCCTTGAAGTATGTGATTATATTTGATTTTTCTTTTTTATCTTGAATTTTTCTTTAACTTCACATGAGATACAAAGAGATCGAAATTGCGTTGTGTTAAGTCCTTTATGTTTGTGATGGTTGTAGACGACTGAGTCAGGACACAGCATCTTCAAAGCTCAAGCGGTGGACAAAGACACAGGTTCAGGGGGATCCGTCAACTACTACCTTCTGGTAATTTGCAGCAATGTCCCTCACATTTCAGTACAACCATAGCTTCATTTTGTCTTCCATCAAACGATGCATATGATGACCGGCACAGAAGCAGTGACAATGATTTGCTTAGTTTCATAGCATTCGTTTTGTGGATTAACATAACAATTTCATTTGAGCACGCATGGCTGGCTGACTTGGCGGCCATCAATGTTAGTGTGCACTTTGGGGCTTTTAAGAGCATCTGGCTCATGGTGACGGAAACCAGTGAGATGGTGCACATCTGCACCGGGGCAGCTTTCACCTGCATATATGGAGCATATGTGTTCCTTACATCCAGATGGACAAAGAGAACTACATGGCCTAGTTCAAGCGAGCCCTTAGTGTTTTTATGCACAATTCTATCGGACTACTCTGGGTGCTCGTTCACGTGAGAGCTCGTAATGGGGTTTCAACTGAGAGGCTTTCACTCATTTGACCTTGTTTGAGTCAATATGCTCTATTTTCTTTTAAATCCTGCTTTTATTGTGCTCTCTGTTGCAGAATGTGCAGTCCAGTTTGTTTAGCATTGATAGAGATGGAGTCATTCGCATCAAGCCTGAGGAAACGCTGGACTACGAGAAAACAAAAACGCATTTTCTCGTGGTCATTGCAAAGGTATATACACGTTTTAATGTTCAGAGATAAATAATGGCGGCTAGTGGTGTTTTTGCAATTATATATATATATATATATATATATATATATATATATATATATATATATATATATATACATTAGGGGTGCAACAAAAAGTAATTTGAGTTAAAGAATTAGTTATGATTTAACCAAACTTAAGCAAACTAATTTTAAAATTTACCATCCTTGAATCATATCGCAACTTATATTTTTAAAACACATTTGACAAATTATATTAAGGTTCAAAGAGTTTGTTTTTGTTTTGTCCATCATAATTCAGTATACTGTGTGATTGCATTTATAATTTACCTTAAAGGACCCAAATTTTTTTGCAGGACGGTGGAGGCACTTTCAACGGCAAAGAGCAGTTTTTGTCCTCCTCAGCTACGTTAACGATTAACGTGATAGATGCACAGGATACACCACCATCTTTTATCGGAACGCCGTACTTTGGATACGTTTATGAAGTGTCACTGCCGGTGAGTATATCATTTTTAGATATGTAAAGTTCTCGTCATTTCCACTTTCGATTAAAGTAACTGTAGAGTAACCGTGATATTATGTGTACCTTTTCCCAGGGGTCTGAAATTTTCACCGTCGTGGCCAAAGATGGCGATGCGGGGAACCCAAATCCAATTCGTTATTCTTTTGTAGAAGGTAAGCCTGTTGTTTACATAACAACGACTATCAAAATATATCTTCAAGAAATATGTCACACATATGTTGGCGACATCTATTTTATTCTTTTAAAGGTGATGATGGAGTTTTTAGTATCAATGAAACCACGGGTCGTATCACCCTGCTGACAAGTCCCGTGTTTCTAAAGCGAGAAATCTTTAACATAAAAGTCAAAGTAAGGACTCAGAAAGGAAAATATGAATTTATAACTTCATACAAATGTTTTTCAATGGCCTAATTTGAACCCCTCATTCCAGGCATCGGAAATAAGTCCCAGAAACCGTCTCCTGGACTACAGCGAGACCACGATGGTGATCCGCGTGGTTGACCTGAACAACAACCCGCCGACTTTCTACGGCGAAAACGGCACCCAGAGCACTTTTGAGCTGACCATGTATGAGCATCCCCCAGAAGGGGAAATACTGCGGGGTCTTAAAATCACAGTCAACGACTCTGATCAGGTGAGCACACCAAAGCAAAAGAGCCGTCATTATCGCTCACAGGACACAAATTAAAATCTCGTTATGATTCGAGGCACACAAATGTGATTGCGCTGACTGATATTCTATTGATTGTTTCCTGGAATGCCATTCATGATGCTTTTAGTATGATTGACGGATTATGACGCATCTGCAACAGAGATTGGCTAGAGTTATACGGAATATTACAAATTAGGAGGTGTGTCCGATTATTTCGGGTTAGCCCTCTTGATTTTCATGTCTGTCGTCCCCTTGATTAATTATCCCTTTAAGATTGCGAGAAAGCTCAAATAAAAATTACGTTGGGTTCAGATTGGTCCAGAATGTTTTTTTTGTGGCAAGGAACTGTCAGATGCTCATGTTGTGTATGTTTAGGGCGCTAATGCAAAATTCAACTTGAGGCTCATTGGTCCTGGAAGAATGCTACGTGTGGTCCCACAGACGGTACTGAACGAGGCCCAAGTCACAATTCTAGTGGAGGACTCGGCAGGCATGGATTATGAGAAGCATCACTTCCTCACGTATAAGGTATAAGGACAACAGACTATTTTTCATGAGCATCCTTTTCATTCAGAGTTTGGTGTCTTTCAGCTACTTGCTGTCGAGATCGATACACCCGAGAGGTTCAGCTCCACGGCCGACATCATCATCCATCTGATGGACACCAATGACAATGCGCCTAAATTCTCCTCGGACTACTACATCGCCAGGATTCCAGAGAATTCACCCGGCGGCTCTAATGTCGTGTCCGTCCTGGTGAGTCGCCCATCATCCCCTCCGTCTAAAAATATCCCCGCATCAGCGTACGTCACGGCGAGCTCCAGAGGAACGCTCGATTTGAACAAAATGCCAGAGAGAGGCTTTAATTCTCTAAATGTAGACTTTTGATGCTGAGGTAGGGATAAAATGTGAAAACATGTAGATAAAAGCTAGGCGAGGGAAGCTGCCAGATGGCTATCACTTTCATTTTGTTGTGTAACACCAAAGTCCCTGTTTTTTTTTTTTCTAAGCTGGACAAAATATGTGCAGCCATATTGTGTTCTGGACAAATTTAAGGTCAAGTTAGTTATGAATGCTTTTGAAAAATTGCCTGACTGATTGATCCAAGGCGCCTATTTTCAGGCTGGTGTCATCCAGTCGTCCTTCATTCGAGCGCTACATGAGGCGCCCTCGTAAATCCTCCCGTTGCGTGGACACCGGCAAATGCTCGCTGCTTTGATCCTGGGCAATTTCAATCAGATAGAAAAAACAGCCAACAAGTGACCTTGGGCACACGGAGACACTGAACAGACCTCGCTGAGGCAGCAGATTAGCTGATGATGTGATGATGACATCAAACGAGCTTTCGTTTTATAACCACAACATCGTGTCCCTGACTTGTCAACGCTGCTTCATTTTCTGATCATTCTGCAGAAACAAAATACAGTGCTACTTTACTCTTATTTGCTCTGTAACCAAACTCAAGTTACAACCCAAGCTGACTAATAAACGATTAACAAACCATATTTGGAAAATCGATTGATGGGTTAATGGATATGATGTTTAATTTTTTTTTTTTAGGCCATAGACCCTGACTCAGGACCATGGGGTGATGTGAAGTACTCTATCTATGGATCTGGGGCTGACTTGTGAGTACAGTATACAAAGAGCACCAGGAAATAAGATATTTAACTCAGTTTTACTTTAGCCGAGACAATAACGATGGTTGAACCGTTTACTTTGGCGACATTTCATTGAGTATGCCATGACACAGTTCCACGGTGTTTTCAAAGAGTCCACTACAATCAAAACAACGTACTGCTTTACTGTAAACGACTTGAGTGTGAAAGAGATGATGAAATCTTTGCTCCCCTCTCGCTTGCCCTTGTTAAGCCTATAATGGGATCCGAGGTGAAAATAGACTGTTGTTTGCTTCAAGCCACCGTGCACTCTGTCAAAGTCACCCGAGAGTAACTAAACACATCTATCTCAATCAAACTCACAAATTAGTTTGGAACAAATAACACAATCAGTTAGCTAGCTACTTATGTAGCTAGCTAGTTCAATAGTGAAACTGGCTTGACAGTTAGCTAGCTAGCTGGCAGGCTAGTTAACATAATTACCTTTTTCCTTTCCTTTTTCAGGTTCTTGGTCCAGCCTTCCAGTGGGATCATCTACACGCAGCCCTGGGCCAATCTGGATGCAGAAGTGCGCTCCAAGTACAACTTTTACGTCAAGGCAGAGGACTCTGAGGGCAAGTACAGCCTGGCTGAGGTGTTTGTCACCGTACTGGACCTGAACGACCACCCGCCTGCTTTCAATGACAACTTCCTGGAAAAGACAATGGTGATCGGAGCACCAGTTAAAATAGAGGTGATGGTTTGTTTTTAAAAGTCAGTGGGCAGCATGACATCCACAAGTTCTTCAGCTGATTACTAAAAACTGAAGAAAAAAATAAATAGAAACACTTTCCTGAAAATATCCTGATATTTACGCATTCATATCTTAGAATTTGTTCTAAAATGGAAAATTAACTTCTCAAGACGTTCCGATCCAGGCCATAGATGACGACGCAGAGATTCCCAACAACGTAATCGAGTACGCCATCATGAAAGCTGAACCAGACAACAACATCTTCGACATTGACTCCGACACCGGCGAGATCAACCTCAAGTCGTACATCAAGTCCATGGCAATCATCCAGAACATCACCAAGCAGAGAGACTTAACCTGGTCGTTGGTGGTGCAGGCCCGGGACATGGGCCAACCATCTTTCAGCACCACCGCCGTGGTCAAGATCGACATCACAGAAGCAGTAAGTTTCCGCCCAATAGTCGTGTTTGAGAACAGCATAACGTAGCAGCTGCAAAGGGTTGTACATTTGAAACGTCAACTTCATTTCTGGTTACTTTAACATTTCAAGCCTTGAATTTCAAGTCTGGATTGAAAAGCACCACCGACTACAACTATGTTCCATCAAACCAATTTGATTGTGGCGGTGTCTTATAAAATCTCTTGTGTCACATTGTCATGTTTTCAGGTCAAATCCAGATTTGTGTCGTACTTCCTGGGACTAAGGAAACGCCCGGGGACTGTGTTTGGGATTTTAATGACCGCTGTCACCTTCGCCATTTCCCTCACAATCTTCATTTCCACTCTCATATACTGGAACTCTGTGAAAAAGTCCCGTGTCAAACCTCAGGGCAAGATCAGAAAGATAATCAGGAGGCCATGAGCGAAGCTTGCCTTGAGATCATCAGCACTGTTCTTTTCTTCTTTAACCTTTTGGAACGAGATGATACTTGCTTCATTCTGCAGTGAGCTGTGTCTGTAAAGGAGCACAATACAAATCAATATGTTCCCTTTTTTTTCAAAAGTGAAACGCTGAATGGTCTCAGCAATGCTTTCCTGGACATCCTCTCTGATCTTGTCTTGAAGATCCAGACTTAGCGTGTTTCGATTTCAAGCGTGCGAACTATATATTGTTTTCTACCGACGCAACTATGGCAGCTTTATTTAGTTTCGATTTTAAATTGTGATTATGTGTAAATAGAGGGAACACTAGCTGGTTAAAAGATAACAAATGTGTGACAATGGATGTCCGTTCTCCTTGTGCTCTTTTACAGAACAAACTCAAAGGTGGCACTTTGGAATCGTTTTTAATGCACGATAAAAACAAGCCCGTTCAAATCGTAGGCGTGCTCGCGGGCGTCATTAGCTTAATGGTCATGCTCACCGTCGTCATCTCCACCGTCACCTTCGTACGCAACAAAAAGTCCAACCGGGTCGTGCCCAACCGCCGCGTGAGGAGACGGCCCCGCAACCAGCACGCGTGGACCTTTAAGAACCTCTTCAGGAAAGCCGAGAACCCAGAAGAGAAGTTCCAGGTCGAGGACGACGAGCCGGATTTGGTGGAAAACGTCAACCGGAACAACAACGTGGACAATGCGGTCAGGCATTGCCCCCCGCCGCCGCCGCCGCCTCGAGCCCCTTCACTTCCACCGCCGCCGCCGCCCTACGTACCCGGGGAGAGGAAGTGGGTGGTGCCCACCGTCTCGGCCATTGTGGCGGCACGGCCAAAGAAAAAGTCACCGGCGCAAGACACGGTCAATAAAGCACTGGTGTCAGAACTCAAAATGAGATTAGAGCAGAAGAGGATGCTCAATCACTTATAGTGTTGCTATGTGTTTACATCTGTGTGAATATTGTGCAAAAGTCTTGGGACACTTGTGTAAAAGTCTCTTGTCAAGGATTGAAGGCACTTTGAGACTGTCTATTTGGTTTCCAAGCGACACAATCTCCTTATGGGGAGATTTCACGGACACTGGCGCTAGCTAAAGGGATCAGCCTGAGCTGGTCCAAAGGAAGGAAACCGCAGTGATCCGGTTAAGACCACTTTTAATCCCAACTGCTCACAGGTACACAACAGTCATATAAACAATATGTCACAATATTGGATGTGTTTAGTTTTTTTGGGGGGCCAATGCTGTCACACATTTGTTATTCTGATGCTTATTATTCCCCCTTGTGAGGTTAAGCGGTTTGGAGGATGAATTTAAAATGACTGTTCAGTATCCTTGAATACAAATGTGCAGGTATTTGATAACACATTGTTTCCACTTTCCAATGAGTCCTTGGTGGCAAAATGGTAAACGCAAGGGATTTGTGCTTGGTTGCTGCTGGTTTGGTTTCTCCCTCAGATATGTCAGTTCAACCTAATGCTATTCATTTGTATATGTTAAATGCTGTGTCCTTTTCGTTTCAAAATTTCATATTCTTCACTTTTCATTATATTTGCATTCAAATTTTCTCATTTCACAAGCAATTTTTCAGAACTGTCTCAGTTTGTCAAATAAAACCCTGACTATACAAGTACTTGCTATACATGGTCATTTTAAATATAAAATACTTACTCGTAGTCATTTTTCATAACAGCCATGATAATTTTGATGTAGAGAAAAAGATTTATTATGCATAGTCCTTTTTTCTAAAAACAAACAAAATGCCTTACTATATTTTATGGGGGGAAAAAAGCCTTGCCAAACATGCAACAGCGTCATATTTTCAAAATTACATAAAACACGGAATGTGCAGATTACCCTCGCTAATCCAAGGGCCAACTTGTTCATCTTTCTGCAATATTGCAGCGTTGGCGACAAACCAAAGGTTCGTCTGACCTCGTCCGCTTCGGCTTCACAAGCTGAAGTCATCAACTTTACGGCACATTTTGACGAGAAATACGATATGAAATCCAAGCCTTCGTAAATACATTTGTTATCAAACTGAGAGGGAACGGTGACACACTTTCAATGGCTATTAAAAGAGAAATGGACAAGGAATAATACGCCAAACATCCCAAATGACCGTGCATTATGCCATGTAAGAGGCAGCCGGGATTACTGCCGCACAGAGGATTACACAGTAGGAAGTTGCAAAAAGCACTGATGATGGATGGACCATACAAACTATGGACAGGTTTCATCATGTTTGTTCTAAATACGGTCCTGAGATATACCCAACCTTTGAGTTTTTCCAAGACAGATTTCAGTTCATTTATTTCTGCAGTAAAACTTAGAGAGTACGATGTTGGTCTCTAACCTCAAATGAACAATGGCCGGGCCACATATGCGTGGTGCCATCTGTCTGGCTTTCCTCAGGACGGATCATGTCCGACGCAAACCCGCTGCCGCTCTGCCGCGTTTGCAGGAATCCAACCTGTGACGTATTGTAAGAGTACAGTGACGCAGGCGCGGATTACAGATCAACTGATGAAACTTTCGAGCTCATACAAAGCGCAGTAAACGGGCACATGCTTGACGTGGAGAACGAAAGATTTCACACACATAAAATCAGTACAATTTTATTCATCCATCTTGTTCAATTATATTTACATGAGAATGTGATTGATGACACGCAGAAGCTTATTAAAGAACTGTGAGGCAATACTGATTGATACATTTTTTACAACGGTATCTTGAGCTATCAATGACCTGCCCACCCCAGCGACCACTATTGTCGTCAACGAATGGTTTCCGGTTTGCAAAATATTTGGACCAGTGCAGTAATCACTGCAGAAACAGATAATGTGTTATTAAGTCCAATTCAGTCGTCAGAACCATAAATATGGTGAATGAGATCAGAAAGAGATCAGAAAGGGATTGGAAACAATGAAGTACATCTCTATACGGCGCAATCCCTTGAATAACAATCTTGACCAATCACACCGTGTCAACAAATCTCCCGCCCTAGAACAGAGGAGAGAGTAAAGAGTATCAGCAGGGCATCACACCACCTTATCACGCTTAGAAAGTTAGTAGAGTTCTGCAGTGATTCTGCTGTGGTCGGCCTTGTTCTTAAGCGACCTGTCATCGGACCTCCGCCTCACCTTCCTGTCCTCACTGGACTCTTTCCGGACCAGGCCCTCGTCACTGGCCGCCTGCAGGCTGTCGAAGGTGCCGTTCCTCTCGCGCTCCAAGCCGGCCGATCCTCTCTCGCTACGTCGCCTCTTCCAAAACGCCATCAGGCTTTCCAGGCAGGTGAACTTGGTGTCGGTGGTGCAGGCGTACATGCCGATGGGCACGGCCAGAACCATGGCCAGTACGATCACCACGATGTGGATCAGCTTCTCCCGCTGCTCCATCTCCGTGATGTCGCTTCCCGTGACAAACACCAAGCACTGGCCTGGCCGCGGCGTCTGGTTCTTGAGCGTCACGCAGATTTCGTATTTGGTGGCGGGCATCAGGTCAGAGACGGAGTACGAACGGATGCCCGGGCCGATGGAGATAGTCTCCTTCTTGTCACTGGTGGCTTGGCCCAAATGGACGGAGAACCACGTCTGGTCAGGGTGGTCCAAGACGGCAAACCACTCGATGGCGATGCCACGCACCGTCTGTTTGGCGATGCGGATGTCGATGTAGATGTTCTCGTCATCTTCTGGGAGGCGGGGAAGTGGCGCCGACTGGGCGCCATCCGGATTGAGGATGTCCACCTGGATGTTGGCCGAGGAGTTTCCGATGAAGTTGACACCACTGCACGTGTAGACGCCGCGGTCGGCCAGGTGGAGCGACGGGATCACCAAGAGGGATCTGATGGTGTCTTCATCCACCCTCTCCTGAGACTCTGAACGGAAGACAATAAGAACATCAAATGTCATTTGAGTAATAAAGAACCAGAACCGAGGAACGCCAACAAGCAGTGAGAAGAACATTGTCAGTATACATTTAAGTTTGAGTAGGTTTACTCATGTCACCGCAACGCTATAATCTGTGACACATCATCCAGATTGACTCCTCTTAAAGGAAAGCTTTCTGTGATTAAAATGTGACCATAAGTATCTAATTCAGTAGAAGATATCAGGCAATCCGCCTGCCTGGACGTCACACTGCACTCTTACCATGAAATCCTCTGATTATCTTCAGACCATATGTCCACCACACTGCAGGTTCTGGCCGAGCTTTGGCAAGGCAGCGCAGCGTGACGTTGGTGCCCAGCGGTAGGCTGAGGTTGGCCAACGAGGTGGTGACCACGGGCTTCACGCAAGCCTGCAGCTCCACCTCGTGAAAGAACTTGCCGGCCCTAAAGTCCGGACCGGAGCAGGTCAAGTAGGAGTTCATCAGGATAATCGTTGGGCTGAGGGAGCGGGTGAACTCCACGAAGCCCTTGAGTCGGCAGTCGCATAGCCAGGCATTGTCGTGGAGCGCCAAGACGACGTTCGGCCCGGAAGAGCTTGCCTCTTGCTTCTCCTTGCTCTGCAGTTTTTGGTACAGAGGCCAGTTTTGGAAGACCTCCTTGGATATGACCGTAAGCCGATTGAAGGATAAGTCTAAGTAAGTCAGATGGGGCAAATTTTTTAACGCATGTTCTGGCAGCACATCTAACTGGTTGTGCTTCAGGTCCAGGATCTTTAGACGCGGGGTGTCCTCGAACGCTGTCCATGGTACGGAGCGCAGCTTGTTTCCTTCTAGGCGGAGCTCAGTGAGGTTGCCCAAACCTTCCAAAGCCTTTGAGTTAATCAGGGTGATGTCGTTGAAGTTCAACCACAGGTTCTCCAAGCTGGACGCTCTGATGAAAGCCCCGCGCTTGATTTCAGTGAAGTGAGATTTTTCTATTCTGATTTTGGTCATATCATGGGGAATATTCTCTGGTATGACTCCAAACGCGTTCTCCTCCATGCATATGAGGGACCTATGAGGGAATTCAAGGATTAGTCAAACATAAGCCTCAAGTCTAAACCTTAACCCAACCCTAAAACTACTGACAACAGAACTCCAAAATATTTTACTTTGGAGCATTACATAGAGTCAGAATTCTAAAGGACACAGAGTTCTACCTTGACGAAGATCACGTCTTACCTTCCATGACGGTCTTCTATACAGCTGCACCCTCGCAAACACTGAGAAAAACTTTCAGATCTTTGGATATAAAATAAAACTATAACAAGCATGTAACAAATCCTGTCCATAGTCTGCATAAAATTGCCCCAATGGCAGGCGGCATTCGGGCTCAAGACATGTCGAGTGAGGCAGACGAGGGAAGCTTATTAGAACTAATCCCCAAATGCACAACACCTAATTCTTGACAGAGTCAGCAGCTCTGACCCACTAGTCATTTAAGGAGGTGACGCCCACTGATAAGTCGCCTTTTGGCAACTGCTGGCTGACGATACCAAGTCTGCTGTTTTGACACTAACAGATATTCAGTTGCACAAAAATACCAGCAAATTAATATAACATATAATACAGGAACAGACACACATATCGGTATAGAGATATAGAAAAGTTTATTTAAATCCTCAGTGGGATAATTGAATACAGTTAGTGGAGTAGTGTTGCCTCCAGGGGGCGCAAAAAACAAAACACACGGAGAAAGCAGTGGGGAATAGAAATAGCTCCACGTCTTATTTACACAGCGTCATAGTTCAGTCCTTTCTGCACTTGCCTCCAGCTCCAGCTTGTCTACGTTCACCATGCCTGCGAGTGTATAGCTACATCTCCTCTGAGAACGTACGACAGATATATACAGAGGCACAGACTTGACCGTATATGTAAGTGTACACTGTCCAGAAAAGTATTTACAAATCATACACGTACATATTGACAATAAAGTGTTGTTTTGTTTCCCTTTGGGTCCGATCAGACTGTTTCTTCACTGCGCTATAAACCAAGTTGTCAAATCTCGCCTATACGGATATTTCCATGATGGTGCAGCGGGCAAAAGTCCTTTGATAGAAATTGGCTCGAGGTGGAGGTGGGGTCGGTGGCGTGATCCAGCGAGGAGGAACGGGAGGGGGGGAATCCCAGGAAGTATGGCCGGCAGGGGGGTTCACGTCAGGATGCGTCCTGGTGTGAGGATACGGGCGGTGTTGGGGATACGGGTGCGGGTAGAAGTGGGGCTGCGGGTGAGGATGCGAGCGGTGACTTGGACTGGGACACGGTGGAGGGGGAGGATGAGCGCGAGGAAGGTGACGCGGCGGAGGAGCCGGAGCTGGAGCATGATGTCAGCAGAAGTACTCGTTAGGCTGTCCTTCGATTTTAGCCGTGGCCTCCGAGTCAAGGCTGGAGCGGGCCGACAGCAATCTATTAGACTCTTCCGGGTTAAGTCTGTTCAAGTATTCCCCTTCTAGCCCTTTGGCTTTGGTGCCGGGTGACAATGTCTCAAAGGTCACATAGGAATCTTGGATGTCCTTGGATTTTTTACCCCAGTACTTCTGGATGCGTCTCTTCAGGGCGCCGCAACACACGATGACGGTGAGGGGTACGGCGATGATGCAAGCCACGGTGATCACGATCACATTGATCAGCTTCTGGGTGCCAGTCGCGCTGGCTGCCTCATCCGTGGAGAAGATGACACACTGTTCCTTCTTGGGTATGAGCCCCCTCACGCATACGCAGGCGATGTACTTGGTTCTGGGCACGAGGCCTTCGATGGTCACCCTATTCTGGCCCGCCCCCACATTGATCTTCCTCATGTCTCTCTCCCCGAACACGGCATATAGAACGCTAAAGGCCGTCGTGTTCTTGGCCTTGGGAGCTCGCCAGTTGAGGGAGATTGTATTGTCCGTGTCCCCTACTACCTTCACTGAGCGGACCACCCGGTCTGGGTCTTGCTGGAGAGATGAGGTGTTTGCAGCCAGGTTGCTGAGGTTGGTCTTTTCCAGATCCAGCAGCGTGTCTGAGTTGGACGATGGAGACGGGTCGGGGGAAGGACCGGGATTGTCCAAACTGGGGTCGGCAATTTCAAGTGGAAGGACAGGATCCAAGACCGGCGGAGGAGACGTAGGGATGGAGGTTGGCACCACGTATCGGGCTACCAGTTTCTCCTGGTAAGCTGCTTTTCCAACCGGGTTGGATTTTTTCACTTTGGCCTTCTTCTCATTGCCGGTTTGATTGCCTTCCTGTTTTGGAGAATTGGATACCACTAAAGAAATGACAGCTTCGGCGTTCCCGGCGTAGTTTGTCGCTTTGCATATGTATTTCCCGGAATCGCGATAGGACACGCCTGGAACACTGAGGATGGACCAGGTGATGCCATCTTTGGATGTTTCCTGCTGGACTGTGGGAAAGAAAATGAGTAGATGTGAAGTTGGTTTCTGTTGTGGCAAATTTTAAATTCAAATTTGAGGCAGTCTTGAGTGCTACGTCTTTGTCAGAATATTTTACTCATTGACATGATCTAACCTCATCTGATCATGCCCGTCAGTTTTTGTAACCATTTCAAAAAATTGGGCCAATAAGGCTTCTTCATAGCAGACTCACCCGTTCCATTCAGAACTCGCTTATCCGCCCTCCGCCACGTCAGGTCAGGAATGGGCACCCCGATGGTCCCGCACCGGAGCAGGACATTATTTCCGACGGCGCTTCGGACCCGCGCCACGGCCGTGTGGATTTGCGGGGGCTGACAACGTCGCAGCTCGGCATCGCTGAAAAGGACGCCCGACACACTCTCAGGGGAAGAGCAACGCAACCTGGTGTCGATGAACGCCACAGCCAGAGTGGGAGACTTCTGGAACTGGACCAGGTCGTACAAGCGACAGTCGCACGCCCAAGGGTTGTCATGGAGACCTGAGGGCAGAAGGTTTACAGGTGAGGAAGGTCGGGTCGGTGCGGCGCCATGGAGCGGACTGCAGATGGCCAATGTGGTGGATGTTAATCTTGTAAGAGGATTAACTTTTAATTCATAAACTACATCATGAGCATGACGATGGCAATGATGATGATGAGGATGGCGATCAAGGTCAGGTTCTGCTGTCACTTCGGACTCATGCAGTTGGCCAGCAGCTTTTACACAGCTGGTCTCAGAATGGACTTTAATTCGATAATTGTACTTCGACCTGCTATTTTATTGACAAGTCCAGTATTTTCAGTTCGAAGCAGAATCGTAAATATGTGCTTTAGAAGACAGTTTGGTCGTTTTAAATGCGTGGTTGTGTTTTTTAGACAATTTCAAATAGCTCCATTCATCTGCACATTTTACCTTGCAGTTTTGCGCAATATCAATTTTATATTATTATTTTTTAGATTAATAGGAGCCAATTGGAAAAATCTAAAAAAAAAAAAAATAAGACAAATGTACATAATTAACATGCATTTCATTTTTGTTGCATTTTCTTTTGCCTACTTTTGTTTGGTGTCATGACGTGAACATTTTTCTACAAAAATGCGGCTCGTGATTCAATACAGTTAAATTAAATTTGCATCGTCCAACGTCATGAATAGAGTTCATTATTTGCAGCAACATGCTCATGGTTGTGGTTGAGTACATTCGGACAAGATTAGCATTAGTTCTGTTGAAACAATTAAGTGGATCATGTTTATTTTGTTTGTAGGTTATTTGTGACGGGTAACTTTTTGGAATCAAATTGACCCAAGTGATGGTCATGCCCTTTTGACCCAGAAATAGGGGGCGGGGTTATTGTTTGTTGAAGACCACATATAAAAAAAACAAGATCAATACGCTGATGTCTGTGTCTGCCAGGATGCACCCTTACCCAGGATCATTTTGGAGCTCTCGGGCCCTTGGACGGGTTTGGCCGCAAGCCAGTTGGCCAGCACGGAGATGGGCAGCGTCAGCAAACTGTTGCTGGACAAGTCCAGGTAGGTGAGGTTCCTGATGTGTGTGGTGGCCTCCACCGGAAGCGAGGTGAGCTGGTTGTTGTGCAAGTCCAGAAGTCTCAGACTGGGCATGTCAGTGAGCGACTCCCAAGGGAAGGCGGCCAGCGCGTTGCCGTCCAGGCGCAGCTCCTCCAGGTTGAAGAGTCCGCGGAAGCTGTCGGCGCCCAGCACGGACAGCGCGTTGAAGGACATCCACAAGAACTCCAAACCCGAGAGGTAGTTGAAGGCTTCGCTCGGTATCCGCTGGATGGCGGTCTTCTCGATACGAAGCTTGGACGTGTCCACCGGGAACCCGACAGGCACCAGCGAGATCTCGGGGTCATTGCAAATCACACTCCTGGGGAAGACAAAAGCACATCATTGATCTAATACGATACGCTGAAATACGATTAGATACGATGATACGACACATTAGAATACGATACGATACATTGGAAAATAATTTTATAAGGTGAGATATGATACACAGACGTGCGATTAGATGATATCCAATATCCTCAGATACGATACGCTAAGCTACACTGCGGTTCAATTAAAATACGATATAAGATACAATCCGCTAATAGATGCCGGGAGATACAATATGATAAGATACGATGAGATACGATACAAGGTTGTGTGCTGAGGAGGGGGGGGGTTCATCCAAACTGAACTAAAAAGCACTGATGGCAAGCTTCAAAGTGCCTTTGAAAGATAATCCTGCATTAAATAAAATTGGGCCACCCTGCACTCCTTGATTTCTCTTTGGCGCTCAGGTCCACCTCCCGTACAAACTTTCAAATGTCACAAATGAAAGCATTGCCCTTACCTGGCCTTGGAGCCGTCACTCAGGTTGTGGTAAAAACAGCTGCACTGGGACGGGCAGCCCCTCACCGGGGAGAAAAGTCCACCCGCGGCCACGTAGAGCCCCAGTACCAGGACGAGGAACATTTTGGCCCCACTTTTTTTCCCGCAGCGCGCCTACCTAACATGCATTTGCACACTTTGCATCCAACTTTCCCCCAACTCTCATCGACGGGGATATCATCCGCATGGTTTCTCTCCACCACTCTGCTCTCCCATAGTGATCAGACTGCATATGAGTCCCCAGATAAAAAGGATAGACAAGGATTAGTGCGGGGACTGGCATTCTTTTCATTTGGCTGCGTATATTGCATCCCGCAATCTGATAGGCTGCGTCGAGACGTCCCCTGTTTATTATCTCGCACACTTGCGAAATGGTCATAATCCCTTTGGATGATTTTATTCCCCCCCTTCTTTTCCTCACAAATGTAGTTTGTTCATTTGAGCCGTGCCGTGACTGTTAATCTGCAAGTGGACGCCGCTGTGTTTGGCCACAAGGGGGCCCCTGCGCATCACAGCCGAGCGGTGCGCCACTCGTGCAGATGTTCACCGCGCACCGTTTTTATCAATGTGACCTTCATGTCAGTGGAGATAACGGACGCTCATTTCTGAAAGGAAAAAAAAAATGAATTAAAACGGTAATTATGAGACATTTACGATAATGAGATGCTAAATCACGCAAGTCATAATTCCGATAAGATAAACTGAAATAGCTTTGTCGTTCATGATTTTGTTGCATTCCATGATAAAAGCAAAAAAAAAAAAAAAAACGGGAATGTGAGTAGCCACTGGGTGAAAGGCGACTTTGGGTATCGACTCATTAACCGATTTGGAAACAATCCCGGACTGCTTTTGCAAAGTGCTTCCGACTATAAAGCTTTTGTTTCAGTCAAAGAACTTGGTGTATTTGTAGCACTTGGACTTTGTACAGCAATGTATACCCACTCTTCTACTCTAGATTAAAGGACAGGCCAGGGCAGAACAGGATCGGCAAAGAACCGGATATTATGGGATGTGGCGAAAGATATGACCATCTCAGGATTAGATTTACAACGGAATCTTTTTAAATAGAGTCTGATGCTTTAGGATAGACTAAGGATCAGAAGAATATAGTAGAGTAGGATAGGCCGGGACAGGATTGGCAAAGGGTATGAAGTGTGATGTGATAGATTAGATTTTAGATTGGATCGGTCAGAACAAGGCAGATTAGGATAGGGTCAGGACAGGAATCATAAGGATAGGACAGGAAGGACAAAAAGTAGGATGTGATTCAGGGAAGGGCTGAGGATAGGATAGATAAGGATAGGACAAAACAGGACAGGACAAGATCGATTAAATTGAGTGTTCATTTCTCACGCGCCATACACAAAAATGTGACATTCTCACATTCATAAATCATATTAATTCATAATCTACATTGGGATTAAAGTTTTATTTCACCTTTTTTTGCATGTTAAATCCTTGTGAGTATTGCTACTTCTGCCAAGGCCTTGCGTGAGCCTCTTAACCTCTTGGGCAATGGATTGTTCAAAGAAACTCACACATTCCATATAGTAGTTAATCTTTTTGCTGGAAGACTATTTAGATGTTGTTGCTGACAGCTGCATAGCTTGGGAAACTTTATCGCACCGTTATAGGTTGATAAAGAATTACTTTTAAAAAATGGAGTATGTACAAAGGCTTTTGATGAAGTATTTTCTAGGGGCGGGGTAAACAAAACTGACAAATGGAAATAATTGAGGAGGCTTCCATTTGGCCTTTCACACCATTAAGCATTTTGTCACCTACATTACATTCCTGAGCTCATAATCCTGAGACAAATGTCAGATTTTTGGGGCACCAAAAACTGCAAATGATGCCGATGCCACGCCAAACATGACAAATACACACAGAAGGTCAGGAATGGATGGAATTTTTTTACGTCAACTCCGCAGACTACTAATGACTAACATGTGTTAATATCTGTGCATGTTTCATTTTGTTGAGTACAGCGTAACTGTTTTGCATCCCCAGCCGGGTTATAACATTGATATTGTAAAGTCACATGACCCTGAATGAGGAGGAGGTGGAAGATTTATAGACAATATGTTGCTGGCTGATGAGATAAAAATTAAATGAAGACATTTTTTCCGTCTCCGTCAGTTCTCATAGGTGACCGCGAGAATCGTGCTGTTTGCGGACACCTGTTGTGCGCATGAAAATTTCGAGCGCTCGCCGTGTGACAGCAGCATCAGCATCCGCCTCATCGTCATCCGCATCCTCGCCGCCACGCACGCACGCACGCACGCACGCACGCACGCACCCCCCACGCACACAAAAGGTTCGTTGTGTAACTAATTGAGGGGCTTTGCTGTACACGTCGGAGGGGCAAATACGCTTGAGCCTAAAGGGTTGTGCGGTTTTAAGACATTCCTGCACGGATTGGGGCGACGCAACGCGAGCGGGGTGGTGGCTTTACATAATAAACGGCATGCTTTTCACGTGAAATGGCCCTTTAAAAAGCCAGCGTCCTCCAATCAGGCCGAGGCACTGCGTAAACAGGCGGACGGAGAGGAGACGAGCGTGTGCGTGCGTGTTTGGGGTCTTTTTTTTTTTAGTCCGTGGTGACAAATCGACTCCGAGAATGGTCTCGTCGTATCCTTTACCGGAGGGCTTCTCCGAGTTTGATGTCTTCTCCCTGGGATCGTGCCTTCTGGTCGAGGGTGAGTTTTTTTGCGCGTGGAATGTAGCCGCGGAAAAGCCCGCATGCAACCGCGCTCACCCTCAGTGCATGCGCGCCTCTCCTCCATTCCTTCATACTCGGAAATTTCCACATGAGTTTATTTATTTTTGTCGTGCGCAGTCGTTTGTTGCTATCTGCATGACGCGCAAATGTTTGCGCGCGGCACCTGAGTGACAGCTGTCATCGTGTGCCGCCCTGACTTCTCAAAGGTCTGATGGGGTTCTTCTTAAACGCGGTCACCATCACCGCTTTCCTCAAAGTGAGAGAGCTGAGGACCCCAAGCAATTTCTTGGTGTTCAGTTTAGCCATGGCCGACATGGGCATCTCCATGAACGCCACCGTTGCGGCTTTCTCCAGCTTCCTCAGGTGAGTAGCCGACGTGACGCGCACGCTTCTTTCAGACGCTCTCGTCATCATCAATCGGCCGATCGTCTACTTTTCAAACTTTTTACAACGAGGATTACCTCAAAATAAATATTCTATAGCATTATCACAAATATTGAAATACTCGTCATTTCAAAGATATTTGACGTAAATGTTAAGTAAACGAATTATTATTTCATAAAAAAACGGAACTGCTTTAAAATATTAAATATTGTTCTACTCCAAAGTTAAATACAACTGAACTCCAGAAATGGATTGCACTGGATTTTAAAAAGTGAGCCCGCAGAAATAATAACAATTGGGATTGATCAAAAACACTGCAGGCTCAAGGAATCCAATAATAACAAAAGATCCCGTCCACCTCACAGGTACTGGCCGTATGGCTCTGAGGGATGTCAGACTCACGGATTCCAGGGTTTCATGACGGCTCTCGCCAGCATCCACTTCATCGCTGCCATCGCCTGGGACAGATATCACCAGTACTGCACAAGTGAGTCCCACTATGGAAAAACAAAACCATGAAGTCAGTTTTAAGGCCCAACATTCAAGCTAATCTTAGGGAAAGCTAATGGATAAAAAAAAAACGGAGAAAATTGCTAAGTATGTATGCCATGAAGTTTTCATTATGTTTAATGGCTCCCATCTAATCCAAATACAAAATTCTGATTAATCAGTGGAGTAAAAATTAAGCAGATTGAGCCATTTGTTTTCATTTCAGGGTGCGGCCATTTTGTCATTTGACATTAAAGTGCTTTCGGGTTCGCATTGCGATTGTCACGTCTACAATTTGCGTGGCCAACAGGGGGCGGTATTGGACAAAATGTAAACAGTCAAATTGAAGTGCTTGATTACTAAACTGTGTTTTCTCCTCAGGGACAAAGCTGCAGTGGAGCAGCGCCGTCACTTTGGTCATCTTCATCTGGCTCTTCAGCGCCTTCTGGTCGGCCATGCCTCTCATCGGCTGGGGCGAGTACGACTACGAGCCCCTCAGGACCTGCTGCACTTTGGACTACAGCAAGGGCGACAGGTATCACCACCGTCATTTTTGTCCCTCTCGTGTTCGGTACTGACTTCCACTTTCTCCTCGTAGGAATTACGTCTCCTATTTGATCCCCATGACCGTTTTCAACATGATCGTCCAGGTGTTTGTCGTTATGTCCTCCTACCAGTCCATTGCACAGAAATTCAAGAAGACTGGAAACACAAAGGTATGTTTACCGCAGATGGAACAGCAACAAACAGACCTCAGTGCTGCCTAACGCGTTGCAGTGGTGTCATGTGGTACTACACTGGATTAAAAAAAATGTCGCGTGTGATACAACCACAGGAATTCTCCCGCCAACGCACACATGCATTCCTCATGCGCTTCTCATTGAGAGCAACACAACACATTATGTAGGTCATCATCAATACACCACGACCCAGTGCATCTGTTAGCAATGAGGACGATGGTATAACAATTCGTGCGTAAGGGAGAAAAGCACAGTGGGGAATGCCGTGCCACGCACGAGGGAGGTTATGGCCGTTGCAATCCGGTTAGTCGCCAAAGGCTTTTTGCGTCACGTGTGGTTGGATTGGTCTTGGTGGGAACACTTTTATTACAAAATAAAACACCTGCACAGCAACATGATTAGGCAACGCCGATTTTATCAGTTGGACGTGTCAATTGAGCAGCTGAGATATCAGGGAAATAATTCACACGCCCTCACTTTTGTGCAGTTCAATCCAAATACTCCCCTTAAAACCATGCTGCTGTGCTGGGGACCCTACGGCCTACTGGCCTTCTACGCTGCAGTGGAGAACGCTAACCTGGTCTCACCCAAGCTGAGGATGGTAAGGGCACACCTCTTGATAGTCAATGTATTTTTGTGTGACTTTACATTCTCAAGATGTGGTTTGGTGTTTCTTGTATTCTGAATTGATTCAGTACTCCTTCCTGGTCTTTGGAGGTGTAACATAGATATAGAAAATAATCTTTCCTGTGTGTCACAGATGGCCCCCATCCTGGCCAAGACCTCCCCCACCTTTAACGTTTTCCTGTACGCTTTGGGGAACGAGAACTACCGAGGAGGAATCTGGCAGTTCCTCACTGGGGAGAAGATCGAAGTGCCTCAAGTTGACAACAAGTCCAAATAAACTGCTGATGTTGCACAGTCATTTCATTTGTGGTGGTAGTGGTTCACTTCAGGGTCACTTCCTGTTTAATATTAGGACTTAATTGTTGTCATTTTAATGGGTGAATCTTTATCCTTATTACCAGAGTATTATCATAATTACCACTTTATTGTATTAAATCTAAGGAAATTACAAAAACTGTACTCTAGTGATGTAGTGAGGATGTATTGCAAATTCAGGTTGTACCTAAAATGTACCTAAAAATATTTACAACAAAAAAAAAGTTATTGTTGAAATGTACATTTGACGGGGATTCTTTCACACTTATTGACTCTCCTTCCAAAATAATCCAGATAAATAAGCTGTTTATCTATTTTAGCAATGAACGGGGTGCGTGTCGCTGACAAGAGGTCACGCTCCAAAGGTCACGCTCCAAAGGTCACGCTTGACCTGTGTGTCTATTTTGCAATAATCACAGAAAACAAGACGACTCTTATTCCACGACACTCCCCTCGAGACACGAATCAGAGATTAGTCAACTCCAGATTACGACCACATGTCGACACACTTGCACAGAAGTTTCCATCTCACCGCAAACACAATCTTGGACGATGACATAAATGCTTAATCTATTTTCAATGTTTGAATTGCTCCTCATTAACGTGAATTGTTCTTTTGAATGTGCAAATAATGACATATTCCTCTCTTTACAGTTTTGTATCGTTGGTTATCATATAATCACTATTCCGACAGTAGGTTTCAAAAACCAACAGACTGTGTATCAGCCGTGTCGTGATTAGCACACGTTGCGCCTTTTGATTTCTTTTTCCTCCTGACATTTTCTTTGGTCCTCCCTGATCTATGTTCTGTTTCTAAACCTGATTTAACATGACAACAAATGATGCAATCTGTTCAACAACCTCTTGTGTCTTTTTGCCCTTTTTTTCGCCCCCCCCTCCACCACGCTAAGCGGAGTGACAGACTAACGTAATGAAAATGCAACATGCGTGTGATTACAGTCAAGTGCAGGTTGGGGATAATAACACCCAGAGGTTACGGCAGACAGTAGCAAGCCTCCAGCCAGTTGGTGTTGCTAAGTAGATTAACTGTTGACAGCCTGTCAGAGGTGTTATGTAATGACATGTGCAGCATCGCTCTCATTTTGTTGCAATCGGTTTGGGAACTTTTTTTTTTTTTTTTTTTGTGACGCAAAACGCCATCTCACTCGGCCACTGTAAGATGTACTTTCAATATTAACGCAGGGATTAAATATAGGAAAATTAAAAAAAAAAAAAGGAAATGATGATGTACCGAAATAAACATTTGAAAGCAAAGGTTAAATGAAAATGTTTTGTACTTATGAGTTAAACATAACAAAATTGTGCCTAATAAATACAATATAGTGATTAATGTTAATTTAAAAAAAAAAAAAGATGAACAGTTAATTCAGCAATTCTTGTGAAGCTAAAAAGTCAATGTACTCAAATACAATTCAATGTGGACGGGATTGGCTGCACGCCGATGTAAAGCTTCATTGGGAAAGAAATGGTTTGAATTGACAGAAACAGAATGGCATAAATAGACACCGGAAGAAACAAGGCCCGACATGGCGATTAATTTTTTATTTCCTCTTTTTTGAAATCAATTTTATCATCCCCTAGCTGCTTCCCTCTCTTACAATCAAACATATTCAGGTACTTAGAGTTCACCGAGGATTATGTCTGCTCAACCAATAAATTTGTCATACGGGGCTTTTTGAGCGGATTACACAGCAACATGACCAATTTGGGGGGGGGGGGGATACCATGCACCACAACTTTCCCAGACATGAGAAGAAGTACAAGACTACTCTGACGGTCATGTGACCCACTGAGTTGATGCTTAAAATTCCAAATACAGATTTCAGCTAAAATATGCTCATTTATTTAATCATTTACATATTAGAATAACATAATATGTATTTCATGTTGCTGTTAGTGTCTTTGGCAAAAAGCCATTAGGTAGGGGGGGGGGGGGCATATAAGGGAGATTCATCAATTCTGGTGTGTGTGTGTCGCTGATATGGGACAACTTGTGCCATCTCTCGGGAGCCCCCCAGTAGCCACCAGACGGCAATCTAGTAAAGGGGGCCTATTAACTCCCAACATAGTCATTTCAAGGTAAAAGGCAGCGCCACTAATATGTCGATGATATGGGCCAATTTCTGCCGCCTCTCAGTACCCCCCCCCCCCCCCCCCCTCACTCCCACCCCAGCCAGCAACAGCGAAAGGGCCCTAGTGGGGGATTCCCGACGTATTACTGATTCCTATTGATATAGGCCAATGTTTGCCGTCTTTTGGGGGGTCCCTGCTGGCCACCAAACAACAACAGTGAGTAAGGGGACCTCTCAGGTGGATTGCTGGGGGGGGTGGGGGTGGGGGGGGGAATACATTATTTGTTTAGAAGAAAGAGTATTTTTTACAGGATTAGTGTTTCAGTGTAATCTGGATTAAAGTGGGCCTGGCTGTGCTCTTTAGAAATCACTGTTTTAATTCATTAAACCGCTCACGTTGACCACAGTGCGCCCGCGCAGCACTGTTCACACCGCGCTCACTTGACACGCGCATATGCACACGGAAAAAGAGAAATAGAACAACACAAAAAGCAGACACGGGAATAAACAAACGGACAGACACACACACACACACACACAACCTCCAAACACACTCACGGCTTAATTGTGCAACCATTCAAGTGCAGCCAGGGTTATTTCTGACGTTGGCATTTGGCTGCGGTGGTTTGGGGGATTTAGACATTAATATTTTGGCAAGTGTACAAGATTACGTGGCCATCTAGAATCTCCTGATTTTGCTTTCAAATCAGATCAGAGCAGAATTGGCACAAAACTACGCACAAAAATAGTAAAGCGATCACATTTTGCTTCACCTGTCGACTCACCTCCCCTCACGTCAACGCAATTCGTTGGCACTAAGTTACCACAAGATGGAGCCAAAATACTATTTTTCTACGAGAGATACGCGTGAGAAACAAGTGTAAGCTCAAAAGTACTGTTTCATCTCGTAATTGAATAAAAGTACAACAGTATAAAGTTACTCTATTAATTTTAATATAAAACGGAAAGATGACATTTTAAAATGCGTGTGTGCGAGTGCGTGTGCGCGCGTGCGTTGCTTAAGCCTTCCACTTACAAAATGCTCGCCAAGGGAAATAAATGTGATTATTGATGCTGACTGACGTAACGGGTCGTCTAAAAATACAACTAGAAAATTTTGATCTCCTTATTTTTGGGGGGGGGGGGGGGGGGGGGTCATTGGCTGACTTAAACGTGTTCTACGTCACAACGAGACCCGAGAGCAAAGGACAGCATTCATGTATGAAAACGCATGAGACAAAAAAGGTCAAACCGCTTAAAAACATGTCTCTTATGTAATTGTCACTGGCGCCCATTTAACACGAGGATGAATATAAATCGGTGTGAAACTTAATCATTCTAATAATTTAAAATAATTTTGGAAAAAAAAGCAACGTTTGTGTAGCATTATTGTAAACTTTTTTTTGGGGGGGGGGGGGACAAGTCCTTTAATGTAGCGAAATGTATTTTAGTGGTTAAAATGTTACGTATCTAATTTGAGCAAAAGTAAAGTGTAAAGCTTTGTATACATGTATGGAGAAAGGAGGACCTCTGCTGGCGAAAAATTAACAAAACCACTTTCTTGTTTTATCCACTAGATGTCAGTGTTGTCTCGTTTTTCACTTCATTCAAGACCCGAAATAAACTCACCGACGATAGACTATGCCAGTCGCCGGATTAATGTCAGGAAGAACAATTAAAAACATACAAGACCTATAACAAAAAATTAAATAAATAAAAAACTTAAATCGAATTTTAAATGATGCTGAGTTTCTCTCGGCACTTTAAGAGAGACACTCAAGTTTACATTATTGTTGTGTATTTTTACTTCTGATGTAATTTTGCTTTCATAGGTCTTGGACTATAGTAAATTTCCACCAAAATGAAAAGAACAAAACCATTTACCCAAAACAAAGTGGACACATTAGTGCAATGTGAAACGAGGGGAAAGAAGAGGGTGGCAATGCATGGAGAGCCGTGTGTGCGTGCGCGCGCGCGCGTGTCAAATTAACATAAAAGGACCGTGCGTCATTGCCTTTTGCTTCTCAAGATGGGAGGGTGAACCTTCGCCCGCGGGACTCAACAAGCTTCAGTGTGTGTCTAAAAAGCAGCCCGCTCGCTGCGAAACGATGACTGCAAACAAGTGACGGGAGAAAAATTTTGGATGAGCAAGATGGCGAGGACCGGAACAGAGAAGAAGCTACTTGCTGACACGATGACGCCAAAAAGAAACCTGTAAGTAAAGAGTTGTGATTCTCCGTTGACTACCCACTTTAGAAGTAAAAATGAACCCGGAGGAAAGCGCAGGAAAAGCTCCGAACTTGGCGCAAATGGCCGCCTCCAAACTCTCCCAGATGGGGGACAGAACTAAAGAGCTCGGCAGCGCCATGCAAGAGCCGGCTCGACAGAACCGCATCATCCTGGTCATCGTGTGCGTGGTTCTGCTTCTGGACAACATGCTCTACATGGTTATCGTGCCCATCATCCCGGACTACCTGCGGGATCTGCAGCAGGCGGCGGAGCGCGCGCAAACTCCAGCGCCTCCGACGCACGGCAACTCCAGCAACATCAGTGCGCACCAAGGTGCCTCCACTGGCGAGGACAACTATGACTTGCAGATCGGAGTGCTGTTCGCCTCCAAAGCCATCGTGCAGCTCCTCGTCAACCCCCTGAGCGGCACTTTCATCGACCGGGTGGGTTACGACATCCCACTGGTGATCGGCCTGAGCATCATGTTCTTGTCCACGCTCATTTTCGCCTTCGCGGAGAACTACGTTACGCTGTTCGTGGCGCGCAGCATGCAAGGCATCGGCTCGGCCTTCGCGGACACGTCGGGCATCGCGCTCATCGCCGACCGCTACACGGAGGAGGCGGAGCGCAGCAAGGCACTGGGCATTGCGCTGGCCTTCATCTCCTTCGGGAGCCTGGTGGCGCCCCCCTTCGGCGGGGTTCTGTACGAGTTCGCCGGCAAGCGCGTGCCCTTTCTCATCCTGTCCGCCGTGTGCCTGGTGGATGGGGTCATGTGCCTCGTGGTGCTCAAGCCCTTCTCCAACCGGGAACGGGCCAACATGCCAGTGGGGACGCCTATCTACCGGTTGATGATGGACCCGTACATTGCGGTGGTGGCCGGAGCGCTGACCGTCTGCAACATCCCGCTGGCCTTCCTGGAACCCACCATCGCCACGTGGATGGAGGAAACCATGAGCGCCTCCCAGTGGGAGAAGGGCATGACGTGGTTCCCCGCCTTCTTCCCGCACGTGCTGGGGGTCTTCCTGACCGTCAAGCTGGCCGCCAAGTACCCGCACCTGCAGTGGTTCTACGGCGCCATCGGCATGGTGTTCATCGGGGCCAGCTCGTGCACGGTGCCGGCGTGCAAGAACTTTGGCGAGCTGATGATACCGCTGTGCGGGATCTGTTTCGGCATCGCCTTCGTGGACACGGCCCTGCTGCCCACGCTGGGCTTCCTGGTGGACGTGCGCCACGTGTCCGTGTACGGGAGCGTTTACGCCATCGCCGACATCTCCTACTGCGTGGCCTACGCCATGGGGCCGGTGGTGGCCGGCAAGATTGTGCACGACCTGGGCTTCGTGCAACTCAACCTGGGCATGGGCCTGGCCAACGTGCTCTACGCGCCCGCCCTGCTGCTGCTGAAGAACGTGTCGCAGATGAAGCCGTCGCACTCGGAGAGGAACATGCTGCTGGAGGACGGCCCCACGGGACTGTACGACACCATCAAAATGGAGCAGAAGGAGAAGAAAAGGAAAGGCCTGTGCACCACCGTGAACGAGAACGGCATCGAGACGTTCGTGCAGCGCTCCTTCTCCGAGGAGGAGTCCTCGGGTGGCGAGTATGCGTGAAGCAAGGAAAAGTGAGACCGAGGCTGAGCCCACTGGGTTTTTCAGCAAACAACTTCCGCTAGGTTCCACAGATTTAAAAAAAAAGAAATAACTACACAAATACAGAAGTGGCGGAGTTGACTATACTTAGTTTTCAATTGAAGTGCCAAATGTAATTGTGTCCTTCTCGCTTGAGCTTTTTTGCAGTAGAGGATAGCCATGCAGTGGCCTTTAAAAAAAGTGATTGTCTAAGTTTACAATTCAGGGATTATTGTCATCAGTGCATTTGAATACACACAGTCAATGTATGTATTTTTTCAGTTGCACGTCTATGAACTCAACAATTATGCAAAATAATCCGTGTGTGTGTCCCTGAATCAGATTTTTTTTTTTTTCTTTTTAGGATTGACATTGTAATCATGGAATGCAAAGCCTCAATGTGTGATCTGCGATGTACAGATATTCGATGTTATTATCTGAACTGCTCTGCTTTGGGGAATCATTAAAACAATGTTTCCCAAATTGTATTGAGCCAAAGTGCATATATTTACATTCTAAAAACCTAAAAAAATGTATATATCAGCACTGTCGTGCAAAATCTAGCGAAAAGGCTCACACGGAGGTGGTTCGTTTCTTTTTCAATTATTTAACTACTCTTTCCCGATCTTTATTGAGCCAAAGAAGCCAATTAAAAAAAAAAAAATCTCACGGCACTCCATCAAATAAAAATGTCAAATACTTCAAATGGGAAGTAATTAATAAAATTGAGGATTGCGGCTTACAAAAAAATATTGAGTCCACACAGGGACGATTCGGAAAAATATGTCTGATACGGTGATGGCGGAGTGGTGCGGCGAATTAAAGTTGCTGGCAAATCGCCGGACTTCAGGGAGGAGCCATGTCCCCCCCACACACACACTGCTGCCCCCCCCCCCCCCCCTCTTCATCAGCATCTCTGCGGAGCCACAGCGAGAGACTTAATAGTTGGTCTTCTTGATCATGTCTTTGGAAGATGGATGCTGCGAGAAAACAAAGAATGAAGCAAGACAAATTTAAACTTCTCATTGGAGGCTGAAGATGAGGAAGTGATTTATTTATTCTTTTCTCAAATTACAGGTAAGACAATTTTCCTTTGTCATGATATGTAATGATTTAAGTGTTTTGGATTACGGCCGAAGCTTAGATTGACATTTCGCATGTTACGCTAAATAGTGGAAATGGCATTTTGGATTGAAGCATGGATGAGTCAATCATTCATCATGTCAACTTGTGTTCCATATTTCAGACGCAGACTATCAGAAGGTAGCAAGTCGAGACGATTAATTTATAAATTGAGAGGAAGATGAAATGTGTTTTGGGGGAAAATATATTTAAACATGTATACACAGTAAATAAAGAGGATTTATAATTATTGTGATACTCAACGACACTCTGATGAAGTACAAGGCGAAACATGTCAGGTAGTGCAACAATAAATATTTTGTTTGAGATAAAAAAAAAACCTGTGAAGTCATTAAAAGAATGGTTTGTCATTTAATGATTATAATTGATCATAGCATTAGGAAGTAATATAATAGTAATATTTCTATTTAATATCTCTATTCTACTGAATTTATTAACCCTTGTATAATATTTTAATATTACATAATGTTCATCTTATGGATATTACTAAGAGGCATTACAAACATACATCTATAATCTGCATTTACGTATGAGCGTCAGCCAACCATTTTGTGTTTGTCAATAAAAGGGAAGCAACTGCTCAGGTGCATCAACATGTCCCATCTCAACCAAGAGCCTTCCAAACAACCCAAG
This sequence comes from Syngnathus typhle, assembly GCF_033458585.1. Classification (NCBI taxonomy): domain Eukaryota; kingdom Metazoa; phylum Chordata; class Actinopteri; order Syngnathiformes; family Syngnathidae; genus Syngnathus; species Syngnathus typhle. The sequence continues at coordinate 3,343,326 of NC_083745.1, forward strand.
GCCACTGCTGTAATTATGTTTAGACTATTTTCCACAAAACAACATGGTTTCGATATGGTGTCATCATTTTGTACACTCCCTTGCCCATCCAGAGTGTGCCCAAACTGCCGCTGCCTGAGTTAAAAGAAACTTTAGACACTTACCTGAGATGCATGAAACACCTGCTCAGTGAGGAACGCTTCCAAGAGACCCAGCGGGCGGTCAGGCGCTTTGGCGCCCCCGGAGGTGTGGGAGAGCTACTGCAACGCAAGCTGGTGGAGAGGAGAGAGGAAAAGGCCAACTGGGTAAGTAGAGAGCAGATTTTTTTTTTTTAATTCCACATACATATGATTCATTATTTGGGTGACAATTCAGTTACATTTTGCCCGTGTAGGTGTACGAGTACTGGTTGAACGACATGTACCTCAACAACAGACTGGCGTTGCCGGTTAACTCCAGTCCCGCCATGGTTTTCCCACGCCAGACTTTCGAAGCTCCCTTCGATTCTCTGAGGTGTGCACAACTCAGATCAGACATGAAGCATATTTTCAATCGGATTGTATGAATATTAAATACAAATAGTAGGAGCATGTCTACAGATCTTACCATGGTGTGTCGTTTCTTCGTCAGGTTTGCTGCCAATTTGATCTCAGGAATTCTGGAGTACAAAAGTTTGCTTGATGCGTAAGTAAGAGAAAATTCAAAATCACAAGAGGTCAATATCCAATGGACAAACGGGTGTGTGCAGAGGTACGTTACCTGTGGACTACGCCCGAGGTCAACTTGCCGGAACGCCTCTTTGTATGGAGCAGTACTATCGGATGTTCAGCGCCTACCGTCTGCCGGGCCGTGAGAGGGATGTTCTCGTGGTGCACGACGGTAGCGCCGTGCCAGAAGCAGGACATATTATTGTGGCTTGTAAAAACCAGGTCAGGTAAATGTAGGTTTGAATGCGATTGGTGGATTCTGAACACAGCCACGTCTGCATCTTGTGTTCAGTTTTTTGTACTGGACGTGGTGATCAATTCCCGCCGCCTGAACAAGCAAGACCTCCTGAGTCAGCTGGAGAAGATCATAAAAATGGCTGACGATGAAGACGAGCGGCAGCCGCCGATCGGTCTTCTCACCTCCGACGGCCGAACGGAGTGGGCGGAGTCTCACAGAGAACTCTTCAGAGGTACTGGACCTTGCTCACAATCGTCACCCAAACAAGACTGTTCGCTCCTTTCTCCCCCGCAGAGTCGACCAACAGGAACTCTTTGGACCTGATGGAGCACTCCCTTTGTTTGGTGTGTCTTGACGACGACAGCAAGGGCGAGTTGAGCGATTCTGCTCGGGCCATGTTGATGCTGCACGGGGGAGGAGCAGCCGTTAACGGGGCCAACCGGTGGTACGACAAAAGCATGCAGGTTTGTAAGGACCCTTGGATGATGTCTGTTGATAGAAACAAAGATGTTCTGCCAGTTTGTTGTAGGGGCTGACGGCTGCTGCGGAGTTGTGTGCGAGCATTCGGCGTTCGAAGGGATCGTTCTGGTGCAGTTTACGGAGTATCTTCTCCAATATATGTAAGAATTCAAGCCAAAGCCATTTTAGAACGGCAGATTTGAATGTTATGACTGATGCCTGCCTACGTTGGCAATAGGCTCGGCAGCCCCTCCAAGTTGGTCCCGGCCGCAAGTGTGAGCGAGCTGCCAGCCCCAAGACGACTCCGCTGGAAATGTAACCCGCTCATGCACAAATTCCTCAACTCATCTGCTGACAGACTCCGCAGGTTTGGCGCATATAGAAAAACTACACCTAACCACCATGATTGGATTTTACTTTGTTTCATTGTGTGCAAAGGCTTGTCAAGAATCTCGACATGAAGATCCACAAATTCCGCCATTACGGGAAAGAAATGATCAAGTTGCTCCATATGAGTCCAGATGCCTTCATCCAGGTGGCTCTTCAGTTGGCCTACTACAGGTAGGAGAAAGTTCAACCACATGGCAGGACATGTCTTCCAAACGCTCTCCGTGGGCCCAGATGTCACGGCAGAGCAGTTTCCACCTATGAGAGCGCCTCCATACGTCGTTTCAAAGACGGCCGAGTGGAGAACATTCGCTCGGCCACGCCGGAAGCCCTGGACTTTGTTCGAGCAATGACTGACGGGAATGTGAGCAATTGTGTAAGGAGTTTGACGTTAGACTCAGGAAGCTTTTGTCAGTTTTGAGAGACATGATTGACACCATTGGCGCCGACTCATTTCCACCAGGATGCAAAGATGGAGTTGTTACGAACCGCCATATCAGCACAGACAAAGATTTCGACACTGGTAGCTGTCCGATTCCTCTCACTAACTTGAATCAGCAACACAAAGAAAACAAAATGAACCAAACGTGTCATTTCCTTTTTCCAGGCTATCGTGGGGATGGGAATCGACAATCACCTATTGGGATTGCGCGAGATGGCAAAAGATCTGAAGATGGAGACACCGGAGATCTTTCGAGATGAGGCCTATCGCATCAGTCATGAGTTTATTCTCTCCACAAGTCAGGTACTGGACAGCATTTGAAATATGAAGAGAATCCTGTCAAACAATCCTATCTTATATTTCAGGTCCCCACCACTGTTGAGATGTTCTGCTGCTACGGACCGGTGGTCCCGAACGGATACGGAGTGTGCTACAATCCACAGTCGGACCATCTTGTCTTCTGCGTGTCCAGCTTTAGCGAGAGTCAACACACGTGCTCGTCGCAGTTTGTCAAAAGTCTGGAGCGGGGGTTATTAGATATGAGGGATTTGTGCCACAAATACAAGTCCCGTGAGCCGAGACAGGGTCCGACCCCCGTGGAGATGCCAGCAGAACGGAGCAAGAATCAGAAAGCGGTAACACTTGTGAAGACAATGAGCCAAACTAAACTTCAGCCTTGAGGTAAAGCCTCAGAAATACTGTAGCTAGCGCAGTGCTTCTCAAATAGTGGGGCGCGCCCCCCTTGGGGGGCGTGGTGCTATTCCTGGGGGGGCGCGTGTGACCCTGGGGAACAGGCTTTTTTTTTGGCAGTACTAGAATAAAGTGTAATTGCGCGTTTACTACAGCAGGGGGCAGTGGCGCTCTCATTGTTACTTCTGTCACGTTTGCGACAGTGCAACATTTTACGACTTACAAGACAAGTTAGGATAGTCACGGTGGGGAGGGGGGGGCGCGAATAGTTTTCTTCTTGCTAGGGGGGGGCGTAACAGAAAATAATTGAGAAGCACTGAGCTAGCGTGATGCAACTTCATTTTGTATGTGCTATAATAATCATATATATATATATAAGAACATCAATGCAGTGAACCCATATGCCCGTAAACACCCCGGCCATTTGACAATTTGGGAACAAATAGTATAGTTTAGATTAACTGAAAGTAGGTCTATGTTGTGGCGCAGGTGGTGTAACTGTGTTGCATTTGTGAAGCAAATCTATTTATTTTTGTTTATAAAGCTGAGGGTACATAGGGAATTGAAAACAAAATTCTGTGACTGCTGTTTTTTGTGTGCTGTATGAATATTAATAAATGGACGTAAGATTGTATTTGTAGCTCATATTAGTATTTATCCTGCCACAATAACTGGAAACAAATTGTAAGAGCAACAATACTGTTTTTGTGTATCTGCGCACTTTATTAATTTTTTTTTTTTTTGCGAATTGCTGCAATAAAATCTATTTCCAAAATAGGTTAAAATTGATATTACAGAACTCTATCACTTATTTTGTATGGAGAGAAGATACTATGACTCAAGGATACATTCTTTTGTAATTGTATGATTATTTACAAGTGAGGATCTGAATGAGACGTGTGAGTGTCAGTATTGCTCTTCACGCCTCTCGGGCTTTGTTGTGTTTTACACCTTATGAGCCCCTATAAACAAACCCCCCAAAAGTCTACGCCAGCTGGCTGATGTCTGCTAATGAAGCGAGCTGTGACAATCAAGAGGCCTTCCTTCACCAACAGCTCGCAATGCAAAAGCAGAAGCACACATGCACATGACTAGCGATGCCTGTCGGGAGAAAAATAATTACAGAATATAAGACGTACGGACACTCATCTTGCTATATAAACATCTGCTCGAGAGTGGCGCTTTTAAGCAGGATGAAGTCTTTCTGTTACAAGAATCAACTCAAAATGCAACACGGAATGAAGTCGCTAAATGTTTACATGGATCACTGATTACAAAAAATTGTTAAAAAAGAAAAATATAAAGTGACAAAGTTACAAGAAAAGGATCTGGGCTGTTATGAGAATAAACTCAAAATGGACCCAGTATGAAACAACAGATGTAATATTACAAGAATGAGGCTAACACCATGACAGAACGTCCTTGTATGGATGAAAATGAATGATTTGAAAATCCAAACACAAGTTCCTGCAACCGATTGTGTCAGAGTTCCACGAATCTACTGTGCTCGTTATTTCTTGGAACTTATAATCAAAACGATTATAAACCCCAAAGAGGGAAAAAAATGTCCTAGATTGTAATCGTAAAAAATCTTACTGAATCTATTGGCTGTATTTCTCCAGTGAAGCATGTCAGGTCCATTTCGAGCACCTAATTAAGAGAAAGGCCACCTGAACCTCCCGTCCCGTCCGCTTTCAATCGTTCCTCTCCCGGAAGCCGCTCAGGTTGAAGGCCGTGTCCATGAACTTTTTCAGCTCGTTAAGGTGGGTCGATTTGTTTCCCGTTGCGGGCGCGGCGGCGGGTTCCCGCCCGGCATACCTGAAAAGGAAACGACGTGTATGACTTTCCCAACCTCAGCTGAGAACAGAACCGGCATGTTCTCACCAGATGGGCCTCTTGTTGGCCACCACGGTGAGTAAGCGAGGCCTGACGTAGTTGTAGTAACCCGTGTTCTTGTGCTCCTCCTGACACCACACCAGCTCGGCGCTTTTGTGTTTCTCCACCTCCGCTTTGACCAGGTCGAAGGGAAACGGCGAGATCTGGAAGAAGAGAAACTGAATCACTCACTCTGCCGTTCCATTCCAGCATGTTATCGCAGACCTGCTCCAGTCTGATGATGGCAACGTCCTTCTCCAGGTTTTGTTGCTTTCTCTCTTTGGTCAGTTTGTAGTAAACTTTACCAGTGCAGAAAATCAGTCTCCTCACTCGGTCTGGACTGTGACTCGACGGGCCTTCGTCTGGGATCAGCCTCTTAAATCTAGTCCCTATCGAAGTTAAATGATTTTTATTTATTTTTTTCTACGTTGCATAAAAGTAATGGCGGAAGGGTCAAAGCGTACCTTTGGCAAGGTCTTTAAAACTGGACCTGGCATCAGGGTGCCTCAGCAGAGATTTTGGGGTGAATATAATCAGCTGTGAAATAAGTAAAGAAAGTTTGGTGGATTTTTTTTTTTTCTTTTTCTTCTCCCCACAATGTGACATCAGCACAGGGACAAAGCCGGTGTGTTCAGTCAACCAAAACTGGAATGGAGACTTTGCACTCAAACAAATCATATAATATTCCCTATTGACATCTCCACTAAATTGCTTGGGGTACTTTTGTTTTCTCATGCTCGAGCGAGCGTCACATTCGTAGTCGACGGGGGATCACTTAAGACATTCATCGTAGCTGAAAAACAGTGAAAGCTGCGCACGGGAAAATAATCATTCACGTACAGCCGAAAAGTTGCAGTTAGAAGTCTAATTATTAAGGCAAGTCATATTATCAAACTGTTTTTGTTTTGGAAAACCAAGACAGACTGTCGTGATTTACCGGCTTCCTGAACGGCAGCAGAATCTGCCGTCTGAGCACATGACAGTAGTTAGCAGGCGTGGAGCAGTTGACCACGATCCAGTTGCAATCGTACAGCTGCTGCACTTCAAAATCTCCACCAAACTCCTTCATGTGAGAAAAGAGAGAGAGAATGTGACATTTAGTAGCAAAACAGATTAGACTTCTGGTTCTGTTGACATATCAGGGGCGGGCTAAACCATAGTTTGGAATTTTTGGGAGTTGACGTAGCTGCAGAAAAGTCATTTAAGTGTTTTTCAAATCTGAATTGTCCTGGTGGACCTACAGGAAAGTGGTCCGGGTCATCTTTGCTCATTTGCAGGAAACGCTCAGGTCGTGCTGAGGAATGTTCTGGACCCTGAAGACAAATGATAGCTTGATTATTCAACATAAGTGCCAATAAAAAAGAAAAAAGTCAATGGAAAGTTCCCTCTCACCATTCCTTCCATCCCGTGTGGGAGGAGCAGGACAATGCCGTTTTGACGGACCCATTTGGCCTGCCCCGAGCTGATGAACTGGTCGATGATGCACTGGGCAGTATTGTGGAAGTCTCCAAACTGCGCCTCCCACAGGACCAAGGCGTTGGGACTGGCCATGGCGAAGCCCAGCTCGAACCCTGGATAGGGAAAAGGTGGTCACGTGAAGGGGACAGGTTGACGGTTGAGCTCGCCCGCCTACCGAGCACGCCGTACTCGGACAAGGAGCTGTTGCAGACGGTGTAGGGCGCCTGGTCGGTCCACAGGTGGTTCATGGGGACGTAGGTGCGTTTGTCCAGTTTTTGGTCATGGAGAACATGATGACGGTGACTAGGAAAGGCGTCAAAAAAAAAAAATCAGAATATCTTTTTCAATAAGGAAAATGACATTCTGTAATATTGTGCTTTATAAAAACAAAGTAATCATTATCATGACAGAGTGAAATAATTTGTTTTAAAAAAACACCCACACACATACACAAAAAGCTATAACAAAAGTTACATGCAAAAACTTTGCACAGATTTGCCTGCATGCTCACAATCTTACACATACACACACACGCAGTATGTCATCTGTCTTTGGGGGCCCCATTAGTGGGGGAAAAAGAGGGCGCACACCCAAACACATCAAGTTTGTTGCGCCGCTGATACACACGCTCATGCGGAACGCCTCAATATGCTCGGCTCCTGTGAGAAGAGGACGGGAGCGACCGGCAGGAAGAAAACAAAGTGGAGGTGGGAGGAAGCCGCTACGATGTCAAGTACAGAACACGGACGACTCGAGAAAGCAGAGCGCAAAGGGAGGATGGAAGAGCTCAGTTGAAATTGGGAAATACTTTTGCCGCTTCTGCAAGGGTGCTTTGTTCATGAGATGTATGTTGTCACTTTTTACTGTATGATGGAGTGCCATTTAAAAGCACATCAAGACTTTAATAAATAGTAAAAAAAAATCTCATAATACCAATGTAATTGATTTTTTAGGGTGATATTGTGCGCACACTCATACCTGAACGTTCCCCTTTCTACGTCCTGCCCGCTGAGTCGCACGTGGATGCCATCTTTGAGAAGCGACCCAAAGGCCATGTACTCTCCCAAGGCCCAGTCCAGCTGACCGTTCCGCACCAAGTCTGCTCGACTGCGCAGGATACGAGACAAACCTTGTGGGTGCACACGGAGAGGGAGAAAAATAAAATACTCGCTGAGCAAGCAGAAACTGTAAAATGACAGGTGGTGGTGTCAGTTGTGGACACTAAAAGTCTGGCTGATGTTGGGATTTTTTGGAAGGGAATTCCAAAGTGAATAAACGGACCCATACAAATACTGTATTGGTGTTATACAGTATAAAAATGATGCCGATGCATCTCACCGGGATGAATGTCAAAATCCTTCACAGGCACGGAGCTGGCGGTCTTCCCAATATGCTGCAGGACCTCCTCGTCCAGTCCAGTGGGGGGGCAAGTCATGCTCTTAGGTTCTCCTTCTGCTGTGAAGAAGTCTCCAAGCAGGTGAGAGGGAAACATTCGTCGTCGTTATCTAGCACCAAACAAAAAATACAAGCTGACGAGGATGAGAAGAATGTTTCGTACTTGTCCAGGGTGAGTCCAGCCAGTGTCGGATATGCGAGATCTTCTCGTCTTTTGCGCTGCTGTAGGCGTCCTCGCATATCTTGTCGTATTTGGCCACTTCTTCCTGCAAGACGCGTTGAAGAACTCGTTCAACAACTACCGCTTGTTCGCAAGCGCAACGAGAAGAACAGTGAATGAAAAATCGAGTCTTTAGCGGCGGTATATAGCTTTGTGTATTATGAATGGACTATTTGCAAGGGTCCACATTGCGATGATAAACAAGCTGCAGATCGAATTGCAACAGTAAATCGAAAGCAACAGCGGCAATGCCGCTGCTATATATTATCCATATCGGTTTCGTTCAACAAATAGGTAACACCTCAAATTCCTGTAGCGTCACCACTCCCTCGCTTATGAGCTTGTCGGAGTACTTCTTCAGCACGTGCTCCTGCCGCTGGATCTGCTTGTACATCAGCGGCTGGGTGAACATGGGCTCGTCCATTTCATTATGGCCAAAGCGCCTGTAACACACCTGTCAAAATACACAACAAATAAAATGGCCTATTTAATCTTCGACAAATAATGCATTAAGTCCTACCTTGATCCTAAAATTCTCCCATTAATGAGTTCCCCAAAAACATTATCAGTGTATTTAAAACGCACAACTAAAATTTTGACTAAAGCCCCTCCAAAAAATAAATACAAATCCACCGATGTACTGCCAGGGACAGACCAGGTCAATGACGACGTCCTTGTTGAAGGCGTTCCTCCATTCGGCAGCCACGCGGCACACGTACATGACCGCCTCGGGGTTGTCAGCGTTGACATGGAAGATGGGAGCGTTGACCACTCGAGCCACGTCGGTGGGGTAAGGGGAGGAGCGGGCCATCCGGGGGTCCGTCGTGAAGCCGATCTGCCCCAGACATGTAAGAATTTCGTTTGATTTCAGCTTGTGTTTCCATGATAACTATACAATGCAAACCTATTACCTGATTGTTGACCACCACATGGATGGTACCATAGGTGGTATAGGAGGGGAGTTCACTGAGGTGGAACGTTTCATATACGACACCTTGGCCGGCGAAAGCAGCGTCTCCGTGCATCAAGATGGACATCACCTGGAAAATTAAAATGTCTTGTTTACAAACAAGAAAGATTCATCTGAGGAAAATGCTGACCTTTTTGCCAAACATGTCCCCCCTGTAGAACTGCTCGGCTTTGGCCTTGCCCTGGACGACTGGATCCACCGCCTCCAAGTGGGAGGGGTTGGCCATGAGGGACAGCGTGATGTTCTTGTCCGTCTCCCGGTTTATTCTCTCGTGGTACATCCCGAGGTGGTATTTGACATCACCGGAACCCTAGGTCAGAATAATAAGCAGGTCATGTTGAGAGAGGCCGCTATCTCGAACGCAGGTGTTCTCACTTCGTCCGCAGCCTCTAATTTGGGGTCGAACTGACAGAAGATCTGGTTCAAGTCCTTGTGGATCACATTGGCCAAGACGTTAAGTCGACCCCTGGACGCACATGGAAAGAACGAGTCAATGATAGCAACCCAATAAGCCGCAGGAAGAAAGGCGGCCCAATACCGATGCGGCATCCCCATGATCACGCTATCGATGCCGGCAGCGCTGGAGCTGTCAATGATGGTCTTCAGAGCCGGGATGAGGACTTCGCAGCCTTCCAGTCCAAAGCGTTTTTCTGATGACCATTTCCTGGCCAAGAAGTCCTCAAACCTATGAAGTCAAAAAACAGTACAGGCTGATTTGAACAGTATGTAGAGGAAGAATTTTCTTCTCAGGCTGGCTAAATTTAGAAGTCATTTATTTTTCGCTTTCCAGGTACCTTAAAAATGTTGGCAAATGCTGATCTAAAGGTTGAGATGTAGTAATTGAGCAAATGTGAAAAAATAATGCGGGCTCATCAATCATCAGACAAAAATGACCTCATATAACTAATGGCTGCATGGTTTCCCGGTATGATCTATGATCTGAAATTGTGCCGTCTGTGCGTTCATTAATGGCTGGAGATCTTCATTTAGTTGCTGACCGCGTTGATCTGATCAGACGAGCCAGCAGCGTTCTCTTCTCGGCACTGGTGAAGCGCATGATTCCGGGTGTCTCGAACTTCTGACGGATCCACTGGCATTGCGCCACGTTGTTGATGAACATGAATTCCACCCCGACGTGACCGCAGTAAGATGCCTAAAATGAGACAATGGAGAGGAAAAAAAGAGGGGAGAACATTCTTTGCTGGTTAAAGTGACCTTTTAAAAGAGCTTGTCATTGCATAGCAATAAAAATGGTTGTTTAAAAGGAGCAAAAATTTTGCATTATTGAAGGTGGTACCTCAAGTCGTTGTATGACCTCCCTAAGAGGAAGAGTAGTCTCTCCTCCGCCGATGAAGGTGGTGTGAGGCAGGCGGAAGCTCCGGTCCAAGTCGGACTCATGCAGACCGTAGAAAGCTAATATGAAAAAACACAATTTTAATTCAGAACGACTGAATTTTATTGCGTCAAATCCGTTTGTGTGCTTTTATTTTTTCTTTCTCTGGGCTGGTGACTTTCTATATTTTACACTATCGGTGTCGCCGCAGAAGTTGAGCAGACCACCTGAGAGAGCTGCTCAAGCTCAAAGCTCGCAAGGCACATAAGAGGAGACAGGTGCAAATCACATTAACAACAAGGCAAAGAGAAAAAAGGTCCGAAAATAGATTCATGTACTGACAAGTGAAAGAGCTCATTATGTTTCATTAGCCAGCAATGTCAGCCTTGCGTCAACACAATGCGATGGGAGGCTACTTTTGCTAGCCTGTGTAGTTGCTTTGCATTGTTAGCATTCAGCTAGGCGATATTCATCACCCGAAAATGCCGAAATACACAACACCTTTGTTTTAAGTTTAATTATATCTTATGATAAACAACAATTACCTCCTCTTGCTGCTCTAAAAGATTCTTCCCCCTAGTGAGAGATCAACCAAGTCTTACGTGATGTTCGCATTTGGCTGCTCACCTAATTTATCAATTGAGGTGATGAGGTCAGAGGGAACAAATGAGTCCAGGTCAGCAACTAAGATGCCCAGAGGGTCCAACTGGGCCACGTGATGACCGCGGATCTAGAAACAGCACAGCGATATAAAATAAAATCTGAATTTGTCATCATAGTATGAACAGCTGGAGATGCTCTCATTCATATCGTTCTGCCAAGCGTTTCCACAATGCAACAAGTATCCCGAACGGATCAAACCGAGAGGAACTTGATTCATTAACGGGAGAGAGGAAACACGAGCATCTGTTTTGTTAAGCCAGTTTTCTTGATATGGACATTTATCTACAATGTGAATGACCTGGTAGGCTCTGATGAGCGTGTGCACAGCCAGGTGGTCCTCCACCACTTTCTGTGTCATGTCTGGCGAATGGGGCGCGACTCGGCCCTGGAGGAGGGCGGAGGGTCGTCTCTCAGCCTCCTCGCCAGGTGTACTGGAGCTATGGATGTTCCGGAAGAAGGTGTCCCACGACTGGAAGACAAATCCTATATTTCTGTACCTTGACAAGTGCTACGACTTTTAAATTACAAGTAATCAAAGCCTGTTTTGATTGGTTGCAGACAGTTACCTCATGGACAGTCTTATGATCCTCAAGCCAGGCGAAGTACATGTCCTCAACATAGCTGGAGCTACTGATGACCGTTTGAGATGGTGTCGCCTCAGAGGAGCACTCTCTCCTGGGGTGAGGCCGACACCTGGTCAGGGTTACGCCACCGCCTCGCCACAAAGGACCTCCCCCGCTCGCCCTCAAGACACCCAGCAATGCCCGAAACTGACTCATGACTGACGGAGAAAACAAAAACTGTTCACTTGGAGAAGAAATCAGTGCAGCCTTCGAGTAAAAGGTGAGGCACCTCAAATAAACAAGTTGTGCAAGTTGAACCTGACACGCCCATAAAGTATTCTTAAGTATTACAAATCTCGATCTTGTTTCTGTTCTAATTCGAGGTGACACAAAAATTAGCATCAGAGTCACTGTCCTGCTGAGCATGTTTGTTTTCACAAAAAGCTTGTTTTCTCCACTTTTCAGTCAGAAACGGTTGTTTTTGCTCTTCAAAATGATGAAAACAACAAAAACATTTTTGGTTTACATTGAAAATAGCCAGAAGTCAAATCCATTTTAAATGGTTACTATCACGTCAACACAACTCATCGGAGTCGCAAATGACCTTTCACCTACATCAGCAGCGCTTTCCTTTTCACCCAGACGCGATGCAGAATGAACATCCTGGCGGTGGCAATGTTTACAGCTTTTAAACATTAGACAATGTGCGGCACGAACTCAAACGGAAGCTACTGCAAAAGCGTCACAGAATTATTTGCGCAAAAGAGAAAATTATAGTCAAATACGATGCTCACCTGTTCTTGCAACGGCGCTTTTAACTTTGCCTTTGTTATGATGCTCGTGTGGGCTATGTGACAGCACCACTAATCCGCTGCCTTCAATGTCAATCCCCCATAATCTGCGCGGTGGCCTGTGTGTGACGTATACAGGAGGAGAGAAGTGCAAAGGACAACAAGTCGAAAAATCACTCATGTGCGTCAACGTTTACCTTTGGCCGCTGCGATGTCACCGCTGCAGACTTCCCAATTTCAGGATAGGTGACACTCAATAAAGTGATACAAATTTAGTGGGACCGAAAAAAAAACATTGCATCATTGCGTAGCGAGCTGACAAAGTTTTATCTGTGCTGCAATCAAAATGACCATTATTATCTTTGGTGGAAAAAGACTGAATCCAATTATAGAAACTAAGTTAACTTTTCTTTAAAAAAAAAAAGAAAAAAAGAAGTCATTTGGGCAAGTAGTTTCAGATTGATGGGCCCCCCCAAAAAAACAATCAAATAATTGGGCCAGCTCAATTTAGAAATGCTGCTCCTCATTTCGACTTTCATCATTCATACTTGCTGGCCGCAAGGTCGGTGAAAAAAGATGGTTATGGGAATAAAAAAATAAATAAATAAAACTGTGAGAAAGGGTGAAAATGAGAATCCACAGAAACACCAGTGTCACAGAATTCTTACACCACTAATTCTAATATTGCACCTGTACAAAGTACCTTAATACTAATATTAAAATGAATACACAGCAAAAATCTAAAACTTCAGAAAAAAACATAAGGCGTCCAATTCTTTGTATTTTTTTAAAATTCACATTAATTCACTTATCCTTACTGCTCTAAAAATCCACATTACCTCCTATATTTGCAACCTGCAGACTCATTATTTGCATGCATCTTTGCCATTGCTCCCTATATGACCTGCTGAAGAAAGGGTCAGGCAATTATGAACAGAAATGCCATTTTGTCGTGGCGACTCTGCCACCTGACAAAGACGGAGCGAGGGCCATTTCTTTCCTGGCCTTTTTATTAATAGTCTCCGAGCTTGCAAAGACCTGCGCCGCTGGGTAACATACTACAGGCTCTGTGTTCAATCACATCCTGTTTAGGATAATTACCATCACAGCACAAGATTATGAAAAAGAAAAAAAAAACTGCCAGGAAAGAAAACAGGTTGACATCTCATCGTGCATGTGAATGCTTGTTGACCGTAGTTAGGAATCCTGGTGATCAAAGCTCAGAGAAGGAGTTAATCTTTAATTTTGAGGACACCAGCAAAATCAGTACGGCGCAAAACAAGCTGATGCATATTGTCAAAAGTCAACAGCGTCCAGGTCTGACATCCCCAAAGTGACTTTGGACCAAAGTCTTGTTTGGAGTCGTATAATGTGTAATCCACTTAGGGGAGCCAAGCCTCGGTGCCGTTTATGGATTTCCAAGTCGTGACGGTACTTAGGAAGCCTAATTCATCTAATAAAGCATGTATGAAGGCCCAATCTAATTTGCCGTGGGAGCTATGGGCACGCGCGGCCTCGTGGAAATCAATCGCATTTGGCGTCATTCAATAATGCATGATTTGGCGAAATCAAGTGACGGATCTGTGATGGCGAAGCATGCTTTGAAGAGCTGGCAATAAAAGTTTGTTACCTCTCAATGACCTAGGAATAATTCAATTACAGAGTAGAGGAGCGACTTGAACAGGATATATTTTAATTAAGAAACCATAACAAAAAGAGGGCAACTTAAAAACCTACAGTACAATATTATGCGACACATTTACAGGCGTTATCGGAGATGTAACCAAAGCATCTTTAAATAGTGTCCATAAATCATTTACAGTATTCTCAAATGCTGTGTAAAAACAACAAAATATTTGACAAGCAATTCTTCCATTAATCCTCAGTTTGTACATATAGGGATGTTTTTTTTTAAGAAAGGGAAAGCCAAGCCCAAAATAATATTACATTAGGTAGCTAATTTCACCTGTTTTTATTCATCTCAGCGAGCGGCCATTTTGCTACTTTCTGAAAATGACATCACAATTGCCAGGTGTCCTAACCAATCATGGCTCAGCTTCAGAAAATTGGTGAGCCATGATTGGTTGTGACCTGAGACCTGGTAACCGTGATGTCATTTTCAGGCGACGGCACGTGGTAAAATGGCCGCCTTTTGAAATGGATGAAAACCGGTGTATTTTGCCTTGTTTCATTTATATTCCACAAACCGTGAACAGAACATCAGAACAGCGCGTTTCAACTTGCTGAGCCGCACAGAACATATTTCGACAAAGAAAATTTGAGGGTTGACTTCCCCTTTAAAGAATGATAGTCTGTCGTATGTCAAACAAAGATACAAAAGAGCAGCATATATGTTTAGAATATTTGATAAGACATACTGTATACCCATGCATAGAATACAGCGCAGCATCTCTGTCACTCACAGCCTCTTTCGCGGTCACTTTTTCTAAAATAGAAGATAATACTGATAACAATGGCGCGTCATCAAATCTTTCGAGTATGTGTCCACAAACATGCATTTGGGAGAATATACGGCCGGGAATAAACGGCCCCTTTTCACTGTGAGGTACTTTAACAAGGCTCTAGTTGCCATACTGTTACTGTATCCGTTTTCTTCTTATATACTAAAACATTTATGTATAATAAACAAATTGTTTATTGTTATATAGATTAACATTTTGGCTGTGTTTGTTGAAAAAAAATACATGGGAAGAGGATCTTGGAAAAAATCAAATATTAAATTATAATATTGAAAGGATGGGAAATGCAGTAAGATTATTTCTCAATATTGTTATACTTCTTCCAAGTCGCATTCATGGCAAATTTGTTTTTGCACTTCCCACCCCCAAATCAGGGCTAGTAGAGCTACTTAAAAGTTTAGCCTTGGCGGAGTTCTGTCGACATTTGGGTGTCTGTCATCAACCTTATGTGAATGGAAACTTGGCATTCCACGACCCACTTTTACGGGATTAAAAAGGCTGAACAGCAACAAGGATTTACTATTGCTAGAAAGTGGAAACATCTCACCACATGAGGTGACAACTACAAGGCTGTTGTTATACACTCACCACCAGCAAGAAAGGCAAAACTGTGTTCTGGTAGTTTGCGTGTTGGAGAAATCACAAACGTAAAGGGAGCGTGGCTACAGGTGCATCTCAGTAAATGAGAATATTGGTGAAAAGTTTCTTTTCTTGCGGTTCGCGACTGAGAAATCTCAAAAATCAGATTTTTGCTTTTCCTGGCAAGCTTTGGTTCACTTTGAGTTGAACTACTGAAATAAATGTTTTCCACAATATTTGAATTACTGAAATGCACTTGTCAGAGTGATTGTAAGCACACGACTGAGGTTTCTGAACCTGCAGGACGGGATGTTTTCTTTTTTTTTTTTTTCTTTAATGAGAATTAGGGGAGATCCCAGAGTCCTTAGCAGAGTCCAAGGCATCGGCGGTCACGGGGGGAAGAGACCGGTAGATGAAATCATACAAGCTAACGTCGGGTCTGGTCGAGCGGCAGTTCTTGCAAACCAAACTGGAGTATTGATTCAAAAGGCCATACAGCCTCCCTGGAAAGCAACGGCAAGGACGAAAATTGGGGGAAGAGGAACGAAAGGGGGCGGGGAATGTGGATCAAGACGAGGAAGGAGAGGTTTGGGTGACAGAGACAAAGAGAACGAACAGGTTGAGAATGGGGAAGGAAAAAAAGAAAACCTAAATGAAAGCTAGTTTGAGCTCGTGCTAGTGCGTCTCTGCAGCTCCACTTTGGAAAATGGATAGCTGGAGGGGAATTTCTTTCAAAGGCTTCAATAAATGTCAGCAGGGGGAAAAAAACGGAAAGCGGGGGAGTGCGAGATAGACAGAGTCTGGGGTCACCTGTAATCCACCCTGGCGCTGAATGGATGGGCTCGAGGGAAAGACATGGCCCATGAGGGGTAATAACTTAGCATGCACATGGGCTGCTTTTTTTTTTTTTAAACGCATACTGGCCGCGCTAATAGTGGCAGCAAGGACAAGCCTCTCAATCTTCACAAGCGCAATGGCGGCTAATATTGTCCCTCGTTCCATTTATTGTGTACTCTACGATAGGAGCTCCATAAAAGGCAGGCGCTGGATTTAACGAGACATGGAACCTCTAAAGTCAAACAATCCTTGTTGGACAATCCCGGGGATGCCGATTTATTGGTTTCGATACCTGAATGATTTATCTTCCCTCATTGTGCGGGTCACTGACATTTTAAAAAAAAATTGGTTCAGTATCAGAAAAAAACAAAAGATGACGTTTCAAATATTTAAGAGGCGCAATTTTTCTCCTCCTACATTGTTCAACGTTAGAGGTTTCACCATTAATAGGTTTCAAAGGAAATCTTGTCAACCTTACCCACTGTGACTTGTCTCTCAGTCAAGAAAGTGTGCATGTCGTAAACATCTCGCATGAGCGAAGCATCTCCAAAGGTGAAGTACGCCATGTCCCTGCCCGCCTCTGCCGCAGCCATCAGCTGAATCAGCGCTAACGAAAAGCAAATGAGAATAGCGTGACGTAAGGAATTGCGCTTCATTAGTAATAGGTCAATAATCCAAGTCGGGGGATGCCTTTTGCTCGCAGTGAGGATTTCCATCTTTTAGCAAATTAGGAGTGTTAAATATTTAATGGTTGGGTATTAACTCCAGATTAATGAACACACAACTCAAAACATCACTTTGAAAAGGGTCGTAATCTTTACAGCGACAATATGGCTCATGTCGGGGTATGTGGACATAAAATGCTAAAATAATTCGAAATTTAATGGGCATGGGTTATCCACAAAAACTCCAGCGAGTCTTTAACTTGATCCTTATTAAATTGATCCCTGAGGATGCTACTTGATTTACTCACCTGAGTGTGAACTGAATTTATATTGGTAAACGCCGTCACATTCAACCATTAGCAATTGAACAAAATGTGCAAATGTTAAGTCTTCCCCGGGACCCTCGCTTATGAAGAGTGATGTAGCGCCGAGTCCACAGAGGATGCGATTTATGCTCTCCCTTGCCGGTGCTCGATCGGCGTTTTAATGGCGAGCATAAACGTGTGTCAGCCGATCGATAACGGGTGGGAAGAAACGGATGAGTGACACACAAAGCCGGCTACTAATTGAGAGGGGGGAGGGGTCGAGAGGGTGTTCTGTAGCTTTTTCAAAAATTGTGACTAGCAGAGTACCTTTGAGTCGCGTGTCTCCCCCGAAAGCGCCGCAACCCCAGTTGCCGGTGGCGATTGCAGACAAGTGCTTTTTGTTGGCGTTATTTCGGAAGAATCCGCAGTAAGCCTAAAATACAGAAGGACGCGTTGAGCAGAAAAGAGATTTCCTTAAACGTACTGCTTACGACGAGGGTTCTCAGTTTTAGGCATAATCAAAAACCAGTTTGTCACCTTGTTGAGCTCTCTCGTCATCTTTTCTGGCAAAAATTGTTCCAGGAAGTGCTTGTATTTCAGCGCATCAATGGCCACAATCTCTGTGCATCGTCTCTGCCAGTCATCCCTTCGAATTAAAAGTAACGCTTTCGTTTCAAACCCTTACTTGAAACGAAGATGTGAACGAATACCTGGGAGTCTCATCTTTGTAGCACTGATCCCACTTGTAAGTTTCAGCGTAGCCAGAGTATCGACTGTACTGCTCAGCACCTACGTAGAAACAAACACAAAGGGAAATAGAATTGAAGTCGTTTCCAACAAACCTCTTCCAAAGTGTCCAAAACATGGAATACTGCTTACAGAGGTCTAACTAATATCTCCTTGAGTCCAGTGCAGGCTTTCACAAAATGGTGTCATTTCAAGAGGCAACGCTAATGCTGAGGCATAATAATAAAATCAGTAAGTAATCCGCAGTGAGAGCACACAAAGTGGACGTAAATTTATTTCATCACTTTGTGTCGCAAATCAAATTCAGTGGATTGGATTGGCATCAATAGAAGCCTGTGATTTAATAAGTCATCTGCTTTGGGGTTCAAATAAAAAGCTTCCAGACTTAGTGGGAAGAAAACGGTTCAAATAAAAGAAGCCACTACACAGACATACAGTCAACAGATTTCATTCAGTCAAGTGTAAAAATATGAAAAGTGAAAATATGCCCACTATCGAGTCCTGAATTTACATTTAACCTTCCTCGCAACTGGGAAAAGTTGAGTTTCAAGAGCAACTTGACTCCAATTGCCGCATTCTCCTTTCTGGCCATTGATTTTATTTCAAGTAAATGGCATCAAAATGTACTCGGTGAACACTTTTCTAATGAAAAACTAGCTTGTGATAGGGGGGGGGGGGGGGTCATGGTGCGCTACAATTGAAATACAATTTCTGTGGAACATTCTTCAGGATAGAGTCTCCTTAGAGAATTAATTTCCACAAAACAAGCAATTTCATCTTCTCAAATCCTTGCCCGTATCAACAGACAAGGGAGCCGCTCGCTGTCCTTCCCAATCACCTTGATGTCGTTTGTGCCGGAAACTGCCCGGCATCCTGCCATCAAGGTTCCCATCACCAGATTACATCGCGGCGTTCTTCTACCTTCCGATCCGACAACGCCCCCCACGGAAGAATACCGACGTTGGGAAGGTACGGGAAAACCCGCGTTAAGTAAGGAATGTACGTCACGGGGGCGAGGTGAACAAACGTCTGGATTAGAATCTTAGCAAAGAGGGGCATCGTGCGTGCAAAGAATATTGTGCGAGGTTTTAACAAATCTATGGCGTAACTGGCCCATTCCATTAGTGGAGCGTTGACCTTAGTGCGCTTATAAATTCCTTTCTGTCCAAATGTAATAAAGTTAAGTGGAGGGGAGGAGGAGGAGGAGGAGGAGGAAGAGGAGGGGAGGGGAGGGAGGAACGGTCTGAGGCTCGGAGGAGGACGGTGACTAACAACTGAAGGTGACTTGGAAAAGAGATGAATGTCGCAGAGAAGACAGGGCGGCGCCACCGTGTCGCCGGCCGCGCTACTTAATAAGACTAAAGTCGATTTTTACATTGACGGCGCACAATGAAAGGGCTTGTGTGTGTTTGGTGGCATCGCAGGACTGAAGTGTCGTCGTTTGTCTGCTCTGCTAAAGCACTATTCGGTGGCGCTCGACACAAATATGAAGAGTGTTATATGAAACAATTCTTTTTTTTTATTAGAATGACGTAAAATCCACAGTAATTACGGTAATCTATCGACATAAAAGTGATACCTGTGATGATGAGGCATTCGTTTTGCTCCAGTGCTTCAGTGAAGAGACGGGAGACGATGAGTTCGGGGTTAATGATGAACCGGATCTCTTCTTGGACCAGGCCGTTTCCGGTGACGCCGCCGCCGACGAATCGGTTCGCAAAATCCACCTTGTGAGGAGAAAAAGGACATTTCACTACGAGAGGCTCCAAGAGCTTTTCTTTTCTTGAAACTAAAAAAAAAAAAAGAAAAAAAATGGAGACAGTCTTGTCTACTCGATACCGGTCGAGGCTAACAGTAAGATTAAACTTCCAGTTATGCAGATAAATGACTCAATTAGTATGTCCTTATTTCCTGCCACCCACTGTGCTCATTTAATACAGATAAAGATCACATGCTTGCTTCCTGTTTGGGAATAATCAAATGAGGAAGCAAAATCATGCACGATGGATGTATCAAAACTCATGAACCAATGGATTCACATGCTGTTATTTTTTCTTTACAACTGACTATTTTTTTTATTTTATGTCACGTAAGGCAAGAATAAGAGGACATTTGAATCCAAATGCTGCTGTCTGTCAGAGGGGGAGGGTCCTGCTCACTGGCCCACAGCCACGTCAATTTGTGTGACAGCGAGCGTTTGGTTTTGAACCGTTTCTCCTCACCTTGTTCACCCCTAGCCTCACCCTCCATATCCTTCAATCTCACCTCCTTTGACAGAATGACAGCACGAAGGACTTCTGAACCCGGGCCGGGTCGCCCCAGTAAGATGCCACACCCTCGTCATCTCAACCCCCCCTCAATGTGAACAACACTTTTGCTGCACCCCAGGGTCCTTGCTATCCTCTCCCTGCTTCCCTGAGTTCCTCGTGTATATAATTTCAGTTGTCAGGCAATAGTTGGAAATAACACTTGATATGTCCAGACCAATGAGAGCAAAGAAAAAGAAAAAAAAAGGGCGAATCCATTGCAACAGACACAGAATGCCGAACTGCTTAAAAAAAAAAAATACGGTAGAAAGCTACAGTGACAAAATGGTTGCGAAACCGGACAGATTTGACATAAAGTTGATTTTATACCTGCAGCATCCCGTAACCATCGGCTTCAATTGTCCCCTCGCAGGTGATGTGTAAGAGAGTCAGCTGAGTCTGGCAGCTTGAAAAAGGTAAAGACACTTTTCAATGAGGATTTGTAAATTTTACTAAAAAAACATTAAAATTTGTTTGCTATTATTTATTGGTAGGGTATGTGTATATAAAAAAAAATATTTTCAGGAGCTGAAAATTAAAACTTGTCAAAATGCCATGATATGCTTTTTGTGTGTTTTAAGATGTTTATATTTAAATTAAGGGTTAAAAAAAAATAGAGTAATACTTCTCCCAGTTTGGAAGCGTGTTCACAGTTTGTCTTGTGAATGTCACAAGGCCCTTTGGTCCTAAAAAAAAAAAATCAATCCTAATGTTAATTTTATATTTTGTGTTGAATCAGGATGGTTTCCTGATGCTTACTGGTCTGCGAAACTCTCCTGAAGTAGCAGAAGAGTGTTTTCAACTTCTCAATTTTTCGTGGTGAAGAGCCTTCAAATAACCTGCAAGACAAGACAGATGAAGTGTTGCTTCAATCAAAACAATTGTCACAATCTGTCAGGTCTGAAAAAAATAGATTTACTGACGAGCCATGACTTTTTTTTCTTATCGAAATAACCAACTTAATAGATTTATTTTAATTGTATTAACAGACACACACAAAAAATGTCGATATGAATCATATCCCGATGTTTTCCACTTCATTTCCTTCTCAAGCAAAGGAAAACAGCAGCTGAAGAGCCACATCTCAGCCTTCCGTCCTCCTTCTCCAACATATCCATCACTTAACGAGGACAAACCTCGACAGTTCTGCCAAAAAAGCAATCAGCAGATTGCTTGCCGCGCTGCCTGTCCAAGACGGAGCGCCACTGTAGCCAATAAGCAAAGTGACGGACACTCCCTCAATTATAAGGGGGAGTGGGGGGGGGGCAATAACGATCCACGGCCCATTTTGGACCTCGCTGCTTGTCTCGTCTCACCGTCTCCTAAACCGGGTTCTATATCGTGCCGCAGGATGAAATGCTGATAGTGAAGGTGGGCCCCGGGTATCTGCAAGCGAGCGATAGAAGGACTGCAGGAATCAATGCTTACATTATTACACAGCCCTCTTCACTTAGCCTGCTGCTAACATCTGATGTGGTAGGGAGAAAACCTTCTTACACAGAAGGAGAAAGACTCAAATATACATTGGAACCACTACTAATTGGGATTCTTAAGGCTTTTTCTACTGCCTGACAGAAAAATTGAAAAATGATACTTGATGTTATGCACCATCATAATGAGGTAAAAACACAAGCAGACAGGATGTTATTAAGCTTCTCACTAACAAGGGGACGGATCCTCAAAGAGATGAGGGGAAAATGGATGCGAAACCTGGACTGTATCTGCCAGGTAATAAGTAAATATAATAAGACAGACGCTATTTTAATGCGATTATCCAGCACGTATCACCTAATGAGCCATTCGTGCTTGTTTATGAATTCTATTATGCATCATACTAAAAAAAAGCGGCAACTCACAACTAAGCAGAAAAAAAATGGCAGACTGTCCCAATCAACCAAATACTGAACAAATATTATTACTGACTATGGTGTGATAATGAATAAGGAACTGTAGGGAGAGTTTTTAAGGCACTAGTGCCCCCTTATGGATTTTTCTGCTCGTGGGGAATGCCGGATTTTTCCACCTGTAGAAGTTGATCTCCGGGTAGTTGCAGTACTCTGACTTGCGGGAGTTGCGTCGCGGGAATGTGCAGAAGAAGGCGTTGGCCAGAAGGCAGGCGATCTGCTCTTGAGACATGGTGAGGGAATGGTTCATCCGTGACTTCAGCAGGGGGATTGGCTGAGGGAGAGACCAAAAAAATAAAGAGGAAGACCGTGAGGATCATGGCAATAGAGATGACGGACAGATCAGAATGGGGGGGTTACCATTACAAGGACGCTAAATGCTAAAGGGGGGCAGATAATTAGTACGGCAATCTAAAAAGCAGAAGAGACAAGAAGGGCTCCATTAAGTAAATGCGAAGAAGTAATTAAGCTCCGTGTTTTCTTGCGCTCGCCCATGTTCTCCCAGTCAGACACGCGGGCTCATATATCTTGGCTGATTAGAGCTAAAGAGCCTCCCAAGGCTGCCGCGGTTAGCCGATCAATAACGGCTCTAATAACAAGAGCCGGAACATCTGGCTCAAGGCTTACCACGGCAATACGACGGAATCTTCATTAACAAACCACCGGAAAGGATGCACCTGAAATTCCAGTGGTCCCTGTTGTTAAATATGAAATGCAACTTTGAAGACATACCATGGTGCAGAGGCGCGGAGCACTTAGTGCCAACGTGACCATGGAAGGCAGCACGGCCTCGTAAAGGTGCTGAACCTCGCAATGGTCCAGACACTAGAGGGCAAAAAAAAAGAGTAGGGAATGAATGAAAAGACATTTTACTATTAGCCGGAAGAATGTTGACATTTTTGGGTAACAAAGTTCGGATCAGCTACTTTTTCTTCAAATGGCAATTATGACGAGCTTTAAAAATCTACTTTAAAAAGGGATTATAAAGCTTGATGGAAGTCCGTCAGGAAGAGTGACAATCGAGTAGCTCGTACGTCATTCGACACAATTTGGGGTAAGCGTCACAAAAACGGAAGGCCTCTATCTGTGTAGAAAAAAAAAAAAAAAGGACATCAATCTGGAAAAGGAGAGGCCACATACTTCAGCCTCCAGCTTGCCTCAGCAATTCCTTCTAAAATAAACACACTTACTCGGTCATACAGCCAGATTTACAACGCAATCACTTATGAGCGTATTGGCTTCAAATGTCAGCGTCATCAATCACTTGCCTTATTCTATCAAGGTAAGCAGAGCGGCTGATTAAATGGACCTTCTGGAGCAAAATGCAAATGACCAATCGCCGAAAGAGAGCGATCGGGAGCGGCACGGTGGCTTGGTTTCCAACGCTAAAGTCTTTGCTGGGCAATTTGTCCGCAGAACGTTTATACGTCAGGGGAGCAGGTCTGACTAACCGCTGTCAGAAGTAATGAGCTGGCAGGCATCATAAAACGCTCCGGTGGGACTAATAGATGGCGGACGTGGCGGCGGTATGAGGGTAGAAATATGATATCGCACACGGTTAGAGCTGCTGACCTAAAACGGCCTCACTTGGGTTAGGGGAACCAGAGCAAAGGATTGCAGTCATGAGTGGAAATATTTGTTATTAAGTTATACAGTTGTCAAGTATTTTTGAATCGATTATTCTATCGACTGACTGGCTAAATAAACTGCATTATTTCACCAACACAACGTGCATTTGAGGCGCCGATATTAGTAATGTCCACTTGGGGTCGCCATCCTCATATTTTAGATGTGACTCCTTTAAAAAGGTGAGCGATCTAAGAGTCGGAAGAGTCGTCTGTCTGCGAGCTCGGCTTTGCAGCCGGCCATTCACCGGCTAACTGTTAGCCAGTCCGTGTACTTGTGAGTGAAACGACAAATAAGCGTGGGCGTTTGACAAACAAGTGGGAAACGCTTGACGAAGCACAAATGTTTGTGTACTCCCTCGGGGGGCGTCAGCTGTACTCCGCCCTGGACCGCTTCCATGCTTGGGCCCTTAGACGTTCATCAGAAAGTGACACTGTGACAGTTTCATTTGGCAGGAGAGAAACACGACGGCAATTTACGGACTCGTCCCAATTTGTATCTTTTTTTTTTTTAATCATCTTTCCAGCAGCCACAGGAGGGGGACGTGTCAATCAGTGGAGCTTGGCTATGGGGACTCAGGACAATTATTCAGTACTTCATGAATACTAGTTAAATTGAATAAATTGTTGTTAAGTGAGCAACGCAGTATATTAGACAGTGGACCCCCATTTTAAAAACATACCTCTTCTGTTGTAAGCTTTTGCAAAAAAGCCTTCACAGTACTTTTTTTTTTTTTTTTTTTTAAATACCATGCAAAGTAAAGCCTCAGTTTCATTAGAATGGAGGACAGTCAGTGGAAGGGCAACTTAGGAAGGCCTTACTTAGCATCATTTTAGATGGGATGGACCCTTTTAATTAAATTGGATAAAGCAATAAAGCGGCTCACGAGCAGCCCATCGATCGCTGAAGCTCCACTTTGCACTGAGACATTAGTCCAAGGAGCGGGGGGGTAAAAATGTCTATATTAAAATATAAATGTGAAATTAAAAAAGTATATATTTAGCAGTGGGCTTGAGTTTATAAAATCTTAGAACGGACACTGAAATGCATTAAAAAAGAAAAACTTATTATAGGAAGTCAATAATTTTGCAGTTTGACTTCCAAGTTATTTTCATGACTTTTTCAAGCATGCAGCTCACCTCGGTGCAAAGGAGGTTGAGAGCAGTGAAGTCCCATTTCTTGGCATGGGCTGTGTTGTATCTCAAGATAGCATCCTATGGGAAGGAAGCAAGATATAAATGAATAACCTGCTGTGGCAAAAAGGAGCAGAAGATAAATCGGAGGGTGATATTTTTGCAAACACTGCCACCTTGTGGATGTTGCAACACTTTAAATAACAAGGGTGGAAGGGTTATTATAATTATTTCACATTTACAATGCACGTGCTCCACAAATGCGTCTGACTTACCCTCACATCCAGAGAACTCTTAAACCCTCCTTGCAAGGCCGAGTGGATTAACTCCCACCGACTCTGGACCCCACCTCCATCCTACGACACACATTTGTTCTTGTTGTTATCAATTTAGTGACTCCAACTTAAGCTTTACGTTTGGGTTGAAGTCCATGCGCATCTTGGACCTCCGTCTCCAGTGGGAAGAGATTCTTCTCGGAGCAAGGCATCTTGACTGACACGTCATCCCACGCGTCTTTGAACTTGCCGGGGTACGAGACAGGCACCTCTCCCTCTCTGAGGAGATCTGTCTGTAACGTTGATGAGCAAACAAGATGTATTTTCAAGGACAGTTGTTGGAGAGCTGTTTAATCATGTTCCTCACATGGTGTACTCACCCTTACTGTGACAGTGTGGTTGGGAACGGCTTTCAGGTGAGACAGTGGAGGAGCACACTGGGGCATCCTGTTCAGCTCATTGATGGGGGTCCCCAGCCACGCTCTGGGGGAGTCACGCTCAGGGGATGGAAGACTGCAAAGACAAAAGAAGAGCACCAGAAATCCACCAGAAACTTTGTAGCAATTTTCCACTTACTTGCAATTCTAACCGCAAGGGAAGAAAAGTTATAAATACCTTTCACAAGTAGCACCTTTCTGGCTGATAACCAATTCCTGGCTTAAAACTGATTGGTCGCTACAATCACTCGCCAGGATATTCCTGGTTCCTGCGGCTGAGTGTTTGTCGGGCTCTGAAACAAAGTTCTGGCATTTGTGGTCCCGAGCCTCTGCACACTCTTCGACACAAGCGCTGCCATCTCCTGCCCAGTTGTTGGTGAGCAGTGTTTTACCAACAGGGCTGTTGGGACTTGGCATCTCCACGTCGTTGGAGGACGGGCCTTTCCTCGGACTTGCGCAACAGGCCGGTTTAGGATTTGGGGAGTGTACGACACAGGTTGTTTTCACAGGGTGAGGGCCAGGAGAACTGAGCCTCTTTGATTTTTGGCCATTAGAAGAACACTGCGCAAGGGCCGGACTACTTCTAAAACTTGCAAGCGAAGGATCGCTGAACCCACTTAAAGACCCGCAGTCCATTAAAGTCTGAGAGGCCGTGTCAGCCCGTGAAAAATCATCTCCATCTTGCTCTGGTGTTCTGCAGAAGAGCTCCGCTGATCCGCCTTCAGATTGGCTATCACCGGTCACACTGGAACACAAAATAAAATGAATACATGAGCACAGTGCCTCCACTCAAATATCACGTGTCTTTTTTATTTACCTCCTCTGAGAATCCATTTCTGCATCCATCTTGAAGTGGTCAGACAAGGCGAGTGCATGAAAGTTACTTTAAAAAATAATAATAATAAATCAGCGGTATGTAAGGATATTTGCTCACACGCATGCTGTACATTTGTGAACATTATCTATTTGATGACAGATTATTTTTAGAATATTTATTACAATTATAATCAAATCAAATAAATAGTAAAATATTTACGTCAACATGGAAATTAACTCGGATTTGTTAGCCGTATTACGTACACGCAAAAGTGGTCAAGGTACGTCATGAACACTACATAAAGTCATCTTTTAACTATTTGATACAAGCAGTAACAAAAGCATAAGTGGAAAACCCTGACGTATGACATAAACAGTTCAACGTTAAGAAAAACGGTCGAAAAACGGTCTTAGTTGTAACGGTCTATCACTGGCGAAATGCACCCAGCGAGAAACCTTAACACTGATAACTCTAGAGCCAATGCTAACTAAAGATTGAAAATGTTACTGTATTTAAAAAAAAAAAAATCTTTGCTATATACAGGCTAGCAAAACAGTCTCGTCAAGCTAGCGAATGCCGTTAAAAATGAAATACAACTTACAAGCATGTCCCTGGCGGGGTTTTATTCCTTGGCTCGATGAATTATGTAGTTGCTATTTTCATTCCAAATGCAACAAAGTAGCGCCACATCGTATATTTCTCAAAATACTCCACTTAAAGAAGTGTTTTGGTCCAATTTCAGTTTTATTGACATGATGGCGCGACAGCCGCTACCACTTGACGACAAGATGTCGAGGGGAAGTAAGACCAATCAAAATGGTTTAATTTAGGAAAGAGGCGTGACCAGACGGCAGTATCCTAGCGACTCGGCCGCAAATGGGTTTTTTTTTGTCGTAATAACGTGTAAAGGGAGGAAAAATCGCAAATCACTGCAGACGGCGGCTCAATATGATGACGTCAGGTTAATGTATTACTGTCCGTATTTTAATCGACTAAACCAATTTAGGTACAAGGAGAAATGCAAAAACTAAAATTGAGAAGACAACATAAACATAGGTTGAGTTAATTGATAACATTCCATAGACATAAAGTTAAAATTAATTAAAAATATTTGTATATATATATAAATAGTATAAAATACATTTAGAACACAATTTACAAGATCTACATATACAATTTATTTTAAAAAACGCACACACTTTGAAATGGGCAGCAGACAGCAATTAAAGTGCAGCAATTAATGTGCAAACGATGCAAACAGCTATGAGCGTTTATCAAGGAAAATCATGAAAATCAAAAAATAAAAATTAATTAAAGAAAATCAACTTCTTCTGCATCAAAATGGTTGACAGGATTGTTTTGTGGTCACTTGGAGAAAGGCCTCACAATTTTCATGGAAATATAGTTCTGTGGAGATAAATGTAAAAATTGTTAATCATATTATACATATTTGCATAATTGTCAGTATCAAATTATGACCTCAGAACATGCTTAACATTTTGGAATAAATACAAGAAATTAATGAACTTACAGGTAGAGAATACAAAAGAATCCCAAAGAACAGTAAGACCAACACCAGTAGGATCCCGATGATGAAAAGCAATCTGAATCTTCGCCATACGATGAACTTCACGGTCTTGCAAGGGTTTGTAAACCAGAAGAACGACGTGTCGGGACGGCTGGTGGATAGGGATGAGGAGACAATGGTTAGCATAGTCAGTAAAATTAACTCGTAATCGAAAAGATAGTCACTTAGGTGGCTCCAGTCTAGGGTTCATGTTGGGCTCTTCTCTGCCTTTCCCTGCCGGTCTCTCTTCCATCTCCTTCTCCTCCACGATTTCCAGTGTCATTTCTACTTTCCCCTATAAAACAGATTAATTTAACATAACATTGAAAATGTACACGCTTGAATACAAATTCAGTGTCAATCCACTCGTTCACTACTTTTATGGAACCTATCTGTTATTCACTGAAAAATGGGACCACTTTTTATTTCTTCTTTAAGCCACAAGAAGGCGCCAAACCGCTTGTGTAATACAAAAGCAGTGCTTTGCATGGCATCTCGCATCAACCATGAATATATAACTTTATTGAGGACAACTGCTCTAGAAAATTGATGGATGGACGCATCTCCTTAAATAAGACATAACGAAGTAGGCAATTACAAATGTGGGTTCAGACATACGGCAAGGACTTTCTTCCCGTTCTGCTCAATGGCGCACGGCCACCAGCCCCGAACCGACTTTTGGGAGAAGAGTGAGTTGTAGACGGACTTCTTGGATGAGTTGGAGCCGATCATCCCGGGCAACATTTTCAAGCTGCACTTTTCCGGGGTCTTCGCAGGCGGGATTAGATTGAGTAAATCCAGTTCAATTGAGCCTGTGGGACAAACAAACATTACAGGAAATCTTATGACCTAGACTTCCTGGGTACAAATCTTATCTTACCCAAGTAGTCATCCAAAGAGAATTTGTCATTGTCCCATATCTGCACGCTCAACTTGGGAGGTATCCTGAACTCGGTCTTGTCCAGATTCCAAAAGTGCTCCTAGGAAAAAACAGGAAGTTCAATAATTGCACATTCATTTCATTCAAGATGGTTGCTTTTTCGCTCACTTTTCTGGAAACCACGCACAGCTGCTCGGCGGGCAGGTAGTCGAAAGCAAAGATGAACCTCCAGTTGAAATTGCCGTCGCCGTCCAGTGATCTGTAATGAACGTCTGTCTTCTGTTTATCCTCCTCCATTCCTGGCATCCAACTAGGACACAGTGGACAAAATGAGTAAAAACTGCATGACGCAAAAAAACCAAAAAAAAAACACAATACCCTTTCACATAGATATCGCTCATGTTTTCCCCCGTGATGCTTGTTTCATCCAGAGTCACTTCAGTTGTGTTCCAAACAATGGCACGCAAGAAGTACCTGTTTAAACACAATATTCACTATTTTATAACTCACTCAACACTACCCCCCCCCCCCCCTTTTGTCTCCTACTTCTTGGCTTTCCGTGGAGTGATGTCACACGGAGGTCCCGGCAGACCGAGGCGCTTGGGAAATACGTCCACCCACATTTGAATCCGACCCTGCAGTCATGAGGAAAATACATTTTAATCAGAACTACTGTGTAAATATTTTGCGAAATGTTTCCTCACCTGGGACAAGTTTGGTTGATGGGAGCTGCACAGGGTCCTGGTCTCCACATGCTCGGGTACCAAGCCCTGCTGTCGGAGGACATGCAGTGGCAGTCTCTCTCTGGCCGGGCCGAGGTGGGCGTGAGTGGGAGTGGTTTCCTCTGCAAAAGGGGGGACAAGCATTAAAAAGGAATCATACGGACAAGCTAGTTTGCTAACAATAAATCATACTGGGGATATACCAAAATCCTGCAGTCTGTATTGTTTCCCCGAAAAAGACAGAGTGCTTCCATCTCCCTCAAAATGTGGAGGAGGAACGCCCCTAATCTTGGCCACATTCTGGAGGATCTGAGAAGGTTTCAGCTGGTCTCTCCACTGATTCATCCCAGAGCTGCAAGGAAAGGAGAACACCATTTAAGATATGCATGTTTATATTTGTAGCTCCTCCCCAAAGATACTCACACGCAATAGGTTTGCGGTATCCCACAGCAGGACCTGAAACGGGACAGCAGTCGATTCTCCAAATCGATGACGGTCTCGCCTACTTTTTCATCCCGGCTCAGTAAATCGTAGTCGTAGACTGCGATCTTCAGATCCTTGTCTTGTGGCAAAAAGCAGGACAGCTCGAAAATCCTAAACGAAATGTAAAGAATGTTCAAACGGTGCGGTGTAAAAATCAGAGCAAAAAAGTTGACGTTGACACACCTCCCGATTTCTGGATTGAGAGTGTTTGGTTGGTAGTTATCTCTGTCATCCACAGTTTTCCTCCCGAGGGAAATCTTCACGTACGGATCGCACTGAAGGAGACGGTTGTCAGCTGTGTGTTCAATTCCGTCATGTCGTCATCAACATACCATGCCGTTTGTGTCCTTGGGCTGCAGGTCAATACAGCGCACCACGTAAATTCTGACCAGACACTCCTGAGGCCCGCTTTCGGGAAGCTCTCGGAATTGTCGGGGGGGAGCCTGAACGCTCGGGTCGTCGGGTAGCGGGTAGATCTTGAACGAGCCCTGAGCGTCAACAAACGTGAGTGAATCATCACAGCCTCAAAAAGAATTAGGGTGGTAACTAATTATTTGTCGATACGATTAAGAAGTCCTCACCTTGAACTCTCCCACAACTGAAGGATCGTCGTCCTCTCCGTCTGCCTTTCCTCGCGAGAGTTTGAAAGTGTTGCAAAAATCAGTGAGTCCCTGAAATTCTTCCACTTGCTCCAGCTCACAGTCATACACCTGTCGGCACAAAAAAAAAATACAATTCAAATATTCAGATAGTGAAAGGATTTGTATGAGGACGTCTTTGTTGACATAATGTCTGAAAGCGATGGCGTCCTCACTTGTAATGTGTCGTATCCCTTCTTCAGGTAAGGCCCGCACTTCTCCTGCTGTCCAATGGAGGCGTAAAATTTACTCCACCAGTCGACCGCTTCCTCTTCCTGCACAATTCAAGAATTATTGAAATTAGTTCCAACTTAAAATGACTGTTTAGCCTAAAAGAATACGAGTCATGTTTTTTTTGTTTTTTCTACAGTGTAGCTTAAAAATGAACATTGTGCTATGATGCTAACAATTTACATGCTTGATTGTTTGTCCCATTCAAAAAATGTTAGAAATTGCCAGGTGGGACTTTAGTTTTAGAAAAGGACAGAAAGAGACTCACCTGGTCAGTTTGAAGCTGTAATTTAAGAATGAATGAAAAAGTTAATCATAATTTTACATAAGAATTTTTGCATTACAATTCACCTCAACTTTGACAGTCGGCCTCTCCTCGATGTCGATAACAACGTCATCTTGAGCAGCCGCTATCATTGCCACTGAAATTTCAAACAGGAATGTGAAAGGTTGGTGCCGTTTGCCTACGCGTGACTTTGCCTACCTCTGGCCGACATGCAGACTTGATTGTTGACTCGGAAGGGGTCGCAGCGGTAGTCCTCCAAGCAGTCGATGGTGCACTGGCCCACCACCGGCTTCCTCCCGAAGGGTCTGTGGTCGATGACCTTCAGGATGATAGGGGGAGTGTAGATCTCTTCTTTGGGGAGAAGCTGGAAAACAATGTTATATGAAGCGTTAAGCTAACCATGCGTTTTTTTTTCAGTATATTTCAGGTGTTCGTACCACTTTGAGTAGCAGGACGGATCCAGGGAAGTTGGGGTTCTTCTTGAAATTCTTGATGATGGCCGTTTGAACGATCTCGCCGCCGCATTCCACAATCAAGTTGGGAGAAGCGACCGTGGCCAGCTGGTAGCTTTTCATGTTCCTCAAGCCCCAAGTCAAGACCTGCCGGTAAAAGAAAAGCTTAAATTCATTGCTCATTTTAATTATCAATGTAGGAGTGAACGATATGACCTCGATGGCAGTAAGTTGCACAACAGGCCTGACTCCTTGAGGAACCATGTAGAGCTTGTCCCCTCGTCGAGGTGGAGCCATAGGAAGATCTCCTTCGTTTGCCTGCAAGTCAAGAGCACCTTTAGTCTTTCATAAATTAAAAAAAAATAAAGAATCAATAGATGCAAATTATGCTCAGCATGTCACACCAGTCAAGTAATTCATCATTGTCCAGCGTTCACCTTGTCCTTCAGTAGAAGCTCAGCCGCCAGCAGTGCTTCTCCAGCGCTGCGGCCTTTCTTGGTAACAGGGTACCATTGCAGTTTATTGCCAGAAGAGACACTAAGGTTGAGTTTGACCACAGGGGGGAACATACAGCACCCCATGGGCTCATCTTTACCCTGGAGAACATAAAACTCTTAGTCTCATCATGGTCCATGACTTTGTTTCTCAAAACCCACCACTTTGTCGCTGTCGTAAAGCTCCAGGGCAACGTCTGGCGGGTTGCGGGCGATGGTTTGTGGGTCACCGTAGATTTCAACATCGTCAAAGATGAGACTCTGATCCCAGGTAGGGTTCAACGTGGCACTGATGACTTCTGTGGTCTTGCTCAGATGGAGGAATGACACGTGGGCGTACGGATCTGTACAGGAAAGTCAGTTGGGAGTCAAATGAGGACTTGCTTAGGTCCACGTGACCACTAGGGGGGCCCCAAGAGCAATTACCAGTCAAAAGGGAGTATTGCGGAAGAATGTTTACATTTATTTTGTATATATATTTTTTTACATACAGCATTCCAATTGTGTTTTGTTGTTCTTGCACATCCTACTTGACTTGACCAATGATTTATTCGCGTTATGGACTTATCACCTGAGAAGCTGTCCTTGTCCATGGCGCAAAGATTCCTCGCCTGGTAGACATAGACTCGCAGCTGGTAAATGTAAGACCCT
This sequence comes from Syngnathus typhle, assembly GCF_033458585.1. Classification (NCBI taxonomy): domain Eukaryota; kingdom Metazoa; phylum Chordata; class Actinopteri; order Syngnathiformes; family Syngnathidae; genus Syngnathus; species Syngnathus typhle. Next base: position 3,376,011 of record NC_083745.1, read on the forward strand.
GAGAGGAGATTTTGCAAATAATTCACTGGTCAACAACTTGGGCATGGTCTTACAATGGAACTGGTCAGGAAGCGATATATAGAAAGCACAAAGGCTTGTAATCAGTCATGTGCTTTATCGGACTCTGACTACTCACGGCTAAAGTGGCAGGAAATAGTGGGAGTGTTGGCACCAAATAGTTTGGAAGCATCCGTTTTACTGGCCTTCTCGTCCACGTCAATCCCCTGGCAACATAGAACCGCGTGGAAATGAATCACCAACACAAAGAAAATGACTCAGTCACTCACGTTGTCGTGGCAACGACCACATGTGAAATTAAGATTAAGACATCTTTCCCCAGTGAACTGAATGGATATTCAATGCTTACTGCAATAACACATACGGTATTACCATAATTAAATAAAACGTAAAAAATTATACAGTTTTTGCGCATTCTTTGTGCAGCTAGTTCTGGCCACCAGGTGGCAGTATAATATATGCATGCTATAAAAACTACAGGCACAACTGATTAGTACGATGCAGTGATCTCTTCCTGTTCCTGATGTAAAACAAAACTGATCTCAAAATCAAGGTACTTTTGATGAGTTGACTCACCAGTGCGCCTTCCAGCCTGAAGATGGCGGATGCCCCGATGCGGTCCGACGGGACCATCTTCCTTCGCCAGCGTCGGCGACGGAACGTGTCGGATGAGCGCTCTTTGCGATGAAACTTACAGCCGATGAGGGAAGAATACTCCCAGCCTTCGCCTATCTCTCGCCTCTGCTGAAGAGAAAGTCAAGAACGAGCATTTAGGCGTCTTTCTTTTCCGCTAAATCAATAATCAACTGCAGCTTACATCAGCGATGGTTTTATCAGATATCTTCCTTCTGGGTCTAACGAGTCTCTTCCTACGATGGATGTGGTACATTTTTTCTGCTGCCACCCAGGTTTTGGGTTTGTCATCAGGTGGCATGGTAACTCCGTACTCCCAGCCTAGGGAACAGAAGAAAAAAACTCTAACATATTTTTTAAACAGTGGATCCCGGCCCATACGATAGACGATACCTTTCTCGTCGACAGCTCTGTTGCTGTCAAAACTCCAGTCGTCTTCCCAAGTCCATCCGACGGGACACTCGATCTCTGAGGGGCTCTGAGCCTTTTCGCCGTTCTGTAGCACACAGACAAATGACCTCAACTGCCTAGTAAACATGATGCGCAATATGAACTTAAACTCATTCAGTGCCAGCCCAGTTAAAATCGTGATTTGACGTCTATAACCGTCAATGGCAGTGAATGAGTTAACTGCACTTGAGTCTTTGCATAGAATCAGTAGAAGATTTCCAGTTATAAGGAGGCACGTGAACTTTTTCCCTGTGGGTCACTTTATGCCGGAATCCCTTATTTTTAGCCTTGTGTGTCATACCATGAGTTAATCTGACCTTTAAAAACAGCAGCCTAGAGCGTCAAAGCTGATAAGAAAGGCAAGTCAAAGGCAGAGCTAAGTGGTTTTAAAACATGGGCAAACAACTGAAGTCTACTGCAGACTTGTGAAAAAGACTTTTCTGGTGGGAGCGACCATATAATAGTGCAGACCAAAGTGGAAAAAAGAGAGACAAGTATTGTTCACCTGCATTATTCGCATAGTGTTGACACAAGTTGAATGTGTGTACATATACAGTATATATGTGTGTGTGTGTGTACCACATCAGTGTAAGGCTCCCCAGCAGGTTTCCACTCTCCACCGGGGAAACGTGTTTCGTTTTGAAAAACCTCGTCGGTGAACTCTGTGTGGCCCGCGTCGGCTTCTGTCAACAGGCTGTAAAAAGCGGCAGAGGCACACATGTTGAAGGGAGGCTTTGTGACTCAGACGGTGTGCCATGATAAACTCTTTACATTGCTGGAAGCTTGACTTTTTTTTTTTCATTTCCTGTCATTGTGTTAGCCGTTGGTTACGGTGGCTGGAACGTGTGGTGAATTATGATCTATGATAATTAACAGAGGAAAGGGTTGAAAGGCGCTCATATCAACAGAATCTGGGTGGGCCGAGTGGTTTGGTATGTGGCCTAAGACCTGCAGGGTAAATGGTTCAATTGGGACCAAAATAAAAAGCATGTATTTAAATGTGTTGCTGCTCTGCGTGTTTTGAAATTGTTGTTTGAAAGTTTATAATTAATATAACACTAATGCTAACGTCTGTTAGCTCATCTATGGTGTTTGGCATTATATGTTAGAATTACGCTAGGTGTTTAATTCAAAATTAATTTAAGTGACAAATAGAACTGAAGCATTATTTGGTGGCAGTTTAAAAAACAATAACCATATAATAGGGAGCAGTATAGTACAATGACTTCTTAAAAAAGAAATTAAGACTTACCCGCGCTCAGGATCAACGAACCAGTCATCATCCCACTCCCATCCACGCGGTGGCAGGAAGCGCTCCTTTTTCAGTTTCACTTTTCCAGTCACGTCTGAGGACTTGTGGCGACCCACCAGACCGTTGGTTCCCCATTTCCCAAACAACTGGGCCTGGTTTTCATACTATGGAGAAGGAATATGGATAAAGCAGCAAGTCTAGGATAGGGTATCAATGCCAAACAGAAGCCGTAACTACCATTTCTGCATATACACTGAAGTTTCCCTCAGAGAAGCTGTTGAACTTCTTCTCCAACGCGGAGAGACCGAGCCACATGTTGACCCGCAGCTGAACGGGAATTTTGACGCCTTTGTTTTTATCCATCGGGTACTAAAACGCATCCAAAAGGGGAGAAAATGAAGCTATGGAACACACCGCAGCGCAACGGTGACTTGGCACCTGCATGAAGATGGTCTGCATACGTCCGCAGTGTTTGCCACAAGCTTGTTCGCTGAAGTTGGAGTAGAGAATGCGGTGAGCTGGAACACGGGCAAAAGCGACGCGCTTCTCTCCTCTCAACATCCAGATGATCACGTCGGGCATGCTATTCTGAGGCTGGTGTGAGATGATCAGAAACATTTTAAACAATGACAAAATGGCCACCTCCTGACATGGATAGAAATTTGACCCCCCTCTCCTAAAACTTGTAAAAAGTGTATTTCAAAATCTTTAAATGTGTTTAAAGTGGTAAAAACTATATGTAATAGCTTTTTTAATATGTTCTGTCCACATTGCTGACCTCTCCTGCCAGCTGTTTGATTCTGTCCAGCCAGTCCTCGATGTCACTGACAGTTGCCTTGACATCCGTGGCCTCCTCTCTCATGCAATTAGCCGCCTGTTGGAGGCTCTCCAGCGCCGCGTCACGCATATTTTTTATTTGGAGATCCAGCGTGGTCACATGGGGCTGGCTTTCCACCTCTGGAAGCTGGAAACTGCACACAACATTTTTAAGGCCTTCAAAAACTGCGGACTCGATACTCCTAAAACAAACCTGTTCAAGTCGTCAAGCAAATGACTGATGAGTTTTAGCCAAATTTCAACCAGTTGGTCCTCAGCCACCTTGGACTGGATGGCTCTTTTCAAAGAAGACAGGTTGTGCTCCTACGTCGAAATGACAAAAGGAGCGATGATGAGCGAGCGACGTTTGCCTTGACGTGTTGTTCCAAGGCGCTATTTAGCCTTAATCTTACGAGTCTTTCCGCAACAGAGAGAAGAATGTTGACGGCGTCCAAACGGTGGCTGATATCTTCCCAGGAGGGAGTCAGCGTTACCACGGGTTTTGTGTCCGCCCAGGGCAAGTAGTAATAGTGGTTACCTGAGGGCAGACAAAATTATTTTGGGTTAATCAGAGGCACTTAAAACCGGTGACTGCTGACTCTTTGTAGCACTGAGACTGAATGTGATTAGTTGATTTTAAACATTGCTGCATCCCCAGTTGTAAGAGGGTGTGCACACTTGTGCAACCACATGATCTCACGTGTTTATTGCTATTTTTGACATAACTCTGACGTTCGTACCGTCAAACACAGCAAAGCCGTACTGGGTGGTGGATGCCAGAGGCTTGCAGGTGGAGTCCAGCTTGTTGCCGTAGTTTCCCATGCTGACCTCGAACTGGATGGGCTCGCCCGGCTCTTGAAGCATGCAGGCACTGTGGAACACGGCGCAGAGGGAGAACTTCCTCCTACGCTGGTATTTCTGCACAAGATAGCGACGCAGAAAATCCAAAGATCTCAAGGCGTACACGAAATTAAATTCCGCGTACGTTATCTGATTAAAATAATCAAACCTGTGCCACCAGGACGTCATCACTGGAAATATTGTCTATGTTCTTATCCACCTTTCCGTCCAGCAGAGTGGACAGCTCGACAAGGAGCCTACCCCTGTAGGCGACGCCTTCGCCCTGCGAGTGCAATCAAATTCCATGCAGACTTTCAAATGAAAGGTCATCAAAACATCCCACGCAGAGAGATTGCTATGTTGTATTACCTTGCCAAGGTTAAGTTCCTCGTACGGGTCAGGGAGACCCGTAAACTCCCTTGGGCTGCCATACAAGTTGACATAACAAGGTCCAAATGTTGGCAGGAAACCAGACTCGCTTCTTGCAGTGATTGCTGCAATGAGCACGCACGCACAAAAAACAAATACGTACACACGAAGAAACATTGAAAAGCCGAGGTCTTAAAATTGCTCCTTTCTTACGTACATTCAGACGGGCTGTTGCAACGTTCACCTTGCGTGTCTGTTTGAAAATGAAACAAGACATTTAACAACTCTAATAAATTTTGAATTGTTTTCTTTCTTTTTTTTTTTTACTGTTATGTCTGTTTCACAATATGTTATTACCACCACCAAGTTAGCCACGTCTTCAGGCGGGTGTGTTTGAACAAGATGAAACCAAAAGTAATAGACCGATTTCCATGGAGAAGTCAGACAGGGAAGATGGGGATGAAGATAAACATCTAATTCTAACACACAGCCTTTTGGGTAATTCGGCAACACAGGCATACACAGGCACACACGAAGAGGTTTTTGAGATGAAGAGTCAAAATCTTTTTGAACCGCTCCCACAATTTTTTACGTACATTCAGACATGCTGTTGCAAAGGTCACCTTCTGTGTCTGTTTGGGAATGAAACAAGGCATTAAATAACTCTAATAAAATTTAAATACAATTATGATTAGTTGGCGTAGTAATAGATTGAATTTTCTAGCATTTTCTTCTGTAAATGAAGTTAAAATAAATTAAACTTCCATATTTTATTTTTGTATTCATAATTTTTATCATAATGTATAGTGTTTTGTTAATTTCCTATATAATATTTACATTGACCTATAAATATATAATATGTATTAAAATATTATTATTATTAAATGCATAATTTAAAACTAAAATGCAGTTAATAATGTATTGTAGTCCACATTATAATTTGATATTATTTGATGATTGTGCTTTTTTCCTATTTTTTATGTTGTACTATTTTTTATCTTTTAATGTATTTGGGGTTTTTTTTTATAGGAAAAGAACAATCTTACCTTCAAGCTCTCTACCAGCGGAGGAGATCTTGCTGAGGTTCAAGTACGTTGTTCCGATGGCGTCGTCCTTGCTGACTCGATCCCTGCGGAGAGCGCGTTGGCACGTCAAGCAACAGCTGCCGTGTTACAGCGTGGGAAATGTTCTCACTTCTTACCAGTCAAACATGGTCAACTTGATGCGTTCACACATGGACGGGAACTACGGAGGACAATGGAGGTGATTAAAGATGGTCCACGACCTGACGCTACATTCCGTACCTTGACTTGGAGGTGGATGACTTGATTCCATTCAGGATTTGCATTTTTCTCCATGATTCTGGTGCACAGCTATAATGACCAAAATCCAAATTATTTTTTTGCCAAAGCGAGGGGAAACAAAACTTTTGTCTTACCTTTTTTCCAGCAAAGCTGACCTCCAAATACGGATCCACCAAGTTCTTCCTGTCTCCATCCCCGCCAAAGACTTGCTTTACCGTCTGAACAAATGCATCATCCACTAAGGGGAAAAAAGTACAGTTAGGAAACAGATTGAATTCAAGACACTGCAAAGTACGTACTTGGCAGTTTACATACTTTGCGGCATGTCCTCTGCACGGAACACTTTGAGGCTAAGCGTGGCCCATCGCATCGTGACGCCTGCCGGCACCAGAAGATTACTTTCGACGTCATCCTGATCCTCGCTCAGCTCTCTTTTCTCAGTCTGCATGGCAGGAATAATTTCAGTGCAGTCATTTAGAATGCTAAAGTTGACAACCTCTAATGACACAAAATAATGAATTGACATAAATTATACTTCAGCAATCCAAATTTATTTCATTTGGGTGATATACACGCACCGGCGGCTCTTCCCCAGTCACCACCACGATAATGCTGACTTTCACGTAACCTTTGGCGCCTGAGCTGGAATCATCGGGGTCACTCAGCAGCAACCATTTCCTCAGAATGGCATGACCTGAACATAGTGTTCTATTTACACATTGTATACACAGGAAGACAAAAAATAATAATTTTAGGGGCGGGGACTCACCTGGTTCATCGTAGATGAAGCCAACGTCCAGCTGAGGAAGAAAGAGATTTAATGCCACTTTTAATAAAAATAATTTTGAAGACTGCATACATTTAAAAGGTACATTGACTTGTAAAGGTGAAATAAGTTTTTAACACTTTTTTTTAGCTGTTTGTTCAAAATAAATAAATACATAAAATAAATATAAAAAGTAAAGATATAATAAATAAAAATAAACAAATAAATACATTTAAAAGAATATGCAAAGGCCACCAGGAAAAAAATTCAAATTGCAATACCTTAAACTCGCCCATTAGACTGTCAGCTCTAAGGGAGAAGGAATCATAAACCTTTGAAAAAGCAATTTCATTCACGTTAGTCTGTCATTTGTCAAACGTGCTGTAATTGTAATAACAAAAAAGTGCACACCCTTAGACTGATGCTCTCATCCAACAGCTCTGAAGGGAGCATGTTGACATTGTAGAAAAATATCTAAAGGAGAAGCAGAAACAAAAATGGACGATGAATACAGTCAAACAAAGGCTGTCAATAACGTCAATACCTCATCGAAGAAGGGGTTATTGCCACTTCTTATTCGTGTCCGATGCGTCTGACCGCATACGTTCACCTTCACCACCGGCTTGACATTGTTGCCGGGCAGCTGTCGGCCCTCGATGACCCGAATACGAATCTGGACAAAGAATCATTGAAACAGATTTTTTTTTCTTTAAGTTACAATGAGTTGGAGTTCCGAAAAAATGTTTTAATTTACACTCCAAGACAATACCTGGAAATCCTGGGGCTTATTAGCCAGGGCTCTGTGCTTTTTGCGACCAATGCGGAGCGGCTTGTGGCTCGCTTTCACGGGTTGGACAGGTGTACCCGGACCCGCCGGGCTTCCCGCATGATCTCCTACGTCGACGTCGGCATCGCCCTCGTCAGCCTCCTCGTAGGCCGCTGAGGTCCACAGCGGAATGAATGAGATCCAAAACAATACAAATTCTGCTATTGCAAATATTTCACTGCCTAGTTTTAAATGAAACATTTAAAAATTGTATTAATGCAGTTGAAATCAAAAGTGACATCTTTGTAAAAGCGGAAATGTTGATGCAGTTCTTGTATTGGATCTCATTAGACTGAAGGGAAGCTAACTTTTCTTCCTACCGTTGTCCACGTGAGTTGTGTCGCCATCAACCGCTTCCCCGGGTGGTTCATAGCCAATGAGCAAATTAATAGTTGCCTGAAAATTAGAGACAAAATTATTATATTTCCCATAATATGCAGAAAGGTTGATGTCACTATAAAGAGCCTTTGGTGTCCACGCTGTCGTGATGGGGTAACTGCACCCCTTTTGTTTTTCTTCACAAGAGGTTGAAAGAGTGCAGAATATTTAAACTTGTGTTTTGGAATGTTCATAAAATCTTGTGTGTCGTTAAAGGGCGGGGCCGTGTGACATCGGCGTGTGAGCGTCTGGGCGTGAGCTGTGACTGACAGCAGCTTAAGTGTGTTTGGTTTATCTATTTGCGGTTAAGCATTCTCGAATTCACTTTTTTGTGGATTTTCTTCTTCATGGAAAAATGGACACGTTTGTTTTTGTTGGTTTTAAAAACATTATTTACCCCAATTGGCTGCTGCTTCTCATTGCTCAAGGGCACATTTTTGGACGGGAGTGATCTCGCGTGGCCACCGGCCAAGTCCCTCAGTGAGATTTTCGCAGAGCCTATGAACCTGAAATGCAAGTGAAAAATTCAACATGAATCTTTACAGTTAATCATTTGTTTTTGTGCAAAAAGTGTGCTGGCAAAAGTCAAGCATTGGAGGAACTGTGTGACTAATTGTTCGAAACCATGCGGGGAGGGGGGTGTACTGCTTCCACTTCCCCATTCCACTTCTTCACCTTTGTGTGTGGAAATTTAACCACAATGGATTGCAAAATGGGATTTTTTTTATTTTGCGAAAAGTTCCAATTTTGCGGAGCTCGGGAGAAATTGCCCGAGCAACAAAACCGTTTTTTTAATTTTAGGATGAGCTTTTTGTTAAATTTGTTCTATTTTATTAATTGTTTATGAATGAAATAAATCAACAATGACAAAAAAAACAATGGATATTTTCACTATAATTCTAGATTGTTTTTAGTTTTATGAACCGATCACCCGATTTCAATTGTCAATTTCAATTACTGTTTGTTTCATTTCATGAAATGATTTTGTGTATAATATGTAATAAGTAACCATTCTTGGACTGATGGAAATTGGCTTGAGAACGGACAAAAGATGGAAATAATTAGAACGCATCACAGGCACGTCATTTTCCATGCCCGTGTGTTTTTTCTCTCTCTCTCTCAACAACTTCAACACATCACACGGGTTATAAAGTTAGTTTCTCTTTGAAAGCAGATGTGAGAACAAATGTGATGTTTTGCATATGAGATGAATGTGCGGAACCCACAAAAGTTTCCACCATCAACATCTACCAACAGCTCAGCATTCAGAAAATCACAACTGTGCCAATACGACAAGTCAAGGCAGGCATTCCTTTTGCTCAACCCACCGTCATGCATCCAGAGCGTGTGGTCACGGAAAAAATATCCAAGCGCATGGCTGTCACAGACAGACAAAAATTCTTGAATTTTTTACGATGCCTCACTGGATTGTTTTATACCCCCCCCCCCTATCTGCACTGCACAAACCACGAAATTAGAGTTTTCTGAAGTAAATAGTGCACGTTTTAAACCGATTGTGACGATGGTGTGGCTTCCTGTGAGTGAGAGGATGTTTATAAAGAGCAGTGAAGTGGCCTTTTAAGGCAACATTCCTTAGCAGCAAAGTGATGAGGGCCACAATGCTTTTTTTTTTTTACTCGACAAGCCTGAACTTAACACTGATGTTGTAACTCATTAGGAAAAAAAATACAGTCGTTCATGATGACAGCGAGCCTACACGGACTATCATACGTTTGTATACTGCAGTTAAAGTGTCTGCTTCCCGTGTCAACACTTTCATTTTAGTTTTTATAGTGATGGCTAAATGTTTTTGGTCAGTGGGTTGAATTCATTTTTAGAATTGGCATCACTTGAGGGTTACTTATGGTGAATTTAAAAGGACTCAGATGAGCTGTTTCAACTGACTGACAAGTATATTGTGTTCACTCCCACAACGGCGCAAACGGCACAGTGGGCAAGTCAGTGGATTGGATGAAACGGTTTTAAAAAGATGACAAAAAAATAAAAATCCTGTTTGATGGAATGCAATCACAATATCTGAAGTGATTACACTTGTTTTAATTTGTATTTTTTTTGTATTAGGTCCTACGTCTATAAAGATACGCTGCTAATTCCATTTCATTTTTTAAAATGTTTAAAAAGTTTGATGTAACAACTTAACAATCACGTACTTGTGATGGCCGATAGTTTCATAGTCTTTCACAACCACGTCAATGAATGAAGATGTGTCCAAGGCTAATCCCTTTAAATCAAACTCCAGTCCCTGCAATGAGAAAAAAAGAAAAGGTATAATATGGTGGTGTCCTACATGACAAGTCGAGTTCTTTCACTATGAGTGTCGCACAGCTGGCATGAACTGCACTCACCTCATTCCACACAGGATTTAGCTCACTGTCAACAGCTTTGGTTTTCTTCTTTTCACCTGAAATCACAAAAGTAACCTTCTTGTATAAACAACAGTGACATTGCAGCAATATGTAACTGTAAAAATAACAATCAAAAAAGTATTAAAGATTAAAAGCAAGGATATGGAACTTTTACGTTAAATACAATTGAATTGTACTTGGGAAACTATTCGTTTGTGTACCACTAGAGGGAGCCCATGTGCAAATATAGATACGCATTCTATAGTTCTCAAATCACTCATCGAATTACCAAATAGGATTTAATAAATTACCTAATCATGGTCTCAATGTTTGCTCTGAACTCAAATGCATAAACACCATTAATTTCCAATAATGGTAACTAAAGGCTGATTTTGCAATATCATTACACAATCCTACATAAACGTCATAAATGCATACAATAAAGGTGTCTATAAGGTCTGCTGAGAGAGAAAAAAAACTTTAAAATGTACGATCAAATAATAGGTTGTTGAAATACCACCTTCAACTTTGTAAAGTCGTTCATAGTATCTCACCTCTGAATAGAACAGAAACAATTGGATCAGGGTTGCCCAGTTTCTTTTTGGGGATCCCGCAGGCAGACTCAACAATTACTCGCAACATGTTTGATAGTTAGTCCAAAATGTATTCTCAGAAAAAGATGACCATATTCCTTAGTGTCGAGTCAGGGGAGAACTGAAAAAGTGAGGAGAGACGAGTGGCTACAGGAGGAGAAAAAGAAGGAGGGCGACCTCAATTGTGTAACCAATCAAACAATACTTTACTTGAGTATGTATTTTTATTAACTTTTATGACAACTAGGTCTGATGTGGGGAAAAAAATGGTTGTTGCGCTAGTTACTTAGTTGTTTTTATTAACTTGGGTACATTTCAGTCTGTACCTTTACTTTTACACGAGGAAAATTAGTACAGTACTTTCTAGTTTTGCTGGTTTTATTTACTTTTTAACTGAAGTATCTACTTTTACTTACATACAGCATGAGCACTGTCACCTCCTCTTCGATAAAATACTACGAAATAATAAAAATAAACATCAACATACTCCCATTTCCCGTTTTTAAATACATATTTTGCTACGCCTTTACAGCAACTCCAGTTCTTTCGCGCCTCCCAGTGGTGAGGAAACAGTGCTGTGTTCCTTTACCAAGGAAATGTGAATACTTCTGATACTTGAAGTGATAAAGTGCACATCAGTCCCCTAATTTCTGTACGATCCACATGTATAAATGATTTTAGTTACAAATATCATTAAATAGTCTATTTTCATATTCGTGAATGAACTTAGTGAATACATAAAGTCTTCAAATTCAAGGATGAAAACGAGACCCCGTATGAAAGTAATATTTCCGATGTTCCCCGAAGGCGTCTTTGTCTTCCAACCCATCCAGCTTTGGGAGCAAACATTACTTTTATTGAAAATTATCTCTCTAAAACAGACCGTAGCACCTCAAAATATTAAATACATCGTATCTTGTAACAGGTAACTTCATTTTTTGTTGCATTACGGGAGCAATACAAGCATATAACCACGTGTGCTTCTTTTGAACGAACACAAGTTTTCGTTTATGCTAACTACGATTGTTTTGCACGCAGCAAAGTTGTGCTAACATTCAATTTTCCGATTTTTCTTCGATGTATTCTTGTAAATTCTTCAAAAAGCATTAACTATAGTTGTAACGTCAGTTGTACATTGGAAGTGTGCTAAAATGGTGTGCTTATGCTAATTGTAATTAAAACTACTTTTCATCTTCAATTTCCGCGTATTGATAAAGCTCTAAGGCAAATAACTTTTAAGAAAATCCAAATTCATTTTGCAGGATTCTGGAAGGAATGGACCCCATGTCTTCTGAACAGGTATAGTCAAAAGAAATCAACCTGACAAACTCAATGGGAAAAAATGATTGGCAGAGTTCATCGGTGTGTCAGACATTGTGTTGTCAATTGTCTCAGATAAGCAAAGGCACATGATGTGATCATTGGCCTGTATCGAACAAAACACTCAAGAGGTTCCGTGTATTGATCCATTCTTGCTAATGAATTGATTAACTATCCAGCCAAGTTAACAAACAGCAAATAGCTGTGAGAATGTCCTCCTGTAATGGTGGCCATTGCTTCCATATTACAAAAAAAAAATCCACATTAAGGTTAATTAGTTGACAAATCTATATTCCCCGTCGCTGTGAATTTGGATGTTTGATTGTCTGACCGGTTTGACCAAATTGTTTCGAAGTCCGTTCTGCCAGTTTACGCCACTAGATGGCAGTCGCGATTTTAAACCGTTAGTTTCGCATGAGCCAGCAAAAAGACATTACAGAGGAACATGATTGGGGTAGGAAAACCATTAAGTGCTAAAATGGCCCTCTAACTGTGCGTTTTAATCTTACAAAGTATATTTAATATTTTGGAAATACACTGTAACTTCATGCACAGTTTGAATATCAATTGTGCTTATGCATAATAAAGATTCATTTAAAATCTATTCAATATGAGTGAAAATGTATGCTGAATGGTTCAATCAAAAAAAAAATTTCAATAAATGTTTCAATTGCTGTTTTAGGACAACGCTTCAAATGAGCAGTTCTCCAGTGATGTTGCAGAGCTCCAAAAGCGTCTCAAAGATGTCGGTAACATTTTGCTCTAAATCAAGTGTAGGAAACGTAATAATGATAAACATTTTGTCATCTTAATATGATTGCCCAAGGTAGCACTGTAGCCAAGTGCACATATGCACACTCGTTGCTGATTCTTTGTTCTTTGGGGGGGGCTTATTATTTCCTCGTCTATTATGTGCTTCTCCAACCAAGGCCTTGGCCGCCAACCAACAGTGGCTGGCTTACAACCAGCAGCGAGAGGCCTACGTGAGGACAGTCTTGGACAGAATGCTATGGCTGGACAGCCAGCTGGACCAGGCCGTCCGGGCCCAGTTCACGCAGCACAATAAGGAGCATTCAGAGGGTAAGACACAAGGCGGCGTGTTACCAAAGGCACAACAACAACAACAACGAGATTTGTTAAGACGTTTGTGTTTGTGTCTCTGCTCCCAGCAGACGAGAGAATAAGCGAGATGAAGCAGCACTTTGAAAGCCTTCTGGCAATTGGTCGAGACAACCTGGCGATACTGAAGCGGCAGCTCGACGTCACCTTCCAAGACCTGGCAGATGCTAAAAATAGGTTCAATTAATTAAACTAATAAATAATTTAGAATAAAAAGTGGGGTTTTTTTCACATTAGTCAATCACACTGAATCTAATAGATTAAAATCTTATTTTATACCTCCCTTTTTTTTTGACTGACATCCTTTCCTCCTCCCTCAGTCCTACTTTTCAAATTAAACGACTGAATTCAGATTCACTGAGATGCGCCTATATGATTGCGCAGGTATAAGAAAAAAGAGCTGGAGGCAAGTGAGCTCAAGCAGCAACTCGAGCGCTCTTCCGAGGAGAAAGAGCTGGTGATGGATGAGGTGAGAGCGCTTCAGTGGAGACTGGATGAGGAGAAGGATCGCACCGCCAAATTGGAAGAGCAGGTACACTGGAACCTCGACCAGAGCTATTTGTGCCCAAGTCACCTAAATTGATTGTTGTCTCAGTCTTCTGTCGTTCGGATGTCCATGGTAAAGTGTCACAATGCTAGCCAGGACAAGATCGCTGACCTGGAGCGACAGGTATGACACCTTACATGACATTCTCATTTATTAACACAATCTGATTATGAAAAATCCCTTTACTTGGTATTAGGAAACCAGGAGCTGCGTAATTTCACTCCTATTTGCTTCAAGCTAAGTATGAAAGTAAACCAACAACTTTGCCCACTTTTGTGTATTGCTTTTAGGTCCATACTTCCTCCCTGGACCTTGAGGACGAGATGGAGAACTGTTCATATTTGAAGACACAGCTGATCAAACTTCTCGATATGCTGCGAAGACGCGACGACCAACTGGCACACTATGAAAAGGTTCGTGACAATGGTTTGACACAAATACTGCAATATTACATGCTGGAACTAATTAATGGCATTTTAATTCATCTCAATGGAAAGAACTGATTTGACTTGCACTCAACCTGAGTTTAATCGTCGGAAAAAAGACAAAACGGAATCAAGGATGGAACCGAAAGCTTCTGGCTTGTATTTGATATTTCTGATCTCTTTGAACAGAGAAAGCAACAGGAGGAAGACTACAAGGAGGAGGACGACGACCCCATCTATGAAGAAATGAGACCCTGCGGGTCGTCGTCACCCAATGACAGGAGCTCAGATAAGAGCTCCCTGGAGTGCCCCGTCTGTGGGATCCAGTGTCCTGTCAGAAAGTACCGACAGATGATGGACCACCTGGAAGTTTGTCTGAACTGAACTAAACCGAAAAACACCATGAGGTCTCTAATTGTTCACGTTATGAGTTGTTTGCGTTAAAATATGAATTCAAGATCTTCTCGTGTTCTCATGTACGCTTTGATGAATTTAAATAATTAAAAAATGAATTTATGTGACACTGTTGGTTCTAGCCCCTCTGCTATTCCTCACACTGATTAGATAAGATAAATAGCTCAAAAGAGCTTTTCTTAGTTAATCCCGAAGGGATTTTGCTCTCACTGATGTTTTTTAAGCATATGCACACGAAAAAGTTACATTTTCACCAAAATACACCCCTGAAAGGCAGCCCCGCTCCTACTTTCTATACATGAATTAAAGATAATTCAACCGGCAAGGCCAAGACCACCGCAAGACAATTGATCGTTTCTCATGTTAAAATAGCAATAGTATTTTAATGGACATTAGCATGTGTCGAGCATGACATGTAAATAAAGTCTATTTTTGAAAATCAGCCCAGTCCGTCTTGACCGGTTTTCTCATCACACCACAATCATGTCCAGTGTTCTCCGCGGAGCTCATAAAAAATGCCATTTGTCTCCTTCTGGGAATTAGTTTTCTCTCCCTCTCTCCTCTCCACGCATGCTTATAACATTATTGGTCTCGTCCCCGCTCCTAAAGCATCCCCTAAGTGCTCGTAAGAAAGAAATCCCTGACTGCCTGTGGCTAAAATTGCATTATCGTGATAAACAGATACAGGATATGAAACGTTGTAATCTTATTGGGGGAGATTTAGACGACTAGAGAGACATCTTTATTTAGGCTGGCAGTCCGGGAACACTGGGTTATATATATACATATATTTTTTTTAGGATTGAGTTGTATTGCAATTATTGTAAATATTGTAACAAGGGGGCGGTTATTGCATGGAGGCACACCAGCTGTCACTATGACAGGGGGCATTCCTCACACCCCATAACACAAGCAACAGTCACGTCTCAAGTCCATTAGTCGCCATGGAAACAATCCATGGAAACCCAAGCAGAAAATGTGAAACATATTTGCAAAACCAGTGACATGCATTTTCACACCAAAAAACAATGATCGACCCCCCCCCCCCCACAAGTGGAATGACAAGCATATTCATTTTGAAATCAAACAATATCAACGATGAGACTGACTATTCGGATTGATCCACCCACCCACCAGTGGAAATGACATGCATTTTCTCCAGCTGATTCACCACAGAGCTCACACCTCCTCCTCTCTTTTTTCTTCTTTCTCCTCCTCTTGCGCTCCCCCCCCCCCCCCCCCCCCCCAACCATAAGGCGTGGTTTTTACTCGGATGGTGATGCGAGCTCCGTCTGCTCCCGCTGGGCTTCCCCCACCTGCGCCCGTGCACACTTGCGCTCCCTCTTGTTGAGTGAGTGAGTCGAATTATTTGCCATTTCTTTCTCTGCTGCGTGATCCTCACCACGGAGAAGAGGCTCGCCGCGCGGATAAACAAGCGGCTGCGGCGGAGGTGGAGGAGGAGGAGAGCGGTTGATGCGCGGAGGACGCACCGGGAGGAGGATGGCTCCCACACCGCGCCGAGCATCCCCGTGGCTCGTCGCGCTCGCGCTCGTGCTGGCGTGCGCGGGGCCGCCGCCGGTGGACTGCAGGAGGGCCCGGCAACCGCGGTGCCCCGCGTCCTGCACATGCACCAAAGACAACGCGCTGTGCGAGAGCGCCGGCCTCATCCCCAGAGCCTTTCCGCCTGATGTTATCTCTCTGTAAGGCAGCTTCTTCCAAATCCTCCTTCCTCCTCCTCCTCCTCCTCCTCTTCATTGCAGTGTTTTTGTTCGATTCTCTTGCTCAGGTCTTTCGTCAAGTCGGAATTTACAGAGATCCCCAGGGAGAGCTTCATCCACACGCCCGCCCTGCACCTCCTGTGAGCAAACTCGTGCAATTCTCCTTTAGTCTTTTTTTCTATTTTGCTGCAAACTAACGCCATGTTGGGATCTCACTGAGTTCTTTCCAATCCACTGATGCCTTGAGATGTCAGTAAAAAGTCATCTTTGATCACGTTTGTAACTGAAAACAAACTCATCTCAAACCATCCTTCCAGATTGAAATAGCATACGTAAGTCAAATATTAGCTTTCGCTTTAAAAAAAAAAAGAATTTAAAATATATCTTCGAAGAAGGAATAATATCAAATATGTCACAAATTAAACAGTTTGTGCATCATGATTTCATGTTGCAATTGATTGTGCTGCTCCTTCTGGTATACTCGCTTTGGCCACCAGAGGGCGGTATAATACACACAAATGAAGAGTCGCCGCTTCGTCCGGGCTAATAATTAGGCCATATATGACATTTTCTCATTCGTTAGCTTTTTACTGTTATTTTAAGAATATATTGTGCCACCATTACCCTAAATTTTGTTATTATCAAAATAAAACCATTTGAACGGCTGAACTTTATTTGGGGTTAACAATGTTTTTTGAATGATTTATAGATTTATATTTTCAAGGTAGAGGAATGCTGAGTAACATTTGACATCTCTGTGCAGCCTCTTCACGGCCAATAACTTGGAGTCTCTAGATGAGGACGCTTTCCTCGGCCTTCCTCATCTGGAATATCTGTGAGTGGACGACACACGAATCAACTGCAGAACAAAAGTTCTGAAGAATGTGTTCTTGTCACGTTTTCTCGAGACGTCATTGAGCACCGTTTATCTTTTCATCAAAGGTTCATTGAAAACAACCAGATCAATTCCATATCGCCGTACGCTTTCCGAGGACTGAAAACCTTGGTGCATCTGTAAGTATGACATACCTGAAACATTCTATACTGAGAGGTTTCTGTATCATATCTAAAAATAAAAATAAAGACACCGCAATTTATAATCCGGAGCATTTTGAAGGGAGAATTAATTGTGCTTTAAATACGTTTCCGCTCTGTCGCTTATGATAGATGCGCCAGAAATAGACAAGAACTCTGCCGATGTCTGTTAAGGTTTTCTGCAGTTTCACTAGTCATGACTTTCGCCTGCCTAGCCAATCTGCAGTTGACTAAAGGAAACTGCTGAAAAACATCTGCTCTGAGGTGTTACTCCTCCTATTGCGCAATATTGCGTGTTAATCGTTACCATGAAACATGCAGAAGAGGAGGAGCTTTTGCTCTCCATGATGACGTGATTTTTTTCTTCTCTACAGGAGTCTGGCTTTCAATAATCTTGAAACCCTCCCCAAAGATTTGTTCAAGGGCCTGGAAGCCTTGACTAAAGTGTAAGTATCACTTTTTAACACTTACGAGCGTAAAGAATTGCATAAGGAGTTACATAACGGGCCAAACTATGCAAACATGAACAATGAATTTCTTGTGAAGCGGCCTCTATGTTTAGTTGACGGCATCATTACGCCTCTCCGTCCGAGGCTCTAAAAGTGCGGGGGCAAGCTGGCACATTTCGCACCATTAAAATTGCACGAGGGGGTGAATTTGGAACTAATGAGACTGTGAACGTGTCTGCGACTTCCCTCCGCTCCTTCTCTCGGTTTGAATGAGTACAGTAGAAATGTGAATGCAATTCCAGGTACAAAAATAAACTTCCTACAATTCAGGGTCAAAGCGTTTTGAAGTGTCTTCCCACACGGACTAATTCTACGCTCAGATTGGCTAACAACAGCTAGCTACACTCTGATTCGCTAACAAACACGTCACTCGCCTTTAAAGCCAAACACTTTCAAAGTCAAAGATACTATGAGTGTCTTTCGAGGCAATCTCAAATGTTGAAATTGTAAACTGTCGTACGTGTTCTCTAGAGACCTACGAGGGAACCGCTTCACGTGCGACTGTAAGCTGAAGTGGTTGGTGGAGTGGATCTACAGCACAAACGCCACAGTGGATCAAATCTACTGCAAAGGCCCGTCGGCACTGCAGGACAAGAGGATCAATGACCTCATGCCGCAGTCCTTCGACTGCATCACCACGGGTGCTCTTGGGCGGCCATTTTGAAATAGCTGATCGAATAGTTGGTTGTTAGCTAAATGTCTGTTTTGGTGTGTTGCTTGTCTCTCTCTCTCTCGCAGAATTTGCTTCATACCAGTCCCTCAAATTTGAATCCATATCCGTGGAGGCCTTTACCTTCGGCGAAGACCAGTATGTGGTTTTTGCTCAGCCCTTCATTGGCAAGTGTAGCTTCCTGGAGTGGGACCATGTCGAGATGGTCTTCAGGAATTTTGATGATATTGACAGTAAGTACAAAAAGAAGTACAAGAAGTCCAAGTTTCTATCTGCTCTGCTTAACTGCACATTCAAACGAGTAACGTCATCTGATAAAACTGCCACACACACACACACATAGTACCGAGATGATGTCATTCCTGTTTACTCAAGCCACTTGTGTCATTTACATGAACCACAATCAGGGAGAAACAAATTAATTCCGAATGTGCAGGAAGAAGGAACATTTGGTTCTAGATTTAGCTGCACTTCAGTCAAAATGTTTTTTCCCCCAGAAAGCAGCGGTTCAGATTGAGTAAAAAAAAAACTGTTGTCGAAATATTAATAGTTTTCATCAACCCCAGTTTATTACGCAAAAATGAACGATTGTCTCCACGCCAGGCACTTCCACGGTGATCTGCAAACCTCTGGTGATCGACAACCAGCTCTTCATCATCGTGGCTCAGCTCTTCGGCGGCTCGCACATCTACAAGCGCGACACCTCAGCCAACAAGTTCATCAAGCTCCAAGGAATCGACATCCTCAAGATCCGCAAGCCCAACGACGTGGAGACTTTCCGCATCGACGGCGAGTCCTTCTTCGCCATCGCCGACAGCTCCAAGGCCGGCTCCACCACCATTTACAAGTGGAACGGCAACGGCTTTTACTCGCACCAGTCGCTGCACCCCTGGTACCGCGATACCGACGTGGAGTACATGGAGATCTCCTCCAAGCCTCACCTCATCCTGTCCAGCAGCTCCCAGAGGCCCGTCATCTACCAGTGGAACAAAGTCACCAAGCTCTTCGAGCGGCGTACCGACATCCCCGAGATGGAGGACGTCTACGCCGTCAAGCATTTCAAGGTCAAATCGGACCTCTTCCTCTGCCTGACGCGCTTCATTGGTGATTCCAAGGTGATGCGCTGGGACGGCGCCCTCTTCAGGGAACTGCAGACGGTGCCGTCGCGCGGCTCCATGGTGTTCCAGCCGTTAGCAGTGGGCAGCTGGCTGTACGCCATCTTGGGTAGCGACTACTCCTTCACTCAGGTGTACCGCTGGGATGCCAAGAAAGGCGAGTTCGTCCATTTCCAGGAGCTCAACATCCAGGCGCCCAGGGCCTTCACGCCCGTCTCCATCGACAACCGCCAGTTCTTGCTAGCCTCCAGTTTCAAAGGGAAAACGCAGATTTACGAGCATCTGGTCATCGACCTGAGCAACTGAACGGGTACGCCGAGATGACGGCTGATGCTATCTTGAGAAAGGCGCGCGTTATTATACAATGTGTTCTCCTTTCAAAGTGGGTAAAAGTATTGGGACATGTTAAATAAATTAAAAAAATAAAATAAAAATTAAAATAAATAAATGAAAAGAAAGAAACTAGATCACGCTCACTTTAAAAATTCAGAGACTTGATTTAATTATCGACATGAAAATCTCTAGGACCCACAAAATGTCTGAAAATCCACAAGAGTCATTTTTTCCCTTTTTCCAGGTTGTCCCAATACTTTTTCTCTGCAGATTCTATTTTAGTCGCATCAAGATTGGGCGTAATGCATGCATCTCAAGCTAGAATCAGACTTCCTGCATGATCAGGCCGTCCACGCATCATCATCATCATCATCATCATCCGCAAATCCAGAATGTGCATTAGAACATGACTTTGCGTTACATTCGTCCGCTCATGTATGTATCAGCACAAAGTCATGCTCACGTGGAACTTTTCAACCAATCTGCCAAAAAAAAAAGAAATGTTTACATTTTTCAAATTTGTAAAAAAAAAAAAAAGAAGCTTTTGTAAGGGGCAACAGCAGTGACATTGATATTTAACAAAATCTGCCTTCCTCACCTTGTCCATTTTAATCATGAATGTTTGTATTTTTAAACTATTGATATGTTTTTTTTCAGGAGCACTCGAGATTTGTTTCACTTTTGTCTTTCGTGTACACAAACCGATACTAACTAAACAGCCATCTGTTTTCCATTCGACTTTTTTTCAAAACTCATTTAGTTGCCTGGTCTAGTTGTGGCGAATCTGAATCGTAGCAGCAGCGGCGGCTCGGACCGTGTTGACGGTTAGGATGACATCATCGTTCACTAACATTGCGCTATTTCAATAAAAGCTTCAATCACTGATTAGTCTAATGTGAGCTTGCAGCATGATCCCCGATTTCTGTCGTTCTTTTTGGACTTTTCATTTTTTTGAAGCAACTTGGTGCATGTTGACTTTTTTACTGACGAGCATCAGAGTCAGTGGAGTCCACCCTTGAGAGGTTTACAGAAGCTTAGCAATGAGGACCTCAACCCAAAATCCTCCCGTAACCACACCTGCAGCACAAAGTATAAATGAGTCAGAATGAGCCAAACAGGACATCGATCTTCTCTCCGTAGAATCGTGAAGATGAGTCACTTCGCCAGCCTGCTGATGCTCCTCCTGCTCGGGCTCTCTCAGTCTTACCGGCTTGATAACATCCAAGAGCAAGATGAGGAAGACTCGGTCGACATCTCCGACAAAATCCTCACCGCCAATAACGGCTCTGAAGAGCTCCTCCTAGAAGGAGATCTGCTGGTTCCCAGAACGAGGAACGCCCTGAAGTGCTGGGATCAGAGCTGCCTGTGGAAGAAAGCTTCCAACGGCCTTGTGTCGGTCCCTTACGTGGTGAGCCGAGACTTCCCCGCCGGGGAGAAGATGAAGATCGAGACAGCCATGAGATCCTTCCACGGCACCACCTGCACCCGCTTCGTGCCCTGGACCGGCGAGTCCGATTACGTCAGCGTGGAGAACAAAAAAGGTTGCTTCTCGGCTCTGGGAAGGGTTGGCGGCAAGCAGGAGGTGTCCATCAATCGCGGCGGCTGCCTCTTCCACGGCATCATTCAGCATGAACTCATCCACGCTTTGGGCTTCCGGCACGAGCACACCAGGAGTGACCGTGACGGCTACGTCAGGATCAACTGGGAGAACATCGACCCGGAGCAGGCCTTCAACTTCAACAGGCAGGACACCAACAACCTGAACACCCCGTACGACTACACCTCCGTCATGCACTACGGGAAAACGTCCTTCAGCATTAACGGGAAGGATACCATCACCCCCATCCCCAACGCCAACGTCCAGATCGGCCAGAGGGCTGGCATGTCCCGATTGGACATCAAGAGAATCAACCTTCTCTACGACTGTTAGAACAACACAAGTCGTCTCTTGAGTATCTTCTCAATAAAGTCAATGCAATATAAATGCTTTCTTGTCTCTTTGTGTGCCACGAAAATATGTGGAAAAACAAAAAACAACTTCGTGGACCTGGAAGAGATTTGCTGATTTGGAGTGAGGGACAAAATTAGTTAAGATAAAAAAAAAAGAGAAATTCAGATAAAAAATTTTTTTTATATTATTAACCAAACAACCAATAAATTAACACAAAAATTACAAAAAAAAAATAACAGATTCAAATGTTCTGGCCTTATGGTTTTGGCTTCAGCTAAAAATAAAGGCAAATGAAACATGAATTCAAAGTGTGGTATAAACGTCATAAATCGGATTGCAACATTCAGCCAAATGGATACGTGGCTTTATTTCTATTAAATTTCTGTCCAATTCAGATTTTTTTTTTTTTTTTTTTTAATCGGATCTTTTAATTCTGTCCCCAGGTGGGAAAGATACGCACAACAGAAAGAGCAGCACAATGTATTTTCAATTAAAAGAAGTGTGACAAGGACGGTTTGATTCATTTTGTCAATACTATATGTTTTTATCTGTATAAAATAATAGACTTCATTTTTTGTCTTAATTTAAATCAAGAATTTGCAGGGAAGTAGAAAGCTGTTGCATTTTTTTTTCTTATTAAAAACATTTTTTTAAGGAAGTGGAGGACTGAAACTTATTCATGACATTTCCATTCATTTCAAAGGGGGAAAGGGGTGAAGGAACAAACTCAGACAAATATCTTTTAAAAAATGAGACCCTCACAAATTGTCATTATAGTTTTTAAATATGCCACTTTGACATCATTTGAAAGTCACATCACTGCTTAAAATTGCCTAAGGTTGTTTCTTCTGTTTGTAGGACTGACATTGTTGCAAAGAACACAGTTATATTTATACCCTTGAAGTTTCTCTCAAATAAATACTGTATTTAGAGTAATCGTGAGTAAAGGTTTAGGAGAGCTCAACTGAACTTGTCCAACCCAGTAAAGCATATTTACAAGAATAACAAAGCATCATGTCAGTGGAGTCCAGCGGGTTTAGTAAGTCAGACCCCAACCCAAAATCCTGGTGGAGCCACACCTGTCAAGCACATAGTCTACTTTATAAACATTTTGACGAATTCAAACCACACCAACTTTAAGTTTGCCCATTAATTTCAAAAACATATAAATTTCTACAGTGACTGTATTCGCTAGTACATCTTGCTCCTTTTCGCTTGTTTAATTGTTCATAGTTTTTACACTACTTTTTAAAATCTAGAATAGTTATACGTTTAAACGAAATTGTGTTGAATTTCAGCCTGATTTTTGGGGCCCCCTAGCGTCCGGACTGAAAATACACCAATTGAGACGCCAGTACAAAAAAGACAATTAATGTACTTTTTCTAAAAAAAACCAGTAGATTTTAGACAAACATTTTAACTTACCTTCCAGTCGTAAAACTGTCGAAGGGGGGCCAGAGATGAGCTGTGTGACGTATATTCCCCAATTAGGCCCTTCATTTTTTTCTTCACCTGTCCACCTTCTTCGTCTTAAATTTTATGCAACGTGGACACACTGTGGCACCATGCTGCCCCCCGCAGGGCAGTTGTGGTACGACATAAGAAAATTCCGCATATTAGCTGTCAGCAATGAAATGAAATGAATACAAACAAATAAAATCCTTTTTATTTTCTCCAACAAAGTGCACACCTTATTTCTACAAAGCAGCACATTACAATGTAATGGAATAAATACAATAAAATTTGCTGAATTAACAAAAAAGAAATCCAGAACAAAAACAAGAGATACACAAGTATCACATTGGTGGAGATGCAGGACCAAACAAGGGTGTTGAGACGAACGTTCTCTTTTTTTTTTTTAACTTCTCATGCTTCTTGGCGAACTGATTTAAATGCTTGTTTTTAATGGAACCGAGGACCAGCAAATCTTGTTGGGGGAAAGGAAAGAAACAACAGGTGCATACTGTCATAGTGAGAAAACTTGTGCAAAGGGCAGAAGGGACCTCCACGTGAACCTCGCCCCCTTACTGCCCAGAGAAAATAAAGTGAACACATTTTCAGTTTTACTACTACACGGTGCAACTTTGTGTTTTTTTTCTTCTTTTCGTTTCCTCCATAGGCAAATCAAATAGAACACAAAAGGCAAGGGAACGTCTCCCTTTCATATTCCGCAAAATAATTTAGTGCTCGTTACATGAAATGGAAAAACGCTATTCAGGCTTTTTTTAAAAAAAAATAATAATAATCACAGAGCAGAAAAAAAGGAAAATGCTCTAAGAGACATCACTTATATTGGGAACAAAAAAAAAGAAAATAAATCCCATGAAAGAAAATCTGTACACAACTCAAAAATCAATATACAGTACCTGCAGATGTTATGCATACAATACAATTCTTTTTACATCGTTTTTAGTACGAGCTCCAGCCTGCTCTACATACGCACGGACCACAGGTGGAAAAAGCGGCGAGTTATTCAGCGTAAGATCTGGTAGTAGTCGTTTAGAAAACAAAAACATTATTGCAGGGTGTTGAGCTGCATACTGCATGTTATGTGTCCTTTGAAAGGAAGAGAGAAAGAGAGAGAGAGAGAAAGACACACACAGGCCTGGACGGACAGTTTGGAACAAACAGAAAAGATGTCGCTGTAAGCCGTCACAGAGGGTCCGATGAGGCCGTCTCCTCTGTGCAGTACATTCGTGGCCAGTATTGCACGCTACCAGCCGAGGCCACCCTGATAATGCGCGGCGAGGACGTTCAGTGCATGAATCCAGTGATGAGATGAGCCCGCAGTTGTTGTTGCTGCTGATGCTGCTGCTGCTGCTGCTGCTGTTGTAGTTGCGTCACAGTTTGAGCTCGTTGGCAATTTTGCAAGCGATGTTCTTAAAGGCGATGGACGTGCCCGATATCCTCTTGAAGCGCACGCCGTTGAGTGAGAGGCGAGGAAGCTTGCACACTTCCATCTCCCACTGGACCAGGTTGTCCTGGCGGGCGTCGCCGTGCACGCAGAAGAGCAGGAAGCGCTCGCGCTGCTCGTAGTCGCAGCTGTTGGCGTCCAGGACCTTGCGGATCTCCCGCATCATCTCCGAGGGCTCCATGGACGAGGTGGTCTTCATGCTCCAGGTGAAGCGCAGCGAGCGCGGCTTGGAGTCACGGCCGCCGTCCTCCTTGGGGTCGCCCGACGCGCTCCTGAGACCACGGCAGATGAGATGAAATCAAAACCAAAACGTGTAACTTATTCACTGCCCTGGAAATGAAGAGTCACCTGGGTGTATCTGTCCTGGCACTGGCCTCTCCCTCGCTGGGCACCCTGAAATCAAACCAAGAAAAACAATTTGTTGACACTCCCGCTCCATCATCATCGTCAGTGTGACACAGCGAGGTGCTTCAGGCGTCATGCCAGGAAAGACTCCAAACTCCTGGGTGAGCACACAATAAGGCTAACTACTATCTCCTGCCAGTTGGTCTACTCTCCGTCGAGCCCGATTCTTTTCTCTCGGCATGAAGACGAAGAGGGGGGGGGGGGGCAAGAGTAAGACGTCAGGAGGAGGAGGAAGAGCGGCAACAACATGAGGAGCATGTTACAATGAAGCCGGTGAGTGTGAGGTGGCTTCTCAAGGTAAGTGGACAAGAGACAGTGACAACAAGTAGGTGTCAATAGGCAAAGGAGGTGCTACAGAGGGACTGGAAGGGAGTCCTGCGTTATTTGTTGCTGTTCGGGCAAGAGGGGCACAAAGTGTTGTCCTACCTCCGAGTGGACCTGAAAGACAGAGCTCTATGCCAAGGGCAGGAGAAGAAAAGAAAAGAAAGACGTAAGCCAGAGAGACAGAGGGGGAGGGCGGTGAAGTACTGCGCTAACTCAAATGTGTCCCTCCCTAACAAAAAAAAATGATGGTATTGAAGAACGAGTCCATATTTATCTAGAGAAACTACAAACCACTGACCTGCGGACAAACTTGGAAGTGATCTTGCTGATGATACCAGTGGAGGTGCCTCGTCGCTGCTGCGCCAGGGCGCCCGTGTCGTGAGACAGCGTGGGCGAGGCCGGCGGCCCATTGTAGGTGGCGCTGCGGCGGTCTCGCAGCTGGGCGCCGTGGAAGGTGCTGCGGCTGGTGGTGCCCCGCGGGAAGCGGTTCTTCTCGGGGGTGCTAATACTGTGTGCGGAGGGAGAGGTGGAAGGACCCCTTGGAGAGGAGCTGAAAGAACAAACATTTTTTTTTTTTTTGCATTGTGTAGCATAATCAAGGTTCGAATAAGTTTCACCATCAAATCTGTGTATGTCTTGGGGATTCTACTGCCCTCTGGTGGCCAACATTAGAATCAGTGAGTGCTCACCTGGATTTCAACTCCGTGCTGTCATCAATGGGGGGCAGTGTGCTCTTTGAAGGGTGTCCCGAAGATGACACGGACTTGATGTGGCGAGGCCGCGCGGAGGTCACTGCAGTCGACGGGGTGCTGCCCGACACCTCGGTTAAACTGGTACGACGGGAGCAAACGGTTTCAAAATGACACCGTGATGACGGCTCCTCTCAAACCGCCTTTGAAACAGAACAGTGGGGTTACCTGCTGTCTTTGCCGTTGGGAATGGCCGAATAGCGCTCGGTGGAGGATCGCTCGCACACGTACGTGTTCCTGCGAGTCATTGAGCCGTTGGTCTGTGGTGAGAAAAGAAAAAAAGTCAGAAGAGGAGCTTCGGTGCCGTCTCGTGGGGAGGAGCAAAGGTAAGAGTGCTCACCCCGACACCGCTTGTGGTTTTCTTCCTTTCCTGCACACCCAGCGGCGAGGCGGGAACGTCTCCCTTGGAAGTGCTGAGCTCCAGTCGGCGGGCACCGTCCCATTCCTCTCGGTGGTCGCTCTCCACGCTCAAAGCCTGACCCCGCCGCGTGTATGACACGGCCGGCGGCACAGAGGGACCCACTGGAAAAAAAGTCCAGACCAAGACAATGACTTGAGAAGGCTAAACAAATAAAAAGGATTCTGATTAGAAAGGTCGTTGGGCCTCATTCACTGGATGTGATATTGCAAAAAATGTAATTGTCCACAAATATTTGAATCATCATTTTATATCACGGCATTCACTATGAAAGGAGTTAAATAGACTGAGCCATCTAAGTATCGTAAAATACCAGTGAATGAGACCCATTGACTACCTTAACATCGAGCAAAGCCACTGAAGGACACAATTTACAAAACCACCGTGGACATTTCCAAATCGACAAAGAACGCAACGACACCCTTTTTCCAATGTGTTACGAAGCAAAGCCGATCGCTCCTCATGCTACGAGGCGCTGCAGCAACGCAGCCGGCCAGCAGAGGTCACCAGACACAACGGTCCCACATGACAGGAGGGAAGCTGCTTTGACATGACTCTGACATCTATGCTAATTTCATAAGCCCGCTCTTTAGCATTATGCTAGCACATTACATTAGCAAGTTAACTCCTTTTAAGTTTTGTTTCAGTTGTCGCCTATAGTAAACTAGGAGGGACAAATAAAAAAATCTGTTCCAACGTCAAAACTGCACCGAAAATAATATATTGTCTCTTTAGCGTCATTTACAGGTGGACTTGACTGTAACCGGGCAACAGGTGTCAGCAACTTCCCCCCCCACCACAGTATTCAGCCAGCAGCACTTTCCGAGCCGGGAAGAAAGGGGTTACTGTACTTCGCTTCTCTACGACACCACCACCACCACCACCATCATCCCCACCATGATCGCTGTAGCGGCGCTGCTTCTGATTGGCCGAGATGCTGCGCGTGACTTTGGGATGGGCGGGAGAAATACTGGAGCCGTTGTTGATGTCGCTGGTGGGACGCTGCCGCTGAGCCAGGACGCTGTTGGTCAGGGGCTCGCTCCCCTCGAACTGGCCAAGAAAGAACAATTCCATGGTCACGTATTGTACAGCGTGGGACATGAAAACGGTTAGGAAAAATCTCGGCTCGGCAAACGATGCGAATCTTGGACGATGGCTCAAAATGCAGTTGGCAGTGAATGAAGTGAGGTTAAATTGCATTTAACACCAGTGATGATGTTGAGATGAGACAGAGTCTGACCTCTGGCGCTTTTCTTCCCAGCAGCAGATAAGTGGCCATGACATCATCATACTTCTGGCTTTGTAAGGACTCTGTGATCTCATCTTTGGGGAATCCCATGGTCACCATGAGCTCTGTCGGTAAAAGGGAAAAGAAGCGAGTGACTCTCGCCGAGGCGACCTTAACGGTGGCCATAACGCACCTATTCTGGTCGAGTCGCTGAAGTCGGCCTCGGGCTCGATATACGGCTTAAGCTCCTCCTCCTCGTGACCCACATTCATCCAGTGGTCTTTCATGATTTGCTGACAAAGGAATTTGAATGTTGTTGATTCCACCATATAACGACTTTTAATGACATTCAACTGTGACTGCGGGCTGTGTGCAACGCTGTTTTGAAACATTCGAACGACTCGCAAAGCTGAATAACAAACGGATCGATTGTTATTAGCGACGAGCATCGGCTCGGTTTCAGTAGCAGCGGTATCGACTGGGAACTGACAACAAACATGGTTTCTACGAGCCAGCCGGCCAAACACGCTCCAAGTGACGAAACTGTCTTATAGGAATCTTCACAAAAAAAAAAAAATCAACAAAAACTACCTCCAAACTGCCACGTTTGACCGGGTTAAGCACCAGTAGTTTTTTCAGCAGGTTTTCACAGTCTGTGGACATGTAGAAGGGGATGCGGTACTTGCCCCGCAGGACCCGCTCTCTCAGTTCCTGCATGGAGAGAGAGAAAAAAAAAAAACTTTTAATGCTATAATCAAACTTAAAATTGCAATCCAGCTTTTGATGTACATTTGACTTCCTGCACACAAACAAATCAATGATCCTCCAGTGATAAAAACTTCCATACTGGGGGCTAGAAACTCATGGCCATGAAAACGAACAAAAAGTGTATCACATTTCCTCTCTGTAAACTGCCGCCGCCTCGTGAATCATTTTGGCAGTTGTGCATTACTAAAGTAGGCCGGATAAACCTCCGGAGAGTCTCGCTCTTCCTAATGTTAGAAACAGGAAATTCTACTCAATCTGTTCATTCAGAAAACATGTTGATGCACGTAACCCCCCCCAAAAAAAAAAAAAAACTTTGGGAAATACCTGGCCGGCACACAGCTGTGAGAAAAAAAATGGTCACCTTGAGGTTTTGTCCGTCGAAGGGCAGGGATCCGCTGACCAGCGTGTAGAGGATGACCCCGAGGCTCCACACGTCCACCTCGGGTCCGTCGTACTTCTTCCCTTGGAAGAGTTCCGGGGCGGCGTAGGGTGGAGAACCACAGAAGGTGTCCAGCTTGCTGCCCACAGTGAACTCGTTGCTGAAGCCAAAATCCGCTATCTTGATGTTCATGTCGGCGTCCAACAGGAGGTTCTCGGCCTGAAGGCGAAAGACACGTTAGCGGATCTGAAATATCTGTAAAATTTCTCTTGTCACCTTTAGATCCCTGTGAACTATCCTCCTCTGGTGGCAATACTGCACAGCAGACACAATCTAAAAAAAACAAAGGTCGCAGGTCAAACGTTAGGCGCGGTCTACAAACAGTGTGTGAGTCATCTTGACGAGCATCGATCGGTTCAATGCTGATGGCGCGCCACTGGGTGTCAGCACATGCAGCTGCAGAGCGTGAGTGAGCCTCCGCAGTCTGTGACACAGCATCATCTCGCGCCTCACACGCTGTCGCTGACTCACCTGCCTGAACTTGGCCCTGGCCTCCTTCTCTTTCATCCGACCGTGAGCCACTAGATAGTCAAACACCTCACCTGGAGAATGCAGAGGAACCTTAGCGTGTATGCATGCTGGAGTAAAGGGGCGTGGCTTACGTGGTCTTAGTATGCATAAAGTCATAAAGTGTCACTCACCACCACTGGCATACTCCATCACCAAATAGAGCGTCTTCTCCGTTTCAATCACCTCAAATAATTTTACTGCAGAGGGCACAAAAACAAGTTTAGGCTTGACTATGATAACAAAGAAAATTTTACGAAGTATTAATCGGCTCAAAAAATATTTATAATGACTAAAAAGTCATCTAAATATTATATTTATTTATATTTATATTTATATCCAACTTTTGTCGTTCATCTAACACCAAATATTGGATCAAAAATAATTCCCGTTCCAAAAATGATTTCTTGTCTCCCATCTAAAAGTGACTTTTAATGTCATTGCCAAATATCAGAACTTACCAATATTTGGATGATTCAGTAACTTCATTATCCGCACTTCCCTGAAGAGCTGTTGACACACACAGAGACGTTTGTCTTATTGAAAATTGCTGATAAGGCGTGCTTGCAAAATGCTATTATGCGCACAACTCCGGCACACAACGTTGCAAAGTGGATTAGACGAGAAGAGCGGAGCATCATGGGACTTGGGTGCTATGTAAGGCATCATGACTGATGCGCAGTTTTGTTTTCGAGGATGTTGAGTCGGAAAAATAAATGAATAAATATCCACCGACACACTGCAGTATCAGTCCACAAGCTTCCAGCCAGTCCAATAAAATCATCTTTGTTCTCCCAGCATCATGTTTATCGACTGACTGCAGAGCTTTAAGAGCGGCTTGGCGTCATGTCAGACGAGCTCCTGCAGCCACTTAGAGGTGCTGTTGAATCATTTACATTCTGCTGACTGCCCGCCTGAGCCGCCAACGCTCTCCCCAAAAAAAAAAGGACTTTGCTGCCTTTTGACGTCAACGGTGACGTCGGTCTTTGTTCGCTTACCTGCGGTTTATATTTTGTGAGAAGTCGGTAAGGCATCAAAATGTGACATAAGCCAGTAAATGTGTTTGTTTCTAGGTCATCGGATGGAGTTTAGTGAAGCTTGAGCCCGACCCAGTTGGGACCTCTCAGGTACTTTATTCGCTAATTCTGTCTTCCGCTCTCAGGCTCCACTGCTAGACACTCTCCACAAGGAGAAAACTCACTGAAGTCAATAATGCTGCATTGTAACTTAAAAGAAAGGAAGTCAAATTTGAAAAAAGGACATGATGAAACAGAATCTTAAAAACGGCAGTCACTTAGCAGTAGCAATAATGCTAACATTAGCCTGATCCCCTCCATTTATTTTCTATCAATTTCTGATCGTGACTTTGTCACTTCATCGTTTACATTTTATATTTCAATGAAATAATCTTCATTTAAAAGCTGACAGGAACAAACTATAAGAGACTCGATGACAGAAATGTAAATCCATCCTGTATTCCGATACTGTATCGCATATTGTGACCGATGACAAGTTCTTATATACGATTGCCACCCAATTTACATAGATATTGGATATCCAACACACATTCATGACTACATGCCAGACCATTCGGCGTCTCTTTCTATCATTTTCAGCATTGCAGATTTTTGGCCCGCAAGGTCAGAACGCAAAATGATCCTTTGTTCAATTTTCTATTCCAATACATTGAAGGCCAAACTAAATTGTTTCTGCGGTTTCCGTGACCTTATTTGGTCACGGCCACGCTTTCGATTCTTTCTAATTGTCTCAAATGCCTTTTAAACAAACCATGCAGGAAACTCAAGGTCTGTTTAAAAAAAAAGAAGCTTATTATTAATAAACTACAATTACTCGAGAATGGCCTGAAGTAGAAGACGATAAAGAAAACGGGCTGTGGCCTCAGTTCATATGACTTGGCCATCAAGATGGACATTCTTCATCCTTATGAATGAGGGCTGGATTAAAGAGTCGCTATCTCATCTTGATGTCTGCCTCTTCCTGCCTCGCTCGCTCTCGTGTGCGTCACTACCCCGAAGCCTCCTCACATGCGTGCAGGCGCTTGGAAGTGAAAATTACAACTAATCTGACGAGAGCTGTGGAAAACGACAGACGGTCAATAGCGATGTTGTCACCGCCGAGGCTGATGAGATCTTTGATGGGGGGCGCCCCCAGTGTCAATGTCAATAATATCTACGGGCGCAAGGCCACGCAGTAGCGCTGGAATCCATTTTTAGGCTTGTTCTGAAATTCAATCCCTTTAATCAATGAGTTGAAAGAGAATTTTAACAAAACCAAAACGACGACACGCTAATTACACAAATATGACAATACGTGCATTGTTCAACACGTTTGGAGATTCAGTAGTCTGTGCCAGTGACCTACTTCCAGCCGCCCAGGGGCACCTAGACTCCCAAACCGGCCTTAATTACTGCAGTCCCTCCACGCAGACCAACATATATCAGACCGGCTACGTTTACCTCGACTGGCTGGACTATTTCAGTCACAGATGCTCCTCCAACAAGGACATTATTGTTACCAAGTCCTCATTGCTCTAATGAGGGAGTGTACGTGTGTATGCGCATAGCGTGAATCGTGTCCTGCCCTCCAATATTTGCTTTTTTTTTTATATCTGTGGTGTAAAAGGGAAACCAACGGAATCACACGCAGCAGTAAAAACGCATCCGTGAACACATGAAGTCATAAATAAATGCACGACTAAGCAGCCTCAACATTTGACGTGTCCGCCCGATTGCTTTCCGCTCATCCGAACCAGACCGAGGCCGTCGTCGGGCCCCGGGCGTGACGGCATCTCATTGGATAACGCACGCGATGCGTGTAAACAGCCATTACGGCAGCCCGATCGGATGGCGGACTATTTCACAACTGTTGGAAAATATATAAACAATGTAGGGCGTATCTCTGAATGAGCATCTTCATCTTCAGCTATAAACTTTCAAAATAAAAGCAAACGGCTGAACCAATTCCTAACCTGTATCGACCTTGGATTTGGATCCCGGCGCTCTGAAACGGCATTTCAACGTAGAAAATAAACAGTCCTTATTTACAGATTAGGGCCAGAGAGTCAGACAGGGCAGAGCGGGGATGAAAGCAGGGATTAATAGAAGAGTCCTATTTTGAGGATTGAAATGCCGACAAAAACATTACAGCGTCAACATCCCCTGACCCACAGATGTCTTAACATGATGCGTTTCCCTCGGCGAATCTCAGGAGGTGCTTTGCGAGCTCGGTCCGACCTCATTTCCTGTGTGCGGTCAAAACGCCAAAGTCTCGATGGA
Organism: Syngnathus typhle; assembly: GCF_033458585.1. Lineage (NCBI taxonomy): Eukaryota > Metazoa > Chordata > Actinopteri > Syngnathiformes > Syngnathidae > Syngnathus > Syngnathus typhle. The sequence continues at coordinate 3,408,826 of NC_083745.1, forward strand.
CCAAAAGTTTTTTTTAGGTACGCGGACTTCAGAGCACAAAACAAAATACTCTAGTCCTTGCTAGCTTAATGCTAACATAGGTACACGGACTTCAGAGCGCAAAACTATACCCTAGTCCTTGCTAGCTTAATGCTAACATACAAAAGGAAATCCAATTGGCAAACGGGCTAACAATGAGCATCTGGCTAAGTTGTTAACCATAACTGATGGCGAGTAAATTCTTGAAAATAGCCTGACTTTCAGCTAGGAAAGGATGCTAACAGTTTCGGCACTCTGGTATTGTTCTGTTGGGGTATCAAACGCAGTAGTAGTACTAAAGATTGGATTTAGACATGCTGACAGGCAGCCAAAGAAGCGGCGCTTCCTTCCTTCAATGTAGGACACAAAACAATGTAGAAAAAGCACCCATCTCAGGATGAGACGCTGAGAATAAATTCCCCTTCTGCATTCCTTGAGCAGGTAAACAAAACGATAAACACAAAAGTACCCTTTGTGCAAGAGTGGGAAGACAACGGGAAGAATACAAATGGTGTCTTTTCCAAACAAAGCTCGTCCTTTTCTTTTTATAACAGCCATGTGCCGGGAAAAAAAAAAAAAAAAAACACTGGATGTCCTTCATCGTTGTTCTTTGTTTACTGTTTCGTCTTCCTCATCTTGGTAGAAGTCATTGAGTCGGAGTGAAATAAGTCCCCGACTATTCCAAGCATGTTGTTTCTCCGAAATCACTCAAGGCTATTTTTCCGCCCTCGATATACTTTAATTTTGAAGTCCTTTGATTTCGATTCGTCCTCCGATGGGAGAGACTTGCAAGCTTGCTTTCGACATTCAGCAAACAAATCAGCTTCTGTACATGGCGAGCCCATCAGGAGGCCACAAGAAGAGAAAACTCAGTGTCGGATTGACGGACTAACAAAAAGGCGCCAGTGGTGGGAATCTGGAAACTAAATCACACACCCAGGAGCCCCCAATAATTATATTCCAAATGACAACCACAAAGTGTGTTTCTTTCATTATCCTGTGTTCCAGTCCATGTGGTTTTTACTGAGATCCTACTAAGGGACCAACAGTAGGGGAAATAAAATTTAAAAAAAATAAAAAATCCCAGATTTACCACAGTTTAAAAGACAAGCTAACTGTGTCCGGTCCACTGTGCATGTAAAGACACCCGAGTGACTCCATCGATAGGGTTGACTGCACGTTGCTCGTATCCGCTTTTAGAAGCGGCCCGCTCAGCAACACAGGAAGCCATATTTAACGCGGCACGTGCGACGGCTCTCAATCACCACAATGACGGCAAGCAGAGCCGCACTAATAGAAGTGCACCGAGGTATACGCAGTGTTCCCCCTCCGACATCAGAAGTCAGCAATTAAGTGGCTAACCATTAGCCACCCCGCGTGTTGATTTACTTGCCGTGAGTTGCGGTCGTTTGCAAATTGGGAATGCACGCGTGTTTGCTTTCTTACCGTTTGTTCGATAAAGTCATTAAAAGTAAAACCGGCGGCTGTGTGCATCATCGACCGGAAGAATTAGAAAACGAAACTAGCGGTGAGAGGCTATATTAGCTAATAGCTAACGACATGCTGCGTTTGCGATAACAGCCATGCTCCATTTCTACTAATGATGTGTGCAAAGCTTGAGGCAGCTCAGACATCCTCAAGCAATGTCGTCAAAGAGTGCCCAGACATCTAAACCCAAAATGCCCTCCCTGACATGCTGCTAAAAAGTCCTCGTGGACTCTAATTAGCGTCACCCGGCTGGCATGCGAAACCCGGCAACATTTGACGGCCCAGTAACAATGCTGATGCTTTACTGGCCGCCTCACATGTCGGTCGGCCAAGAGCGTGTTGCGGGGGGGAGTTGACTGTGGCCGTTCCCGTTTAATGCAGCTCGAGTAGCTGCTGTTCCCGAGGATGGCATAGGACACGGCGAGTCAATGAGGTCATCGATTGAGGCCAGGAGACGATTGGTGCATTATGAGACACGAGCGTCTGCATTGCAGATGGATCTTCTGTATACAGTTACAGTCAACCACGAGAGGTGAAGTGGAAGACATTGAAATGCAAAAAACTGTTCAAACTGATCCAAAAGTCAAACGTTAGCATTTGATCCACGCCGTGGCTCTTTGACAAATTTAAGCTAAATGTGCTTTGTCATCAGCCAAGCAGGTTGTTTTATATTTATGACTTACGAGTATTTTTTATGCTAATAATAGCACAGGTTAATGGTTTGGTCGTACGAAGAGGACCCAAGTCGTAAATTGAAATCCGCTGAAATAAAGTTTTATGGTATTTGTCTTTCATTTAACCTGAGTGGGAGGAGCGCGATATACACTAAGTGCTTTTGTCATTCATTTCCATCAGGCGGATTAAATTGGAATTAGAACAGAAACAAACTCCACTTAAGTCATAAATATGACAAACACTTTTTTTTTTTTATTCAACATTCAAAATGAAGTAAATAAAGCAATAAACTAAACTCCAAAGGACATCTGCTTGTGTTGACCCTTCTGAAAGCAACCGAAGCAGACATCTGAAAGGCGCGCTGAATAATTCATAGCTGAGATCCGATTGGTCGCCGCTCCGACAAAGTCATATGACGCCGCTACCGCGCGTCGTCACCTGGCAGCGCGCGATCCGACCGAACGCCTCCTAACCCGGACTGAACTCAAACTGAGAATCGTCTGGCCGCTGACGCAAACGGCGTCGGAGATGTTCATTACAGCGATGTGTGTGCACAGATTACAAACCACATAATAGGCTGTTAAACAAAAGAGCCCGCACGCCGAAATGAATCTCGCTTCGATGAGATGAGCGTCTCTTTTGTGCTGATTAGCTGAACAATTGCAGTCAGATCCCATTATGGTCAAAGTCAATTACAGATTGTGGACGGCGGATGTGGGAGACACGATCCAGACGAGATATTGCGCAACAGTGGGGAAGAAAAAAAACCCCATCACGCTGTATTTGGAAATTGGCAAGCGTCACTTCCATCGACAAAAAACATTCCCTTAACGCTACTTTAATATCGATGAGATGGAATCACCAGTCGAGCCAAGGTATGCGACAAATAAATGTCCCCGCTGTGGGATGAATAAAGTCCTATCATCATCATAATTGTGATTTTTACAAGGTGTGATTATTGTAATGGCCCTTTCATGTGGCCCTATGACAGCCGTAAGGAAATTTGTTCCTCGGTGGAGCTGCGATGATGTGATGTGAAAGCACCTCTGCCAGTCAACCTGCAGTATTTTTAGGTACAAAACTCAAAGCAGGTGGCTCACACACACACACACACACACACACACACACATTAGCAAGTGTTCTACTCAGTGTGTGTTTAAAATCATGAGAAAGCGCCGGATTTAGAATCGGCCAAGAGTGGCTTTTGTTGTAATTGTTCATGACTATTTGACAAAAGGTAAGCAACAAAGAGACAGGCGGTCGTATTTTTAGCGGCGGTCAAACCGCAAAACAAACTGTGAGCGCAGCGGGAGGGGATGGAAGGGAGGTGGAGGTGAGGAGATCAAACACACCCCGGAGCGCTTTTGTCATCACGACAAATGTTTGCAAGAATTGAAAGGAAAACGAAATAAACTGATAGACGGGTATGATTTGGGGCTTTTCCTCTTGGCATTACTTTGGTGGTCGAGAAATATGAAGAACAAATGAATGAAAATTACAAATAGATGAGAAGCGGGACTCACCTTCTGTAGACTGGTGGGATTCAGCTGGGTTTTGTCGATAATCTTGACTGCCACCTTAGGAGACAAAAGTGTTAGAAACTCAGCAACTAATTCCCACTCTCAGGGAGTTTCATTTTGTTTGTTGTCATGCTCATCATTTCCCCGCATGTGGTAGTTTTACCAAAACACGCCGCGGCTGAGTCGCACCGTGAAAAACTTTCTGATTGACAGAAATATATTTATTTACGAGAGGGCAAGCATGCAAATAAAGGCGTGCGAGTAAACACGGGAAGGATTAGCATAAATATATATATATTGCACATGACTGTGCAGGTCAGTCTTGGCCCGGCGGGTTGCACGGGTCATCAGCACGCGGTTCAATGATCGGCCCAAAGTGCAAAAGGAAAAGAGAGATGGTCTCCGCAGCATTTTGTGAGCGCTGGGCCGTCGTTTACAAAAGGCAACAATTTCAATCGATACCAAGAAATGCACAGTCACAATGTTTCTCACTAAAGATATTCCGCTAATCCATTTCTAAAGATAGCGTACAGGACAGTAAGAGTAGTAGGAAAATTAAATTCACAATTCATGAATTTAGTGTGCTCAACTTTTCACCATAGGAGCTCTGGTTTGCTTTATCACAGAGCGTGTGGCTATATTTAGGTCTTCCCAGCACTTGTTCTCTGTCGAGCGTGCGAATCGGCTGAGAGCCTCTTGAGTAGAATTCCTGTTTGCAATCAACATGCGGACTCGTGACAGCAAATTATTTTTTTTTTTTGCTCGATGTGTGATTAGAAATAAACGTTGCAAAATATTGGAAGTAATGACATCGAGAGTTGTCCGGTTACTTCTGCGTGAGCATCTGGGCGTGAGTTGTGGTCAACAGCAGCTCCTTGCATTTGTCATCCAACTGAAAAACCTTAAGTCGACCGAGTGTGACTGACAGATGATCAGTCAGGCTTTGCCCCGCCCACCGCCTGCCTCTCACGGCGCTCTTTCACTTGTTTAGCCTCACCCTCGCATGCAGATCGCAACGCCTTTATTGGTCTGTGTTCTTTCCAAATGTTCGTTCCTGCACTCTGATCCGTGACTTTGCATTCTGATGAGCCAGCAAAGCCGCTCGAGCAAACAAAGCAAGCAAGCAAGCTGACCCCCCCCCCCCCCGGGCCCCCTCCTCCCATGTGACCCGGACCTCGTATCCAATACGCCTGTTTAACATTGGCCGGCGACAAGGACATTAGCGCTCCGAACCGGGGGAGGAATATATTTGTGGTGTCAGTACTGCTAATGTGACCACACGCTGGATGAAGCATGATGCTCGGGGCAACTAAGAAAAAGTCCTTAAAGTCAATAGAGGTACTAAAGTTCTATTTTGTAAAACACGTAAGGTCCAATGACGTATGGTCGTGTCTTCCCTTACCTCTCGTCCAGTCAGGACGTGACGCGCTAGCTTGACCTTGGCGAAATTTCCCTTCCCGATGGTCTTCAGGAGGCGGTAGTTCCCGATGTGCGGGTGCTCCTCGGTGGAGGTGAAGGAGTTGCGACATCGCGGGAGACTGTGGCGACTTGCCGACTTGGTCGGAGGGGCCGGGGGCTCCACAAAGCCGTCTGCGGACGAGTGCTGTAAAAGAAGAAAAAAAGGAATCATGATCCGAGTTAATTCTGCTGTGATTCTACTCGCAAGGGCCTGCAATGGTTGTGTTTGTGCTACCCGTGTGCTAATCTAATGAGAGAGTCGATTTTCTGAAAGAGACCATTTTGGATTTTCCGCATCAGCTTGAGAAAACTTGTCGGCATGATGAACCGGTAAGAAAAATAAATTTGATTGAGCACTTGGCCTGCTCCCAAAAAAGAGTGAATGAACCAAAACGGGGAACCGGGACAGGTTCTTCTTGACGGGCTGGTGCGTCACTTCCCATGATTTCAAAAGAAACAAGAGAGGCGAGCGAGTATATTGAACAAATCCTCAAACGGCTTTCCATGTGGTCTTCACAGACTAAGATGTTATGCAATGAACTTGGGTTGCTGGTGGGCCCGCTGCTGCAAGATGGCTGATGCCAGTGCCTTTTACTGACAGAGTGCATATAAAAAGTCTACACACCCCTTGTGCAAACTATTTTTGGGAGATGCTATAACTTTTTCCACCATTAGTATAACCTACAAGCTGCACAATTAACAAAAATGAATAAAGTAGCTGCAAAAGTTTGCACACCCGCTCCAATCCCATTCAAGCTCACGTGAAATGGATATCAGCACAAACTGCCATTTAAAGAGCCATTGATGCTAAAATGTAGTCGTACAAAGAAGGAACGTTGCAAAAAAAGAATACTTCTCTGCTCTTTTTCCGCTTTGTGACAACATCAGAGTGGAAAGGAATAGATGTTAAGCATGCTAGTTAGAAAGCGATGTACAGATTTTCAAATCAACAACATCGGAGCCGAAATAAAGCTAGAGCGTTGAGACCACCAAATTGCAGCGCAAAGTGTTAAACATAGAAGATGGCTGGCGTGACCTTTAAAACAGTACGTCTAACACATATGGTCCGCACACATCGACAAAAGGTCATGTTGAACCACTTTGCTCAAATTCAGCAACCTAATGTGTTTCAGAATCGCATTTCCATGTCCCAAGGGCAAAAGGGGATTTTGCAACGTAATTACACGGACTTTATTGAAAAGCATTCTAAAAAAATAAAACACCAGAAATAAGTATTTCAAATAAAGTCATTCAAGGACCAAATTAGCACCGAATACAATAAGGAAGGCTATTATGTTCTCATACAGCAAATTAGAATGTTTTTGATCATAAACACCCCTATTCTTTTGTAGTACTTATTAATATTTATCTTTATTACATGTCAGACATTTGAAGCATCCCTGGCAGTCCAAACATTCAAATTCAAGCATTTAAGAACTTGAAGCACCTCCCAAAAAATTTGGGGGGGACAATTTTAGCATTTCAAGCTACAAGGGGAGACCTCAACACAAAAGGGAGGGTTTCGCCTGGTCATTGTGCTGCACCTCACTTGAATATATTGTAATTGATTACTATCTTTAAATATGTTACCATAAAAATGGACAGCATAGGCTTGTCGGTATCGTGTCAGGGAGGGGGAAGCTTATGAATAATACCGCCTCCTCCCTTTCCTCCTCCAGCACCGAGAGTGCAGCTCGGGGCCCACGAGGTGATGGATGTCACATTGCGATGCTTCCGAGCGAAAAAGTAGGGCAACATAACACCCCCCCCCCCCACACACACACACTCAATATTGAAAAGAAAACTCCCTCCCCTCCCCGCACGATTAGTTTCCCGGTGCCGTATCTTCAACCCAGGTTGACGCAATGCGTTGTCTGGGTTAGCCCTTAAGTGTCACATCCACGCCAAGTGCACCTTCCGAGATCCCGGGTGGGTTCCCGACGGTGGTGGGGAGAATCCTCATTGGCCGTGTGAGGTGTAGCCCTCCGTCGCACTAGCTAGCCGCTGCCATTACCCCCCCCCCCCCCTCTCCTTCCCAACCGCACTGAAACAACGCCTCACGAAATAAACCGAAAAATAAAAGGTGGACGACATGACTTACATTCTCGGTGTCACGCTCGTTCACCGTGGGCAATGGCGTCCTGGTCGACATCTTGTGTGAGGGGGGAAGCCTGGCAAAGAGGCCGCTCGGCGGACGGGCACAGAGCAGACGCGGCGTCTTCGGATCCCACCTTCCTCTCTACATCCCCCTCAGCACAAAGCCAAGCCGGCAGGAAGTGCGCAAACGGCTGGCTAGCTTAGCGCAGCATTGCCCTGCCAACTGGGGCCCCGGCCGACTCGCACCCAGATGCTTTGCGTTCGGTTCCGGGGTTCGGCAGCTAGGCCGGCTCAGACTAGACGAGCGCCGAGAGGAGGAGATGGAGGGAGGAGAGACCGAGAGAGGGAGGGAGGGCAGGAAGGAAGATGCGCATCAAAACCACCAACCAGGAAGGATGGAGGACTCTCTCGCTCGCTCTCCCTCATTGAATGCGATGCTCTCTCGCCCTCTCTCCCTTTGTCTCCTCCTCATTGGAGTCAACAGCAAACAGCGCGGAGACATTGATTTAAATCCCGTGTAAAAGGCAACAAGGGAGTGTTCGGCTTTTGACAAACCGGTCCAAACTAAATTAAAAAAAAAAAAAATCGTCACTGGGTGGAGTGAATGAATGAAGGGTGCAGCGTGACGGTTTGATGGATTACTTTCCTGCATTCCTATTGGCTGAATGGTTTTGTTGAGAAGTAAACAAGCTTTAGAAACTGAGCCGCAGGGTGAGGCCCGGCTCGGTTAAAAAAAAAAAAAAAAAGTACTATTTGGTCGACACTGCCATCTATCGTCGGGCGTCAGTATAGCACCTTCTCTGTCATTCGAGTTGTGCTTCTCAATTGCGCCTCTAGGTGTCAGGCCATTCCAACAAATGTAAGCAGGGGTTAGTGTTTAGAATTTATACATTCATTTTGGTCAAGTGAAGCTTAATCAAATTAACAGTACTTTGATTTAAAAAAATAAATAATAATCCAGCAGTCTTTCCACCTCTGCATTAGGCGCGCTAAAACTATCAACTAAAATGTTGTTTACAGTCAGCCGAGTCAGTCTTACAATAAAAGTAGACTGTGAATAATTTTAACCGAGCTTCTTGTCAGCTACTGGTGCAGCAGCGAGGCCCCAAAAGTAACAATGGACTCAGCATGACGCCACGTATCACAATAAGTGATGATTATGGGACCTGAAAGCCACTGAGAACATTCTGCACGGCCTGGAGGCATTAAAGTTTATTTTCCACCCTCCAGCAAGTCTCTCTCTTCATCTCTGCCCGAATAAAAAATATTTTGTCTTTGCGATAGCAGAACAAAGAGTTGAGGTCGTTTTGGCAAAACAAAATAGGAGGGTTCAGACACTGCACCTTGGCATGAAGCAAGGCATTTTTGGAATTCTGCACATCTGATCCCAAAATGGATTGGCTCCCAAACATAACAGATCTTATCTTTTCTGAGTGCAAACAAATGGAATTGTCTAAATTACTCCACTTTTTTTTTTTCTTCTGACAAGTCACAGAGATATTTAAGCTGATACGCTTCTATTGTAGATCTGATAATATTTACAAGGCCCACATCAAATTCCACAATCAAACAATGAAATCCAATGCAAGTTCACTCCAGTGGAACCGGATTGACTCTCAAGTTGTTTTATTTTCAAATAAGAATTAAGTTGAAAACTGTTGAAGTGAGTTGAGGAGCTTCATATTTGCTGCCATCTTGTGGCATTTATAAGCAATTAGAATATTTTGTAAAAATTATGTTTTTAAAGTGTCGCAAGAGTAAAACAAGGATAATAAAAACAATTGTATACTTCTGTTGAATTGTAAACTGTACAACTGTTGCTGCGTTTGACATTGTAGCTTCGACTATTCCTGGGAATGACTTACACTCCTCCTAACCTCGGAGCATCCGCCCTGGGAACGTTATTCGTGCTTGGGATTCCAATGCTGCACCTGAGCTGCAATGCTGCGGAATGTAATGGGCACTGACACTGGTTTAATGAGTGCATGTACACCCAGGGCCAAATGCAATTACAAGCTCCCACAAGCAAGCATCAATAAAAAAAGAAAGAGTGAGACAGCTGTGAACAGCCATTCATGGCTAACGTTAGCTGAAGCTAATAGATGAAACGCTTCATATTGAACACTGACCTTCTTTCTTTAACAATTGAGCCGCTGAGAATTATTGCAAGCTAATTCCATTTTTTTTTTGTCATTTTGCAGAAGAGTGATTTCAAGTTTTATAGCTGCAATAAAAATCGGTTGGATTTATATCCTGGTGATTTATATGGCAGTGATTACTTCTGGATACGGGGATTCTCAGCTTTTGGCTTTTTGCCAGACGCAATGATTAAAGACAAGAAACGAGATTCGTAGAATGTGTAATCCCATTCGGTACATAAATCGTTTTTCTTCTACTGTTATATTTTTATGATCACAAGAAACTGAAATTGTAATCCCTAAATAATTGGGACTAATTCTTCAATCTCCGTGCCGAGTGCAACAATGAACTCCCTCCTATATGTCAAAATTAACGAAATATTAGCTGTCAGTATGATAAAGTGCATTACAGATTACAAACCAGCTAAATTAGTACCTCTGCAACAGTGTCAATCAAACCTGAACATTATCAAAGCTGTAAAGGCATAACTGTTGTGGCACTACATTCTTTTGTTTACCTAATGTTGCTGCTGATTATTATTTTAGCATGCTCCTTGACAGAAAAACAAGATCGTAAAGTAGAAAATGAGGGATGAGAATGAACTGATGGTTGCTTGAAAGAAGAGGAAAAAAAAAAGCTGTTAATGCTTGGCAAGGCAGCAACGTGCACCCTGCTCGGACAAGTCAACAAAACCTTGCTGGTATGCCGAATATTTTTGGTAGGCATAGATACGAGGCCGCCGAGGAATTTGATCAGGCGACGAGCCAGCTAGCCAGCCAACCTCCAGCTCATTATTATTACCCGCGGCAGCAGCAGCAGCAGCAGCAGCAACACACCCTAAAGCTTCTTTTAAGAGACTGCTGCATCCATAACCCTTTACCGCACCCCTCACCCACTTGTCTTGATGGCTGTCACTCATGCATGCGCTCACGCCCACGCATGCAATAGCCATTTAGTAAAAAAGCAAAAGTAAAGTAGGTGGTTTTAAAATGAACCCGTTTATCACGAGGTACATTCCAGACTAGTGTTGCGCAGAGGTCCGACAAGATCAATGTCTACTCGTAAAATAATGTTTCATTTTTAATAATGCTGATGCAGTACAAGAAGTGTCACCCTTCAACCAGTAGTACATGCAAGCTCCAATACAACCAATGACGGAGCAAATATTACAGAATTGGTGATCGAGCTCTTGTATTGGATCTCATTAGATTGCATGGGCATTGAACTCAACCCTCAATGGGCCCTCTGATAAGAATAAAGATTTTCTCACCGATATGAACTTGCAGCATGCTAGCTATAATCGCCGTGTGTTTGGGCCTTGTAATTATGTCATAACTCAAAGGCTTCCCTGGTGAGCTACCAAAAAAAAAAAATCAGGTTCATGGTTGTGTTCTCTGAGGAGTGGGCCCATTAATTGTCAGGATATAATTACACCGTCACCACCCTCAGGGTCTGTGTTAAAGTAATAAGAGAATGTATGTTTTACTTATCGTAAAACAAGACTGGGTTGCAACACTAACACATTCCCCGTAAAACAACAACACAAATCGAAAGAGAATAACCATTATTCATTTTTCACTCCAAGTTTCTTCATTTTGTAGCATTTCTCTGGGCAACACTGCTTCCAGTATATATGTATGAACTTTTTTTTTTTTGTCCAATCAGATTTCAGCCTCTGTGTTGCCATGTCAAACTTATCTGGCCAGAGCCTTTAGCATCACTAGTGCTGGTCGAAAACTGGAAATCATGAGACAACGTTGCTTTAATTATGTAATCATATAAATTCCTATTTCTGGCTTAAAACTATCTTTTAAAACCCTAACTTTATTGAAACCCTAATTTTGAACCCCTTTGAGCGGGACTATGACACAACTATCACTCGCAATCTCTAATGAGTAAATCTATAATCGCAACGTGATGTACGTCAACGCGCCAAAATAATATAAACAAAGGCGCGTTGCTATGACGTCAAAAAAGTGACCAAATTATGAATTAAACATAATGAACGTTTTGAAACGTTTTCACTTTGTTTGCGTTTCTGCTGCTTGTGCTTGCCGATTAACGAACGGGACTGCTTCATTTCAAATTTTGCCTTCGTCATATAGAAAAGAACAACAACTTCAAGGTTTGTTTCTTGAAAACTACAAACACGATCTAAGAGATCGTTAGCAATATCAAATGACGATACATTTTCGTTTAAAATGTTCAAAATGTCATCAAGGGACCTTTGTTGTTGATAGACGCATGCAGTCGTAAATCTGGAAAGCTGATTTCGGCTTCTTTCGGCTTCTTTCGTTTTTTTTCGGCTTTTGTCGGCTTTTTTCGGCTTTTTTCGGCTTTTCAAGACTCGTTTTCACGTCTTTCGATGTAGTAACTAATACCAGCGAGTGAGGCGTTCATATTTCCTTCGCTGCCTCGGAAATTAGAGCGTTTGCAGAAGAAGAAAACGGCGGCCCGTAGTAAATTATGTAACATTAAAAATGCATCTACAGTTTCTATTGAAAAACGAAAAGAAGTAAAAGGCCACGACAATTTGAACTTGAACTAAAATAAAAATAAAGGGTTTGAGACATTTAATTTTCCCCAGTTTTATTTTAAATAGTATTATAATATAGTGCCATCAGTAGTTTTATTTTTCTACTTATGGTACATTGTCAAATTCTATTTTATGTTCTGGACATTCCGTTTTACTTAGTCTACTTGTTTGACTTTTTCTACTCTTACTCTTACTACTACTTTTGGTTATACAAAGTACTTATTTTTATTACTTTTGGTTCTTACGTCTTCTTTTTCTCTGCAACCTCAGTTCTAGCCTTTCTGGCTCTACTTCTACGATTGTGATCTGATTTATTTTTTTATTTTTTACAGGCTAAGTGATGGCAGAGAACCTGGACTCGGAGGCGCTGTTGAATGCGTTCAGCCGTTTTGCAGTCTATGGAGACACCAAGGCCAGCGGAAAGGAAATGAACGGGAAGAACTGGGCCAAACTCTGCAAGGACTGCAAGATCATCGACGGCAAAAGCATCAGCGGAACTGACGTCGATATTGTCTTCTCCAAAGTCAAGTGGGAACATCTGTCTGCACTGCGTTTTCCCGTGCAGTATTCAATGAGTGAAGTATTTGTGTGTATTTATATGTGCGTAGGCAAAAGTCAGCCCGTGTGATCACCTTTAACGAGTTCCAGCGAGCTCTGCAGGAATTGGCGCCTAAGAGGTTCAAGAGCAAAGGCCGTGACGAGGCCATCATGGCCATCTACAAGATGGTAGAGGGCGGAGAGCCTACCCAGTTTGGAGTCACGGTCAGAAAAACAACAACATAGATCACGTCTTGAGAGTCTTATCTAGTAAAGGAGTTAATATTGTTAGCAAGAAGGTTAGCATTAGCGGCAGCATTGAAATCAGGGTTAGCGTTCGAGTCTACAAATGTAACTTTAGTCAATCCCACTGCGGTTGTGTAAATTTGTTCAGAAAACCGTAAAGGCCGGCGGAGTAGACCGACTGACGGACACGTCTTTGTACACCGGGTCGCACAAGGAGCGCTTTGACGAGAGCGGGCAAGGACGAGGACGCGAAGGACGAGAGGACACTGTCAACAACACGGGATACGTCTCCTCCTATAAAAATGAAGGATCGTACGATAAGAAAATGGGGAACGAAAAATGAATCCAACACACAAACAGGAAGTGTAAGCAGCCTTCAACTTTGACCCTTACATCTCAATGTGTCAGGTGACTGAAAGAAAATAAAGACTTCTTGTCTCGACTTAACATGCGTGTGAGTAATTGACAATATTTCGAGACATGGTTTTACCACGAGAACCATAAAATAGCAGCATTACTTCTGAGAGTCTTAAAAACTAATCGAGAGTTCTTGGAAATCAAATTTTATTCCACGATATATAACTTTTGCTCTTCCGAGTACAAACATTCGATATAAGATATTTATAAAAATATATTTTAAACAGAACCCAAAAAATATCAACAATATATGGAAAGTATGAACGGCTGGATTAGTGCTGTGCCTGATGGGGGATTTTTGCTCCTGTCTCTTTAAGGCACGATGGTGGATGACCAAGTTAATATATATTTTTAAGTGAGTTAAGGACATATACACACATATACACACACACACGTGCTGCATTAAAGTGCCACAACTGTGACGTGTGAAGCAACACTGGGGCCGAGTGACCCACAGGCCGACCCGTTTGCTAGCTTGCGTCCATATTTCCTGTTATTGGCATTGGAAGTGCATCGGCGCAAAGTATAAACAGCTCGGCCACATTAAGGACGCCCTTTGAGGCAGATTTTTTTTTTTTCCTCGCAAACACACACACATTTGTTACCTAGCTATGTACATGACTTAATGCGTATGAAGCAAGCGACTCACTGGCAGGCGACTCGTTGAAGCTTTCTGGGAAATTGTTACTCATGCAAAAGAAATGATTTTGTAATGTAAAAAGTTTTAAAATAATCGTTCCTTACCTTTGTGTGTAACTTCTAGACAGGTTTTAATGAATCAATATGGATTTGTCAATAAAGGTTTTATATTAGTCTTGTTTTCAACAGGGGTGTGTAGACTTATTCTATCCCGATATCAATGGCTTGCCACAGTGCTGTGTAATGAAAAAAAAAAGTCATCACCGTGCATCCATTAGACTTCTTCATCATGATGTGGTGGCGACATGCGAGGGTTCCTATTTTATGAAGAATAACGTAAGGTACGAGAATTTGACAGTATGCTAGGCGGAGACAGACATTGGCTGCGTTACGGCGGCGGGCGCTCAGAAGGCGTACGCCCCCACGATGATGGTGAGCCTCAGCAGGGAGCTGGAGTGGTAGTTCATGGTCAGGTGGTGCGTGATCATCTCCAGGTCCACCACGTACTCCCTGGGGCCTGACAGAGGCTTGGTGAGCACCAGCATGGCGCTGGCGTTGCTGGAACGCTGCGGAAACAAGGAGATCAATAGGCCACGCCCCTTAAAGGCACATCTCACAAACAAATACATTCATAACGTGTACGTTCTCTTTGGTGGTCCCTCAAAAAACCGGACGACTTACCCGGAGGAAGAAGTCGGCCGCCTCGTTTCCGGCCTTGATCCGGAAGGTGTTGTGCGTGTTGGCGTAGATGTTGGTGGCTTGGATTTGGAAGATGTCAGCGGGCACGGGCCGCTCGGCTTGGATGCTCATGTACTTGTAGACGATGGACGGCGGCAGGCCCTGGCATTCGGCCAGGGAGCGGCAGATGCAGCGGCTGGCGGAATGCAAAACAGCTTTTACTAAAAGAGCGACAACCTAGGCAGCGTTGACGTACTTTTCCGAGGATTGGGTGTAAGGTGCCTCGCAGGGGTTTCTGGGATAGCAACGGAAGCCACCGTAGTAGTTCCAGCACGTCTCGTCATCTTGGCAGTTGTGTGTGCCCGTCTCACACTCGTTCACGTCTAGTCATCACATAAGAAACAACTTCATGTTAGAGTCGAACATGATTTTTAACATGATCATGATTGTTTTTGGAAGGAGAGCCATTGTTGTTAATAATCAGCATCTTTGGGGAGTACCGTAATTTTCGGACTATAAATTGCACCGGAGTATAAGTCGCACCAGCCATAAAATGCCCAAAAAAGTGAAAAGAAAACATATATATGTATATAAGTCGCTCCTGAGTATAAGTCGCCCCCCCACCCAAACTATGAAAAAAAAAACGCGACTTATAGTCCGAAAATTACGGTATAATAAATCCTAATTCATGCTTCGCCATCGTATGACTGATTGCAAACTGCTCAAGTTGCTATCTGTTAGGCTCGTTACGCCGAGTCGTAGTTCTGGGGGAACCCTGCTCGGCTCGTGGAAGAAAAAAAAAAAAAAAGCTCGGTCACAGGTCGTCCAAACCGCAGGTCTATTTGCGGCACAGTGACGTGGATTCATCTCCTCCCTTGCACAAGCGGCAGGATTCATGGGCGCCCATCGAGAAGCCTGCACCTGACCGAGGCAGCGAGGGCAAAAACATAACATCAAATAAATCCACTTCAAAAAACTAACACAGAGCGTGTGTGGATTCACTGAGGTGGCTTAGTGGCGGGAAACACTATGTTGATGTGTTAGTGGCTTGGATGGATGGATGGATGGATGGATGGATGGATGGATGGATGGATGGATGATACATTTATGTGAAATAAAAATATGTTGGTTAGTGCTAGACAAGAGAAGCGAATGACGGAGGATGTGGCAGTACCTTGACACAACCTGTTGCCCTGCAGTTGGTATCCCTCTGGGCACTCGCATGAGTAACTTCCAGGACTGTTGATGCACTGGTACTGACACATGTAGTTGGAGAAACTGCATTCATCAATGTCTGCAGGAAACATCAACATGCATGATGACACACTACTCGTAAAAAGGTCATCCCAAAAAGGTTCGAGTGCAATACCGATCCAAATCTCAATTGTATGGCGTTTACCTTGGCAGGAGACCAAGTCCGAGGCCAGTTCGTGGCCTTGGTTGCACTGGCATAAGAATGAACCAATCAGGTTGTAGCAGTGATGCTGACATGGACTCTGCGCGTCGCATTCGTTGACGTCTGACAAAGTGACACGACTTGTTAAGACACACATTCCATATTCATGTGGAATTCATTAATTCGGTAAATACAGTAGCGGCAGTGGCAGTGTGTCAGCAGGAGGACATGATGCTCATTTCATTAAAGATTATTTTCAAAGCAGAGGTCACATGTCTGTAGCAGTGCATCACTTTCCAATGGACGAATATAAACGTTCACGGCAGTGAATGACTTTTTTTTTTTAATGAATAATCTTGGTTAAATGTATACCGTATTTTCCGGACTATAAGGCGCACCTAAAAACCTAAAATCTTCTCAAAACCCGACAGTGCGCCTTATAGTCCAGTGCGCCTTATATATGGACTAAATTCCTAAATTCAAACTGGCCCGAAGCATTGTGTCATGAAATCAACCAGAAGTGGCCTGCTGAAGACTATGAATCATGAATCAAAAAGACTATGGATCATTATTTTGTGATTATAAAGTCATTTGTTGTACCTCAAGTTGAAATAAAAAAGATAAAATGAATGATTTGATTTGGATTAAAAATCTGACATGATGCATTAATGGTGCGCCTTATAGTCCGGTGCGCCTTATATAAGGATTAAGTTTTAAAATGGCCCATTCATTGAAGGTGCGCCTTATAGTCCGGTGCGCCTTATAGTCCGGAAAATACGGTATTTAAAATTTCCCGACTAAGTCCCCACTGTTTGTCATGATTTAGTCCTCATGTGTGTGGTCTTATTTCCTGGTCCTTGTAAACATTCTAACACCCCTCGTGGCTCGCTTGGCCTTTGCATTATTGAACCTGGCGGAAGACGAATACAACGTTACTATCAACGAAGCGTCCCGTGCTGCTTGTATGACTTCCAAACACACGCATGCGGATGCGTCCTCTGCGTGACTTACCAACGCAGCTGTGGTTGTTACTGGCCAACCGGTGACCTGCATTGCACTCGCAGTAGTACGAACCCTGAGTATTCACACACGTGTGCATGCAGTAGTGGGACAGCGCACACTCGTCTCTGTCTGCAGACACACACACACACGCTTCTATATAGAGGGTCCTTTGAGGGTCTTTAAATTAACTGCCTTGGAGTCATTTGTAAAAATCATAATACAGCACGTGTGTATTTTGATGTTTTAGTAAACGACAAAGACTGACTGACCTACACATTGGTCTCTGTTCCTCTGATAGCCCGCAGGACACTGGCAGCTGTACGAGCCTCTGGTGTTGAAGCAAGTTTGCTCAGGCCCGCAAGTGTGTCGGCCCGTGGTGCATTCGTCAATGTCTGTGCTCCACACATCACACACACACAAACGCACACGCGTGTACTGAAACATATGGCAACAAAGCCAACATGCTATGGTGTTAGCCAAAAACACTCTCAAGGATCTGCTGTAGGCCACTACTCACACCTAAACCCTCACGCACAGATGCTCCAGCTGCTGATGTCACTCCCTAGGCCACGCCCCTTAAAGGCATCCATCCATCACATGCAGTTATGCAATTGGGTAATTTTTGTCTTTATTTTAAATAAGCACGATCTGATTGCAATCTGTTTTTCTCATGAGATAAAACTTACAGTATATGATTGACTGTTGCACCCCCCCCAACCTCCAACGTCAACACACACACACACACACGAGAAGAGCGTCCAAAGACACGCTCATCCACTCTCATCTCAGCAGGCCCACCAGCAGTCCTCCTGGGTGGTCCTCCCAATGAAGACCGCCATTGGGCATCAGTTTCACAGTATGTCAAGTGAGTTCTCCTCAATACCTCACACACAAACACACAGAATTGGGAAAGAGGGAGTCGTTATTTTTGTGATTTGGCATCTGCGCCGACCAAAAATAGTGCAAAAAAATTTTGCACTGAGTGGAAAAAGCTAAAAATGTGCTGCTGCTGCTGTTTGTAGCTTTGAACAATGCCACTTAAAAAGCCAAAAACCCGTCGGAATAAAGTTCGACATCATTGTTCAGGTTATAGTCCGCATTATAATTTGCACACATTTTTTTGTTTGTATCCAAATAGTGTGAGTCCCGACTCGTCATTTTTGTCATGATGATTTTGCCATGTAAATGCACCCGCAGCAGAGAACAAGAACAAAGCGTTTGAGCGTGTTGACAGACAAAAAAAAAGTAGGCCGGTCCAAAAGGGTAAGTTGAGAGACATCAGGTGCAAACTTCATACGGGCACAGACAAGACTACAGGATGAAAGCAGCGCTGTGCCGGGAAATCCAAACTCACTGATGTGGCTTGGAAGGCACCTGCGACAGACTTCCGTATCAAGGAGTTAAAAAGAAAAAAAAAAAGGCAGCACTTCCCGACTCTCTATGTGGTCGCTCTATACTGGATCTAATCAATGTCAGCAAATGTACTTCAAGTCAGGACCACACCTTCGGGTTGACGGTATTTGGTGATTCACACAGACTGGAAATGGCGCGCCTCCTGTCAGCAGACGATTAAAAAAAATTGACGTCACAATCCACTGGAGCAATAACATCTTTATTAAATTTAAAAAATTAAAAAAAAATCTGCAGCTCACCTCATGGATCTTGTGGCAAAATAAGTTTTATTTCAATTCTTGCAGATGTGAGAAGGAGGATTTTAAGGATTGGTGGCCTATATTTGTCCAAACACTTTTTTAATTGAAATATATGACTCAAGAATATTTAAGGTTATTGGACTTTAGGGTGACAATTCCGAATGAGCCTAAAATGACCTTAATTTGACTTTCTGTCAAGTGTTTCAGTCCTTTTTGCACCGCTTACGCTTCTCTTCAATTTTTTATTTTTAAAAATCCCATTTGATCTTCGAGTATGTCATCAGTTCCTCCCAACAGAGAGACAAATAAAACTTATTTATATAGCACAAACGCGAACAATCCAACTGAGTCAGCATTTTCGGACATTTTCTTTCTCTGACATCAAGATGAACTTGAGCACCGTTTGGCTTGTCATGATTAAGAAGAGAGAACCTGGCGTACACTACATCGAAAAGTCAATTATTATTACACGTGTGGGAGGCAAAGAAAGCTCGGAATAAAAGACATATGTGCAGCTCGGGAACATCTCACTAACTAACTGCTACTTTGTTGCTGAGCCTTTGATACGCAGCCAGTGGATGGGGGGGGGGGGGGCCTCCCGGGTCTTATAAAGCCCCCGCAACCCCAACTTACCGCATGGAGTAAGTCCATATAGTTGACACATAAAACCTTTTTTTTTTTATTTATATAACTGCAACAAGCCACCAAAAGTGATGATGTGTGAGGTCATCGGCATTTTCTCGACACAGCTTTCTTGTTAGCAACACGCTCGAGCGAGGCTTTCCAGGGGACAAGTGGAAGTGGAAAGAATGAGGAGAGAGAGGGGGGGGGAAAAAAAGAAAAAGGGTGGAGGACTTTTTTTTTTGGGTTGTTGTTGAAGATTTGAAGTTAGATTTACGGCGTGATGTCAGAGTTTTAAAACTCCCTTTGCTCTTTTTCGGGATTAATTCTAAAGGCCTCGTGGGAGTTTTGGAGAGGGAGCTCAAAGAATGTGTGCGTGTGCGTGTGTGTGTGGTAGTTTTGGATATTATATTATTTATTATAGATCGTTTTTATTTTAGGGTCTTGTTAGTTTATTTTCTTATAAATGCTTCATTTTAGTTTTGTTTTTCTTAGTTTTAGTATTTTAGATTGTCCAAAGATTTTCTTAAACAATAATTACTTTAACCTGATAGCATAATTCTTCCATAAGTTATTTTTTTTACCTTTGTCACAATGTGAAACAGAAAAATTTGATGTGCCAGTGAACATAGAACAAGCCAAAAAGTACGTGGTGCTTTCTTTTTTTCACCGCGGATTTATTTCCTGACATGACAGGGCCTGTTGTAATTATCACTTGAGAGTATTTAGTCTTGTTTTCACTGAAGCCATCGCGATGGAAAAGCAGGAGGAGATCCAAGGAACGGTTTGGACAGTGTTGGATGGGGGATTATTGGATGATTGAATCTTTGCAAAGAAGAAGAAGGCGGGGGGGGGGGGGGGGGGCAAGAATTGCAATGCGAGTGTAAAAAAAAAAAAAGATCACTGAGCTGTGTTTTTACCAGCCGCTGTAACATAACGTTCTTAATATAAAAATAACCTCTTAATTTAAATAAAGATTTGATTAAAATTGATTGCACTTGAAAGGTAAATTAAATGTATCAAAATAAAAGTTTAATAACAAACGCCTCTTTAAGAATAAATGCAAATGTGGTGAATGTCAAAGTTAAATACAACTGAACTGAAGTGATTATTTTATGCACCACTATAGGGAGCCGTGTACCATTGTACCATCTAAAGGTTTAGATTGTTTTGCATGCATAGTCTCATGAAAAGCAGTTTAGACAGAAAAAAAAATGGGAGTGTTTTTCTTTCAAAGCAAGTTTCAGCTTAAGGCAGATAAGAAAATCAAAAGAAGTGAAGCCATAAATCTTCATCGCATTAGAGTGGGAAATATTTCTGTTATTTTGTTGAGAGGGGAGTTTTAGTTAGACTTAAAGGCCAGCTCACATTGATTTGTGCTCACAAAAGGTCAGAAACTCCCTGGGACGAAACTTTTTGTTTAATTTTTTCTCTCGTATTTTTTGTGGGAGAACGCAAAATTAAATAGAGAAGCTCTGAGATCGGCTAAATAAAAAGAAAAATAAAGTGCTTGCCGGGGATTTATAAGCAGCGTGTGTTGATTTCCTGACATGAGGTCAACGGAAAGATCAGCACACGGTGAGCAGATGAACGGAGGAAGCAGCTGGCCTCTGGACAGTGCCCAACAACAACAGCAGAACAACAGTTTTGTGGACACGTTCTCCTTGGACACCGCACTGAAGTGCCGCTCCCCAAGCACCCATCGCTGATGTCAGCGAGCGGGGGAAAACACCAAAAGCTGTCTCCACCATGGATACGTGTGCCGTAAGAAAAATTCTTCCTTTGGGTTATTATTTCTTTCAAGTGCAAAAGTGAGAAAGGAAAATTGATAGAAAGAGAATCATCCCAACAATCCGGAATCCACGGTTGTCTAATGCCCGATTTAGTTCTCTTGAACAGTGGTTGTGAAACTCTTCTTTATTTGAAGCTGTCACACTGCCTCCTGGTGGACAGGTCGCACATACTAAAATGTGCTTCGATAAATTAATCATGATCTTCACATTGTACTTAATTATGTGTTTTTATAAAGTGCAATATTATGGAGTGCCTAAACCAACTCCTCCATTTAATAAAACAAAACAAAAAATTCAAAACCGCAATTAAAAGAAACATAAAAAAACTATTTTAGGAAGCGTAAAAGTAAAACCTTTCTATCTGTTTTTTTAAACGGTACTTCACTCCTTGTGGGTGGCTGTGGAACGAATCGCGTTCATGGTCATAAAAACAAGGTCGCGTGTCTCCTTCCACCAAAAATCAGCAGGCTGTCAACTCAAAAGTTGAAACTGTGAAGGCAGCGTGGCGTTCTGCCCCCACCCCCCTCCCTCCCTGTACTCTTTCCCCCCGCCTGCATTCCTGCTTCCCGCAGATCGATGTGATGCTTATCTGTCAAGGTGGTGAGTAATTCTTACCATCACAAAAGATGGGAACAAATGAAAAAAAAAAAAACTCTGACATTCCAGAGATATTCTTCCAGAGCCAATGCATGCTAACGGAACAAATTCTGTGCGCTTAGCAGGAAAGAATGAAGTCTACAGGTTACCCTTGTCACCTTGTCTTAGCGGCACTCGTATTTGGAAAAGATTTCCGTGGAAAGGATGTTGCTCAAGTTTGCCAGGCATGCGGGTGCTAATGTGGCCGGCGTGACCTGAGTGAAAGCAGACGAGTCAACGATAGGGGCAAGTCTATTCTTGCCCCACGCTGCTGTGAATGTCTAATTTCAACCATGACAAATACAATGATGCCTTCACTTACTATCATTTTCTTGTGTTTTTCTTGACTTTGTTTTGATTCGATTTTGTTTTGTCACGATTTCCTTGTTCTCGTCAGCCACGTTTTTTATTAACCAATCGGCTCATTCCAGCCACTTATACTGTGTTTTATGAAAAGCATCAGGCGGTATTGTGATGGACCAAGTTGCCTTTTAGGGTGGTCTTGGTGAGCATCCTAAAATAATAAGGCTAACCGCTTGTCAACACCGCTAATGACTAATTAGACCATTTTTGATGGACAACATTCGTTTGCGGAAGAAGGTGATCTCACCGCTGCTGGAAATAAGACTTAATATGCATGAATAAGACTTACAGCCAGCCACTTGTGGCCATCTTCCCTCGTGTGTGTGTGTGTTTAGTGGGTGGGCGAGGTCATGGAAATGCAAGTATCATTAAGCTGTCACACTCGCACTTAAGTTTTATAGCTTATGTGGCTGTTGCATATGCAAGTGCCAATTTGTGTCACTACAACAAACTGACTGGGTTCAACTTGAAGGTCAAGTTTTTTTTTTTTTTAAGATATCTGCAGGCTAATCATTAATAAATAAAGAAGCTACTTTTCTGCTGTGTATAACTCAACAAGAAGCTGCCTTCATGCGTTACTCCTAAGCTGTATTAAAATATCTGTTGACGAAATGCTAACTGTTTGTGTCAATAGCGTTTTCCATTTTATGTTAGCATTAAGCTAGCAGATGACATTGTTTGGTCATTTCTTTGCTTTGTCTTTAAAGAGTTTTAGGAATCTCGACAACAACTAACATAGCATAGTTTGACAAGTACAAAATATAGCTAGCTGCATTCAAATGTAGTCATAGTAAAAGAAAAACTGTGGCAAAATACTCCAGAAAAGTACGGACACCTAATCAAGTATTTGAACTTCCCAACACTGCTCTTTCTTGTCATATCATCATTTTTTTGTTGAAAACACTCCTTTGGCAGTCCAACTAGTGGAAAATTGGCCGTGTTCTTTCCCCCACCGAGCGTTTCGCTGATCTCTCGGTTTATTCGCCACACACGCGACATGGAGTCACCGGAAAACAAGCGGAGCGGCCTGTCAAAAGCTGTGACGTTATTACGAGCTTTTCTGCGGTCAGGCGTTCGCTCCCACACTTTTCATGTTTCTCATCATTTCTTTTCTTCTCTTCTACCCAGCCTGACGCTGCACTCCTGTTTTTGACTCAACAGCAGTAAGCGCTGCCATGTTTTACGCCCCAATAAAAACACATGAGGAACACCATCACACGGATCGTTGCTTTAGGTGTTAAAAAAGTACATTTGTTACTTTTGTTTTTACGCCCGCAGCCGCTCGCCACATGGCTGCTGGAGTTACACCGCCGAACAAGTTTTGTGACGAATACATTCGTATGAAAAAAGAAATAATAATTGGTATGGAATGAGTGATTTGAGCCACTGAGAACAGGCTAACTCCATGTTTGTAGTTTTTAAGCTAACCACAGAAATAAACAGAGACATTTTAATTTGAAGTGCCTTTCACTAAAATAAAAAAAAGAAGTTCTGATGTTCTAGCAGGCTTCTTTTTTTTTTTTAGACAAAATGTTAAGAACCAGAGTGGTCAAAAAGTTTAAGCTACCCTAGAGAGCAGAGCATATTCGTTAGCTTGTTGAGATGAAGCCAAAAACATCATGCCGCAAGCAAGTGGTTTACAAAATGTGACATCACACAAACTTGCAACACATCTGGCGCACACGCGTGCATTTGTCACGCAGATGGATGAACGCTTCACCTCCGGAGCGCTCCAGTCATTAACACGTAATTATCGAATACCGACCTGGCCCGGAGATGCACGCTCCTGCTGTATTTGGCCAAGTGCAACAGAGGAATACTGATGATATTTTGGGAGATAAGGAGCCCCTCCAGGCCAAATATTTTTGAAGCGTGTCGAGTACGGCGGTGCTACGCAGATGTCAGGGACGGAGGATTCCAATCGGCAAGCGAGGTGTTGTAAGGCGCCTTGGCTTCCAGTCAATTTGATCAAACGGTGGGATGTTCAAAAGTTAAATGCTAATGCTCAGTCTCTGCCTATGGCATTTCTCATGATGTTAGCATTAGCACTAAGCGCTTGTTTTAAACAAGCAATTCTGTTGAGTTGGACGAAAGACTATCAAGAACATCCTCCAAGGGTGGCATCGTGTCAAAAGGTCAAAGGTGACATAACGTGGAAAACTGCTTCTTTTAATGACTTCAATAGGGAAGCTAATTTGAACTCCTGCTGACTGACTGACCGCAGCACGTAATTCTGCATTTTCATAAATAGACACTCTTACCTCTGCAGATGTTCTGCTCGTCCGGCATGAAGCCAGCGGAGCAGCGGATTGTCGTCCGACTGCCGTAAGAGACTCGGCCGGGGAACACCCGAGCGGGCTGTGGCTGGCTGGGCGGCGCGGCGGGCTCTTGAGGAGGCTCCTCCTCACCCTCCTTGTTGATGAAGATGCGAGCGCTCTTGGGCAGGCACAGGTAGCCACCGTAGTGGTTGATGCACTGCATGCCTCCCTTGCAAGCGTCATTCAGCAGGACGCACTCGTCAATGTCTAAAGGTGCACAACACAATGTATGTGATAAATATGCTGTAGGCCATTTATGCTATGTTTTCTTATTTAGAACTACCTAAGAACTTGATTATTATTGAACTATGACATTTAACTGTTTAGATCAAAATAAATAATTTGGTAATATTCACAAAGCAGTCTCACCTTTGCACTGCTCACTAACACTGTCATACTCATAACCTTCAGTGCACTGTGAAGAAAACACAATTGGATTAAAAACATAATTATATAATATATATAATAAATATATATAATAACTTTGAGTTTCTGACTATATTAGAGTCAATTTTGTTTTCTTTTTTACCTCAATGTATTTCATTTCAATTAACTTGAAGAGCAGGTTTGATCGTTTTTATTTTGGGGGAAATGATTCGTTTTAATTTCGTTTTTTTATGTAAGGAGTATTTGTCGAGTGCAAGATTAAAAATGTACTTACTGCCCTCATGACGTCACTCACGTGGCCACACCCCTCAAAAGCACACAAGCCTGATGCACAGTTGTGACTTTTTCCAACACAGTATTCAGTCTTTATATCGGAGGTACTTTTTATTAGTATTTTCATTTGTTTAAAAAAAAAATGCTATCAAAATTATTTGGGACAGTGAGGGGGCTAGAACAGATTAATGGAATTTTAATTAATTTCATATTTAACTGATTCATTAATTATGTTTACTGCCTAAAGGAAATAGAAAACTTTTAGAACTCAAATCAGTTCCCATTCCACCGCATTGTTATTGTTATCATTCTACTTGTATTTATTTATTTTGCTTACCGAGTAGGAGATGGGCTCCTGAGCCTCCTGAGGGAGGACGCAGGAGAAAAGAGCAACGAGGAGACCCACGCAGATCCACAACATATTGATGACAGTCACTGCGGGGGTGAGACAAAGAGAGGGAGAGAAAGGAAGAGAGTCAAGTTTTAATAGCATGGATGATGACGTCTTGAACGAGTCCTGACATCTCCTGTAATGTCATGTTGATGCTGGAATCTGGGGGAATGTGAACGCGATAAATGAAGGATCGCGGCACCAAAATCGTGCGTAAATACGCACCAGTGGGTAGAACATGCGTGGGTGAAAAAAGGAAAAGAATGATCGATACTTTACCTGGCGAGCTCAAACGAGTGGTTCCAAATCAGAGGGCGCGACACCGTGGAGGTGTTAAGTGTTGTTTTGCGAAGATGGTGAGCGAGTTAAGAAGTATTTGGGATGAACACGAGTGGGGTGAGGGGATGACATGCAGGGGGCGGGAGGCGGGGGGCGGTGTGCCGGCCAGGTTGGGTCTCGCTCACCGGGCTGTAAACCCAAACCCACGAAACAGGCGGAAACAGTGACCTCTATTGGCAGTAGGTGGTATTGCATACAGAAAATGGCCATTTCACTGTACTTGTTCATTCAATTTTTACATTATATTATACTATCTGAACTTATATTTAAGTCATATTTATTTATATCTATATTACATTTGTATTTTTAAAATTGATTTATTCCTATTTTAAATGGATAAATGTTAGTTTTTTTTTTTATTAAGCAAAGCCTCCGTAAAAGACTGCAACGGCGTCCTCCAGCGACAATTTGTGGTACTGCAGACGCTGTCTCGGGGTGGTTCCAAGCATTCTTGTTCAGCTGTCACTCGTAATTCCACGCCTAGTGCCACGCCCCCCCACGCCAGATTCCAGTCAAAAGTGTGCAATTCAAAAAAAAGATTTGAACCTGGAAAAAAAATCTGAATTTGAAAAGACAAGAGTTGAAACAGAAAAAGAAGAGATGTGAATCTGAAAATATAAAACATGTTTATTTTCAGTTTCAACTTTTATATTTTGCAAGTACGAGTTTTGTTTATTCCAGTACAAAACATTTGACCCATTTTTGTTTATTATAATTTGATCTTGTTAATATTCCTCCATCATCTTTAGAGGGGGCTTGTGTCATGCAAATGCCGACCTTCTCCTAAGGGTGGTCAGCAGGTGGTCGAGGCCAGTGATGTGTCATCAGCTTTTGGGAAGTTTACAAGAACATCTGCTGCCACGAGGTCACTTCCTGCTCATCCAAGAATGAGAGAGGGGGGCAAAAAAATGGGTGGCTCCATGGGTGGGGGATCCATTAGCGACGTTTCTTTCGATGCTGAAGGCAATGCATCAGGTACTGTTGGCATTTGGAGAGTGAGCCAATCAGTTCCTGATGCAGTATCATCCACATCAGAAAGTTCTTCTTCATCTCATCGTCAGTGCGTAAGGAGAGGAAAACAAACCGGTTCTCAACTCGAGGCGTGAGGCCCAACTGTAGGACTCTGGCTTGCTGGTGGACCAAGTGACATTGGACTTTAATTTAAAAAATAATAATACTACTACGTGTTCGAAGGCATATTTTGTGCTATAAAGAAAATTGTAGAGCACATACTGATCAAATTAAAATGTATTGGACATAATATAATGCATTAAAAAAAAATTCTAATTGCTAAAAGGTCAAATGCAAAATGTTTAGTTTTTTTTTCTGAGGTGGTACATAAAGTTTGAGAACCACTGTTACACTACACTTTACTCTGAATCAATTTGGGGCTCCTTTAACCACCTCTATGCTAATGCTACGCTAAGGCAATTATTGGCAAAAATGAAAACCTTTTAAAGTGTGTCGCACCTTAACGGCCATGGGAAAATTTGGCCCGAGTGTACAGTCCACATCACTGTAAGTCAAGATGGCAGCGCAAGCATCTGCAAAGTGAGTGCATGCAAATCCGAGAGAGGCATGCATTATGAAAAGAGGCTGAAAAGACTTTTTTTTTTTTGGGTAACCCCAGAAAAGGAAGAGCAGACAGGTCCTGGTGAGAGGCTCTTGTGTAATCGCAGTGACATCTTCATTGAGGACCCGCGGTCTTCTCGCCGCAGAAAGGGCGTCGCTGATGCCGCTCGATGGGCGCGGGAGAGCGAGAGGCCGCGGCGCCGCGTTTAGCATAATCCCAGAGGCCATTGTGAGAGGAGCAAGTGAACGACTCACAGTTGCCAGCTGAGATTTCACCAAAACACGGCAGAATAGATGTGGACGGAGGCGGGACGAGACAGCGGGGATAACGCAAGAGGAGGCGAAGACGAAAACGCAGCTATGTTTAACCCTCTGGGCCATTTTCATCCTTTTTTTTTTGGAAGCATTTGAACAATGCTGATGCATCGCTTCATTTTCTAACAACTCTTTGAGTCAAGATGAATACTTTTGAGATTGGCAAAATATTCGAAACTCCACAATTGTGAGGCGAACTGCAGAATCTCTCCAGGTGATTGTGAGAATAAAAAGCACCTTCACAGTTGCCTGCAGAGATTACCCAGTCGGCCACGTCAATGGTGGCGAGGACGTGTCCGAGTCAATTGGCAGCAGATGGTTAACGCAGATCACAAAGAAAGGACAGCTATGACCGATATCCCCGGCCTAACACCGCCCCCTCGTGCCAAAAGGTCCTTTGTTACCATGGTGACCAGGGCAAGACACGTGCCTGGCCATTGTTGAGGTGTATCCTCCAGGGTTGAACGGCACGCCCGCTTAGGGGTCAGATGTCACTGCGGCCTCTCTGTGAGGTCACCACTCACCAGTCTTCAACCTTTGACCCACCGCAAACACTGAAACAAATTGAGAAAAGAGGACGAGATGAACATTTGTTTAACTTTTGTGTGCACAGAGACAGAAAAGTAAAGGCAGGTGATTCTACTGCTCCTATACTGTCTATGGACACTGTACAAAATAACTACATACTGCAGTATGTCTCCCCCTTGTGGTGATCTGTAACCAAAACATCTACTGTATTTATTTCATAGTCATATTTAATAGATTTAATGTAGGGAGAATTGTTATTTAGCTGCACTCACCCAGCACCACATATTAATATTGTCCAACTGAATTGGTGCTATGTTTCTATTTTTACCATTATTTGAAACCAATTACAATTTCTTTATTATGGTTTCCATGAATCATTTTTTTTTTAAGCTTTGAAGTGTAGAAGAACTCGATACATTTAAAGTACAATCGAGTTCTTCAATTTGAATTAAAAAAATAAATAAATCTGTAAACAACCCTTTGTTCAACTATTTGGAAACTTTCCCTCCTGACAATTCACAGGGCATTCGAGGATATTGTCGGGGTCACCGGGTTGTGAAAAAATGTTGCTCGGACGTTAACAAAAGCAAAATCTTAAGTTTATTAAACGGAACAGGCTGACAGTCCCGACTTTGTTAGGCGCTAAATGAGCAGAGTGGTTTTGACAGGCCTAACCTCTTAAGCTTCGGGTCCCACTGAGCTCGGCACAGCTAGAGCTAAATGCCATCTGTCCCAAAATCTTCAGCACCCCACCCCCTCCAAAAAAAATACTATCCCCTCAAATAGTTTAGCATAGTAGTGTAAGTTGTGGTATCCAATCAAATAAATAATGATTTAAAATAAATACTGAACAGCACGAGTCATTCAGGTTTGGTAATCCGCAAAAGGTGAATTCGTTGAACTTGTTGTTTTTAAAAACATTCAGAAGTGACTTGGGCAATTATGCAAGTAGGCTAATGATGTGTAGCCCAATATGCTATATCGTTAGCGTAGTTGCCTAAATCCTACAAATGGCCATCATCAGGCCTAGAGAGTTCATCCAAGTATGGCCCAAAATGCTATACAGTTAGCGTATTAGCATAGTTTCCTAAACCATACAAACGGCCATCAAAACTTCATCCAAGTATGGTCTCTCGTGTTAGCGTAACTCGTTACGGACGAGCCGCTCACATCTATTGTCTCCTTCGGTTAGTCCCTCACTGCGACTCAACGGATATTTGAGGGATTCCGTCTTGACAGAGTTCTTTTACGCTTTACTGACCTCAGCGTGTACATGGGTCCGAACAATGCGGTAATGATATCATCCTATGAACTTTAGTCTTAGGCGCCATTCAAAAGCGGGTGTCCATTCCGTTAGCTGTCAGCCAACGTTAAGAGCAATAAAATGACCCCGGTGCCCTGGAGGCTATGTGTGCGCTTTAGCACTTCATTAAGGCCCCGAGGAACAAGCAATTGTCTTGGGTCCAAACAAAAAGACTGACGCATTGTATCAGCTGGAGGTAAATTTATCAAAGAAAGGCCAATACAATGGTCGGACTAGCCCAAATTATGAAACAGGTCTGGAAGGGGCCTCCTGCTGATGCACCATATTGTTCTGTTTGTTGACGCTCCAGTTTTTGGACTTGAGGGTGTGCGATTCAGATGGGAAGCACATCAGAGCTCATGTGAATGTTTTAGACCAAGGGTGTCAAACTCATTTTCATCGCAGGCCACATTGTAGTTACGGTTACTCTCAGAGGGCCGTTATGACCCTGAAAATCATTAGCGTACTCTGCAACCTCATTAATATTAGGTAGGGTAGAATTGAGTAAAAGGATTCACAGAAGAAAAGGCGTGATTTTAATCTTAAAAATATTATCAAAAGGATTGAACATCAACACTGTGTTTACACGTCGTAATAAAACTACTTATGACTCAAAATGTATTGCAAGCATGTGAGAAATAAAACGTACCTCAATAAAAGTGTATGTTTTTAGAATGAAATACGTATCTATTGAATTTAAAAGTTAAATACAACTGAATTGCATTTAGACAGCGATTCTTTGGCATACCACTAGAGGGAGCCCTAGAGCATTTGCCTAAAGGAGATTTCAAGTTGGAGTTGGAAAACAATAAAACTTAATCGAATGACATGATACATGATTTTCATCAGAGAGAAAACGTGATGAGAATTTGGCCGGGAATAAAAATGACTGACACCGGTGCTTCAGGTGACCCCATGACAACATCTCTCGATTAGATTTTCTTGCCAAGTGTGCACTGGCTGCAAACAATCGGCATCTCCGTGAACTGATGTGACATTTCTACCGCTCCTAGATTTACCATTAGGAGTCCTGCCGAAAGAGTGAAAGGGGAGCGAAAGAGAAAAAAAAAAGAATGAATGGAGAAAGCGAGCGGGTTGAAGCATGGTGGAGTTGATGTGACAGAGGAAACTGCACGGGGTCATGTCATTCTCGTCACACTGTTCACACAGGTAACTGACCAGAAACAAAAATCAGTCCATGCACTCCTCCCATTTAGTTTGAAGCTAAGTAGTTCTTGCTTGATATAAACTTATAAGGGTGTGCACACTTGTGCAACTTGATTTGTTGTTTTTCCTCGAGGGCGGTGGTTTCTTGTACTGTATATCAAATTCGAGGTTTAAGAAGAGGTGTCAGATTTTTTAAATCATAGTCTGCTCTCAAGTCATAATGTCTATTTGAACAAATATGACAAAAGTGTTTTTATGTTTAAACTCAATCTTTAAATCCCATGGGAACTTTTCCACGCCAACTTCCATCACAAATGCAAAACTTGATAACCTTGTTTTCACCTCAGACAAAGCGGCGAGGCTTTGTCGTCTACTTTTTTTCACGTCTGAACACGGGGAGCACGTGGTTGACCGACCGCAAGCTACGAGGAATCCCCAGCGTCACGGGAAGCCAGACGGCGACTTCTTTTTTTTTTTCTCTTTTCTCCCCGTGTACTGTATAACCCCTGGAACGGCACACAGGCTGTTGGCAAAAAGTCCAACATTAAATTAGTGCCGTTTCACAGGATTACTCAATGAGCATTTTATCGGGTACAAGCAGTTAGCGCCTGACCTTTACAAAGAGCATTTGTGCACATTACAACAGCCGAGCGCTATTAGAGGACAAGGCCACGTGTTCGCTTTTGATACCACGATTGTAAATTAGCATTCATATCGATGAACAAATTAAAGTAGGGTTGCCAAATAGTGACATCTTTCAAAGCCGGGAACTTTACGCGGAAATTAAGACGACATTTTAGAATGGTATTTTAAAAATGACTGATTAGACTGTTTATGCTTACGGGGGATCATTTTATTTTGATTAAAATCAGAGAAACCTCACTAATTTATATTTTCTTGACCTCTTAAAAGTCTCACCCGCGTGGAGAATATTTAGCAGTGGAAATGATTACTTGAAATAATATATCTGGCATGTCTAATGATTCAGGGAAGTAAAGAATAAATAAATAAAATTAAAAAAAACAGTACGCTAACCTTATTCCTTCTACAAAAAAATTAGGTTGATTCAGTTGTGCTAGATATTATCCAAGTCATTTTAACTAATGCACGTGAACCCGTCAGCTGATCAAACTAACCGGGAAGACCTTGAGGGTGCGATTGATCGCCGACTCGTTATCAACATTCCGGGCGCATGCATATACACCTGCCGTTTGTCACACGCCCTCCGCTCTGCCACGCTTGCGACATTGCGTTTCATTATCCAAGGTCTTGACAAGAGCTTCTCAAAACCAGATGGGCAGTACCCACAAGATGGACTCGTGTAGTTTGGATTTCTTCTCCACATTTCAAAAACATGCATTGATGAGTTTAAATTGATCAGAAGTCGTTCACCTCGCCTCTAAGTAAGACTGGATACAAAGATTGTTCTTAAAAGATCATCTTTACACGAGAGGTTTGGAACCTACAACCCGTGGGCCACATACGGCCCCACGAGAGCATTTGATGTGACCCGCCATGCGATTTTAAAAATAAACCTAACCACAGAGGAACCGTTCAAATGACAAATGTTACTTGAATCATAATTTTGCATAAATTCAGTAAAAACTAAAATGGCGTCTGATTAAAACAAGCTTCGCCTACCTAACGCGTAGACTGCAAAATAAAAAGGATAACTTACAAAAATAAAATCACAGAAGCTCCAGTCACTATTTAATATACAATACTTTTAATTTTCAATATTATGATATAAAATCTCTCAAATGTCCTTGGCCCTGCTGATACAGTTGCGAGCTTCCAAAATTTTACAGGGACAATGTGCCTGACGTGCATTTTTTTTTTTTTTTTGATTGATGCTCTCTGTCTGTGCGAGTGCTGACCAAGCAACACAAACATCTTCCCCGCCACACTTAAATGTGATAACATGTGGTCTACATCCAGCGCGGAGACGTACCTTTTAATAACGACGCTCAACCTTGCTCACTTCCATCTTGGCTCTGTTGGATCACAAATAAAAAGAAAACATTACATTTTGATGACACTATTTCCCAACACCCTCCCCTCCTCTCCGTAAGTTTTGATTTCCTGTCATCAAATGCCGAGACCGGGCTCCATGGTCTGGCTTTAGGCCCAGCGTAATGCTGACAACCAGCTAAGCGATTGGGATGCATCAAGAGATGCAAGGTGGGATGCACTTATCCGCAGTGAGGTCTCGAGTATCTATCCAGATCGAGGATGGAAGAAGTTATTCCACTCGGGGCCTCATAGAGGATAAAAAAAATTGGAAGGTGGGGTGGAGTAGGAAAGACGCTAACATTTTTGTGTTGTAGGTCAACGCAGCTAACATATTTGACGAAAAACAAAACTGTCGAAATCTCGCTGTGATCGGTGACAAAAAAGAATTGAGTCTTCTTCGCAACATAGTACACCATTTACACATTGTGGTACTCCCAAATCATGATTTATGAATTTTTGGTAAATTTTTCAGACAATCTTCTCCGTCTACTATATAAAAACTTCATCTTACTAATCATAAAATAAGAATTTCGATTGGACGTTTTAAGGGACTATATGTAATATTTTACAACTCTTAAAAAAAAATTAAAAAATGGAAAATATCCTCATTTCTTCTAACATTTTCTAGTAAAAATTTGACCAAAATAATGAATGAAATTCTTCACTATTTTTCATTTCGAAGGAAGAAAAAAACGTGTGCTATTTTCGGCACCCACATTTTGTGGTACCATTCTGATACAGGCAAAGGGGGGGACCCCGGGGGGGACCCCGATATAGATAAATGGATACTTTGTAATAATATTTATGTATTTAGTTACAGCACTTTGTACAGCACTTACTTGGAACAGGAGAGTTTTGTACAATTAGTTTCTACTTTGTCGATTAATAGGTTACAGGACGTGAATATTGCTGCCGACTTTCTTTCGGTCATCGTTCGAGGGTTGCAACAAAGCATTTGCGTATTTAAAATAAATGCATGTCTCAAATAGTCGAAAAAATGTTCCCCCAAAAAAGGCCCAAATTGTTTCAGTTTAACAAATGATAACGGTAGTAAAAAAAAAAAAAGAAATGATGGAGCGAGCCTATTTTTGTTTTTCGGGGTTCCCTTTTCATGCCGCATGGCGCTGAAAAAGGGTGTGGCTTGTAGAATGTGCAAAAACAAACCCCAACCTCCATACTTGCGGTTTGGGGATTATCTTTCGGAAGGGAAAACAAACATCATCCAAGTTAGCCCAAACAACCAAATCATTTTTTTTTTTTTTTGGTCCATATGTCGGATCGTATCGGTGCTTAGCAACATATGCAAATGAGCATCGATATGAGCAACTGGCCAACTGATTGATGATGCAACCCTCGCTACAGCCTTGTTGGCGACCCCTGACTCCTGCTGCCTTCGGGGGTTAAACTTATTACCCTTTGACTTTTCTGACCTTTGCTGTAAAAATAAATAAATAAAAGATTGAAGGATGACCACCTCTCCGGGCCAGAGCGTGTCCGGAGGGGCTGACCATCCAAAACCCAAGAGGGATGTGACCCCGTTGCCGCCAAACGCTCGCTCCCTGGCTAATACTATTAGCAGGTCAATACAAGCTCATATGTGATTTTGGAGAGAGGGGGTGGGGCATTTCTTTTGGGTGGGGGGGGGGGGGGGGTGAGCAGAAGAAAGGGATGTGTGCATATGGAAATGAAAGAATGTTTATATACTGTAAATTGAATTTATCTTAATGGTAAAGATGGAGCGTTTAGAATATAAAAGGCCGGATAGAGACATGATCAATAAAGTTATGCGACAAAACATCATGAAGGAAAACATCAGCCAAGTTAAGGGAATGGTCAAAGTTGAAAAGAATACGACAATACCGCAATTTGGCTAGCATGCAGAATTGTCCGTGGGCGACACGTGGAGTCCCATTTGTAATCCAAAGGGAGTATTGGGTGCCTGCCAATTTTAGAGGCGAACAGTCACTGGTCTGACTGGCTCATTCTTTTCAATGCATCTGGACAAATTATTAACTTACGACAACTACAAGAAATATGCCACGTCATCAAACAAGCTAAATATCGTGGACCGGGAATATGCGCCGATTGTATACACGAGCCACATTATCGATAATTCAAGTACATGAGGGAAAATGGCCATAATAAATTGGACAAAGAGAATTGATTATTGCACATTTTTTGACTCAGATAGCGGAACAGATGAGACACTTCCACGGGCCGCATGTGGCCCACGAGCCATAGATTGCCTAGCCATGCTCTACATAACATTTTTTTTTTTAAATTACAACTTATCCAATCATACAAGCAAATGCAGGTTACAAGAAAGTGAACAAGCATGGAGGGAAACCCGCACATCCACACGCCACCACCGCATGCACGCTGACCGATTAGGCGACCCACGAGAGGAAATCCCCAACAATGCAGGAGGCAAACTTTACGGGTAGACGAAAGTATACAAGAGGATAAACAAAAAAAAAAAAAACAGGAATAGTACCGTCATGAAGCATCCATGAGGAGGAGGAGGAGATGCAGGGTGGGACACCTGCAGACGCTGGCGTGTGCTCCCTCCTCAGCCGCTGCTCCCCTCATGGAGTGGAATGCATGTATGAGCCAGAAAAGAAGTGAGTGGATGTTTGTGTGTCAATGGGGAGGGTGGTGGTGGTGGTGGTGGGGGGATCCGACCCCTCCCCTCTTCCTCTTCCTTCTTCTTGGGACTGCCTCCTCTAAGGGATGGAGGGGTAGGTGGGGCCACTGCACTAAAGCAAGCACACACACAATTTTGCTATGCTCCTTCATTTTCACATTCTTTCCCGCCGTGTGCTTCCCTCTCAATCCCGCGCCCCCCCGACCCCCCCACCCCTCGACTGTACGGTCTTATTAACATGCTCTCATTCATCCCGATATGGGGGGGGGCTTACAGTATATGCCGTTTATAGCTGGTGGTGCTGGTGGAGATGAGTGGTACCAGGAAGAAGAGCAGCAAAGGCTTTTAGCTCTTCCTCTAGGGTGTCACATACACACAATGCCAAAATCATCGCCCACCCCCCCTCCCCCCAATTCGCTGTCCCGACATAAATCATTCCCATATTCCGCAGCTACTCGTTACATTCAAAGTATTGATTTTTCCCTCCCCTACCGCAGCGCTGATTGCAAGGAAACCCTTTCACAACGGTCACAAACAGGAAGTGGGGAAGCAAGACGAAAATCTGCGCCTGTGTGTTTGAGGGACAAAAATGGCGGACGGGCAAGATGAGGTCGAGTTCCTCGCTGCAGTGTGTAGGCCGGAAGAGCGTAAACTTAACAGAGCTGCACTCCCAAAACAAAAAATTTGAAAGTGACCATCAGGAGGAGCAACGGCGGTCGTTTCCATGACAGCACAGCTGAGGACACTTTGCCCTTTGACCTTATGGACCACTGTGTGTGCTCTCAAGCGCTGACCAAATCTGGGGTCAATTAAAGCCAAGGTCAGCAGGGGTCAAAAGTTAATGACCCCGCCTTTCCCGGTTCGCCTCTGCGGTTACGCAACCGAATGGTATCAAAGTGCCCCGAGAAGAATCATTCATCCTAATCAGAGCGCTGCACCTTGCGCAAATAAGGTGGCGAGCACGTGATGGATGCGTGACATGCACAACATGCATGGGGGATCAATGTACACGTCGACATAAATGAAATGTGAAGGTCACTCGAAGGTAAGTTCCGTGAACCCCCACTTCAAGAAGAGACAGAGAAGGTGCCCAATGAAACACCAAGAAAAAAAAATTAAGCACGTGAGTGGTTTGAACGGACTTAAAAAAAACAATGCTAATTTCTATTAGCTCATCTATGCTATTTCACATTTATGTTAGCAATAAGCTAACAATAAATCCAGGAGTAGTCCTAATTTCCACCTAGAATGTGTGAATCATATTTTTTTGTGACAATCTCCCAATTGTGCTTTCACTTTCACTTTGTCGCCTCATTCGCCTTCTGATGACGCAACATCTGGATCAATTGGAGCTTCAGCCCCTAACGTTCACGTTGGAAGATGACCACTCGAGCATCTGAACCATGCCAAAACATTGACTGCTGCTGTGCGCGAGTTCACTGACGGCTGAAGTTGAAGAAGAACAAGGATGACACCGTCTTGGTTGTCTCGAAACTGGGTTGTGATGGAAGGGGGCAAAGACAGATGAAGGGGGGTGGGGGGGGGGGGTCAATCAGAGGGGTGCCAGACACAAAAGAGGCCAGGCCCTGGTCGGTGGCACGCGATGGGCAGATTAAGCAGCGTTTCCTCCCCTAACTGAAGCATTAGGACACCTGACTGAGTCCCGCCAATGGCAGCCAGCCAAGGATTTATATGCGTGTGTGTTTGAGATGGGGTGGGTGAACAGGAGGGGGGACTGGGATTCGCCTTTCAGCACTCCTCGACAAAACAAAGAGAGGTGGGGTAGCTTGGAGTGGAGATGGGTGGGGTGGTGGGTCCAAGCCTTACCCCTCACCATCTGCTACCCAGGCAAAGTGAGGACAGGGCTGGACGAGCAACACACACACACGCACCTGTTAGTGTGTTAGTGGGCGGGTGGGCGTTTTGGCAGATGGGCAGGGCACCGTTGTGGCACCCACAAAACAGCCCAGCCCGTATTAAAAGCTAGTATTACCCAAGCCCCTCCCCCTGCCACATTCCCAACCCCTGCCAGCCAATTCTTTATGTTTCGCCCCCCCCCCCCCCCCCCCGCTTAATTAAGACATCCGTGACTAGACATTATGGACAGTGAGGAGGAGGTGGGGCAGGTCACTTATCCATTCGGTTTTTACTGTAAACAAACACGGACCACTTTTGCCCTAATGCTACTTAGCTAGCCAGCAGCTCTAGGGTTAAACCCCCCACCCATCAAGTCGATCTGTGGTTCCGTACCCAAATGTAGGACAGGTCGTAAAGGGTTCCTTTTATAACGTTGCAAAAAGAGATACGACATTTGACTCGTACAGACATCAAGTTAAAGAATTTGTTTTAGGTTAAATTTGTTTTACAATCTAGCGAAAACATTTCGCATTTTCCGCTGAGAGTCACATTGTGCTATGCATTTTGTTGTGCACACCTTGGCCACCTGGGGGCAGCATAAGACTCTGTTTTTCAGTACAGTAGTAAAATGACTTGTCAAAGATGATAAAGAATATATGCTTGCGAGTATTGTTGTTTACCATGATACACAAGGTGATCTGTATCTCGAGCTACCTGTTTGACTTTGTGTGTTCCCCTGTATTTGCTTTTTACAGCAAGTAGAACAATGTGTCTGTTTAAATAAAAAAGGGGGTCAGAGAAGCAGACAGTTCAGTCTTGCTGAGCAGTAATCTGAAAATACCAGTAATCCCTTATGGAGGGTGAGGCGGTGGCAGTGGTCTAGCGTCGCGAGGAGTGGCCTGGTCTCCGTTTAGCAGACTGTCCGAGCTTGACACGCAAGCCGGGCCTTACAGCTGCCAGGACTCACACTGGGAGATGAAGCGCGTAAAGCTGCCCTCGGTCACTCAATGAGAATAATTGCCACTTTTTTTTTTTTTTTTGCTTGGTGGGCGGGGGGTCCCACACAATGTAGACTTTGAATGCGGGTCACCGAACTCATTCAAGCAAAGTGTCGGAACAAGTGGCTCCGATGAGTCGGCGCTTAATAAATGTCGAATATATTGTTTACTTTAATGAGCACTATTTTTCTCCCCCACACACCAACAAATTGGTGATTTTTGTAACAAAAAAGCCGCACTGAAGCTCCTGTAAATACATTACATTAATTAAAAAAAAAAGAAAAAAATACACTTGAACGAGCAGCGATAGTACGTGAAGCTTCGCCTACTCTCGAAATTGCTTGTCAAAAATAAGTCAAAATTAATAACGAGTCTATTCATACAGATTTTAGGCTTGACGGCATACAGCGTGATGGAAGATTCCAGAAGAGGTCAAACAGGCAGGCGAGACTCTTTACGGGGTCGTCGCCAGGGAAAGCAGGGTGGTAAACATCTCAAAATTATACGGAGAAAAGGTCCAATCTATTTCATTTAGATAAACACTCATGTAATTTACATACACTAAAAAGACCTAACCCATAAATAAATTGATAAAAAATAAAAGAATTACATATGCCATTAAATAACCAGTTAATTAAATGATGGTACAATTTAAAATAAAATGTACACACAAACAAAATAAAAAAACTAACCCATCTATCCCTTTTTAAAAATCAAACGTGGCCTTTAAGCTAAACATTTTGTCCACTATTAATCTAATCTATCACTACACTTAATTTTAGTGGGGGGGGGGGGGGTCAAACCTAATACAAACATGTTTCTTAGTCCAATAAACAATATTGTGGTAATAAAGAGGAAAAACTTGCCTTGTATGGAATAAGGTTTTTGTCCTACAGCATCAATTGAAGTTTGCCTCCTTGTGGTGTACTCGCCACAAGAGGGCAGTATAAAAGTCACTCTTCAGTGATGCGTCGTTTGGTTCTGGAAATGATGCAATGATTGGCTGCTGCATCCAGGAAGAACTGCATGCAGCAGCCAATCATAGCGCAGCGTAAGGGGTCCTGGCTAGAACTCTAGTGGGAGTCAAGACTTCAAGTCATCGCAGATCATCAGTACGGCACTTAAAAATATATAAAAATCACCACAACATAGATACTTGTTGACATTGACGGTAAAATTAAATTTAGCTATTAACAATTTTTCTTACACTTCACAATGGGACAAGGTTTAAAATACTTGGAAACAGACGAATCCTCGGCAGGCGTGTTTCACCAGCGTGGGTTCGAATAAACTAGTCCAGAAGACTTGTTTACGAGTTTAACTCACCTGTTTACTGTTAGCTCATTTGACTAGAGCGGAAATGGCGTAGTTGCCAGGCAACCGTGGTTATTGTTGGATGGAATAAAAGTCAAGGTACCAGGTCAAAAATGCTTTTCATTATTTTTCATATATTTTATAAATGAATGAGGTAGTCAAGTGGTTCTCAAATTCAAAGTCACCTTGAAACGTTTTTAAAAACAATCCCATTGTCTGAACTTTAAACAATTTTGAATTCAATTCATTTTAGGCACAAGAAGCAAGCCAAAAACATAACTTTTTATTATTTATTCAAAAGTCAACTATAACCCACACTAAACTTTTACAAAAGCTTTTTTCCCTTGTTTTTACAGGTCATTTTAGTGTTACAAGTAATATTTGTTTTTCAATGGACAATTACCAGAGACTGACGTGAATGTTCCTGTCACCTTATTTGGTACATCTGTTGAGCTGCCATTCTGCATCCTTACAAAGAAATGAAAATCAAAACTAATAATACAAAGGGCTAAATCTACATCATGAAAATTCATCATTTCTTTCACTGCTCATTAAAAGCAGAAAAAATGAAATTAAAATTCCTTGGACAATAGAGGAATGTATCACAGGTTCATTTTTTTTTTTATGTCATGAACACATGGAAGAATTATGTGGCTTTGTTTAAACATGATACCGTGGTAAATAACGGGGGGGAGAAAAATATGACGGAACGTGAAATAGTCCTTGGATTGCTGATTAGAAGTGACAAATACCAAGTATGGCACATAACATACAATACAGAATAGCTTATTACACTATCAAATTGTCACCATAGGAAAATTCCTACATGAGGTACCAAATAAGATTTTCCAGAATATATTTAATTCAGTAAAATTCAGTTCATAAAAAAAAAAAGAAAGAGCATCAAGCCTCCTTTTAGTTTAACTTAAACACACCGTAATAACAATTTTGATGCAAAACAACGTGAGCACGTCCAGGAACTGATTATTGTGGATGAGGGGAAAATATTCCTCCTCGTTGAAATTACCTTGCTTTGCAATTAAAGAAAGAAAAATGAGAATAATGATAGCAAGCATACGCAGTGAGACGTTGACAACATATCGTTAGCCTAACAACAGAATTGCCCAAGTCGTTTTTAACTTGCTGTCATAATATCGATGAAAAAACAAATGTGCTTACTAAAATGACAGTCGATTCTCAGGTCATTGTTGACACAAGGAAACTGGACTCTTCTTGTTAGCAGATTTTTTTTCCGCGGGGAATTAAACTTTTAGGTTAACGATATATTGAGAGCAGCACACCTCGTGCTCGGAGTTCATTAGAGAAGCTGTCGCCTCCTCCAAAAAGTTATTCTCTGTGGCTGAAGAGCGCCGTGAGCCCGGTCGCCTCGTCGCTGCACAGCAAATCCCTGTCTTGCTTCGCCTTCTTATCGAGAGATGGAAGATTCCGGATGTGGACTTCTTTTCTGAACTGCTGGCACAGAGCTTTCTGTTGGTGAGGGAAAAAGGAGAAGCTATTAAACGAGTATTTGGGTTTTTCTCTCGCTCTCTCTCTCTCTGAGGAAAAACCAAGCAGGGTTGGGACCCAAAATATTTCTAGTTAACTCATTCACTGCCTGGACATTTCATTTGAATTTGTCAACTGGAAGACAACTGACGCCAATTTGTCAACCGTGTGTATGGTACCAGTGAAGCAACATCGCCACCTAAAGGCCGAATGTGTCATTACCCCCACGGTCCCAGCGATGAGTCTCTTGAACTTTTCTTTCCTCTTCTTCTCGCCGAGCTTCTGCGCCGTGGGCTCCAGCAGCCCGCGATCGTACATGTCCAGGGACTCGATATTGATATTGGGGATCTGGGTCATCACCGTCCTCAGATCTGTGTAACGACCGCGCTGAGGAAGGACAAACGGGTTACACGCATATGCTTGGCCACAATGAAATTGAAATACATTTCTTGAAGAAAGTGAGATTACCAGGCTTTCGTAGAGTTGCATGGCCAGCAGCGAGAGGCTGACGCTGCACACCTCGTGCTGCCCGTGTGTCTGGAGGCCTTTGAGGACACTGACGAAGAACCAAGAGACCGCCTCAGGGAGAAGGTTACATCCAACCACCTGCACACAAAAGAAAGCGCAGGGAAGAATGGAGCTCGTCATCGCTTCCAAGGTCATCAATTATTCAAAGGTTGTCCAACCGGCCGCAGAAGGGTCCAGCAGATGATGGAAGCCGTGCGGTGGCAGTACGTGGCGTCCTTCCATGACAGCGAGGTGAAGGAAAAGGACAACAGGGTCATGTAGATGTTCTGCGTAAAGAGGTGGGGGGGGGGGGGGGATAGTTAGCGAAAAACTTGAAGTGACTGAGTTGTGCTGGCTTGTGTGAAGGGTCTGACAAGTTCTGACCTCATCCTTCATGAGGCTTTTGCCCAGCTCAGTGAGCTCATTCGTGACCGCGGCAGTAGATGACGCCTGCGGAGCATCCATCATCATGTCCTCCTCTGCAAAAGGAACGAAAAAAAAAAAGCATTAGAACGTTCTTTGCCTTCACTTGTTGTGCGCTCTGAAAAAAGAAATCATTTTTAAAAGAGCCAATCGACCGGGCAGCCAAATAATCGGTCAGGTATAAAAATTTTTTATAAATGGTATATTGATATTTTTCTCAGGCCAGATATGATTCTCACCTTCTATTTCCTCCTGTTTGACAGCAGCTTCGGGATATTTCCTTGAAATGCAGCATGCAGCTGCAAATGAAAAAAAAAAAGACAATTTTATCACCCCAAAAAAAAAAAAGTGACTCATTGCCTTCCCGATTTCTTAAAATGTAAAACAAACAAAATGGAGGTAGTGAGTAGATAAGCGTACTGATGAAATCCAGTATGTCCCTGGTGAGAAGACGCACCAGCTGCTCCTCCAACATCTCCTCTGTCACTTGACTCTCCTGACTCACTACCTCCTCCTCTTCCTCCTCACCACTGTGAAATTAATTTTAAAAAATATTAATGAATTTGACAAGACATTTTGACACTCCGAATACAAACATTAAAACGCAGTGACATGAAATATTCAGTCCAGGCTTACTTGACAGAAGCCCTCTGGAGAATGACTTGCCACTTCACGTTTAATCGCTACAGGAATAAAAAAAAAATTAAAAAAAGGTCAGGCGAGTGACCAGCTGCCTCGATCGTGTACTTTTATCGTCAAATATCAAACCTGCAGAACGTAGCTGAAGAACGGGCCGAGCAGGGGGCAGAGGAGACTGTCGTTGTAATTGGCTGGACACGACACCACCATTTGCTTTAGGAAAAAGCGTAAGATCTGTTAAGGAAGCATCGTAGTCATCAAAAAAAAAAAAAACACACACACACACACATTAAAATGCATATTATTATGACATTTGATGCACAGGCATCCGTTTCTAGCGCTTTGCCACCATCTTGCCATCACAAACAATATTAAATCATTTTGTCGAGTTGCCGCCAACCAACTCAAATGATCTTTGCATGATTCAACTTTGAAGCACGCGGCAAAACAGAAGAGGATATGAATGATGGGTCGAAGTCTGTAGTCCGGCACGTGGTCGAGGGAGAAGAAAACCGAAGCGGCGATTTCTTCGGCCAGCCTGTCGATGTTGAAGAACTCCTGCTGCAGTGAGACGCCGGCGTGTCCCAGGATTTGGAAACTGCAAAAGAGAATCACGGTAAAAAGGAGGATTGAAAATCGAGGAGGCCGCGGGGAAAAGGCTTTTGCGTACCAGTTGTCGTACAGCTGGGTGAGAAAGAACTGCATGCGCTCCAGGTTGGTTTTGAATGCCGGCGTGTCGTACGAATCCAGAACGCCTTGAGACAGACCTGGCGGACCGACACGTCACTTGAACCAAGTCGTGTACGTGAGACGGTGATGTCGAGAAGCCTCACCGAGAACCACATTCTTCTCTCCTTCCGTCAGGTCGAACACGCTGGTGAAGTTCTCACTCAGGTGAGCTCTGTTCTCCGGCGCAAACAAACTGTTTAAAGTTCTGCAGACAGAGGGAAGACAATGGTTACAATTCTGACGCTTGGTGGTGAATCCCCCGAGACATACTTGATGAGAGCCAGAAGGTTAGGCAGGAAAGCCAAAAACTGGGTGGCGCAGGGGTTTCGGTAGATGGGAGAGCCCGACGGCGAGTGGCCCACGAGGAAGCCTGCGGCTTTGGCGGCTTCCGGGTCGGCGGGACAGCGCGACCGCTTCACCACGGCCAACATGCAACTCAGACAGTAGCCCAGCTGGGAGGAAGTTGGAGGGAAAACATTAGCGATGTCGCTGTTGGTTGGCGATAGAGGAGGTACGCTTACCCTCCCCCTGTTGGTACCGACAGAGTCCTCTTCTTGGTGCTGCTCGCTGGCAACCTGGTCGGCTCCGACGAAGGATAAGAACATGGCGGGAGTGGAAAGCACTCTAGAAGGCGAAGCAGGGTTAACGGTCAACGTCAGCAAAGCGGTAGAAAGCGGAAGAGACTCCAAACTCACAGCTTGGTAGCGCTTGAGGTCCAGTCAGCCATCATGGAGGCCAGCAGCTCATCTAAGAAAGCCTTCTGCTTCTCAAAATCCTTGAACTCATTACTGATCAGCACCAGAGACTCCACCAGGGCGTACTTCTGCAGAACGGTAAGCGTGGCGTCGCTGGAGAACAG
Source organism: Syngnathus typhle (assembly GCF_033458585.1). Classification (NCBI taxonomy): domain Eukaryota; kingdom Metazoa; phylum Chordata; class Actinopteri; order Syngnathiformes; family Syngnathidae; genus Syngnathus; species Syngnathus typhle. The sequence goes on from NC_083745.1 coordinate 3,452,819, forward strand.
CGTCTTCACGTGGTTGTAAAACATGTCGAAATAAGACTGCGCCAAAGGGAGGAGGAAAAGGGAGACGTTTCAAATCAAAAAATACGGAGCTCTCCAAATTGTGCACTTCAACTGCATTACCAAAATCAACTGTGGAAAATCTCTGCAGATTTTGATGATGGCACAGGACGAGTGCCTCCTCACGTTATTTACACCTCGGGTGCGTGGTGCCTGTGTTGAAGGAAATACTTTGACTCTGCGTGTTGAGCGAAAAGCAATGATTGTGTTTAAAAAAAAGAAAAAGAAAAAACCAAACCCGGTACCTTGACTTCCTGATTTTCTTGAACAGCCTCAAATGTAAGAACTTCAAACAGCTGTGAAGCCAAAGCAGATTGGGGAAGGTTAACATCTTGCAAAAAAAAAAAAAAAGGAGCAACGTATGAACTTGATAATACCTTGCAAAGGACCCGAGGCAAGAACTGGAGTCTGTGCTTGACGAAGGGAAAGAGCGCCGACATGTTGCTGATCACGCAGGACATGATGAGAGGATCTTGGGTGTTGTAGCTCAGCACGGCCTGCAGCAGCTCGACGCCGCCGTCCACGGGCAACTTCTGCGCGACATTTAAGTATCGGGAGCTTATATCGAGCCGTCTGCCGCCTCGTCGGGTTTCCACGCTCCGTTTGTTACCTCGTCCGCGAGGCCATTAAACATCTGGGACAACACGCACTCAACGAACACGGTCACGGCGTCCCACTCCAGCAGTGGCGTGGAGAAAAGCGAGCAGCGCCCCTCGACCAGAGCTGGGGAAAGTGTGAGGGAAGTCAAAATCAAATGAAAAATAAAATCAAACAAAGTCTACGTACGAGTGGCATTGCCCAGCTGGTACTGCAGCGACGTAGCGGCCATCTGAAAAGCCTCCAAGGGAACGAGGCGACTTGCCCACCTCACGTTCTCTCCCAGTTGAGCGCGGAACACTAAAAGGGAGAGAACCACACGTTCAAAATGTTCCCTTTTATAAGAGAGGGATGCAATTGCTCATATTTCAAGAGTAGAATCGCTTACAGCTAAAGAAATATCTGAAATCTTCGTCACTGTCAAAGTCCACACGGGAATACTGACAACTCGGGTGATCGTTCCTGGTAGGGAAACCCATCTGAACAGGGAGGAGGGAAAAAAAAAAAAAAAAAAAGTTAGAATGGACATTGGGTTTGGCTCCGAAGCAATGACAACACGCAGACCTTGAGGAGGTTGCTAATGGCCGTCCTGAGGAACTTGAGGGCCACTTCCACAACAACGGGCTGCTGGGAGAGCGTCTCGTGTTTGAACATGGACGTCCACGTAGCCATGGTGGACGACCTCAGAAACTGTTTGGTGAAACATGAAACCATGTGGAGACCTTCACGCGACAAACCTAACAGCATTTCCTCTTACCAAGCTGGAATGTATCGTGAAAGACAACAAGGCTTCCAAGTACTTGCTGAGGTTTACAGGAACGTTCACTTTGACATCAGAACCCTGCGGAGGTATTTTACATGTTATCTACGTGGCTCGGGTTCCTTCACGACACACATGAAGAGGACACGCATACGCACCACCAGTGAGATGAGCTGGGTTCCCAGTGCACACAGCACCTGACACAGCCTCTTGAGGAACACGTAGTGCCGCTCCACCATCTCAATTGGTCTGCAAGACATCAACGTAGTCAATATCCACGTAGCATTGGAAAGACACATTTAATATATATATGAAAAAAATGCAAGTTGATTTCATCAAGTCACAAAGTGGCCCCGGATCATTCGTAACATCTACTCACTGCGTTTTAGAGGAGGCTGAGCAATCTGCTGACCTGGATGCAAACAAAGCAGGTTAAAGAAAAAAAGGCCAGCAAATATGAACTCATTCACTGCCATTGACAAATATAGACGTCAAATTACTGCGAATGAGGTAAAGACGACAATCAAACTCACTGGGCTGCGGAAAGCATGTAATTGATGGCGACGTCATCAAAGAGCAGCATAAACGGTTTCCTTTCCTCCAGCTTGCCCTGCCGATCAACAAGTTAAGAGATGTTGAAAATCCCGTAACTGTACCTAACGGGTCGCCGCCGCGCCGAACCTTGCGGCTGATGGCGATCAGGAGGCACTCGGCCGCCTCCAGCTGAAGGTCCGGCTCGCTCAGTAGCAGACACAAGCTCTCCAGCAGACGACAATTGCCCGATGTGATGTATACCAGAGACACCCAGTCGATGTAGCCGGCCAGCGTGTTCAGGGTCGCCACGGCCACTTTGCAGTGAGCCCTGGCCTGACATTGAAACACAACATTCGTTTTTGTTACTTTAAACATGGAGAATTACACATTTTTCAGAACTTGAGAGTCAGCTAGCTGAATGCTATGACAAAATGCAAAAGTCCATTAAAAGGCTAACAAAATTAGCAATGCTCAATACAATGGCATATATATATATTTTTTTAGCATTTGCATTATTTTAATGGGGAAAGATGATTTGAGATCGGAGACATTACAAAAAGCCACTCACCTTCATTTCATGTTGTGGCGACCCTTTCTAAAAAACAAAAAACAAACAAAAAAACAGATGACGCAGACATTGTCATTACATTGATGCAGCTTTTCTTACTCAGCATTTTAATTTACCATTTTTTGGTACTCTTCGATGTTTTGGTGTAGAATGCTCATGAGGAAGCTGAAGATGCTGTCCATGTTTCGCGAGAGCGTCTGCTGGATGTCTCGGCGGCGCTGACTAGGCAGCGTCTGGAAGGTGATCACATCCTCCGCCAGCCTCAGCAAGATCAGCATCACCAACTCCGTCTGGGCCGCCTGTGTGAATGGTGTTAGTTCAGTGAATGAAAGTATAAACTTAGACAAGGATATATATTTTTTTTAACTTTGATCTCAGATGGTTATCTTGCGATATTGTTACGAAACTATACACACCCCTTCGCTCGAAAGAGTTTCCATTTCCTTAAGCATATTCGGCCAATTTTGCGGCCATTCCCTCTTGATCATTTCCACCACCACACGAGAGAGAACATCCTTGATGTAGGTTTCCTCCTCCAGGATCGAATGTGTACCCTGGGTGCAAGCAGGAGTAAGCTCAACGCCGAGCAGAATAAAAGTACCCCAAAAGAATCTTACTCACGTTTGACAACAGTTGCATGGTGCAGTCTTTGACCTGGATTTTCTCTGGTTGTTCCATATCGTTCCATCGGAACCTAAGAGGGGAAAAAGATGCTTATTTCCTTCTCATTAAATTCCGACATCTCAAAGTTAATTATAACACTCACTTGATGACATGTTCAAAAACTTGCAACCCAAAATGCCTGATTACGGCAGGCTGGGCTTTATCGGCTAGACGTAAGGCGCATGGGACACACAGTTGACTTTTGTCTTTAAACTCCTCGAAAAACTGTCAGAATGAAAAAGACAATGTCATGTCATTCATTGCAAGACATATTAAAGTAAACACTTAGGTATGCGTGAATATTTACAACTGAATAGCATAAACCAAAGAATGACAACTCAACTTAGATGATGTATTTTGTGAAAAATAAAACTTAGGCACCTTCTATGGAATGAATGGTCTTTTAAATGGTCCACGTGATGCTAGCGTTTGAATGAACGTAGTGGACGATGTTAGCATGACAGGCTAACTTTCAAAACATCTGGGAAACAATTTCCCGTACATATAGTACAAAGGAACACTGAAGAGGACAACTCTAAAGTTGAGAAACTGTTTGACCCCCTAACAACACAAGAGCTTTGATCACGCTTTCGTTCTCAAATCATTGGCACATTTAGCCGCCAGCTAACAACCAAGCTAACAACCAAGCTAATAACCCAAAAAGATGCTACCTTAAGGGCCTCCAGACGGTATATTTGACTCGATTCCGCATCCATGGTTACGTTCACAGCCTTAATAAGCTGTTCACACATGGCAGCTATATGGTCATCCATGGTCGACGTAGCACTGAGTTAATGTTTACAAGCAGTAAACCACCTGCTGCACCGTTAAACGACTTAACTAAAAATGCAACGTGCGATAAATGTGACAACCTTTCTCTTGCCGTAGAAGGACGTTTCTGGGAGTTGTAGTTTTATTCGAAATGACACGTTGTCGCACCCAGTTTGGTTTCTCGTCGGATGTAAATAATTTAGCAATCGTGTTCATACACAAGGATTATGGGTCACAATATCATAAAATGGAGCATTTGAGGCAAAATATATGTAAAACTCGAGAGCTGTTGGTGAGAACTGTTGTTTAGGGATTTTATTGGTGGTGTTGGCAAAACGATTGAACTAAGGATACTTATTTTATATATATGTTGATATGTTCGATGTAAATATTTATTTTTTATTTTTCAAAGGAAATAACAACGCGTGAGTGAGTCTTTTGGAACATTTAAGATGCCGTAGCGCCCCCTACCCCGCCCCTCTGCCACCTTCCTCCCCGCTCCTCCTCCTTACGTCACGTCATTCTGGGCTCGGCTGCGAGCTAACGCGCACGGCAGTGCATCAAAGGCGTAGTTTGTGGTTCTTTCCCTTCGTCTTTTCACGGGTAAGTATCACCTAAAAGACGCTAAATTCAATCGAATTTGCGTTTATAAACAAGCCGTGTGTCGCGTAGGTGAGAAAACATTTTTGTTTCATGCGTTCATTGAGCTCGTCACGAATGTGTGTAAAGTTGCTTAGTCGAAACTTTCCTAGCTGAGGGGACGCCATGTTATTGGTTGCAACAGGTAGTGGACGTGTGGTTTTCTCCATGATAATTCGAGATAATATTTGTTCTTCTTTTAATGGCAGGACGGCGGGTGTTACGGAGAGGTGAAAGACCTTGCCCAAAGCGGCTTCACAGGGCTGTGTGTGGATTAAAGTCGCTTTCGTCGAAACTCCCCAGTGGTGCGGATTCATGCTGAAGCTAAATGCGGTACGAAGCTAAAATGATGCCGGTGAGTTCCGTGATTTTATTCACCTACACCCTTTCCTCCCTGATTATAATCCCATTCTTGATGATCACGTGACAGAAAACGTCAATTTGACGTGGCGAATGTTCAGTCGTTGCTATGGCTGCTGTTGTGTCTCTTTCATGTCCACTCTGAGGGATCTACTGTAAACTGTGACGTATGTCACTGTTGACACTGACAGTATCATCTGGAGACTTTTTCCATATTTACATTACGGGTGGGGAGATCACGGTACTTGCGTAACGGTGGCGCTACCAGGTACGATGTTATTCATTAATTCCTCAACTTTAATCAGGAATATTTGAAATCAAAAGGTCTCCACCGATTAAATGCAAATGGTTTGGCTTTAGTTGGGACTCTTAAGAGCAGATGGACAGCATTTATTTATTGAAACAACATTGGGCAATCTAGGAAGTATTGTGAAGATTTGCGGATTTTTTCTGCAAAACCTAATGAAAAGTATTTTCTGAAAAATGCACCCGTTTGCACTCATGGACATATTTTTATGGTCTTTCTGCAAAGTTCATGTTCACTCGAAACCTGATAGTGTGACAGAAGAAAAATGCCTCGTGCAAAATTGTCAAATAGTTAATAGGATTCCTCAGACTGGTGCTTCTAGTAAGACAACTCAGTGAATGAATCACTTTTCGCGGCGGCTACTAGGTTGCATTTAGACGACTTCCTCCCGTGGTGTGACCTGCGCCCGCTACTTCCCACCACCGCCGTGTGCTCGGCCGTAAATATCGGCGTCCTTTCATCATCAAGTACATTTACCCCCTCGGCTGGCGTTAGTTGAATTTATATGCACGTGTTTGAATGAGATACAGCCCCCTGGGAAAAAACCCAAAACAAAACGGTATCTGTACACCATGGCCGATTGTCTCGACGTGACAGACGTCACCCATGGCTCTTGCTTGTGCAGGCCAGGGGGGGGGCCGGAGGCGGCTGAGAATGCAGTGTTGTAATTGCTTCCCGGGATTGTAAATAGAGGGGGAGGGGCTTCTTTAGCGAACACAATGAGCCGCCGCAGAGACTCTTCAGCTGTGTAATGTCACGAGCAGATTGTTTCTGTGCTGATAAGTGACAGGCGCCATATAAATCACGTGACGCTGATTTATTGTCCCGCTCCATTCAAACCTGCCTTTTTTTTCCCCCCCCAGATGTTCACAGTCACCGACCTCTTCCTCATTCTTCTCCCGTGAAAAGAGCAGCTTATTGATAGGCCTCCCTTTCTGAACGCACGTTGGTACATATTTGTCCTTTTTTTTTTTTTTTCTTTCTAGCGGCGAAACCACAACACCGTGTCTCCGGTATGTCACGTCGGTGGGAAAATGAGCGCTTGTGTGTCAACACAAAGCGGGGCGTGCTTTCTCCGCATAGACTTTGTGCCGGGGCCGTACGGCTGTTACATAAGCACGTCAGCACCGGGGTTGGTCAACGGCCAAGCTTTGGACTGTTATCTTCAGAGGAAGAATTAGGGGAGTGAATATCGATCGCAAGAAGTTTTGTTTTCTGAGCGCCGAGTTGAGTTCGACGACCGCATGCCGTACAGAATTTAGCGGACAAGTGGTACAATTCCAGGGGACATGTGGCGGCTCAATATGAGGAAACACAAGGAGCTCCGTGTTCAGGTTTTGGGGGGGGGGGGTGGGGGGGTGTACTAGCCTGGACTTTGTCCTTTTCAGTTTGTCCCCCACCTGACAGATGATGATGTCGACCAGGGTGCTGATTATAAAATGCCTCGCCCAAGACAAAAAATCCATTTGGGCAGAGTCAAAAAGTCCATCTGGGTGCTTTCTGCTGCCTTGCCCTTTTTTGAAGGACTCATGATGACATATTGGAGCCGTGTCAAGTGGGAAAGCTGCGGCTAGGGGGGGGGGGGGGGGACAGCTGTTGACGGCCATCCAGGGAAATGCTGCTGCAGTGTCCCACCACCGGCTAGTAATCACATCGGGAGGTGACTTGATTCATTTGCTTACCTCAGCGAGAAGCAAAAAGTGTGCAAGGAGTCCACTAAGATTAGCCTGCGGAGGAATCAGCAAGGATACGACTTTTTGGAGTCGCTTACTCTGTTTACCCCTCAAGGCATTCCATTGGACGTTTTGTGTCCAAGGGATACGAGAGCGCTCAATAAAACACTGAGAAAATTAATGGAATAATTTGATGGACGGACAGTTCGACTCGATCGCATCTGATTTTTATGTACGAAGCTCAGCAGGTTGTCGCATTGAGTTATTTGATCGTGCCAAGCCGCACAAATCGATGTTGCGAAAAGTCAACTTTCTCTCGCGTTGTCCCGCGGGGGTGAATACAAAGAAGTAATTGAGAGCACAAAAATGTAGTTCTGCACAGATCGACAGACGGGATAGCTTATCTCACTTGGACCAGTTTCCAAATGCAGATAATAAATTCTTTCTGTGAGCGCTCTTTGTTTTTTTTTTCTTCTTCTTTCCGAGCCAGTACCGATGGGGAATGCAAGAGGATGACCTTCCATTTGCCGGTAACTCCATTACATCCCCCTGTGATCCGGCCGTCCCTGCAAAAAGAGCAAAGTGCCCGACCGAGCGCTTTCATCCCTCTTAACTTAATATCACGTTTGAACGATGATCCTCGGAGGCAAATTGACTCTGACAAGGAGAATGAGGAACTCGTGGATTGAGATTGATGCTGGTGTTTTAGTTTTTGTTTTTTCCCTCCTCAAACGGCAATTTCCAAACACTAGCCGCAAGACGTAAATGATTGGCTGCGGCCGCGGTGTTGATGTTTGAAAACTCTCTGATCTTCTCACAGTCCAAACAACCCCCTCAAGCTACTTAAGAGCCCCGGTTCCATCTGCCGCCGGGCTCTTCCGAATGAGCCCAAGGCCGAATAGCTGTCGAAAGTCTCAAGTTGTTGAGCTCGGTTTGCCTCAGTAAGTTTCGGAATGCTGACCTGGCTCGCTTTCAAACCGCATCCGTCATAGCAGCGCGACACACTGATGAATTCCGAGGAACCCATATCGTACCGTGTCAGGCGGTATGCAAACGAGATTTTTTATTTTTTTTTAATCCACAACATTTCCATACCTCCCCACGAGCGTGAAAGTATAAAGAGGCCAACTATTGTTTTCCCGTCTGACCCAGTTGTTTTATCAACCTAGTTGCCTTTCCTCTTCCATCCAGTTCAATTCATCAGCCCAAGATGGCAAAGTCCGTTCCCATCCTCGCCGCTTTCCCTACGATCTCGATGAATGACTTTGTCGTTTTTGAGTGACCCCAAAAAAAAGCGTCATGCTTCGTCATCTGCTGGCACTGTCAACTGCCTATAGAGTTGCAACAAGCTTAGCTTAAGCTTATCGTTGTAATACTGAGCCTGCTGAGAAGCTGTGTTTTTTTTTTTATATTAATATATGTATAGCAGATTATATTAATCCCCGAGATGCGATTCCAATGCCTCGTTGGTATCGCAGCTTTACTATAACAGTGAAAGCCGACTAAGCTCAAGCCGGCACGGCCGCACTGTAATTGCCAGTTTGTCATTTCGAAGCTGTCATAGCCGTCCGACATGTCGAGAACCGGGACCGCCGCGTCTCTGAACTCTTATGACGATCGGAGTAATGGATTCGCCTTCCTAGCTTGGCCTCGGGTCAAAGTACTTGCCTCTTGTTTGGTTGCCTCAAGCAGCGCGTTCTCAGAAGTTCTACGGTTTGTTTTGACAGCCTCATCCGGTTTAATTTTTTTTTTTGCGTCATACTCTTCAGATGAATGTTGTTTCCTTGCAAATTGTCAGACCAAGGGCAAAAAAAAAAAATGAACACGCCTGTCAGTAACTGTCAACGAGAATTTATTCATTTCTTAATTAGTAGGATTATATTCAGGAATTGATTAACCAAAATGTACACAAAGTCCACATACCTGCAATGTCCCACATTAAATGTTTACTTGCTCGGTACAAGCTCATTTTGGACTCGGTACATTAACCGTGCAAAGAGGAATTGGCTCTTCAGCAGGCATCGCTGTTTTCTCACCCTCCCCCCCCCTCGCTGTGTTGTCTCTCCTCCACTCTCCAAATATTAACAGGGTCATTTGAATGTCCTACATTGCTGGGAAATTTTGATGATGTCAGCCGCTCTGCTTTTGCTAGAAGCCCCGAGTCACTGGGCGTTCATCACGGCGGCTAACAAGCCAGGTTGGCAGCAACGGCGATGAGTCGGAAATGCCGCTTTTGTCGTCATCCCGGTTGTTGTTTATCGCTTCCTCATCGGCCCGTGACTCACGAGCCGATTGGCGTTATCTGCATCCTAATGGCGCAGACCTTTTTTTGTTGTCATCCGCCTTTCACACGGGAGGAACTACCACGTGCATGTTGCTATGGAAACGTGACTCCTTACAAAGGCAACCTCGATTAGTTTAGTTTCAGGCTAATAGCTTTGGCTGCCTCGCATACTCGTTCCCACAAAGTCTTTGTGGCCGCGACCCGGCCGACCTCGTGTCTTCCCATCGCGGCCCCCCGTAGGCCGCAGCGTACCCAGAATAGAATCCATTTGAGGGAATAAAGGACAAACCGCTATGGCCACATTATTTTCCCTTAGCTTTATTTATTTTTTTATTTTAGCCTTATCAAAGCTGCCATTTCTACCATATGATCAGATTACATCGGAGAGCATATTCCTCTGTTGGCCCCAAAGCCTTTCGGGCATGAGATTAAACGAGATTAGATTAGTCTCAGATGTATTGTCACGCCACTATTAAATGCAGTTTGAGCAGAAGTGCACAAGGCTTCGAAGTGCAAAGTGATGCGCACGTTGCTAATATAGCGCCGAGGAATTGACAGCCAGCCCAAAAGGTTTGTAGTTGCCTATGGATGCCACAAGATGGCAGCAAAGCGCGAGATCGAAGTTTTTTTTTTAATTTTTCCCCTTACCATGATCCAGTGACAAAAAGTTATTTGATTCGTTCAATTCTTTGTAGCTGAAGCAGAAAACCAGCCCACATTGAAACTAAAGGGCTTAGCCAAGCCGTGGAAATCGTCACAGTAGTGTCAACACTAGTTAGCAGATACTTGGCAGCGGGTGAAATGGAATTTTGGAAACCGGCCTCTGATTTCTGCGTTGACAAAGAGGAATGTGGGCCGGACTGCTGATACTGCTATCAGTGAAGCAAGACCCACACACACACAGGCTTAAATAAAATGCCAATTGTTCATGTTAGTCGTGTGGAAATTTCCATTCATTTCCATAAGGGAAGAAGATTTGAGCCGGGAGTGTTTTGATTGCAATCAAACATTTGTCTGATCCGGCCTCTCTTTGTCCGCAGATGTTCCTGACAGTTTACCTCAGTAACAATGATCAACATTTTACTGAGGTCCCCATCACTCCGGAAACGCTGTGTCGGGACGTGGTGGACTTGTGCAAGGAGGCGGGGGAAAGCGACTGTCACCTGTCAGAAGTGTGGCGCGGATCCGGTAAGCGACCATCTTGTTTATGTTTCTGAGAAAGAGCTGTGTGTTTTTTTTTGAAGGCCTCTTAACACTCTTAAATGCAAATGGGATCCATAATCTCGGCAACAAACTAACACTCGGACCCCATTGAGCATCTCATCCATTCCTGAGGAGCTTGAAGGAGGTAGCTGCGTCTGTGTTACCACGGCGACGCCGCGCCAATTACCATGTTTGAGGACTTTGCAAAAAGGGGAACAGACCGCCCAAAAGCCATTTCGCAGCACAGAATATTCTCCGCTCGACCGCAACGTGTTATGATACGGAACGGCTCGAATCAATCGTTTGCAGAATGGGTAATGAATGACTTTGGCTCTGTTATCGACAAGCGCATCAATCATGGTGGCTAAGGTCACGTGACCCGCGTGCGGCTTTGATTCGGTCACTATGATGAATTAATGTGACGTGTGGCTCGTTTGTGTTCATTCTGCGCTTTGAACCCGAGTAAACGTTGGCCGCCTCCGTGTCGCAGAGCGAGCTGTCGGGGACGGAGAGCGGATGATGGACGTGCTCCAACGACGGGGACAACACAGGGCGGAGGTGCGCTTCTTTCTGCGTCACAACCGAGCGCCAAGTTGGGAATCCGGTAAGACAACGCCTCGTAAGACCGAGCGGCATGAGAACACGACGTCTCCCAGTCAACTTGGCATAATCTCGTTACCTTTTTGTTTTCCTTAAGAAGCGAGAAAACCAGAGTATTTTTGGTGGTGTGGGATCCTCTCAGCCTTCAGTTGCGTAACTAAGCCCTCTTTGCCCCCTCGCCGCTTGAGTCTGGCCTAGAGATTAGATGCGTGTTTTCTCTTCCTGTTGTCTTAGCCCTGCTTATTTTCCCCACAGTTGACTCATCTCACACTTTTTTTTTTTAAATTTATGATGCTAGCTGACTATAAAAAAAATCTTATTATTAGTACATATTTGGGTCTTATATTTGCCTGTTTACCGTAATAGTATGTCAAGGGTCATCCAAAGCCATTATGCAAGCTAAAGGGCTTTGGGGCAGGGCTTTATTGGATCTCGACTCCCCAGCCGTAAAAATGTAAGCAACCTGTTCCGGCGCTCCGTAGCGTCGCCGCCCCCTCGTGTAAGCAAAATAAGCGTCCTTGCGGGACCCCTCCCACCGCTCGCTCGGTTACGTGTGAAGTTAAATCCCGAGGAATGCTCGTTTCCCAGAGGAAGGGAGATGGTTGAGCGGCAGCCAGCCTTTTGTTTGACATCCTTCTGATATGCATCCAGCACCTGCCAGATAGGGGACAATTTATTATTATTATTTTTTAAATACATACTCGTGTCTGACAGAGTATTCTACCATTTTGCTTGCTTCCTTAGGGGGCTCCAGAGGTTCTGAGCCAAAGAGAAATGGAGTGAAGGGCCATTCGGACCGAAGGATGGAAAATGGGGTGAGTGCCTGAATCGATCACATTTTTTTACTATTTCAAAAATATATGTTAGATACTCTGAAGGACCTTAATTTTGTAATAAACTTTTTTTTTTGTCTGATTGACTTTGAAATCTGCTTACTTGACTCTTTTTCTTGTTAAAAAAATCAAAATGTCTCTGCATTGCTTTGATAAACATGCAAGTCAAATTTATTTTGCAGTCCTTATTATCCTAACTCTTTTTTGAATGACTCGTTCCTCCAGCTGTCAACTCCCAGGATGGACATGACTTTAGCCGAGCTCCAGGAGATGGCAGCCAGGCAGCAGCAGCAGATCGAAGCCCAACAGCAACTCCTCGCTTCCAAGGTACAAACCAGGCGGCGCCAGGGAAGGAAGATGAAAGGCCCAGACCGGGGCCGGTAGAGATGATTGGATATGGAGGATGAAGAGCTTAAGTGGTAGTGGCGGTGATAAAAGTAACAGCCAATGGAAGGAGATTAAAGGAGGGCTAGGTTGAAAAAAAAAGAAAATGATGATTGTAAGATGAAGAGTTTTTTTCTTTTTTTTCTCTCACCCTTACAGGTACGATGAATTGCCGCAGGTGAATTGTTTAGAATTTGAGATGCCTGAGACAAATGCCTCTTATGCATTCTCAAGAAACACCACAGCTCATGTTCATGAGACAAACCTTTTTTTTTTTTTTTCTCCTTCTTAAAGCAAATATTTGTACTGCTACTTGAGTGCACTGTACGTGTGGCCACCAGGAGCAGCGCCTGCGCTACTTGAAGCAGCAGGAGCAGCGTCATCAGCATCACATCTCCGAGCAGGAGAAGCTCCAGCGCCTGCGCGACAACATCGAGAACCAGGAGGGTCGCCTCAAAAAGGTCCGAGCCCTCAAGGGCCAAGTGGAGCAGAAGCGCCTCAGCAACGGCAAACTAGGTAAACGACATCAGATGTGGATTTACGAACCAATCGTCACGCTCAACGCTTTCCTTCTTTGTGTGCAGTGGAGGAGATCGAGCAGATGAACAACCTCTTCCAGCAGAAGCAGAGAGAGCTGGTGATGGCCGCGTCCAAGGTGGAAGACCTTAGCCGACAGCTGGACTTGCTCAAAAGTGGCAAAGTGGACAAATTCCACGACCACCAGAGCTCCGTGGCTGAACTGGAGCGACTCTACAAGGAGCTACAGGTAAGTCAAAAGCCACGTCAATTCAGCTTCACTTCCGTGAGGTTCAACCCCGTTGGTGTCTCGTCAGCTGAGGAACAAGCTCAACCAGGACCAAAACTCCAAGCTGCAGCAGCAGCGCGAGAACCTGAACAAGCGCAACATGGAGGCAACCGCCATGGACAAGAGGATCAGCGAGCTCCGTGATCGGCTCTGGAAGAAGAAGGTGGCGCTGCAGCAGAAAGAGAACGTACCTGTAAGAGCCGCTCGCGCGCATCACTCAAGCGATTGGAATCAAGTGACCGCATTTAGGAACCGCGCCCTCTAGTGGCCGCTTTCTGACCGAATTAAAGGCAGAGCACGACTCGCTAGGCTCTGCTGGTCGTTCCGCTTTGGCTCGTCTGGAGGTAAACACCTCCCGTTACGTGCCAGTGGATTTACAAGTGCCCTGCTGACATTGCAGACAAGCCGTAATGTCAGGGGAGATGTTATCATCTCTGCCTTGCAACAGGAAAAGGGCGAGATCGACCGGTTTTCCTTAAAGGGCACACAACCATCTTTCTTTTTAGTGGAGTGGGGGTAAAGAATAGTCTTGGTGGTGAAATGTGGAATGAAATGAACCTTTTTTTTTAATATATACATCATGTACAAATAAGTAGGACGAGGGTGTCTCATTTTGACGGGAGGTCCATAAAAGGTTCTTGCTAGGAGGTGATTCACCCACCCTGCCCGGAATCACAATGAGCGGGTCTTTTTCACAGCCATACAAAAGAAGGGGGGAAAAAAAAAAAGCATCCCAAGCTGCTCTCTCCTCCAACTCGACAACTGACATAGAACACACACTCCGCTGACTAAAAAGCTAGTCACCGAGTTCAGCAGAGCCCAAGAGTTGGGGGGGTACTACTTTTTTCCTTCAACTGCTCTTCCATGTTTGTGTTTGTGTTCTCCCAAGAATGGCTATCCCAGTAAAGAGAGGGCTTCAAAAGAGACACATCCTCAGGTAATCCAAACTAGCGTCGGCGGGAACGTCTGTACCCTGTTTTGCGCTCACATTTGCACGGCTCTTCATTTCAACTGAATTAGTCACTTTTTTGATGTTGGTGGACAAGTATTAGGGTCTAAATCACTTTTGTCCCGGCGAGTCAAAATGCAGGCGATCCGTTTGGTAAATCCTAAATGTTTTTATTTATCTTCCGACCCCCAGGTGCCTTCCGATGGCCCGGCCAGTCAACCGCAGCCAGGTGGTCCTTCTCGCGTGGCAGCCGTCGGCCCGTACATCCAGTCGTCCACGTTGCCCCGCGGCGGTTCGGCCAGACACGAGCTGCTCGTAAAACCGGCCCACCCGGACGCCACCGCCGCCTTGTACGATCCGCAGGGGATGCCCGGATCAGGTGAGCGCGTGCTGGATGAAGATTTAGAAAACGGACTTGCTCCCGTTTGCCTGTTTTTAAAATGTGCCCAGCACTCCCGTGACTCGTCCGAAATGACTCTCGACAACGACAAATATTTCGCTAAGTCAACAGACTTGACATTTGACGAGACTGTGCTGCCCCCAGCAGGAGCAGAGAGGCGCGACGCTCCCGATGCTCGTGACGTCACTCTGAGCTCGGAAGGTAGAGCGTTAGCCCACCCCGGTTGGTTTGCCGTGTTTGTTCCTGAGCATCAGCTTTGTTTCCTTTCTTGACTTTTTTTTTTTGTCGTTGTTGTTGCGGTGACTGTTTGATGTGGACTTTGTGAACGAGAGCTATTAACTGCTCTTGGTTTCATTTTGCTATTCTCCAAAAAATGAGTAGGCCAACAATTCCTTTCATATTTAAGATGTATTTGCTCAGATCGCCACAGCCTCTCTGCCTCCGCTAACGTGTCCAGCTCTAAGGCCAATATTGTTTGTTTTTTGTTTTGTGTTGTTCCCTTTGGAATGCGTCTTCCTCAGAAGCCATGTTCTTACTTGAACCTCTGAAAGAACTTCGAGCCAAGAGAAAAGGTAGAGGGAGAAAAAAAGTCTTGTTGGGTGTGCTTCTCACTAGCGTTCTGTTTATTTTTGCGAGCGAGGAAAGGACGCCTTGTTCTTTTTTGTTTGTTTTGTGATCCTCCTTCGTCGGAGTGCCTTTGAAATCGAACCTCAACTCGTTTCCATCCTTTTTGAGTTGCAGTGTCATTACGCGGATCAGATGATACCCACGGTGTGATGTTTGTTTGCTTAAGAGGGAGCTTTTAGACCAACCTGATTTAGAATCAATTTAGCCCCTCAAATGTGAACAGCAACACTTTATTTCATGCTCTGCTCACTTGTGTCTCTCTCAGGGATCCAATCTTCAAAACCGGAGTCCAATGGTCATGCTCCAGCTTCTTCAACACTCCCACGAATGACGTCTCACTCTCGCAAAGACCAAGGTAACAAACAATTGTGCAAAGGAGATATGAAATACCTACAAAATGGTGGTTTTGTTTGAGCTTTAAATTGAAAAAATTCTTTTTTTTGTGGTCTTGCGATAAGATGACCCTGAGCCCAAAAGGGATCGAAAGGTGCGTCCGTTTTCCATGTTTGAGGCAACCGACGTTCCCGCCACCTCGCTCCGCAAGAACCAGAGCAGCGATGACTTAGTTAGGGATGCCCAGGTGAGAAGCAAAATATATCCAACGTTGCAGAAAGACATTGTCTAATTCATTTTGTCATCTTAAGTCTGCTCCCAAGGCTCCAGTCAAGGTCCCACCACCCGTGCCTAGCAAACCAAAAGGCCCAAATGTCATCCCGTACGGCAAACAGGGCTTCAACACGGGCACCTTTCCTAAAACCAAACCACACCACAGCCAAGCTCAGCCTGGCCACGGCCACGTCCCTCTCCCGCCCTCCCAGAGCCAGACGCTCCCCCTGCCTCCGAAGCAGGACCCTCCGCCCGCAGCCACCGTGCGTCCTTTCACCCCGGAGCTGCCCTCCTCCAAGCCGCAGACCCTCGCCGCCAGCTCCATCTATTCCATGTACACCCAGCAGGCTGGCATCCAGGGGGCCCTCAGCAGGTTTCAGGGCCGCACCAACGGCTTT
Source organism: Syngnathus typhle (assembly GCF_033458585.1). Taxonomy (NCBI): domain Eukaryota; kingdom Metazoa; phylum Chordata; class Actinopteri; order Syngnathiformes; family Syngnathidae; genus Syngnathus; species Syngnathus typhle. The sequence continues at coordinate 3,468,837 of NC_083745.1, forward strand.
GTCAGTGGTAAGCCTTTCACAAAAGGGCAATATGGCGTTGCTTGAACGACGCTAATGCCATCACCTGTTTTATTTGCAGTGTACGGAAAGCCGGTGATTCCCGGTGGAGGCTCCCAGCACCCAGAGAACCCCTACTTGGAACGTCGCTCCCCGGCACATGAATCCGAGGTGGACCACAGCGGCGCAAACTACGCGGCTCCCAGTCCGTCCGAGGGAGGCCACGCGGAGACGGAACGCATCCCGCGACCCCTCAGCCCCACCAAGCTGCTCCCGTTCATTTCCAACCCTTACCGGCACCAGAGCGACGGCGACCTGGAGGCGCTCAGGAAGAAGCTCTCAAACGCCCCCAGGCCCCTGAAGAAACGCAGCTCCATCACGGAGCCGGAGGGACCCGCCGGGCCCAACATTCAGAAGCTCCTCTACCAGAAAACCACCCTGGCAGCCATGGAGACCACAATCATCACACCGGCCACTCCCACTTTTGCTGGAGAAACTGAAAAGGGGGCGGAGCTACCCGCCGGACCGCACCACCCGGGCCCCTTGAGCGATGTCGAGCACCACCCGGCGGATCTGGCACGACCTGTGGAGGGACCCCACTACCCAGGTGGGAACGTTCACCTTCAGGCTCCCGCCGAGCAAACCCGGCCACCCTCCGGCCTCCTCGACGCAGAACACATCGTCCCCCCTCCTCCTCCGTCACACCCGGCCCCTCGCCCCGAAGACACGCTCTTCCCACCGCCCCCGGCCCATGCCAGTATGGAAGACCCGCTTCCAAACCTCCCTCCGCCGCCTCCGGAAGGTTTCCTGGAAGAGTTCCCGCCTTACCCGCCGCCGCCGTACCCGAGCGGAGCAGAGCAGGACAGCCTGGGAGAGGACACCTTTAACATGAAGGCTCCTGAAGTCACCGGCCAGGTTGCTCTGCCCCCGGTAAGAACCGACGTGACGAGGTGTCACGGCCAGATTTGTCGAGTCGACAGACATGAGCTGGGTCAACGTTATATAATGATGTAATCCCTCTCAAGCAACGCTATTGTTTCTCTGAGAAAATGCTCCTTATTCGACTTAGACTAAGTCGAGGTTCAGCCTAATTTCTCCCAGATTTCCACACTGCTCCTTGAACACACTTTGTGTTAAAAATAAAAACCAGTCCGAGGAGGATTTGTCGAAATGACCACCAATTATGGCCCATTTCTCTCTCGACCCTCGCTTTTCTAATCAGGTTGCGTAACGCTCAATTAAGAGAGGCGAAGTTGCTCCTCGCTGCTCGGCTTAGTTTGCGCAAAATCACGTCCAGCCTTCCTCTCTCAGTCGAGCGCAACCACGGCGGAGAGCGGACGCCTCGGAGTACGCTGATTGCCACGGTTGTTTCTCACAGGGCAAAAGGACCAACCTGCGCAAGCTCGGCTCGGAACGGATCGACCACGACATGCGAGTCAAGTTCAACCCGCTGGCCCTGCTGCTCGACTCGTCTCTGGAGGGAGAGTTCGATTTGGTCCAGAGAATTATCTACGAGGTAAACGCTCCCAACCAATGTGCACCACGTTTGGGGTTCACGCGTGACGTTTTTTTTTCTCCCTCACCTTCACGCTCAGGTGGAGGACCCGAGCCAGCCCAACGACGAAGGCATCACCGCGCTACACAACGCCGTGTGCGCCGGACACACGGAGATTGTCAAGTTTCTAGTCCAGTACGGCGTCAACGTCAACGCCGCAGACAGCGACGGCTGGTGAGTTAGTTTCACGATGACATCGGAACTTTTGAACTCCTTTTCTCCCCGCTGAAATAAAAATAGCCAAAGATTATTCCAAGCGATATTTTCTCCCTGTTTATTGGGAAAAACTAAAAATGGATTTCTTAGCCAGTCTTTCTTCTTGGGCCACAGGACGCCTCTTCACTGCGCCGCTTCCTGCAACAACGTTCAAGTGTGCAAGTTCCTGGTGGAGTCGGCCGCCGCGGTCTTCAACACCACGTACAGCGACATGCAGACGGCAGCCGACAAGTGCGAGGAGATGGAGGAAGGTTACACCCAGTGCTCCCAGTTCCTCTACGGTCAGTCACTTTACCCATCATTTATAATCGTGATCATTGATGAGATTGGACATTGCATACAATGGAATTTGTGCCCAGGCGTTCAAGAGAAGATGGGCATCATGAACAGGGGCGTGGTCTACGCCCTGTGGGACTTCACGGGGGAGAATCCAGACGAGCTGTCCTTCCGCGAGGGGGACTGCATGACGGTCCTCCGCAGGGAAGACGAGGACGAGATTGAGTGGTGGTGGGCGCGCCTGGGAGACAAAGAAGGCTACATTCCCCGCAACCTACTCGGGGTAAGACCAAAATTCAGGCCATTTTACTGAGTAGGCCTTTTTTTTTTTTAAGTCTTTGGAATTGTTTAAAAAAAAAAAATCTGCTCCGAAGACTCGGTTGTCATCTTTTTTTTTTTTTTGCCTCTTGTAGCTGTACCCACGAATAAAACCACGACAGAGAAGCCTCGCTTAAGGATTCCTGCACATTTCAACACACTCACACACACACACACGATGTCTTAAACAATCCGGGAAGAGAAGGAAACTGCTGCAATGAAGAAACACTAAACCGGAGGTGGGGAGCCCGCAGCACCGTATGGGCCACATGCAGAAAATTAAAAAAAAAAAATCAGAGGGCCCATTAGAAAAAATGTTTTGACATTTGTTCATAAGTTTAGTAAGGACCTCTGAGGACTTTTTTGGACCAAGGTTCCCCACCTCTGCACTAAAATGAAGGATCAACGAATGAACACTTTGTGGCCCAACTGTGGCACTTTTTTTTTTCTTCTTCACACTAATGGCATTTCTGTCCACGGTTCCACGATTTGTTTTTATTAGTGTTACCATTATCCGAATCCCTAAAGTGGCCGAAACTGTGGATTTAAACGGAACACGGCAGTATTTGACTTTTTTTTTTTTACCCGACTGTTAGGTTCCTGCTTCATTAGTTGAACAGCGTCAAATGCTCAAGTTACCGTGACAATCTTTTAGCCGAGGCTTGTTTCAAATGGACTCTGCCTCTTTTTGTATATCTGCACTGGAGCTGTGTACATTCGAAATAGCTAAATAGCATAGCTAAAAACAAATGGATGAATTTTTCTTCGTCATGTGGCCGACGACACCGGAGAGCCTTTGAGATGATTAGAAATCAAGAATATCGTAGCAGTTTGAGCATTGATCTGTTATCCTTGATGTGCTGCTTACAAGTATTACGAGTAATCGGAGAAGACAAAAAAAAATTAACAGTCACTCTGCTAGTGTGCTGAATTGTCTAAAGAACATCAAGGATATTTAAATAAATGCTCAAAGAGCTTTCCATAGCTAGTTTGTTTTGGTTGAAATGCCACTATTTGCTCCTTAGTCACAAACTAGTGATTTGACGCCGTAGGAGTAAAAAATGGCTCCCAATTCTCGGCCATTCGCCGGCTAATGCAAAAATGTACAGTTACAGGTCCAGCAGACGACAACAAAAGCAAGATAACTATATGATGACTACCCATGTTTTCCTAATTCAGACATTCTCGGTCAAATCTATCAGACTGGACTACTTACTAATAGTTAGCCATGCATATCTCACAGTGCAGATATATTTATTTTTGTTACTATGTTTCCGTATGCTGTCTACGAAGTATACCCTCAAATGTACTGTAGTATTTTCAACATTTATAATAAAAATGCTTTGTACCACGCAAAGCCAAATTGTTTTCCTTTTACTCAAGATTTGCACGTCATGGTCTACAAGGTTATGATCACTTTTTAAATATGTTCTAAATAAGTGGAATTGAATTTGGTCTACGAAACTCTTAATTAAAATCTGAAAAATTGAACATTGCTTTGTCTGTAGAGCTGCATTCTGCCCCCTGGTGGCCAAGGTGGGCACACCAGAATCCGCAATTTGATTAACTCTTAACGTTCTATTGAATTTTATTACTCATTCAATTCATCATTTTTGGGGGGTCAGGTTGTGTCATCCCCAAATGACTATAGCTAATGGCTGACCATTCATGCAAGTTTAGATCTAATCTATAGTTGGGCAGGAGATTAATGGGAAGGGGGAGTTCTGTCCTCGTCCCCCTTAAGGTATTTCAAGATGTCTGCGCCTTCCAGACTTACTCATTAGGTATCAAGACAGCCTCAGTGATTTGGATCTTGGATCTGCCCCATCAGCACAGCAGTATTTCTTACGTGTGCAAACAGCTCGAGGTGGAATGCGGCAGTACAGTATGAGTTTTTCTTCAAATATTCCTGGTGCAACATTCCGACTCATCGGGTCCATTTGTGTCTCTTAATCACCGAGTCAGCATTTTGCAAAACCACACTAATTAGTAACATCAATTAAACAGCAGTTGGGATTTTTCAGGATTTATTTGTTTTTACACTTAAAGCATCAAGAGGCAGGGGAGCCCCCTGGATTGGTCCCCAGAAAATCACAGACCACCGAGAAACAAGCCGAAGGCAAACTCCACTTCGGAACGTTTGACTCCCAAAGATGCCACACGATGGTGCTAAAACACTATTTTATATCACTGCACAAGACTACAGACGTTTTTTGAGAAACCTGAGAAAGTTGATGAAATCGCCTGCAGTTCTTCAAAAGTCCACCTGGTGTCACTGCTGCTCCTCTCACTCCGGTTTTAAACAGGTTGCTCGAGTGTACCCTTTTATTTTTTAAACCTCGAGTCCACACCAAGCTCACTTGCACTCTGCCGCACCGCGGACGACGCCTCTTCGCCGGGCATAAAAAAAGCGGATTTTATCGTTTAAATTGAACTGGCACATAAGAGAAGGTACAAGTGTGAACGTCGTGGGCGGGTTTGGCTCGCTTAGTCTTCCAGTCTGTCTAAAGTCTACTTGCAATAAACAGTGCGTGGAAGACTATTTCCTGCTTTTTTTCTTCTTCACGATTTCTACGTGATTAAGGTAAGACTTAAACACCACACAGCAGACTTTCAAATAGCTTTACTCATCGTGATTTCTTCTCTCGTGATGCTTAATAAGGATTTTTTTTTTGACAAATCATTCAACCAGTGTGTGATCTAATCAACTGATACCAGTATTTTGAATTACTATCACGTGGCGAGGGGGGGGGGGGGGAACTTAAAGTACAGGTGTCAAACTCAAGGACCGGGGCCCAAATTTGGTTCGCCCCATCAATTTTGTGGCCCACCAAAGTGTCTAAATAGATTTAATTTTTGACAGCAAGTCTGTACCAAATTGCAATTTCCATCTGCTCAAAGTTCACATTGGAGTGACCTGACATGTGAGTTGTTATCTACCCTTAGTTTCATTTTGACTTGTGATCCCATAAAAGTCAAATCCAAGTTGGCAAGTAGTGAATGATTCTTGTACTACCGGTTAACCTCTCCCTGACACTCAAAAGTTTCCATGTTCTTGCCGCGCTTTTCCGTTTGACATTTGCATGTCTGTGCGGGTTGTCACCGACTTCCTTCGGAAATAAAATATTCACTAAAAATGCTGATTATTAAATGTATTCATGTGTGCATATTTCAAACAGAACAGGTTTTCTTTGACCAACCAATCAGCGGACAGCATCCTGTGCGGATTATTTTAAAATTGATTCTGGAAATTTTTCACTTTTAGTCATCTAGAACATGCACCAACAGTACTGATTTTAAAGGGCAGATTAGACTGACATGGCAACACAAAAACTTAAATCTAATTGGATAAAAAGACAACATGCACACTCTGGAAGCTGCACTGAGATAAAGAAAATAAATTGTTAGGATAAACTCATTATGATTATTTTTGAACCAGCCGAGAAGACCACAAGCATTGAGAATGGAGTCAGTGTGGAAGTTTCATGACACAGTTGAATGAACTCACTATGTTTGTGCTGTGTGTCCATGGTACAATGTTTCTATTCTCCTATTGAATATTGATTGCATCCTTGTTCCCTGACTCCAAACAAGAGCACACAATTTGGTCATTTTTGCTGATTCCAAAACTGAAGCAAAAGAAAGAACGAATCATCCTCAACTGCCGCCGTCTTTTGTCTGAGCGAAGTCTATCGACTCAATACAAACACAAAAGTGCCGAATCAAACAAAGAAGGCTTATTAAAATTGCGCCTGTCGTCTTTTCTACTAGTTGTCTCACAAAGACGCACATGCCTTGGTACAAAGAGAGTCGAGTCTTTTTTTGTACTGTTGATGAAGTCGCCTTGTCATATCTTTGTTTCCGCTGCGAAAACGGTCAACGTGTGTGCAAGTCCGAGCTCTATTTAAATGTGTCAGACGATATATTACCCAGCTGGCTCGTACCTTCCGCCTCTTCTTTGTTTTGTACTTGTGTAAAAGCCTCCCCGAATTTCTTTTTCTTAAGACCACATCAGCACCACTTTGGCAGACTGACCGGCCGACTGAAAGCACGGAGAGGCCTTGACAATCATTTGCACGAGCCAGATAAATGACTCCTAAAGGCCTCCTTGGCGCGCTTCCCCCGCAACCCGATCAAAGGAGCTTAGATGAGTCCGTAAAGGCAACTGGCAGCTTTTTTATTGCCAACTCTCGGGGTGAAAGTCCGTCACAAGCTCAAAGCCACGACTGCCGGAATTGCCGGCCTCCGTACGCTATATTTCCGAGACATCGAGATATAAGTTTGCAAAATCGTGATGAGTCTCAATAAGCCCCGCCTGAAAAGAAACAGGAAATCTGTCATTTTGGTTCGATTAATTTGGTCATTTCCAAAATTGGCATGGGAGTACCACACTTTTTTTTATTATCCATGAGGCTAAAGGAAATTAGCATAGACTTTACAGTAATCATAAATCTCAACTGCTGCTTTAAGACACACAGAGCAGCAACACAAACAACCAAAGCATAAAAAGAAACAACATAATATTCAACACTGTATATTTAAATAGCAAAATGTTCAATCAAACCACACAGTTTGCCTATATGAAAGTCTGCTAGCTAAATGCTTCTACGTTATGCAAAATACCTTAGCTGGGCCATGCGAGATACTGTGAGATTGGTTCCACGCCTCTGCTGTGCTGTTGTTTGCATATTTGAAAAGTCAAAGGAGCACATTCAGTATTTACACATGCACACCTGCGGGCTTGTCACAATGTCCTGGCGGACTCCTGTGACAATTATTAGTCATTATTATTAGTTCTATATAATTTCGTAACAATTCCAATTTATTTTGGGGTGGAGCAAAACACTTATTTTAATTATTCAAATACATTAAAATAATTTTTTGGGTGGATGTGTCTTCTCTTCTTTCAGGTCCTTGCAGTGAACCAGGCAGCCAGTGTGTGAATATGTTTGTGTGAGCTTTTTCGCTGGTGCATGCATCCTTCTCACTGAGTGTGTGTGCGTGTGGAGATGAAGGCGGCCCGCTCCTCATCACTGCGGCTCCTGCTGCTGGTTAGCTGCTGTGTGTGCGTGGCGGCCGCCTACCCATTCCGACCGCCGCTGGATCTCGACGTGACTCCGCGTGTCACCGTCTTGAGCAATAGTAAGCGTGTTTTGTGTCACTCAATCCTCCAAAGGTGCTCATTAACCATCCTTAACCACAACATTAGGTACACCCGTTCAGTTTATTGCCACGCCCGCGAACGGAAGGTTACTGACAACATTAAAACAAAGAGAATTATTCATTTTGTTGTTAAAAAAAAAAACTATAACCTTAATGCTAAGTAGCATCCATGTTGCGGTTTAAACTGCAAATTGAGCAGTGCAGTAACATGTTGACAAAGAATGAAATTGTTATTCTCTGCAACAAATAACTGATATTAGTGTCGTACCGATGAGATGGAAGAAGAGTTGAGGTGTCTCAATGAACAGGATATTCGTAGCTCCCCAAGTCGCTCATTTTGAAAATTCATTTTAATTATGCATTATTGTATGTTTTTATAAAGTCAAAAAGTGCTTCTTTTTCTTACCAAATTACAAAACAGTTTTTGGTTAGAAGAGTGGAATATATATATATATATATATATATATATATATATATATATATATATATATATATATATATATATATATATATATATATATAAAAAAAAATCAAAATATAAAAAAAATATATATTTATATATATATATATATATTTATATATATATATATTTATATATATATTTATATATATATATATATATATTTGTAACAGTGTGAGATTCAACATTTTTTCTGTGGTCTTTATACTTCATGTCGTTATCTTTCTTTATTTTCTTAAACTGAAGCGCTCTTCTGACGCCGCTCCTTTCTTTGGTCCCCACATCGCGACATCTTCCCGCCAGTCTGTCATATCACCCGTGGCACTTTGTGTCTCAAAGTCCTCCCGTTCGGATCCCCGCAAAGACTGACGGCGCTTTAGCTTTTTTTGAGGGGTGCACCGTTACCATGACGACTGTCGCGCTCGACGTCGACTAACACCTGTGATGATACATCATTTTATCACATTATTCTTTTCCAGCCTCCAATAAAAGCAGTGCGCTAGTTATAACATAATTAAATATAATGTAAAAAAAAATAGACCGTTTTTATAGCATGATTTCACACTTTAATTCAATAAATATTTGCTGGTCCATCTGGAATGCACAATTTAGCCACTAGGCGGCAGTATAATACGTACACGAAGATCGTAAATAAAAGAATCTGTTCGAATATCCGTTTTTATGACTAAGAGTCTAACTACTGCAACTTTAATGCTAGTTTTATTAGCCATACCTATGGAATTTTGCATTGGTGTTAGCATTAAGCTAAGACGCGTTAGTACAGCAAAGTTATCTCACCTCAGCTGCATCAAGTGCAGTTCTGATCTACAATCTGCTTTAGTTTTCTATTCATTGCTCTTATTTTAAATTTATTAGTGCTCACTTTTGAGGTCGAAAAAATCCCGCGTGAAGGCTTTTATATATAAATGCCGTCATCCCTGTCATCTAGCCACATTGTATCTTAGCAACCTCATAAAGGTACAGACCACCAGCCAGATGATTAAATCTGTTTTTTTTTGCACTGTAGGTTGTTCATCGGAAAATTCTGAGGGAAAAAAATAACAAATCTAGCCCACCCTAAAAAAAAACGCTTGTATGACTATTGACAATGTTGCGTCACCACCGGTGATGAATTTAGTATTCTACAAAAGTGCCATATTTTGATGCACAGCTATAATTTTTACCTCCAGCATCTTGGGATGATGTTTCTTGGCTTACCGGGTGCTTATTTTTCTCTCCCAACAGCGTATCAAAATGTCCCCTTTCACCTCCAATCTTGTATGCAGCAACTACTACGTGCCTCAGCTTGTTATTACTTCATCGTATGACGTTAAACCGAACTCTGACCAAATTTTATCTCGCAGTTCTATTGCATTCCATTTTGTTTCCCTTAGATATGAAAATATCAGAATTTTGCTTTGTGAAATTTGGACAGCACCGGAACAAAGCCACGCAAGTGACGAATAGCAGCTAGCTTAATGCTAGGCTACCGTTGTTTTTCTTAATACTCGAAAAATCTGTCAATTTAGTTTTCAATTTTATCTGTCGATTCCAAAATTATTTCAAATTGCCAGTGCAGAAAATTTCCCAAAATGAAGAATACGATTTAGCAACTAATGTGTTCTGTAAAATGTCATAAAAAGGTTCATCATTGTTTTTCTAAATACAAAAGTTTGATTTTGATTCATCATAAAGATAATCATCCTTGATGCTGTCATCTCACAGCGGAATCCTCAAGGTATCGTCTCGGAGCATTGTGTTTGCCCACGCTCCTAGTGTGCACGCTCGCTATTGTCCGGGAAATCCCACGCAGCCATCCGCTAATACTCCTCCTCCTCCCGCTGAGAGGGAGTCGGCACACAATCAGACAGCAGAAATGAAACGCGACGCGTCAGCTGAGGTGGGAGGAAGTTGGAATTGCGCAAGTCACAAGTCAATCCCGAGTTACTGTGGCTAAAGGCGAGGAACGCATTTCAAGCGAGGCGGATTCAAGAGTTTACTATCTCACTGGAGATGAAACAAAGACAATTGAGCTAGTCCATTTAGCTTCATGCTAGCATTATTTTAAATACAGTCTTTTTTTTGTGTTAAAATATTTTTATATAGGGACATGGAACAGATTAATGGCATTTCCATTCATTTCAGTATGGACAGACGATTTGATTCACAGACACCCTACCCTAAAAACCCAGCAGTACTTTTTTCGACCAATATTGTTTACATTTGTCGCGACCCTCCAGTCGTATTATTTCGAACTTCCTTTTTATATAACAGTAATACCAAAATAGCTTGGCGACATATTACTTTGGTAGTCTGCTCCCGCTCATAAAACATTCTCAACGTCCGTTGCATGTTGCTGTTAGCAAAAGCCCAGAGGCGGCTGCGGTGTCATGTTTACACAATTCAAGTGGCACCCTGATGGACGGTCCGTTGTGCTTACGCAAGCCCCGGGGCGACTTTCAAGTGAGAACCTTCCACTAAATGCCGCCTCTCTTTTCTACGAGCTCGCAAAGACGATATCGCTTACTCTCACATACAGGCTGCAGAAAAGCCTCTTTTCATTTTATTTCTGTGGAGTGCTATATACAATCTGAAATTATTTCTTAGCCAGGCTGACTTTTTCATTGCAGCTTCAGTGCAAATTGAATCCAGAGCAATATAATGGAAGGGATCCAAAGTCGCACTACTATTCCGCAGTCGTACTCTTGGAGATGCACGCCGGGCGCTTTCCGACACATTTGTGTGATTAAACTTGATGATCAAGATAGCATTGAAAATGTGATTGTCACTCGGCATCTGTGTGATTTCTGCACGGCTGTGAACAAATCCCACGTGTGCCCGCAGGTCTGCAGGGCTGCAGGCGCTTCAGCTCCTCCTCGGCCGTCAACTACAGCACCATGCTGCTGGAGGCGGACAGCCAGCGCCTCTACGTCGGGGCCCGGGGGGCGGCGTTTGCGCTCAACGCCGCTGACGTCTCAGCCGCTCCCGCGCTCATTGTGAGTTGATTCGCTCGTGTCCAGGCGTTTTTTTTTAGGCTGCTTTTGCATTTAAGCTTGACGATGGGGCAAAAAAAAAGTCAGCATTAATCACCAGGGGTTTTCAACTGGTTTTGTCCACCATTATAACCAATAAACAACTTGGGGACCACTGCTTTGGTAGAATATTTTTATTTTGCACTGAAGGAGTCTATTTATTTGGATCTGTATGTCGATTTTGGGAATCTCAGCTACATTTGACATCATTTGGATGGATAAATGATTCACCAAATTAATAATATATCAGGTTAATTAATAATAAATCAATTGTAAATAATGAATCCATTTTATTTAAAAAGAAATGTTTTCCAATTTTGCGGACCACCTGCAATGCCAGCACGGACCACTAGAGGGCCGCGGACCACCGCTTGACAACCTCCTGGTCATTGCGGTAAAGCTCCTGTCGTGTCTGATTGTGCGTTTTTGTTACATCAGATGGAGTGGGAGGCCTCCCCCGAGCAAAAACGCCAGTGTCTTCTCAAGGGGAAAGACAACAAGGTGGACATTTAACTTCTCCCTCTTTTGTATTTATATCCTCAATCAATCCTCCTCCTCCTTTTTTTTTTGCAGACGGAGTGTTTCAATCACATCCGCTTCCTGCAGAGGTTCAACGCCACGCACCTGTACATGTGCGGAACGCACGCCTTCAGTCCTCTGTGTGCATATATTGTATGTTCGACCCGTGTGCGCATTTCCATACATATCATTTGAAAAGTAAACCTCAGAGCAATGAGACGGACGTTTCTTTTCATCATTCTAATAATTGCATTTTTCCGATGTTCCGACCTTGAGCTTCACAAGGCCAGCTTGCCGCTGATCTGCGTTTGTATTCCAGCCTTAATATCGACAAGGCCACGCACCCAGGTGTCTTGTTGCTATGCCAACGTAAAGCTTTAAGGAGAGAATTAATAAGTGAGTTAGAGAGAGTGTAGCTTTATTTTGCACTTTTTAATTGGATTCTTTTTACATATGCTCAATGTAATGCCGCTTCGGGTGGGAAAGGAGAGCCACAGTCAAATAAATATAAATAAATAGAATTTGATTTAATTCCTGTTACATTCTATTCTGTGGGGGAAAAAAGTGGATTGTGCACAATTTTTATTTTTTATTTTATTTTTTTCAGGATGCTGAAAAATTTGAGATGTCTCTGCCCGAAGAGGGCCGAGACAAATGTCCCTACAGCCCTACAACGGGATACACCGGCCTCATCGTTGGTAAGGACTTTCTCCCCATGCCTGTCAAACGGAGAACAAAAAAAAAGGAACTTTGATTTCCTCTCAGACCAGGAGCTGTTTACCGCTTCCCAATATGAGTTTCGAAGCTTCCCCGATATCCGCCGCAACTCTCCCACTCTGAAGACCGAGGACGCTCCCACACGATGGTTAAATGGTAAGACGCCTCATTTTTTTTTAAAACGCTTGCCTCTGTTTCATTGAATTCTTGCCAACCTCCTGAGTGAAATCAAAATATCGAGCCGTGCATCTTAATGCTTGTTTTCTAACAAGTGGGATCGTGTCAGTGGCATTTCTGGGACCATGCATAAACATGAGCCGAGGATATAATTGGGTCTCCTCGACGGGGAATGAAAAATGGTTCTTCCCAGTACTGCCAAGTAGTCCAGATACTGTCAGCTGTCTGTGTTTTACTTGAGTATTTACTTCCTCGTACGTAACTCACTCACTGCCAACCCAGTTAATATCTTTGACGTCTTTAACCGTCAATGGCACTGAATGAGTTCAAAGAATAAAATAAGTATCAAGTGCTTTATTCTCCACATTTGGTCATCCGCCTCATTCTTCCAGAGGCCAACTTTGTGGGCTCGGCATTGGTGAGGGAGAGCTTGAGCAGTAGTATCGACGGCGACGACGACAAGATCTACTTCTTCTTCACCGAGGGCGGCCAGGAGCACGGCGCCGCCTCCGGCGGCCACGGAAGGGTGGCGAGAGTGGCTCGGATTTGCAAGGTGAGCAAAACAATCAGAGATGATGACAGATTTTTTTTTTCCCCTGTATCTGATCTTCTCCCGCCACCTATTCCACCTCAGGGAGACCGAGGAGGCCTCCTGACCCTCCAGAAACGTTGGACGTCTTTCCTCAAGGTCCGGCTGATGTGCTCCCTGCCAGAGTACGACTTCCACTTCAACGAGCTGCGCAGCGTCTTCGTGGTGCCCGGAGACACGCCGCAGGACACGCTCTTCTACGCAATCTTCGGCCTGGGCTGGTGAGTCGCGGGGAAGTGAGAAATTGATCTGTTAAGACAGTCGAAGCGAGATCAAAGGAAGGAAAGCGTGAAACGGGCGAAGACGGGAAAGGGAAATGTGGCAGAGAGTCGATTTAAAAATCTGTCTGCTTGTGTTCAAATAAGTTACCGCCTCAACATTAGTTTTGTTAGCCCGTGTATAGCGTGTGTTCGCTTTAAGCTAGCAGATTTTCACGAGACCAATTGAATGGGATTTAATTAAATACGCAGCGTATAATTGCTTTTGTTCTCTATTTAGCTTTATAGCACAAAATTGCTAAACTGCCAAAGCACTTTTTTGGGAGTTTTGAATGTTATATTTGCCAATCTTTGTCATTTTGGAGGAAGTGTATAAACCCTGTTGTAGTGGGCTGCGTGGCGTTTTCTCCACGTCTTTCCTCTTCCTCTCTAATCTGCTCCTTCCATCTCTGCCAGAACTCCTCCTGCGCCTTCTCATCTCTTCCCTCTTGCCATTTATCTTGTTATTTTCATCTTTTAAAGTAGGTGCGCCACTGATCTACTGTACTTCTACAGCGGTCGCCATGGTTACGCCATTTTTTTTTTTTATCTCCGTTGCTGCTCACACCATGTACTCTGCTCTCGCTCACTCCGCATGTATGCGTGTGTTTGTTTCTCTTCTCTTTTTTTTTTTTTTTTTTTGGTGGGGGGTAGGAAAAACATAAAGGCGTCTGCGTTGTGTCGCTTCTCGCTGTCTGATGTCCAAAAGGCGTTCCAAGGGCCTTACATGGAGACGCAGGACTCCAACTGGAAGGAGTACAGTGGAAAAATACCTGACCCACGACCTGGAACGGTAAATAAAAAAATTTAAAGGTGATTAGACCACCTGTCAGGATGGGTTTGGAGTCTGTTAAGATAAAGTTAACTAGCGCTAGGCTAGACTCCCAGCATGCACATAGCTCCTTGTGTAGACTAGAGCGTGATAGTTTGAATAGTGCGACAGTACACATAAACGCACTTTCTACTGGGGTAGTAGACAAATCCAATCATTCCACCCCGACCGGTTTTGCTGAGGAAACGGTGCCGGTTTCAGATAATTCTACACGTGTAACAAATATTTACTATCAGATTCCCACGGTCGTATCAGCCCACCGCGCTAACAAACATTTGAGAGGTGATGTCAGGCTTAGAGAACACAATCTTACTCGCATTTCGTATAAATATCCTTCGATAAATACGCACCCGGATCGACCAATTACACTTAAACTTGGTTTTATGAATATTAGATCGCTTCATACGAAAGCCATTCTCGTTAATGATCTCATCACAGAACATAATCTAAACGCTTTTGGTCTCTGCGAGACCTGGTTAAAACCTAATGAACTGATGCCGCTTAATGAGGCCTCGCCTCCAAATTTTGTGAGCTCGCATGTGGCGCGTCCTCGAAAAAAGGGTGGGGGTGTCGCCCTCATCTCGAATTCCGAGCTTAGTTTTAGGCCTCGTTCGATCAACGTATTTAAAACATTTGAGGTTCTCATTGTCCGATCCACCGCTTTACCGTCATTTTATCTTGTTGTTATTTACCGTCCACCCGGGGCTTACTCTGGCTTCCTGGATGAATTTTCAGAATTTGTGGCTGATCTCGTAACCAATGCGGATAATATAATTATCATGGGCGATTTCAACATCCACATGAATTTACCGTCAGAGCCACTTACTTCGGCGTTTCAGACTTTAACTGATACCTTTGGTTTTACGCAAGCTGTACAGGCAGCAACGCATAAGAATGGAAATACCATAGATCTGGTATTATCCCGAGGACTTGCAACCTCAAATATAGCAGTACTGCCATACACTACTGTTTTGTCTGATCATTACTTAATAAAGTTTGAAATTATAGTTCCTTGTCAAAGACAAGAGAGCAATCAGCATTATAGGAGCCGTCATTTCAACTCTATGACTGCAACTGCGCTATCTGAAATACTGTCGCCGGCAACCACTAATTTTCTCACATACGCCGACTCTATTGATAATCTTACGAATGAATTCAATGCGACATTGTTAAATGCCATTGACTCTGTGGCGCCGTTACGTCTGAAAACTCGCCGTAGAGTGCCTACTCCATGGTTCACAGATGAAACGCGTACGCTTAAGCAATTATGTAGAAAGCATGAGCGCAGATGGCGTCTAACCAAACTTGAGGTTTTCCATCAGGCATGGCAGGATAGCCTCCTGAAATATAAAGATGCGCTTATCTTAGCAAAAACTCGATATTTTTCGCAAGTTATTAATCTCAATAAAAACAATCCGAAACACCTATTTGATACAGTGGCAAAGCTGACTCTGCGCCAGCCGACCTCCGATAGTTCCTTCCACTCAGCTGACGAGTTCATGAAATTTTTTGCTCAAAAGATTGAATCCATTAGGGATGAGATCAAGAATAGCATTCCAATCGCTCGGTCGAGCACGCCGTTTACCAACGCTGATGATCATGCAACAACCCTCTCAACTTTTAAAAGCGTGTCTCTTGAAAGGCTTACACAAATTGTTAGTGCGGCTAAACAAACAACATGTTTACTCGACCCTCTTCCAGCCAAACTACTTAAAGAATTATTTCAAATTTTAGGACCGTCCGTCTTAAATATAATCAATCTGTCTGTCTCCTCTGGGATAGTGCCAACAGCCTTTAAAACCGCTATCATTAAACCGTTACTTAAGCGACCAAATCTTGACCCGGACTGTCTCAGTAATTATAGGCCAGTTTCAAACCTCCCATTCATAGCAAAACTTCTTGAAAAAGTAGTAGCGCAGCAGCTTATTGATTACATGGTCGCCAATAATCGATACGACACTTTTCAGTCTGGTTTTAGAGCTAATCATTCCACTGAGACAGCACTTGCGAAAGTGACTAATGATCTCCTCGTAGCTATGGATTCAAACATTTCGTCTGTACTGTTACTACTCGATCTTAGTGCTGCCTTCGACACTGTAGACTTCGATATTTTATTAGGGCGTCTTAAAAGTTGTGTTGGTATTTCAGGGTCAGCACTAGGCTGGTTCCATTCCTATCTATCAAACAGGACGCACCGAGTGGTCCATGGCAATGCGTCCTCGGAGCTCTATAATGTTACATGTGGTGTCCCACAGGGATCGGTTCTCGGACCAATTCTTTTTAATATTTATATGATTCCGCTTGGGGACATAATACGTAAATATAATATTAGTTTTCAATGCTATGCGGATGACACCCAATTATATATGCCGTTATCGATGACAGATCCGCGGGATTGTTGTAATCTTGAGAAGTGCCTTGCGGAGATCAAGCAATGGATGTCTCTCAACTTCCTTCGTCTTAACCCAGATAAAACTGAGATGTTGATAATTGGTCCAGCTCGTTATCAACACTTATTCAAGGAAACCGCTATAACTATAGATAACCGTACTATCACTCAAAGCGATACTGTAACTAATCTCGGGGTAATATTTGACCAAACTCTCTCCTTTCAAAAGCACATTAAGAATATAACCAGAATTGCGTTTTTTCACCTTCGTAATATTGCAAAGATTCGTCCGATCCTTTCGACCGGTGATGCGGAAACTATTATACATGCGTTCGTCACGTCGCGCCTGGACTACTGTAATGTACTATTTTCGGGTCTTCCTAAGTCCCGCATCAAAAGTCTACAGTTAGTACAAAATGCCGCTGCAAGGCTGCTCTCTCGGACAAGAAAATTTGATCACATTACCCCAATACTAGCCAACTTACATTGGCTTCCGGTCCATTTAAGATGTGACTTCAAGGTTCTTCTATTAACCTATAAATCGCTGCATGGCTTAGCGCCTTCATATCTCGTCGACCTAGTTGTTCCTTATGTTCCGTCTCGTAACCTTCGTTCGCAAAACGCTACCCTTTTAGCGACACCGAGGGCTAAGAAAATGTCTGCAGGCTCTAGAGCATTTTCTATTCGGGCTCCAGAGCTTTGGAATGCCCTACCAATGGATATTAGGACTGCTACCTCAGTAGAAACATTTAAGACACGTTTAAAGACACATTTCTATGACATGGCCTTTAACTAACCTGTAGTGGCCGATTCGGCTGGAGTTTGTTTTCTCTCCCTCTCCACCCCCTCCCTCCCCCCTCCCCGGCCGGGGAGGTGGTTAGGTGGTACCCATGCTGACAGCGGCTATCTGGATTCTCGTGGCCAATTCAGGATAGGGGAACTGCAGCTCAACCTCCTCGAAGAGCACTGCCAGGACAATTGAGGGCTCCTTTCGGCAGCCCTCTGCTGTGACATGGACATCCACTTTTTATTTAATTGATTTTCATGTTGTATCATTTGTGCCCTCTCTGCATCCATTTCAACCTGGTGATCCTGAAAGGGGGATCCTTCCATCTGTGGTCCCTTCTCAAGGTTTCTCATTTTCCCCCTGCTAGGGGTTTTTAAGTTTTTCCTTGCCCTTTTGGGAGCTTAAGATCAGGGGATGCTTTGAGAATAATTGTCAATTTCTGTCTATGTGAAGCCCTTTGAGACTGCTTGTGATTTAGGGCTATACAAATAAACTTGACTTGACTTGACTTGACTTAAAAAAACACGGACACCTCAAGTGGCACCTTAACTTTTGACCTGCAAGGTCTTCCCATTTTTTTTTACTTTCTTCACCCTATTTTTTGTGCCCCTTAGTGTATCACAGACACCACGAGGGCCAAGGGCATCAACGTGTCCACCTCCCTACCCGATGACGTGCTCAACTTTGTCCGAAGGCACCCGCTCATGTCCCAGCAGGTCCAGGCTTTCGACCGCCGCCCCCTGTTGTTCAGGAGGACCACAGACTACACTCGCATGGCGGTGAACGTCGTCCAAGGCTTGGATGGCAACGAGTACCATGTGTTGTATATGGGAACAGGTGGGAAGCAGCTTGGCGTTTTAGCTCAGCATCACATTCATCTCCAGAGAATGCCGGCCATTTTTCTTTTCAAATGTTATGTCATTGGTTTGTTTATTAGATAATATATGATGACGTATGTGAAAAGAGTGCATTTTTGTGCCTTTCAGATGAAGGCTGGCTGCACAAGGCCGTCCACGTGGAGGGTCTGCTGCACATCATCGAGGAGCTGCAGCTCTTTGAAAACCCGCACCCTGTGGACAATGTGATCATCTCAGTTGATCAGGTAGCGTGTCTACACCACGCACACGCACATGCACGCGTGTTTATTCTTTGTTTGTTGCGTAACAGATGAGCGTGTATGTGGGCTCCCCGTCGGGCGTAGTGCAGCTGCCCCTTTTCAGCTGCCGTCGGTACGCCTCCTGCTACGACTGCATCTTCGCCAGGGACCCCCACTGCGCCTGGAGCGGGGACCAATGCGTGGACGTCATGATGTCCACCGACAAGTACGTGCTCTTTGTCTGACTGAGCGAACGAGCGTGTGTGTGTGTGTGTCAGGCATTTCACAACAGGGCAACTTCCCGTTTTAACCAAGGCAAATAATAAAAATCGAAAACACGCGCGGATAGGCCGATATGCTTGTGCGCGCGTTTATCAGGTGATCAGAAAAAAAAAAAAAAGCCGCCTATCACCTCACCGCAAACAACACCGCGTCCTGTCACAGCGCCCTTTTTCCGAGAAGTTACGCAATCCCTATGTTGGCTGAAAGAAGCGTGAGCTGAAAGTAAACACAATGTGCAGCTCTTTACTTCAAGCCACGTTTCCAACGAAATTGGAAACGCTAGCCAGCTTTTTGTTCTTTATTGATCATATTGGTTAGCGAAACTTTAGCAGAAAGCGCTATTAGCATATACACAATGCAGAACCCGTGTTACATAAACATACGGATTTAGCAGTTAAAACACAATAAAAAAAACGATTTATATATTTACATTGCACTCGTGTTGTTTTCTCGCCCTCGAAGATCCACGTTGATCCAGGACATCCAGCAAGGCAGCAGGGGCTGTGATGACTCTCAAACGGGTAGGTTGAATTCTCCTCTCAATCAATACCAGTGATGAAAGTCAAAGCAAAAACAATGCATGGAGTTTCCATTTTTTGAAAGCTGATTATGCACACGCTGCTCTCCTCTGTTCTTTTAATCCCGTTCTGAGAGAGATCTGTTTGATATTCATGGCAGGGGAATGCTGACTCCTTCCTCGCACTTTCAATCTGATCAAATGTGGCAGCTTCTTGTTTTGGCCTGCGCTAGGTGATAAGATGGCTGAAAGTAAGACGAGTTTAAAACTTTGGACGGCCTTTCATGTCAAATATGCGCCGGCTGCCAAGGAACTGTTGGATGACATTTTCACGAAGGGGAAAATGTCGACAGGGATATTTTAAAAAAAGTATCTTGCCCTACCTGTGTTTAAAAAAAAAAAAAACACGAGCTAGCAGTTTTCAAGCTAAGTACCGAATCACAATTTTTCAACTTTTCCAGAAGTGTCCACGCGCAGCCGCTCGGTGCGAGTGGGCGACGACGTGCTGCTGCAGTGCGAGCTCAGCTCCAACCTAGCCGCGCCGCTGTGGACGCTAGGCGGCCAGGAGCTACACGGCTACGGCCTCAGCTCCGGCTTCCGGACCGGCACCGACGGCCTGCTCATCATCCGGGCCCGCCAAGACCAAAGCGGCCTTTACACCTGCTACAGCGTGGAGAACAACATCCAAGTTGCCGTGGTTACCTACAACGTCACCGTTTCTCCCGACTCGTCTTCTTCGCCCATGGGAAACCCTCGCCGCCACTTCAACGCCGCGACGCCCGCTCCCTCCGAGATGGCCCCGGTGCCTCGGATGCCGCACTCGGAGCTGCTTTCCGCCAAGAACATGGAAACAATGTATCTGTCCCTCATCACCATCCTGGGCAGCCTATGCGTGGTTCTCGCCGTGGTGCTGTTCTACCTGGGCTTCTGCCTGCGGGTTGGCACCCGAGGGAAGTACTCGCTACCCACGGCGGCCGCGGCGTACCAGAGCGGGAAGAGAGACCCCAGGAAACAACAGCGAAATTCCACCCACTTGGAGCTAAAGACCATCTCCAGCAACGGACACGCCGTCCACAACGGCGTCTCCAAGCCACCAAACGGCAACGTCGACGAAGGAGCCTTCCTGCAAATCGTCCCGGGCGAGGCTTACACCTCACCCAACGAGGAGAAAGCCTCCCCGCCGCCGGCCCCGCCGCTGCCCGTCACGCCCGAGAGCAACTTCCCCAACGGGTTCTCGGCCACCCTGCCCAGCGTCCTGCGGCGGATGAACGGCAACAGCTACGTGCTGCTCACCCAAAGCGACACGCCGCACTGCTCGTCCATTTCCGAGGAACTCAACAGGATCTTCGAGAAGCGCAAATGCACTCAGCTGACGGCCAGACCGGACGAGAGCTCGGTGTAGCCCGGGGGACGTGAGACTCGCTTTGCTCAAGTTTTCAAGGGTGTCAAGGGAATGATGGCAAAAGTGTGAAACAGAAGTGGCGAGAAAAAAAACAAAAAACATTCTACCTCACTTCATTTGTTCCCTGAGAGACACTTGCAACCTCTCTGGAATTAGCAAAATTCCAGGTGGTTCAGATCATGAATAGATGGATGTAATCCTTTATTTTCTTTATTTAATTTTCTCTCGTTCGAGTTAAACTGGTGGGACGTGGCCACGATTAACCAGTCACCAAAAATTCCCCATCTTAAATTCCCCTGGAAATTTACCAGAAACTCGATCCTTTGCAACTCTAAAGCTGGGCTCAAAGGAAGACGGCAGCTATAGCTAAACTTTGTTAGCATTAACTCGGTACAAAAATGACCCTATGCATTTTTAAAATGTGTCACTCACAATTTTTATTCGACTCTACTCACAAAAAATAAATTTGGGCACTGATCATAGTCTGACATCCTGCTTCTTGTGATGGAGACAACAGGTTCGTTCACTGATGGCACAACAAAAATAGTTAGTTGGGCTTTTGTGCCAAATTTCCAGAAGGCACTTTAAGCTTGACAGAGCCTGCCTTTCAGTGACTCCTCCAGTATTTCTGGTGGAACACGCTCAAGTCATGTCAGAGCCTCAAATACGTGGAGTCACCTTAATTAATATTATATATTAATATAATATTAATCTTCTACTAATAACTTTGCCTTGGTGTACAGTACACACACACACACACACTCGCACACATTTCTTTAAAGAATACAATTACAAATATTTAAGCGAATCGATATTAAGTAATGGTTGCAAAACAATCCAGAAGAATAATGTAATCATTTCAATGCGGTATTGTTTTATTTGAACCTGCAGTCCTTAAAGGTTCTAAAGGACATCAAGCCTGAGGGAATTTCGAATTTACGAGGACAACCGTCCACAGATGATGAACAGAAGGACATCACGGAGGCGGGCGGGAGAGTGAGGCAGGGTCCGTGTTGAGGCTGAGGTAATTCTTTTTTGTCTTTCTTTTCTTTTTCTTTTTACTGTTCTTGTGTATTATTGTGCAAATGTCAAGATTTGACGCATTAGTGTTCCCACACAGAATATATTGCCATCTTAAAACGATCGGAAATGTGGTTCATCTTTATAACATTTTTTTTTTAAATATGGACAATATCATTATAAAGTATTGTAATATATAAAAACATTCTCCTAGCGTAATTAAATACAACCGTTTTTGCATCGTGATATCGTGGCCATAATGCTGATCTTTATGGAGTGCCAGCCTTGACCACCAGGGGTCAGTATAATCCATAATTATAATCCGAATCAACAATAATGGTCAAGCATGTAAAGAACACACAAGGATCGACACTTGTTTTTCTAGCTAAGACGCTATATCTATTTTATGTCGCTGTTCAGTGTAAAATTGACGTGATAAAGTATTTCATGAACTGAGCAGCATGCTCTTAACTGTGTGTCAATCATGCGTCTTTTCTCTTATGACTTGCCTTGCTATTGCCACGTGTTGTTTTTCTTTTTGCATCTTCCTTTCCTCTCTTGTGTGTCCTTAACTGTTTCTCACTGACACCAATAATGACAGAAGGCTGTTGTCTTTCATTTCAAATAAACTTTCTCCTTCAACCTTCCATCATCTCCTCAATGCTCGTCTTTTCCTTTTTTATGTCATTGGTGTTTAATTTTCAAATTTAACTCCCGAATTCATCTGATGCCACGTGACCTGATGTTGTTGACAAGTTGCCATGACGTCATAATGGGTTTGCTGGCACCGCAACAAAACCTCAAGTGTTGTCACACACATTGTAAACACATGATTAGGAGCACACGCCACTGTCTTAAGTTCGACTTAAGTTCGTGTTATTTTCTGTCAAGGCCTCTCCTCCAAAACAGGGCAAGCAGGAAGTGCCAGTTCTCACTCGTTTTGTTTTTCTCCGCCGGCAAAACGAGTGGATTTGGGTTTTGTGTGTGTGTGTGTGTGTGGGGGGGGGGGGGGGGGGGGTTCGATTCATTTTGACAGTTCTTACCTGTTTGTCTTAGCCCTGTTAAAGAAACAGCATGTCAATTTTGCCGTGTTTTTAAGATAAAAATATCTTCCTGCACTAAATTTGCATTTTGGACAAAGGCGATAGGATCAAAACGGCTTTACATCGTCGTGGTTCGTAAAATAAGATCCCCAGGGGAGAAGAGAGTTAGAAATAGATTTCAAACATCAAGAATGAGCTTCAGGGAGGGTGTGGAAAGCGATTATTAGACACAATTGTGCTTAATTGTACTATTTGTAAAGCTAGATGTTAACCAATCTTATTCTATTTGCCCATGTATGCAAAATATTTATATAACTGATAAATACTAAATGCAGCTGCACATGTATTCGCATTTTCCTTAGGAGTAAATTATTTGAATGAAACAGGGCTAGGTGGGAATGCGTAGAGGCACACTTGATTTCTTTGTTGTTCGTTTCGTTCGTTTTTAATAGATTTGAAATGTTATTTTATTTTGGATTCTATCAACAATGAAAATGTGAATCAAATCAAATTTGTAGCAAAGCTGTCAGAGAAAGGTAAGCTTGTTAAACCGTTTTGAAAAGTGACTTGTTTTATGCACGTGTTGCGACATCTAGCGGTCAATTGAATTCGAGCTGAAGCACTTCAGCTCCTGTCCACTGGAGGTCACTAAAGGCATATTTATGGGTACTCCTGGATTAGAAATCAGCTTTCCTGAATAAAATTCGTGAGTGATTTGCGGACCAGGAAGGTGGGGGTTAAAAAGTAGTACTTTAATAAAAAAATATAAAAAAAACTTCCCAGACCAAAAGTGTTGTTACTGTTGTTTTTTTAAGCAACTTTTTGCTCCCGGGGTGAGAAAAAGATCAATTTGTTTGACTAATTCAGGATTCATAGCAAAAAAAATGAAAAACGTGATGATATCCACGTCCTTCCCTCGGTAGTTTGGATAAGTGACTAATCTCAGCGCAATTTTGGCCCACTTCACTTTCTGTGTGAAACAGATGTGTGTATAATTGAGTTACTGCAGGCAGCTCCAATCCAATGGATTAAAGATCATCTTTGTGTGTTTACCTCCCAGTGGACGCGGTGGTTTGACCCACTTATGCGCCACGCATATCTGCACTAAATCATAGACACATCGAGGTAACTGTGGTTAAAATAAAAAAAAAAGAGCAATTAAGATCCTGTGATGTTCTCTGATGTGGGCAAGGAGAGCCACAGTCATTAATTGAACAAGACATATTAGGCCACACCCCTTCAAGGCACGTCCGGCACTTTGTCTGAGGACTCCTTCCCTTGTGGCAAATCTCTAATGTGATTCAGATTAATCACACGCACGCTGACACGTGCTTTTAATAATTTCTCAGGGCTCCACTGTAATAGTGCGCCAATATTTTTATAGCCCTGTTGTGCTACGGAACGGAGCAGCCTGGAGTGATCCCAATTTGCAATGAAAAAAAAAAAAAGCCATAGAGATGTGCTGGCTTAAAAGAAGTCATTACCACATATTCTTGCAGTATCAAGACTTTTCTCCTTCGAGAAAAATTGCGACTATTCGCGATTGTGTGCAGCATAACAAGAAAATGCTGATTCATCATATTTGCTTTAAATTCCGAGCTCCACTAACTGAACAGAACCGTTGACCTCATAAGCCTACTTTATTGCTTTATATTCAATTTGCATTTCTTTAATCTACATCTGACTGCAAATACAAAGAATTATTATTATTTTTTTTTAAATAAGACGTTTTTGGCTGTCATACTGTATGCTGATGGGGTCACAAAGTTTAATATGTCATGTACTACCATCACAAACTCCATGGAGGTCATGTGCCGGGCATGGCGCAGTTGAACAGTTGGCCACTTATTAAAATGTATTAAGAGCATCTGGATGGAGAATAAAAGGGGAGGATCAAAGTAGCGGCTGGTGACCGAATATATTTCACATCCCCCCCCCCCTCCTACTCCTAAGGAGCAGATATGAAATAATCATTCCCTCTCATGTTGGAGAAAGTGAGCCGTCATGTAGATCAACCTCGACAGTGACGAGATGAGACGCTTGTACGCAACTCACTCAATATTGCATGAGTTGGGAATGAAGCATTTCACGCTACACTGCACACCCTCTTCATCAGACCATTATGAAAATATGCAAATAAACTCGGCACGATCATGTGCGCCTCTAATTGATGCATTGTTGTTGTTGTTTTTTTAAAGGGACCAAACAATGGCTTCAGTAGTTTGCGAGCTTTCCCAGACTTCAAAACACCAACAAATGTGGCAGTGTTGATGAGAATTAAGTTTTAGTTGCTAATTAAATTAAATTAAATTTGCTTGACATGTCTACGATGGGTAGCTTTACAGAAAAAATATTTTGATAGCATCAAATTCAGCCCCTTAAACCATTCACTGCCAGGTCAGTTAAAATGACGTCTATTCCAGTTAAGCAATGTAAAATTTGAAAAAAAAAAAAAAGCCTCGTGAAGGCCGGCCTGAACATGAGTAGGAAATCTGCCATTTTGGTTGAAAACAATCACCTGGGATATTTCCAAAATTGATGCGCCACCATAAAACTGTAATATGTGAGCTGCACTATTCCCAATTTCCTTTAACCTCCGCACACTCGCATTGAGTCCTCCATTGAATGCATCATTCAAGTTTCCCACTCAGGTGTGGGAGTGCAAGGACCCATTCATCACACTCGAAAAAAGCCAGAAGCCGCTTAGCCTCAAGGCAATCGGCCTTATTTGTGGTTTGCTTTTGAATCGTCATCCACTCGGCAGTAGGAGGTGTTTGTTTGCTATTTATGAATCACGCCGAGGCAGAAGGTCGGGTTTCGGTCAGGTGTCTGGCGGAGGGGCGAAGAGCTTCGAGGTGGGCGACAAAGCATGAGTGAGTCACATGATCTGCTTCCTTGGCCTTCGCACACACTCCCCAAAGAGGATTGGGAACAAAAGTGTATTCTTACAGCAGAGTCATGAGCGCCAGCAATTCCTTAAGAAGCTTTTTTTTTTTCTTTTCATTAATGCTGTAAAAGTCTCAATATGAAGTTCACCTTAAATGGGACTGTGATTCAAAGAGGGAAAAAAAAATCATCATTTGAATATGTTCTCTTATTTTGTATTGAAAAAATACAAAGAATTAAAAGACCCAGGTGGATTTTGGGGATGCTAAAGGACTTATTTGTCTTTGACCCTTTTTAATCGCCTCCAGCTCGAGATGGGGCGGAAAAAAAATCCAACGCCCACCGCGACGTGATGGAGTCGACTTTAAGAGGCGGCCCGGCGGGGATTCACATTTGCACGTTGCTCATTTCAGCTGGAAATCATATTAGCCTTGGCGGGCTTGAATTGAAGCGTGGAGAACATTTAAAGGAGAAGAGCTTGTAGGAATGAAGCGCAAAAAATGGAAGCCGTGGACAGACGGACGCACGGTAAACGATCAAACGGACTTGAAGGCATCGGATGAAAGCGCAGGAGATGTCGGTCACGTCCTTGGCCGTGACGGGGGAAATAAAAATGTTCACAGAGGAGGGGGGCGGGGTCACTGAGAGTTCAGCAACCGGTCAAGGTGATGCTCTGATCAAACGCAATCAACCAATTAATCAATCGACCTTACGCGTTGTGCAGTTCATCTCGTCAGAATTTTGGGGAGAATATCATGTTTCAATGCTGGTTTTCCATTTTGTGACCTATTGACCCCTTTATTGACCATCTAGCGATCGATTGATCTCTTGTTTCTCTGACCCCCACCCCTCGGTGGAAATCATCCCCTGTAATCTTCTAACACATGACATCATTGTCGTCACGTCTCCTCTTTCACCGATAAATCTGACAGGTGGCGTCCATTGTAGCCAGGAGAAAGGCCCTCATATTGAATTTCCAGGCCGGCAGGATGTAGCGGGCGGGGGATCTCACCTAGCTGCAAGTTCAAAGCGCTTACCATGACCTCCACCAGATACCCCTGAAGGCCCAAAAATACATATTTAATTTTGAATTTATTAAAATAATTTCTTCTTAAAAATATCACTAACACAAACTGAGGAACTCCATTTAACTGTTTTCCACGATAAGTGCCACTTTTGGCCTAATATGCCCACCAGTTGTTTTGCTTTACTAGTTAGTATTCAAGTGTTTATTCTGTGGCAGCGCCCCCTGGCGGAGCTCTAGCGATTTCACTCAAACCGAGCTTTAACTGCGTGACCCCGCCCCCCCACATCCTGCAAGCGGGCTCCCCGGGTGAGCACGCCGAGCACTCTCAGCACTCGAGCAGCCTCAGCTTCAGCCTGAGCCTTTTTGGACGACAACGAGCTGGAGAACCGCCGACGGTGGGAGACACTTTGGTGCCGGAGATTAACCCAACGGAACTCGCTTTAAAGAACGGCGAGAGAAGTGGAATGTTATCATACGGTTGCCACGGAAGTTTCACTCGGATATACGACCAAGTGTCGTGGTCATTGTTGAAAGTGTTGTCCGGAGCTTGAAGACATCTTGTTTGAGGTGAGTCCAACATTCGCTGTTTGTCAACGGAATAATGACTTGAGGCTTATTTAACGCTAATATATTGTTGTGTTGCCCATAATTGTTTGTGGTTTGGAAAAATAAACAAAACAAAACTAGTATGGGGTTAAATAAGAGCTCATGACAACGAGGTGCGCTTGTTTAGGGGTTTACAAACTCAGGGTTGGGGACCTAAAATGGCCCCTTGATCAGGTTGTTTTGTTATTTATAAATATTTCAAATATTTTGGTGCACCATTGTTTTTTTAGTTAAGATGAAAAATGTTCTTTTGGCCCCAGGTGAAAATATCTTAGTCACGTCCCTTGTAATTATTTGAGTGTGATAAACAATTATATTTATTTTGTCCTGGTGATTTTGTGTGCATGTGTGTGTGTATTCCACGTCATCTGAGTAGTTTGTTGTCAATCTGACTGGAAATCCGTGACTAGTCCAGTATTTTATTTCTGTGTTGTGTTTTTAATTAAGCGCTCAGTGTGTGTAACCAGACACTATTAGCTCCTCATGCTATGTGCAGCTGTTAGTGTACACACACAAACTTCCAATGTGATTGAGACTCCTGATCCCTCCAGCTGTTTTCTGTTCTTATGAAAGCCAAGAGCACTAATGAAGAGGTGAAAGGTCAACAAAGATGCCGGCGAACACCGTTTGTTTTCGTGATCCCAGGCTGGGTTTACTTTAATATATAGATTACTTTAGAGTTGGGTAGGAAGCCTACCAAGGCCTGATTGGATCATAAATAAATAAATAATTTGTTTGTGTTGAATGCAAACTGCATATATATATCTTTTTGTTATTTTATTTTGTATATTTTGTTTCAACTTCTCTTCTTGATAGCTTTACATCTTCATGGGAATGCTCAAGTATCATTCCGCCTCACTACCAGGAGACCACATATCATTCTTGGTCTATCACCAAAGCACAGGCTGGTGGGGGGTCGGGGGTGATAGTGAGACAGTATGGTAGGACACAGGAGGCAAAGACAAGCGGGGGATTTGCTGGTGCTGGTACGAGGTGATAACTGAGCTCCAGGTTGCAGCAGATTAAGAAGAAGAAGGCTGGCGGGAGGCGGGCGTGCCACTGAGCGTGCATTCTAATCATCTCGAAGAAGCCGAGCGTGAGCGCCACCACGGTCACGGTCAAGTCGGTGATAGCGACGTGACGGCAGAATCGTAAAACTGTCATTGTTGCTCGTGGTGTCGTTGCACCGGCATGGCTATACTCCCAACCGGAGCGTTTCCATAGCTAAACTCTCGGTAAGGCTGATATTAGGTCTTTTAGAATCGGCAAAGTTCAGGCGATTTATCCTAAAAAATGAACAGATCTGAAAGATTGAAAAAGAAAGATTACATTTATCCCTATTTCGGTTTTAGACACCAAGGCCTGTCGCCGCTTCCATTTTGATGGCGTGGCGCCGTCTGTTCAAGATCCCCGGCGGCAGTTTTGCATAACGCGCTCATTAGCTAAACGGCAAGCTTGTCGTCTGCGCTTTCGGGAGCCATGTTGCGTAACCAGAGTAGAACACGGTGACCATCGCTGGCAAACTGAACCCATTTGATGCTCGGCCACCAGGGGGCAGCATAACGCAAAAGTACAGTCCGTTTCAGCTCTTTGCAGAGGATAAAGAATATACTTGCAGACTTACAAGTGCTGGATGGATTTTGCACACTTTTCTAGCCTTTTATAATGTGCCGTTGAGATTATTCCTATCTTTTGATTTGTAAATATTCCCCCCTTCCCCCAGCTATTTGCAGAAATGTTGTTTTCATGATGTAATGGTGATTATGAATGCCAGGAAACTCCACCTCACACCGGCCTTACTTTGGTCTCCTCTTTGCGGCAAATACCAAGAACCCTTCACGCAAATTAGCGCGTGTATGTCGATTGTGATGTCACAATGACCTTTACTATCTCTATTCAACGTGTGTGCGTGTTTGTTATTTTTTTTTTGCTAGCTACGTTGAAGCTTCCAGTTGTGCTTCTTAAGTCCCCTCAGCTGTCGTATGTCGAACATCACGTCATCGTGGACAGCTGTGAGAATATTTTGGAGAAAGGCTCTCTGTGTCGCACGCCCTCACGAACGCAACAACTGTGAGCTGCCATTTTGGGGTGAGCTTTCCAAATACAAAGGCTTAATTCTCATTGAGTTAAATAAGATCTTGAATAGAAAAGCCTCATGTTTTCAATCAGTGAAGCTCAAAACCACAGGTCCAAAGAGTAAGCACGCTAATAAGCATGTTGGACATTTAATACACTGTAAAGACTGAATAATTATAGGTTTACAGCTTTTTTTTATCGTGTCACATAAATTATTGTTGCATCGATGGCGCTTTATTGTTGATGTCTTTTAGAGGCAGAACAAATAGCGCATATAAAAATGGCGTCCATTGAAATTTAAACACCGCAAGATCAAAGAGAAAATAGCGCCGGGCCTTTTTGTTTTCCATCCATTCCCCGCGTCCACCTTTTGTGCTATTCGACAGCTTCTTAATCAGCACGAGCCCTCTGAAGCCGTTTCGGCGGGGTTGAGTTTATTCCCTCATTAAATATTTAAAACCGTACGAGGATATTAAATCGCTAATTTACGTTGTCCCGGGTACAACTCCATTAGCCACTTCACATTTAGCGTGCCCGCGTTGGAAAACGTTGCCGAAGTCTGGCAACTGCTCGCTAGCATCCATTAACGGGCCAGTCTGAGCGTATTAGCTCAACACAGGACACGGACGGCTTCTTTGCTGAAACGGCATCTCAGCCCGTCTTAGCCTGTACTTGGTCCAAGCTAAAGCAGTCTCGTGTGTCGGCGAGTGTCAGGAGGCTGATGTACGAGGGCCCAAATGACCCGTGCTGAAACAGCAGACCACACACACATTGCAGGCACGGTTGATGGATGAGGGGAATCGGGCCGGGTACGGAGGCCCGGCACCGAAAGATCCAGATGTTTTTATTTGAGATGCGCTGATTTACTAGCCACTATTGTTTCCTCCTTCTTTGGCTCGGCAGCGTAACATTGAGTGATACCTCCATCCTTTTGCTGATTTCCAAGAGGGCTAGATCCTCCTTCACATGTACTTGGCTGGCTGGAAAATATACAAACGGTCATAAACGCAGCTGCCACTAAGCCCTTTATAAAAACAGACTGTTCAGGTTTAAGGTTAGTGTGAATCATAAATAATTCCCAGACGTTTTATTGAACCCAAGACTCGCTTTTGTATTTCTAGCTTCAGCTACTTGTTGGCTAACGAGAAGGTGTAAACGTGTATCCGGTGCTTGTCTCGATAGTAAATTGAAGCCAAAAAAAAAAAACTATACTTCTGCAGCTGTCCTTTCTTGCATGGAATGCTCTTTCCATTGTAAAATAAAAAATTTGCTGATTCAGCAGAATGATCTTTTTTCAGGATGTTACACCTCCTAAGAGGTAAGCAAGCCAAGATGTGTTGACACCCGATTGTTTGCTCGCAAATCCCCACGGCCAAATTGGAGGATGCGTCTGCCAGATGACCCTGTGGCAAGATCCCTCCAGGACCCCCCCACCCCTCCGGTGTTAGCTGACTGGCGGGTTTGTCTTGTCAAATCTCCAGAGGCGCCTGTGAAGTTTGCCTGATTTCCCGAAAATATTGGGGCCACCCTTTCGTTCTTAACAGCCGACGTGTGTTTTCATGAGAGCGTCTTTGGATTGCGTCCCAGCTTTGGTATCCGTAACATAACTCCCACTACCCTAATGCCCGCCCCCCCCTCGTGAATTCCCAAGACATCCCAGAAGGCCCTGGATGGCGTCCCGGAACATTTGGCTGTTGTCTAACATGTTTTATGAAGTGATAAGACATCATTTGACCAAGCTGTAAAGTTTACTGAGCCGTGCTACGGTTGGGGTAGGACCTTGAGGGCGGAGCTTAATAAGTTTGGCAAAAGGCTTTTGTACCCCAACA
The DNA here is from genome assembly GCF_033458585.1 of Syngnathus typhle. NCBI lineage: Eukaryota > Metazoa > Chordata > Actinopteri > Syngnathiformes > Syngnathidae > Syngnathus > Syngnathus typhle. The sequence goes on from NC_083745.1 coordinate 3,499,905, forward strand.
AAATGGAACCAAACAGAGAGAGAGCATACAGATTTTGATCACTCATTTGATTTGACGTCATCAAACTTGCTGACTCATTTGGTGACCATCTCCGGTTCCATCTTCGATTTGCTGTGGTCATCCGCGTCTTTGTCATCTCTGCTTTATTCCGCAGAGAATTGATTATGGAGGATTGTGTAGGTCTGTTGACTGGGATTTCTTGGAAAAGGGAGGCACGGAACGGATGAGCCCCCCCAAAAAAAAAAATCAGAGGAGGACGTCTTGTGTGTGATCAGCAGAGAACTGAAATCAAGTTCTCAGCAGGAGACGCGCCGAGTGTGTCTTTGTGGGCTGAATTCTCAATGAACTCCACTAAACAATTCTTTTCCCAAGCTTCCCTCTGGCATTTGATATTGAAAAGATGTATTGTCTTCTCAGGCCTTTGATATTCATATCATATCAGGCTGGGGACAAGGGGAACCTCGCTGTTCTTTGGCGTCCCCCCTCTATCCAAAAGTGGGTCAAAGTTTATTGGAGCGTCACGTCTGAGTAGGGGGCTTAGGGGGCGTCCTTCGTACCAGGGACCACTCTCCGCTTTGCTGTCTCGTATCAAAAGACTGCCAGTCATGAGTTAGTCGTTTGGGAGTCAACCTCGTGGATGATTCCGGACCGCATGCCCTCAGTAATAAGGGTTCTCTGTTATTCTGTTTACACCGTAGGTGTCAAACCCGAGGCCCGGGGGCCCAGATACGGCCCGCCACAGACGAGACAAATTGTGCCAACTTCACATTACCTTTAATACGTTTTCAATGTGTTCATTTCTTTGGTTTTGCTGAGAAACTGTCAACCTGATGAAGGTAAAGAAGAAAAAGAGGAAGAGGGTATCGGAGGAAATGAGAGCAGTGTCGTTCTGTCTCATTTTCCGGGCTGGGAAGGGATTAGCATCACTTACATAACACTCGCCCCTCTTTAACTAGCTACGCCCCTCCCAGCCTTCTTCCAAAACCACACGGTTGCCGTTGGCTTGATTGTTAGTCGACGTTAATGCAAGTCAACCATTATAGAGCTGAAGAACATATTCTACACGACGAAATAAAGTCTCACGGCACACTTTTCGAACAAAAAGTGGCTTTTCAGGTTCATTGTATACATTCTGCCCTCTAGTGGAAGAGCGTGTTATTGTTGTGTTTGTGGTTTAGAATTGTTACGTTGTTGTTGATGTTTTTAATCAATATTAGGGGTGTCACTATTACATCTTTTTGGAATCAAATATGCTATTGATTAATCTATCGAATAATCGGGGAATTGCGAGTTGAGGAGCGCAATTTAGACAGAAATGCTGCCCTCTTGTGGCACCTATAGCCAATTACACCACAGTATTTTATGGCGATTGCAGATTTTGGTGTTGTTTTCGGAGATGTTGAAGGGATGGAAAAAAAAGAAAAAGGGGGGAAAAAAGAGGGGATGGGGGAGTGTTGGGGCTGGATGATAGTCTATTTATAGTTTATCCCTGCTGCTGGGTTAGACCGCCTGGCCTAGTGCAGCATAGCTCAGCATCCATGTCAGTCCTCGTGTCAGTCTACATTAGCTTTGTGCACACACACACACGCACACGATTACTCTGAGGGCGTAAAAACGGCTGTCACGCAAACGTGGGAGCATTGACCTTTGCCACTTGGTCACGAGTTAAAAGAACCGACATCGTTTTTGTGAATGCAACGCCATCTTCATAGAGAAGCTTTTAATATTTTCCTGAGTATGTGGAAATTATTTATTCAGTACACTTATAACACTTTAAATGCGACAAGGACTTTCCCGCTACTGTTGACGTTGGTGACTCATGGCGGCTTTCACAGACAAGGACCTCCTTTGTGTTCGCACTTAAACTCATGGAGAGAATGTCATTCATTGGTGCAAATGCGTTCACAACATATACACGTGGGAAACGGTCTGCTTTTCATCACAGCTTGCTCCACATCAATTCCAAATTGAAATGGTTGTTCCATCTGTTTCGGTGACACCATCAGCACGTGAATGTGTGTGTGTGATTGGCATTCACGGGGAAACGTGACTTGGCTCCAGCAAATTAGGCCTCCGCAGCCGTCGCTGAAGTCTTTTCAAGTCGTTTCTTTTGAAAGCTCCTCGAAACCAGCGGAGACAGACGCTGACAGATGCTGCAGTCGAGTGCCTTGTGGCAACTTCAGCCGTCCGTTTCATTTGCTTTTTGAACGCCGCCGTCTGTTTGTAGGAAATCGTTTGAGAGAATAAAAAAAAAAACGATCCAGACAGAAAGAACAGAAGACGTGCGAATGAAAGAGCAGCTACGGCGCAGATGCACAAAAAGTATAAATGGAAATATCTCCAGACGCCTTTGTTGTTTGTCCTATCTCTTTTATTTCTACCGAGCGGGTCACCTTTGCACACTGAAGACGTATTATTTTCCAAAATGGAAGCAGTCTATTGTAGTTCCATAAACAGTGGTAGGGGGCGCTATTTATTTATTTTATTTACTCAAAGTGGTGCCTTGACATCCAAATTTAATTTGTTATTGTGGCCAAAGCGAGGAATGAATGTCGTCAGAATTCCGCCCTCTAGCGGCTCAAGGTGGAAGTGCACCAAAGCTGACTTTGGTTTCTTGTTCATTGCCGTGCGCTAACAAGACAGGCGTGAAATATAACCCGCAGATGGATCTGTCAGAGCGCCACTCGCCAACGCCGGTTCCCACACATCTTTTTCTTTACCGCCAAGACGAATGGCTCTCATTAATCACGGCCGTTTGTCTTGTGTCGTAAGTTTGGAGGTCAGTTGATTAAAGCTTGTTCTCGGCTCGGTTGCCAACCCCGAGCTTCTCCCCTCTGCTTTGCTTCTTGTGATGACTCGGGCATCTTCTGCCACGTAATCCCTGTCGAATAAAAGTCGGGAATTGAAGCAGCAAATCATGTTTTATGTACGCGTGCTTACACAATGTAAGCGGGTTGGAAAAGTGGGCCAAGCATCACACGGGGGCAAATTATGACAACAAAGAAGCTTGCCTTTTTTTTTTTTTTTTCCAACATTACAACAAGCAGCCATGGAATACATTAGAAGATTCCTGCTCGTTTGAGTAACAAAAAAAAAAAAGGACACCATACACTTTTTAACACATTGTAAACAAACCCCCCCCTCCTTTGCAAAATTATTAGCGTAAAATGTAAAGAAATGTAATTTTTTTTATTTGTAAAATCTCAGGGGGTAATTTATGCCCCTTTGCGAGACCTTGAAGCCCAACTCGCAACCTCCTCAAAGGGGGTAATGATCGCTCCATCTCCTCTTGACTTTTTGATTGACAGCTCGCACTTTCTCCTTCAACCTTCTCCTGCCAAGATGGAGCGGCATAACTCTCCAAAATGGCAGAATGCTTTAAAGACCCGCGCTGACCTTCTACAAGATGCGTGACCGCAAACGTCTCCAGGACGAGCGGCGTAACCTTGCTAACCGTCAAAGTTGGCACCAGATCCTCGTTGTAAGTGCGGTGACCGCTGTGAGGACATATGTTGCCGCAGCCTTGTAATCTATCTAACAGTAGGATTAATAGTCTCACTCTAATCTACCGTCAGACCCTCAAACGGGCAGAATGACGCGAGGTTACGCGGCTTTTGATAATCAGAAGATCAGAATCTGGTCTATTGGCGAGCAAGGGTCAAAAACAAAATGGATGACAGGTATAGCAATTATCAATCCATATATTCATTTTCACCTAATCCATCTGATTGCTGACCAATCAATCAACCTGCTACCTGACTAATATCGGAAAAAAAATAATTATAGGTGAAAAAAAGTTCGTGCAGAATAAATGTAAATGTTTAAATCGTCTTGCAATACCCATTGTCGCCAGAGAGGGGCAGTATTACCCACTCGCAATCCTCACCTGCTTTCTGCTTCCATAATAATTAGCATACATCTGAAGACGTTTATTCATTTACTTTGTTAAGCTGTGCAGGATATGATTCATTTCAGTTCTGAAATTTCACCCCAAAGCCATTTTCATCACTAATTTGATGTGATTTGTGTCAATTGGGGCCCGAGTCTTTGAAAGAGGGTCGGGTCTGGGCTTGCATGTCTCTCAGAATACAGGTTGAGCCTGACCTTATCAACTAACGGGGGTTGTCCGAGATGCGCGTTTAGATAAGCGTGTGCGGACAACAACACAACGGCAGCTGTCTTTCCATCTTCCTTCCAGCGTTTCTCCATCACAGGCTCCCTTGTTTGCTCGTGTCCGGGCCCAGCTGTGCCCGTCCTTCAGTAGAACGGAAGGATTTGTGTTGACATGGTCCCTCTCGTAGTACAAATGGCTCACTGTCTTTTATTTTGGGTCGGGACCCCCTTTTGTTTGTGTTTTTTTAAATTAAGAACAACTGCACTGTATTGTGTAAAAATAGAATGAGAGAAATAAATGGTTTAGTGATAGAAAAATCGGTCGGGATTGCGGAGTAGTTACTGACTGTCCATTTCACGCCTGACATTTTTATTTCTTTACACATCCACATGCTGAAATTCAAACACACACGCACGCAGGCGGGCTCAAAAGCTTTTTTGTGTTACTCTCGGTGACGAGGTGGCCCGTGTTAATGGCACCAAAGTGCCGAGCGGGAGAGCTAAAGTGAACTTTCATCTCACTTGTTGACCACCAAGGGACTCGTGCGAAGTACATGTAAAGTTTAAGTAAAAAGTTGAAGTGGAAAAAGCACACACACGTATACACACACACACACGTCTGCTCTTGTTCAACATTACTCAGCTCTTACTGGTTGTCCATTTGGCACTCAACAAGAGTCAGCACCGTGTGTGTGTGTGTGTGCGTGTGATCTGTAAATAGCCTGATGCTGAAACAGTTGGTGAATTAATCACGTGCATTAGCAAGAGTCAGCCTCGTTTCAGCATCCCGACGGCGGTGGATCAGGTTGCACAAAGCCTCGGCGTGTGCTTCTTCGCTCTGTGAAGAAAGATGTCATTTATGTTTTATGACTGAAATTCAGTTTAGGCTCCATAAATTACTAGTTGGGGGAGTATTAGTGTTACTAGCGCGGTGATAGTTGACTTGTAAAGTCAAAAGTCGAGCCCACGGTGGGAAAAACATTTTTTTTAGGAGATGGTGGTTTAAAAAAGATCTCAAATAAACGCTCACACGGCTTTCCGTGCATCCCATTTTTATCGGCGATTACGATTTGCTTTGTAAACCAACGCCCTCGCTCACCTCCAGACGAGAGATGGAACGTTATGTAATTTATCCCACGTGGGTTCATCGTTCCGCCCTCGCCGCCTACCCCCCCCCCCCCCCCGTTGTGAAGCTCCTCATCTTATTAATGTTAATAATTTTAACACAGAGTGGTGGGTGATGATGATTGAATGCAAATGCTTGAATCCACTCAGTAAAAAAAAACAAAAAAAACAGACATGATCTTATGCGTTGGTCCAAAAATGGAAGTTGGAGGTGTGTTTGGGGGGGAGTAAAAGATGGAAACAAGAGGAAGAAGAGGGGGGGGGAGTTAGACAAAAGTGAGGGAGGGAGCGGGAGGAGTGAGTTGGGGGGGTGGGGGCGGTGCTAATGCAGGCAAGAGGGGAGGCAGCGCAGAGAGGAGTGCGAGCAGGACAGGAGAGGAGAAAAAAAAGAGGGGCGTCCGTTTTTGAAAAGTGTCAGGATATGAAGAAGTGGCGGAGTGACGCAGAGGCGGCGGCGCCGGGGAGACGTTAACGCGGCGGCACCCGCAGCCACCGGACTCATTTTGACTTTCCCACCCGAAAAGGAGCACAGAGGCAGAGATGCAAGGCTCTCACCGGGGTGAGTGTTTGCATAATCTAACGGCTCCGTGCGTGTGCGTGCGTGTGTGTGTGTGTGTGTGTGTGTCGTAAAAAAACTCCAAAGTCTCCATTTGCATGAAGACAAAGTTTGCCGAGGGAAACTTTTGTGTTGACGTGAGCTTCACAAATGGAGGCTCTTGAAGACAAAAAAAAAAGAAAAAAAAGTTGCTCGGCTGGAACACTCACACATTCCTTAATGGACTCAACGGCACCGGAAACCTAAAATCAGATCTCATCTCTGACATTAAATAATAAATGTTGGAAAGTGAAAGCAGCAGTTGGATGGAGATATAAACGTTTCATCTCGAAACGGATGAATAGTCACATTTTGGGCAGTAAGGAGGTGAAAGGAAAAGCCTCCTAGAACTTGTGATCTTTATTATGACGTTACTAAAAGAGGTGGCGGGTGTGCGCTGACTCCCATTGAATGCGATTTTGAATTCTGAACACAAATGAGGAGGGTGTGCATACTTGTGCAACCACATTCTCACTTATTTCCTGTGCTGTTCATTAGAGTCGTTTGAGCTATCGATTTGAAATTTCACCCTCGGAGGACCCGCAAAAAAAGATGATTTAGTTTAACCTCAGACGGTTACAGGATGTTATTCAATCGGTAAATCGACGATAGCAACGTGCCGGATCGATACACGTTCCGGTCGAGCGACTCGTTGTCGTTTCTTATCAGCGGAGATGTTTACAGACGGCAGAGCGCTCCGTCACGGTGACGTGTTGACATTTTTGTGTGAGCGAAGGCCGTCATTAAGTGGCAAGGCGCCGTAAATGGCCAGGTGCGAGCGAGCGGCGGGGGGGGGGGGGGGCTGACGTCACTTTGAAACGGAAAATGGTGAAGGCCGTGAGCTTTGAATCCAAAGACGGCGGCTTACCTCATCGCCTGTGAGGTAAACGTGAGATGCCGGTCGCACGAAACACACGCAACCTTTCTGCACTGACTCATAAATGGACGCAACACCTCACAGGCCTTGTGCCTGTTTGTTTTTTTTCCCCCCACTCTTCCTCCTCATCTTCTTCTCATTGTCCTCTTTTTTTTTTTTCTTCCTCCAAGGCTCTTGTTGAGCTCAACCTCCCAAGCCAGGTATTTATGTAAAGCCTAACACAGAAGACCGAGAGCGAGCGGAGACGGCGAAAGATTAGAAGTGGGCTTGCGGCTTCTCTTCACTTTGCTGAATAAGACTTTTCCAAGTCAGTCCACCCTCCTTCCTCCCTCCATCTTTCTCCACTCCACCAGCGAACGCTTCAGTACGTCGACGCGTATGTCGGATATTTTCTTAGACGAGCGCAAGTGAATTATACATCAAGGAGTTGAACTGAGGCGGAACACTTATGCAAGAACTCGTTTAGCATCGCTAGGCTAAACTAGCAATAGCTGGCTGCGACATCTTTGCTAGACAAAAAAAAACTGTTTGAGAGTCAGAAAAAAAAAAACTGCAGATAATAAAAGTAAATGAGTAAAAGACCACCCCCGCTCACATCTCAAGCGGGAGATAACAGGCCTTTTCTTTCTGCTCTCTTCCCTGTGTTGTGTCCAAACAATGGCCTCCCAAAGCCTGGAGGGGAAGGGGGGGGAGTTTGGGAGGGAAAACTTCCCTGAAGCTTCTTTCACACAAGGCAGTAAAAGCTGGCCTTTTCAATTTTTTTTTCCAGCAACTTTCCATCTTTCGAGGTAGTGTCAGAGATTCCATAAAGAGTTGAATGCCTGTCACTCCCCGCTGTGTCAAAAGTATTTGCTACCAAGGACGTCGTGAAAAATTTAATTATCCGCTTTGTTACAATCCGAAAATGCAAATATTAGCTGGGTTGTGTTTCAAAGGAGAAGAAGAAGAATCTTTTTTTTTTTATTAGGCCTCACACTGATCTCCTTCCTCAGCCACATTCTGGCCCAGCCTGAGCTACTGTTACAACTCCCATTTTCCGTTGAAAATAAAAAGGAGACTCCTGAACTGTACAAACGGCTTGAAGCGGTGAAAAGTCAAGATGGAAAACGTCTGCTTTGTGCAGACAGAGCAAATCTAAATTTAAGCTTCCGATCAATGTGTCCCTCAAAGTGAAACATCTCAAGTGGCACCATTGATTTTGCGCAAAAAAAAAAAAAAAACGTCCACCGCCTCTTTCAAAATGACACCGGCGCTATTTCCGCTGTCTGACCGCTGTCGGGCAGCCGTCAGCGTCTGGAAAAACTCCTGGAAAACGCAACATCCAGCAGATCAGGAATTTCAAGCGGATTTTTTTTATATTTTTAACAGACAATTTTGTCTTTCCACCTGCGCCTGAATGCGTCTGCCGAAATAAGCGCTCAGCAAATGCGATTAATCGAATCGTCCATTTCGACCATCACTTTCAATTATTCCCTTGAGAGAAAAATCAAGCATCTAAAATCGGTTCAAGCTTGGGTTTTGCTCACCGAGGCCATTGAGCAGATGTTTTGTCCGCCATAATGATTTTCCCTCGACAGGATTGTAACCTCATTTTCGTCCTCCGAAGGTCTCGGCGGAGACACGGACGGGGGCAAGTTGATTCCGAATGAACCCATAAATAAACATCCGTGTCCCCTGGATGACCATCTCCAGACTGCGTGGCCTCTCTCCATGTTGTCGGTAGCTGGCTGCTCTCGCCCTGAACCCCGCCACGGAGAATTTTGGAACGCGCTTGTTGTAGGCGACCGGATCCGAACCAAATCCGTCCGTCTAACACATCGACAACACGGGTCTCTGCTTCCTTGGCAACGCAAACAGACGGAGAAAAGTCCAGAACCAGCAACGAATGAGAAAAAAAATGAGAGTGCATCTGTTGCCAATTACTACCGGTAAACTCTTTTTTTTGGAGAGCTTATTCCTCCTCCTTCTTTTCATCTCTTAATCAAGTCCCAGCCGCTTGGACGCTTGATCTCGCAGCTTTTTTGTTCAAAGTTGCAATCAAGCATGTTCCCGTTGCCAAAACGGACAAAAGAGATTTGGCACCCAGGCGGCCTTTTCGCAATCCCAAACTGGCCCACTGAGAGCGAGCGAGAGAGGCCAAGTGGGGGAAGGTGACAATAAGCAGCCGCTCAGACAAGACACTCACCGTGTTGGAATGGCAGAAGAAGAAACTTCAAACCTGTTGACTTACTCTCGGGAATCATGGCTGCCACCCAGGCTGTAAAAAACAAAAGAAAAAGTCAAATATAGTGCTGCGTCTTTGACTTGAGACTCTCCATCAAAGAGGAATTATCACGCTAAGATCTTTCACCATCCGCCAATATTCCTTCCACCTGTCGCTCTTTTGCTCATGCTGTGCGTGCCGCTGCCATAGAAGCAGATTGAAAATCTCACCGCATAGCTCGTGGAGGGGATTAAATAGACGCCGGCTCCGTTCCAGATTTATTTTATTGTTGAAAATTAATCACAAGAGCAAAGAGGTGTCCCGAAGAGATGAATGGTCGGGGGTTGGTCTCGTCTCGCTACAATTTGGAACGGTAAAATCGGATCTGGCTTGTGTTTCCACTACTGGTTGTACATCATCGCAGGCGGCGGCCTAGCCGATGAATAAACAGAGGAGAAAACAAAGGACCTCATTTGTGCTTTTGTTGTTTGTCATAAGACAAAAGACTTTGATTTTTGTTTTTTCAGTCATCTGCCTGTCAAAACTCGCTTATGATGCCAGGAAATTGCTCAAATATCTTTAAACTTCGTCCATCCTCTTATTGCAGTTCAATTGTTTGACATTGAAGTGGAGAGGTGGTCGGGAGTCTTATCGACCCATTAATAAAACAAAATCAAGTTGACGAGAATACTCGTCGATGGGATCCTGCGTCATTAATGTCAATGACGAGTATTCTCCTCGCTGGCACGCAAAGAGTTAAGTTCTAACGCAACGATCATCGTCATTTTTACGTTGACTGTAAAGGAAGACCTTTGCTAGCTAGCGACACGTCCGCCGCTAGCTACTGACAAAACGCAAACGTTGCGATATGTCAAGATAACGAGCAGCGGCTATGTTAAACGTCCAAATGAGTTGAAAAACAAAGTCATCCTTTTGATTTATTATCAGACTAACTTAAAAGTACACATACCTGATTTGCTTTGGTATCTGAAAGAAGCAAATGTTTGGAAGACAGTTAAGACACATTTAATGATGTCTCCCTTCTCCGTTTGGACATCATAAGGCGTGTGTGTGCTCGCCAAACAGGATTAGTGAATTCTGCTTTTCCCAAGGCCTCTCTTTAGACAAGCAGGTACTGGATGGAATCCTTCAGAACCTCCTCCCGCTCTGCTTTTGTCTCATGGCCCTCCCTCATCTTTTTCTTTCGCCGTCCCCCCCGGTCGAGCCTGGGCTCTGCTCGGAGGTTGCGTGTGATTGCGAGGAACGATGTGTTGCTGCGGAATAATGTGCTTCCGCTCTTGGGAATGGGTCGGCGGTATTAACGGTTTTATAATAATGGGATTATTTGCTCGGCACGGACCCCGCTAGCGTCTTGTTATTGGAGAACTCCCCCCCCACCCCCGATAAGCTCTTTCTGCCGTCATCATCTGAGGCCAGTCGGTCACACGCGCAAACGCGTTTCGGTCGCCGTCTCCGAGACGTTCGGCATCGATTAATAGTTTTGGAGTGCGGAAAGTGACCCCGGGTTGACCTCGGGATAGCTAGCTGCGATGCGATTGGAGTTTATTTTTAAACGCCTCGCCGGGAAAAGAAAAAAAAAAATCTGGCTCTTAAGATGTTTTCTATTTTTAGGGCTGATGACAATGTTTTTGTTCTTTCTGTTTTGTTGTGCTGATTCCAAGGATGATGCATGAACAAGGGAAGTGGAGATGGAACTTGCATTCCAAGCACAGGATTTTTTTATTTATTTTTTTATCTTGACTGGATAACCACACAATCGAAATGATTCATTTCAGAACTACAAACAAAAGTTTAGGCGGAAATGTGAAAATGTTCTCACAGTCCAAACACAATGACGAGCCTCCAAAGTTCCTGTGGTCCAAATTTGCTCCAAGTTCTTAACCCATGGAGGCAAGACTTCAAGCATTTCGGAACATCAGAAGGGGAAATTAGCTTTTGGGGTTTATTCCTTTAAGGGCCGGAACAAAACAAGACCCTCGGAGGTCACGGTGGTAGGAGGGGCCCCTTCACAGCCACTCCTCAGGAGGTCAGCGGGTTAGCACTCAGTGGGTCACACTTGACGTTCTCAGAGGATTGTTAATTCTATTCTGCTTTAGAAGTCTTGGTCAAGGAACATCGTTGGTCATGAGGTGGTGTTATTTTCTTGATGCGAAGCAATCGCATTGCAAACGTGACTAATTTTCCCGAGTCATTTCCACATGTGAGCTCACAAAGCTTTCCTCACAGGAATCAAAGACACAGTTGGCTGATCAATTAGGCGGCCTCTTGTTTCTTCTAGCGTGACTTCCGCACTGTTGGCCACCTTCCTGGAGTTATTTTGCTCTGTTTGGAAATTACAATAGGTTGTTCAGGAGAGTATTGTTTTGATTTCAATGCCTACATCTGTTGCACAGATTGTCCAAGGTTCTTTCGACATCGAAAGTTAGTTTTGAGGTGATGAGAAGATAGTTTGGAGTAAATACACAAATTTAGCAAACTGATCGACAACTATTTTAATAATCGTGTGAAAGTTTTTCTTTAACCAAAGAATGGACCAAATCCTTCGATGTCAGCCTCTGAGCAGCAGTTATTTATTGATCACTTATAAAAACAAATAGACTCTTATTTGTGTTCAATCAAAACTCCGGAAAATCCGATTAATCGATAGAATAATCGATTCCGAAAAATATTTGATCGTGACATCTCTACAGTAACTACGAGAGACGTCGTCCATCTTTTGACGAGTAAACATTTTCGTGAAGATATCACCTGACAGCTTTTCCCACCGGACCCGACTGATGGGGATGTTAGTCCCGGTGGACTGTGTGTGCACTTTCGGATTATTCCGCTTGACCAGACGGATTTAGGCTTGGCACGACAGGCTGAGTATGTGTGCTCGCCCGGCCGGGCAGACGACACCGATAATACTATCTGCAAACGGAAGCGCTTAATCCGCTGCCACGCTTACACTTTGAATGGCATCATCACGTTAGCGTCCTTTCATCGCAAGATTCGCATCGGATTGATCGCCGATGAGCTTTCGGATCGCCGGGTTCAGATGGGGACATTCCGGGAAGGCAGCTGACTCCTTTTGTCGCTAAACCCAAATTCTTTCTCTCCTCCTGCCTCATTAGCGGAATTGGCAATTAGCAGCTGCGTTGTCAGGCGCTCGCCTTCGCCAAACGCATGAGGCAGTAAAGATTGGATCTGTTCGTAATTGTGTGGCTTATTTTTTTTGGGCCAAGATTTGTTATTAAAAGAATAATTGATTGTCTGCTTTGATAAACATCCAATAAGTTTTTAATGTGTTCTGATGACAATGTTTCCTCTTCTATTACAGGGTGCGTGGTGTGGCTAACGCCGTCGCGGCGCCATGGCTCTGGTTCAGGCTCTCCCTGCAACTGACCACCCCGATCCCGGTGTCGACATCCAGCAGCGCCAGCCCCTAGCCTCCTCTCCCTCCCCCCCAGCCTCCCGCAGCTCGGCCACCGCTATGGGTTCCGTAAGCAGTCTCATATCGGGACGCGCCTACCAGGAGAGGCACTGCCGAGCGGCTAGCGAATTCGCCGCCAAGCAGCGCCGCTCGACGCCGGCGACCAGCTGTTTCCGCCTCCAGGATAATACCCTCCGCAGCGCCAGCTCCTTGGAGCAGCTGCTGGTCATCTGCAACCAAGAGCAACATCACCAGGTTCTACCGCCACCGCTGCCCACCAAGAAGCAGCCTCGACCCGGCAACTCCGCAACCGCCGTGGCTCCCGTCGGCGGGGATAACAATAACCCGGGCTACGTGAGCGGCGAGGTGGTCGTCGGAGACTGGAACGACAACGTGGTCGTGGCAGCCGTAAGTCCCTGCAGCGACTCGGAGGAGCAACGGGAGAACAGGACTCTGAATGGCAACATAGGAGGACCTCCCCCAAAGCTCATCCCAGTTTCCGGACAGCTTGAGAAAGTAAGTGGTTGAAATGATGACGTGAAATCAAATCGGCGTGTCCCCAAAAAGCAAGGGGTCAAAGGTTAGGGGCCGAAGGCCAGGGGGTCAACAGTCATGTGCTGGGATCAACGGCCAGTAGTTGGCGATCGGGGGTCAAGGGTGAAAGCCTACATTTACTTTAATTTTTTTAGAAGTTGAACAAGTTTAGGCAACTGACACAGGAAGCAATCTGATCTTCTCCCGTTTTGTCCTTTTCAGAACATGGAGAAAGTGCTGATCCGTCCAACAGCGTTCAAGCCTGTTGTCCCCAAGAATCGCCACTCGGTGCATTACCTGTCCCCGCGACCCGGCGGGTGCAGTCTGTCAGAGAGCCAGGGCAGCCTCAACCTCCTCCTTCCCCTCGCCGGAGCCAATCCGGCCGGCGGCGGCGGCGGCTCCACTTCGGAGGAGAAGCGAGACTCTTTCGGTGGGAGTGGCAACGCTCGCGGAAGCCAATCTTGCTCCATGTCAGACTCCGGCAGGAACTCCCTCTCCAGCCTGCCCACTCACAGCAGCGCAGGCTATAGTTTGGCCCCCAGTGAGAGCTCCAGCTCCGGGTCAGCCCACCCGGAGTCCGGCCAGGTTCTGGTTAGAAACACATCAGGCGGGATGGGGACTCACGGTCACTCGGATAGCGGCCGTTCGTCGTCCAGCAAGAGCAGCGGCTCGGGCTCGCTTAGCGGGCGCGGGCAGCCCCTGTCGGACAGCGGCTCGTGCGGCCACTCGTCGCCGCCTGTAGAAGGCTACGAGGTGGTGGTGAGGGACCTGGAGGAGAAGCTGAGGGAGCGCGACATGGAGCTCCAGCATCTGCGGGAAAATCTGGACGAGAATGAAGCAGCCATTTGCCAGGTGAGACCCACGGCTGACCGAAAGGTGAGAAGATCCATGCAACTTGGATGCTTTTCCGTGAAAGGTGTACGAGGAGAAGCAGCGTCGCTGTGAAAGTGAGATGGAGGAGCTGAGACAGAACTGTGCCACCAAGATGAAGCAGGCCTCTCAAAAGGCCCAGAGGACACAGCAGGTCTTACAGTTGCAGGTTGGCCATTTTGTGTCAGAAGATCTGCTTCCGGTTTTGCTGGGTCGAGTCTGTACGAAGCCAATCATGCTGGTTGTGTCGTCAGATCTTTCAGCTACAGCAAGAGAAAAAGAAACTGCAGGAGGACTTCTCGTCTCTGCTGCAGGACAGGGAATCTCTGGAGAGGAGGTGCGCCACCATCCAGCGTGAGCAGACGCAGCTCGGCCCACGGCTGGAGGAGACCAAGTGGGAGGTGGGATTCTTTTTTTACTTTAAATTGAAGAGAAGAAAATGAATTCAAGCTAACGGCAACAAGATCTGTTTTCATTGCGTCCTGTCGTGGGCGGCGGCAGGTGTGCCAGAAGTCAGGCGAGATCTCCCTGCTCAAGCAGCAGCTGAAGGAGATCCAGTCGGAGCTCAGCCAGAAGGCCGGCGACATCGTGGCGCTGAGGGCCCAGCTGAGAGAAGCACGATCCGAGCAGCAGGCCGGCCAGGCTCGCTGTCAGGAGGCCCAGGCGGCCGTGCGAACGCGCTCCCTGGAGCTGGAGGTGTGCCAGAACGAGCTGCAGAGGCGCAAGAGCGAAGCCGAGCTGCTGCGGGAGAAGTTGGCCCGCCTGGAGGACGAGACGCTGCGTCTCCACGATTCCCTGACGGCCAGCGGCGGGAAGGCCCAGTGCGTCGTCGGCCTGCCCCTCCATCAGGGGCGGGGCCTGTCCAGGCGGGCGGGGCCCAGCCCCTGCATGTACCGCGACGTGGACGACTGGCGAGGGGAGAGCGATGAAGCCAAGGCGCTGAGGCAGAACGCCGAAACTCTTCTGGGACTCAGACAACAGGTGTGTCCATTTTTGAACAAACTACGCACATTTGATAGATCACTCAGGAGCTGGATGGACCTTAACTCGTGAAAGAAAAAATATATATATCACACTTTCAGGTGGACAGGCTGAAGGCTGAGCTCATGTACGAGAGGAGGACAAGCGAAGAGCAGCTGTCTCGATTTGAGGATGAACGCAGGGTGTGGCAGGAGGAGAAGGAGAAGGTACAAATTCCTTCAGTCTTGACACAAGTGGCTCAGTGGAAAAAAAAACTGTTTTTTTGTTCTGTATAAATACCATCAGGTGATCCGCTACCAGAAGCAGCTGCAGCAGAACTACATCCAGATGTACCGGCGCAACCGCGAGCTGGAGCGAGTGATGCGGGAGCTGAGTCTGGAGCTGGAGAACAGGGACATGGACGACTACGAAGTGCACAGCGGCAGCAACGACATCCACTTTGAGGAGATTACCGCCACTGAGATCTAAAGAAGACACGCCAACCCGCCGCCGGACCGGGGAAAACCAAACAAAACGAAAAAAAAACAGGACGGCTGGCTTTACCTCTTGAGCAGCTCCCAAAGGTGCGTTCTTCTTCTACTGCTGCACTCCTCGTGATCTTTCATACAGTGTTTCACCTGCACTTTTTTTTTTGAAAGACTTTTATTCCACCACTACAAAGTCAGCACAAAAACCTTGTTTTTTTTTTCTGAAGCGGTGAGAAGTGTTTAAATCAGGAAGGATTATTGGAAAAAGCAAAAAAGAAAGAATGAGTTGGCCACATGCACATTTTTTTAAACAACAGGGCACAAGCATGCTTGATGAGAACATCTGCTACTTAATGTTGTGTCTTGTAGTCTTTAAGGGGGATATTAGCCTGAGCATGCTCACGTAGGTTCTTCTCATCTGACAGTACCACTCCAATCCTTTGGAGGGCGATAGTGAGACAATTTGCTGATGTCTGCTTTTCCCTACTCGAAGAACGGCAACCTTAACGCACTCAACAAAATTGTTCAACCAAAAACTTATAATTCCGTCTGGTGAAAGTCAAAAAGCTATAAATGGGCTGATAGAAATGGGCAAAGTTAAACGACAACAGTCTGCCTCTTCATCTTGCCCTTAATTCCGCTGTCTCTTTTTCTGTAGACCTCAGCACTGCCAGGCATGCTGTGGCACAACGTGGTATTACATGCAAGTTGCGCAACTCCAAATTCAAACTTGAGGAAATATTTTAAAATAGGATTTAATTAACACAAGTGTTTGTACGTCTAAGTTAAAATCTAAATGTAAGTTAAAATAGGCACATAGTAAGATTGACTCATTTTAGTTTTTTTTTATGAGTAGACCGCAATCCAGAGACAAACTATTTGTAGGCAAACGTTCAAAAGTAAATTTTCCTTACTGCGTCCCCGCGGAAGGAAAGCAAAACAAGTGCAGCTGTTTGTTGCGGATTCTTGCTCTCTTTGTTTTGCCTCCTACACCCTTAAAAGTATTTTTAGCAGCGCTAAGAAACGAAAAACAAAGTTTTATTAGTCTCACTGCCTCTTCCTCTTCAGGCAGCCATTTGTTCCTAGCGGGTTTTATTTAGCTTCCAGCAGCCTAAAGTTCCAATCACTTGAACTTGAGTCTTTCAAAGCTTTGCGAGCTGAGCCAATCACAAGGCACATGTAGACAAACAATTCTTTCAGTTCCAACGTCCTTAGCACTGCGAGGCGGACGTGCGAGCACACGAGGCCCACCGCCACGCACGACATTTTCTCCAACCACTAGAAAATACAACGCAAACTTTGGCAGTAAAGATGAACACTTAAATCGCTCCACAAGCTCAGCTTTAATTCTGATTATTTTTATTAGCCAGCATGAGAGAGCTTACATTTTCTAAACGAAATATATATCGAAAAGGAGATCAATATCAGGAAGGGTTGTATATTTTTATATACATATATGAATAAAGCACCGACTAATATTTTTTTTCTTCTTGTAGCACCGTTGTCAGTGCCAATTCTATCTATATGAATGTCTATATTAGAAATATATGCAGTAGACTGCAAAGGCTAAAAACTAAATGTCTGAGAGAACCCCCCCAAAAATTAACCTACAAATAATTCTAATATTTTGTTCATATTTTTTCATAAAAATATCGAGTATAGCCCAATTCTCGACTGTTACTTCTGCTTTTGAGTGTAAATATGTAAAAAAAAGTTGAAAGTATAACACATATTAGCCACTGTGACTATAGACCAAAGCAACCTAACTCGTTTGTTTGTTTTTGTTGTGGCTTTTTTTTTGTTACCCTTTTTTACGTTAGCTTATGTTACGTCACACTTGATTCATAAAGTAGACGTCGTTCATGTAAATGTGTACATTTCTTGTATAAATGTGTGGCTTTTTTCAGTAAAGAGAAACTTGTCAGAACAATCAATTCTAAAAATATTTGCTAGCCTGGTAGCATTTCTCCTAAATAAAGTAAAAAAATACATTGAATTATTCAATTGTGTCATGGCCTGCCTGTTTTTTTTTTTCCTCCCCAAATCCTTCTCATGTGTAAGTAAAGGTCCAAAGTGGCTGATTGTTCCGGAACAGGCAGCATTTGTGCCAGACAAAAATCCTGCGCTGAAATACTGAGCAGCCATTTTGCAATCATGGTTTTAGACATGAGCGCTAATCTGGCCAAAAATCTCATGGGGCAGTTTGGGATTATCTCCTGTTGCCGGATGCTAAC
The DNA here is from genome assembly GCF_033458585.1 of Syngnathus typhle. Classification (NCBI taxonomy): domain Eukaryota; kingdom Metazoa; phylum Chordata; class Actinopteri; order Syngnathiformes; family Syngnathidae; genus Syngnathus; species Syngnathus typhle. The sequence continues at coordinate 3,517,337 of NC_083745.1, forward strand.
TTCACGAATGACACAGTCACTTTCTGCGCCATTCAATATTAGCGGGCAGGCGTCTCCTTCGGGACCTTGACCACCAGTACCATGGGCTCTTTGCCCTTGTTACTGAACGAGCGGCGGATGGTGTCGACGGCGTGTTGGTGAGTTACGCCTTGCAGACTCTCGTCATCCACGCTCAGCAGTTCGTAGCCGGCCTGTGAACGCGCGCCATGTACACTTCTTTATGATATTCTTAAAAGTCTCATATTTTAATTTAAAAAAATGTTTGCCTGAAGAAAGTTAGCTTAATGCTAACAACATCACACAAGCTAACGAGTAGCTACAACTCATTATGCAATGCCTTTTGAACAATTTTCTTTTTATTTACTGCTATATATGAAAACTGCTCCTTGTACGATAAAAGAATTTATGTCAGACTACCTTCACCTAAATAGCAGATGAGCACACACACTTTCCTGCAGGATACGAGCCGCGTTAAGAACTTTCGTGTTGACAGCGACTTCCTCTGATGTCATTGTCATTCTTTTTTTTCTCAAGCGAGGATGCATCTGTGTGGTGACCATTGTTATATGTCCACCAAACACCTCAAATTCCCTTTTCCTCTGCCTGCACTTGTCAAGAAAACAGATGTAGACAGCCATTTTATTTGATTCTCCCTATTTTTTTATGGCACGTCCCTCGTGGCGGCATCAAAAGATTTGGCTCCATTTACGCAAAGAGGGGATTAAAAAGTGCATTAAAAAAAAAGTAATTTGAATTAAATAGATGACAACCTAATCTGACCCCCATCCATTTTATGCTCATTTGATGCATTCAGCAAGATTAATGGGGGGAAAAAAATATATCATCCAGTAGGAGGATAGTCTAAGTTATAGTAGTGCTAGTAGGTAAAACCGCACATTACTAGCTTTAATGTCTTGTTATCTTGCTATTTATCCTATAACAAGCAGTGGTGGTTGTAGTAGTGCAAGTTAAGTTAGCAAGCTAGCAATGCTACCTTCAGAGCGGGATTCATTGAAGCGGCTCCTCCAGGGAAGACGCTCTCAATCTTGATGACGGGCTGAATTCTCGACTCGACGCCTCCAGACACGCTAATACCTGCAAACACACACACTTTTTTCATGTTCTTATCCTGACCTCTGCTGGTCATGCGTGTCACCATGATGTGAAACATCGGTTAAGCATTTATTCCAATTTACTGTGGTGTGTTTTGTGCTCACCTAGCGACGGTTTGGCTTTGGAGATGGTCAGAGTGGAGATGTGGTAGTCTGCTGGCGTCTGGGAGTGTCCATTAGGCGTGACCGCGGGGGGGCTTGAGAAAATATCCTTCAGGGGCGTCCTGGTCCGTCGTGGCGAGGAAACACGTATGCTGACTTCAGCAAAGTCCTGCGGGCGACCGCTCAAAGTGGAGTCTGGACTCGCCTCCCTCCTCGTCCTCCTGACGGGGGACCTTCCTCGTTCGCCTCCTCTAATGCAGTTGAAGGACGAGGAGGAGGAGGAGGAAGAGGAAGAGGAGGTGAAAGTGTCGACAGGTACGTCCAGCAGGGGGGTGAACACCTGTGACGGAGACAAAGTCAGTCCCTCCATGCTGTCAATCGCGTGAGCGGCCCGTGGCACGTTCTGTACAGGCTGGAGAAGGAAGCCGCCACGAAAGTCTGAAAACGACACAAATCATTCCAAAATACATTTTTAAAAAAAGGTCCAAAAAAAATGCTGCTATCGATTGTGGACATTATGGAACCACTCGTTGAGAATCTGTCTTTTGTTAACCACGAAAACCGTTTTGTGTGTGCGTACCTGGGACTGGCGTTACGAGGTGGCGTCGAGGGGTTCCACCACGAGGGGAACGTAGAACTGGAGAAGGTACTAAAAGAAAAAACCCAGAATTTTTTTTGAATTTTGCTATCTTTATCATATGTGTTGAAAGAAAGAAAAAAAAACGCAATTAAATCATCTGACCGATTAATCGTTCGGGTCGTCGAGTGTCTTTCTCCCCTGATGGATTCTTGAGAAGATTGTAGGCCTGGACCTCAAAAGGTATCACCATGCTGTCAAAACGACCCAACTCGCTCGGGGGAATCAGCATCCTGTATGCGGAATATTACGCAGATGACCAAGCGTCATACGTGCTTGCTTTCCATGTGGCACCTTATATCTCGAAGAAGCAGTATCTTCTCAGGCCGGTCCAAGATGGCCAGCAGGGGGCGCACCAAATCCTCCAGAATCTTCTCGGACAGAAACTGCAGGAGAGTCAATTATTTGTTATTTGACACACTCGGTAACATGGAAGCAAGAGACTGACCCGCTGACAGTGTCTCATGACGGCGGCCACCTCGTCCGGGCTGAGCAGCTTGTTGGACATCTCCTCCACGTGCCGCAGGGACGCCTGCTCTCCTTTCAGGCCTGCGCGGGGGAGATCATTCCATTATTCCCTTTTTCTAACAAAATGATGGAATACGAAGTTTCTTAAAATCAAGGTTATTTTTCAACTTTTCAAATCTGTCATGTGGCATGACTTGATCTGACCTTTGGATGGGCTCCTCTCTTTGCGATCTTTCTTGAAAAAGAGGTTGAGGAAAGTTTTGGAACGCTGCAGTTTGGCTTGCTTGTCGTCTGAGCTGTGTGTCTTTTTTTCGACTTTTTTCTTCTGCTTCTGCTCCTCTAATAGAACAATCAAGAAACAATGGTCAGCATAAAAAATATATCAATATAAATATATTTCTAAATAATTCCTAAATATATTCCTGCCAATAAACTGTTTTTAATTAAAAGTATAAGATTTCAAAATAAGGATTTTTTAAAATATATTTCAAAATTAAAAAATTTTTTATATAAATAAATTTACAACACATTAAAAAGAAAACTTTTTGCATTTTCGAATGGAGCAGTGAACACTTTAAAAGTAGCTTGATGCGCATGATGTCACATCTTCTCTTGTGCGCAATAAATCTGCCTCTGCGTGTGTGTGCTCGTGCATGCGAATGTGTGTGTGCATAGGTAATCCTCAAACACTGACAAATTGCAGTCCTTTTTGCACCAACAGGCCATCCATATGGAGACAACACACCGTAACAAGTTTAATCAGCCAAGTGGCTGACTCTCTGCATCGAGCGGGAAAGGCCAACAAGCTCGGATCAAATTAATCTTTGTTTATTCAAATCAGGTTGAATGTGAATTTTTGTTTCTTTTTAAATGTTTGACATGTATATAGTTTTGGTTCTATTATTTATAACTTATCAAATATACATCACCTGACAGGGTGATGTGACTCTGGGAGCGTCTAATGGGCTTGCGAGGCCTACTGAGGGCCATGAGGACCTTGGTCTTGGGACCTTGGTGCCGTTCTCTCTCATAGACGCCCACCTCTCCCTCCCCACGTATGACGGTGTCCTTCAGGAGCAGCGTGGCGCCGATTGTCCGGTTGGGGGAGGAGGATGCCTCCGTCTGTATGGCCGTGTCAGCGGTGGCGATGGCAGTGGGCCGGTTCTCCATGGAGATGGACACGTCCACCATGTTGGAGCCAAAGACAGGAGGAGGGAAGAGGAGCTGGGAGAGACCACTGAGGGAGCTCACGGGGGACGACGAGACGGACGAGTGCGAGTCGTAGCCTTGGGAGGACCCTGACGCCAACGCCGACCCGTTGGAAACTGAAACGTGACACATTAGACACCATTGGACTTTACTGACGGACATTTACAACCACACATCTCAGATAGTGATCGAGTATGTTTAGCTTAATGCTAACAAACAATGCAAAACAGCATTGACGGGCTAATGAAACGCATTAGCGTACCATTTTTATAATGGACATTTGAAGATAGATGCAAACGGGTATATATTCTTTATCCTCTGCCAAAAGCATTAGATGCTAATTATCATTAGCCAATCGATTTTAGTATGAAGCTAGCAGACTTTCAATCACGACACGCATGTTATCATCCCCTCGTTTGAACACACGCTCAATACCAAGGCAGCAAGATTTAATTTTCACAATGTCCTAATGGCTTTGTGGGGATCAGGAGCAGTCTGACCTCTTGTCCTATTAATCCTTTAATCCTCTCAGACAGGACATGAACTAAGTATGATCTTCATGTATTCCTTTATTTATTTTGGCCCTATCTAATTGAACGCTTGAAATGTTCACAATTAACTCCAAGAGACACAGATGTTAGCGGATGGATTGTTTTCAGATAACTTTATGACTTCAGTCTTGTCGGTATATTTGAAAATATTACATTTGCCTTATTGTGGAAGAATTCAACATACGTTTGTCCAGCCAACCGTACTCTGCCACCATCTCCTTATATGCAGGATATCTTCCAGCTTCCTGGAACAACACCAACAATTTATTTTTAGTATACATCGATGTGTGGTATAATTCTGTAGATAGCAGTTTTAGGAAACAAACGGTGAAAAATGAAAAGATCTAATCAAATATTTACAAAAAGCAGATCATAGGCCAATTTGAATCTGATCCCTGACCGCTTATCAATAATGAAACGGACGCACTTTGCAACATGCAACTTGAGATGTGAGGGGGACCAAAATGAGAACGGCAGCTCTTGAACACACTTTCGGCTATTGTGTGCTAACAAAGACAGCCCTCCATCACAGGATGGACGCTGAAGTCAGGCTAGTGAACCACAGTCAGTGAGCTTTGGTGCAACTGCTAATATTGAATCCACCATTTGCAAAAAAACCATCTCACCCTAATTGTTAACATGACATGCGTGTGACTCTTCAGGACCTCCACGGCGTTGCTGTGTGTGATGTCATCAAAGCTGACCCCATTGGCTGCCAGGATCTGATCCCCCATTTTGATACCGTGTTCCTCCGCCAGCCCACCCGGGTCCAACCTGACCATTGGACATAAAAACTTAATGATTCCAAGAGGACACCCTAATTAGAAACACCTCATTCGAGATTGAAGATGATTACTTTGAGACGTAAATTCCCAGTCCAAACTCTCGTCCTCCTCGGATGTTGAAGCCCAGGCAGTAATCATCTGACGTGGTGAAGAGATGCACTATCCTGCGGAGGGCGCTGTCCGAGCTGGCCTCTGACGGCGTGCGTCCGCCCTCCTCCACCACCATCCTCCTGTGAATCAGGTCCACCCTAATACACAAACAGAAGGAAAAACATTTTGCACACCTAAAAGTGAAAGCAGTAATCCATCCACTACTGCAATACAACACCAAGACGCGAGTTGGTAGAAGCTAATAAGGCTACTCACCACGTGGTCTTCTCCTTGGAGTAGCGTATGCCGGGAATCTTTCCCACGCGTCGCACTACCATCCTCAAACGGCTGT